>NC_136067.1:1744155783-1745405783 GCF_964261635.1 Lissotriton helveticus
TTATGCCCTGCAACTCCACCCTGGTACACTATATTGATGACTTACTGGTTGTGTCAAATACTCAAGAAGCTTTCAAGACTGACACTATTGTTCTGCTGAACCACTTGGCTGAGAATGGGCAGAAGTGTCCCCCAATAGGTTGCAGTACTACTTGAAAGACGTTTTATATTTTAGTCATCACATTGAGAAAGGAGTCAGAAAGGTGTCATGGGAAATGATTTAGGTGATTCTGCAAATGAAACCGCCAACAACACAGGAAGAAGTCAGAATATTTTTGGGAATGGTGGGCTACTGTCGCCAGCGGAAAACCCAACTTGTCCCTAGTGGACCAACTTTACACAGGCTGACGAACAAGGATGTGTCGGGTTGGGTGCCCAGGGACAATAAATGTTTAGTTGCCTTCCTCTAGTTGAGAGAAAGCATCTGCCGTGCCTCATCACTGGAATGCTTGATTATAACAAAGCGTTTACTGTTTTTTGCAGTGAGAAGGAGGGTTGCACTCTCTCAGTGCTCATGGAAGTGCCCTTAGGCCAGTGGCCTATTTCACTGCTACCCTTGATCCAGGAACTGCATATTCATCTGGATGCCTTAATTCTGTAGCTGCTGTGGGAGTCAGCATAAACAGATATTTAGGCATTGTCATGGGTCATCCTTTAGCAGTGAACGTGCCTCACTCTGTGGAAATATTGTTGATGCGTACTCGCACTCAACAATTAAACAACAGCTGAAATGTAACCTTAAAATGATGCTCTGTTTTGAACCCTGCCAACTTGTTTCATCTCCCAGAGAATGACAATGATGAAAATAAAATGGAGCATGGCTGTTTTGTGTTACTGAACTGTGCACCAAGTCAAGACCAGGTATACAAGATGAGCCACTACCTGAATCTGATTTTGCTTTGCTTGATGATGGCTCATGGTTGAGAGACCATGAAGGAAATTTAAGAGCTGCCTATACAGCTTCTTCGATGTCAGGAGAAGTTGAAACCTTGTGGCTCCAAGGAGTGTTTTCTGCGCAAGTGGCTGAATTGATTGCTCTTGCCTGAGATTGTTGTGTCTCTGGCCAGCAGGGAGTGACCAGTTTCACTAATAGTCACTGTGGTATATATGGGGGCATATGTACAAGGAAGTGGAAGAGTCAGGTAGTGGCCCTCAGATCCTCACTCCGCCACTTTGGAAATGCAAGGCTGCACCACATTTACAACAATATGGTGCAGCCTTGCATTTCTCCCTGCACTGGCACTACACTTAGCAGTATATCACCAATGCAGGCACCCTTGCACTGTAGTGCAAGGGTGTGTGCGTGCAGGGGAAGATTGTTCATGTGCAGGAACGTACCCCTTCCTGCACATAAAGAATCTTTAAATTACATTTTGTGCTACAAAATAAAAAAAAAATCAAAGATTGTTTATGTGCAGGTAGGGGTACCTTCCTGCACATTAACAAGTTAAGGTTTTTTTTTTCAATGTGTGCTGCACAAGGCAGCACACATGGAAAAAGCAAAACTGATGAGAAAAAAGCATTTCTCCTCTGTACGCCAACTTAAGACCAGGTTTTCCCTAGTCTTAATTTTGGCGCTGCCTCCTATTTAAGCTGCCCTTGTAAACAGGGAGCAGCATCAAAATCAATGGATGTTGCGTTAGAACACCCAAAGCAACACCCACTACCCATCCCTTTCACGCTAAGCATTGAGTGAAAGGGGCCTTATTTACAAGGCAGTGTTAAGCCACATTAACTGCCTTAATGCTGCCTTGTAAATAAAGCAAAGCCCCTATCGCCGCCAAAATGTCACAAAAAGTGAAAAGAACCGCAGTGACATTGAGCCACATAGGGAGGTCAGATGATCCCTTTATTAGAATGCAATTGGACTTTATAGAGATGCCTGTGTGCAATGGTTTGAGGTACTTGTTGGTTGTTGTGTGTATCGTTTTACAATGGGTTGAGGCATATCCCACAAGAAGGAACAATATTTTCACAGTAGCAAAGTTGTTGTTGAGGGAATTAATACCCAGATGTGACTTTCTGACTTCTTCAGAATCTGACTGAGGCACACATTTCAACAATGAAATCCTGAGGATGACATGCCCCGCTTAAGAGGTTGGACAGAACTACTGACCTGAGGCGTTGGGTCTGGTGGAGCAGGTTAATAGGACTTTGAAATCGAGACTTGCGAAAGTGTGTACTTACATGTATTTAAACTGGCCTGATGCTGTGCAGCTTTTGTTGATGATTCTATGCACTGTACCTGATCATAGGACAGGATTGTCCACCATAAAATCATCATAGAAAAGTCAACGATGTTGCCAGTCATACCTGCATATGCTCTTGTGAACATTGGTATGTTCTGATACGTGATTATTGTAACAGACTGACTGATGTGGTGCTTTCTGTGTCTCATCAGAATGAAGCCACTACAGCCCCACCTCATCAGAAGCAGCACCATGACCTTAATCCCAAAGACTGGTTTTTGGTGACAGCACATGTCCAAAAGAGTTGTCTGGAGCCTCGCTGGCCTGGTACTTCAAGGTGATCCTTGTCACTACAACTGCTGTAAAGTGAGGATGTCTCCCCAACTAGATACATGCTGCCCATACTCGCCAATTTCAATGTCCCCTTGATGATATAAGAGCACCTCTCCCAGAAGTGCCAGTGGTGGTCAAGAGATCACAGGAGCAGATCAGTCAAGCTGTAGGGGACCAGCAAGAACCTGAAACAGGGCTTGTTCAGCCTGTGCAGGGGTCCTAGTGAGTTGGTTGTCGAAACTGAAGAAAGAGAAGCCAGTGCTGTGGTTGTGACTGAGCCAGACTCAGAACCTGACAAAGGGCATAGTGTTGTGGAACTATGAGTGCCTGCAGGAGAACATTGGCCGAGAAGTCAGTAGAGGGGTAGACTGGTTTCGCAGGGAGAATGTGACTTCTCAATCATCCCAGAGGGTACTGAGGATTCTGATCAGAGTGATGGAGGAAGAGAGGAGACTACACTCAGAAGGTCAAAGCGAGAAAGAGTGCCCTGTCAAAGGTACTCTTCCCATGAAAGGACTTACTTCCTTGCAAATGACAGGGAGAACACATTCATGGAATTTTGGGATCACTGTGAAAGCTCAATTGAAACTTCAGAAACGTGTTCTTCAGTTCAATCTTACTTTTGAACTTCCTCTGTTAGTGAGATTAAGGGCCATATGTAGGTAAATGGAGAATACCGAAACCTTAATACCGAATTTTACCGAATCGGTATTAAGGAATCGGTAAACGCGATGTACATAAAAAATCGTTAAGGTTTACTGATTCGTTAAAATTCGGTATTAAATACCGAATCAGAACGAATCGGTAAATTTTTTTTTTAAATAAAGGCAAATACCGAATCGGTGTTACAGAATCCATTACCGAATCGGTAAATACCGAATCGGTAATTCAAAAAATCGTAATTTGTTGAATCAGCCAATCCTGAATCACCCAATTACCGCCCAAACAGGAAGTGGCCACACCCAGCCAGGTGCACAGGACCTGGAGCTCACAGTGAGGCAGGCAGGCAGGCATGTGAGCTGAGGAGCCAGCAGTAACACAGCCACACAGACACAAGCAGGACTGAAAAACAATAACAAGCATTAAAATGGCAAGCCAGGACAGGGAGAAGGAGGGAGGCGACAGAAAAAGAAAACTCAAGTTCAGTGACAAGGAGCTGGAGGTCCTGATCCAGGATGTCAGCCAAGAGCACCACAAGCTATTTGGAGCCCAGTCCCACCAAGTGCCAGAGTCACAGAAGAGGCAAATCTGGAGTGGCATTCGGGAAAAAATCAATGCCATAGGTGTGACCCAGCGCACCACAGAGGACATCAGGAAGAGGTGGTACGACCTCAGGAAGACTGCAAAACTGAGAATGGCAGAGAGACAGAGGCAGGCTGGCAAAACTGGTGGAGGGAAAACCCGAGCCACAGCACCAACACCACTGGAACTGATGGTGGAGTCCACCATACACCCGGAGAGTGTGAGTGGCGTGGGAGACGCAGACAGCTCCACAAGAGCAGCTAGAAAACAAGGTAAGAAGCATGCCCAGCATGCTGTGCTACCCCCTCCCCAACCCCAATCCCCATAGTGGCAAAGGGGCTCCCACTCCACCCCATGTCTTACTGGTTACCTGCAATGCATTATGGGTGATGTAGTCAGAGGGAACTCATGAATAGGACAGTCAGGCTAGCAAACACAATAGCATGGTAAAGTAATTGGCTACGTCAGGACAACCACTGTGCTCTGTAGGCATGTTGTTTAATGTAATTCCATTGCAGACAGAGCATTGAGTATATCTACATTTGTGTCATTACAGGCGAGTCATCTCGCAGTGCAGCAGAGAGCAGCCGAGCTAAGTCAGCCAGGCCAGAGGGGAGGCAAAATGAAGATGTCAGCATGCCTGCAGGGACCACAAGCTCTGCGACATCACAGCCATCTATTCCTCCACCACAGCCATCACCACAGCGCCAGGGAAGCCGGCAATCCCCTCTCACACAGTCCCCACTGCGAAGATGACCAACACCCCCACCACCACAGTCAGGCAGGAGGCGTGCCGTGGCTACCCTACAGCAGATGGAGGAGTCGGAGGAGGAGGGCAGAGGGGGCGAACAAAGTCCCATAGGAGATAGATCCAACAGGGAGAGGGCTGGTTCTGCATCCGAGGGCGCCCACATCTCATCAAGACGCCGCAGGGCAAGGCCGGACAGTCCAGAAGCAGCCGAGCAGGGTGACAGTGTGTTTGCTGGACTGGAAGGCAACATGCTGAAGGTCCAGCACCTGCAATGGAGAGAGATGAAGTCAATGCACAGGGAGGTGGCACACATAAACAAGCATATGCACAGGATGGAGAAGGGCATCAGTGCTATGGGGGAGAACTTGTGTGCAGGAATGGAGAGAGTAGCTACTTCGGTGGACAACCTCTGCAGCCAGCTTGAGCAGGACCGTCTTGGCAGGCGCAGGGAGAGACTGAGGCTCCAGGCCTATACCAAGTCGGTGAACCGGCTGGCCACTGCAACATCACTGATGTGTCGCAGGTCCATCGCCATGCAGGAGGAGATGGCGCATTGCAGCAGGGATGTGGCCAGGGGGATGGTGTCCATGACCTCAGTGCTAGAGCTCATGCAGAATGCTAAGGCGGCCACAATGGAAGGGGGGGGACAGTGAGGAGGCCACCAGCCGTGGTAGCATTACGCCCTCACCCACCGAGTGCAGAAGGCGTAGTGAACGCAACGTGCCTTCACAGGAACAGTCCAACACACCAGACAGTGTCGATAGGGAACGTGCACGTGCAGCACGTGGACGTAGGAAGTAAAGACCTATGGCTGTTTCCATGCATGAGTTGGGTCATGTAACCCATTTCCAATTGGACATTGCTCACAATACTGGAGGTGTGCCTAATAAACACCTTACCATGTAACTGTAACTGGCTCTGTGTCGCTACTCACTCAGAAATAGTTTGACGTAATCTCTGCCCGTCTCTGTCTCCCATCATGTTCAATAGCAACACCTGCTGTGCAGGGCTCTGGCTGAGGGTTGTCCTCGTCCTCGTCCTCTGAGTCAGTTAGTTCCACTGCTGTTCCTTTTTTTGTGCCCAGATTGTGTAGCATTGCACATGAAGCAATTATCTTGCAACATTTGATGGGGCTGTACAGACGTGCACCTCCAGTTTTGTGGAGGCAACGGAATCTGCTTTTGAGCAATTCAAATGTGCGCTCCACCACGTTGCGTGTGCTCCTATGTGCCACATTGTATCTCCTCTCCCTTGGGGTTGCTGGGTTGAGATATGGTGTGAGTAGGAAAGGCCGGAGGGCATATGCGCTGTCACCTAGGTACAGATGTAAGTGGCATTAATTTGTGTGACCAACAGCTTTAGCCAGGGTGTACATCAGGGTGTGTCACATTGACTTACCTAGTATGTATCCATCTCCAAATTCACCGGCAAGCAGACGTGTATGGATGCCACTGTTCCGGAAGATGTACGCATCGTGGCTACTCCCGGGGACTTTGGCCACGATGTCAGTTATTATGTACTTGGCATTACATATCATCTGTACATTGATGGAGTGGGTGGATTTGCGTTTTCTGTATATGCTACAGGTGGGCAGATGGGTATATGGGTCCCATCGATGCAGCCGATTACGTGTGGGAAGTGTGCAAGTTGGTAAAACTCCAGCTTGGCCCTCTGCAGCTCCGCCTGTGTACTGGGGAAGGAAATGTAATGTTCCATTCTGTCCATCATGGCATCTAGGAAGGTGTTGAAGAAACGGGATAGACAGCTCTGTGACACTCCACCCACTGCAGCTATCACACCCTGGAAACTTCCTGATGCAAGGAGGTGCAGGCAGCAGAGTACCTGGACATGGGTGGGGATAGCGTGGGCCCTTGGTGTCTGATGCTCCAGATAGGGTTTTAGGTCCTGTATTAGGTCCAGGATGGTATCAGGGTGCAGTCTGTATCTTTCATGAATTTCTGGTTCTGTCATTCGGAACAATGTGATGCGTAGTCTGTACACCCGCTCTTCACGTCTCCAAATCCTCACTCCTGCTGCTCTCAAGCGTAGTCTCCATGCAATGACGTACAGGGCCGCCATTGTGTTCACACAGATGAATTTTGGGCCTGTTTTTATACACTGCACTTGATTACCACATGCTCTTGAAAAGTGGTAAATACCGATTCGTTATTACCGAATCTGGTCATATTCGGTATTAACAAGGTTTGCTACATCGCATTTTTGGGGATTATACCGAATCGTTATTTCCGATTCGGTATTCTTTGTTTCGGTATTTTTGAATCGGTAAATAAGGAATCCGTAATATTTTTACCGATTCGTTATTATCGATTCAATTCGGTATTACGTACATCTCACATGGCTAAATACCGGTCGGTAACGCCGAAAACTGGCCTTTTTCGGTGTTACTGACCGGTATTTGGCCACCTACATATGGCCCTAAGTGCCTTAAGACATCTTATTCTGGATGTGGCAACGATTCCTTTCCTGGATGCAAATGAATTCCTGTTCTAGTCGATGAACTGAAATACTCTATTCTGAAACTGATTGTTAATGAATGCAAACCATTTCATATTAGAGACCTTTAAATAGCCTTTGCTGGGAAGGAAGAAGGCCCTAGGCAGCTGGAGGAGCCTAAGGTAGTCCTTTCAAAGAACACAGAGTAGTGCTAAGGAAGACTCAGGAAGATCTTTGTATATATTCTTGTTGCATATCATTTGAACTTTGGGTTTGCTGCTTTCACAGGTAGAAACCGACCAAAAACACTCTACAGATGCTACATTCCACGAAAAGATTTAGTTTCCAAGACAAAAATGGAAGCCAATTCTAATACTAGATGGCATAGATACATCATAGCCGGCATACTAATAGTCTAGTTGTAGTACTTCTCATATTGCTTACAGGATTTGTTCAGCTACATTTAGGTCAGTTGAAATCAAGTCAGCTATTGCCTTTACCACACCACAACCTGCCGATAGTAACCTACAGTTGTTAGGGTTAGGAAATTGCACACAGCTCTATCAAGGGGAACTTTTTTCTAAGACTTATTTCAGATTGCTTTATAAAAATATTAACACTATGAATGCAACTATGAAACTTTGAATAGTCTTTTGCTAGTTCTATTCTATAAACAGGGTTGTTTTCAATATTATTTTGATTTATTCCTTTCAGAAGTTCCTAAGTTCAAATATTTGATTGTGAATCATTATTCTAAAGGTGCAGAGATTGCAGGTGAATATTTTGACACTGAATATGCATACAGACATCATTTGAGTTGTTCAATGTCAAATGTGGTGAAGACATTCTTGAATCTAGTGGAATACAGAAGGAGAGATCTAGAGTCCAAATCTGAAAGTGAAAAAGATCTTAAGAGACACCACAGATGGAATAGTGAAAAAAATGAACATCAGGTGAAAGGAAATGTGCCCACCTTGGCCTTAGATTGGCAACATAAGGGAAAGGTGTGTATACACATTGACCAGAGTAATATAGACCTGTTATTTATGGGGAAGATTGAATGTGAACATAATTTTGATGCGAGAGGGAAGAATGACCTTTTCTTGGAGGGACAATATCCTGTGATTGCTGGAGTAAACTTTATTTATGGACAGTAAGCATATTTTAAATTTACCATTGGATGGTATTATACATGTTATCTTGGCATAGTTTTCCCAAAGATTAACCATGCAGAACATTTTAATGATCCTGTATGGGAAATGACACCTAGAACTAGGTGCAGCACAAGTAGTCGGAAATATATTTGGTGTCATAATCCCATTTGTAGGAGTAATTTCAAATGATTTGAAAATTAGAAAGCTGTCTACAATTGTGGATAAATTGTCTATTAATACAGCAAATTCTTAGTTACTTAAAAATACTGGGATGGTTGCGATAAGGTCTATGGTTTTGCAAAACAGACTTGTGTTAGACCTTTTACTCACAAAAGAGTGTAGAGACTGCAAGATGTTAAAAATTCAATAATGCTGTACTTACATCCCAGACAAAAGTAAGGATCTGGAGAAATATATTCAGAATATCTCTAGGTTGACAAAATATTTGAAAGATTTCGAAGTTACTGGTGCTTCGGGAGCTATTGGAAGTGGATTGGCTTCAATAGGCAAGTGGTTTGGAAGCTCTGGAATGGGAATTCTGGGCACCCTTGTGAAATCTCTTTCTATAATTGCCCTTTGTGCAATATTCCTACTTATGACCTTTAAGAGATACAAGTATGCACAAGTTAGATGGGGACTGAAGATGCAGTTGTATGATCTTATGAAAAAAAAGGCACATTGTGCAACAGAGATTGTGAGGTTTGAAAATAGTATCTTTTGGCAAAGATGAGAAGCCTTAGCAAACAGAAAGAGGACTATGTTTGTATGGAATTGGGAGACAGCAGAAATCCAAGGACGTTCTGATGTGTAGTCCAAAGGAAAGGAGTTGGAAATGGTTTTGCGGTAGGCCTCTCTACTATTTTTATTCAAGGACCTATCCTTGGCCTTAAAAGCATCAAACAGGGCAGTTTTAGATTTTTGACATTCCCCGCTGTACCAGGGATGTTTGGGGTTACTTTTAGCCCTAGGTTTTATGTTTGGGAAAAAAAATTCTTCCATAGTGGATGTCAGACTAGAGTGGTTAGTGGAAACCCTCTCAAGATTAATTGTTATGCCATCCTCTTGCACAGACTGCATTATGTTTTCCAGAGGATGGGAATAGCAGTCTGGTAAATGAGTGCTAGTTTTTATTGTGATTGACTTTAGTCTGTCCATCTAACTTGCCTCCTACAGCTATTGAGGGTTAGTCTACCATCAGTTGGAAATTCCAGACTGGGTGTACTCCCCGAGCATGGCACTAATAGTTCTAAAATTAGTGCACTGTGATCGCTGTCAAAGCATGGTTCAATCTTAAAATCCACTACCTGCACCAGGATTTTGTATCTATCAAGATATAGTCTAATATAGAGGAGTGCCCGCTTCTATAAAAGGTGTGTCCACCAGGTGTATCCAACTGTGATCTTCCTTTGCATGCCCTCATGAGAGAGTTCATTTGTATAACCAGCGGACTCCAGGCTCCTACTGGTGCACATGACGTCTCAGGATGGCTCAGTGTTGATCCTCTTCACAGGGGTATTGCTCATTCATGCCAACTAAGGGCTCATATTGACAATTGAAGTCCTCTCCAATGATCACAGTGCAGTGGTCAGGAATGGTAGTTAAAAATGCTTTGAGCGCATACAGGGTTTTGGACTCTTGGCTGTGACTTACGGGCAAGTATACATTAATCTGGGCAATTGTAAACTTTGTGGGGAATTTAAGAAGAATACCTTGGATGTCTATTGATAATGTATCCAATTGTTTTATGGTGCATCCCAAGTACAGAGCCCCCCTGAGGGTCTCCCCTTACCCCCTGAAGTTGCAGCTAAACTGTACGATGCATATCCAGATTTAAGTGTGTGCTCCCTTGCCCACATTTCTTGTAGCATACAGAGCTCATGCTGTTCAATAAAATTGCTCCATTCAGGGTTCTCTAACTTGAAGGCTATTCCGGCTAGGTTCCATGATAAACTCTTAGATGAATCCGGCTTGTTAGCTGGTTCTACCGGTGAGAGTGAGGGCAAATACCTGGTCACACTAGTGACTTTATTGAGAAACTGTGGGATTCCTTTTGTTGTATCACCTAGATGGCTAGTGATTGGGTCCTTAGTTTCCCTATCAGTTGTTCCCATCCTTACCACATTCTTTCGGATACTTATCTTCTACCACTACATGGATACCGGTGGGGGGCGGGACTTACAGTCAAACTCTGTGGGGGACTACAAAAAGGTTGCAGCGTTTATTTAAAATCATCACAAACTAGTGTGTCTGCTGTCAGCTCTAGACTGATTCAGAACTATTGCTTCCTCTTCACTGACATCAGGCTCTACGCATTTAGACAATACATTCTCCTGTCATTTGATTGAACTTGTAATATGCATTTAACTTGTACATGTGGACACGGGGAATTCTTGAACTTGGATTTTGGTGGTGCTTTCTCTCAGTATTTCCTCATGGTGAGCATCTTGACTGATGAGTTATTGGGTCTTAGTGTTAATCTTTTCACATCTGACATTACAAACAATTACATTTTCACTTTGTTGGCCTGGTTCAACTGTTAAATGACGGTCCTGCAGTTCTGATTGTTAGTTCTTTTGAAAGCTAAGTTTAGATTGCCATGTTCTTCTGAGGGTTCAGATTTCTCCTGTCGTGTTGAGAGAAAGGGCCAGATGTGTGAAGCGATTTAGAAGTCCCAAGTTTGCGGCGGATAAATGCCTTTTTAATATGTACTAAACACATTTTGTGATTTGGTAAGTGGTTACCGAATCCCAAAACAGGTTTAGAAGTGCATATCACATTTCAATTTGGAAGGTGTGTATTTAGGGAGTCAATTACAAATTTTGATTCAGAATATAATATATCAATAGTTTCCCAATACAATTTCAGTAGCAAACAATTGATGGGTGTGAGAAACCAGGACCTATCTGCAGTGTCTCCTGACTTTTTGCCCCCATTTAGACGACTAGATGCTGGTTTTCTAACTCTGAATGCGCCATGGGCTCTGCTAACCAGACCAGGGCCTGTGCGTTGATTAAAAGTACTTGGTAATTAGATATATTTACAATTGGTACTGACAACCTACATTGTAAGTCCATAGTATATGGTAGGGCTTGTAGGTTTAGAGTGCCAGTAGATTTAAGGTACTCAAGTGTGCACTCATGTGAGGTCTGCTGTCTTTTAAAACACAGACTTGCCTTACGTAGAAGGAGAAGAAGGACTGCCCTGCTTGACCCTGATCTGCACCTAAAGTACTGCAATCTGAAGGACTGCACCTGCTGTACAATTTGGCACTACAGCCCTAAGGACTTTGCCTGACTTCTCAAGTATAAAGGAGTGGACACCTTGAAAGATACAAGTTAACCTAGCCCACCTGCATCCTCCCATCCTGAGGTGCATCCAGTGGACATTTAAGGATTTGGCCAGGTGCATTGTGAGAATTGTTGTCCCAACAGCCCAAGGATCATCTCAAAGCTTCTCGAACCATGGATTGGTATTTTGGACACTTTGATCCCGTAAGTGGAACTTCAAGAAAAAGTTACAGACATTTGGAGAAGTTTGGAGGAAATTTGGTAAAAAGATCCATAAGTTGAACAAGTGCATTGTGAGGGTGTAGCTTCAGTCCCCAAGAGGCAAACCAAAGCGTCAGGACCCTTGCTGGTGCTGTGGACCACTTTCCTCCATCAAGGAACATTTCTGGAAGTAAGTGTAAAAGTGTTACAGCATGGGTGGCCTGTGCTCTGGACTTTGTCCCGGTTCAGTGGGACCTTTTTTGACCCTTTGAGTGCTTTTTGGTTCTAAGCTCTAACTTTAATGTTAATCTTTAAAAATTCCTATCCACTGTTCCCTACATTGGATAATTGTTGTTTCGTTGTCTATTTGTGCATAGAAATATAACCTATAGTAATTGCTGTTGGATTTCTAGTGTGTATTGTGTCTTACTTGTTTAATATAATGTCATTTTTAAATGTTTTACACACCTGTCTCCCAAGGGATCCATGTTAAAATATCGATATCGAAAATATCGATGAAAAAAATATCGA
This sequence comes from Lissotriton helveticus, assembly GCF_964261635.1. Taxonomy (NCBI): domain Eukaryota; kingdom Metazoa; phylum Chordata; class Amphibia; order Caudata; family Salamandridae; genus Lissotriton; species Lissotriton helveticus. The sequence continues at coordinate 1,744,167,925 of NC_136067.1, forward strand.
TGTAAAAATATCGATAACAGAAATATCGCCTCCCTATACTTAAAAAGGTAAGTACAGTAATATTGACTAAAAAATATCAATGTAAAAAATATCGATGTTAAAAATATCGACTTTAAAAAATAACAAATTAAATTAATTTTAATATATATTTTAACTAATTATAATAAAAATAGTTAAAACAATAGATAGCGGGAAGGTAAAAATCACTATTCCCACTCCAGTGAGTGCAACAGTAGGGAAAGCGCTGGATAGCGTAGGGGTAAAATTGACTGTTCCCACTCCAGAGAGTGCAACAGTAGGGAAAGCGCTGGATATCGTAGGGGTAAAAATTACTATTCCAACTCCAGTGAGTGCAACAGTAGGGAAAGCACCGGATAGCGGAGGGTTAAAATGTAATGTTCCCACTCCAGTGAGAGCAACAGTAGGGAAAGCACTGGAAAGCGTAGGGGAAAAAATTACTACTCCCACTCCAGTGAGTACAACAGTAGGGAAAGCGCAGGATCCCAAAACAATAAACAATAAAAATATCAGCATTTTTAATAAATTTAATTTCTAATTTAAACATAATTAATATATATATATATAAATATATTATTATTAACAAAGATAAAAAAAAGAATTATTTAGCACTATAAAATCCACAACAAATACCTAAAATGTATTACACAATTACATTTAGTATTTACTAATTAATTAATAAAAATGAATTTTGTATTATTAATTAATTAAACAATTATTTACTCACCAGCTTTCACACCATTTACCCATATAAACACCACAACACACACCTACAATTAATTACACATTTACAATTAATAATTACCAATTAATTATTTAAATTAATTGTTTATTATTTATTAATTAAACAATGAATTACTTACCAGCTTTCACACCATTTACACATATATACACCACAACACACACCTAAAATTAATTACACAATTACAATTAATATTTACTAAATAATTAAATAATTAATTTTAAACTATTTAAAAATTAATCAATAAAAAATGAATTACTTACCAACCTTGACACCATTTACATATATAAACACAACACACACCCAAAATAAATTAAACAATTAACATACGTAATTATTAATTAACTAATTGAAATTAATTAACAACTAATTATTAAACTGTAATTAATTAATTAATTAATTAACACATTAATTAATTAATTAATTTAGCATAATTAAATTATTTCCCACCCTATTCCCCTATAAACCCACAACTCGCTATGGAACTAATAACGCAAAATTAAACATAAAATAAATTAGTAAGTAGAAAAATTCTAAAACATATAATAAAATGACAAACAATTCTTAATAAAAACACTAAAATACATAACATTATTAAAAAAATCGATATTTTAGTAAACTATATTTTTGTAAACGATATTTATTACAACTATATTTTTGTAATCGATATTACTTACCTGTCAGTCGATATTCTTGTCATCTATATTTTTTGGGTCGATATTTCTTCCAAACGATATTTCTGCGACGATATTTTTGTTCTACAATATTTCCCTGTCGATATTCCTGCTCTGCACCCTCCCAAGTTACACCTGCCTGCTCATTGCCAGCTACCAAGGGTTGAGCAAGGAAATAATTTATTGAGACCTTGACTGAACCGTTTATTGTGTTTGTGGCCTTATTACTAGTGGTAGGTCCCTACTTATCACGACTAATAAACCACTCTCTAACAATAGGTTACCCACTCCTCAGGAGAGGTTGTAACCCATGCATTAAGGTGTAGGGATCCCCTTTGCACCAGTTCCCTTTGTGAAGGCAAACAAAAACGTTTAAACGTAAGCAGTGGTCATGGTTTATGCTCATATGCTTTTTGAATTCAATCTCCCACCCATTCATAACAAAGTGTGACTTACCTAGAGCTAAGAGTGATTTACATCACCCACCCTTCCTATTCAGCTGTGAGCTTGACTTACAGTGGCTGTATTGCATATAATGCAAATGAAAACTTTGCAATGCAAAGCATACCTTCGTTCTGCATTTCATTTTATAATACACAAATTCGACTATGGAAATATTTGAGGAAAATGAAGATCTGTTCTTCTTACTAAGTCTTCGTTGACTATTATACTAAAAAAACAGACCTATCCCCAGGCAATAAGTACCAGCTATTTCGGTCTATGAGAAATTGTGAATAGGGATTACATGTTACCATTTACGAGAATGCATGCAGTGATGAATGGCAGCCACTTTGGCAATATTTAAGTCCCAGAAAATCAGAACAATTGCCAACTTGGAAGGCTGGGCACCAACTGACGAAGATGTGCATCAGCACTGCTGCTCTTAGAAACAAAAGGCTGTTACCCTCCATTTAAAGAATTTTGAAAGAAAACTGGAAAATTAGTCCAAATGTTAAGGACTAATCTACTTGTTAAATTAGAGCAACTTCCACTTTAGCCAGTGAGATGTAGTGCTCCTATACTGGTGCCTAAAAATCCATTGATTTCTTATAGAATACAATTCCGTGCAGTAACTCGTGCCTGTAGAATGAGACTGGTGGATGAATTTCAAAATCAATTTCAGGAACAACATTTGGCCTAAATTCACATCAAATGTGCTGTATGTTAACCTCGTTTTTAACGTCCAATTAAAGATATTTACCTATGTGTGCATTACGGTAATTGTGTGGGACTGCATGGCTGTAGCACTGTGGATTTGTTGTAGTTCATCTATAAAACAAATTGTTAGTTCTAGCGGTAGCCAGGACATTGGAATTTACAAAAATACATATATTATAATCACTTTATATGGTGATTGAGTCAGCCTTCCACATCCATTGGTCTACTTTACTGGCATTTACATTATGCTTCAACCCACCACACCATGGGGCAATCGATCACCCCACTTCAGTCATTGGTTCTTTTCTCTGTTAGTAGTGGCAAGCTAACAAAGCGCAATGTTGTCACCAAGAGTGTAGGTAGGCCACTTCAGTGGCAGAGACTTGTGGTCCATTGTGTGTAATTTAAAATGTTACATTTTTTGTTCACTTTTCTTTAAACTTAGGAGGGCCCTGCAGCTCGTCCAACACTGCAACCAGGCTCTGATCAACATTGGTTGTGGTATGCTGCATCCACCCACCGTTATTTTTTTAACGGACTTTCATCCCATTCATAGATGGCTATAACTACATGTGAATGAAAGCACATGTGCATAATTGGGTGGCCATTTTTGTTTCCCATTTATAGATGGCTGCCCTGGCATGCGCATGCAGTTGAATGCTCACACATAGGGTGCCATCTTTAAATGGGCTTCCATCCCACTCAAAGATGGCAACCCATGTGTGCACATATGTGAATATTCTTGGGCTGCCATCTTTGAATATTGTTTCTGCAAAACTTTATTACAATTATATACCTAAACATTTGCCTCTGTGTTTACACGCATGCACATTTGTCAGCAATCTTTGAATTTATTTCTAATGTTAAGAAATTATTTGAATATAAACACTTCTGCACATGCATGTGTGTGTTTGGGTGGCATTTTTAAAGTTTTAGTTATAAGTATTTTCAAAAGCAGGCACTGTCAAAGCCAAAATATTTGCTGTAAAAGCCAACACCATTGTATTTGCCAGTACTTTTTAGCGTTTTGCATTCCTATTCTCCCCCACCATTCTGTAACATTTTCTTTCAAGAAACAGAAAGAATTAAATATCATTGCTATTGCAGCCTCGTGGTCTCACATGGTCTTATTAACGGAATATCTCTTTCCATAAACGTTTTTCTCGGCAGAAAGGACTTGATTTTTGATGAATTCAGAGCAACAGCAGCATTTTCGTCTTTCAGCACATTTTAAGAAGAGCCCTCATGTGGTTTCCTTGCTATGCTGCAAGAGGCAGTTGTAATAAATCATTCATTCATTTGTCTAAGTATGAAGCTAAAGTACTGCAGCATCTTTGAAAAATTATTAATATGGTGCAATAAAAGCTTAGCTAACCCAGTCTCCAGCAAAGCTTGCAATCAAATATTGTAATGAACAGAAAAAAACACGACTGTAGTAACTGCACTCATTTCTACTCTGAAGTGGGGATACGAGCAGAATTATTAGCCACTTAAAGTGTGTTTAGCATTCAGCTGTTGCCCTTTATGATTTAATAAAGGCTCTGTAGTATTTTTATGGTACACAATTAGTGGAGCTGATTTCCTCCACATCCTGAGGGCGAGAGAAAGGAGGAGAAATGAGAGCCCACGGGAGTAATAGGATGTCTAATGAGCAAGGCAGTACATTCTTTTAAAACAGCACACACAGTTGCAGTTTTACCTTTCAGTTTAACAAAGTTTGCTTTTTTCACATATTATAGGCCTTTTCAAATTGCTTAGCTAGGTTCTGTTGTGTGCGATTATGTGTTTTTAAGGGCTTTATACTTTTTTATTATAATAATTTTGCAGGTGGGTAGCAGCAGACAGCAGTCCCAAATAAAATGATAATGCAGAAATCTGTCTATACACTGACACTATGACACTGCCTATGTATAAACTGTCTTCTGAAATAAATCGCTTTTATAGTCAATAGTCAACTAGGAAGCTTTCAAAGCAATCACTGGAAATTGCTTACTTCTGCACCTCAACAGCTTCCTATCAGGTAGAGTTTCATTACCACCAGCATTTTTAATAAAAGGTTAATGGACACAGAAAGTCCCTTGAAACAAATCGGTATCCTTTATTTAGTAGTGAAAACTTTTCTACATAATATAGGACATAATACTGTACTTAGAGAGCATACATACAAATAGAGACAAGTAATAGAGCCACTAACTCAAGGTTTCTTCTAATTGACTGATTGTATTATAGCTCTTATTGTGATATTTCCTGACCAAGTACACTATGGGGTCGATTCCGATCCGGTAAAATCACCGTCCGTACGACTCGCATCCGGAGCCGTTTCCGTACGACTCGTACAGACACCGTACACCCGACGGGGTGTATGCGCCATACACCTAGCATACATGGGGTACGCGCCGTACCCCATGTACGCTGGGGTATGGCGCGTACCCCATGTACGCTGGGGTACGGCACGTACCCCATGTACGCTGGGATATGGCGCGTACCCCATGTACGCTGGGGTACGGCGCATACCCCATGTACGCAGGGGGTACTGCGCGTACACCCCGTGATCGCAGGGGTACGGCGCGTACCCCTGCGATCATGGGGGGTACATGCCGTACCCAGGGGGGCCATTCCGTACCTGTTTTGGGCGAACTCTGCTTTTACGGCAGTTTCCAGCTCCCGTAGAAAAAGGGTCGTACGGAGCGTACCAAACACGGATCGTACTTGCCGGGTCATAAAAAGCCGCCGCGAACCGTACAAACGTCGTGTACAGCGGGTTCCGAGGGCGATTCGTACGGGAATTCTATTCGTTCAGTCCATGGTACAATTCGTATGGATAGCTGCATTGGGTGTGGATCGTACTACGCCGTTCGTACGGGGATGGCTACGGGTATGAATCGTACAGAAAAAAATGCTCCGTACGATGATTCGGAGCGCTTTTTACCGGATCGGAATCGACCCCTATAAGTAAAAGCCAATGGTCACATTTATCAATAGTTCACGTAGCACAGCACAACACAATGCAACAAGCCACCTTGCTGTGCTGCGTAAAACGTCAGGAATGCGCTGTGTTCAACATCATGTGGCGCATGCCTGTCTGTTTCTTGCACTAGCACACTCTTGGCTGCCTAGTACCAGCGCAGGCACCCTTGCCCCATGGTGCGTGGGTGCCTTCCCTGTACGCAGGATTGGTTTTGTGCAGGAAGGGACACCTTCCTGCACAAAAATAATCCTCTGAGGTATTTACCTCTTTCTTTGTGTGGTGCAGAACGTCACAGATCTAGGTTAAGTACCGAGAAGAAATAAAATTATTCCTCCCTGTAGCATTTTGGTGTATTCCCAGGTCAAACAGTAATGGTAAATCTGGGAATGTGCCAACATCCACGGGTGGATGTGTGGAAACAACCACGCTCCAACCATGGAATGCCTCACTGGGGAAGAGTACCACAAAACAGAAATTTGCGCTGCGTTATGTTACCCTAGATTTATCTTGCCATACAGGGCACACAAGGTGGCCTTGCGTGGATTGATGAATCTGACTTTGGTGTTGTCTCGCCCTTGCGTTGCTATGTGTGGTGCAAGGACAGAGTAACAACAATCATAACTATACCCCCAGATATTTATATTCGTCCATGCTGGTGGAATCGGTGTGTCATGATCCAAGGGTTATTACTGACAAGGATATCTGGGGTTGTTTATAAATAGCACCTTCCAAAGTTTGGCTGGTGTGAATATTCATTGCTAAGGAAGTTGCCAGAGTAGAATAAAAGTGCTGTATAACTGTGTAGTGGATGGGTTATTGTGGTCACCAAAGACAAGACAAGAAAAAAAAAGATTACAACCCATCAAATATTCAGTTATGCTCCGAATATTTGCCATTGGTGTGAATGAACGTAAAATGTATGAAAAACTTAGGGGCCGATTATGATGGCAGGCAGGCTTCAGTCCGCCTGCCATTGTAGCAGGGATTGGGACCGCCTGCCTGTAAGACGGCCGTCCTGCACCCCATATTACGATGTGACGGCCACCATGGCCGTCGCATCTGGCATTTTACCATTGCGGTGGGTGCTGCTGGCTGCTAAATAGGCATGTTGTGCATTTCCGAGCACAACGTGGCAGGCACCTCGAGGAAGCTGCCACCTTGTGCATGGAAATGTAGGGAGGTACCATGGGTACCCCCAGTGCAAGACGACCTCCCCCCAACAAAAGAGGGGCCAGCTACGGGGTCTAGACTCCATTTCCACCTGTCTTTTCATAGCAGAATGACCACCGCAAAAAGTCCGGCAGAAAGAGATATTGTATTTGCAATGTTACCCTATGTTTTGGTTCCGCAAGGTGGGCGGAAAAAGACTGCCTTGTGGAGCCATGGCTGGCGGTCTTTGCGACCGCCACACTTGCCTAATGATTCCCCCTGCCATCGTAATAAGGCAGGGGGAAAATTGCTGTCAGATGGCAGAGTGCCCTCCACCGCACGGCTGGCAGTGGCGGGCCCTCTGCCATCAGTAATCAGCCCCTGAGTTTGTGACTGAGTTTTATTAGAATTATGGCTTCATGATACTTTCGTAAACAGAAATATAATACAGTTCATCATTCAATATTTAGAATACAAGATTAGAATCATTTTAGGACAAGAGTATTTTAATACTATAGAGATGGAGATGTCTTCTTAGGACCTTTATCAATAGTCATAAGGAATGCATCTTGAAAACAAATAACAAGGGTGCTAAAACTTTGCCTTTACTATCCACATGGTGAAATTAAATATGTGTCACTAAGGGGTATATTACCAACAACTAGCGATAATTTTTGTCTCTAACTTGTTTAGAGACAAAAATTATCGCCGCACATCGGCGATTTTTATCGCAGATAAACCTTGCTATTAGCAAGGTTTATCGCAAATGCGATAAAAAACGGCCGCAATGCATGAATATCGCTGAAAAGTCAGCGATATTCATGCATTATCGAGCAAATGCTCTTAGCCATGTTATCCACCTCCCATTGGATAACATGGTGAAGAACTGCTCAGGGCAGGTGTTAGCTTTTGGAGATATTCGCGCTTAGCGCGAATATCTCCAAACGTTGGTAATAGGAGATAGCGATGTTAGCGACTGTTTCCAGTCGCTAACATCTTGGCACGCCCACTTTGCATGTCATTAGTGATAAATATCACTGACATGCAAAGCGGGGCCCAAGATGGTCGCTATCTCCTATTAGCTGTCACTAACTGGTGTTAGCGACAGCTTGGTAATAGGGAGATAATTTTATCTCCGCTTTCTTGGCTTTTAAAGCCAAAAAAGCGGAGATAAAACCCCTTGATAATATACCCCGAGTGTTAAGTTCCAGACTAAGGGACTGATTTTAGAAAACTTGGCCATTTGCTTTTGGTTTTGTCATGCCTGCCAAAGCTGGAGTTTGTGCTGTTGTACAATCAGAATGTTGCTCATTATACCAATTTCATATTCATCCATACTTGAACAGATTAACCATATCCTAAATACTGAGGTTGACTTAGAGTTTGGCATGAGGTCCTTCTGTCCTCTTAAGAGTATGATGGTTTGACGATGAAAGTTCGTCTTCCGTCTGGTGCATCTGCTACATTTTTGTTACTCGGATGATTGTAATATACCATTGATACAGCAGTGGGTGCAACAGAAAGTGAATACGCTTCCTGCCATTTTATTGTTGTTGACGGATCATGGCAGTTTATCCTCCACACACACAAATGTTGGATAAAAAAGAGCATATACAGCCAAGCCTCCTCCACAGCACCTGCAAAGCTTGGTAAATTAACTATTACTACCTACCCTGGGACACTATCTGGTAATGTTCAATAATTAAAAAAATGCACAACAAAATAAAAGATACGTTCAACTGTTTAAACTTTTTGAATGCACTTTCTTAACTCCCAGTGTGACTAAATTTCATTAAATGAAAGTTTAATTACACTGAAGATGTCCAACAAAAATTGCCTACGCCTTCCTGTCTGTTCTGGTCACATGCCTCACACTACATACTCATGGAAATACTCACTTCACACAGTTATAGTATCCTCCCTCAAATCAGTAATGAGCTGAACATTTAAAAACAAAATTTGCATTCTCGGACAATCATATTGGGGAAAATGTATTGATTTTTAAAGTGGATGTATACTAATAATAACTGTGATTCTCAAATATCAAAGCATCTACAATATTTCCATGAAACACATGTAGCACAACTATATAGAAGTCAGCCATCTACACACCTTAGTGTCATAGGACGGATTTGTATGTGTCTTAGGGCCTGATTTAGATCTTCGCGGTAAAGGTCCCTGCCATCACTTTTTTGGCAGATTCACCGCTCACTGACTTGATGGTCGGTCCGTCTGCTCTATTTTTGATGTTGGTGGGTCCTCTGCCAGGAATCTTCACGCGCGTCGATGGCGCTATAGGAATAAGTGGATGATGTTGGGAGTTCAGCCAAGGATTCCATTGAGCTAATTACAAAGTGCCATTCCTTCTAGGGAACTGTGGAGGGAATGCCTCCTACTTTGAGTTCCAGTACAAAAAGTGTGGTCTTTGTAGCAAACTTATTTTAGTGAAAAAATAGAAGTAGCAAAACATACAACTAATTCATTGAAGAATGATTACACTTTATTTTGATTAGGGGAGGGATACAATCCCCAATGCGATTCAATTCAAAGCCTTAACAAATAAAGGCAACCCTTGTTGCTCTATATGGTTCTCAGTGCACTATCTATTACGGTGCTCTGGGTGCAGAAGGGAAAGGTAGGAAAGAGGTGGGTGTTGAGTAATAACGTGTAGGAACAGGGACAGGGAAAAGGTATTTGTGACATATGTACACCAACATCTCATGGTATCAGGTGGTCCAGCCTCAGATAGCTCAAGAGTTCCAAATAATACACATTACTCTGGTGGACAAGTAATTCTTTATAAACAATGTCGCCAGAGTTTGTGTTGTGTGGGTGTTATCAACAATTTGACCCCTTAGGGCAGGACAGAATGTGGTCCTCTCGTTGGGGTCTTCATCAGGACTGAGAAGAGCACCTGTGAAATAATTCGAAAAGTGGGTGTAAGGATGTGGGTGTGTAATCGTGTGTGCTACTAGTGTGATGAGGTGAACACTACCTACTATGTTCAAAGCGACGGGAAACCTCCGCCGGTCAATCGAGAAAGTGGGCCTGTAGAAGCTCCTATGGGGAGACGGGAAACAATCACATATCTGCTGGTAAGCCCCTGCCAACACAGACACAGCTTGTCTCTGTGATGAGCACATCAGTACTTACTCATATGGACGAGTGAAAATTGCAGCACTGTCAGCTTGCAAAAATGGGAAGATACTTCCAATGGTTCTGTAAGAGAAAAAAAGGGAGGGGGCTTTCACTCAGGCATCCAGATTGGTTGGAAACATCAGGGCAGTTAAACATAGAATGGGACGTTATCAAAAGAACAGTCTGCCTCACAGTAACGTGCCAGCCAGGTAGTAATTGAATAACAACGGCCTGCGTTAACCTCCCTTGCCCGGTCTTCTACTTTCGGTTTCGATTTTGATGATCCTACGTCATTGACCTTGCCTTGGTCGCCCGGGTTGCTTGCTTCACTCATTTATTCGCAACATCGCTTGGAGATCTGGACTTTCTTGCTCTTCGCCTAGTGACTGGTCCTCACTTTATTCCTTGAGCTTCTGCGGGCACATCGAGTGTAGCCATTTTCACTAGGTCTCAGACTACCCTCCGGGGCACACGACCTAAGATGGCCACCAAGCCTGAAGCGGAGAGGCGCAAGACCAGACCGGCAGCTCGAGGAGGTTCTGTCCAATCCAATGTCATGGACCGATATACCCTCACTAAGAGCTCTCCGAGCGGAATGGCTAAACCCCCGGCCGGCATTGAGGACGAATCCCTGCTGGGTGATGACCCGTCGTTGAAGGACGTCATGTGCACCATTGCTGGGATGAAGGCCGCGATGGGACAACAGTACGAGGCCCTAACCCACAAGCTGGACACTGTTGCCATAGATGTCAATCTAATCAGGGCGGATCTTGCAAAAAACAACGAAAAGGTCAAGTCTCTCGACCTGAAGACTGCTAGTCTCATCGCCGACGTTTCTGACCTACAGACGGAGGTCGGTAATCTGAGATCCGCCCGTGACTATCTCTCCCGTCGCTTGGACGATTTTGAGGGCCGAGCACGACGGAACAACGTCCGACTGGTCGGTGTCCCGGAGAAGACGGAATCGTCAGCTGTGGACCTACTGGTGGAGGACCTTGTCCTAAATCATTTAGCGCCCAAGGGCCTGAGCAAGTTCTTTGCAGTAGAACGGGCCCACCGTGTCCCGGGTGGCCCGCCCAAGCTGGGTGCCTCTCCGCGCCCCATCATTGCGCGGATTTTCAACTTTCGGGACAGGGATGTGATACTGCAGGCTTCCCGCACATCAGGCCCCACGGAATATGAGAACGCTGCGGTCAGCTTTTATCCGGACTTCACCCAACAAGTCCAGAAGCAGCGGCTAGGATTTCAAGGAGTGAAGAAGAGACTGAGAGACAGGGACATGAAATATGCCATGCTTTTCCCGGCTCGATTGCGTATCGTCCACAATGATAGAACATTTTTCTTTGACCATCCTGAAGCGGCTAATGACTGGTTGGACTCGCTACCTACGGGACGAGGGCGGTTTGAACAATCGGAACCTTCCGGTGGAGCGGAGGGCGGCCCGACGGAGCAGGAATAGGGAGCGACATCGGCTCCCGGACCAACGTTTTGACTTTCGGCAATGGTTCGATGCTATATTGATAATGATTGCAACTCCATTGTCTTACTGGGGTGTGGGTGAGGGGCGGGTGAGACTTCCTCCTCTGGGGTTCTTTTCGTAGATTAGTTGTATGTTAGGGCAACAGGCACGCTGCAAGTTGGGGTGGCTTTTGAGTCTAATGCAGGGGTGCGGGGTGGGGGGTATGATGTTGTTTTGGGGGGTTGGGAAGTTCAGGGTTGTGTTTCTTTGTTTTTTTCAAGGCATAATGCTGATGATCTTCTGTGTTGTGGTGTCGCGGCTGGCAGGGGGGGAGACTTGGGGTGGACTCTGGGATGGGGGTAGGGGACTACGGATACTGTGTTGGAACGTCAATGGTTTGGGAGACAGAATTAAATGGGGAATGGTCTTGCAGTTACTGAGACGCTTGTCCCCTGATGTGGTTTTGCTTCAGGAGACGCACTTGCTGGGTAATACGTGCCACGCCATGAATAGGCGTGGCTATCGTCTCATTGCACACTCAGGTTTCACTTCTGGCTCCAGAGGGGTGGGCATTCTAATCCGGACCCCCCCCTCGCTGTTGACGACATTATACTTGATGATAGAGGACGGTACGCCGCCATTGTGGGGCGTTGGGAGGGTAGGGTGGTTACACTATTTTCTGTTTACATACCCCCAGGTCTTCAAACTACGACCTATGCGGATTTGGGAAGAGTGATTCTGGGAGTCCCCAAGGGTTTGCTTGTGGTCGGGGGAGACTTTAATTCAGTAGTATCTGGGATGTGTGATCGTTACCCTCCCCGAGTTCTCGCTAAGTTCCAATCCTGGCTGGGGGACTTCATGGAGGCGCTGGGGCTGACCGATTGTTGGCGATTACATCATCCTGGGCAACAACAGTATACCTTCCACTCTGGGGCCCACGGCAGCCTTTCGAGATTGGATTATGTTTTGATGCCCTCTTCCCAGACTTCCCGTATAGGGGAGGTGAAACATCTTGCCAGGGGTATTTCGGATCATTCCCCACTGTGGTTGGTTGTGAACGCACATGGGGGATCGGAGGGTCGAGTGGCCCCGATCAACCCATGGTACCTCCGTGATCCCAAGATTAGAGCGGAACTACTTAAGACAATTGATCACTACTTTGCCGAAAATGTGGGGTCAGTATCCTCTTCTGTCTCCTTGTGGGAGGCGTACAAAACTGTAATTCGGGGGCAGGCCCTCTCGTCGATTGGCACTGTTAAGAGATGTAGACGAGAGGAGGTTGTTCGTCTTGAGACTGAAATTACCGTTCTTGAGGGAGAGTTGGATGCTGGAGTCTCCCCTGAGAGGCTTCATCTGTTGGACCTAAAACAACATGAGTACAGAGCTCTGGTGACTGATGCAGCGAAGGAGATGAGTCGTGAACAGCAGGGACGTCTGTATGATATGGGAGATAAGGCTGGGAAGTTGCTTGCTTGGTTGGATAGGAGAGAATGCGCGAGTCGAGTGGTTCATGTTATAGTTGACGCGAATGGTGAAAGTATCACGGACCCTGCTGGGATTGTTGAGAGGTTCGCCGATTATTTCCGGGTGGTGTACTCCCCTGTGTCCGATAGACCGGAGCAGGACTCCCACATGCTTTTACGCGATATCTCGCTACCATGTTTGTCCGAATCTGAGCGGGACCTGCTGGAGGCTCCGCCTACGGCGGATGAAGTCGCGACTGCTATCCATTCGATTCGCTCCGGGAAGGCCTCGGGCCCTAATGGACTCCCTATAGAACTCTACAAGCTTCGTCCGGATGTACTGGCACCGTATATGCGATCTATGTTTCTGGAATCACTGGCGGAAGGGTTTCTTCCTCCTGACCAGAGATTGGCTTCCATAGTGGTTATACATAAAGAGGATAAACAACGTGACCGCTGTGAATCGTACAGGCCTATTTCCCTAATAAATGCTGAACCCAGGATCCTGGCCAAAGTTCTTGCTAATCGTCTGGTGGCTGTTATAGGCGATCTGGTTCATCCGGACCAGTCCGGATTTATACCACATCGCAATACGGCACTTAATCTTCGGCGCTTGCATGGAGTCCTCGCGCGAGCCGGGACATTGAGAGAGTCGGCCATCTTGGCGTCTTTGGACGCCACCATGGCGTTTGACACGATTGAATGGCCCTATCTTTGGGCGGTCCTCTCCAAATTCGGGTTTGGGCCCACCTTTATCCGTTGGGTTCGATTGCTTTATGCTGATCCCTTAGCCCAGGTAGTGGTGAATGGACGTGTCTCGGCCTCCTTTGTTCTCGGTAGAGGTACGCGCCAGGGCTGTCCTCTGTCCCCACTCTTGTTTGCCCTTGCTTTAGAGCCACTGGCGGCTTGGCTGCGATGGGAACCATCCATGAAGGGTATTCGATGGTCTCCGGACTTTGAAGACCGTGTATCTTTGTGTGCAGATGACATCCTTTTGTACCTCACATCGCCCCGACAGTCGTTAATCGTCCTTTTTGACGTTTTGACTTCTTTCCGTAAAAATTCCGGCTTAGTTATAAATTGGTCTAAATCTTGCGTTTATGTTCTCTCCGGTGATACTCCCCTCCTGCCCCGTGATTGTCCTATTCCGGTGGTACTAGATGGTTTCAAATATCTGGGAATCTTTGTCACCTTGGACCCCATACTTCGGTATGAGCGCAATCTGCTGCCCCCTCTCAGACGCCTTCGGGCGACTGTCGGGACTTGGAGCAAGCTCCCCCTTTCTCCCTTGGGACGAGCTGCGTTGTTTAAGATGATGTCGCTCCCCCGATTCCTTTATGCGCTTCAAAAACACGCTTGATGTAGTGCCAGCGGATTATTTTCGTGAGATTGAGAGTCTACAGCGGCAATTGTTATGGGGGGGCCGTCCTCGCATCGCCCTCTCGAAGCTTACACTCCCTTGGTACGAAGGCGGCATCGCTCTCCCGGACATTCGTCGCTATTACTGGGCCTCTCAATTGGGGGCCATCAACCATGGCACCTACACTCCCCCACTAAACCCGGCTTTTGCGATGGACAGATGGTTGCTACCCGGTGGGGACTACAATAGGGCTCTATATGCAAAATCAGCTGGTGACACTCTTACGGGCCCCACCAAAACAGCAGTGCAGGTGTGGCGTAGTGCTACGGCAGCCACGGGATGGGCCGATAGGCCGACCCGGGCTACCCCACTATATGCTTCGGATAAACTGGGCTCCCTTTGGCAATCGAAGGGATTTGATCGGTGGGACATGATCGGGATCAGTAGGGTAGATGACGTATGGATCAAGGGCAGGGTCAAGACGTTTGAGGAATTGAAAGTTGAGTATGGGCTGAATGATAAGGAATTCTTCAGATATGCGCAAGTCCGGCATGCGGTCTTGTCTGTTTTTCCACTAGGCTCGGACGTGCCGGAGGCATCCCCGCTCGAGGATCGGATTCTGGATGGTCACGTTCCTGATAGCACGATCTCGCTAATTCATAAAAAGTTGATCAATACCAGGACTGATCTACTAGATAGTCTTCGAGGGTTGTGGACCGGAGATGGTCTGGAACTCGATGATGAGGACTGGCAGTCCGCTATTTCTTCCCCGAAGGAAGTAGCTATCCCGGCACGTCTTCGGTTCATCCAACTGAAAATTCTGCATAGGGTGTATGTGACCGGCCCACGTCTGGTTCGTATGGGATTTTCGATGGATGGCTTGTGCAGGCGTGGATGCGGTATGGTGGCTACGTTCCTTCATATTATCTGGGAATGCCCTGCTGTGATACGTTATTGGAACCGCGTGCATGAAGTAATGAGTGAGGTCACGGGAGTGCGCTTAATGCCTGAAGCGAGAAGATGCTTGTTGAATGTCTGGGAGCCGAATGACTACAATCGTGCGCAGCTCCGCTGGGCGACCTTGGGAAACATGGTAGCCAAGCATGATATTGCCCAATTGTGGGGCGCTCAGAAGCCTCCGACGCTTCTGGGATGGACACAAAACATGGATTGGTGCATGTTTCGAGAAAAAACTGTGTATGTTTCCCGTGGCAAACCAGGCACGTGGGGGAAAGTGTGGACCCAATGGAACGCATACCGTGGAGATATATGTACTCCCCCAATGTCGGAATTTGATGCTGATTTGTCTTCCTCCCAACCTGACGTTCATCCGCAGGAACATAGCTGTTTTGTATGTATTTTGGTCTCCTTTTCCCCCCCCCCCCTCCCCCCCCCCAATTATTGATTGCACTACTGCTTGATTCCTCTATGTACCCCCCCCCCCCACGGACCACGTGATGACATGTTTTAATGCACTGCCTTGTTTTGTATTGTTCTTTTGTTTTCTTGTTTTAAAATCAATAAAAAGTTTTCACAAAAAAAAAAAAGAATCATTGGTCAACTACGCAGTTTAAGACTCAGTAAAAGTAAACTGCCAAGTTAGCCTGAGTTGGTGATACTGTTTGGATAACCTGTGTGGAAACGCTGCTGCTATAGTTAGCTTGGCGGGGTGGAGATAAATGGAAAATATCACTGCTGGACTAAACACACTGGGCCTTATTTATGAAGGCCTTACGCCGCAGGTGCGTCACTTTTAACATGGGAAAAAGTGACGCACCGGCGGCGCAAACCCTTCATAAATAAGGCCCACTGTGCGGTCTTTATTACGATGCCTTAAGGCCCAAATCCAATACTGGCAGTGAGGTGGCGCCGGAATTGCTGGTGCTATGGTTAGCTGGGAGGGTGGATATGAACGGAGAAAGGCACTCCTGAACAAAACAAGCTGTGCGGTCTATTTTATCACAATGCTTTGAAGCCCAATCTAATAAGGGCAGTAAGGTGGCGCTAAATCCTAATGGGAAAAAGAGGCAGTCTGCTTACCTGGCTTGCTAGGCGGAACGCTCTCGAGGCAAACTGGCATCTTTCTGAGAGGTGGCGAGATATAGGACGTGGTAGGCGTGCACGAGGACGCGCTGGCGCTCGTCGTCACTGTCTCCCGGTGTGGAAGAGTCAGAACATACTTAAAATATACTGGGGGACTATGTGAAAAGGGGGGTTGCCCTGTTACGAGGGATTTTGTCAAAAGATGTTGGACGTGTACAGTGCATGTAGTTGTGGAGAATATCACTGTATTGTGATTGTATTCAAGTGATATAATATGCAGTTCCGAAAATATCTACATATAATGAGTTTACTATCGGTAATGATTCAGTTGTAAGAGTTAGTAGCAACCACTCTGTTACAAAGACTCATGTTAATGTTGAAACACCAGTGTCGGCTCGACAGTAATGACAGTTCTCTTGATATTGTGTGCAAGCCATATGGCAAATTGTTGATATTGCAGTTGTTTACCATGATTGCGCATTTCTAACCTACAGTAGTATATAGCATCATACATTACGATTGAATTTAAACTACACAAGGTACAGTACATCATGTAGCAAAACACATCCTCTTTCCTGGTCAGTGATCCGTGACCTAACAATGTTGATGTGTTCGCTATAATGGACACTCATGAATTGCGGCTAGTCTAACGATATATATTCATATGAAGCCCAATTGTCAGTGTGTCTGAGAAGACATGACTGTTAAGTTCCACAGCATGAATACCTCCTATTCTATTGTGAGGCGCGCCAATTGGGCATTCAAACCATCCAATTCGTTTAACCCATTTTTAACTGTGTCTAGAAGGTACATCATCTTGCACTCTCTGACAGTCAAGATAGGTCCAATGTCCCCACCATTTGGTCCCAAGGATACCTTTTCTAGAACCAACCATCTGATGGAGTCTGGTGAGTGTGTGTGTGTCTTGAAATGTTCCACTAATGGGGCCCCTGGAGTGTCACAGCGAATTCTGCTGCAATGTTGCAGTATCCAGGTCTTAACTTTTTGTCTGGTTTGCCCCACATGTAGTAGATTACATGGGCATAGAATGGAGTAGATAACATCACAAGAATTGCAATTTGTGTGGGCCTTAAGTTGGATGGTGTGGTGTTTGTAACTGAAAGACTTGGTTTCAATCGTCATTTTGCAGGCCTTACAATGTGTGCACTTGAAATGTCCCAGAATTTGTGGTAAGTTCCACATAGTCTGGATTGTCGGTTTTGGTGGTGTGTCAAGCAGTTAGCGAACTTCATGATCTCGGACACTCTTCGCTTTCTTGAAAGCATGCATTGAAGGCTCCTGTATGTCCAGGTCATCAGATATGAGTTTCCAGTGTCCATTGATTATTTTCTTGAACTCATTACTGCGTATACAGTATGTTGTCACACAGATCATTCTGTTGTTGCCCAGTTTTTGTTCTTTAGGGTTTCTCTATTTTGGTACCACGCTCTTTTGACAAGTCGCCTGGGGTATCCTCTCTCTATTAGTCGGTTGATAAGGTCATCTGACTCCCAAAAGAAGTCTTCCTTTAAGGTACAGTTCCTCAGGATCTGGAGGAACTGGCCGAATGGAAGGTTGTCTCTTAGGCTTCTGTTGTGGTGGCTGGTATATCTCAGCCGAGAGTTCCTTTCGGCTGGCTTTCTATACAATGTAGTGTATAAGTGATTTTCCAAAGTTTTGATCATGACATCAGGAAAGTCTATTGTATGCCTGTCGCAATGGATGGTGAACTTTATATCCGGGGAGCATCTGTTCACCTACTCAAAGAACCTTTTGAGTTCAACTTTGTCTCCCGACCAGATCTATAGTATGTCATCTATATATCTGTACCATTGTGTGACGTTTGCCTTGTATGGGTTGGTGTTGGAAAAAATATGTTTGTCCTCAAAGTTATCCATATACAGGATAGCTAGGTCAGGGGTGAAGGCCGCCCCCATAGCCACTCCTTTGGTCTGGATGTAGAAGTTATTCTGAAAGACAAAGACATTTTGCATCATAGCCACTTCCAAGAGATCCACTATGAATTTGGTGGGTACATTTTATGGTTGCGATCTTCTGGCCAAGGCTTGTCGCATCACATCAAGAGCTTGTTGCTGAGGTATACTTGTGTAGAGTGATACAATGTCTAAGGTGGCCAACAGTTGTGATCCCAGGTCGAAATCCCTTCCATCCACTATGTTTATGACCTGCATGGTATCTCCAAGTTTGTTCTAGTAGCTTCAGCCAGTGGTTTCATGAAGAAATCAACGTACTTACACACAGGTTCCAAAAGTGAGCCACAACCCTCATATAATAGGTCTACCATGTGGCTTCTGTAGGTTTTTATGTACCTTCGGTAAAGTGTATATGGGGGAGGCGTGGTAGGACATTGTTGAGATAGTCAAATTCATGCTCAGACAGAAACCCTGCCTCTTTACCATCAGCATTTATGAGTGAGATAGGTCTATACGACGAGCACTACTCCACTGGCTTGCCAGCCTTATGGATGACCACAACAGGCCATTGATCTTCGGGCAGCTCTCCCACTCACCTACTTTTATCAAACATGTTTAGGAGATGGGGTGCCACCTTTGTGGCAGACAATTTGAGGAGCTCTATTGGGATGCCATTAGGCCCCATGCCTTACCGGATTGTATTCTCTGTATAGCAGCAACTATTTCCTCTGCCGTAAGATATTCCCCGCGCTGTTTCCTGTCCTCTTCCGGGAGAACTGGGATCCAGACATCTTGTAATAAGTCCAATGACTCTTCGATCGTCCCAGATGCCTCTGGTGAGTAGAGATCCACATAGTGGTTTGCGAAGGCCTCTGCGATAACTTGTGGGTCTCGCAGCCACTCTCCCTCTGAGTCCCTTATGGTCATGACCCATCTTCCTGCCTTATCCCTCTTGTCTAATCAGGCAAGTAACTTGCCCGCTTTATCACCCACTTCATAGACTTTATGTTGTAATGTTCAGAGCTTAGTATTGGCTGTCTCAGCCACTAAGTTCTTATATTATTGTTGCTTCAGTGCAAGTGAGTGCTGGGTATCTTCATCGAGCAAGGAGGCAGGGGACCATTCCAGGGTCAATTTCTCCTGTTCAATTGCCTCTAACATAGCCTTTTTCTCTTTCCCGTGTCCAGACGCAAGGAAGAGAGCCTGCCCCTTTACAACCGCTTTACATGCTTACCAGATAGAATGCTGGGACTTAACAAATCCAACATTTTCCTTAAAGTAATATTCAGTGGTTTTTACAATGTACACTCTAATGTGCTGGACAGCTAGGTACCATGGGCTGATGGATATGGATTGCATCAAGAATTACTTGCTTAGGCTGTATTTGGCCCACAGTGGAGCATGGTCCAAGATTCCTCTAGCTTGGTGTCCAATTTCTGAGAAGTGAAGTTTGTCCCGTGCAGCAGTTAGTATGTGATCAATCCGGGACAAGCTATTGTGTGCTCCGCAGTGGAATGTGAATTGTTGTGTATCAGGGTGGGATTTGTGCCACACATCTATTAACCCCAAGATCGTCATGAATTCAGCCATGGTATTACGTGAACATTTGTTGGTTCTAGGCGCGAGTCTGTCTAATTGAGCATTGAGGGTAATATTTAAGTTTCCCCCTATTACCAGCACCCCTTCAGGGAATTGAAGAATCATTGTGCTTATGTCTGCATGGTGGGTTATATAGGCTGATAAGACATTTATCCTTGTGCCCTCCCAGTATCCAGACATCCCTGTGAATCTTCTTTGTGGATCAATGTGTATGTCCATCACTGTGAAGGGAAACTATTTGCGCAACACAATCTCCACCCCTCTGGAGCCTGATGTTAACCCTGTATGTAAGGTTATACCCCCATCGATTGAGTGCCTCACATTTAGTCCCGATCAGATGGGGTTTTTAAGAAGCACCATATCTGGAGCTGGTCATTTAATATATTGAAGCACTATCACTCTCTTGAGTTTGTCCCCAAGACCATTTACATTTCAGGAGAGAATTTGGAAGGATGCAGCCGCCTCTTTCCCCCCCAGAAGCTCCCACTTCATATGTTGCCTCACCCACCATTCATACTGTCGCTACCGGGAAAGGACAAATCGGTTTAGCTCATGGCCTGGGCGCACTCTACTCGCGCACCAGGTTGCCCTCGTGTATCTGGGATGTGCTGTCATGTTCCTGACCCAGGAAGTGTCAACAGTGATGTGATAAGTTGCTGCGCATAAACACCCCCTTCCTGCCTCCATGCATGACAGTGACTCCCCAACTGTGCATAGCGCCCATCGCCCTTGAGGGATAAAAAATAGATTTCCCATACATAAGGAGCAGCGGACCTATGATATGTTAGCATGATGCATCTATACATACCCTCTTTTGCTAAAAGTATATGTATATATTTTATATGAGGTTGCAGGGGGAAACGTTTATTCGCTCTTTGCATATCTATTGCTAACAGAGTAGGCCGAGAACCATACAGATGCCATTTTCGAACCTATGCTAGAAAAAGGGCCGTGATCACATGTTAGTCTCCTGCTGTTGTCAAGCCCCAGTTCATCTGAATTACCGGGAGCAGCTGAACGTAGGCTGTCTACTCGACTGTCCGGAGACTCAAGGTCGCATCTGGCTTTGGGTGCGATAAGCGCATTCCTGTAGGCGCCGTGCCTATACTCCCGGGCACCAAGACGAAAGGGAGTCACCCCTCTTGACCTTCCCAGTAATAAATAGCTAAGCTTTTAACTAATCATGTGTGCCTGATATGGTCCTTCCCTGGAGCTTGAGGGCCAACTGGTGTTTTTCCTTTTACTGTGATAATATGAGTTGAACCGAAAAGTATATAACCTCATGTTTGAATACGAACCAACAGTCTTCTCCGCGTACCTGATGGGTGAGGGTTGGAGAGGCTCCTCTATAGAGTATTTTTACTTAATAAATGATTGAACTTTCTTCACTGCCAACTGACTGATTATTTGGTAATGGGATTGGGGCTATTGGTATGTATAGCCCTTTATGTTATTTTTGATGGTACTTCAGCCCTCTCATCCCTGTGTTGGAGGAGTCATGTGCCAAACCACCCCCACCATCTACCTCCATATCCAATCAAATAATTTGGTACAGGAGATGCATGTATACAGTTATCATTATACTCAGCCGCTCCTTGCATCACCGATCGTTGGCCGTCGTATCTGCCTTCCCCCCAAACCTACATTTGTAGTCTCTCATACAGGGCCACTAGTCTTTGGAGGTGTCCAAGGTAACTCGACAGGTCCCATTGCAAAGCACCCAAATGAACAATCCAATGTTTCCGTTTATCAAGGTGTGACTCCCTTCCAGTTGTTACCTTAATTTCTGGTGGGCAAATCAGAAGCCACTCATAGCATGTTGGTCTCTGCCCCCCTGGGTAGGATCCTGTCACTTCTGAGTTTTCCCTGCTTGCAGCTCCTGCCGGTCCAGGTGCCCTCACTCTCCCACTCACTGACAACCTTCCAGCCATTCCCAGCCTTGTCCTGGCTCAGTGAAGAACCAATGTTTTGCCTTGCGCCTCTACTCTCAGTTTCACTGGGAGCAGCATGGCATAATTAAGTTGCCTCTCCCTGAGGACTTTTGTGACCCTACAGGAAGGTGCACCTTTGCCTCTATGCCTTAGTGGTGAAGTGAAATCCAGAAAGAATGTTATAGTCCTGTTCTCATATTTGAAAATCTGAGCATCACGTGCTGTAGAAAATAGAAACCTTCTCAGGGGTTCCACTGATACTTGGTCCTTTTAAACCAACAAAGAAGAAATTGGCACAGAAGCTGAAATATAAAAAGAACATCTTTATTAACCTCAAGTGAGGGAGACTACGTCACCAGAAGTCTTAGCAACTGAATGAGGCAGTCTGAGGAGTACAGAAAACAGAGGCCTTATATATGCTTAGGGTTACATAGTCAGCATAAGACCAATGGGTAGTCCTGGCTCATGTAAGCATGCAAAATTACTAATATGGACATGCAAGATCTGCTTGCTCAACAAAGTCGGAGGAGAGTTACTTCTCCATACAGCAGCAAAAATAGCCTGACAATTCTACAAGATGAGCAGGCGCATTCTACTAGCTAGGCTCTTCTGAGCATGTGCTAAGGTGGAAGATGCTAAATATAGTTAGTTTCTAGACAGATTACAGGAGCAGTCAACACTGAGGGAGGACAGAGCACATGGCGAGCACGTGGCAGCACTTGGCAAACAAAATGGCTGCCAGAAATACAAAATGGCTTTCAGCTCATGCTAACAAATCCGTCCAATCTTTAACAGATAGTCCTTTTAGCTTGAGCTAAAGACATTACTATGATCCAGTAGGAACAAAGAAAATATTTGCACATTCATTTTCATAAATTTATCAATATCCTAATTCATTGCTAAGTGGGCATTTTCCATTCTAAACATTTCATTAAGCGGGTACATGTAAGGTATAAGCAGGAATACAAAGAGAACGAAGCATTGGGTCATAATTAATGTAGGAGAGAGTAATGACCACTATCACAAACAGAATTATTATTTTTCTAGTCCTAAGCAAAAGCAAATCCTAAAACCATATATTAAACATTTTCAGGGCTCCTATGCATTTCAGGGACTATTCATTTTTTTTTAATTTCAGAATAGCCAACAACACATATCTAATAAAAACATTTTCCAATTGACTTTTACCTTTTACTTATGAGGGCTAGGACATCAATCATATCTGGGACCAGGGGGACCACACAGGGCCATAAGAATTAGGACGAAGAGCTGTAAAGGGCTGCTCCTCCTTAAAAACAGGACATCCAAAGGGGTACATTATTGACTAGAAAAAGAAGAAGTCCTTGGGGAAATTGAAGCCGCTGTACAACCAACCAGAGGGGAGTCTTCTCCCTGTCTCCATTTGAGCCTCACAGGCAGGCTCTTGTTGTTTCCATGGTGGAGCTGCACAACTCACAACTCAAGAATTACAGCCCAGTTTCAAGGGAAAAGTCTCTTCTTTCAGGATAGGGCAGTCACCCACCAGGGCAAATGCTCTTAGCGATCCTGTCCAATGTCTCAGGCAGTGCACCAGTTGCCTTTACTTCAATCTAACAGGCACCAGAGACACAGCACCTGGTCCCTAATCTCAAGTCGTTCCCTAACTCCTGTATTGCTCTGCTGGCGCACTGCTCATTCGTTGGGGCCACACATTGCATCCAGTGTACCCAGGTATCTCTTGACGAACAAACAAAGGAGCAAACTTGCATTCACTTTAGGACTAGGATTCAGAGGCCTGATGCTAGGATCTCTGAAGCAACCCTTGTAGCAAAAGGGGTCACCTCAAGCAAAGCCTCCTCGCCATTCTGGTCGGTCTGTAACTCTCAGCTGGGCATGATCCACAATTTCTCCTTTCTGATTTGTGACCCCGTCTTTCACCCAAGACAGTGGCAGGGGTACAAACTTCATCACAGGGCTTCCGCCTTCACTGAGGTCCTAGTTGCCAGCAATGCCTGTGCTGATTACCTTCACTTTGGCTTCAAGCTGGACTGGTGCTGACGCTGACTCTCCAGGCTGAATCTGATGTCTGGGCCCCTCTGGCAATGGTTGTAAAGCAGCAAATATCTATTGGAGGACAGAACAAAAGGTCTTTAGACAAGGCACAGAAACAGTCTATCAACAGAGAGGATAGTCAGAATATTTCCTAGTCTTGGGACGCCCCATATATTAGCAAGGCACCCAAAAACCACTTTCTTCTATATATGAGAAAGAAAAAAAAACAGTCTGGACATATTGGCAAGTATAAAAGGAACTCTTTGGTGAATAAGAGTAATACATCACCCAATCCCAAGCAGCCAAGGAAGTCTGTATTCATTTACTAAATTGTGAGGAAAACAACACACACATACCCTAAACCCTTACATTGGTGTATTCCAGTGTGTTAATCTGAAAACCCTCAAAAAAGAAAAAATGTTAAACACTTTTGCTCATTAACTTTACATTACCTGTACAGGACTGCAGACACTTCTAAAATTCTTCTTCTTAATGAAAGCACCTACATTGTATGCTTTAGGACCATGCTCTCATGTTATAAGAGCAGCAGGAAAATCTAAAACTGCTAATTTAACAGGAGTTGCTTATCACATGGGCACCTTCCCTACGTTCTACTTTTCATGATCCAAACTATGCAACATCAGCTCTAATAAGGACTGTCAGTTTATTCACACAGACTAGATAATAAAAAACTAGCAATGCCCATGCAAAACTATGTAGCATGGAATAACATTCAATAATGGTGTTATCACCTTAGAATTTTAGAACAAAAACTACCCACATCTAGCTCCCCTTCAATGTCAAATAAGGGAACAACAATCTAGACTACTGAACCTGTCATAATTTCATCAAACAGGATGGGCAGTAACATAACATATATTTTTATTCATTTTATTTATGCTAACAATGTTTAAAACAGTATTACTGAATAGTCAATTACATGTCTCATTGCTATTTCACAGACAATTTAGACAGGCTAAAAAAAATTGAGAATAGGAGAGAGCAACATACACATTACATAGCCTTAATTTGTAGAGGAGCTAGCCTCCTTCCCCCATTTTGACAGTAGGAAACCTGAAACAGGTTTCACTTCTGTCAACACTATCAACCCCTATTTGTACCAACTGGCATTAAACAATGTTATATGAGGTACATAGCACTTTTGAGGAGGTAAAGAATATGAATACCCAAACCCCAATCCTTTTAAAAAATGTACAAATGTAACATGAGGGCGAATGAATTCAAACTAAATCCCATTAGCTCAGCCCTAGTAAGCACCAAACTAAAAGCATTAGTGCTGTATATATGGCCAAGCTCACATATACAATTGTATTGTGGTATATTCATATGAGTGCATAAAACTTGCTTTTGCTAACAAAAAAAATAAGCACAACTCCTCCTTCTTTCCCTGCACTGCCATCTTGTCTTTCAAAAAGTTTCAGATGTCAAAATGTCAAAGCAAAACTTGCTCTGGTAGCCCTGCCAGGCTTTGAAATATAGAACTGACTTTTAACTCTGCCCTGCTGTCCTGTTCTGTGTGCACATTTTCCATGCAGCTTTCCCTATTCAAAGTCACCCTAAAAAAAGAAAGATGACCCATTTCCCTGTTTGTCAGTTTAACAACTTCTGCTGGTTTTATATACATATTTTCAATTATAATTAGTGTGCAGTAGACCTGTCTAACAATATAGAAGTCAGCTATTTGTATTATACCTAAATATATGTATTTACTGAAGCCTAAGGCACTTTAAAAGCTGCTCTGAATGGAAATAAATGCTGTTTAAATTGTGAATTTTGCCCAATTTCGACTTTGATATGTGGGGCACTTAAAAATGAATATACTATAATTTTTTGCATAATAGTCATCCTCAAAATGTTCTCTAGATAGCCCAGGAGTGAGAAATCAGAAATAATCATATATGCAGTTATAAAAATGAGTTTTTTACGCCTGCGCAGAGTGAAATTCCATATGCAAATATCCTTATGCGGTACAGCACAACTTACATTTAATTTTAATGCTAGGAGGTCACAGTATGAGTATTAAGCTTTATAAATATTAAAAAACAAATTTAAAAGCACTCATTTTTTAATAATTTTTCATAATTAATATTTTTTTTTAGTACAACCAATCTTTTTTGATAATTCCACATGAAAAGCAAGCTGCATCCCTTGACTATCATATTTAGATGCATTCATTCACAAGCCTAAGCAGAGAAGTCTAACTTGAAACATGACACATTTTTGCGCCACTTTTTAAAAGGACAATTGTTTAACATCAGAACCACGAATATGCTTATAAAAAAAGGCTTTAAGAAAGGAAATCCTTAAGTTAAATGTTTTCCTGTTATCCAAAATAATGAACCTGATTTTTGTAACATTTTAAAACAGCAGTCTGAAAGGCAGGATTTTACCCCGTGTTTAACTGACAAAATCCTGGCTGAGTCAACATTCCTGTCTCTCCGTGGCCTACAATCAAAACAACAGGTGCTGCTAAGCGGCAGTTAAAACACAGCTGTTGTAAAGCTTTTTTAGTGTTGAAATGGAAGCACGGTGACTGTCTATTTAAAACTGAGGCATTTCAATGCATGTTCTATTATATGTGTTTTAGTTCAACAACATCCAATTTACTCAAATGATGTGTTTGCCTGTTAATATCTAATACAATGTATCTAAGAGAAAAATGTTATATAATTGTTTATTTATAACAAAAAAACACAATTTCATTTTTGATGCCTATTTTTTTCCTATTGAATGTGAATTCTAATTTTTTATCTTTTGAGCATTAGCAGTGTGTACATGTGCATAGTTGCTTACTCTATAAATTAAATAGTAACTGCTGTTACTTGCTGACTGTGCACCGAGAGGAGGTCTAATTGAACTGCTTTACTGACCCTGTTTTTCGCCCGTAGGATTTTCCTACTGCTCGCCGGACCCGCTTCGCGGGTCCCGCTTCGCGGGTTGAAGACACTGTAACTGCCTGCATCTGGTCTAGCGCTGGAGCGCTGAGCACGGGAAAGGCGAGGGCTCAACAGGCAACAGGGCTGCGAGCGTTCATACAGGGACTTTGATTCCCAGGAGCCCCTATTGACCTATTAACATCACGTGGTCCGCTCTCCCTGCCTGCCTGCCCCGCCCCCTGACCACAAAGGATTTAAACCTGCTGCGTTGGAGTGACCGAGGGACGCTGTTACTTGCTGACTGTGCACCGAGAGGAGGTCTAATTGAACTGCTTTACTGACCCTGTTTGCGCCCGAGGATTTTCCTACTGCTCGCCGGACCCGCTTCGCGGGTCCCGCTTCTCAGGTTGAAGATACTGTAACTGCCTGCATCTGGTCTAGCGCTGGAGCGCTGAGCACGGGAAAGGCGAGGGCTCAACAGGCAACAGGGCTGCGAGCGTTCATATAGGGACTTCGATTCCCAGGAGCCCCTGTTGACCTATTAACATCACCTGGTCCGCTCTCCCTGCCTGCCTGCCCCGCCCCCTGACCACTCTCCCTCCCTTTATAGTAAGCAGAGTACACCGCTGCGCGGGAGCGCGCGGGAGCGTCCCGGGAGAAACCCGGGACAAGGGCGGGCCGTCTGTGGCCGTCAGGGGCCGCAGGAGGCTGGGCTGGGCCTACCCTCTGTCATTTAGCTCTGAACTATTGGACATTGTCCCCCTCTTGATACAGTGAGTTGATATTTTTTTGAGGCTTATACACTGACATTTGATTAGCGAGCTAACTTGTGGGGGGGGTTCTCTGCTGTGGTAAATTGTGATTGTGATTCTTTTTGTTCATGGTTAGTTGTTTTAAAACATGTCTATGCACTCACTTAATCCCTCACCTAACCCCTTACCTCCTACGGTAGGGGTTGCAATCCTAGGGCCCTTGGATAGATACTTCTCCAGGGCTACCCGTGAGATTGATAGAGAAATTGCCCTAGCTGAGAGACGTGCTGAGCGCCGCCTATCTGTTGAACTCCTTAAACTCCCATTAGAGAAGCGGGCGTCCGTGGGCCTTGCGGCGCCGGTCCTTTCCCCAGCTCGCGCTATTGACTCTGTAATGAATGTCTGTCCACCTTTGGATAAGTCACTTGCAACTGTTCTTATGCCTAGCCCTGACAGGGTGGAGTGTACGTTAGACTTAGCTGCACCGACTGATGATGATACTATGGCTGTGAAGCCTACTAATGTCCTACTCCCCATGCTGAGTTCTAAAAATATTCCTAGCGATGGGGAACCCCCTCCCTTATTAGCTTCACTATCCCATGCAGTAGCCAGAATTGCTCACACCAAAAGGAAAAGGAATGCTAGTCCCCGTAAAGGTTGCCATCCCAAACCTTACAAGAAAATCAGGAAACTCGGATCCAGGGTGGTAGTGACCCAAAAGTCTGTAGGGGCTGGTGCAAGCCGCCCTCAGGGTGACATGGGGGTGTGCTCTCCGCAGCATTACCAGCTAAACCAGACATTCCGATTATGGTTTCTGCTGAGCTCACACCCCTTGATCTCCCCCTGATTGTCCAGATAGAGAAAATGATGAAATCTCTACTGACGCCGGTCGTAGAGAGGGTCAAAAGGCTGGCGGAGCGGCTGGACAGCTTTGAGCAAGCGACTCTGGACAACTTTTTCTCTACTAAGTCCTTAATTAAATTACATTCCAGGATTGGGGTCGATGACTCAGGGGGGGAATATGCTGCTAGGGCGACTTCTGTTACCCCCCAGAACTTATCACACGCAAATGGAATGGTCAATGGGGTGTCAGCGGTTGAGGCCCTTGCTCCACCTGTTGTCACCGCCAAAGGGGGTGTTCGGAACCCAGGGATGGCTAAAAAGAAGATAACCAAATGTCCAGATCCCTCAAGGGAAATCAATACTCGAGTTGAGAAGCCCATACGTTCTGAGGTCACTGGTAAAAATGGCCATGCCAGTCTAAGAAATTCTGGAATTGGTAAAGGTCTTGAGCTAGCCCAATCAGGAAGAACAAATCCTATTCCTCCCCTTATCATCCAGCCTAACGCACTACCCCCCAAGGAAACCCACAGAATACCACCCATGAATCTGCCCCCAGCCTGTCATCCCTATGTTGTTATTCTTACAAATGTACCACCCTTGATGACGGGACAGCCAGAATCCTACCAGACTTTAAAAAACAAAACAATGCACTGGTTAAAGATAAATAGACCTCTGCCCAGAGAACTAGATGAGTTGATTCTGGGAGTTAGAAGGGTAGGGTGGGTGGGTCACGGGCAAAAGTGCTTTGAAGGAGATTGCATCGTGGTTAATTTTAAGGATGTTAGGGTTGCCCCGATAATCGGTAATCAGAATCTAGGGATTGGTGGTGCCGGCATTAGAGTAGTAGATTTGTCCTACTTCTACCCAAGACCAGTTGGCAACCATTATCGGACTGCTTCGGATGGTAGAGGGAGACATAATTTTGCTTTTCCTGGGTATGACTCCCTCCTTATGCCCTACCAGCCGGCTCCTTGGTTGGGGCTATATGGAGGGATGCCAGGATATTGATGCGAAATTACTCCAGGGGTGGGTTCTCTGTCCTCGGGCTCGAGTTTTTGGACGGAGCCCCTTGACCTGGACACCATCAACAGCAGTCTGTCACCCTCCCTGGCTGCACGTAGTCCCCAAGCCCAGGATCCTATATTGAGCGTTGGAAGTAGGCAAGGAGAAAGTGAACCTTGCATACTCCCTGAGGGGGAGCGGGTCTTCAACCTCGTATCCCACAGCGAGCCTCCTGTGGCGGATCCAGATATAAGGATTCTCAGCTGGAACGTTGCGGGCATCACGAGGAAGTTGGCCGTACCGGAATGGAACACCCTTGTGCAGGGCTACTCTATTTGCATTTTCCAAGAGACCTGGAGTAGAGAGCCTTGCCACAAGGTAGGTTATTCATATTTTTTTCGGCCAGCAGTACCATCTCCTTCCGGGAAGGGCCGCCCCTCAGGAGGCCTTCTTATATGGGTTGCCAACTCACTGGGTTGTCAAGTTACCCAGCATGTGACAAATTCACTCGATCTTTTGAGCTTATCACTCAGGGGCCCAGGGAGAGGGCAGACCCTAGACATTGTCAATATCTATGCTAGGGGTACAATGGGAGACTCTCCCATAGTGGCAGAGTTGGAATCCTTGCTTGGGAGGGGCACTAACAGTTCTCACGCTCTGGTCGCTGGGGACTTTAACTGCACGTTCGAGCCCCTTGGACTGGAAGACACCTTGGGGACTGCGGAAGAAGCTACTAGGAGAGGTATACCTGTTCTAACCTTACCTCCCATCAGAAGGTGGTCTCAGGTGGCGGTTCAAATTTACTCTTTAAACTTGGAATTCGGCCTTAGGGCTGTGAATGGCAGGACGATCTCAGATCCATCTGGAGCCCATACTTACAACAGGGTGGATCATACGTCCAGGATAAACTATATCCTCCTTGATGTAAAACTTTGGGGCTATTTGCAGGACATGGAGGTACTTTCTACAGTTGAGAGTGACCACAATCCCCTCTCTCTTGCCCTCCGTCCCTTGTGGTTGCCGAATCTGGGGTTGCTTGTGCCTCATTCGGCATCTGCCCATCAGGAGGTTTACCCCTCAGGGTGTGGCAGGCGCCTAAGGTGGAGTAAACTCATTATGGATGAAAAGAAAGTGCTATCCATCGCGGCACTCCTAGATACTGCACAGTCCAAACTGGGTGAAATAATTCCGAAGCCCGAGGAAGTCTCAGCGCTTTTTTGTATCACCACCAAGGCCTTGAGCGAACTTTTCCATCTTCCAAGTAGGGGCGTTCGAGTTGATAAGTGTGAGAAAAGGTCGAACCCATATGGTTGGTACACAAGTAAATGTAGGGTGAAGAAAAAGTCCCTGATTGGTGCTTTTAAGAGTAAATCTTTGGTTGCCATACGATTGGCAAGGAAAGACTACTCGCAGACTTTGTCTGCAGCGAAGAGAGAATGGGAGGACAGGTTGTGGGCGGATCTCAGGAAAGCGAGTTTGGATAGGGAGGCCAGAAGTTTCTGGAATCTCATAAGATCTAGGGACAGGCCAGACAGCACCCTGATAACGTGTAATATCTCTGCCCAGAGCTGGTTTAATCATTTCTCATCTCTCTACACCTCCAATGAGCCAACTACTCAGACTATCCTCTCATTGGCCGCCTGCCCAGGAGGCTTAGAGTACGTTCCCTTTACCACTAGAGAGGTGTAGGATGTAATTAAGACTTTGGTGCCCTTGAAAGCAGCAGGGCCTGACGGGTTACCGGGTGAGCTAATCCGGGGAAATCCCAAGGAGTGGGGGAGCTGGTGTCATCACTGTTAAATGCCATTAGTGAAGGTGCGCCCGTACCCGAATCCTGGAAGGGGGCAGAAGTTGTCCCGATATTCAAGAAGGGGTGTCGGGACAACCCTGCCAACTACAGGCCAATAAGTCTTATTGACTCTTCCCAAAAAGTGGCAGGGAAGGTGATCCTGAGAATGGTGCTCCAGTGGGTGGACGACAACAACATCCTGTCGGACCTCCAAGCTGGATTCCGCTCTGGTACTGGGACCATTGAGCAGGCCTTCAGATTGGCTCTTCTATACTGGAAGGTGGTGGTGCTGGGCGGGGGCAGTTTATATCTGGCTTTTATAGACCTAAAAACTGCCTTCAACCTGGTTCCCAGGGAGAACCTATGGAAGGTTCTGCTAGATTTGGGGTTGCCCTTGTATATCCTTTCTCTTTTGGAAAAATTACATGCTGGCAATTTTGCGCAGGTTCGATGGGGTACGAAGGGTGAAAAAAACGATAGGATCCCCGTGGGAAGGGGCGTCTGTCAGGGATGCGTGTTAGCCCCCACCCTGTTTTCTCTTTATCTAAACGGCGTGGTTGAACATCTGCTAAGAAATCCCTCGGACGCTCCATCCCTGGTGGGTAAACGGATCCCAACACTGCTTTTTGCAGATGATACTCTTCTTATCTCAAAGTCCCCTATGGGTCTTCAGAGCCTTTTAAACAGTTTTCAGGAGTTTTGTCTGTTGAGGGGGTTGGTAATCAATACTGATAAAACAAAGTTTTTGGTTATGAATCCCCCGAAGAAGCTCGGTCGACCTCCAGCTTTGAATTCTGAACCGATGGAGAGGGTTTCCGAGTTTGATTATCTGGGTATTCGCCTTAATGATTCCTTTACCTGGAATCCGCACATCCAAAAAATGCTACTGGGCCACAAAAGGGTGGGAGGCACCTTACTCAAGGAACATCGCTCCTCAACTAGAAAACCTATAGCCCCAGTTGTGGAAATATATAAAGCCAGAGGGGTCAGTGCCGCCCTATATGGGGCGGAGCTATGGTGCACCTGCAACCTGGACGCACTAGCTAAATCGGAGAGCAAATTTTTGAAAGATCTGATGGCTCTCCCGTGGTGCACACCAACAGTACCAGTGCTATTGGATCTAGGTTGCAGATCCATCAGGGACCAAGCGCAACTTCGCCCCCTGCTCCTCTGGGCACGACTATGGCGGACGCCCGAACTAGCCTCCTATGCGGAAGCACTATCAGAGGTTTTGGCTAAGGCAGGCTGGTCCGGGATCAAATGGTTGAGGGATGTTAAATGGTTTCTGGTGGAGATTGGGTTACCAGATGCATGGGCACTGAGAACAGCCCCACCCAAAGCTACGATTAAAAAGTTGTACTGGAACTGGGTCTCTGCTAAATTACACTCAGATTCACGATATTGCAACTCTACTGTAGCTTTTGTGAGAATCAAAGATGTGGTGGCTTATGAACCCTACTTAGATACTATTTCTATCCCTATTGATCGTACTTTGTAATTTAAGTTTCGAGTAGGGATTCTTCCAGTAGGTGAGGTAGTCGCCCACTGGAAACGGTCCTACCAATTTTCCCCGTTTTGTGCGTCTTGTCCCACCCGAGTAGAGTCGGTGGCCCATATCTTTTTTGAATGTCCGGATTATCATGCACTCAGGATCCGTTGGCTAAAAGCCCTATGTAGACTTTTAGGCACCCGTCAGCATATGCGTATTTTAATGTCTGACACATCCACCGTGATTGTTTGTGCTGTGTCAAAATTTTTAAAACGGTCTTGGTTGATTCGTACAAAAAGGCTTTCTTTGTCAATTTAATTCGGTTTTAATTGTTTTAATATTTTCCTCTGTTTAAATCATGTGTTTGTTTTAGAATGTGATTGTTATTTATACTGTATTTTGTATTGTTGTATAAGCTTTTATGTTATTTTCATATCGAAATAAAGCCTATCAATCAATCAATCAATAGTAACATATAATTATTTAGCATATCATATGGTTCATTTCTGGATTTTTATTTAATTTTTATTTAATATTAATTAAATGACATTTAGCGTAAAAGACTGATGACAACAAGAAAACACAAACACACACATTGAGCTCATTCCAGACATATACAGAAGGGGTCATACACTCAGAATCACATAATACAGCGCGCTTAAGAGCCAATATTTCACAAATGGCGCAATCGCTATTTACTTACAGAAGTATCACTAATGTGAAACCACGAACCACATAGACATTTAAACACATGATTAACCCACAGATCAACACTTAGGACAGAAACAAAGGACAGCCCACAGACTGTACTTAAACCAAACCATTTGTAAATACTAGTTGTAAGTCATAGTTACAAGAAGTGATTCTCAATAGTATTCCAAAAGACTGCAAAAAAAACAGCCCAACAAACTGTTTTATTTCCAAGAAGCCAAAATACACTCAATTCACTAGCTTTGGCTGGCAGAACACCAAAAAATCGCTCTGTATATCTCGTTTTATAAACGTGCGCAGAAAAAGGATCCTTGTTTTTATTATGTCCATATTTAAATTCCATGGGGATACAGAATCACCAAGCAAGAAATATGTTTTTATACCTAAACCTATCTAGCTATTCCATCAAGGGAGCCGGCTAATTCAATTCAAATTTCACTATGGTACCTCCAAAAAGCAACACATTCTTCGATGTGTGCTTGAAACAGGCATGCCAAAAATATTGCAAAATAAGTAAATATCATGATCAAAGAAGCACTTAAGGTACTCTTTGAACGTTGCGCCGTTCAAACAAATTCAAACAGAGAAAAATCTCATTACCTGCCTACATAAATTGCAATTTATATATTACATACATAATAATCAAAAGTTGGCCAACGCAAATCTAAGCCAAAGTAAGTGTTACTAAACTACCTTACCAATCAAAGGCATCAAAACCAACAGCAAGTGCCGCAGAACGACTCTTACCAAACAAATGGTTGTCCAAATTCCAACTGCCAAGTTCTGAATGACCTAACGATCTTTTTTTAGAATACTCACACCAAAAAGGTTCTCAGTCAGGAGTGACATCATGTGGTGGATTACAATCAGGAAGATCAGAAATATACTGGGCTGCAGAGACAGAGAATCTCCAGAATCTCCGTGCACAGAGTACTTCCTTAGTAGAGTCCTGTCCTCCTATTGTCTGATTCAGAGATGTCAAATATGCATAACATTTGAGTTGGTTACCCAAATGAGATGTTAAACAGGAGCAATATCAGCAGTACAAAGTGTGCATAGTGTGTAACCGAAGTGAGGGACATTCAAACTTGGTCCATACAAATAGAGATTTGTGCAGTCTAGCCAAGAATGTTCCACTGTGTTGACTGTACTAATGATGGATATTGGTTCTGTAACAATACACTGTGCAATGGAGTTCCACCTGAGGCATTGTGAAGCTAAAGTGATCAGACTTGGAAGTTTGAAGAACATTTTTTACATCTGTGAAACTTGAGCTGTTTTCAATTTACTAATCATTCGGATTCTGCTACATGACAGCGTGCATTTATGACACAGGACAGTGTGCCACATACCTGTCAGCCCAGCTATGCGTAATGCCTTGGTGTCTCCGCAATAACACTCATATGTGTGAACTGACAGTAGATAAGCAAAGCTACAGGACAAATGTTATCAATCACTTTTAACTGTGTGACATGACTCATGCAATGAGTATGCATTGTGATTGTTTAACAAGGTAGACATTTGAGCTGTGTCATATGAGACAATGGTTCCACATTTGATGTCTAAGGATAGCAGAATGTATAACATGTCTCAATGCAAATCTGAGATTTATATTACCATTGTGATGGATATACTCACTTGCAGTAGAGGAGACAGAAATGTCAGGACACAAGACCATCATGAGCACTAGACAATACATCCCCTGCTACGAACTCCATTAGCCAACTTTATGGTTATGTATTTTGATGTTGATACACCCAATGTTGCTGATCACATCATGTATGATAGAGTAATGGTTAACTGGCAGACTAACAAGTGCCATGTATTTCAATGTAGCAAGAGCTAATAGCACAACTCGATGTTATGTCTAATATCTTGGATTTTTGAACATTTGTGATGTGACCTATGTGTCAAGTACATATGGATGACTCATGAAAATCTTTTTTATTCTTGGTCACAGCATCATCAGCGGCAACCGGTGGAGACAGTGCCATGGATGTGGTGGGAGCAGTACGTCAGTCTGGGTCCAGTGAAGAGTTGGTGGAGGGGGGACCCAGTGACAGAGAGGGTGATGGGAGCCACACTGGGAGCAGCTCTGCAAGTCTATCTGCAGGGTCCGAAGCAGATTACAGCTCCAGTGACGACTCCCATGGGGTGGAGGCGGACATAGTGACTGCGTCAACAAACTCAGAGTCCACAACCACTACCATCTCCACCCTCCCAGCTGCTCCCAGTACCAGTGTCCATGGCCACTCCTGTGGCAGGGGAAACATCTCCTTTGGGCAAGTCAGCTTACCCCCTGCACCTGTCTTCCCTGCTGCCATCAGTGTGGAGGCCAATAACCTCCTGAAGCAGATCTCTGTGGGGCAGACATCCATGCTGAGTGTTCTCCATGCACACACCAATCTTTGACAGAATTGCCATTGTGCATGGAGTGCATTCACTCTAACATGTCTGACCTACAGAGATCAAATCAGGCTAAGACCTCTAAACTGACGGCAGGACTGTTCCTTCTCCAGCAGTACATCCTCCTCCTACTTTTTTCTCGTCCTCTGTTCCAACTACCCTCCCTAAGCCAAGAACATACAAACACACACTTGCACACACCTCAACATCCACATGCAGCACACAAACACACATACAGAAGTTGCAAACCACACAGGCACACTCAGGAGACAGATAGCACTCTCCACGTTGGACGTGACAGCACACGACACACATATCCTCAGACACTCCACATACGTCACAACCCTCTGCCTCCATAACCCCTAGCCTTTCCTCTCCTATTCCCCCTTCAGCGCAGGCACACACACTTGTTCCTACAGAATTCTTCTCTCCCCAAACATACTCCCCACCCAGAAGAGAAAGTACCTCCCACATGGCCCGGCATCAGCATCTACCCCTGCGACGAAACAACAGAAAACAACAATGCTAGTCAGAAAATTCCCCCGGTCCCAGAATAAGACATCTACTCCTGAAGCCCATAGCTCCCCAGATATGCCCAATACCTCTGTCTCCCAAACAAAACCCACACAAAAGACCTCTCCAATCCCCATTCCCGACACACCCCTAAAAAAATTAAAAATTCCCAAATTAGTTCATGTGCCAACATTCCCAGTTCCATCTGGTCATGCCACTACAGCTGCCCTCCCTCACAATTAGAGACACACACTGCAGTGGAGTCACACCCCACTCCAACAGAAACAGAATCTACCACTGCATTGGACCCTGACACCCCTCCTGATCCCATCCCTCCCAAAACACAACTCAGTCCCCATTATTTTGTCCCCTTTGGATTGCAGTTTAAGAAATTGCAGAGGGTACAACTGGTGAGGAGTGTGTTCCTTTTTACATGTTATGTTTGACGTCTGCTGAGGAGGTGATGAATACAGTACATGGTGTGCATGCCATGTATGTTCAAATTGTTGTGTACGTAGTGATGAAGAGTGGTGCTGTACATGTAGGTGTGTATGTGAGAAGGGCAGTGCCAGGTTGAGATTGTGAGAATTGTGTTTGAATTGAACAGTTTGAGTACAGGGCTGTAGCTTTCGGGGCCGACATGTTTTTCATCTAGGTGCAGCAGAGGTGGCTTATGAGTCTGACATGCTTTTGTGTTTGATAGTTTTGAAAGTTGAGCATGGGTTGATATGAGAAGGGTCATACCTGCACAAGTAAAGTTCATACAGGCCATGATATAATCTTGATATCTACATATGTGTAGATATTATGTATGTAAGTAGTCAAATACAGTTGCCAAAGCTTGCTGACTGTCAATGGATGTTCATGGCAGATTGTGTAAATGGCCACTTTAAGTACACTGTCATGTGCAAGACCTATTGGCATCATTAAAATGGTGGCTCCACCTAGCCTTGCCTTGTCTGAGTTTTGTGTTGGCATATATGGCATTTCACCCTTTCTACTTAGTTGTACTCATCAACTGGTCATTCTTGGCTTTGAAAATTGTCCTGGTATGGATGTGGTGATTTCTACATTTGCAATGTCATAATACTGAAACATTGGATGGTAGAACATTCCATTGAGGGGTACAGTCCCATCTATGTTCAAGTAATGGATGTGTGTTGTACTTCCACCTGGGGTAAGACTACCCTGGTTATGCATGCCCACACTTGCCAGTACACTACACACGCATGGGTTTTGCTGGCATTCTGATTTTGAATGTTCGAGGTAGGGTGACACCAAGGGTGATGGAGTCATTGTGATGATGTCGCTGGTTGTGGTGTGGAAAACACATTGCACTGAGAACAAACACACATTTGACACTGGAACAGTACACCCAGTTCCATGGGTGTTTGCATTCTCAAACCTTTTGTTACCTCTGATCTGGTGTTGCAAGTGTCACCCTTGTGTGTGTGCATTAGGGCTTCCATTGAGCCCATTAAATACTGTGTTAGGACCTGATGGTTATATGTGTTTGTTCAAATACTCCTTGATGTTTCCATGGATTTTGGACTTTGTATCAGTGCCAAATTTGGACACAGAGTACTTAATTCTGCATATGTCTTTCATCGGCACAGGATGTACCCATAAACCCTGGCTTCAGGATGACTGTGTCAATTGTGTTTTTGGGCTACCACTCCAGCAGCCTCACCTGTGCTGTCAGATTTTCCTACACAATGAGCTGTGCACTGGACCCACCAACACTGTTGATGGATCCTACGCCGTGAGACACATGCGTACTCCTAGAACTATGCAGGTACCAATCTGCACCTTAAAAATGTGAATAATAATTTCCGGCACACACTACAGCTTGAAGGGCTAGATGCAGATTAGCTGCGAATGACATTCTCCATATATGATGGTAGACATATACAGACAGGGAATTGTGTGCAGCGGCACAAGTCCACACATGGGGACTGTATCCGACATTTTTGTTGGCCCATGTTTCTTTCAAAACCAATATGTATTTTGACTACAGATATTTCCCTGATGAGTGTGACACAACCACATCTCTGTTGTTGTAGTTGGAGACACTGAAATCAGTACTGAGTAGCTGTGTCTGTGGACATGTGTGTTGTCTGGGCCTATATCTTCTGTGCTTTACTGTACACAGATGCAGCACAATGTCATACATTGGTAAGTACAATGGAGCCTGTGGTGTTCTGCTGGTGTTGTGGTGGACTCGTGCATTCACTTTGTGATACACCCATATGTGTGGTTATTGCAATTCCTGGTCCAGCATCAAATGTGTTATTCTCCCAGTATTTAGCATGCTAACTGTTCTTACCTGATGATGACTTTCCATCAGTATACATACCCGACATGCTTTTGACCCATGTTTGTATTGTGATCACAATGATGCTCAGTCCCTCAGAAAGTAAGTGGCACACAATCTGTGATCATCTCTTAAAACTGACCTCTGTGCTTTTACCTGTCAAATGTTTTATTGTAAAATGCACACTGCTTCTGATGAAGGGGGTGGTATGTAGGTCAGACTGTCGAGTTGCGACTTGTCTTCCTGCAAGGCCCCTATATACAACGCAACCTCCCTGCACCTGCCATAACCTGAAAGTGATGCTCGTGTGGTGTAGATGACACTACCTCTGTCAAAGCATGTAAGGCAGTGCACCATGGTGGCTATTCTCCAAAGGCTGTCTTCCAGCTTCTATTTAGAGAACAGCTGGTGAGCAATGGAAATCCTGACACCATGTTGCATTGGCCTGGTGTGGACTGTGTAAGTGAGGAAGTCCATTGGTGTGGTATACGAAGGCCCCCAAAAGTGTGACCTACAGGTGAGCCGGGTGGACCTGCCCATCAACCACTGCACAATTGCCATCATGGCTAATCCAAGGGTATGCTGAACACTTTTGATGGGATCTCAACCCCCATAGGGGACTATGGTTTTCAGCACGCCATTGTGTGTGTCATCCCAGGCTGAGACAGCTTCCCCACACACACATACAGTCCTTGAGCTGCTGTAGGTAGTTGGTCTGTCTTATTTGCACATCAGCCCCCAGTATTTCATAGGTTTGTAAGAGACTATTTAGTAGATGATGTGTCTTTGTTTGTTTGTTGACAGTCCCTGGAGCACTTGCATCTTCCCTAGGAATGCATTTAATTGAAAAATACATTTGTGATTGTTAATGTAGACATTCCTACAGCATGTACTCCACCTGTAGGAATTTATGCACTTTGCTTTAGCAGAAGTTACATTCTTCATGTACACATTACTGGGGGTAATTGCCCCAGCAACCCCAGATATGCATCTACATTTATGGGGTATTTCCCCACCCAACCCCAGATATGCATCTACACGAATGGGTGTATTTGCCCCATAACTACAGATATCCATCTACATGTATGGGGTATACCCCCAACCCCAGATATGCATCTACATGTATGAGGGTAGTTCCCTCCAACACCACACATGCATCTACACATATGGGATATTTCCCCCAACCCCAGATATGCACCTACACGTATGGGGTGTTTGCCCCCAACCCCAGATAAGTGTATACATGTAGGGGGTACTTCCCCCAACCCCAGATAGGCATCAACATGTATGGTTGTATTTAAACCCAACCCCAGATACACATCAACACGTATGGGGTATTTTCCCAACCCAAAATATGCATCTACATGTATGGGGTATTTGCCCCCAAACCACAGATTTGACTCTACATTGCTGTGGGTTTTTCACAGCCCCCCTATCGACTCTACATTGCTGTGGGTGTTTTCCACCCCCCACATTGACTTTACATTGCTGTGGGTATTTGCTAACCCCTGTATTCAGTCTACATTGCTGTGGGCATTTGCCATTCCCCCATATTGGCTCTATATTGCTGTGAGTATTTGTCACCCGCCATATTGGCTCTCTATTGCTGTGGGTATTTGCCCAACCCACATTAACTCTACATTGCAGTGGGTATTTTCTACCCCTGTATTGGCTCTACATTGCTGTGGGTATTTGCCACCACCCGTATTGGCTCTACATTGCTGTGGGTATTTGCCACCCCCATATTGGCTCTACATTGCTGTGACTATTTTTCACCTGCTATATTGGCTCTCTATTGCTGTGGGTATTTGCCCACCCCACATTGACTGTACATTAATGTGGGTATTTGCCAAGGCCCATATTAACACTACATTGCTGTTGATATTTTCCACCCCCAATAATGGCTCCACATTGCTGTGGGTCCCCCCCCCCCATATTGACTCAACATTGATGTGGGTATGTGCCACGCCCCACCCCCATATTGACTCTACATTGATGTGGGTATTTACAACCCCCATATTGGCTCTACATTGATGTGGGTATTTGCCACCCCCCATATTGACTCTACATTGCTGTGGGTATTTGCCCAAACCACATTGACTCTACACTGCTGTGGGCATTTACCACCCCCATATTGACTCTACATTGCTGTGAGTATTTGTCCAACCCACATTGGCTCTACATTGCTGTGGCTATTTGCCACCCCCCACGTTGACTCTACATTGCTGTGGGTATTACCCACCCCCATATTGACTCTACATTGCTGTGGGTATTTGCCCAACCCACATTGACTCTACATTGCTGTGAGTATTTGCCAGCCCCTATATTGACTCTACATTAATTTGCGTATTTGCCACCCCCCCTTTTAGCTCTATCTTGCTGTGCATATTTGCCACCCCCCATATGGACTCTACATTGCTGTGGGTATTTGCCACCCCCAAATTGGCTCTACGTTGCTGTGGGTATTTGCCACCCCACATATTGGCTCCACATTGTGTGGGTATTTGCCCAACCCAGATTGACTCTACATTGCTATTGGTATTTGCCTAACCCACAGTGACTCTACATTGCTGAGGGTATTTCCCACTCCCATATTGGCTCTCCATTGCTGTGGGTATTTGCACAACCCACTTTGACTCTACATAGCTGTGGGTATTTGCCCCCCAACCACCAATTTGACACTGCAATGCAAGTAGTATTCTCCCACCCCCTTTTGGATGTGGTTGCGACCCTGCTATCTGTTGTATTATCTTCCGTGTGGGATTTAAGTTATTCTGTATGTGGAGGTGTCGGACTTACCTTCTAGGACAAACAAGTTGGTTGCAGTTGTAGTAGTGCTCAAAGAGGTAGAGTATAGGGGTGACATGCACAATCAGATTCATGGCTGCACCTTCTTGTTTGCAGGAAAGGTGTTGTGGCACGAATCTGAGCTGAAATACTCCCCTTCTGGATGCTCTGGAGTGTTGGTTGTGGTGACCGGTTTGGTGCAAAGGAAGATAGGAAGTATGCATCGTACTCCGGCGTTTGGAAACAGCTTTGAAAAACCTCCGGACAACTCCATTCTGCGTTTCCGGAGGCTTCTTGTTTTGAAAATGAGAACAGAATCGGAGTGACCAAGTCATTCTGCAAGTAAAGGGTTTTGGGCATCGTACTGTGCTGGTTGAACTGGCTCCCAGTATGAGTTGGCTGTACTGTCTGGCTTCAGACTGCTCTGGGATGGCCTTCCGAACAAGATTGGAATTGGCCCCTAAGTTGGGATTCAATCAGGCAGTGGTTGAGGACTGCCGTACCTTGGAGGGTTTTACACATATTCCTTGGTTTCACCATATTAAGAATATAGGGCCTGATTACGATGACAGTGGGACTGCCACCAACAGCCCTTCGGTGGTGGTCCCACCACCATCATAACCATGTTTATCGCCCGCCATATTACAATGGCAGGCAAATGGTTAGTGGTTGGAAAGAATGCCACACATCCGACGGGCTCCTTGAGCACTCCAGTGCATCGGAGGGAGCAGCAATCCCTATAATGGCGGTGGTGCCTGGCAGGCACTACCATTGGAATTATGATGTCCATCCCCGCTGGCCATTTCATGGTGGTTTACTAGCCATGGAAAGGCTGGCAGAAAGGGACAATGGTGGCCCGTAGTCCCTCGGTTTTGTGTTTTGCGTGTGGCCCCCCCCCACATATCTCTGCACCATGTGGCAGGCACCACATGATGCCTTCCACATAGTGCAGGAATATGCTAAAAGTGTAATTTTTCTACCTCAGCATGTGCTGCAGCCCTCAGCACATGGCGCATTACAAAGTATACACTTTGTGTCCTCCTTGAAGGCCGTCGCATTATAATGCCATTTGGGGGACTGCCAACAGCAAGTCAGGTGGTCCCGTCCACAAGTCTGACTCCGTTGGGGTAGCTGCATGCTTAATAAGTGCCAGTTTATTATTATTATTATTATTATTATTATTATTATTATTATTATTATTATTATTATTATTATTATTATTATTATTATTATCATAATGAGGCCCATAGTATGCACTTTAGGTCACCCAGAACTCTTCAAAAACTTCAAATCTAGTGTTAAAAAAGATTTAATGGGTATAGAAAAACTCTTTCTCAACCATAGGATGGTGGAGAGAGAGGCGCTTGAAAGTGTGAAACTCTTGGTGTGGGCTTGTATGCACGTACGAACATGTACAACATTAGAGCCTTATCTAGGAATGGTTTCAAACCTGTAACATCGATTTCTACTGTTAACATTCAGGTGTAACCTTACACATTGACTTTTGGCAGTGTTACATGGTCATTCTCGGTTA
The DNA here is from genome assembly GCF_964261635.1 of Lissotriton helveticus. Classification (NCBI taxonomy): domain Eukaryota; kingdom Metazoa; phylum Chordata; class Amphibia; order Caudata; family Salamandridae; genus Lissotriton; species Lissotriton helveticus. The sequence continues at coordinate 1,744,210,629 of NC_136067.1, forward strand.
GAGGAGATAGATCCATACTCATGTGACAATTTTTCTCCACAGAACAGTTTACATTTTATCTTTTTCTGTGGACATTATTCTATTTTAGGACAATGTTTTTTTGTCCCTGGGTAAAAGGAAAAAAGTCTGTCCTAGTGAAGCCTGCCCTAATGTTTCTGCAAAGGCTTTCAAGCCCATTGGTGTGTTATGGAGTGGCAGGTTTTTTGGTAAGTGCCTTAAGTATTATAGAAAAGCTAAATGGATGATTTTAGATTTTATGTATTTATAGTTAAAAAGCCTGCGTCATAGATGAAATAATAGTTATATTTTAAAAAGTGATTTGTTTTTATGTTCACTGTGATTAATTTCCGAAGAAAGGACCTTGTATGATGTCTTGTGATGAGTTTTGGGTATTTGTTTAATGTCCAGTAGTTTTATACTGTATGTTTTACGTTGCTTTTATAGATTTTACTAACCAAATAATGTATTTGTTGACGTTTGCCGAAAAGTACAACACATGACCCAATCTGCTTCATGCCATCAATCTGTTTAAATTGTATGCCCAAGTATTCAACCTTATCTTTATTTGGAAAATAAATTAAATCAATAACTTTACAAATTGCATCATTTACTTATCCCTCTTCAACATTTAAATGATGCTGCAAAATTACTCAACTGTTCTTCCACAAGCATAGATGCCTTTCAGATCCAGCAGTCCTGGATTCAGATTACTGTAACTTTTAGAGTTGCCCTTTCTTTTCATGGTGCAGTTATATAGTACTTACCATTCCTGAACCAAAAAGTTGGTTCCCTTCCTTTCCATGATCTTGATTATACGCATCTTGGCCTATAGAGCTATATTACATCTTCCTATTTGTCGGTTTTAAATTATGACTGTTAATATGTCTATTACCTTTTTAGGTGACCGGTTGGATTCGACCGTGGTCAACTGTCTTTCTATCTGTTCTTCTCGTTTTTATATATTCATTTCAGATATTCTCCCTTGTTACATTTGGGGGTCTCTAATTGGCACAGGTAGGTACTTGTGACAAATAGGGACCCATGCCTCTAATCAGGGTAAGGGGGTACACTCCTAAAATAACCCCTGCTCACCCCCTTGGTAGCTTGGCACGAGCAGACAGGATTACCCCAGAGTGTGTAAAGCATTTGTGAACACATACAGTAATCCAGTGGCAACACTACAGATGGACACCACACAAGTTTTATTTTAGCCCCTCCGCTGCGCTGATCGTTCCGCGCTGGCGTGGAACGTTCTATTGTGTGGGCGGGGCTGCGATGTTCAACGGACGTGCGCAGCACTACCGAGGTAGTGCATGCGACGTCCGTTGAACGTGGGCAGCACTCATGGGGTTAAAAATAAGTATTACATAGACTTAACACAAGACCACAAACGATAAAAATCCACAATACATTACATAATATGGGAGGTTTAGCTTAGTTCTCTTTAGTTCTTAAAATGCAACACTTTGAGTCAATGTACCTTAAGATGCGACACGCAGGGCAACAAAAGTGTTGCAAGATGGAAATGCGGCAAGGATCCGGTGCAAAGAAATAAAGACGTCAAGTTATTCCTGATGCGGCACGCTTCTCCGATGTTACGAGAAGTGTCTGCTCGATGCATCAGCTGCAGAGGCGACACCCTTGTTCAGTGATGCGACAACAGCGGCTATGGCGGCGACACTCTTCGCCGACGATGCAAGACACTTCCGCTCGATGCGACAACTGCAGTGGCGACACCCTTGTTCAGTGATGCGACGGCAGCAGCTCAGACGGCGGCACGCTTCTCAGTGGATGTGAGGCGCTTTTTGTGATGCGGTGCAATGCGACAGCCACAGCAGCGACATCCTTGCTCAGTGATGCAATGGCAGTGGCTGCGATAACGACACGCTTCTTCCTCGTTGTGAGACGCTTCTCTTGATGCAGTGCAATTACAGCTACAGCGGCGACATCCACAATGCGACGGCAGCGGCTGGGGCGTCGACATGCTTCTTCGGAGGTGTGGGACGTTTCTTGAGATGCAGTGCAATGCGTCAGCTACAGCGACGAGATCCACGATGCGACGGGAGCGGCTGCAACGGCAACATGCTTCTCCCTCTTGAGTCGCGCTTCCAGCTCCATGCAACACGCAGTCCCTCAGAAGGCCCAAAAACAGCAGCAGACCCTTCCAGAGAACTCTGGGAAGCTGGGGGTTGAAGTCTGTTGTCTCTAAGACTTCAGCAGGAGGCAATCTCTTCTCTCAAGCCCTTGGAGATGCTTCACAAGTTGAAATAAAGCACACAAAGTTCGTTTCTCCTTTCTTTAGCAGTCAGGCAACCACTGCAGGCCGATCCCTCAAGCAGCACTTCAGCTTAGGGATAGTCTCTCCTCAGTCTCTCTGGTTCCACTCCTCAGAAAAGGTTTGTTCTAGTTGTCCAAAAGTGATCTAAATTCTTGGGATCAGGGTCCCAATACTTATACCCCAAAATCCTTTGTCCTCTGAGGGCAGAGGGGCCTTTGCCCAGTCCAAACCAGTTCTGGAGCACTCTGTTAACATGACTCCTTATCTCCTTTCACAGTGCAGGGCAGAGACATCAGGCGCACCACAGGAGGTGGAGCCAGCATTGTGGAGGGAAGGCACAGCCCTATTCAGGTCCCAGGTGCAACTCCTCCCTCCCATCTAGATGCAGAGATCTCTATTCACCACTGGGCTGACTCACCCTGTCTCCTGGAATCCCCCAGCCCTGTCACTCAAACTCCAGACAAGGAATACACACCTAGCAGAGGCAGGTCTGGGTAGTTAGACAAGGAAATGCCTACTTTCAAAAGTGGTATTTTCAAACACAAAATGTTAAAACCAACTTCACTAAAAGATGTATTTTATCATTCTGAGTTCAGGCATACTAAACTCAAATTTCTACCATGTTCCCTAAGTCAGTTAGGATTATAAAATGTAATATTCTAACTGCCCATTCTGGCCTCTGGAGAACAGGTAGCCTTGCAATAGTGAAAAACAGAAATGGCTGTAATTCACTATTAGGACATGCCACACACACCAGTGCATTTCCTACCTTATACTTACAATGCACCCTGCCCTTGGTCCTACCAGAGGGGTGTCTGATACAAAGAAAATGGAAGGTTTAGGGACCGGCAAGTGGATGCACTTGCCCAGTCAGCATGGCAGTACCAGACTGAACACAAGCTCTGCAATGGCAGGCCTTAAACACAATTTTATAGACTGCTTCTATGTGTGGCACAATCAGTCCTGCAAGCCCGCTTGCAGCATTTGGATTTACAAGCCCTGGGCACACTCAGTGCACTGTACTAGGGTCTGCAAAGTAAACCAAGCCAATCATGGAATCAGTAATCCATACATCAATTTACCATAAAGAGAGCATATGCACTTTAGCACTGATCAGCAGTGGTAAAGTGCCCAGAGTCATAAAACCACAAAAACAGGTCAGACAAAATGCAGGAGGAAGGCAAAAAAGTTCAGGGATGACCCTGCAAAAAGGGTCAAGCCCAAAATCCCTGTTACTGTATCTTTTCTCATGTAAAAGACACCCTTTTCCTGTTTGTTTCACTATTCCAATATGGCGACCTAATCCATCCACTAGAGCCTCTTAGGGACTGGCTTTACAAGGCCATTTCTGGCTACACGCTATGTCTCGGGGCAGGATTTTTCAAGGCCTGGCGCCTTTGTTTTTTTGCCCAGTACTCCCCGTGAAGTAGAGTATTACTCACCGGTCATCCATTCGGCCCGTGGAAGGAGATCTTCTCCCCATGACCCGACCTCAAGAGATTCTGAAAAGACTAGGACACACGCTTTACTGAGAGTGGCCACTGCCCCCGGAAGGACCCGCAGAGGTCTGCATTTTCTTTTCAGAGGTAAGGACTCCTTGCATGGAGGCCCTCTCCCCTTCCCTTAGAGACCTGCCATGTTCTCTGCCCCATGTCCTGTGTGAGACTGCTTATTAAGGTCTGTGTCCTTGGTTCCCTTAGTGCTCTTAGGAACACAGAATTTTATTGACGTATGGGCAAAGCTGAGAACTTATTAAAGCTCAGCTGCTCTACCCATGCACACGTGTGTCCCTTTCAAAATATGCTGGCGTGTTTTCACCCATTGGGCACTTTTGTTCCCAACCTGGGACTTTATCTCTTCCATCATGTCGTTTTCCACGATATTTCTGATCATTTGAATATAACTGCCACTCTCCCTTTATATCCTGAGTTGCCATGCAGCCTGGATTGTGGGATTTCTTGTTACCTTTTTTCTTTTTACCTTTTCTTTTTCCTTTAGAAGACCCATCGCTGGAACTTTGATTCAGCGTGTTCCATTCCTGCTCTTCTTGATGTTCATGAGTATCCGTCTAGCCTAGAGTAGACGATTGGACATTCCACATATTCGGATTTTGCATGCATTTCATCCTGTTGGTTCTAGGTATTGCTTTATCCTACCTATCCATTTAATTTGTTTCGCATTTTATAGGAATTAGTCTCTTTGATTGTTGTTTGTGCTTTTATCAGCCAAAGGTTTTTCTTAGCCTGAATTTACATCAGACGCTATGTGTTATCGTCATTTCACTAGACTCTTCTTGTGAGTCAATATTGGTGACTGGACTAGTGGGACAGATGCACAACAAAGTTCAAATGTGTAAGTTAAATTTTTGGGTGCTGCCCCAGTTGCGTCGCGTGTCCCGCGGCGTGCATGTGTGAAAACAAAGGGGCAGTGAGGTCAGTGGATCACTGGTCCCATCCTGTGGCGCACACCCGTATTCCTCTCGTGAGACAGAGGTTCCAAAACAATTTTTCAATGGTAAAGTATGCTTTTATTCAGCAACACTGTTCATGATTAGCTTTTCATTTCAATAGTGGTCTTCATGATTTATTCCATTTTCAACACTTTAACACTGTCCTTTATGAACATCCAATGCATTTCGGGGCGTATCTGCCCCTTCATCAGGGAAAGGATACTAAAATAAAATCAAATAAAGTGTCATGAGAATGGGGTAAACGAGTGGGGTCTTCGTGCTGTGGGAGCTAAACGTGGTGTGGGGGGGGCAATCGTGTCATGTTATGGGATCACCTTAAAAAGTTCCAAACCCGTGAGGAGCGTGTGGAGGTATTCGAAATAATGCTTACGTGTGTCGAGTCTCTAATGCTCCGTAAACCTGAAATCCAAAAATTATGGGTCATTGATTACGTTAGGCTATGGGTGGCTCTAATCTAAAGTCCTGATGTGTGGTGCGGCCGCAGGATGATCGAGAAACTAACCTGGTCAGAAATGGTGGGGGTCGTGAGTGTTCCGTTCTTCAACGCCGGTCAGGACGGAGACGTCTACTGCCACGTTTGGTCGCGTTCGGTTATAGCGGTCACGTGGTCATGGAAAGTGAAGGAAAATTGGCCGTGTCGGTGTTCCATAGTCTGTTCTCTGGGGGGTTACTAACGTTGATGGAAAAGGTACGGGAATGATCGGGTCATGTATATGGCAGGTTGGGACAGGAGCTAGGTTTGTGGGATATACGCACAGATTCTCTGGAGGTGGCAAAGAATTTATGAGGTGGCAAAGAATTTATGAGGTGGCAAAGAGTTGATTAGCAAAAAATTAATAGAAAAGGTAACGATAAAAAAATAAAAAAATAAAAAAATTAATGGAAATATAAAGAATTGTACAGAACCTGTTAAATGCACACAGGTATCACTATAACACTCCAATTGCAGCATTTATAGGTAACAAGAAAGTTCGATTCTATCGTTCAAGCCGAATGGCTTCTGAGTGGAAAGTCTCTGAATCCAGGTATTTTCCCGTTGAAGGAGATATTTGGTGTTATCTCTACCTTCAGTTTTCACAATAGTCTCTAGAATGATGAATTTCAGTTGGGAAATGTTATGTTTTTGTTCATGGAAATGAGTGGCTATGGAAGATTTACTGTTTTTCAATCGGATGTTAGACTTATGTTCTGTCAGTCTGATCTTGATTTTTCGTTCCGTTTTACCGACGTAGAGTTTTCCACAAGGACATTTCAGGGCATAGATGAGGTTACTTGAATCACATGTAGCATTGACTTGTAGTTTTATTGTGTTGCCTTTCATGGGATGATTAATTACATTGCCTTTTATAATACTATTAAAGTTCTCACAGTTCAAACAAGGTTTAGTTCCAGTGTATTTGGTCGTGAGGGTCTGTTTGTATTGGACAAGTTCTCCTATATTTCGTGCTCTAGTGAATGCAAATAGAGGAGGTTCCATGAAAATTTGGTTAAAATCTGGTTCCAAGTTTAACAGTGGCCAATGTTGATGTATTATCTTTTTGAATTTTGAGCTCGCTGTTGAATATTTGGAAACTGCCACTATGCGGGTTTGTTGTTTTTTGGTGCTTGGTTGCAGTAGTTTTAGTCTGTCTGTGTTCAAGATTTTGTGTGTGGATTCCTCAATGATTTCCGGTGGGTATCCTCTCTTGTGGAATTTGTGACCAACTTGTTCAATTCTTTGTATCGATTTATTGGGGTCAGATGTGATTCTTTTTGCTCGTGCCATTTGGGAAAATGGGAGATGTTTTTTCAAGTTGGGTTCATGAAAACTTGTGAACCCAATGTAATTAATCATCCCATGAAAGGCAACACAATAAAACTACAAGTCAATGCTACATGTGATTCAAGTAACCTCATCTATGCCCTGAAATGTCCTTGTGGAAAACTCTACGTCTTCCATAGCCACTCATTTCCATGAACAAAAACATAACATTTCCCAACTGAAATTCATCATTCTAGAGACTATTGTGAAAACTGAAGGTAGAGATAACACCAAATATCTCCTTCAACGGGAAAATACCTGGATTCAGAGACTTTCCACTCAGAAGCCATTTGGCTTGAGCGATAGAATCGAACTTTCTTGTTACCTATAAATGCTGCAATTGGAGTGTTATAGTGATACCTGTGTGCATTTAACAGGTTCTGTACAGTTCTTTATATTTCCTTTAATTTTTTTATTTTTTTATCGTTACCTTTTCTATTAATTTTTTGCTAATCAACTCTTTGCCACCTCATAAATTCTTTGCCACCTCATAAATTCTTTGCCACCTCCAGAGAATCTGTGCGTATATCCCACAAACCTAGCTCCTGTCCCAACCTGCCATATACATGACCCGATCATTCCCGTACCTTTTCCATCAACGTTAGTAACCCCCCAGAGAACAGACTATGGAACACCGACACGGCCAATTTTCCTTCACTTTCCATGACCACGTGACCGCTATAACCAAACGCGACCAAACGCGGCAGTAGACGTCTCCGTCCTGACCGGCGTTGAAGAACGGAACACTCACGACCCCCACCATTTCTGACCAGGTTAGTTTCTCGATCATCCTGCGGCCGCACCACACATCAGGACTTTAGATTAGAGCCACCCATAGCCTAACGTAATCAATGACCCATAATTTTTGGATTTCAGATTTACGGAGCATTAGAGACTCGACACACGTAAGCATTATTTCGTATACTTCCACACGCTCCTCACGGGTTTGGATCTTTTTAAGGTGATCCCATAACATGACACGATTGCCCCCCCCACACCACGTTTAGCTCCCACAGCACGAAGACCCCACTCGTTTACCCCATTCTCATGACACTTTATTTGATTTTATTTTAGTATCCTTTCCCTGATGAAGGGGCAGATACGCCCCGAAATGCATTGGATGTTCATAAAGGACAGTGTTAAAGTGTTGAAAATGGAATAAATCATGAAGACCACTATTGAAATGAAAAGCTAATCATGAACAGTGTTGCTGAATAAAAGCATACTTTACCATTGAAAAATTGTTTTGGAACCTCTGTCTCACGAGAGGAATACGCGTGTGCGCCACAGGATGGGACCAGTGATCCACTGACCTCACTACCCCTTTGTTTTCAATACTGGTGACTCCATGACTAGAATCCCTCTATTGTTGCTCTAAGTTGTTGACAAATTAATTTCTTTTTCACCATGTTCGTGAGCTTTTCACACCCCTTTTTCCTCTATATTTCGGTGAAGGTTGCCCACTTGAGGTTTATCTTTTTAATCCTTTTTCTACTGCTCTATGATCCCTAGCCTTTCCGTCATAGGTATCTCTACTGGTCACGCTTTTAATCATGTTCATTTTCCTTTTTTTCCTACACCTGGAGGCATAGTGTAGGCACTGGATTTCTATGTATCAGAAGTATTGTTTTTTCATTTTAATTTAATCGTGTCTGCTGCTTGTGGGGTTGGACAAGGTTCCCTAGTTTGCCACCACCTGAACCCATTCTTGTTTAATTTTTTAGAACTGAGTCCAGACTTTTCCCATTCATCCTCCATATCTTGCACATGGCACACCTTTGGAGATCTATTCGTATGTGCCCTGAACAAATGTTAAGCTTTAGAGAAGCCCTTCCCTGAAACGCCCATCGGCACTGCGCCCTGACAGGACTCTCACAGAGTTACATGCAAAGAAAGAGAATCTTATTGCTTTGTTTAAATGTGTTTGATCTATCACCATCTCCCTATGGAAATATGAAAGAAATTTGGATTAAATCAAATTATAGATTTAACGAATGTTTAAATTGTTAGTGGTTGATACCTGCCTGTGTATTTAATTGTTGCAGTATTTCAACCAATTATTGTCTAAATATTATATACAGGTTCACAGTTAGTACCTAGATCCTGGATCATACACGTTATCTTTATCACTTGTTGTTGTGAGGCTCCTGTTTATATATGTGATTTTTATTGTTTGGCTTTGTGAGTATGATAGATGTATGGATGTTTGTATGGTAAGATTGACGTTATGAAAGAATGTTGTGTGCACAATTGATAGGATGCTTTTTCGATCTTTTTAATTATTTCTTTGCCTTAATTCACTTTGAGTGGGGGACATCTTAACAATTTCATTACTTTTCATGGAGGTGCTACTTTAAAAAGAAACTGCCTAGGAACATGCCATTTTGATGTGTTCAATCATGAAGCTAAAATATTCTAATTATTCTTTAGGATATTCCTTAATCACTCTAATCTAAATAAAATATGTTTTTGTATTAGCTATACTTGTTTTTTTTAGTTGCTGTTAATCTTAGGTGCCTGTACCTTTTCTGGTCCTAGTCTCCACTTGACACATTTGTGCAGCTTATGAGAGACAGTTTACGCTCTCCTTATCAGCTTGGCAGGTGGCACTCATTCCCTCCTCCTGTAGTTTTTTTTCCCTTGTGCTTACTCTTAAGATTACTCGAAAAAATCCAGTTTTGCTTTTAATTTTTCTATGAGTAGTATTGTCACTCCCTGATGATCAGAGTTATTGATAGCTGTAATTTCCAAATTATCTTCCATCTCCTGTTTTACTAATTGTTCATTGAAATTTGAGCACTCTTGCCGTGTAGGCAATATACAAACTATGGATTTCTTTGTTCATTTATTTTGTACATCAGTTCTGCTGCTGTAATATTAGGTGGACATGCTTTCTTGAGAAGTTGACTTTCTAAAGCACGTTTTCCATCATTTTTTAGAACCCCTTTTCTAATTTCCTAAGAATATTTCCATAATCCACGTTTGATACTTGACAGATATTATTCACTAGTTCCTTGAACTCAAAGTGTAACCAAATATTTATATTGCCAATACTCCCAAAATAATTTCTTGTTTCATTATGAATAAGTGATTTGAAAACAAGTTGTCCCTTTACCAGGATAAGTTGCAGTAGGTCACCAAATATCATCAAATGCTTTTCTGCAAAGTGTACCCCTTAGATAGTTTTTAAAATGTGCATCATTCTTACGTGTGTGAATGCAAGCATTAAGTTTGATAACATGCTCACCTCATCAATAATTAATCACCAGATAAGTTTGAGTATTCCAGTGTATTGTCATGTTTAACAGGTAGCATACATTGTCAATGTAAAGTAATTCCTTTCATGTTATGTGCAGCTAATCCTTTTGGTGCTGTTACTACACATGACAAATTTCATTTTATAGTCTTCTGTAGATAACTGGTATGAACTTTGATTAGGAATCTTTTCCAGTTCCAGCTTGACCACTAATGAATAGTAGAATTGGTTTATGTGTAGAACATGCACATTGCCTTTTTTCTCATGGAGAAATCCATGCTCTATTTTATCTTTCACTGCTCTGTAAATCTTTTTCCATCCATCAACAGTTTCCTCTCTTGCTTGAGGTGTTTAACTCTACACCTCATTCATAAATATAGCTACTTCATTTTGAATTATTAGCTCTCCAAGAGGATCTTGAGTTAGTGGTCCAGCTGCTTTGTGAACTCTCCTCAGCTATTTCAGCAGCAAAGGTATCTTCTTGTTCAAGCTCATCTTTCAACATTTGCAAGTAGGTTGGAAAGACTGAACCCTCAATGCTGTCTTTCGCAGCATTGAAAGAGTCTTCATAACAGGAATATTTTCCATGCAAATCTGATTTAGCATGTCACGGCTTGAATAACTGCAAAAGAGCCAAGTTCGCTAATTACGCTTTTTTGGGGTTATTTAGATTCCCTTGGTTATATTTAATCAACCAACTGTCACATCCAAGTACTGCATATCTCCCTTCTTCTATGCTATCAGTTACATTAATTCTATATACATAGTATTTAAGTACTTTATAGAGGCACATGTTTTTAGGATGTTGACTCCTTCTTGGGTAATAGGTATCTGACATATTAGATTTCAGAATTTCTCTACTTTCTGGATCATATTCTGCTAGATATTGTATTTCTGGGAAATACTTTCATACCCTATTTTGACTACTTGCAAGGCCAAGACTCACCCATACAATTCCCTTGAATTTTGAGAACAAACTAGCCAAGCTCAACTGGTTCAAGCACTCATAGGATCCTATTTCTCGGTGGGAAAGCATTTGGCCAGGTACTGCTGAGCCCCCTTCCCTGAAGCATTCCATTCTTCCAAACACCTGTTGCCCTATGGGATCACAAACTTTCCCACTTTCCCCAAAGGCATAAAATTGTACATCAACACTGTGTCTTGGGTGAAGGGTCGTAAAAACCCTGGCCGTATTTTATTCATATCATAACAAAAACATTAAAAAGGTCATATGTACAATATATATAATATGCAGAAAAGTCCTGTCTGTTTACATTAATATGTACAGTATTCCAGATGGCTAACCTTAACATGATTCTAAAACATAGCCATTCCTGTTGTAAACTAAATGATGAACATTATTCCTTTCCTCTATATCCCTAAACATGCCTGCAGCAAGGTCATGACTGGTCCAAGAACGTGCTTGGTACCACCCTCCTAACGGAGTGACCTTGTGCAGGAGGTCCAGTTTCCCAGAACGTTATCTCCCCCAATCACTCCCTACGCCTTAAATATTATCTCCAAGGGGTTGTGCTGCTATGCCAAGTTTTTGCACCAATGCGCTTGTACGGGGGGGTTGGGCCAAAAGCCTACCGGAAGCGGAACTTCCCCTTCCCCCTGACCCTTCCAGCCTACTGGCTGTAACTGCTCCCCGACACATCCTTTTTTGACAATGGTGATGCCTACTAAGGACCGTAAAAGATGCCCACCAATCATGACCTTACCACCACAGGCCAGCATAGTTGTCCGACTATCTGGCCCCCCACCTTACACCCTAAGGTCATGCCCTGCTCTGTGCCCCCTCTAACCAGGCTAGTAAGTTTTCCATTAAATGTAAATTACCAATCTTGGAGAGATGAACACCATCCTGCAGAAAAATCTCCCCCCTCCCTGATGCACCCATGTGCAATAGTCTGCAATTATGGGGATCGAAATAATTTATCAATCCGCTTATTAATTCTCTTCACTGAGTGGATGAGTGCCCATACCGACTCCCCCCCCACCATTGGGATCTGGGGATTATGTGCCAACAAACCAAACACTGCATGCTGGCATTTACATGCCTGCCAACCCACCTCTGTGATCAGCGCCTCCACCACACCCTTTCTCCCAAGGTGCACAAAATCATTGCCCCCAGATGCAAAATTTCCGCTGCTTGGGGCATGTGAGTCTTAACCAGTAAAATCTCCAACATATCCCTTAATTGGCCAGGATGTACATCCCCACGTCTAAAAAAAAAATTGAAACCGTCCTGATGTGCCCGGTGTGCATAATTGCCTAAAAGGAAAAATTGCTTCTATCTGTTCATGTATGAGTGACCAACTATCCATACTTTCACTTCTTTTTGCCCAGAGGCGGGTACCTGGGCTGGGCTTGACTCGGACGACCGATGAACCGTGGCGAGCTTCCTCACTGCAGGACAGGACCTGGAAACTGCAAATCCAAACAAAAATGCCAAAACACACCATCAGTAACTAATAGCATCCTTTAAAGCATGTTTATAGTTAGCGGGGTCCCATGGCCATGGATTAATAGGGGACCCTCCGCACCCGTTGTTTGTTATGTGAGGAATGATGCAAGATTGCTAATGGGATAGAAAACACTCCCCTGTGCTTTTTGCAGTACAATATGGTCCCCTCTACCATTCTGATTGCTATAAGACCTAGGGATAGATACAAACAGTAATCCTTCCTGCATCCTCACGTGGTCCGATTGCAGCCCCCCATGCCCGTCTTGCTTATTTTTTGCTACCAGTTCCCCCACCGTGAAAGCGCCATAGAAAGCCAGAGTAAAGGCTGCTCAAAAAAGAAGCACTTCCCCTGAAGATTTACAAACCGGCTCTAATGACTGGTGACCCTCTAAAGACTGGTGGCCCTCGGAACTAGGGGAGTGTCCTGTCCCAAAGGAATCAGTCCGCAATTTAGTGTTCCGCATAGACAACAAATTGTCCATGAGAGACCAAGTGAATCATACGGTGGGCACCTGCTTCGGAATTATGCGGAGCCTACGTAAAGTCTTTAAATTGCTACCAACCGAAGCACGCAAAATTCTGGTCCAGGGTCTCATCGTCAACAGGCTTGGTTATGGCAATTCTCTGCTTCTCGCCATAAATGAGTGCCATACCAGGAAACTGCAGGTCGTCCAAAACACGGCCGCCCGCCTGATCCTAGGCCTACCCAGACGATCCCCCTCTCTGCCATGCCTGAGAACCCTACACTGGCTGCCTGTTAACAAAAGAACTATCTTCAAGACCATGTGCCTGGTTCATAAAAACATGTACGGTCGAGGACCAAAATACTGGACCCAGAAATTAACATGGTATCTGCCTGGTAGACAGCTGAGATCAAGTACCAAATCACAGCTCACGCCGCTCAGAGTTCAAACGGCCAGAAATGGTGGTCGTGCCTTTTCTTTCAGGGCACCATCCCTATGGAACGAACTTCCCTTTAACCTACGTACAACAACAGAACATATGACCTTCCGTAAAAAACTGAAAACATGGCTTTTTTGCTAGTTCCATCCCCTGACTCACTCTCTCACCTCAGGATTGTCCGCATGCGCCATGAGACTCCCTCGGGATGTGATATGCTGCGCAATACAAGTATCCAGACTAGACTAGACTAGACTAGAGTAGACTAATGCCCTAGTAATGCTGACAAGGTGTCAGTGCCAATTGGGCCATGGATGTCTGCTTGGGGACCTTGTAAGTGCCGCCACCGAGTAGGGCTTTTTGCACTAAGAAGGTGCTGGTGGGATCGTGCTTACCCAGCATTTGCGCAAAAAGGAAACCACTGGCATGTGGCACCTTGCGCTTGCTACTGAGCACCCCATCCCTCATTGCCCTCAGAAATGAAACCACCACCAATGACTCATGCCATGCCCTCTCGCATTCTTCCCCCAAGAAATTGCAATAGGCACCAAAGGCCCCATCATGGGCCGCCAAGCCCTCGGTGCTAGGGTAGCTGTCACGAGGTCCAATAGTTGGGCGCACCAAGTTGCCATAGCTGGTCTGGAAAAGGCGATGGAATCCCTACTGCTCCGGGTGGTGGGAACTGAAAACCTGCATCTTAAAGCAAGACAGCACAACAGCAGCATGATTCAACAGGCCTGGGACATGTTTTGCCTTAAACAGCACTTCATGCATATGGCTACTATTTCTTTTAGCAGTCGCAGCATCATTTTACACTCAGCTGATTGATAGTTAATGCACTCCACTACTGAAATTTTGTCAGACCAAAAGACCACAGATTGGTTCCGGCCAAATGGATAACGCCACAAGGATGGGGAACAATTCCAAGAAACCACTGTTACCTGTCAGCCTGGAATCCACCCACCATGCTGGCTAACACTGAGAAGACCACACCGGGCCAAGAATGGCACCAAACCCCTTGCTACCTGCTGCATCAGTCATTAGGCCCATCTCTGGGCTGGATCTAGCTGGACTTGGCCATACTATATTGCCATTGAAATCACGCTGAATGCCATCCATTTCCACATATCCTGCCAGACCTTCCCGGACAACGTGGTGTGGTGATGCTTTTCCTTGCGACCTGACATTGACTGTGCGATGGTGAACGAGAATGGGCATGCCATGGGAATGATTTTTAATGCAAAATTCAACTGTCCCATCATTTTTTTGCAGTTGGTGCAAGGTAACCTTCTCCTATTTCAAACATTCCTGCAATGCTAGAGTGAAAGCCACATTTTTTTCCCACGGGAGTCGTGACACCCTGTTCACTAAATCCAGCTCTATGCCCAGGAGTTCAATCTCAGTGGCCAGCCCTACTGTTTTGTCTCGGCCCATAAGGACACGGAATTCACGCATGAGTGCACAAAACCCCTGCAATGCCCTGTCTCATTCCAGAGAGCCTGGTGCTCCCAAAAAAGGAAGAAATTCAGGTAATGCAATACTGACTGGTGCCCCGTCACATGCCTGAAAACTCATTCAAAAAAAGAGCTGAATTTCTCAAAATAAGAGCAGGAAACAGAGCACCCATGTAATATCTCCCTTGCAGCTCGAAACCAAGCAAGTAAAAGTCCTGTGGGTGCACTGGCAATAGGGGGAAAGCTGATTCAATGTCGGACTTTGCTAGCAATGCATATGGTCCCAGCCCTCGTAGCATTTAAATTGCATGATCAAAAGATGTGTATCTGACCGTGCACAGATCCCCATCGATGGCGTCATTCAATGACTGACCCCTCGGAGCTGAGCTCCCCCGGGTCTTTCTTGGGCACCACCCCCAACTGTAAGCAGACAAATCCCTCCACAGGTTTTTCATCAAATTGTCCAGCCACTCTCGCCATCCTCAATTATTTTGCTAGTTTTGCTGCTGCAATCCCTTTGTTGGATCTTACCAATAATTGGTTGTGCAACACTAAACCCCTACATAACCAAGTGCAGGAATTCTAAAGCCATCCCTGAAACCTTCCAATAGGATCTGCGCTGAATTGGGGCAGCTGTATTTATTTGACCATGGGATTAGAGCACTTGTTATGATTGAGGAGTGGGCCTTGATGAGGATTACACCCTCAGTCCTGCTTCTTATCTCCTTTGTCCCTTGATTTTTCAAAATATTTGGACTCTGGATGTGAGGCGTGAACACATGCATGTTTAAATTTACATGTGCCTGAAGCTCCAGTGCAGGTTTGTATATTAAAATCCCAACACGCCCCCTCCCCCCCCCCGCCATGTTAACTGGGGGGCCTGCCTGAAAGGACTGCCCGTGTGTATTGTTGTGAGTCACAGACTTCATGTGTCGCAGCTTCATGATGATGTCAATTTGATCCCAAGTGAGGCCAGGGTCTGTCGGTATTGCCCTCCTGAACTCTTTATCACACACTTTCCACCCCACACCACCGTACTCGTTATGCTCACAAGCTATCCTATTTTGGCAATATGCCATCTGTGCACCAACACCCGGGAAACATTCGGGCATTATTGCCTGATAATTAGAGAAACATTTGAACCAGTTAACCGGAGTTTCTTCAATCTTTTTCTTGTGGGGTCAACTAGCCCCTCCCCTGGGGGTGTACCCACTCTTTGTCCTTTTTTGCCTTTTCCTTTTCCGTGTTATCAATTAACAAAGCAAACATATTCACATACTCCCCTTTCCAAATCTTCTCTCTCACCTCCTGTGAGATATGCCTACCCAACCATTCCCTGGAGAAGCACAATTTGCGCAAACCTAGGTTTGATAATGCCAGCGCCATACCTGATGCTGCTGCCTCCTGCTTCTTGGCTGTGTCCTCCTTCGATGGCGGACTTCTTTCGGGAGGATTTTGTCTTGTCACGTTAGCTGCTGCACCACCAGCTGCTGCAGCCCCTACTGGCACATCCTGCCCTCCTTTTGGTTTTGACCCTTCAAACTGCCACCAACTTCCTGACCTTCTCCAGCATGCTAGCCTCATCCAACAAAGCCCCAGAGCCCCAGAGCCCACTGCCGGGGTCCAAGTACCCGCCTTAGCTAACCAGGGAAGTACCACTGCCAAACTGGGCACCAGGTCTGGATGACCAGGCACACTGCCGAAGAACCCTCACCTACCAATGGTATTACCGGAATTGATGCCACAGGGTTGGTCCCTGGCACCACTGTAATTGGTTGACTGCCCCCGGTGGCTCCTGGTACAATAACTTGTGATACAGGCCCACCTCCCCCAGCCATTGGTTCCTCCACTACTGACGCTGAAGGTCCTGCCACCTCATTCTCTAGCGCCCGTGGGCGACAGAGGCTGCCCCACTTGTTTTGACTCTAGACCTCTTTGGCACCGAAGAGAATAATGCCCTAGGGGCAACCCCGGTCGGTGTGGGCCTTTCCTCTGCCCCTTCCTGCCCATCCACTCAGCTTCTCAAATCCGCTAAAGACTTTTTTTTAAACTTTATTTTGTTATTTCGAGTGACAGTACATCAAACAAGAGGTGCAGGTACGAATACACAGTGCATATCACATACAGAAATGATTAGTGCATGTACAGAGGCAGGGACTATGAGCCTAGACACTTCCATCATCCCAGTGCAGCACTATGCCAACTGGTCTCATCCCTCCCAATCAGAGTCACATCGCAGTCACATCCTCCCGCATTGCCCAATCACATTGAAGAGCATTAATCATTTCAGTAAACTATCAGTTACAATAATGTGTTAACACCACAGTGCGCCTCACAACCCCGTATAGTCGAATCGGAAGGTATAGGAGCATCTAATTCCACCACCGCTCCCTTGAAACCCACACATATCATGTCGCTTTGTCTCTGATGTTGTGAGTGTATCAACATAGTGGGTGTTCTTTGATGTGTACATAAGTGTGTCGCAGTGAATGGGCGGACATTCATCTAAGTATGTATCTCATCCCCCCGTCTTCGTCCCTTCTGTTCAGATAACATTTGAGTGGGGCCCAGATATCAGCGGGTCGTGAGGTTATTGGCAAGAGCTCCGAGTACATGGTAATCTGTTCCTGACAATAGGTAAGGTCATGTAACCAGTCCTTGAATTTCGGGGCCCTGCCCCTACCCCATCTGCATGCCACTCGCCGTTTTGCCACTAGGAAGGCAAGTGCAATAAATTTGCGGTGTACTGCTTGTATAGGTTCTACATATCCCAAAAGTGCCATGATAGGGGACGGGTCAATTTCCAAATCTATCATTGTTGAGAGGGCTGCAAACACCTGACACCAATACCTCTGGACTGCATCACACGCCCAAGCCAAGTGGAGAAAATCTATCACAATCATCTGTAGAGCGAAGCTTGAAGCGATACATCCGGGCCGGAGTGCAATACAGTCTATGCACAAACTTATAATGAATAATTCTGAATCTGCTGCTAGAGGAGATGCATTCAATCTGCTGAAGGCAGAATTCCCATTGCCTGTCTGACAGAGGCGTCTCCAGTTCTTGATCCCATTTAGCCCTAGCTGGTAATTGTGGGGTGTCCATCAACGAGTGGACCGATCTATAGATAGTTGAGACTAGTTTGCTAGGGGTACCGTCTTGGAGCATGCGCTGCAGGGGGGCAACGGTCTGAGGTTCTTTCGGAAAGTCAGGTGTAAGGGCTTTAAGTCCCTGCCTGAGTCTAATGTAGAGAAAGACATCGAGTAGGGTCAGTTGTATGCCTTCACAGAGATGTTCTATGGAACGGAATATTCCATTGTGATATAGGTCACCCCATGTTTTGACATTTATTCTATGAAGTAGCTTACGAAATCCTGCCTCCTGTAGCAGGGGCATACTTGGGTGAAAAGCAAGGGGCAAGAGTGGTGCGTACACCATACCTATTTCCAATTTGCGAGTCAATTGGGCCCACGCCGTCACTGTGCTCATCACCGGTGTGGAGGTTTTATCTCTGCCGGTAACCAGAGTATACATCACACCCTCGATAGGTACCGGATGGGCCAGCCAGTGTTCCGCCGCCAACTGAGGCATATATCGAGGTTGCTGCACCCAATAGAAGGCATAATGAGCCTGAGCAGCTTGATAATAGCGCTCAATATCAGGAATGCCAAATCCTCCCTTACTATATGGTTTAATAAGGATATCCCACCTGAGCCGAGACGATTACCCGCCCCACACTAACCTGATAAGCTCCGTTCGAAGTTGCGAAAAGAAATATCTGCCCGGATAGTAAGGAATATTTAAAAATAAGTATAACAATTGAGGCAAGATCACCATTTTGATCAATGAAGTTCTACCCGCCATGGAAAGGGGTAATGTGATCCATCGGGATATATTATCTGTGATGCGATTCATTGTCGTACCATAATTGGCCCTCATCAATTCATCTCGGCTCTTTTCTATGTGGATACCTAGATACTTGAAGTCGCCCTCACACCAAGCAATAGGGTAATCTAGCGGAAACTGCTTCGTGGAGGTCGTGAGAGGAAATATACAAGAATTGCCCCAGTTGATCTGGACTCCGGAGAGTCTACCAAAGCGCACAAATTCACGAAGAATCGGGTTCAGATTATCGCTGGGATCCCGTACATATAAAGTAATATCGTCTGCGTACAGAGATATAAGTATTTGTCGTTGAAAACATCTTAGCGCCTTGTCGTTGTGGTGCTGTCTCAGTCTCGCCGCAAGTGGTTCTGTTGCTATAGCAAACAACAGCGGCGATAGGGGGCATCCCAGCCTGGTACCCCTAGTGATCGGGAATACCGAGGAGAGCCTACCGTTGATGAGCACCTTGGCCTCTGGAGCTTCATATAGTAGCTTGATCCATGAGAGAAACAGGGCTGGAAATCCCATGCGTTCCATCACTTGAAACACATAATCCCACTCCAAGGTGTCAAATGCCTTGGTGGCATCAAGGAAAACAGCCGCCATCGGTTGGTCTTCAGAAACAGTGTTCAGGATTGAGAAAAAGGTACGCAAATTATGGGACGTTGCCTGCCAGGCACGAAGCCCGATTGGTCTGGCAAGATCAGGTTAGGGAGCAGGAGACTGACACGGGTAGCGATCAGTTTAGCCAGAATTTTCACATCACAAATAAGCAATGAGAGTCGTCGATAAGAATCACATTTATTTGCCGGCTTACCTGGCTTCAACAGTGAGGTGATTAGGGCGAAGCGCATAGAGGGGGGTAAATGGCCAACTTCCAGGGCATCTTCATATACCTCTCTCAATACCGGGGCCATAAAGTCAATGTATGTTTTATAGAATTCTATTGGGATCCCATCAAGTCTCGTAGCCTTCCCCGATTGCATGTGAATGATAGCTTCCCTCACCTCATCAAGCTCAAATGGGACATTCAGGAAGGCTCTTTGTGCATCACTTAGCCACCCCAGGGATACATCATCAAGGTAATCCTGCAAATGTAACCTTCCCGTTCTGGTGGACGTATATAGTGCGCTATAATGGTCCACGAATGCATTAAGAATCTGCATAGTGTCCCTATATACCAGTCCCTCTGAGTTTTCTAGTTCCAATATAACATTAGAGGGCCGCACTAGCTCTATAGTCGCCGCTAGCGCCTTTCCCGGCCTCTCACCCTCACCAAATCAACGAGCCGTCCAATATTTGCCTCTAAATTTGGTTTCCCTAATGGCCTCATCTGTATATTCAGTCAGTGTGTCGCGTATGCTTGAAAGGGTGGCATTATCAGGACTGTCTGTTAAAACATTCTCAAGGGCCTTAAGTTTGTCCTCCAAAAGCTGCAATCTACTCACTATACTTTTCAAAATTCCCGACCCCTTCGCTATACAGATGCCTCTCAGTGTGACCTTAAAGGAGTCCCAGATAGTCTCCACATCGTTTACAGAATCATTATTACGCCTGAAGAAGTCTAAGCATTCCTCCCGCAACTCTTCCTGAAATGCATTATCCAACAACATCGTGGGCTGTAACCGCCAAGCAGTCGGGGGGGGGCCAAGGTCCGCTGACCGCAATGTAACTCTGACAGGCGAGTGGTCAGAGTATGTTCTAGGGAGGTGCTGCGCTTTGGTAAGCGCAGCATAAAGCTGCGGTGATATAAGTATATAATCAAGCCTCGCCCAGGAACGTGCATACGCCGTGAAATGTGTACCTCCCTTACATCCATGTGCATACGTCTCCAGGCGTCCAGAAGATTAGGCTCGTTGATGGATTCAAGTAATGTCATCCTAGCTTTAGTGTAGTGATGTGGGGCAGGGTGTGATCTGTCTACAACAGGGTTAAGTGAAGTATTAAAATCACCCCCCCAGAGAAGGTGCTGTGGACCGGTGCCTACAATGGCCGCCCATAGGTCTTCAAAGAAATGGGGCTCATCCGTGTTGGGGCCATAACAACACACCAATGTAATCGCTATATGTCCCAGTCTGCCAAACATTATACAATACCTTCCGTGTTCATCCACTTTGGTGCCCGCTAAGACAAAGGGTGTGCCCCTCTTTACCAGTATCGCTGTGCCTCTTGCATATGTCGAGTAAGAGGAGAAGGCAGTGCACACCGCCCATCTACTAGCAAAGGTGGGAACCGGTCGATGTCTGAAGTGAGTCTCCTGAAGAAAGGCTATTTGTACTGAATGGGGATCCAGGTAGGATAAGATTTGTCTCCTTTTTCTCGGATCTCCTAGGCCCCTCACATTCCACGTTAGTACATTTAAATCAGTACCTCCCATAAGTGTGGTCGGGTTCAAGGGTTGTACAATATGTCAATAAAGACCATATCAGCCAGACACTGCAATCAGGGGTATACGTAGAGCATTCTATCTCGCTACTGTGTCGACCCACCCATCCAAGCCTCCCAGAGTCGTACATGCCAATGTAATCTCCTGCAATAACGTCAATGTGTGCCACATGCACCTCAATGTATGTCTTTCTATTACTCTTAACAAGCAATCCTGACGGATCCAGTTTAAACAATTCTTCGATATCTGTTACGTCCAAGTTATTAATAACAGTCCCAAACTCCCCCCCTCCCTTGCCCTTTAACTGAAGTCTCCCCCCCTTGGTAGTGACAAAAAAAAACCAGTGCCTTATCATCATCAATTTCAGCACATATATCACATAGCAGGCTCAGTTTCCGGAGCGTGGGCTGGCCACCAACAGGCACAATTGATCCTACCCCCTCCCTACTGTCATCCAAAGCAGGCATCATAATACGGGCCCAAGCATTGGGGCTGCCCATCGCTCTCGCTGAAAAAGAACATACCCCAGCACAGGAGCAGTTACCGCTAAACATTCTTATCGTATATGCATCACTACTGCCTTTGACGCCACAAACCAACAAATTGTGTAAGCAGGTCAGCATTCCACCCCCCACCCACTGAAGCATCCCCAACTTGCCAGAATCCCCATCCCACCCTCCACCCCCCACAACACTCAAACAACTAAAAATTTGCAAAGGAAGTAATACGGTCAATGGGGTATACCCTATGGGGAACATCAAGAGGCATGCACAAAGCCACCCCCCTCCACCGCACCCTTCATCCTGTACGGCCTCCAACGGACACAGCCAAGGGGAAGGGGGGTGGTGCCTGGAGTACATTACCACCAACAGTCCAAAACCCGTCCATGGTATGTTCGCACAGCAGCGGCGTCCTCTCACAATCGGCGATCTCTCGGGGCCGCTGGATCAATGTCAATAGGACAGCACAGTGTTACAAGTATCGGGCCATAGATTCACAGGTCTTCATGCAGCGATTGTTCGTCATCATGCTCTCCGTCTTCGTTGTTTCTGTGGTCAGATCTTGCACGACGCAGACTTTTCAAAAAGTCTTCTACTTGTTGTGGATTTGTGAAGAAGCGTTGCTTTGCTTGGTGGGTTACTCTTAACTTAGCAGGGTATTTTAACGCATAATCAATCTGCAGAGCACAGAGTTTTTTCTTTACATCCAGGAATTTCCGCCGTTGTTCTTGCACCACAGGTGTAAAGTCAGGGTAAATGGAGAAGCTAACTCCATCGCAGGAGAGATTGCGGTTGGTGCGCGCCGCTCGCAGTGCAGTGTCGCGGTCACGGTAGTTGAGGAGACGCGCAATTATGGGCCTCGGTGGGGCACCTGGTTTAGGCTGCGGTCCAAGGGATCGGTGTGCTCGCTCAACAATGAATTGCTTGGAAAAAGCTTCAGCTCCAACCGCAGCCATCAGTAGCTTCTCAACGTAATGTTCCATGCGCCCCGTGTTGGTGGATTCCGGCACACCTATCACGCGAATATTATTCCTGCGGCTGTGGGCTTCCAACTCCTCATTTTTAACCGCAATGACCCTGAGGACATTGTCCATTCTCGAGAGTTGTGCAGTATGAGAGGCCGTCGTATCATCATGATCAGATATGCGCCGTTCGGCTTCCGTGATGCGTTCCTCATGTACATCCATTTTTTGTGCTATGGCGTCCATTCTGGATGATATTGGATCCACTTTGTCCACTATCGTAGCAAACCCCTGCCGCATCTCCTGCATCAATTGTTGTATTGCGGATGCGGAGGAGTCGAGATTCGCCTCAGATGTCGAAGGGCTTTGGGAGCATGCTGCATCCGGTTTATGACGCAATCCTCTCTTGGTACTTGTGCTCTCGAATGTCAGCTTAGGTTGCTTATTATCCGGTTTCCCCATTTTAGGCTTTTTGTATGGGCTTGTGGCGACGGATGACGGTCGCGGTTCTCGTATTTCTCGGCTAGGGCAGGTGCTCGTAGACATGCGCACGATGCCGTGCGCTTGGGTGTCTTTATCACTAGTGTTCAATACAGGCCAGCTTTACCACAGAGGTGCACCACAGGGGTAGGAGAAGGGGCAACCACACCACTCCCACCAAAGCAGCGTTTACTGTATATAGACCAGGAGGACGAGGGTAAATGAGCAATAAGAGGCCGGCAAGACAGTATAGCGTTGCTGTGGGCAGGTCCTTCTGCTCTAAATACCTGAGGGAGCACCGTGGGCCACGTGGTTGCAACTCGGGTCAGGTGGTCAGAGATTTCGCAACCCGTGCTTTCGCCGCGCTCAAATGTGGGCTTTCAGAAGCTGAGTCCACTTAATTAGTCTCACAGCCTTCGCACTGTAGCACTGTAAGCGTTGCAGGGCACCACACTCGAACCGATCCAAGATATCCTCCCTCGTGTGCTGTCCCCGATCCTGTGTGCAGCGTGGTGCCTTGGAGTGCCGATGGTCCCATATGATGTCAATGCACCACAAATATGTTTCTGCACGATATCACTGCTGGTACAGAAAGGAGACTATAGCGGTGTGTGACAGATCTCGCGGCGTCCCAGAACTGCCCTGGGCCTCACAGCCGTCAATGCGCCCGTAACGCTGTCACCCCGCTCCGCCGCCACCCTGCTCCGCCGCCACCCCGCTCCGCCGCCACCCCGCTCCGCCGCCACCCCGCTCCGCCGCCTGAGTCTCGCAGCAGCCGCGGAACGGCCCTATTCGCACCTATGGGACGCCAGCTAATCCCAGCTCCTGCTCAGTCCCACTCCGATCTGAGTTGTGGGGCCTCTTGTCACTCATGCAATCGGGTCTGGCTATCCACCGAAACTACCTACAGCAAGTCCAGGACTCCCCGGTCACCACTGCTGCGGGTGGCGCGCTGCGTCCAAAGTGCCCTCGGTCACTGTCACAGTTTGGCGGTTAAAAGTAAGGAGCGGTGGGGGAGTCGAGTCTTTTTATCATTGACCGCTCCGTTGCTAATCCAGTCCCTCCCGTACCATCAGCAAGCCGCCGCTGTCGGTCGAAGTCCGCTGGAATGTCCCGAGCCCCGGCTCCGTCCCGCAGATCAATGCTTTTTCCTATTCCGGCTCACAGTTTCCTCATAGGCAGCTTGTAGGTCGCATTGTGTGCCAGGCCGATGTTACAAAGATCCGAAAAGGCACCGTGTCTCCTGCGAGGCAGCAACGCCGAGGGCGGGCACTTCCTCGGCCGTCTTTCCGTGTGAGGCCTGTTCGCCTCGTGGAGCGCCGCGGTCCGGCGTAGGTTTCCGGTCCCCGCAGTCTGCTCCACCACTCTCCAGTGCAGGTCCCGGCAGGGAAATTGCTGCTCCTAGTTTCACTGTGCTAAGTCGCAGAGCCTTCAAAGTTTCACCGCTGCTGTAAAAATGTGTTCTCCGCACTCGATCTTAGTTTGGACAGATAAGGAGTTAGTTTAAGCAGATAGATAAAGGATTAATGCTCCAGGCAGCAGGAGCCTCACGCAAGTGCGGCCATTCTGCTTGTGCGCCCTCAAGCGCCCTCCCCTTATCCTCAATTTTTGCATTATTGTTTCCTTGAATTCCTCCATACGCAAGCGCTTTTCTCCCTTCCGTGCTTTTGGAGCCAATATGCATCACTCGTGCCCCACAGACGCTTAATGCAGAAGTCTATTAGAAGTCTATTAGCTCTGCTCGCCCATCGGTTAAAACACAAATAACCCCTGGTCCTTCACCTCACAATAATGACACAAATGCTTCCTTGTGTAGGCACTGATCACTCTAGCAGCTTGCCACAACCTCTGAATAGAAAATGTGCCAAAATCCTCCCCACTCAAACCACTGCCTGTTCAAAGCTAAATTAATGTTGCTATTGCCCAATAATTCATGTAAAACAACTCCAACAACATCTCACTGCTCCACAAAAAGCAGCCCCAAAACAATTTTCTTTGCCAGTTAGAACAACAACTGTCTGTGATGACCCAGCAGCGATTCCAGCTTGTGAGATGCAGGCAGGCTGCACCATCGCACCCAGATTCCTTATAGTAGGCGCATTGACCAACTGAGCTGTACTGAACACATGCGGCAAAAGTAAAAACAAGTTACTGACTCAAGCAGCTCCACAAATACCTCACTGGACTGCCTCCTGCACCATAAATTCAGCCCAAACAACTATCTCCCCTGCCACATAAAGAAAACACTACAACCACCCTTCCCTTCACCTTATCTCCTTCATATTGAAAGAGGGCCTGCCCTGCTCCGTGCGCCCTCAAGATAGCAGCTGGAGCCATCACTGTAACACCAATTGTGCGGGCCAGCGAGTATTCACTCAGCCAGCATGGCTCCCAGCTTGCAAAGGGATTGCACCAACAGCTGACCAGGCCTCGAAGGTTCCGGTCGCTCCTAGTGCCCTTGCGTTGACCTGCAGAAAGAAAAGGCGGAAAGAAAAACAAGAGAGAATCTCTGTCCTGGCCTTCTTATGTGATTCGTCTGTGGAGCGGAGATGTGAAAGACAATCCCACTGCTCAACAGCCCTATTTAAAGCCCCCCCCGGGTACGATGGGACGCTGGCTGTATCCGGCTTCCCGGCATGCCCCGCCTTCATCCCCTAGAAGAAGCACTTGAGTGCTTCTGGGCTAAAACCTTATTGTGCCAAATCAGGGTGAGAGGCGGGGAGAACGTCGACCGCGTCACTATGCGTGCGGCACCCGTCCCGCCCCTTTGTCTCCTGTAGAGCTGGCTCAATTGCCATAGCTGCGCCGTGCCCGAGTCTGGATGGTGCCTTCGGATTTTCAAGCTGAAACTTTACAATTTCTGGCTAAGACTCATTTCTGGATAAATCTTCTCCCACATCTCTTAAATTTCTGCCTTCTCTGATTTTATTATATATCAAGTGATGTAGCGAGCAACAGCGATGGAGTGGTCTGCAACAAATCATAGATTCATATTTGTGTTCCACAGGTTGTAGTCATTAATATACTTGGAAGCTTGTGTTCTTGTGAGGCTGTATGTATTTTTCTGTAACACCTGTGTCAGTGTATGTCTAACGCAAAAAGAACAATTGATGGACAGAATGCAGAACAATGTCTTACATTCACCCCAATAGAGAGATCCATCATGTTTTTTTGCTCACCATGCCATTCCAGTTTGGACCCAGCCATATGCAAATCTGTCCATCCTCTCCTTGTGTGCAGTGTATATCTAACAGCAAACAAAAAGCTGTTCAGTCTTCCTTGAGAAAAGACAGGTTGTGTAAAATGTTCCTTTGCATCTGTATTTTCAACGACAGTACTTTCCACTTCTATGCATTTGGAAGCATAGAACTTGTTGTTTAAAGCCCTTTTCACCATGGGTCACATACTGTTCTATGAAAGATAAGACAGATTCATCACTCTCTGTTCCAAATGTTGGTGTATCTTTTACCCATAATAACATGTGAATATGTGGAGCACCTCTAGCTTGGTAACCTTTATACCTGAAGAAATCACTTACTCCACCCTGAGGAGGATTACTTCTAATGCAGACGACAGACATCATGGCTTAAAATGTGTGATTGAAATGCCTGCAAACATTTGCAGGATCCAATTAACAAAGTTATCCAACTGTCTTCACTTTGATATCCTTTATGTTTGAGTTTATTTCTCCCAGGAATTCAAGAAGGTCATCCCATACAAACTCAGCACAAATGAGTGTTAGAAAGAAAGTAGGTGCTCCTAGGTTTCTCAACATACATTTCAGCTCACCATGACAGTGATACTAATACTCATCACTCCTAGAGGGTTCAAATGGTAGGATCAATATTCTTACAAATGATACAATTTTTTTACCAAGTTAATGATAGATTCAAATTGTTGATCTTATTGTACATATCCCAATTTTAGCACTAGACACTTTACTAAATACCAATACATGCATGGCTGTCAATGGAAGTCTATATCTCCATCTGGTGGAAAACCACCAGTTTGCTGGGTGAACAGCGGTATTAATGTATTAACATTTCATATTCTTAACTCCAACGATTCATAAAAGCTCAGTCAT
Organism: Lissotriton helveticus; assembly: GCF_964261635.1. Taxonomy (NCBI): domain Eukaryota; kingdom Metazoa; phylum Chordata; class Amphibia; order Caudata; family Salamandridae; genus Lissotriton; species Lissotriton helveticus. The sequence goes on from NC_136067.1 coordinate 1,744,237,555, forward strand.
GAATATTAAACACAAATTCGTGTTGATCTACTTGTTGTATTAAGATTATATCTCTTGTGTTACCAAAATCAAATGACATACATAATAATCAATGCTTTACTAGAAAACATTAAATACATAGGACCTCAATATTCTGCAAAATCAATGTCTTTAGCAACACAAAAACATTTCTTTGAAAACCCTAAATTTCACGGCCATGCCCATTGCCCAATGCATTATGGGATCAAGCAAATCCCTTCTTCAGGGGTCACTGTTCAAAATAGAAAAACAATAATGAATATATAGTAAATACACTTTATGATCTGATGAGCAGCGTCATGCATGGCCAGAGATAAATGAAAGATGGAAAAGGCCTCATATGCATCTTGCAAAGGCAATGCCAAAGAGAACAGTGCAAACAAAAAAGAAAGCCAAGTACCTAATCCCTGCACCGTGTCATTAGTCCTAGATTTAAGGAAGGAATAGAATAGAAGATGATGACTTGTTAATTTGTATGCAAAAAGCAGGTTAAAGGTGCTTACTTTAGTCGCAATCTTCTAGAAGATGATGACTATAGTATGCACATTTAACCTGCGCACAAATTGATTTTGTGCACCCAGCAAACTGGTGGTTTTCCACCAGATGGAGATATAATTTTTCAGGCTGGCTGCCTTTTCACTGGGCTGCACGCATTCTTTGTTTAATTGATTACATTTTGAAAAAAAAACAATTTGACTATAGAGTGGGAGTGCACAGATTTTGAACATTTTTGTCAATGGAAGTCACCACATGGTTCTTTGATGTACCCCAAATTGAACAGTTATTGGAAGATGCCAAGGTGAACTGCGATCAAGAAACATGTGTTAAATACTTTGTTCCTAATAGTATTATTTTATTCTGAGGTCTTGATGAGAGGACTACTTTTTCTCTTTTTAAACCTATTGTATATTGATGTGCTTTTTTGATTCTTATGCTAAAATCGAATACTTATTTATCTATCTACTAATACTCATTGATGCTACGTTGCTACGCCATCAAATTCATCAAAGTTCTATTGCAAGTTTTATCATTTTTACTTGACTTTTGTCAATAAATTCTCTTGCTGTGAGATGTTTCAGATTCAGTCCTCTCTTGAGAATGTGGTTTACTGCATAAGATAGTTCTGACAAGTCACTATCATATAATAGATTAAATATATAGGTAATACACTGGCAAAATCTAGGATACTTTTAATATAGTCTAGCTGATTTGCACTCGGCTACTGGTATCCGTACAGGCATGTTATCATAACTACCAGCTACTCCAGTTAGAAACAGATGTGGAAAACAACAAGCTATTAAAGATTTCTCACACACAACCAAGGGACCTCTGTTTGCTTCTTTATTTTGAAAGAGATCAATAACATCACCAATAAATTCTTTAGAATGCAGAGGATGAATACTGCAGTGCTCACACATTTCGTCTGATCTGGATCAATCCACCTTTTCAATCTGACCTCTTGATGATGATGTATCATCCTCCATATCTGTTATATCTTGAAGAACATCTATGTTTTCATAATAAACATTATTTTGTACCACATTCAATGTTTCTTTTTTAGTTTACTAAGATCCACTAAATCTTGCCATTTGTGTTGCTCTAATTAGGGACACCATTGACTAGAATAATAAATGCTTCTGCAAAATCTCTCTGAACCTGTAAAGTTTCAATAATCTGATAGAAATTCAATGGTAAATATACACTCTACCTTTAACCCCTTCCATGCGGGGCTGTTTCCCCAGCTGTGCTGGGGGGCGGGGGGCGCGCACAGCGCCCCCATGCTCATGACGAGGTCAGCTCGGCATGAGCTACGGCGCTCCGGTGCTCATGACGAGCTGAGCTCGTCATGGCCACACCCGTTCCAATGGAACACTCAGCACTGCAGGGGAATTAGCCCAGCATGCGAGCGATCCACGGAACGGGCTCAGCTCGTCATGAGCACCGGAGTGCCGTAGCTCATGAGGAGCTGAACTTGTCATGAGCGCTGAAGGGGCTAAGACCTTTCTGTAACTCTGTTGGAGGTAATTTCCCTGTCTTTGACTCCTTGCAAACTATAGCTTGAAATGGATGTATACACTGTATTTGATTCATAAACATTTGAATTTTGAAGTACTTGTGGTATTGGACTAATTCTAACTTGTTGTGGACTGCTCTGACTAGAACAGTATTATCCTCCAACTTATTGTAGCAATACTTAAACATAATTCGTCTTGTGGAACAATCAAAGCGTTCCCCCACAAGTAAGTAAACTTCAAATTCATGCCACTTATCCGTGTTCTCTTCTTCAGATTATGAACACACAGCAACATAATGAGTTTGACTTTTGTAGTGAGTGCATCAACAACATTAACAAAAGATGTTTGGTTTTTCAGAACAAACTGTGTTAATCTATGCAGTCTCTTCTTGAAAGTTATCAACAGTAATACCTGTGTCCTGTTCCTTTACACTTGCAGATACCAAGTCCTCATTTTCCCTACTCTCCTGTTCAGGACCAAAGAAACAAAACTAACCATCATCACAATCCTTTCCTACCTCTGTGACTGGACCATGCAGAAGGTGTCTATTGATTTCTCCTAACCATAAAGCAGGAGGTTTCACATGGTAAAGCCTCCTAACATAATTTAGCATTTTAGAATGATGAGCAGTCAACATTCTGAAGTGTAAACACTATCTTTGGAAGACATGCAAGTGAATGTCCTTGTAAATTGTCATACTTCCTTACTTTGTATGGATATAATCCTTGCAAAGCCACCATTTTCTGATTCACACATTTGCTTGAAAACTTACATAGGAAAGTTCTCAATAGATAAATAGATTCCTGCTGAACACTCCACACACTGCTACAGTTCTATTTATATACAGGGGCCTGTTACGCCTTCCCTGTCCCTCTTTAGGTAACACTTCCTCTGCATTCCTCTACCATCCTTCATTTCATAACATTTTCCAGATTCTTTAACTCCATGCACTAATCTCTTCTCTTGGGAGTAGCTTTCTTCATTAAACAAAGGCTCAGCACCAGATGTTGTCTCCATTCACCCCTTAAAACTGCAATAGTTACTTTTACTGACAAGTCTCTTCTTTAGGCTTCTGTTCCTCATAAACAGCAATATTTTATTGAGTGTCCTCATTCTGTTTAGAATGAAAATAATTAGCTTCTTCTTGAGAACAAAGGCCTTATCAACTAAAGGCTTAACGCTTTCCTTTTTCTGACTGCTTCTCTTCTTCTTTTATACTTCTTCATAGTTCTTATAAGATTCAGAATTACTCTAGTACGTAACATTCTAACTCATATTTTTTTTTATCTGCCTCTCTCTTCTAGTTAATTTCTCTTCTTTTTCTACTATTTGTTCCTCTTCATATCATCTAGTTTTTCTCCTTACCTAGTTGTATTTACTTGATTTTGCTGACTTTCTAGTTGTCCACATACTATTTTAAAAAATGTCTTGGTTCTCTTACCAGCAGCTGTTTTATCTTTCACCACATTGTCAGCATTTTGCCCCTTTTGCTTCGCAGTTGATAGGAGATAGTATCTTTGCTTCCATTTCTTTCTTCTCTTACTTTTTGATGGCATTGTAAATGTTTGCACTTAAGTAGAAATTGATATCTGAAAAGGGAAAAAATAAGCACATTTATTAAAAGTTTGAGAATATAACTAGCAGCTTAAAGAGTTGTGCAATTATATTATAGGTAATATTACTCTCTACAGTAACAACCCTGACCTAGAAATGTACCGATACCCTCTGCAGTAGTTGGCCTGACCCATATTTAAATAACTAGTTGTCTGGGTGGATGACTAGGTTGTGTCAGTACTTGCCTACATATCTGAGAAAGTGTAGGAGTCCACCTATATAAGTGCCATCATATGTCTAAGTAAGTATCTCATTATATGACTGTGTTTTTGTAACGCTATGGCTCTCAAAATGTGTATGTAACTCAGCACCTGTGTTGGTGAATTCAGGGGTATGTAAGTGTGTCTGCAACTGCCTTTGATAGTGCTGGATATATAACTAGTAACTTAGCATGCTAGTGAATGTCTGGCTGCATAAACAGAGACTCTATGCTTTTCAGAATATGTATATCATTTGCATTATAGGTAGTATACGTTATGTACTACTAGGCACAGTGGCCTGTAAATGCATAAATATCTTGGTGAAAGATAAAGGAACATCTCTTACTACTTAAACACAGACCACTGTGGAATACAGCATACCTACAGCCTTACTCAGAGGTGAGTTAAATGCACTAAAAAGTAGGTTTAAATTTTGATGAAGGGCTTTTTCATGCCAAATTGAGCTGGCATTAAAAGAGCACAGATACATTTTGCAGCAGTTAGCTCAGCTGAAACAGAGATACACTGTGCAGTAGTACGCCTGACCCTTCTAAAAACATAGAGAAATTCTCTGCAATAGTCGACCTGACCCATGTTTAAAGGACTACTGCCTGTATGTGTGACTAGGTTGTATTACTTCTTGGCTGTATATCTAAGTAAGTGGATGTACCAGGTAATGACTGCCCATTTAACTAATTCTATGGCTCACTACATCTTTGTGTAAATGGCTGAAAAAATAGCTTAGTGCCACTTTTGGTGAGTACAGGGGTATGTAAGTGTGTGTGCAACTGATTTTGTTAGTGCCTAAAACATAACTAGTTTCTGAGCATGTGAGTGATAGCATAAACTGCCTGTGCGCTGTCTGAATGCATGACACAGAAACGTTATGCTTTTCAAGATATGCATGTCACTTGCGTAATCAGAGGTATACTCTACATACTACTAAGCATAAGGGTCTGCAAGTGCACAAATAACTTAGTGAAACTGAAAAGGACATTATAGTAGTAAAACAAGAGAGCTACTAATGTGCTACAAAATATTAATCACTATCCTATATATAGGCCCCCTGTCTTGCCAGAAGCTGTTGTTGAATGCCGAACTCTAGCCTAATTTGTGCTGGGGAGGTTCGTTTGGGCAGGCCAAAAAGAATTCTGTATGCAGCTGAAATTGTGTTGTTGAGGATCTTTGCATCTCTGCCTCTCTGTACCTCGCTCCCATAGGTGATTGTTGGCAAGAATTTAGCACGGATTACTTGTACTAGAGGTAAAAGGGAGGGCCCAGAGAGTTTGCTGTTAAGTGTTTTTAAGGAAATTGACAGAGCAAGCCCTTTACCTCAGATGCTCGTTTTCTGCGCAGTGAACTGTCCGCTGTTGTCAATTTTTACTCCTAAGTATTTGTACACTGGCACATCATCAATTCGTGTGTTGTTCCAGTACTACGACATTGATTTTTTCTTGTTCTTGCTAATAGTCATTGACTGTGTTTTCTCCAAGTTTATAGTCAGTTCGTTTGCTTCAGAATAGCCGTGTGTTGTGTTCACAAGGTGTTGTGGCCCTACCTTTGTGTGGCTTATTAGGACTATATCTTCTGCGTATAGAAGACATGGTAATCGGAGCCCTCCCAGGTTGGGGGCATGAGAGTTGCAACTGTTCAGGATTGGTACAAGATCTCCTAAAACAGATTGAATAGTGTGGGAGCCAAGACGCAACCCTGTTTGAGACCTTTATTGGTTGGTATGCGCCTTGAGAGGAGTGATCCATCACCCACCTTTATCTGAACCCAGGTCTCTGTGTGAAGGTTTATCAGCAGGTCTAACAGAGGCCTCGGTATCCCCCAACCATTCAGTTTGGACCATAAGATGTTTCGATTTATATGGTCAAAGGCAGCCTTGTAGTCTATAAAACAGAAATGGATGGGCATTTTGTTCGATTCAGCCTTATCTATTAACATACCCATAGTTAGGATATTGGTCGTTGTCCCAACTGATTTGGCGAAGCCTGTCTGGTTGACCGGGATTAAGGATTTCTCTGTGGCCCATGCCTGTAGTTCCTCCAAGAGTGTAACTGAAAAATACTTTGTCTCGTTTTCAATTAGGGCCATTAATCGGTAATTTTGCGGAAGAGCCTTGTACCCTGCCTTAAAGATTGGAGAAATAATAGAGCCCTTCCAGGAGACTGGCAGGCTGTTGAAACATCTGATTTCCAAAAAAAGGGGTTCGAGAGCTGCTGCCCAGCCATTTGCATCTTGTTTGTAAAGAATGGGCGGGATCCCATTCGGTCCTGGGGCTCCCTCTCTTCTTCCTTTCTTAATTTGGCGCTTGATGATACTTTGTTGACTTGTTAGTTCCGCATTTGAAATTGGATTCTGACCATCTTCGCTGCTAGTGCATTTTTGAGGTGGCTGTGCTTTATGTTCTATGAGATTATCCATCACACAATCAGGTTTTGACCCCAGGTTATTATCCATAACCTGATTAAAGTGATTTCCGAGATAGCTTGCCCATGCCTCTTCTGTAATGTTGGATGAAACTCCGTCATGCATCGATCTTATGAAGGAGTTTATGGTTTTCCAAAATTTTGCACCATCGTTCCATTTAGTGTCAGAGTGTAGTCTTGCCCACATGTTATCCTCCACAGATCTGTTGGCTTCCCATTTTAATTTTCTCAATGTTACTTTTAGATTCCGTAAGTGGTCGTGCTTCCCTGTGTCCATGGGGTTCCGCTGAAGTTCTCTCATCATATGATAAATAGATTTTTTTGTGCCCCTAATTTTCTCTTTATGCTCTCGCGTAAACTGTTCCATACTGTCTCGGTCCAGTTTGACATATGTCTTTGGTCTTGTAGCGTAAATGGACATAGTTTTTGTAAATTGTTCCCATTTCGCTATTTCGCTAGATCCGGTACGGGCTCAGAAATGCTGTTTTGCCCTTTCTATTATGGTTTCATCAGTTGCTACTGAATATTTGATTTTTTAAGGTTAATGGTATAGACCGACTCTTTTGGTGCTGCTGGTAGCTCAAATTTTGGCTTCACAATTTTCAGGGCGATTTCTTGGGGACAGTGGTGACTGTCTGTTTTTTCACCTATCTGGAATGAGGTTGTATATTGAAAGAAGGGTAATGAAATAAAAGTGTAATCCAGTATAGAACTGGTTCTTGTCGAGTGAAAAGTTGTGGCCGGGGGCCAGTCTCTAGTAAACCTTCCGTTTAGTGCTTAAAATATTCCAAGTCATCTAATATCTGTTTTTCTAGTTTTTTGTTTGTTTGGATACTTGTAGCCTCCCTTGTGACGGGATATCCCAGGTTGAATTTTGAATTAGGATCTCATCATCTGGCGTGATTCCCATAAGATCGAGGTTAAAGTCCCCGGTGAGCACGAGGTTTGTTGTTGGTCTTCCAGGAAGTTACATTATTCTTTGGCAACCTTTGTTTTCCTTTTAGGATGGACATAGGCGTTGATCAAGGTAAAATCAGTTTCAGCGTCTCCTGGTTTTAGTTGCGACAAAGGAAAGTTTACTGCCAATGACGCTAGAGAAGATGGTCCAACTTGTTTGACTGTGAGTGCACTTGTGGCTGAAACATAAATTACTAGGCCGCCTTGGAGGTGCCCGTATTTAGATGTCCTTTTTGCACCAGTAAAGAAACACAGGTATCCCTGGAGCCTGGAGGTGTGGGGGGTCTGCTAGCCATGTCTCTTGTAGTGCCACAATATCAAAGCGTTTTATATAGTCTACAAAATCTGAGTCAGATATTTTAGTGGCTAGACCATTAATGTTCCACGAACATATACGTAGTAGATTATGCTTACTCTCACTTAAGTTTGGGCCGGCTTGTCAATTGTTGTTGTTTATTGTTCTAGCATACCATCTTAGATCTGATAATCCAGTTGATGATGACTTGTCGTCACCAGTCCGTCGAGTAATGCTGGAATGTTGGTCTCTACTTGTTCCGCATATCCCCACTGCTCCTCTAAGGACCGAAATTCTGGGGCTATTTGCAATATCCCGATCCTCCACCGTTACCACCGGAATTAATATTTCTGGGTATCTTGGTTGTGTGTATAGGATTATTGGTATCCCTCAATTTTTAAATATCTCGGTCTCAGCTTGTATTTTCTGTGAGATTGCTGTAGTTGCCCATGTTGCTTTCGTTTTTTCTCTGCCCGTACTGTCATCCTCTATGAATTCGATTGAGAGCAGATCAGAGGTTTTCACTTCTTCTAGGGAGGGGATATGAGATAACAACCGTAGGATGTTACCTCTATTAAGTGTATAGTGTCTTCCTTTCGAGATGTAGTCCGGATTGAACCATGTGGCACTTGTCGCGTTCCTTTGTTCGTCTGTAATCGTGGTCCCTTTGTAAGTTTGACTTAATGATATAAACTCGGCTCCTCGTGTTACTGATGTTTTTGCCTGATTAGTGGTAAGTTCTTTCACGTCACTTACTGTTTGACCGGGTATATGTAAATTTGGTGCAGACAGTTTAACCAGTTGGAGGTTCTCTCTGAGCCAAGGGGGGTAGCACGTGGATTCCGCTTTTTTTTCGGGTGCTGGTATTTCTTCTCTCTGATTAGCCCGTATGTTTACAGATGGAGTCACTTGAGTGATGGTAGCCAGTTGACTGTTCGTTGTCGAAATAGAGCAGGTCATCGTGTTGCTCTTTGGTAATCGGTTCTGATCGGATTCAGGAGATGCTTTGCTGACCCCGGGTAGTTGGAGGCATATAATTTGTGTATCTTGTAGTGGGGCTTCAAGTTCTTCGCGCATAATATTTCCAGGTATGTTCAGTTTCTTGATTATTTGCCCCTTTCTGTTGGTTTGGGTTGATGCTATTACCTCTGCAGGAGTCCCTGCTGTGCTAGTGCCTCCCTCGGATTGGGGTATACTTTGTTCTGCAACATGGGTTCTCCCAAATAGATGCAAAAATCCTTTGCGGTTAGAATTTGCTTTTTGTTTTCTGCCTTTATGTTTCTTTGCACGTCTTAGTTTAGCGTTAATTTTTTTTCTCTGTGTTGACTTCTGCCAAGGTTTCGGCGAGTAGAGCGCCTAACGTCCCAGTTTCACTGATCGTTCTTCTTTTAGGCGTGTGGGATAGGATGTCTTTTGTTTTGTAGTGTCGTTGATTATTCGTTTCCAGTGTTTCTGTGTTCCTTTTGGCTTTTGTTTCTTTTCCAAAAAGGCCATCAGAAGGTTGGATTTGTAGACACTGTGGAGGCCTTTTAAGTTGTATGCACAGATCGCTCAGCATTGCCGGAAGTGAAGACAGTTTATCAATAATTGGGCCACATCCACATCCACCTCTGTCGCTACTATTTACGTCTTGAGATTGATCAAGCTTATTTTGGAGAAGTGTATTTAATGTGCCCAGCTTCCCGTCGATGGCAACCACAAATACAGTTAATGTATCTAGTAGCATTAATTGAGTGTCCATCTTGTCTGATTGGTAATGAAGAGCCTCTACCAGGAGTTGTATTGTTTTAAACAGGCTGGGCCAAGCACTTTCGTGCTTGGTATGTTTTGGAGTTTTTTTCTTGGCTTCCTGGAGTTGTTGTAACATTTTGAGCTCCCTTATGCACACCCAACCCCTCCGCCTGCTGTTCCCGGAGGTCTTCAGTTGTCTTGGTCAATGTATTTGCTGTCAGCCCACTACTGCTCTTGTCTTAGGAGTATGCAGCAATGAGATCTGCCCACTCCTCCTTTCCCAGGTATGAGGATATTTCTATCACCTCTGAAGAAGGAGTTGTTGGCCTGTCTATTTTGTCAGTCCCTTGTGCTTTATGTGGTGTAGTTGGAGCTGCCAAAGAGAGTTCTTTTTCATTCCGATGCTCCATCCTTATTTTTGGTATCGCTGGAGTGCATTATTGCCTCTTGACTTCTTTGTTCACAGATCATTAATGCATCAGTTGCGATGCGCATACTGATTATGTTTTCCTCGCAAGGTGGACTGCTGATCCCAGCAGTATCGCAGAAGTCTGTTTGGCTATCTTCTAATTTGTCTTCTGACAGCTCTTTTGCATCATTGGGCCTGTGTACTTGGATTAGGTTCGTTTCTATTACAACTTTTCTTCCAGCTTTTTTTCCAATAGTTCTAGTATCCTGGGCCATCCAACTTTTGTTGTGCTGAGGGGTTAATGTTTTTTGCGGTGAGTTTCCAGCTGTCGGGCTAGGGCTCTCCTTGATGTTGTTACTACTCTGTGCGCCGATAAACTGTAACGGCTGGAATGGTTCGAGAGGTGGCTGAAGGCACGGCAATTCCTTGGTGTTTGAAAGTAAAGTGTCCCCCGCGTTTTTTAGGAAGCAGAACTTTGTATACATTTTTGGCTGGAATAAGGTTTGGCAGTTTTTGTTTTGTTGTTCTTTTCTGTTTGTAATGTTTGCTCGCTTCTTGAGCTGTTTGTATCTGATTTGTCTGTTGTTAAGTTAATTAAGGAGCAATCGCTCTGAATTGCTGGCCCGGTTTTAGAAGGTGGTTCATCCCTCGTCCCATCAAGCGCCTTGGAGGTTCGTTTGCATTTTTTTATGCCTCCTTTAATCATCGGACCTCCTCGGATGCGTCCTGACCTCATGCTGCACTAGGCAGGCCTTGGGTTGGCAAGATTCAAAGGTCCAGCAGACAGAAGTCAACCTCGATGTTCCACAGATGTCCGTACTAGCGGTTATCCCCCTTTGCCCTTGCTATTACCGTTTTGCTTCAGCTACCGCTGCTGCTTCCCAAAAAATCACAGCAACAGCTGAGACCAAGATTATCACAGAAAGCTAGGAGAGGTAGGCCAGACTGTTGTCTAAAACTTGGAGGCTTCTCCGGGAGAGAACGCTCTGCTCCGAGGCACTCCGAGGCCCTCCACTCCGCGCTCTTCTGCACACAATCAGCAGCGGCTGAGCCGAGCTAAGTTTGTCATTTGGCGGCTCCGACTGCGTTGCACAGCTGCGTGTGGCTTTGGTTCTTGCGCTGGAGTTGAGCAAAGTTTTTTTGGTTTTTTAGGCGGCTCCAACCGCAAGAGAATTATTTGAAGTATTTGGCAGCTCCGGCCGCAGGATAGGGTAGACCAGCGAAATTTTTGAATTATTTGGCAGCTCCGGCAGCAGGATAGGGTAGACCAGCAGCTCTGGCTGAGTTGAGAAGAGTCTCAGCCGCTCCTGTCGCGCCAGTAGCCAGTAGCTGTCTGTATGTCTGTATGCGGCTCCGGCGGCAAGAAAAGATGCCCAATGGCTCCCACCCGCTAAAAGAGGCAGCCAGCAGCTCCAGCCGCACCAAGAAGACAGCCAAAGGCTCCGGCCGTGCCGAGAAGCAACCAGCGCCCCGACCGCATCAGCAAGTGCCAACTGCCTACCTGCCTGGCAGCTCCGGTTGCTCCGGTTGTGGAGAAAATGCCGAGAAAAATGCTTCGGCGTTTTCCGGCAGTGGTGGCTGCAGTTTCAGTTCCAGCGGCTCCCAGCGGCTCCTTGGAAGGAACAAGTGTCTCCTCTGCGCGGATGCGCAGATCAGCAACACTGAGAGAACTACAGGGTCGAAATAGTAGGGGTGGTGACATTTATTTGATAGTGCTGTTGCATTTTTTAAATTGTACTACTTAACAGTGTAAGAGTACTATTACATGTGTGGAATTGCTCATGTGCATGTTTACCTTTGCTGTGTAGTTGTTTTTATTTGAAAAAGAAATATAAGTGCAAAGGGCAACTTATAGTAATGCGTAAAATAGTTAAACTGTGTGGTAAATATGGCAAAACAACACCACTAATGTGTTACAGAGAGAAAAACACATACAATGTCATCCTTACATGCAGGCATGATGGCAAAAAAGAAAGTGCTGGTCAGAGGATGGTGACATTGTTATTAATGATAGGTCTATCATGTAAGTGGTCATTTTAAGTTATTCAGTTTGTAATAACCATCTTATATCTTATACCGAGTGCTGCTGGCAGGCTGGTCCTGGACTAAGGTTTGTGCGTCGCAATTCGGATAGCGCTACTTGCTCCCTGTGAATTACCGTGAGGAGCAACTTTCTTAATGTGCACTGCGCATTGATTCAGTCGCGCGTTTTTAAACTAAGCATCCCATTTTTTGGTATTTTATTTTCTTTATTTGTTGTTATCCCCTGCTTTTAAATCCTTAGTGTAGCACTTACTTACATTATAATTGTGTCCCTCACCGTGCTTTTCGCGGGTCCTCAGGCAGCTTGATTCGACCGCCGCCATCTTGGGGGTAGTTTAAGGACGCTCTACAGGCGCCATCCCCGTGAGCGCTTCAGTGTTAGGCACAGGAGGAGCCGCCCCTACTTAAAGCCACCATGGAGTCGCGCAGCGGTGACGCGCAGCGGAAGCGCCGTCACAGCGCCGGAGTCACCCCAGAGTCCAGCCCGTCTGTGCCCATCCGGGCCCAGACGGGCCGGGGGCCTGGCACTCTGGCCAAAAATTCTAGCGCTAGGCGGATATACGCTCGGGATGAGCTTATCGCACTGCGCCATCTGCATACTATTCGTAGCAAACTGGCCTATGCCGACCTGCTGCCGCCACCAGTTTCTATGCCGAGCAGGCCTATTCTCCCCAATAAAGGTAAGAATACCATGTTGCTGGGGCTGCTGAACTGCCGTTCCCTTCCGCGGCATTCTATAGAAATCAATCTTCTTATACAGGAGCGGGATTTAGACATTCTGTTCTTAACGGAAACCTGGATAACCCCCAGCTCCGATGCCGACATAGTGCAGGCCCTCCCGCCGGGTTTCCTCCTGTACCATCTTGACAGATTGGAGGGACGAGGGGGTGGCATAGCTATCTTATACAAGGACACATATGTTTGTAGGGCCCAGGACGGTTTAATTTCAGACTGTGAGAGCTGCCATTTCTCTTTACGCATATGCTCTACAGTATCGCTATCGGGCCTATTGATCTATCGCCCTCCGGGTTCTGTAGGTAATTTTGCCAGCTCCCTGGTGGAAACCGTGACGTCCTTGGCTTCAGCTACAACCAATTTTATAGTATTGGGAGATCTCAATCTACATTTCAATGACCCTGCCGACCTAGTAGCATGAGATCTTCAGGCGATTTGAAAGCTTGTGAGTTGGCTTTATCCAATGTTGGGGCTACGCATGAGAAAGGGCACTTACTTGACCCTTTGTTCTCTAATATTCCCCGCTTGGCGGTGAGGCCAGCACTTCCTCTCCCGCGGTCTGACCACTTTTTGGTATCAGCACTCTGGCTAGTTGACTCACCACCTATAACTGCCAAACAGGCTTATTTGGTGGACCGAGCTTGGTCCAGGTTATCGATAAATGACTGGACCGCTAAGCTGGAAGAGATGCCTCTTTCCCTCGATGGTGACCCTATCAAGGGAGATGCCATTCTTAATCAATGGCTGACGGCCTCTCTTGACGCTCTTATCCCTAATAAGAGAGTGCAAAAGAGGGAAAAGAGAATCGGTCCCGCCCCTTGGTACAATGCCCAGCTTCGATCCCTGAGGAAGGGATGTAAAAAGCTGGAAAGATTGTGGAGAAAGAAATGGGAGACAACTAGGCATGAGGAGTATCGCGCCGCGATGAGGGGTTATAAACTTGCTCTTCGGCAGGCTAAAGCACAATTCTTTGAAGAGCGTATAAAATCTGCCTCAAGTTCTGCCAGAGAGACTTTTAAAGTGGTCAAGTTCAGTCCCCGAGCCTGTGGTCATCTATGATGAACATAAGTGCACGGAGCTCGCAGACTTCTTTCATTCCAAAATTGAAAAGATATTAAATTCCCTGCCTCAGCCCCGGACGCCTCATCACAACGAGAATGCTAATATAGCGACTTGGCCAAATGGGGCATCTCCCTATCTAGATACTTTCGGCCCAGTAGCAGTGGATGAAGTGTTGAAGGCCCGTAGATCCATGAAAAGTGGCTCTCCCATGGATCCTGTCCCTATGAAGTTCCTTAAACAAGTAGCAGCCTCCATTGCGGCCCCCGTCACAGATCTAATGAATGCCTCCTTTGCCCTAGTCTCTGTGCCACCAAGTTGGAAAACAGCAGTGGTAAAGGCATTGATAAAGAAGCCTCATCTAGATCCTGTGGACTTCTCAAACTTTAGGCCCACATCTCGGTTGCCGGGTCTCGGCAAAATTGCCGAAAAGTTGGTGAATCAACAACTGTCGGGTTTTCTGGAGGCTAATGGTCGGCTTCGAGACTCACAAACCGGTTTCCGTCCTGGCCAGGGCACCGACACTGCCCTCTTGGCAGTCGTCGATGAAACCAGACGCATTTTGGATTCAGGAGGGTCAGTGGCTGTGAACCTCCTGGACCTCAGTGCAGCGTTCGACACCGTGAACCATCAGGTGTTGATTTGACGGCTGTCTGAGGTGGGTGTGTCTGGTGTCGCGTTGAAATGGCTGAGGTCATTTCTTACCGGGCGGTCATACCAGGTTTGGGAGGGCAGTTATCGCTCTAAATTTATCTCCCTCCAGTGTGGTGTGCCACAGGGCTCTTCCCTCAGCCCGACATTGTTTAATGTCTATATGGCCCCCCTGGAGGACGTGGTGGCCCCCCTATGACATTAAGATCGTCAGTTATGCGGATGATACGCAGTTGGTGGTCGCCTTATCCCAAATGGTAGAGAATCCCGACTCACTTCACTCCTGCTTGTCGGATGTTCATACCTGGATGGACGAGTCAGCTCTGAAGCTGAATGGCTCGAAGACAGAGGTAATGCTGTTAGGGAGTAAAAATCCCTCGCTCCCTCTGACCAGCTGGCCGAGCTGTATGGGAGACCTTCCTACCTCAAAAGAGGTGATCAAGAGCTTAGGGGTTTGGCTAGAGAAAGATTTGTCATTTAGGACTCATGCCAAGAAAACCGCGGGAGTGTGCTTTGCCCTGTTACGGTCAGCGCGCAAAATGTTCCCTCTTTTGCCTGTAACATCAAGGAAGCTGTTGATCCAGGGGCTGATTACATCTAGATTGGATTACAGCAATGCCATCTTCCTGGGCGCCCCAGAATCCACCTTGGACAAAATGCAGCAGATCCAGAATGCGGCGGCAAGGTTGCTCATGGACATTCCTAGGTCACAGTCCGCTCGACCTGCCTTGAAGGCGCTGCACTGGTTGCCAGTGCGAGAAAGAGTTAAATTTAAGGCACTCTGTACTGCCCATAAAATCCTCTTGGGGAAGGGCCCTCCAATATTGAGGAACCTAGTGGTCCCATATAAAGCCAGTAGAACACTGCGGTCCGATCAAAAACATCTTCTCTCAGTCCCCAGAGTTAAAAGGGCTCGGACGGGCGGGAGAAGGTTTTCAGTTAATACAGCAAAACTGTGGAACTCGCTTCCTTTTGAAATGCGCGCTGAGACTTGCACACTGCGATTTCGCAAAGGTCTTAAAACCTACCTTTTCCCTGTTTGACTGCACTAAATGTACCGTTTTTTAAATGGTGTCTGGAAAAGCCCTGGGATGCCCAAGGGTAACTGTGCGCTATATAAAATTTTAATAATAATAATAATATCTCACAATGTGTCAATTGTATAGACAAATGTGTACTGTGACATATACGATCTGCTTATGCCATCACTTAGATTATGGATGCAATAATTAAAATGCAATTTTTTTTTAAACTAATAATTGAGTTGTGGCGCTGTACAATTCTATTCTGCAAATATAAGTTTCATGTTTTTAGTGTTGCGGTAGAAAAACATCGAAACAAACTTTCACAGAACAGCATATAGAACATGCATCAAGGTCACAGAACGACAGTAAACTCGAGCCATCACTGGACATTTTCAAAAGATAAATGCTCTGTCATCATGATACACATGGTAGACTTCCCCGCGTTGTGCTGTTCACATGCTTTCAGCTGGCCAGGCATGGTTGCCCAGACTCTTCTAAGGACCCTTCTGTAAAGTGATATTAATCGGGGATGCCACAGAGGCTAGAAACGAACAGGTAAAAAATGTCAGAGTTCCTCGTATCTTTTTTGTAGTGGAAGATCTATGGCCCAACAATGGAGGTCTCTAACCTGCACACGGAGTTCTCCTTCCTACATATGGAGAATTACGCCATGAGTAGGAGGTCTCTAAGCCACCTACAGAGGTGCCCATACACATATGAGAGCAGGTTTTATCTGAAGGGAATTGCTCTTGATTATGGGGAATAACATTTTAAAGACTAAAACAAGTATACCTAATATTTATGTAAAGTATGTGAATGATTTTTAAATGCTTGTAAAAGTGAAGTGTTAATGAATTGATCTGTTTAGCATATCAAATTTGATGGTGACATTACAGTAGTGGAACAGTATAGTCTCATGAAGGAACATGTCCTCCAGTCACCATTCACAGGCCTCTGTACAACCACAATAATGCAGCAAACTGCAAACCAGCAGCTCAGGTGAAACATTAGGCCAATCGTCAATCGTGAAGCTGCACATCTTGGCCTCTGTTCAGTACCTTACCCCAGGAACCTGAATCTGACTTAAAATCCAGGGTCATGTCTATATGCAGGCACTGCTGAATGGTGACATTGTGCAGCATACAACAGGCTTTTACATTAATGCACACATCCTCCTAAGAACAAGGGTGCACCCGCAAATGGTAAAGAAATTTGAAATGCGACTTAAGAATTCTAAAAGTGCATACAATGATGGCTCATGCATTTATTTGTTCATGTTTGTAGCTCTGTTGAGTCAATGTGGTGACATGTTGAATGGAACTGAGGAGAAGAGGGTAGAGTGCAAATCCAGCATCACCTGTAACAATCAGGACCTTTATATGTAAGGATTGTTTTAACATGTTTACCTGTGGTTATAAAGCTACAGTAGTGAGTGTACACCAGCCATGTTTCCCTTATTACTCTAGCAGATGCCACAATGTGTGCTGCAATCAATTGGCAACATTTAACTTTCCGTACTATTGCGATTTTTCCTGCGCAATATATTATGGCCGCACTGGAAAGTTACATATGCTGAGTGTCAGTTTTAGCATGTTTTAGAGGACAGAGCACACACCTTGGGGACTGGACAGCAATTCCCCAGTCTGCAGAGTTATAAAACTAGCAATACAAATCAATAAAAAATGGGAGTTAATCGATTAAAATGAGGTATTTTCTCCCACACCAAAAAAAGCAATTAATTATATTACTTACACTGTGATGCCCGGTACTCTACATTCAACGAACCACTTGTTTCATTCTCCTCTCTTTAGTTCCAGGTACCTGCAGCTTGCCTAAGACAGGCACTGGGTACTCACTGACAGAGTTATTTAAAAAAGTTTTTTTTTGCAGACAATCACTATGTGGATAGAGCCACATGAGGATTTCCTATGTTGCATGTCAGATACTGACACTCCTACAGTAATTCTGATTTCCTATTATGTACTGTACTATTATAGGACAATTTTCTGCTGCTGTTTCTGCACCTGGTCTCTAAGAAAAAGTTACTGCACTTGCAGACAAACTGTTTATATCTGATTGCGGGGCCATACCCACTAAATATCACTGATATTTTTCTAAGTCACATCGACATGCTTGAGATGTGGTGCGTGTGTGACTCTACCACAGACTGATTGCAATTTGTTCTTATTGCAAGAGACAGTCAACTGCTGATGTCCCCCCTAGGTACTAAGATTTATTTTTTGCATTGAGTGTTGCCCACATTTCGCTCACCTTACACCCTTACATTTAGAGGCAAACTCTTTGTGCTTGCCCCTCAAGTATATTACTCGGTTAATATATACAAACACTATGCTTTGTCCTTACTCTTCAAATTTACACTCAACGAGCACACAGTTGATGCCGTAATTTACGTACTATTGACCCAGTTCAGATTGTATCCAGAATTATGTGTCTTTGCGGCTTTCCAGTAAGTTACACATGGTGTATTTATTTGTACATTTTTATACAGGCATCTAACATTTGATGAATCTTTGGGAGTCCCACCTTGGAATTTGTCTCCTTTGATCCCAAAAACGTGAACTATAGCAAATTATGTTGGTATTCTGCAGGCGGACTTAAAGAGCATCAGAAAAACAGAACAATAAAATGTGGTGACGTAATGAGCGGGTCGAGGATCAGGATGGGGATATTAAATTCCTTAGCAGCAGGGATACTAAAGCACCTCTCAGACACATAATAGGATATGTTGCATGCTGATGGCACGGTCAGCAAAGGCCGGACATCAAAGAAATGAGATTCCATTTAATCCATTAAGATGTAATGTTTTGGTTTCCGATATCAATTGAATTCCATTATTGGAAATCTAAGATTTTCTGCTTTGACTCTCGGGGCACAGGGGCATATTTATTGATCATTAATTTGTGAAGGAAGAAACTGATATGAAGGGAACTTTTTTTATTTTGAGAACGCATGGTAAATCTTGGCAAAAATCTCATATGCTCTTTTAAAAGTGCAGTTTTTTTCTCTAATAATTTTGACCACAAACGAAACATAATGAAGAAAATGTATGCCTATAAAATTCTTTATAAACCAGTTCAAGAAAGCTACGAAGGCTGGGGTATCATATGATCCATCTTAACTTTTCTAATATAGTGATGAGTTTGAAAAGGGGGGGCCCTCGGCCCCCCCGCACGCATGGCGGCGCGGCGACCGTCCCCCCCCCTTTCTCTTGGGTGGCCACTCGGCGGTGGGGGCGTGCCCTGGGGGCGCGGCCCACCGCCGATTGGCCGGCGGCCTCCCTGACCCGGATCCTAGGTAGTGGGTCCGGGTCAGGGGGGGCGGGCTATAGGAGGGGCCGCCTGGCCCCTCGGGAATAAGAGGTGGGGAGCGCCAGGAGACCCCCTTGTCCCTGGACGCTCCCTCGCTGTAACGGTGTGCCCCGCGTGCGGGGCTTCTTTGTTTTTTAACCGTTTTGTTTTTTGTATTTCAGGCGGAAAGAATACAGGCGGGAGAGAGCGTTTGGCGGGGATCCTGGTTGTTGGAGGATCGATGCGGAGGAACTTGTAATTTGTGCTTTTCTTCGCAGGCTTCGGACGTACGGGGGTTGTGGAGCCGCGCTGATCGCCACGTGGGGCTTGCCGCATTGTGTGAGCAGAGGGACGTCGGGATCAGCCCTTCACGAGTTTCCGATCATCAAGTGTGCAGAGCGGAGAGCGTTGTAAGGGCCGGTTTGAGGCTCCATAAGGTATTGTGCGGGGCGGTGGGGGGTTCAGAAACGAGTAGATCGGTGCCGACTACTTTAGAACAGCTGGGTGCATATACGCCGCTGTGATATACTTGAGCGGCTGGGCAATAGCTTACTTAAACCTCCTGACGGACTGGTGATTGTGCGCTGGAGAAAAGGTGGATTAGCATTGTAAACACTGGATATTGACGCTCAGTTGAAAAGCAGTTTTGGCGCGCACTAGATTGAAACGGCACATCAGGCCGGGGAGGGCTAATTTAAATAAGCGGAATAAGATTTGGAGATAATTTTGCACGTTCTGCCGAAGGAAGCGAAGCAGGGTCGACCAGGGCAGCACCTGGATGGGAGACCCTTCGGGTAAACTACACATAGGCTAGGAATAGCGAGTTGGTTATTCCTCACGTCGTTTTTTGCAATATATGTCTGTTCAGCATTACTTGGAGGGATAAGTGGAGTGCTATTATCTACACCAGGTGTTAATACTTTTATCCATTTCAGGCACCTAACGACGTTATTCCGCGCAGATTCACTCAGCTGACCTGACATTTTTTGGTGCAATTCAATAACAGGGGAGAGGTACGGACGGTCATCGTGCGACGTGCTTTGGGGCGTGATTGCAGTCCGATACCACCGGGACTACGCAGGATTGACTGGTCGGTAAGAGGGGTACGGGGGGCTGGCATTCATCGCTCCTGGTGGCCGCCGGGTGGGTCTATGTTAGGTTTACTCACCCCTTACATAAGCGGACAAGCCGCTAGTGTTGCGGTCGCCGTTGCATGGTGCTGAAAGCCCCCTGGTGACCCTCCATCTCGAAAGGTACACATAGTTGACCGATTGTGATATTAAGAGAGTAGGCTGTGGTTGTTTGGGGTAGTATCATGCCAGGTCCGCGGGGTGGAAAAAGGGGGTCCAACATGGAGGCGATGATGCGGGCCATGATGCGTGAGATAAGTGAAATTAAACAGCAGGTAGGGAAAGTAGACGAGTTGGAAGCACGGTTCAATGAGAGGCATGGGGATGCCCCGGGCCCATCGGGTAGGCCTATCCGCAAGAGGGTGGCACCTGTGCCAAGGGGGGATTTTATCACCCCACCTGGGAAGTCTAAGTCCAAAAGACCCAGGGATGCGACCCCCACCCCAGGGCCAGTAGAGCCGGTACCTTCCGTGCCGCCGGCGGTCGTTCCACCCCCGCATATACCTATGCCTACACCCCCTGCCCCCGTGGTGCCGGTGCCTGTAGGTCAACCAGTAGATGCTGGGCCTGCTCCCCCACCGGTGCCCACAATCCCGGGTACAGGGTTGCCACACCCGGCTCCCGCCCTGCCAGCAGCGCCATTTCCACAGGGCATAACCCCTGTGGCACCGGTTGTCCCGGGGGGTAATCTAGATTCAATGCCCCCTGAATTGGTATCCCAGATAACGGCCTTGATGCCATGGCTCCAAAAAGGGGGTGCTTTCCCGAATTCTGCAGACCATGCAGCAGAGGCGGCGAGGTTTGTGGAAAAAATCAGATCGGTCGCCGACAGTGTTGCCCTGCCAGTATCTTCTCCCCTCGCAGGTACAAGTGTTCCACAGCCGGACGGAGTTAGGGGGAAGCCGCCCACGGTGCCCGCAATTGGTAAGGAAGTGGCATTGCCGCTCTTGGGGGATGGGGTTCTACCTTCCAGGGGTGAGAATTTGGCTCAGCATGTGTCATTAGCTGTGAAAGAGATGATTTGGGCGGACAAATATGTTTATATTTATTCTCTGTTGTTAGATAATAGGGAAATGGAGCAGGTAAAAACACTGAAAGAGTGGATGCTCCCAAGCGAATGGCGGGTGCAGTGTGCTAGATTCAGGGTTGAAGAAACTCTCAACAATTGGATGAAAGCATGGGCTGTATTCACTGCTATTAAAGCTGAGCGTCCTCCAGATTTACAGGCAGCATTGGCATGCTACTCGAGCAGGATTGTGGGGTGGAGTGAACAGTATTCTGGGGAGGCATGGAAAGGCTATGATGTCAATTTTAGGAAGGCATTGGAATTTAATAGGACATTAGCATGGGACACTGTAGATTCCATGGCGTGGCACAAACAGTTCTCAGATACTGCACCTCCCCCCCAGTTCGGTTCGGTCAAGGTGTTCTCTAAACCTCAACAGCCCTTTCGGCCCCCCCAAACGAGTGAGGTACCTGGGAAGTTTAGGGCCAGTGGGCCAGAGAAAAAAGGGGTGTGCTGGGATTTTAATAGGCGCACCTGCACAAGGGCCGCGTGTAAGTTTAGACATGCATGTTCCTCCTGTGGGCACCCCTCTCATCCAGAAACTGCCTGTAGGTCCAAGCAGGGAAACACAGGTCAGAGGGGTAGGGGAAAGCCACTATAAGATGGACAGGTTGGGCCCTCCCACTCCAGTGGATGTGGTGGCAATGATTCCATGGTTGAACAGATACCCGGACCACACATCGGCCACCCTACTCCAGGAAGGTTTTTCTAAAGGCTTTAGGATCCCGGCCGCGGGATACACAGGCAGCGCACACTGTAGAAACCAATTGTCAGTCAAGCACAATCCGGCTGTGGTGGCCGCCAAAATAGACAAGGAGCTATCGTTGGGCAGGATAGCTGGCCCTTTTTCAGAAGTGCCAGTACCCAATTTTGTGTGTTCCCCTTTAGGAGTTGTCCCCAAAAAAGAGAAAGGACAGTTCAGATTGATCCATAACCTGTCAGCACCCAAGGGGACGTCACTGAATGATGCCATTGACGAGGGTATCTGTAGTGTTAAATACGCCTCTTTTGATCAGGCTGTTAACTTATTACAGGTCACGGGACCCGGGGCGCTGATGGCGAAATCAGACATAGAATCAGCCTTTCGCCTCCTCCCGGTCCACCCAGCGGATCAGCATCTTTTAGGTTTCACTTTTGGGGATATGTTCTACATGGACAAATGCATGCCTATGGGTTGTTCTATATCTTGCGCTTACTTTGAGATGTTTAGCTCTTTTCTTGAATGGGCCATGAGACAAGTGACGGGCCATCAGCGGGTCATGCATTATTTAGATGATTTCCTCTTCCTGGGTACAGCGGGATCTCAGGAGTGTGCACGGGCATTGCAGGAATTTTGCGTGCTCATGCGGGCTTTTGGAGTCCCGCTTGCGCCCGGGAAGACGGTTGGCCCGACCACCTGCTTAGAATTCCTTGGCATTGAGATTGACTCAATGGAGGGATGTTTTAGATTACCTAGGGACAAGGTGGACAAATTCAAGGCAGCGCTACAGTTATGCCTCCGGAAGGAGAAGGTCACTTTGCAGCAATTACAGGAGGTGGTAGGGCAATTGAACTTCGCACTGAGGATCATCCCCATGGCTCGCCCATTTTCTCGCTCTACTGCGCAGGCAATGAAGGGGCTGAGGGAGAAGCACCACCGCACTCGGCTGTCGGTTGAGATTCGCCAGGATATGCTTATATGGATGGCATTCCTGGAGGATTTTAACGGCAGGGTAGTCTGGCCCGGCCCGCTGACAACATCAGCAGAGTTGGGCCTGTGGACAGATGCTGCCGGGAGTGTGGGCTTCGGCGCCATTCTAGGAAACAGATGGGTCGCTCAACAGTGGCCGGGAGTATGGAGGACATGGGGCCTGACCAGCAACATTGGCTTCCTGGAACCTTTCTCAATATGGGTGGCACTGATGGTCTGGCCCGAACACCTATGTAATCAATCAGTGGTGTTTTGGTCAGACAACATGACGGTGGTGGAATGTATCAACCAACAGGGGGCACGGTGTCCTTTCATACTTCGTCTGATCAAAGAAATTGTGTTGCAGTGCCTTAAATTGAATGTCAACTTTAAGGCCAAACATGTCCCAGGTGTTCTGAACAATGCAGCTGACTCCCTCTCTCGCTTCAAAATGCAGGTTTTCAGGGAACATCTTCCTACAGCAGACCCCTCGCCAGCGCACTTCCCAGCAGTACTTTGGCAGATTGGTGCCCCAGATTACAGGACCTCGTGGTCGCTAGCCTAGCTCCCAGGACCAAGACGGCTTACGAAGGGGCGTTTTTGTCTTATCGTTCTTTTTTGGGACAACAATGGGAAGTACTGTGGGCACAGGAGGATGGCTTTGCAGCCTATTTAGAATGGATGCATAAGGAAGGGCGCTCGGTGGCAGCGGCAAACAGACATAGGGCAGCGGTGTCATTCTTCGCTCAGGCCAGGGGCTTCCGGGATCCCACTAATACCTTTATGATACGTAAGGCTTTGAGGGGATGGCGCCGTATACAGGGCCATCATAAGGATAAGAGAAAGCCCATAGGATTAGCTCGGCTGACAGCTTTACTGGCCACGCTGGACACTGTTTGTAGCTCGGAGTGGGAGGTGTTCCTTTTTAGGGCAGCATTCTCTTTGGCATTCTATGGGGCGCTGAGAATTAGCGAACTTGTGGCAGGCTCTAAATCAGACCTACTGGGCGGCTTGCAAAGGGCTAGTGTGACGATAAGGGAAGACACCATGTGGGTAACTATTCCAAAGTCAAAGACCGACCAGGAGTCTAGGGGCCACACCATAGTTCTCCAACGGGCCCCCGCCAACCCTTGCTGCCCAGTGAGGCACGTGGAAGTATTGCACGGACTGCTGGTGGGCTCAGCGGGCAGGGCATTGCTCTGTCACGCCAATGGGAGCCCCTTGACCAGATATCAATTTAGGAAGGTATTAGAGATGGGGATTAGGAAAGCAGGTCTTGACCCTAAAGAGTTTGGCTCTCATTCCTTTAGGATTGGGGCAGCAACTGAGGCGGTGGCGGGGGGCCTCCCAGTGGAGAGAGTGAAGACAATTGGGAGATGGTCCTCAGAATGCTACAAACGTTATGTACGGATTGACATGCTATGATTACATGTCGCTCACGCTTGGTTTGTTTCCGCTCTCTTACAGTTTCTCAGACCTGTTACGCAGGGGAGGAATTTGTCGTCGGGCACCGGCAACATACATCAGCACGGAGCGGCACCCAGGAAACGATGAAGAACAGCGTTTGGATTGTGGGTCACTCATATGTAAAACGAGCGGAATGTGTCTTTAAGTCAGGTGACAGGAGGAAAAGGGCGGCACAACTAGGGTTGGACATCACGTTCTTTGGCAGAGGGGGGTTGTGTCTGCACGAGTTTAGGGGATTCTTCCAGGGGCTTTTAGCACGCCAGCAATCTCCACCGTCAGTGGTGATACTTCACCTTGGGGAGAATGATTTGGCAACACTGGGTAGGCGCATTCTGATTGAGGAGATTATCTCAACGGCGGGTTGGATGGCTAGGACCTGCCCCGGTTGCACACTAGTATGGTCACAACTCATACCTCGACTACAGTGGCGGGGGGGACATTCGGTCAGGGCGTTGAATCACTCGGTAAAGAGGATCAACTCACGGTTGGATAGGTTGTTTCGAGCCCCCTTGTTACAGTCAATACCTCATGGGTGCATCTGGGGCGACAAGTATTACTTGAAGGACGGGGTTCATTTAACAGAGGAGGGTAATGTCTTGTGGTCTGACAATATCTGTGCCTGGCTAGAGGGTTTTGAAAGTAGGAGGGTTTCCTTAGGTAGGGGCTAGAGGGGGGAGGCCAGATCGTCGGTTAACAATGCTGGCCTGTGGCGGTAAGGTCATTATCGGTGAGCACATATTTTGAGGTCTGAGGGGGCGGGCATCATCCTATGGAGGTTCCCGCCCAGGGGGAGGGGCCTGCGGGCCACTCCCAGAACTCCAGGGGCAAGGTAATAGGCAAAGGAGCGCGGGTAGGAGTAGTTCACGCTTTCCTTAGGCTGGTAGCCACCCCGCGCGCGTGGACTCATGACGCCACCGGCGCAGAGTAAGGGCCCTCCTTTAGTGGGTAAATGGAGTTTAGGGCGTAGACCGGGCAATTCCCGGGGTAACACTGCGCATGCGCACATCTATGGGAGAGGCGCAGCTTGTAGGACCTGACACCGGTAGTGACCCTGCCATATGGCCAGAAATGTACAAAAATCAAGATAAATAAATCAAACGAATTTCGTTGCGCGCACTGCAGCCCCAAATGCAATGCAGTGCGCAACGAAATTCGTTTGATTTATTTAAATGTTTACTTACCTGCAAACCTTCATTATCCATACATTACTAACCCACACCCTGCCCCTCCCCATCCCCACGTCACCGCCCCGGCAGGTACTCCCCTACCGACCGCAGCTGGTGATTAAGTAAACCTGAGGCAGCGTCTTTGGAGCAGAGTAAGGCAACACAGTGACTTGCGCTGCTTTGGCTTACTCCATATCTACGAGGCCATGCAAAGCCTGCAGAGTGGATTTGTGTCACCTCATAGATATGATTGAGAGGCTTGTACCACTGGAGAGCCAAAAAACCTATGCTCTGGTGGTGCAAGCCTCTCCCAAATAAGCCCCTAAGTACTTTGGTTTTTGTAATCCAAGCATTTATAGACTGAAAATATTTGGGAAGATGTGAATTATACTCTTTTTAATTTCACGATTGGTCCCAAATACAGATAAAATACAGTGTAAAATTAACATGATATCACATAACGTAATAAAACATACAATTTGTCTTTTCTCAGGTGAAGGGGCCAAATCGGCCTAATTGGTGTTTTTACAATGTTCTATCAAGTATGGATTCTAGATCACATCTGAAATATGTCATGTGGATATTATCAATACAATGTAAATCAGGGTATTTGTTATAGTTTCCACTAAAGATCCTGATTTCTATACACCACTCACGCACTTAATCCCAAAGTAAGAAGTTCAGAAAACAAGATTCTGTGGCAAGTGAAAATGACATATTTAGCTATCTTTTTCCAATGTATCGAAAGACAATGTGGCTTGTGCAATGCAACTAATGCTGCACACATGGCAGAAAAGCTATATAGATGGTAATAACATGTGACATGTGATGGACCTTGCTTTTTTGCAGGGTTATCCCCAAACGTTATGCCCTCTTCATCCTATATTTCTAACATTCTTCTTGTTGGCTTTAGGACTCTGGACACTATACCATTGCTAATCAGTGCTAAAGTGCATGTGCTCTCTTCTTTAAACAAGGTATGATTGGTTTTCATCTGTTTGGCCTATTTAATTTACTTGTCAGTCCCTTGTACAGTTGTATCCCATATAACCAAGGTCTGAAAATTAAATGCTACAAGTGGGGCCTAAAGCGCTGATTGAGTCCACTGAAATAGCCTCTAAAACCTATCCCTGCTGTTGAACTCACTGGAGTGGGAATAGTAATTTTTACCCCTACGCTATCCTACACTTTAACTACTGTTGCACTCTCTGGAGTGGGAATAGTAATTTTTACCCCTACGCTATCCAACGCTTTCCCTACCGTTGCACTCACTGGAGTGGGAATAGTAATTTTTGCACTCCAGCTATCCAACGCTTTCCCTACTGTTGCATTCCCTGGATTGGGAATAGTAATTTTGACCCTCTCGCTACCCAACACTTTCCCTACTGTTGCACTCACTGGAGTGGGAATAGTCATTTTTAACCTCTTGCTATCCAACGCTTCCCCTACTGTTGCACTCACTGAAGTGGGAATAGTCATTTTTACCCTCCCGCTATCCAACGCTTTCCCTACTGTTGCACCCTCTGGAGTGGGAATAGTAATTTTTACCCTCACGCTATCCTACACTTTACCTACTGTTGCACTCTCTGGAGTGGGAATAGTAATTTTTACCCCTACGCTATCCAACGCTTTCCCTACCGTTGCACTCACTGGAGTGGGAATAGTAATTTTTGCACTCCCGCTATCCAGCGCTTTCCCTACTGTTGCATTCCCTTGCATTCAGTTCCATCTCTCTTGATGCTTATAGGGCTTCCCGATGGTTATTCTACACCCTTTTACATGCTTGAGCGACTATCTTCGGAGGGTAGTCAGGTGAGATTAAGTTGGTGCTTTGCTTGAAAGACCTACTCCTTCAGAGTGTTGCAGTTGCACTGTAAATGAAGGAATAGGCCAAGGGGGTTTCACTGCCAGGACATGTACAACTTAAAAGTACATGAACAACTTTCCAAATCCAACACACCCTGCCCTATGGGTTCTTTACAGCCCAAACTAGGGCTGATATATGCATTAGAAAGGAAGGTTTGGCCTGGCAAAGTGTTTATTTTGTCAAGGTCAAAAGGAAATTTAAAACTGCACACACAGTTTGCAATGGTAGACCTGAGACAGGATTTTAAAAGTCACTTAAATGGTTGGCACAATAAGTGCTGCAGACCCACTAATAGCATTTACACGCCTTGTGTACATGTAGCACCACTTTATGAGGGACTTACAAGTAAATTAAATGTGCCAATTGGGTTCAAGCCAATGATACCATTGATGAAAAAGAGAGCACAAGCATTTTGACACTGACTTATTAGTGATAAAGTCCACAAAGTCCAAAAAGCCAAAAAACGAATTCAGCAAAAAAAGGAGGATTGAAGGTAAAGAATTTGGGGGTGAAACTGTATGGAGTGCCAAGTCCAGCAGATATTTGTTGCAAAAAGATATTAGAATCATTTAAAGACAAGTCAGTTTGCTTTTAAAGGTGCAGTAGCTCTGAATGCTCAGAAACATGCAGAAATATTCTAACTTTTTTTAATTACCTATGGAGTACAAAAAATAACCATATTGCTATTAATGTATGCCTTCTGCTTGTCACGAGAGATATATATATAGATAGATAGATAGACAGACAGACAGACAGACAGACAGACAGACAGACAGACAGACAGACAGACAGACAGACAGACAGACAGACAGATAGATAGATAGATAGATAGATAGATAGATAGATAGAAAGATAGATAGATAGATAGATAGATAGATAGATAGATAGATAGATAGATAGATAGATCCTCAACTTTTCTTTATTACAGAATCTTAGTGAGCAATTTTGTTGCATGTTAATAGTTTCATATTGCATTCAAAATGAGCGTAGGTGCTATCTTACCAGGGTGATTTTATATTGTTTCGGTAACTGTTTAGGAAACAATGACCGACAAATATTTGATAGGAGGATAAAAGTGGCATGCTCTTCTGTGACCAGTTCAATGCCACCATTCTTGTAGCTAAATATAGGTAAAGAGATACAGTTCAGCTAGCAATCGTGCGACAGGAAATGCTTATTCTGTGAAATAAGTTGATGGGATCGCCATAACTGAATCAATTCCAAGGTGGCTAAGTGGCCATCCTATTACAGCCTCGCTTCATATGATAAAGAGATACCAGTGCTATACTATTGTTACATGTGCCTGGCACTTAATGAGATTGATTGTACAGTTTGATCGTGGATTTGATGTCTAATAGCATATTAATATTTTAGAACAGGGAATTAAAAGGTAAAGGATGCAATTAGCTGCAGGATAGCTATATCAACAACAGATATATGATACTTTCCAGGATTGCGTGTGATTATAATAACTAAACACAACTTGAAGAAACTGGCTCTGCCGAACAAGTTTCGTCTAATTTTTCCAAGAATCTTATGGAGAAAAATGTTCTAGGCGCTTTTATTTCAGGGGGGTCAATGAGGAAACTCCCTTAAATTACAAAAACTCCCTCCCTTTGTTTTTCTTCTCTTCAATTTGCTTTTACTTTCTATACCCAACTCTTTGAGCTTTACCTTCCCTTGTTATCTCGCCCTGCCCTTCTCTACCACAACCATTCTCCCCTTATCCCACTGATTGTGGAGTGATCCTGTTTATCTTCCCATATATTGTCGATACTCCTAGACTCTGGTTCCTTTCTCACTACTTACCTTTATTTCTCTGCTGTCTTCTTTTTGTCTATGTTGTCTCCCTCTTCTCCTTGTCTTATGTCCTGTATAACCTTTCCACAAAATCACTGTGTTTATTTTATGGAAAAGTTATTTCGTGAATATGCCCAAAATGGAGATTCATCAGCCTACTTTCGTCTTGCTGGCTTTCTTCATTTTGGGGTTACTTGTAAACACATATTCATTGAGATTTTGAGTTCATTTTCACCAGTGTACGCTAACCCAGTCAATCCCCAAAAAGTGACTGTATCAAATAAAAGCATTTCTGCTGTCTTAGCCTGGAAAGCACAGATTCAAGTTTTTTTGGGGCCTGTCAGGATCTTATACTTCTGAAATCAGTAAAGTGAGCATAATGAATGGGGGTAAAAATAATTATTGTAGTATACAGCACTCTAAAAGCAGGAGTGAGATCTATGGTATTGCACATGATGAAACTGGCTTGGCAGAGAGGGCTACCTGAGGGAAATACCCACACATAAATGTCCAATAGAGATGGACTTCTGACAAAAACATCTTTGTTTTGCACAAACTATTTTAGTCACCAGCAAATTATAATGATAGACGGGCAATAGATTTATCGGAAGAATTCTGAAGTGCTCTGCACCAACATCGGATAGAACCTATTGTGGCATTGCAGTTTTCATCCCAAAAGAGAATAATGGCATTTGAAACTAACACAGCCTCCAAATCTGGAAGCTTACCATTAATGGGTGGCCTGTTAGACCTTCTGAAAGGGTTCATGAGAGAGTCCAGTCCACGTTCTGCTACAGCCGGCGGTGAGCAGTGAGGAGCAGAGTGGAGCGAGGAACTGTGTGGAAGGCGAGTGGCCGTGTGTCAGGCTGCATGTCGGCATCAGCAGAAAGCCAGGAAGTCGGGAGGCAGAGAGGCAAAGAGCCCGAGAGAGCAGGAGGTCGGGAAGCCGGGAAGCCACAGTCGCAGCCACAGACGGCCACCCTCTAGCCCCCTCCACCCCTCCACCCCTCACTCGAGGCTTCTCTGTGCCGCAGCGGTGTGGTGTTTGGCGGCGCTGCCTGGTGTGGTGCGGAACAGAGGATTAAAGCAGTAATAAAGCATGGAAGCGAAGGAAGTAAGGTAAATCTGCTCACCTGCAAGAGGGGGGGGGGCACAACATCTAGTGGTCCCAAAGGGTTGTTTATCGCTTCAAAGTTTTGCTCAAAGCAGCAGGGGACTGTTCCCAGCACTTTCAGCACTGAGCACCTGCACGTTGAAAGAGCAGTGCCCGGGTCCCTTTATGGTGCAGTGAGCTGGGACCTGCGAGTAGAAAGGAGCAGGAAGGTGGGTGTCTCGCTGCTGCCTCGCTGTCTTGCTGTCCCCCGTGGTCCTTTATACTAAGGGTGGGCGTAGTTCGCGAAGTAGCGCTACGCGAAGCTACGCGAAGTGCACTTCGCACTACGCGAACTTCACGTAGCACTACGCGAGCTGCGTAGTAGCATGTTCGCACTGTGCAAGATGCGTTTTCAATAATTGCACAGTGCGGACAAGCATCCGGCACTGTGCAAGCATTGAAAACGGCATCTTGCACAGTGCTAGCTGTAGTTTTCTGCTGCTCGAATAGATTATTACTCGAGCGGCAGCTTTCTCAACGCGAACAGGTAGTTTCTCATTGAGAGCGGTCGCGAGCATGCGCAACCACTCACAATGAGAAACCTGACCTCCTCGCGTTGAGAATCTCGCCGGGATGTCATTTTGCTTGCTCGCGGTCGCAAACATGACGTTCAGGACCGCGAACAAGCAAAAAATGACCGCTGCACTACGCTACGCTGCACTACGCATGTTCGCACTGTGCTACGTGCAGCTCGCGTAGTGCGAAGTTGCGAAAACTTCGCAAAACTCCGCGAGCGTAGCGTAGTGCTTCGCCCAGGGTTACTTTATACATGACTGAGATCAGCCAAGTTGGGGGGAAATAGCAACGCCACAGACAAGGCTACGTAAGGCAAGCAACTAAGCAAGCAATCAAACTCAGCACGGTTAGCACTGTTAGCAGTGGCAGTACAAGCGGCATAAATAGCACAAACAGCACAATCCAGAGCAGCAGCCTAAAAAAGTCTCTAAAAAGCCTAAGGAAAAACAGCCTAAAACTGCTAACAATCAGCCTGAAAAGACCTTACAGAATTGAAAGTATGAGATCAGGGAGCTCGCGTGGGGGGCCCAAATCTGCTACCAGAGCAAGTAAGATTAGTAACAACTCAAACAATACAACGAAACGAAAAATGAAGCTGAAAACACCTGAAAGCACAGAGGTTGAACCGCAGGTCAAGACCAGACTGGCAATGCGGGAAGACAGTACCATAGTTGAAATTTCACAAGACTCACTGAGGTTAAGCAACTTAACTCCAGTGACCAAAATGTCAAAATGTTGCTTATTTCAACCTAAAATCAACACTAAGGGGCACATTACGATGGAGGATTTTCCGCACACTCCGGGCCGGCGGAAGCCGCCGCCGGCCCGGAGGATGCGGAAAATCCTCTGCGGACCCACCAAAGACCCACCGCCACATTAGGATGGCTGGTGGGTCCTGATTTCTGTCCGCCGCTTTTCCGCCGCGATTGGCTTACAACCGCGGTGGAAAAGGCCTAATATGGTGGTGGTGTCTCTCAGACACCGCCAGACATATTAGGATGGCTGTGCAAACATGCTTTTCCGCAGCGGATTCTCCGCCGAGGAAAAGCATGTGGATCTTCACCTCGGGGGCCCGTAGCGGGCTCCCTGGGTGAAGGGGGGTGGGGGGGTGCACAAGGGGGGTACCTGTGGTACCCCCCTGCCTTTGCGTGCACGAAGCGGCAGGCACCGCACGGTGCCTGCCGCTTTGTGCATGCAAATGCACTGCTTTCATTTTTTTACATTTTTTACATTGCAAGCAGCACCCGCCGCAATGTAAAAAATACAGGATGTGACCGCCAGGGTGGCGGTCACATCCTAATTGCCGTGGAGGGACCGCCGCTGCCCATGTGGACGGTCCCTCTTACGCAGGGGTGGCGGACGGACGCAAGTCCGTCCGCCATCATAATAGGGCCCTAAATTCTGCTTTTTAAAAAATGCAGGCGACACCCTGCTTTCATGCCCCACGGCTCTTGCGGGCCTTCCAACACCACTCCTGCCCTCCCGCCAAGAGGACAGATGCAAGGAGGAAGGGACTGAAGGGTTTAACGCTCAAGGAGGAAAGGGGGAAAGGCAAGGGTTGGATAGCTCAACAACATCCCCACATGGCAGTGTAGCCGCCGTACGTTAGAACTTTAAGAACCAGGAGAAGAAGCACACTGAATTGCACTTGAGGCATCACAAGCCTCCCCGCAAGATGGGGAAAACAAGACTGAGACCAATGGTGCAATGGAAGAATGAGCAAACAACATTGAAGCCCCAGGCAACTGCAACCCTGCAAATGCATCACTATGTTGTCAACACCTAGGCCTACCAACCAACACAAAAACGAAATTGCGGATTATCAGATTCACTGACCATCTGTGAGTTAGACAATCCAACAGCAGACTCATGGCTGGGAACTAATTTTGACCCTCCAAGTCAATAGGGGGACCTCCCAAAAACCCAAGGGTCAAGCTGGGTCCAGAACATGAAGTATGTTTTGTCTTAACACACCCACAACTCGAACTGGCGATGCCCCAAGTCAGCACGCTGGACAAACTAGAAGAACCGGATCAACACTCATACCTAGATAAGGATGAGTGGGCAGCACTCCTGGCAGCCTATCGGGGGACACGCACAGGAGCGGATCCCCAGAAAAAAACAGGAAAATCAAAAAAGAATGGGCGTCAGGGGACAGGGGAGGGGCAGCATGAACTGTCCACTCGCACACCTGGGGAAGCTGCAGCCAACCAAGGAGGCATACCAAAAATAGACAATGGCAGCAAAACTAGCAGTGAGGCTGGTAATCCCAAAGAGGTTGTGCAAGGAACCGATTATGGGGACGCTTGGGCAAGCTTGCTTAAAACTGTGCAACTCCTGGTAGAGGCCCTGCAACATCAGACCGATAAAATGGACTTGCAATTAACCCTATTGAACACCCTGGCTGTCTGGGAAATCTGAACATGATGCTGCAGAGTACTCAGGATCACACACCAGTCAATCATTGAACCTGTGGGTGCAGCTCAATTGTGGACACACTAGCAACCCTTCCAACAATGCTGACGGACTTATGAGCACAAGTCAAAAAGGCATCAAATAATGTCCACGCACAGCCTACTAAAGGGCAAACCCTGTTTGGTCACTGGGAAGACACTGAAAATTACCAGCATGTGCATGCAAACAAGGAGCAAACACCAACTCCAACTAAACCATCTGAAATTAATACCAAAAATGCTAATAGGACACAAATAACAGCACTTTCTCCTAGCTATAGCCATATGCCACAACAGGCAAAGGCAGAGACAGTCAAATGGGAACTGAAATTAAATGCAAAACAAAGATGTGCACAAAAACAAAAAGGTCGGAATCATAAACAAAGCCCCACCAGGAACGGATCCCTACGACTCTTTGGGGAATCATCAGCGCAAGAAGAGACAAACCAACAGCACACTGGGATATCGCCAGTGCATGAGGGGACAACTCAACAGAACATTATTACACTAGAAGCAATCCTCACTAAGAGCATTGCAAATAGGTCTAGTGGTTCCCAAGACTATCCATGCAGAAAGCAAGAAAACAGTGCACCTGAGGACACACGGGAGGAGGTAGGAGCCAACCCTTTCCGGTCTCACCCACTAGGAAACTCCACCGCGAATCAAATTAAAACTGGGACTGTAGGTGAAAAAGGGATGAGAACCCACACCACAATGACAAACCAGGACTCCGGACACTTCAATAGCTCCTGAGCACCACTTACAAATGATAACACTACTGTGGGAAGGAACATACACCAGGGGAATCTGGACACCACTCACAGTGATCATACTCCCAAAAGGGTAGAAGATCACGCACGGAAAAGCCAGCTCCTGCTCACAGACATAGCAGCTGCATTACCAACTGCCAAAAACTTTTTGATACCTCAAAAACAAATTCAAACTAGCCAGAGCCCAAAATGGCAAGGAAATTCAGGCCCTACAGAAGGAAGACAAATGGCCCTGGGATGCCCACAAAACGAGATCAGCTGGCCCGCCCTACAACATAAAATAGACATCTCCAATCGGGCAGGGGCAAGGGACACAAATGTAATATGGTTCATACCTGAATACACCTCTAAAGGGAGGCACGATATCTTGAACCGAGGCAACATACTGCGGTTATTATCCCACATAACTTAATTGGTAGACATAAAAACGACAGACTTGGAGTCAATTGAATTCCTAAACTGCGGTTATTTAATGGCAAGTGAAAGAACAAGAACCTCAACAAGAACCTCTCCAACAATAGCTTATACAATACTCTCAGAAAGTGACATCCTAAAGTCCTGGGGGATAACCATCGCCCTGTATTTCAAACCAGGATATCCAGATCTGTTAAACCCGGCACCCCATGGGGACTTGACACGGCTGATTTTAGACCAACCACATCAGTGTTGAGTTGAGCCACAGGGCACTGTAGTATGGAAATGAGGCATCAACCAGAGAAACTAAGAAGCTGTAATGATCCCTTCAAACTGCAATCTTAGGAAGAAGATACAAGATGGATTGCGAGAACCATTAACAACACAAAAGATTGAAGCAATTGCCCGTCATATAAAACAAATAAAAAGGGGACAATACGGATCTGTTCCTGGAACGTAAATGGCCTCGCCAACAAGCCAGCTGATCTGGACTTTGTCACCTATGTCAGGGCCTTCGACATGGTGGCACTACAAGAAACTTGGGTATTAGACCCGCCTCATCTACAGGGATTCTTGCGCTTCAAATGCCATCAGGGGGGCAAAATTCGGTCGTCTGCAAGGAGGGCTGGTCACATATGTGTCAAATACAATTGTTCATTCCGCTCGCGTCTTTGGCCCCACAATGCAATCATCACTAGCAGTTATTCGTCCCTTCATCAACCCGACAAACAAAAGGGACACTAACATCATGATAATCAATGCATATATTCAACCGAAATACAAAACCAAACTAGTAAAGGAAATGTGCAATTTGGTGGAAACATGTATAAGAGAGGGACCCACAACTGAGCTCATCGTAACCGAGGACTTAAACCATAATTTAAAGGGCTCCTCCTTGGACGAAGAAGTGCTTTTGCAAAACGCAAACTGGAACTTTCAGCTGCAAGGAAAATCTCAAGCGTGCAAGCAAACCAAGATAGGACAAACGACCTTGGAGGACTTGAAGCGTCCCAACCTGAGGGCTCTAAATGGCAGAATGCCCAAAGACAACCCTCCTGTAACAACATAAAACTCCACCAAAACAAGCTCAAGTCTGGACTACACTTTTGTCTCCCTGTTTCCAACAAATTGCATCTTTTCATTTGGGCAATAAAGATGACAGCGATCATAGGCCTCAAGAAATAGAACTGAGAACAGTCACTCTAGCATTCGAACGGTGTCGGGAGCCCCAAGGACTGACTGCCACCATTAACCTAAGACAAATCAAATTCAATATAGCAGCAGCAGTGACATGCTGGAAACCGCAAAAAAACATTTTGCTGCGAGGGAGTTGGCGAAGTAGAGAAATGGAAAAACTTCCTATCAGTGATGGAATCATACCCGACTAAGACCATACCCCCAAACCAGCAAAGATTTAGTGGCATGAAGCCCATATCATATAATGCAAAGCAAGAAATCAAGCTTGCAAAACAAGGATCTACCAACTACTGAGACACCTTCGGCACAGGCACAGCGATAAAATACATTTGAAAGCATTACCGAAACAGAGGGCAGACCTCAAAAAACTAAAAAGGGATGGGAACAGAGCCAGGGAGGAAGATCTCTGGGCGAAACTACATGCAGATGTTAAACACAATAGCACCATATTTGGGAGCACTGTAAATCGATGTATCCATAATAATCACAACGGTATCTCCTCGAACATCTCAGAGGAAGTTTGGGCAAATTACCTCAGATCCCACTTCCACCAAGGAATTGATCGCAGAGAGCAGGGTCAAGCATGCAAAAATGAAGCAAACTGCCAAACAACACCTAAGTCCTGGGCCGAAAACAACATTGCCAACTCTGGAAAATCATGGTCAGACTTACCAACTGAGGACTCTCGAACTAACTATATTTGAGCCATCAAACGGCAGATAGGAAAGGGGAGAAGAGAAGGCGCTCCAGGACCAAATGGAATACCATCAGCACTATACAAATAGAAGGTAATCTTCTGGACAGAAGCACTGGACCCACTCTTCAGAGAAATTAGAACGTTAAACATCCTGCCTAGTTCAAGGAAATTTTCAATCATTTCCCCAATCCATAAATCTGGTGATAAGTTGGAACCACAAAACTACCAATTAGTGGCACTATTAGATAACAAAGCTAATTTCTCTGCCGGCTTGTTACTCCAGGCATGGGCGGAAGAAAAATCTGCAATTCCCCATCATCAGCCCGGCTTCGCAAAATCATTCGGGAGAATGACCAACATATTAACATGGCTATGCTTATGGACAAGGCCAAGGCTACACGGACGTCTTTACACCTATGCTTCATTGATTATCAAGCTGCTTTTGATCATGTCAACCGCATCAGACTCTGGTCCAAACTGCACAGCTGGGGGCTGCCCCAGCCCTTACTCAAATTATGAATAAACCTTCATACGAATGCGTGGCTACAGGTGTAGCTGGGAAATGGTACACATCTGTCAAGGTGCATACCCACAGAAAAAAGGTTGAAACAGGGTTGTGTCTGAGCCCCCACTCTTTTTAATCAGTATATTGCTGATCTTGTGCCGCTGCTAACCAGCTGTAATTCACTAATTCCCATGCCCCGAAATTAGGAGACATCTCACTACCCTGTCTCTTCTACGCGGATGACATAGTGCTAATTAGTAATACAAAAGTAGGCCTACAACATCTCTTAAAAACACAACTCAGGATTTCTCCCAAGCAAACGATCTAACGATCAACTTGGACAAAACAAGAACAATGACAGTCGGGAAAAAAAGGTACCAAACCGCTGCCAGGTTCTGGGAAGAGACCAGAATAGAGGACACAACTGAGGCACAAAGAACAGCACAAGGCACAAAGGTCTAGTACTAGCAATCTCCCTAATAACATTAAACTCTAAATTAACTGGCCCTTTGATCCTACCACCTGTTGAGGTATATAGGGTAATTTTTGGGCTGCCGAAATACACTTCACCTGCGCAAATCGGACTTCAATTTTGCTTTTTGAAACAATCATTTGCTAGACAAGGGGCCTTTCTTATTGCATGGGACAAAGGATCGGCTCGCGAAGACATGCTGCATCTACTATGCTCCTGTAAAGAACTCACAATAGCACGAAAGAAACTTCTGAAACAACTCTTCAATCAACGAGGGATTTGCACCAGGAGGCAAGCTCTGCTGGCCTGTTTTGCACCAAGTGATCCACGATTGAACTGCGGAACAGTAAAGTATCGTAGACTGTGCGGTAGCAAAAAATGCCAGAAATGCAGACAATAGGAACCTAGCCAGAAAAACATATGTAAAAGTGCAGGGGTCGGAGGACATTTTGAACATATAATTCAAGTTGATAAAACTGACAAGTTATTTATGCTACTATAACTGCACAAAACTAGCAATTTTTTTTTAGCATGGGTTTTAGACGCAAGAGTTTTATATATGTATGTGATAGTTTTTAATTGAATATATTTTTTGTATTGAAACGGTTTTAATTAACTATGCAAATAAACTACTTGACTAGTTGCCCCTGGAGTGGTTCAGTGACAGAAGCTTTAACTCATGGCCATTGGTCGGCCTAGTAATATTTCACCACTATGGCCACCTTAGTACTTTTGCTACAATATAATTTTTACCAATTAAATAGAGCAAAATCTCGCTTTTGCAATGGCCAATCAGTACATGTGTAGTTTCTTTGCACCAGGCAATCAGTGCAAGTTATATTTCAAATATCGGCCAATCGAGGCCTAGTCCCAAATACTCCATGAACCTTGGAACACAGGTAGAGAGAAATACTGCAATACAGTTGCCTAACTTGCAGATGCTCGTAGGAGCAAAAGTAGAGTTTATGGAAAGGGATACTCACTATCATGTATTCTGTTTTTACATCATTTGTATAATTCTTTATCCCAGAAAAAAAAACATAGAACTATGCAGAAAAAAGTAATAATTGTCAAAAAGACAAGTCAATTATGGCAACAGGCCATTGTCTGATTTATGGGCAACAGACTAAAATCAATGGTTGCACATAAACTTTAGAGATTTAGCGACAATGGCGATCCTAAATCAAGAATCATAAATGATAGCGCTTTTCAACATACACACAAGCACATGTGTCACAAGTGGCATTAATGAACAAAAAATGAGTAATACACTAAAAAATAACAACAAGGTTGACTTTTACGTAAGTTTCAAGTCAGTAACAGATTTTGAGTTTACTGGAAGTCAAACATCGCTTTTCATAATGACAGCACTGTAATCTGGCTCAACCTTAAACTCTGGTGAGTCTGGTTTGGTATGAGAAATCCCCAGAAAGAGTACAAAGTGTTTGATCAAAGGGGAATAGAATGCCCTTGTACAGGAGGAGACACATTATACTAACACATTGTTTGTAATGTCTACAATAAAGGTGTCTGAGAACAACAAGAAAGCTAAAGACCAGGATTAGGTACTATGGAACTTGTAATATGGCAGTTGGGATATCCGTCACGTTTGTGATGGAGTATCCTGTCCACCAAAATATAAATCAGTCTCTATGGTCCAAAATTTTGGAGTGACTAATTTGGAGGGAGGCCGATGAGCTATACAAAATGTGGTACATTTCATAAGGTGTACTAAAGTAAATGTGTAAATTGATTCTTTCTAAGCCAGTACTAGTGGAGGCCCCCCAAAGAAGTCCACTAACAACATTTGAGCATGTGATGCTAGTAACCTTCATCTCCACTATCCTTTGCTGTGGACACAGCAGTCACACTTTCTCTAGATACATCAGAGAAGACAGGAGGTGAGTGTTGAAGTAATTTAGTCAATACAAATACCAAAGAATGTGTCACATGCCCTTACATATAACAAAAACCATCCCAGATGTGCTGATGATATATACAAAATATTACCAGACCATATTGCAATAGCATCAAAAGAACACATTCTGGAACATATAGTTCTTCACATTCTACACACTAATAAAATAATATCATCCTGACTTTATTAACATTCATTAATGCATAGTTCACAAATACCTTCCTCATACATTGTCTGCATGCATAAAGGCACATGTTATGTGTATTTGCAAATAGCACTTGGACACTAGAACAACGGCACTGAAACTGTGAAAAGTTGAAGTGCCAGCACCGTAAAAGTGTGCTTGATTAGGTAGAAATATCAAGATTAATCAAATAACAAATCCAACATGTTTATTAACTGATTACTATATATGTTTAATAAAGTCGTCCCGATAAAACAATGATGAAATCTAGCATTTCTTTTGACTTCATTGTAATGCGCTAGAGCAATATTGAAAATGGTGCTCATAATGTATGCAATATGCTCCATGTCTGAAACTTTTAGTATAAGTTTCTAACATTATAAAGATCCATTATCTTTCAAAATAATTAAATTTTAATGATTTTTAGAAATAAATGACATGTAGGTACTTTTGACATTTTTGTGTAATTATCACTGACAAGCTTACAAATATGCTCATATATATATGTTTTTTTATGCTTGAACCAAACTAGGAGTTTATTTTGCTAAATAAGAAATGCTCACTTTAAAATGCATTGAATTGCATGTTTTCCCTTAGGCTGCTTTATCTCATAGCCTGGAGTAATGGACTTTGCTATGTTTCCTCAAATGTCTGTTCTGTTTATCAGACATTTTTAGTAATAAGATGGTTTTCTGTATTTCTTCATGTATGCATTGGTGGAAACCTGAGCTTTGGACTGTATCTGCGAAAAGCAAAACAGTAAATGTGCTTTTTGTCAAATAACCTGTGAGGATGGAATGGACAGTCATTTCTCATTACCAGCTTGGGAAAATATGTTGCAGTATCAATTTGTACCTGGTGAATAGAAGAACGATCACATGATAATCAGATCATCGATGGTGACAACGGATGTCCCAAATGGACTATTTGGAGTATAAAAAGTGTATTCCCGGAGAGGAGGATTCCTTTGTCCCCTTACCTCTCAGATTCAGCCGAGTCATTTTTCGCTAAAGGCCCTTCATTTCCTTGCCTCCAGTCTACCTGCCGGACTATCTTTACATGCCCCCTAACTTTTTCACATTGCTGATCAACTTGCCTGCTGGACAATTTGGAGCTGTCTGGCGAGAGACCAAACTTGAACTTTCCTGATTAATGCTCCATTCCCCTTTTCCCATGCCCATGGACCTTTCTCTAGTGGACCTTAACTTGATCCCTTTGCCCATGCTAAAATAATTATTTTGAACCATCCTCCTGTTTTTGTTGATAGTAGTAATCACTAATTCTGGAACATCATCATTATCGATTATTTTTTTAGAAATTGATTACCTTTCAAGCTGAAAGACTCAGAACAGAGCTTCTTAAAATTTTACTCATATGCATTGATTTTAGGTCTTTAATACAATAATCAAATTATTTAAATTTGGCTGAGTCTTTTATCGTGTCTCAATGTTTTCTACAGAAACTGTGCTTATAATGATCTGATTTCTAAATGCATGATAGAGAGAGCCATACATTATTTTCAGAGCATCATGTTATTTTGCTCTTGTTCTGTGTAGCCACCGCAGAGCTGCTGAATTGCATAATTCTCATCAAACTGAACTTTTTTAGGAGGTTGGATCTTCCAATTGCAATATTGTATTTCTATAGTATGATTCTGAGAGTAGTGTATTTGAACTTCAGTCAGAAATACTTTTATTTGATGTCAATCCATACTACTATTATAAAGAGAGAGCCCAAACCTTTTTAGGCGGGTAAGCTCAAGAAGTACAGCACCAATCACAACACCCAATACAGCATTGGAAAGGACAGTTACAGCAGATGGACATAGGCTATACAGCTGCCCACCATAGACATTACAAAGGTAAAAGAACCTTGGGGGTAAAGTAGTCCCTTGTGGGCGTGGGCGTTGTGCTGTCAGCGATGGGCGCGGAAAAAACACCCCTTCACAGTACTCCCTTGTGGGCGTTGTGAGAGGGGCGTGGCCAAACAACAATGGGCGCGGCATTGACGGGGCGGGCATTCACGTGGCATTACTGGTAAATGGGGCACGGAAATACTTCCAAAACACAAAAACGTAGAAAATTTTAAAGGGACACCACGGATTACCGTTTAGGAGAAGTGTACTCGTGGGCAGAGATATACGCTAAAAGACGACAACAGAGGCCAAATACTGATAAGTCTCCAGATGATACATTTTCAGACGATTCACGTCCCACATTCAATAACAGGAGACCCAAACATGGGCAGTCTACAGAACAACTTAGTCAAAAAACTAATAAAACAGTTGCAAGTACATCAACAACCATCACACAAAAAACACCATCTACTTTTTTATTGACAGGCTCCAGACCACAAATAGAACCAGGAGGAGTAAACACACAGCAAAACACCGAACCAGTCTAAAAAAATACGAGGAGTCAGAGAATCTCGTAATAAATATATCGAACTACAAAACAAGTAATTTGGAATTACGTACATTACAAAAAGGATCATCCTATGTTCCAACTTACCATTCAAACATCTTGGAAACTAAAGTATGCATGTATAAATTCCTCAGACCATTAAGACTTCGACATTTTTTTAACAACGTCATAAAACCATCAACAACAGCCAAAGACAGTAATGAAAACACCTTAATGGGATTAAGAACTAAGAGTAAGTTTGTAGCTCCAGTGAGCCATAAAGTATTAGACGCTTTTGAAAAGGTGGTCATGACAAAAATTGAAGAAACATTCAAACTCCCAAGACCAAAACATTCTAACATGTCACAAAAAGAAAGACAAATCTTACAAAACTTGGCAAACAATCAATCTATCACCATAAGAATAGCCGACAAAGGTGGAGCATTAGTCGTAATGGACACTATCTTTTACAAGCAAAATGTGGAATCACACGTCCATGATAAGAACACGTATACAAGTATGATAACAGATCCCACAAAATAATTCATGAAAATTCTAATGGTTATCGTTCAAAAAGCTGTAGACCAAGGTAACATAGGGCAAAAAGATAAAGAGTACCTCATTAAGGACAACCCTACCATCCTCTATATTTATAAGACACCAAAAAAACACAAACATGCTACGTTACCTCCACTCAGACCTATCGTATCAACAATTGGATCAATACATGAACCGGTAGGAAAATACTTAGACAAACACCTTAAAAATATTGTACAAAGGAGTTCAACATATATGAAAGACACTACTCACTTTTTGAACATTTTGGAAGCTGAAAAAGTGAATTTCACAAAGAATATGATCATGGCAAGTATAGATGTAAAATCTCTTTATACATCCATACCTCACGATTTAGGTATGGCAGCTGTGGAGAGTTTTTAATGTATGAAGATAAATCAGAAGAGCAAAAAAAAATTTTGATGGAATTACTACACTTTACGCTATACCATGGTTATTTAAAATGGGAAGACAACTATTTCGTGCAAACATCGGGAACGTCTATGGGCAATTGCGCAGCGCCGACCTACGCAAATACGTTCATGCATAGATATGAGCTAGACCACATTCTGAACAATGATGAATGGACCAGGAACCTAATACTGTATAAAAGATATATCGATTATATATTTGTACTATGGAATGGCAGCCAAGAAAGCCTCACAGATGCTCTACATCATTTAAATCAAGTGAAAGAAAGAATACAATTTACATTCACTATACATAAGGAAATGTTATCATTCTTGGATGTTCTGATTACAAACAAAGAAGGAACCATCACCACAAGTGTATTTGCAAAAACAATGGATAGGAACAACCTACTCCATTATAAAAGTTTTCATCAAGCTCCATTGAAACAGCATTTACCTTTTTCTCAACTATTAAGAATGAAACGAATCGCATCTACCAATGAATTATACCTAAAACACAAAACAGAGACCTTGGAAAAATTCAAAAAAAGAGGATATCCCCAATCCATCTTGGATTCTGCTTCAGAAAGAGCTGATAAACTACAACGAGAACATCTGTTAATAACCAAGGAAAAATAGGAGGAAGAAAGAATGGTTTTTTGTATCTAAATTCTCAACACGCAGCATAAGAATTAAGAAATCAATCAAAAAGCATTGGCCAATGCTAGCTTTAGAGAAAGATTTCAAAGGAATATTCGAACGACAAACAATTTTTGCATACGAAAGAACCAAATATCTTAAAGAATTGATAAAGGAATCAACAAAACAAGAACAGAATCAATACAGAGGAACTCTACCATGTCATAAATGCGGGAATTGCTCAGCAATTATCAAAAACAATGTTATTAACCATCCCACGAAAGGTACACCAGTTAAATTAAAAGTGACAGGAACATGCGACACAAGCAACGAGATTTACATGTTAAGATGCCCGTGCGGCCTTTCATACGTGGGAAAAACGCAAAGAAAGATCAAAACAAGAATAATTGAACATAAAAGCAACATCCGCTTAAAAAATATGAAATCAACAGTAGCTGTACATTTCAATGATGCGAAACACAACGTAAGTCAACTAAGATTTTGCATTCTAGAGAAAGTGGCAATACTTCCAGGTAGAGATAATAACAGTCATCTACTTAGAAGAGAAGTTTTTTGGATAAATTACCTATGCACCCTTCATCCTAAAGGACTAAATGAAAGGATGGATTTGAATTGCTACCTATGAAACAAACAGAGGAATCAACAGTGATACATTAGAACTAATATAGATACAAATTTGATATCAGTTCAATCGAACAATTACTACTGAACAGAAGTTGTGACAAACTAAGGACTACGGTCAAAGAAAAATATGGTTTACGTAATAGTTTTGTACATGTATATACACAGATGGTTATTAATTCCTCTCAAAACTGTAAATATTGTTTATCAGACGTGGTCTCGTAATTTATAACCCGTGGGTTTCATAATTGACAACACACTCCGATACACCGCAAGCATGCCCATATGAATTTGGAGCGCATTATACTTGGCCTGACTTTCATTGTTATGGTCACTTCACATACGCACTGTGTAGTCCATAAAGTTTCTAGTTCTTTTCGTTAGCATAAAAAAGAAACACGCCATACAATCCGTAGACGCTTTCTATGTCGATTACACGTTTAAACACGTGATTACGCGCACGGATATAGAGTAGGGGACCATAGAGTTCCACAACACAGAGCGTCGCACGCCGACGGTAGCGAGGAAAGAACGACCATTGCAACTTACTCGGTAAGACTAAGAGCGTTTACTGTAGTACACTTGATATCACTCGCAATATTTTCGTTTCTTTTTTGGAAACATTTTTCAAATATAAATTTATATTTATTTTGCAGCACATCGATAACGCTGTGAAATATTTAAGGTCAGTGTACGTTTCTCACTTTTCAACGTTCACATTCATGGGCAAAAAAACCCGCTTCATAAGATTAGGGTTCACATGGGATAAAAGGTGTACACGCTTATTTAAACAGAATACCACGCACTTTATCATTGGAATAGGCACATTTATATGCGACTATAATATATTGATTGATATGTATACAACAAGAAATTGTATTGATGTTTAAATTTTTGTGTTATATATATGATGGTACCAATAATGACATATGACACTGTTTTCAGATATAAAAGAAGTCCCCTGATGAAGGGCTATATGCTTGAAATGC
Source organism: Lissotriton helveticus (assembly GCF_964261635.1). NCBI lineage: Eukaryota > Metazoa > Chordata > Amphibia > Caudata > Salamandridae > Lissotriton > Lissotriton helveticus. The sequence goes on from NC_136067.1 coordinate 1,744,282,131, forward strand.
ATTGGGCAAAATACAATGATGGAATATGAAGTGAAATATTCATGAAAAAAAGTATACATGAAAATCTTCGTTACCAATAAATGAAATGTAAAAGTATGAAAAAAGATTTTTTGAATCATTGATGAAAAGTTAAATAGGAGTGCATGGTTGGAATGTATCTTGTGACACAGGATTCATATCACTAATTTGTATTGACTGAACGACACAAAGCCATGCAAAGTGACTTTGCAATTCTTAGTAAATGCCAAAAAGGTTTTTGCATCGACTGCACCACAAATGTGATGCAAAGCTGACGCAACATATTAATACATCTGGGCCCTAATACTTGGAATGGCACCCCTTATCCATCAAGATAGACGGGACGCGTTTCTCCAACTTGCCTGCAGCCCGGATCCTACCTGCTGCCTCCTGTCACCGCCGTGAGGGGAACAGCCTTGGAAACTCTCCCACTTCTTTGCCCGGTTCCTACGCCCGGCTCCTTCCACGGGTCCCGCATTTTCGAGCACGCAGCCCCTGCGACTACATCCCCCAGGGGGCTGCGCGAGGCGCGTGGCAGAAACGTCATCAGGAGGGCGCCGGAGGCTTTGAAATCCGGCCAGGCCCTCCCGCGGTACGGGACGCGCACGGTCGTGCCCGGGCGCTGCCTGGGCCAAGGACGGGCCCGTCCCGCGCCCGTCAGTGACCGGAAGAGGCAGGGCAGGGCCCCGTCACTAACATCTGGATTTTAAGGACTACACTTCAAGGTGTTTAAGTACCAAAAGGTACTGTGGGGTCTTGGAGGGGGTTCGTAATAACTAAGGGACCATCCACTGCTCTTTCTGCCGAATTGCCCTGTTAAGGGCCCCTCATAGCTTTTAAAAATCAACCAGAAGTGTTTTCTTCAATTTTTTATTTCTAATTTGGCTTCCAATAATGGGCAAAAGGAAGTCAATGGAGGGGGGTTTCAGCGGCACATCCAAAAAAGGGAAAAACGGCAAAAAAGGCTATACACGCTGCAACTAACTGTACTGTACCAAGAATTGAAACTATTTTTAGTGAATGTGAGGAAGTTTTAGTGGGGAATACTAGCATTAACCGGGTGGGAACCCCTGACCCCCTCTCCGAGATACTAAAGCAGCGAGGGAAAGTGATCCCTGCAATTTTCAACAAGAAACTGCCATACTCTGCCCCTATCTGTGAAGTTCATAGTTCCTATGAGGGCCCCTCTGAGCAAGATCCCATAGAGGTATCAAATGGGTTTCATTTTCCCACTGAGATTTTGGTAAGTATAAAGCAGGGGGGTCCGCAAGAGGCTTTATGTGGGATAGGTATTAATTGTTCTAACAGATTCGCTGTCCTGGAGGGGGAATCAGGGGACCTAAATGAAGTTATAGCCCAAGTCACTAGGGCTCCAGAGACAAACTGCGAAGATCCTGTGGAGTGTTTGAGATGTTTGCATTCAAACAGGGTACTCCTTAAGAAAATGGAAAATTTGGAGATGGAATTGTCATCTATTAAAAAAATGCTGAAAGATGTAATACAGACAGGAAATGATGAAAGGGCCAAAAATTGCCAATCCCTAACATCTCCTATATCGGCAACAGTATTCAAGCCGAGGGATTCTTTACTTATTAATCTACCGAAAGGAGGGGGACAATCAAGGGGAGGGATCCCTGAACAGAGATCACAAGGTAGTAACATTTTCACTGGCCAGTATAGCCCAAGTTCTTATGCTGAAATTACGAAATCAGGGGGAGCAGTAGTCGGAAATAAGGTTCCCTATTCAAGAAACTTAACCGCCTGCTGCACCCCGGTGGGCAATAACGGAAAGTTAGTGGTTGATACCCCGAGTAATGCACCAAAAAGTTTTGATCCTGGGAACCACACTGCAACTGTCTACATGACCGGGGTTCCCAAACTTAATAGGACCTTTGGCCAGAAATCTAGTGAATCTGTCCATAATAAAGCGATCCACTGGCTCTGTCATGTGAGGGGGTGCAGATCTATCATCAGGGATGACATGATTAGTGTTAGGAGATTGTCCCTCTTTAGCTCCCACACAGACTGTATTGAAGTTCAGCTCTGCAACATAGCATTGGCAGAGAATTTAGTGGCTTTAGAGTATCAGACTTGCCCCTCTAAGTCCTCTAATATTCAGATTAGACACTTGCCTGGTCCATAGCTGGGGGCAAAGATGATTCTGAATTAAATGGATTAGATTGACTAACTCAGGATAATCGCAGGAGCCATTTGGTAGAAACACATTACACGGGCTACCCAGCACATTTAGTGCAACCCTGAGTCCCCTTGGTAGAGAAATGCCGGATCTGGACACTCAGGGGCCACATAGGGCTGGGGCAAGCAAAACAGGGGCTATTCGTCTCCTCTCCTGGAACATTGCAGGCCTCCAAAAGAAATTGGTAATTCCAGAATGGAATGATTTCATTGCCAACTACGAGGTGTGCATTTTGCAGGAGACATGGAGTACGATTCCCTTATATAAGGTGGAATACTCCACCTACTTTATCCCAGCGACAAATCTAGGAAAGGGCCGTCCATCGGGGGGCCTCCATATATGGGTGAATGTGGCTTTAAATTGGGACATCACTGTTCACAATTTACCCTCAGATAATATTCTACACTTATCATTCAAGGGCCCTTTTAATGGCAATAGGGTGAAGTTATTTTTTATTTGTTAATGTTTACGCTAGAGGAACCCCAGGGGCACAGATTTCAGCTACAATAACAGTATTGGAAAAGGCCTTAGCGGTCCAACATTATTGTGTGTGGTGACCTGAACTGTACGTATGAAGCCTTAAGTGAGGAAGATTTTCTGGGAACTCATGAAGAAGATACAAGACAGTCTATCCCCCTATTGAATCTGAGGCCTGTAAAGAAATGGTCACCAAGGGCGATCCAAATCAATGCTTTAACTTTGGAATACAACTTGCGAGCATTGAATAGTAGGACGATTTCTGACCCAAATGGGGCCATGACCTTTAACAGACTTAGTGGTCCCTCACGTATTGATTATATTCTGCTTGACACCCATCTCTGGAGGAATGTAGTTGATATGGAGGTTAAATAAACGCAGGATAGTGACCATAACCTCCTTTGTATGGAACTTAGATGGGAAAGTACCAGAAGTACATTAAACTCACCCTCACTAATAACAAAAGAAGTAGTTCCATCTAATTGCAATCGTAGGTTAAAATGGCATAAAGTGGCATGCGAGGAGAATGTTCTAAATAGCATAGGGGAGTTAGTAGAACTAAAGAGCGTAGAACTTATAGCGCTCAATAGTTCCCAGGATAACGTGCAGGGATTCCAATTAAGTGAATTTTATAGGAATCTAATAGTAAAATTGGGCTCCTATTTTAAGATTAAGGATGCCAAAGGGCAAAAAAGCAAAATAGCTAAAGGTGGCAATTTATGGTACACGGCTGCATGCAGGAAAAAAAGAGAGGTGATCTCTGCAGCCCTCCGGAAAAAAGATGGGGCAGCAGTTAGGATGGCCAGAAAGGAGTACTATTATACGTTAGAATTAGCAAAGCGGTACTGGGAGGAAGAACACTGGCAGGAACTCAAAACGGCAGCCTTCTCCAGATTCAACCTTATTTTGTGAATTGATAAATATACTTAGTAGAAGGGGTGCAGAGCCTGTCCCAAACCATATAACCGAGCAGCAATGGTATTCCCATTTTTTAAGTCTGTATTGTGGTGAGGATGAATCTGAACAAACGCAAGAAGCCCTACCAGAACTATGCCCATAGAATTCTCTGCCAGTAGAACCCTTCACACCCCAGGAAGTTGAATTGGCTATCATGAACTTAGCCCCAGGAAAGGCCTCAGGTCCGGATGGCCTACCTGGTGATTTACTCCTACATGATCCCATCCTGTGGGCCAACTTCATGGCCCTTTTGATGAATTTGCTGGTTCAAGGGCATTCAGTACCTGAGTCGTGGAAGGGTGCTGAAGTGGTCACTATTTAGAAGAAAGGCGCTAGAAATGACCCTGCCAACTACAGTCCGATTAGTTTAATCGATGTGGCACAGAAGGTAGCAGGCAGGGTCATCATCTCTAGATTAGGGTCCTGGCTGGAGGAGGGGAACATCCTGACGCATCTACAGGCGGGATTCAGACAGAAGGTGGGCACGATGGACCAGGTTTTCAGATTCTTTGCGGTATACTGGAAATCTGTGTCCATCGCGAAAGGCACCTTGTACCTAGCCTTCATAGATCTGAAAACCGCCTTTGATCTTGTGCCCCGTGCCAAGCTTTGGCAGGTGATACAGGATATGGGTAGTCCACGATATCTCCTCGAGCTTATCAAAAGACTACATGAGGGTAACTATGCAAGTATCAGATGGGGGAGTCAGGGCCAGCTGACAAGGAGGGTACCAGTGAAGAGGGGGTCCACCAGGGGTGTGTGATGGCCCGACCTTGTCTCTCTCTTTATAAATTGGGTGGCAGACCATTTGAGAGAGGACCCAGCTGATGCCCCCGCTCTGGCGGGAGAGTAAACACCGACCCTCCTCTTCGCAGATGATACCTTCCTGATGTCCAAAACCCCCTCTGGTCTACAGAAATGCCTAGATAGGTTTAGTTTGTTCTGCAAAGAACGAGGCTTAACCATCAATACCTCCAAAACAAAACAAATGGTATTGTCATCAACAAAAAAATCTAGAAGGATCAATGTTACTCTTAATGGGTCTCTGCTAGAGGTGGTGGATGCATTTGACTACCTGGGAGTAAGGGTCAATAGTAGAATGAAATGGGACTCCCACGTGGCCAAAATGCTTCTTAATCACAAAAGAGTGGCGGGAGCAATCCTAAGAGACCACTGGGCCTCTACTAGCAGACCAATAGCCCCGGCTTTAGCAGTTTATGAAGGAAAGGCACTGGCTTCCGCAGTCTATGGTTCTGAGTTGTGGGGATTTGAGAACACTGCGGAGTTGGTCAAAGCAGAGAACAAGTTTTTGAGAGACCTAGTTAGCCTTCCACTTTCAACCCCCTTAAAACCTCTCTTATATGACATGGGCAAACGCTCAATCAAGGACATAGTTCGCCTCCGGCCACTATTATATTGGGTGCGCATAAGAAAGACACCAGAATTGGCAAACTATGCAGCAGTGTTTGACGAACTCATCAATTTGAATAGCTCAAAGAAGATCGTGTGGCTGAACAAGTTGAGACAGTTGGTCATAAACCTGGAGTTGAGCGAATCATGGACATCCCAGTCCCCCCCACCTAAACAAACTATTAAGAAAATGTACTGGGAGTGGGTGCAGGCTGAGGAATTACAAGGCTCCAAGTGGAGGTCTTTAGCTGATGAATTTCTAGAGCACAAACCCGCCAGGAAGCTTGAACCTTTTTTAGATTTTATCCAAAATCCTAGACATAGAACTCTCTTTTTAAAGTTGAGGTATGGGACACTCCCACCAAATGAATTCACTAAGAGTTGGAAATAATGTTCGTCCCATCAAGCTACCTGTCCAGATTGTGCAAGCCCTAGTGAGTCCTTAGCGCACTTTCTGTTTGACTGCAGTGCTTACAGGGGGGTTAGAAGAAGATGGCTAAAACCAGTATGCAGAAAGCTGGGAGTTAGACAATATAGGCTGGCCTTACGCATCCTGACAACAGAAACAATATCTCTGATTATTGTATGTGGGGTTGCAAAGTACTTGGGGAAGGCTTGGCAGATACGCTCCAAGCTGCCACAGAGGCAGATTACTGTAGCCTAAGGAGTTTGGCGGCCCCAGACAATATTCCTGCAGCACTTTAGGCCCTTTGGCTCCCGTTGTTTTTTTTTAATGTAAATAATGTCTTTTTATTGTATTTATTGTTGTATCGTGCACATATGAATTTTATCTTTTATCCTATGATGGAAATGTATTAGCTTGTCACAAAGCTGTTATAATCATTCCACAGACGGGAGTTCCAATTGTGAGCACTTGGTGTTTTAGTTACTTCCGTAATCTCCAAAATTTAAAACACAATTGTTTTTCCTTTCCCCACTTCTCTTTCTCCTTTTTACTTCTTTGTATAGTCAATGTTATTGATGGTCGAAAATTGGAGATCAATGTAATATTCTAGGAAGCAATGGACACACTATGTGTTTTTTCTTAAATGTGTTCACATGTTTATTGTTATTTAGAAATCATGAAAATGCACACCTTATGTTTTTGTGTTATGTGATGATATATATTTTCAAAACTTAGATAATCGATTACAGATGGTCCTTTTTGATATGTGTTTCTTTGGTTTTCCCTTCCAAACTATGAACCACTTCTACAGTATGTGATTAAGGCATATGTAAATATTTGTTTTTAATGTAATGTTTTGTAAGTTGGTGTTTTCTATCGGACATTTTTCAAGCTGTGTATTGATTGCACATTTTGAATTGTTTCAGCCCTGACGAAGTTCAATGTGAACGAAACGCGTTGGCTGAGGAGTCTGTTTTTATGAGAATTAAATAAAATAAAAGAATTTTTGGAATAAGATCTGGAGCTTTCGAGTACTCCCTTTGGTGCACCGTCCCTGTATACATGAAATCTAGCACTGGGCTCTGCACATATGGTGTGAAGGTTTGGGGAAACAAGGCTGTGAACACTTTAGAGAGTGCAGAGAATCAATTTCTGAGGCAACTGTTGAGACTCCTGGTCAGCACCCCACTGCTTTCTCTAAGGTTGGATGTGGGTCAGGCCAATCTTTTGAGGAGATTGTCATCAGACCAATATTGTACTGGAAAAGAGTCTGGGCAACTCCTGAGTTGTATTCTTATCTTCAAGGGCTTGAGGATATACCTAGTATCCTGGGGTCAGGTGGCATTCCCTGGATAAAATATGTCAGAGAGTCCTTGAGGAGTGTGGGGATTGAAAGACAGACCCAACCCTGCTCAAATGTGTAGAAGAGCAAATGTACAAATGGCGAGGGAAGAATACTAGTAATAAGTCTAAATGCTGGCAGTCACTCAGGGTAGCATTCCACTCAATTGTTCTTTTGCCTTCCATGCCACCTCAGATTGGACCCAGCATCCTGATGTCTGGGCCCATATTTCACAATAATGTTCAAAGCCATTATGAAAGGGATGTAAATACCTCCATCCTGGTAGGGGGTGGAATAATACCAATTCTCATTAAGGGCTCCCGATTGCTAGCAACAAACTATAGACCTATTAGTCTTATTGACCCTAGACAAAAGCTAGTTAGTAGAGTTATTTTAGAAAGACAACAGGAGTGGATGGTGGTCAATGATATTCTAACCCCCCTGCAAGCAGGCTTTAGCGACTGTACATCCACCATCGACCAAGTATTTAAGCTCCAGTTGCTATTTTGGAAAGCTGTTGTCTTTGAGGGTGTAGATTTGTGATCGGCCTTGGATGTGATCCCTAGAAATCCCTTGTGGCAAGCGTTAGCCGATAGGTGAGTCCCTCTGTACTCTTGTGCATTTATCAAACGGTTGTATGATCAGTACTTTGCCCAGGTTAGATGTGGCCAGCTAGGATAAGTGTGGAGCTTTTTCTGTTAAAAGTGGTGTTAGACATGGCTACGTCCTTCCTCCAACTCTCTTTACATTGTATATTAATGACCATGTTGCCCGCCTGAATATGCGTGAGAATGATTCCTCAAGACTAGCCAATATGAAGGTGCCTTCCCTAATGTTTGCAAATGGCACACTCCTTTTATCCAATTCACCCATAGGGATTCAAAAAATTCTAGATTAATTTAGTAATTTCAACAGACAGAGGAATTTGGAAATAAGTGTGGCAAAAACAAACCATATGGTGCTCAACTTGTGTCGCTCTACAAGACCTAATCCCCCTTTGAAAGAGATCCCCCTAGAGTGGGTCCAGATTTTTGAATATTTAGGGATTTCTCTGAATGAGCAACTAGATTGGACAGCACATATTTCTAAGCACAGACTCAAACTGGAGCAACACATTGGGGGGCTGACCAAGGTCCAAAAGGGCATATTTCTATATACCAATTTTCCTGGTGATATAGACATTTAGCACTGGGCTGTATTTATGGCGTGAAGGTTTGGGGACACAAGGCTGTGAAGACCTTAGAGAGTGCAGAGAATCAATTTCTGAGGCAACTGTTGAGACTCCCGGTCAGCACCCCCCTGCTTTCTGTAAGGTTGGATATGGGTTTCAGGCCAACCTCTTGAGGGGATTGTCATCAGACAAATATTGTACTGGAAAAGTGCCTGGGCAATTCCTGAGTTGTATTCTCATCATCGAGGGCTAGATGATATACTTAGTATCCTGGGGTCATGTGGCCTTCCCCGGATAAAATGTGTCAGAGAGACCTTGAGGAGTATGGGGATTGAAAGGCTGTGGGATGACCCCAGGAGGTTTCAAGCGGACCTCAAGATAAATTTCAAGCAACTCAGACTAGGTACTCTAATGACAGGGCAGGCCTTATGCTCCCTGACCGATTTTTTGGATCTATGTCTGCATTACCTTGGACAATTAGCGCCTTAAATCAACCACACAAAATGCGATAGGAAGGATACCAGCAATAAGTCTAAGCACTGGCAATCACTCAGGGTAGCATTCCAACCCATTATTCTTTGGCCCACCATGGCACCTCTGATGAAACCCAGCCATATGTAAATCAGTCTTGACCCTGCTTCAAAAAGAAAAGTCCAGCCCAACTGCCTAGCCAAGTCCTCTTAAATCAGAAAACAAACACACAAAGACTGGTTTTGCCTTGACTGGGGTTCGTCAGTCGTGTGTAGCTTGGTTCCTGTGGCACAGTGAACAAGGGAACTACATCCAGGCATACACATGACCACTTAAGGTGTTACATCAAACACAAGAATGGTGATAAGGGGCTGCTAGTAATGAGAGTAACAACAGGCAATCCCTTGTGGTAGAATAGCATCTCTTTCTTCTTTTGCCCACCATGCCATCTCAGATTAGGAGAGCCACATCCAAATAAGTCTTTTACTCTGCTCCAATTGGACCAGTCCAGCTAGAGCTGCCAAGCCAGGTTTTCTTGAAACAGGAGCACAAGAAACCAAAAACTGGTTTTGGCTTGATTGAGACTCTTCAGTGGGGTGTAGCTTAGTTTTTATATTATTATATTTTTGAACTCCTTCACTGCTAGGCCTTTCTCCCCCGCCCCCCGTGCTAAGCCTTTTTTGGCTATTTGGAGTAGTTTGCGCTTAGGCCCCTGTAACATTTTGACCACATAAGGTATCCATGCCAAATTTGAGGCCTTATTTTCCAACATCACGGGGATTCTAAAGATACCCAGGGTTTGTGGATTTCCTTGGAGGGGACCCAGAAATTAGGCAAAATACAGCTAAATGTAGCTTTTCTTTTGAAAATGGGAAAATTGGGCTGCATATGAAAGCATCTGTTCTTTTCCTTGCAAATGGTATAAAAAAAGAGGTTGTGGTACTGAAATCACCATCTTCTCAGCTTTCAGAGAAAGCAGACATTTGTCAGAAAACCAAAATATTTTACACAGGTATGGCTTTTTCTGGGACATAGCCTATTTTTGCTATTTTTTGTTCTTTCAACCTCTTTCCAGTTAATGGTAGAAATGGGTATGAAAGCAATAATGGATCCTGGCAAGCTATACATTTGGGAAAATTAGACAAAATTCTAAATTCATCAAGGGGTCATTTGTTTAGTTCCTTAAACGTTTCTTTATAGTAACAAACCTTTGAATATAGGAAAGCTTAAAAATTAGTTGAAAAAAACAGCCATTTGTGTCAACCTTTTCACCTGTAACTTCTTCTAATTACAACAGCTGTTTGAAAGCTACATACTGTTACATCTGCTAGACATTTCTGGTTGTGGGGATATATAGGACTTGTAGGTTTACCGAGAACCCGACGAAACCAGAGCCAATAACTGAGCAGCATCTTGCAATAGTTTTTTTATTCTGAACCGGGTATATAGCAATTCATTTGGAAAAATATTTACATGGAAAAATACGTATGAAAAAGACCTATGTATTTCTGAAATTGGAACAAAATATAGAGTTTAGAAACAGTAGATATTTGCACGTTTCCGAAACTGTGAGTACCAATACTCGCATGAGAATTATAGGTCATTTTTCAAAATGACTTATTTTTTACACATTGTATTTCATTTGGAAGGCAGAAATGCATCAAAAGTCAAAAGGTAATTGCAGTTGCTCTACAATTCTGTGTTACCCCAAGTCTCCTGATAAAAATGGTACCTCACTTGTGTGGGTAGGCCTAGTGCCTGCAACAGGAAACGGCTCAAAACGCAACGTGAACACACTTTATTTTTACAGTGACTAGCTGTAGATTTTGAACCCTAGCTCTGCTGGCACCTTTGTAAACCTAGAAAACCTATACATTTTTTAAAACTAAACACCCAGGGTAAACCAGGATGGGGTGGCTTGTCTGGCTCTCCCCAGGTTCTGTTACCCAGTTTCCTTTGCAAACCTAAAAATCTGGAAAACAAAAACACATTTTCCTGACATTTCTGTGATGGAAAGTTCTGAAATCTGTGTGGATCCACAAAAATCTACCCACCCGCATTCCCCAATGTCTTCCAAGAAAGATGGTACCTCACTTGTGTGGGTAGGCTTAGTGCCCGCAACAGGAAAAGGCTAAAAACGCAGCATTTACACACCACATGTTCACAGTGAAAACGGACCCTTTTTTTGCAAAGTGCCTAGCTCCATATTTTGAACCCTAACTCTGCCAGCACCTAGGGAAACTTAGTAAACCTATACATGATTGAAAACTAGACACCCAGGGGAATCTAGGATGGGGTGCCTTGACTGGCTCTCACCAGGTTCTGTTACCCAAAATCCCTTTGCAAATCTCAAACTTTGTAAAAAAAAAACACATTTTCCTCACATTTCTGTGATGGGAAGTTTTGGAATCTGCATGGATCCACAAAATTCCACCCATCCCAATCGAGCTGAATTGTACAGCTCTATGGACACCATTTCCATAACAAGCTATTACAATGTCATATTCTGCAGGCCGTTCTGAATCAGCCTGCCTGACACAAAATGGCTGTTGGATTCTGACTTTGGGCCCTGTAGCAGGCCCCCTTCCGCTTGGGGGCTGTGGGGTACCTATGGGATCCCCTGTAAAACCATGCACAGTGTAGCAGGCACCAAGGGTTGCCTGCCACAGGCTGCAAGATTTTTGGCAGCAACCCCTTTTTTTCAATAGGAGGCTATGTTGTTGGTCAGAAGCCAATGCGAATCCAACAGAACGATGCTCAGAAGCATTGTAATCGGTCGGTCGGACTCGCTGAACCCAATTCGGTCAGACCTGATTACGAAACCGATTCAGTCGGAAGAGTTTCTTACCGACAGCGTAATCGGGCCCTATGTGTTTTCTCCATTTTGGCAAAAAAAAAAAAAAATGTTCCCCCCAGACAGAAGCAAACATTTCCCTGCCCATGGTAGTGTAGGCAGTGAAGCTATTGCATTCTAGGGGTAGGCTCCCTGGGCCATTAAAGGCTAAGGGACGGAGGGGTCACATAGCCCCCTGGCCATCTACCAACATTGCCGCATGGTACTGAAGTTCCGGAGCCCACTGCCCTAAGTACGGAGGTAGTGGACATTATCAATACCCCATCTCTACATGGCTCCTCATCATCAAGGTGGAAACCTTTAATATACTGCATAAGCTCCTAAGGCATTGCCGCAGCACCTCCTAACTGGTCAAGACTATTGGAGAGGGAGGCGGCACATCCTGCCTCAGAAGGCCCCAGGTGACAGGGCTGCAGGCAAGCCTGAGGCCATGGCTGTGGTGTCCCTCGGGGCCTTCCCTTCTTCTTCCTAAAGCTCTGCCTGCAGCTGAAAAATCGTAGCAGTACCAGCACAGACCATTAAGAATATAGATGGTGTTGGGGTGTATGACCCGCCGACCTTGAAGGGACAGCAGGTAAGCCCGCGGCTGCGGCATTGAGGCCTGGCCTGGCCTGGCCCCCCACCACTGCTGTAGTGTCATTTAGGTCCTCCTCCCACTGCCAAGACCCGATCCCTGCATGGCTCCACCTTACTGAGGCAGGGGCATCTATTGTGGTGTCTCGGCCTAAGGACATAGCTTGCGTGGCCCCGAGCAGCCTGGGCCTACTGGAGAGGGAGGTGGCCGAGCCCACCTCATAGGTCCCACTTCGGCAGGTGCCGTGGGTGAGCCTGAAGCTGGGGCTGCACTGCCCCACAGGGCCTTCCTCCCTCTCACCAGAACATTATCTGCAAATGAGGGCTGAAGGTGGAGGCTGGCACAGACCAGTAATATTACCGAGTTTAGGGAGGGAGCAGCCCAGCCCACCTCTGAAACCCCTTGGTGACAGGGGCTGCAAGAGAGCCTAGGGCTGTGGAGGCCGGGCCCGCCTGGCCTCCCCCACTACTGGTGCAACATTTTTGGGCCTCCCATCCACTGTGCAAATTACATTTTTCCACTGGACTCATGGCGTGTGAAGGACTTGGCCTGCATCTCCAGACAACTGCCTCCTGAACATATCGAATCCGGATTACTGCACACAGCTCATATAGTGCCACTGAACGCCTGCCTCTTCACGTCCACCATGGGCTGGGCAGGAGTCCCTCCCTCCAGCCAGGGTGCGTCTCCTCCATTGTATCGGTGGGTGAGTAGCAGGGGCACTTTACCCCATTTTTTGCATTCTCCTCGGGATGCACACCTCTGGATGGAGCCCCCTCCCTTCCTGATTACACTCTGAGTTGGTCCTCTGCTGTATCCTAGGAGTTATACCCCACCCACTGCTGATCGTGAACTGGACTGTACCTGGGGGTTTGCCATCCCTACCCAACTGCTCATGGGGCACCCACTTGTGCATTTTTGACAACCCATTTTGTATGCTGCATGGGGTCACCTCCTCAATTGTTCCTCTGGCATCCCTGTTGGACGTCGGAACCCCAAATAGAGATGACTTACCTTTGACAGGCCTGGTGATGCCGACCGCCCAAGACTGGCGCTGGATGTAGCTGGTGACTAGGGGATTGATGGCCCCCCATTTCGAGCACAGAAGCCATTATGGCCGATCTTAGATTGGGGTTCCTTGCCATTGATGCAAGATTCAACACTCTAGCTGCCCAGTTAGACCTCAGGAGAGAATGGCTATATAGGCATAGTACCCGTCTGGATGTGGTGGAGGAGCAGGTGTCCACCTACAAGGATCAAAGCACTGGGCTGGCCCTTCGCTAGGAAAAAACAGAACGTCTCCTGAAGGCGTTGGTGGTTAAAAACGAAGATCTGGAGGCAAGGTCCAGGAGAAACAATGTATGAATCAACCAATATGGGACACCCTGAGCTGTTTCTGGAAACTCTTCTTTCTATTCTGTTTTGGGCCCAGCATTTTTCCACCATTTCATAATTGAGAGGGCCCACAGATCCTTGCCCTCCACCAGGAGCCCCACCATGTCCCATAGTAGCCCACATTTTGAACTATAGGTACACTTTGCTTCAACAGGCTCATGAGAACTCCCCACTGCTATAGCGCGACGCCACATACTAAATTTATCTCAACTTCAAGATCGCAGTTCAGGAGGCAAGATGAAAATTCACTGATGCAAAGTAAGTATGGGTGAATTTTGCGGATCCGCGGTCCGCAAATTTGTGCGAAATGGCAAATAAATCTGCGAGTTTGCAGGTTTTCACGCGAAATCGCAGATTTTTTTGCCATTTGCAATAATGTGACATTGTAGGCGGTAGATATAGGGAGGAAGCACACCTGCCTAGTCTCGACCATGCTCACTAGTTGTTTGGGCTGATTATAATGCGTGACTGAGTGTGAGCTTAAACTCGGGCACCTGCTTTATGTATATCTGTAAGTGCTTCCTGTTGAGGTTTATTTTTGTGACAGGAGCATCGTGCCAGAATGAGTCCTGCCTGCATATTTATCCACGAAGATACCACCGTGTTGTGCTATACCTCTACTCAACTGGAGTACTTTCTACTGTCTAATCAGTAAGTGCTACCTCGTTGGGTAAATGTATAGTGCTTTTGCTGCAATAGAGCTGCGTAAAGGGCCAGAAGAGTTGTCTCCAGTGACCACGTGTGTCTGTAATTTTGCCACCATGCCGAAAGGCGCAGAGGTCTCTCAAGTGAGCTGTCCATCATTGTGAGAAAAGGGCGCGAAGACGTTGCATACCCGTGTGTCTGTGGGGCCAAACGAAAGATAGAGCAATGCAGGGTTGGGGTTGGTTGTTGGGCCTTGAAGAGTTGCGAGGGCAGCAGTAACTGTAAAGCTGGCAACCGTGGACACGGAGAGACAGCTGGTACCCAACTTCGTTTGAATGTTTGTCCTTCCATAGGGGTACATTTTCCGCTCGAGATTTAAAGACCGTGTTTTTGCATTCATTCCATTGGTCTTCCCTTCGAGGAAATACTTCAGCATTTTTCCTTTTCCCTTGACACTAACTTTACCCCCGGCACACAAAGGGCGCGAAGACGTTGCATACCTTAGTGTGTGTGGGGCAAAAAGGGCGGGGCTTCCATGCAAGTTCACATGCCTCTTGCGTATAAAGTGTCAGAGACCGATCAGAGCAGCAGATGAGAAGGAAGCAGCCTCCTGGTCACAGGAAGTACACGGGGATTGCGCTCGAGAAACTTGTGGATGCAAAGACCTCCATCAAGGATTACATCTAATTGTAGGTGGTAGATATGGGGAGGAAGCACACCTGCCTACCCTCGACCATGCTCACTAGTTGTTTGGGCTGATTATAATGCGTGACTGAATTTGAGCTTCAACTCGGGCATCTGCTTTATGTATATCTGTAAGTGCTTCCTGTTGAGGTTTAATTTTTGTGAAATGAGCATCGTGCCAGAATGAGTCCTGCCTGCATATTTATCCACAAAGATGGCACCCTCTACTGAAAAAAATAATAATCCGCCTGCGAGCAATTTCACAAGATTCGCGGATCGCGAAATTGGTGAAAATCCGCAAAATCCGCAAACGGAACAGATTTTGCCCCCACCCTTAATGCAAAGGTGCAACTCAGGAAGCTAAACCTCAAATATGGCATGCTGTTCCCGGCAAGACTTTGAGTGATAGTGGAGGATAAGTTCAGGTTTTTTTTTGTGTTTGATGTTCTTGCTTTCTGCAAACACCTGAAGGACAGCATTCCCACAATGACTGGTCCTACCCGGACCGCCCTTCCCTGGACAGGCGCTGATGGCCAGTGCGGAACTCTTTCCTCTTGATTAGCTATTGTCCTTTCAATACTGTTCAGCAAGTTCTATCGCTACGATGTGAACTATGTTCAGGTATATTGGGGTTATTACTGCTATTACTGCTATTGATGTTTCTCCTTTTATTATTGATGTTACACTCCCACTACCTTCAACAAACTCAGTTGATTAGTGTGATCCGTACAGTAAGGGCATTGGGACCCGAGGCGTCTCCTGCATCCCACGGATGAATCTGTCTTTTAACTTGGAGCTTTGGTTTCTGAGTCATGGGCAAGGGGAATTCACCAGGCTCCCCCCAAATGCTGTGGGTGGAGGGTGGGCTACTTGGGGTTCAATTTGACTTGTATTTGTATTGTGTCTCCCCCACCCCTCAGTCCTTTCCCGTGTTCCTACCTTTCCCCCTCAGATTACACCCGGACTGCTATTTGATGCCTAGTCATCACCATTCTGCTGCATAAGACTTGGGGCCCACTAGATCATCAGTTGAGACACAGCTACTGACCTGGAACTTCCAGGGACTTAACAACCTGTGAAAATGTAACCTAGTTCTATCCTTTCTGCATAGACACCACATTAAGATAGCTTTACTCTAAAAAATGCACCTCCCCCACAGGCCTATCCCCATTTGCCTCTTCCTGGGGGTCTCATTGAGACTTTGCTGGGTACAGCACATACTCCATGGGGGTTTCTATACAATACATCACAGTCTTCCATTGCGGATGACCATGGCTGGTATTTGCTAGTGGTGGGAACACTGCTAGGTAGGGAAACGTTGTTTTTAAATATATGTGTCCAAACAGTGATGACCTGTCCTTTTTTCGCAGAGTCTCCTCCCTCCTGGATCGATTAGATCCGGATACCTTATTTGAGGGTGGAGGCCTGCATCTATGGCTGGACCCCAATTAGGATACATTGGGCTGAAGCCCAGGTGGTAAACCTCAATCTCCATGTATTGTCCAAGACCTGTTGGACTCATTGGCTCTCCCAGTCGTTTGGTGCACACGTTATCCTGGTATCCCAGGTTACACTTTCCACTCTGCTCCGCAAACGCATTGACTATTGGTTTCTCTAAACAGCCTCCTGTCAATGGCTGCAGAACATGGAGACGCAGCCTTGCAGTCTTTTGTCTCATGCTCCGGTGCTGCTAAAGCACGATAATTGTGAATTTGCTGCAAAAATTAAAGAAACAAACAAGCGCAAGATCCAGTGCTTGATTTTAAACAACCCCCAGGTGGGCTTGGTGTCGGTGGCATATCATAAAAATAGTATGGACTTACAGGCCCCCCTCCTAGGGCTTATCAAAGGCCAGGGGACTGCCACCTCCCCCGGGGCACTTTTTATTATGTATGCAAATGGGCCCATTGGGCCTGCCTGTAGCCCTGGGTACCACCACGTCCCTGGCGCTAATTACAATGTTATTAAGGGGCTTCACAGACCCCTTGTCCTGAAGGACCAGCACCTCTCCAGAACAATATATATTTGGCTTGGGGGTCTTACAGACCTCCCTGGGCCCCATGGCCCACCACCTCCCTGGGGCCAAACTCTAAAATAGGAGAAGGACCACATGGCCCCGCCTCCTGGGACATTCTCAGCCTTGGGGACCCCCACCTCCCTGGGGCAGGCCCTAAATTAAGAAAAGAAGGGGGGCAGCCCCCTCCTCAGGCCATACATGGCCCTGGGGATCGCCCCCCAGGTCTGGCTTCAGCAAAGTCTGAGGGTGCCCACCCCCGGGGCATTGCAGTTTGCTATCTTCTGCCAAGCCACAGCAAACAGTGCCCTGATCTGAGCAAGCAAGAGCATTTTGCTCTCACTTGCTCAAAGTGGAGCACACTTTGCTTTTACACACAGGAAGCTGCATGTTAGAAGCTCACTATGTGTAAAAGCAATGCTGTCTCCCACAGGAGGAGGCCCAAGTTTGCTGACTAATTTGAGACCCTTTGTGTCCTTCCTTCAAAGATCTGTTGGTGCCTGCATTGGAATGACCAATTGCTGTTATGCTCACTGTAAACTTTTATTTTTCATTGGGCAACCCAGAAATCTCATATTACAATCCCCTGTCACAATTAACAGGGAATCCACCCTGCATTTGAGTTGTTGTCAATCATTTTTTTAGATGTCTCTGGGTTGTCTTTGTGATCAGGTGGCACATAGATGTTTAACACTGATACCCTTCTGACTTCTCTTTTTGTTTCAAATGTTATCTGCAAAATTAGTAAACTATCTGAATCTGTTTTTTGCTCTTTGCTTCATTGCCCGAATAGCAGGAGAATTGCAAGTCCACATCTGCTGTAGCCATATTTTGCTTCATTGATGGCTGGCACTGCACTGTGAGAGAACCCAGGGATTGGTAGCAATTCCAGGACCCATGATTACTGTAGAACAATTAACTCAAAGGTTTGCAGGTAGCTTTATAAGGCTTGATCATTTAGCTTGCCCGCCAGCCCATAGATGTTCTATGAGCATAGTGTAAAGGTATTTTTATTATCTTCTAGGGTGCCTGTGTGTCTAGGCCGGTGCACTTCAGTATAAAAGGCTGATTGATAGTGCTTGCAATCCAGCCTCACTCATTATTCTGAGTATCTTTCCAACATCCAACTGCTTTCCGATTAGTAGCTTCTGAAAAATTGCTTTGTTTACTCTTGGTGGTGATGCGCCGTTTGCTTTCTCTGGAGCTGAGTAGGGCTTTGTTTGTGCCTGTATCCTCTGTGATGTCAGCTTTAGCTCTCCTCAATGGGTGTGGTGCCCTGGTTCTTGGTAGTTTCCACAATCATTCCCCAGTCTCTATATTGCTTGCTCACACAAAGTACTTTTGCAGCCATGCCGGTAGATCTCCGGATAGCCCAAGTTGATTCGCTTTGGTGCCTAAGAGTAGGGCTAATAAATTGGATGGGTTCAATGTCAGTCGAGTTAGCTCTAGCAAGTGTTGGGATCTGATTTACCAGTTTAAGGATGTTTCCTCGGTTGAGGATGTCAATACATCCTTTGTAGCAATATTCTGGATGGAATAGAGTTATGCTTGTTCCTCTTTTCTGAAGGTTGATCCCAGGTGGTGATGTGCACCTTTCCGCTGTGATTGGCTAAAGTGAGACTCCATTTTCCTGATGCCTGAAGGTGATCAGTTGCCCTGGCATGGTGTTTTCTGATGTTCTTTTTGAAAAAGAGGTCCTAGTGGGGATCATTAAACCAGTCAACCCTGATTGGTTGGGAAAAGCCTTTTAGATATTTGTGGAAGCCTAATGACTATCTTCAGGTCCACAAAGAGCTTGCCCAGGGTGGTAGGGACTGCGCTGAGTTTCTCCAGAATAGGCGAGCATGTGCAGATATGAGTTTTCTCCATGGTGTCTCTCTGTGCCCTTTTAATAAGTTTGTTTAGGTTGGTGATTTCCGAGTCGTTGCCAACTACTTTCACAGCCAGCGTGTTCAGTAGATCAATTTGTATGTCCATTTTAGCTGAGTTGTAGTCAATTGCACCTTCCATTGATTGAAGAGTTCTCAGCATAGAGGACCATACTCTATTATTTTGGGGGCCCTCTTGTTCAACAATCCCCCTCTGAGGTTGACCCTAGGTATTGGAGTTTTCTCATTTGCATTTTCATTCTCGGATAGGCATGATGCCAGCATCTCATCACATTATTTTTGTGTTTGGTAAGAGAGCTCTATTGGCATTTCATGAGTTGACCCATCTTGACCATGCTGCTCTCTTCAACACTGGGTTGCCACTGCCCTCTGCCAGAAGACTGTTTATTGGGGTTGATTTCATGGGTGTGTTTGCTTTAGTTGCTTCCTAGGTTCTATTGTCCCTGTTGGATGTTGCTGTGCTGCCCGGTAAATGAGTTGCTGGTTGTTGCAATTCGTTGGTCTCCTCCTTAGAGGTGCTAGTAGTCATTCTGGCTACCTGATTCAAGCCATCCTCTCCCTGGAGTGCAGCTGTACTGCTTAGATAATCTAGGTGTAGCTCCCCTCTTGCAATGCTGTCCATATTGATGTCATCTGATATCCTAATGGAGGCTTAGGTCTTAGGAGTCGTTGTTTTGGACGTTATAGGTGAGGAGGCTAAATTTGTGGACAGGCGCTGTATTTAAGGGCCTGTGGGCAGTTGAAAATGTTACTATTATTGGCCTCAGGGGCAAGGCCACTATGTTTTTATTGCTTGAATAGGTAGCAACACTTGTGTTCAGGAGGTGGGCCTTTGTTGTGAATTTTGGTTCGGTTTTGTATTGTGCCTCAGATCTCTTTTTCTGGGTCGCTGGAGTCTTTTTCCCTTCATTACTCCAGAGGGGTGCAGAACCTCTGACCTTTATAGACCTCGTGGTAATGCTGCTGTTCCGAGGGATGTTTATTACTGCGCTCAATACTGTTGAATGTCTCTTTGAAACCAACTGCCCTTCACCATCTCCCTGGCCCTCACTGGATCTTTCTCTATGTTTCTCTGTGCTTTCTGTGCTATCTAACTCCCCCAAGTTGCTCTTATACAGCTCAGTACGGTTTTGCATTTTAGCACACAGGCGTACCAACATCTCTTACAGAGGCTTCTGAAGCCGGCAGCCAGTCGGGTGCCGCCCAGTCTGTGCAACATCTGCACAACCTGCCCACTGTGCTGTGTGTCTGCCTTTAGGATAATCTATGATTTATGGCGTTTCCTGAATAAGTTGAACGTATGTCAGTGGACCAAGACTGCAAAACTTCAGAGAACGTGAGACACTTCTCCAAGATGTCAGAAAAGCTGTTACGATCCGTTATGGAAATTATACTTTACTGATGTTCACAGACTACGCACAGAAGGTACACAATCTCCTCAAGTTCTTTGAGTTGCTGAAATAGAAACGTTGCATGATGATATGAAAAATATATTCTACGGTACTTAGATAAGTTTAGAGTGATGCACAAACAAAATTTACAGTCTTTAATTGAAAGACAAGATGCCCCGGAGGGGTTGGAAAATTGGGTTAATCTGAAGATAAAATCAAGCAGACCTAAGCAGCACAGATCTCTTAACGTCTCTACCATAAAAAGGAGTGCTTCTAAAAACAATTAGAGGCAATAAACGACATACAGAATTGTGGTGATGACGACATGCTGAAGGAGGAAGGATTGCTGTAAGCATTAGACACAGGATGAATACATGGCAAGGGGGATAAGAGAAGGTAATAGGATATGATTTGAAATGAAAACATAGAAGGGCTAGGATTAGGACTCCAGTATGAACTATAGGGATTCGGTCACGGGGAAAGATAGAGTAGTTACTGTGCTGGGTGGAGGGGCCATTGAATGTTGTCCTTGAGCATGATTTGTAAGTGCAGTTATGATGATCTATCAGCCTGACAGAAGCAAGGGAGAATAAAAAGGAGTTCGGCAGTACTACTAGTAGTCTATTTGCCAGAAGATGAATCACCAAGAGCTTTTTACCCTTCTACATGGGAGCATTGACAGATAATATTAACAACTTAACATGGAATTTCAACAGGCTCAATAGTTACCCTTAAAGTCTCAGAGGGTTCTCTTATCTAAAGCAATATTGAATAAGTATAGTATTACACAGTAATACCATTTACAATTGTAGATTTATACAGCGCAGCTGATCACCTGTGAGGGTATCCATACACTGTCCGTGGGCATGGGGAGATTAAGTGATTTGTCCAGAACCACAGGATGTTGCTCTGACGCTGAGACTCAAACCCGGACCCCCAACTGATGAGCCAGCCGCTCTGGCAATTATGCCACATCCTCTCCGCTTAAAGGAGGCATACAAGCTGCACAAATTTGTAGCATCCCAACAGTAATCTCTGGTCCTTACATGAGCGGTAGGTAGTGTGGACAAAGATTGCTGTTGGAATGTGGAATGCTGGATAGTTAGTAATGTACAGTTCTGATCGGGACGGTTGATCTTTTCTGCTTTGCTGTTTGCTGTTTTCCCCGGCAGCTCCTGTGGAAATAAACTCTTTTCTATACCTGACGACTGTTCCTGTCTCATGTTTTCTGTGGGAATACTAGAGTTTTTTTGGCGATGATCTGCCAGCTCATTATCTGACCCATTGTGCATTTCAAGTTCTCATCTAACCGCAAGTACTCTTTCCCGCTTAACAAATACAGGTTACCGTGCTCCCTGTGGTCTCTGTTGTGGTCCCACTTTTCTGCGAGTTGGTCTGGTTTGCTGCTGCCTTGTTTACATGTCGGACCCCTGTTCTCCTCTGCGTATCACTTCGAGACTCAGTGCGTTCCACAAAGGCCGCACTGCCCTTTTCTGCGTTGTTAGTCTTCAGTCACGTCATCCATTTCCTGTCTTCATTGGGTACTCCTCCGACTGTGACGTCATACGCTCCGTGTTTCCTCCGCCTGCTTCATGGCTTCGCAGTATCCATGGTTACAAGCTTGGAGGAGTTAACACGCACAGGCATTTTACTTCGCTGATGTGCACAGCTATTATATACATTGGTACTGCACACAACTTGAAGTACTTTGCTGAGTACTATACTTTGTGGATATACACAGCTGTTTTCAACATCAATATTGCTCATTTTCAATCATACTTCGATGATGTACACAGCTTTATTTTGCTCAATGCGCAAAGCGGCAAATGTAATTCACTGATGCACAAAGCTAATATTTAATTATTTAATATATTGTTAGCACACTCAGCTACAGCTTATCTTCGCTGATGTGCACAGCTTTCTTTTAATTCGTTGAAGCAAAAGGTTTTTATAAATCGGTATACCCTAAGCGTTATTGTTGTATTTTTTCAAACCGGTGCTCAGCTAATTTAGATTTAGTTTCGCTGTTTCTGTGGCTTGTTCTGACATGTTCAATTGTCCTTTGGTTTACCAATGCTGGTGTCCACAAATTTATGACTGATTATAATATGAGCACACTGTGACACTTTGTTCATCCACAATTATATTTTTTCTTCACTCTATTGAGTTATCAAAGTTGTTTTAATGTCAGTTTACTGTTTGTCACTATGCAGTCCGTAAACCCTCCTCCTTCATTTCTAGAAGCTCCAGGTGATCCACAAGTTGGTAGGAAAAATGGGTATGACGCTTTTGAAACTTATTTAGGAGCTATTGAAGCCTCAATATTTTGCACAGAAACAAAAAAATTCCTCCTATTCCATTCTTTGGGTTTTAAAAGTCATGCCATTTTTAAGCATTTCCCTAACATAAAATGTTCTGATGAGGAGCAACTGGATGATTACACACAATATGCTAAACAAATTGGAAAAGCGGTTTGATGTCCAACCCAGCATAGTGGTCTTAATGCACAGATTTCTCAAGAGAAAACAAATGTCTCGGGAAATTGTTGACGCTTATGTTTCTGCGTTAAGGAGATTGGTTGCTGATTGTCGTTTTGAAAACTTTACAGATCAGTTAGCTAGAGACCAATTCATTTGTCATTGCTCAAACAAGTCTATTCAGGAAAAAACTGTTGTAATTAACTAACCCGTCACTTGAAGAAATGCTTCACATTGCTAAAAGCATTAAAACATCTCAAATATCTGTGAAGGAGTTGGAAGAGAAGAACGTTGAAAATGTAAATGTTGTTAAACATAAATTAAAAGTCTCTGAAAATGTTCAAAGTAAAGAGAACTCTAAATCTGTCAACTTCTTTAAACAATCTAATACATATTTTGGATGCGGTAAGTTGCCACATTTTAGGAGTGGTAAGCCTTGTCCTGTAAAAAATTTCATTTGCAATCTTTACAACAAAGTAGGTAATTTGTCGAAAAGTGTGTCAGAGTCACAGAAAATCTTATGTTGTTACCAATCTAGGTGAAGAAATTCCAAAAAGTTGTCTGGATCAACTACAAGAAGATTTACAAGACATGGTATCAGTGGTAGAAGAGGAGGTTCGCGCAACTGTTGATCCTTCCTCCTGTGTAGATCCCTATGCTGATATTTTGATTGGGGACAAATCAGTTAAGCTTTTTGTTGATAAAGGATCACGTATTCCCATGTTACCTCAAGAAGTTTTCAACGAGTTGTGGCCGGGAAGGACATTTGAGCCTCCTGACTGTGCATCAGTATCTTACGAAGGTCGCCGCATAGATCTTGCTGTTTTTTTTAAAAATGTGTTAATTTTCAAGGGGAGGAAGAATTTTGGGAAAGTGTATGTGACGGTTAAAGGGTTACATATACAAGGTTAATTTCAGCATGATCTTTTTAGAATGATTTTAAAGCCTGGTACCAGTGAACAGGTGTCTGTTGTGGACCTGGACATTTCTCCTGATGATAGTCTCTAATCTGTGTTCTAAACTTCCTAAAGACTTTTCTAACAAGATTGGGTGCATCCAAGGGTTTCAGCAAAGGATCAAAGTTAAGGTGGGATCTTCTCCAGTGAAACATAAGCTACGCAGTGTTCCTTTTTCCGTCAGAGAGTATTTAGATAAAGGATCAACTAGATTATGCGATTCTGGAATCATCGAACCTATTGAGTCATCTCTATGGTTGTCTCCACTTGTTGTTGCTCGTAAGAATAATGGAGATTTGAGAGTCTGTGTGGATTTACGTAACCTTAATAGAGCAATTTGGGTGATTCCCATCCTCTCTCCCAAATCTCTGATATGTTGGCTTTTGTATCTTGTGCTAATTGGTTTTGTTAGCTGGATCTTGCATCAGCCTATCATCTAGTTGTGTTGGATACTAGTTCTAGAGATTACACAGCTTTTGTCTCACCAATGGGTACTTTTCAATTTTGCAGGATGCCGTTAAGGTTTGCTTCAGCGGCATCTGTTTTCCAGAGAATTATGTATCATTTATTTAGAGTGGTGGATGGAGTTGTTGTCTTTCAAGACGATGTGTTAGTCTATGGTAAAACAAAGGCTAAACATTTGGTAATATCAGAACGTGTTCTGTCTATCTTACAAGATAAAGGTATTGTGCTGAAGGTGGACAAGTGTGAATTTGTGAAAAACAGAGTTGAATAATTGGGACATGTCATTTCTGGTTGAGGCATTGAACCCAGACCTGGTCTGGTTTATGGTGATGTGCAAATTGTATTTCTGTTTGTTCCTGAGGATGCTTCTCACATCACACCTTTAACCAATTTACAAAAAAAATGTTGATTATGTGAGGGATATATCATTTTCCAGTGCTTTTGAGTGGATTAAAAACAGGTGGATCCATTTTTAAAAAAATCATTTGAGTACAGTTTTGCATGTTACATTACAGTTGATGTATGTGGATACAGTTTGGGGGCTATACTTAGGCAACAGAATGGGGACGTTGAACACACTGTTTGTTATGCATCTAGAGTATTGCGGGATGTTGAAATGCAATATTCTACTATTGAAAAAGAGCTTTTGGCATGTTGGTGGTCTATTAAAAAATGTAAACCACATGTTTGGGGGGACAAAATGTACTGTCAAAATTGACCACAAACCGCTTGTAGCTATTCTGTCTGGTGAAAAAATGTAAGGAACAAAATCTTAGAATTTCGAGATTAGCCTCCAAGTTGTTGCAATATAATTTTTACATCGTTCATATCAATGGAGGCATGAATGTATGTCCAGATTTTTTGTCACATTTTCCTGTTTCAGAGGATGATCCGTATTATGTAGATGACATGGATAAGAATTTTTTCATTGCCTCATTAGATTTGGAAGGTATGTGTGCTTTTACTGAATGCCAAAGGAGAGATCGAATGGTACTGGATGAAGTCATGAAAGTAGTCATGGATTGTGTGTCAAAGGGGTGACCTAAGGATTAATCACTTTCTACATCCTGTAAACCGTTTTGGAAAGTGGCAGATGATTTATCCATTGATGATTGTTTCCTTCTTAGGAATGGTAAGTTAGTTCCCCCTGTTGGTTTGAGATCTTAGCTCATCAAAATGGCACATGAAGGTCATATGGGCATTACTTTTACAAAAAAACGTTTAAGGCAGACTTTGTGGTGGCCCTCGATGGATACTGAAGTTGAATCACATGTGAGCAATTGTGTTATATGCATGTCTTTGAGAAGAAACTGTGTGTCAGATAACAACCATTGACTCCTATTGAATGCCCTGAAAGACCTCGAAAAAAAATAGGAGTAGATCTTGTTGGAGCTTTTAATAGATTGCCTGCTCCGTCCAGTTTTGCTTTGGTAGCAGTAGATCTGTACTCAAAGTGTCCAGAAGATACATTTGTGGCTGAACCCAATGCCAATGCTGTTGTTGCTTTTCTCTGGGAACTTTTTCTCAGGGAAGGGTGCCCTCGTTACTTGATTTCAGACAATGGTGTTCAATTTACTAATGAATGTTTTCCTCAAGTCTGGTGAAGTTACCCATCTTAAAACCTCTCTTTATCATCCTTAAACCAATGGGAAGGTTGAATGTATGAATCCTGTCTTAGTCCATTGTGTCCAGTGGCCTGTCCAAAACAGGTGTCTGGTTGGCAATGCTGTATAATCAATGTTATGGTTTTATCATAGTACTCCACAGTCTTCCACGCAGTTTTCGCCCTTCGATTTGTGGTGGAAAGAGTGTGTGGTAATGCTGTAAGGGTGAACGGTTCTTGTTTGTGGAATAAAGGATGTGTGGATTAATCTGTGCAAGGCTCTGTTCTCCCGGTGTATTTGGTTGGTCCCAGTAATCCTTCTCAGGTTTCCAACTCTGCAAGTGATTCTGTTGCTAAAAGTTCTGTGGGAGGAGGGAAATCAGTGTGTGAACCTGGGATTGGTCTGCATAGGAGTGTGCTATGTTTAAGGTTGCCTGTTAGGTTCAGGCAATGACATTGCTCTTTGTTTTTTTTATGGGTTTCATGTATTGCTTTGATTATCTGATGATAGTTGTTGTGGATTTCCTATGTATTTGCCTATGTTCTTTTTAGGGTTTTATTGTTCTAATGATCTACTGTTCTTTTATTATTTTAGGGAAGGGAAAAGGTATATGTAGCATCCCAACAGCAATCTCTGGTCTATATATGAGTGGTAGTGTGGACCGAGATTGCTGTTGGAATGTGGAATGCTGGATTGTTGGTAATGTACTGTTTTGATCGGGACATTTATTCTTTTCTGCTTTGCTGGGTGGTCGTTTTCCCCGGCAGCTCCTGTGGAAATAAACTCTTTCCTACACCCGACAACTGTTCCTGTCTTTTATTTCCTGTGTGAATACTACACACTGGTGGAGAGGTGTACATATACAGGACACATGTGGGGGCAGATTTACAAGCCCCTTGCGCCACTTTTGCATCACTTTTCCCATGTTAAAAATGACGCAAAATTGGCTCAAGAGGCTTGTACATGTGCCCCGTGGTCATTAATGCATTACTAACTGGAATAGAAGTATCTTATGTAAATGCGTTGGGCCGGAGACTTGAA
Organism: Lissotriton helveticus; assembly: GCF_964261635.1. Classification (NCBI taxonomy): domain Eukaryota; kingdom Metazoa; phylum Chordata; class Amphibia; order Caudata; family Salamandridae; genus Lissotriton; species Lissotriton helveticus. Next base: position 1,744,308,569 of record NC_136067.1, read on the forward strand.
TTATATACTGGATGGCGAACTAAATAGGTATCCACTCCAGGATACAAATAAATCGGACCCAACCGGCGCTTTGGAAACTCTAATCAGCAGAATGGGACTGCTGGACATTTGGGGAGTCCAGCACCTGCACGCATGGAAATATTTCCCTTACTCATATACTAGTTTGAATTGCATACTAATCACACAAATGGACCACCATGAATATGAAAATACCAAATGTCAAAGCAGGTACCTGTTGATACCTGTTGTGCCACTCTTTGCTGCAGTCTGTTTTGACAGTTATTTGATTTGCGAGTCTCTGTTTGGTTAATGCAACCAATTGCAAGGCACAACCTTTTGTGCTCCTATACATGAAACTATTAATTAATTTTATGAGAATACTGGGGGCACAACATTGTGCTGTGCTGTAAAATTATAAACCATTGAGGAGAAACTCTGAAGGGAGTGCATGGCCCGAAAATATGGCACTAGGTTGCTTCTGAAGTGAGTACTCACCACATTACAAGCTGACCTTACACAGCTAGAAAGAGAAATGTCTACTAATTCTGAAAGACATTAAACATTACAAGAGCCAAGATGAAAGTTGAGTAACACATGACATGTAAAACACCACATATAGGCAGCATCCATCCGGGAATCAGGCAGAGAAGAGCAGGTTTCTGGTCTGGCTGCATAAAGGAGAACAAACACATTCTGTGTATACTGCTGGTCAATCAGCAGAACAGACATGTAGTTCAGAAACAAGTGATTATGTTGAAAGTTCTATCAAGTAAAAAGTATACAAATGGTTCTGTCGGGTATGCACTATTTCTTCAAGTTGTTCTGAATATTAAACGATATTTAAATTTTGAAGCATGTTCATCAAAGAAGACAAAATGTAAATCCAAACCATCTAGGGTAAATCCAAACACTTTTATACATTATTTTCATTTATAATTACCCTGATTTAAATTAAGGAAAGGTTGTACACAGTAAAAATTGGCACGTCATATGTGAAGTTCAGCTCTCCCTTAGCAGGGTTAGAGAGCAGGAGGCAACCGGGCAGCACAGCAGAAAAGCAGATATTCCAGTTTAGAAGTCCAGCAGAATGTCAGTCCATTGTGCAGCACATCAGTTCTTCTGACATAGTTGCGTTACAGGTTCAGAGGTGTCTGATTTGGCGGGGTGAGAGCCCCAGTACTTATGCCCAGTTGTGCCTTTGAAGTGGGGGTGACTACAAAGAACAGTGGGGCATATTACCAAGCAATAGCGATAATTATCGCTATTGCTTGGTTGGAGACAAAAATGTATCGCCGACCTGCGGCGATTTTTATCGCAGATAAACCTTGGTATTACCAAGGTTTATCGCAAATGCGATAAAAATCGGCCGCAATGCATGAATATCACTGAAAAGTCAGCGATATTCAGGCATTACCGAGCTAATGCTCTTAGCCATGTTATCCACCTCCCATTGGATAACATGGCTAAGAACAGCTCAGGGCAGGTGTTAGCTTTCGGAGATATTCGCGCTTAGTGCGAATATCTCCAAAAGTCGGTAATAGGAGATAGCGATGTTAGCGACTGTTTCCAGTCGCTAACATCTTGGCACGCCCACTTTGCATGTCATTAGTGATACATTTCTCTGACATGCAAAGTGGGGCCCAAGATGGTCGCTATCTCCTACTAGCTGTCGCTAACTGGTGTTAGCGACAGCTAGGTAATAGGGAGATAAATCTATCTCAGCTTTCTTGGCTTTTAAAGCCAAAAAAGCAGAGATAAACCCCCTTGATAATATGCCCCAGTGTTTGAAGTGCACTGAAACTCTTTCTTCCAATCTCTGGCTCGAGACTATCAGTAGGGGGTAATCAGCCCTTTGAGTGGGGACAGGACACTGCCTAAACAGGTGTGTCAGCCATCCCCTTCTTTCCTGCCCAGGAAGAGCTATGAAAATGCAGAGGAGTACTCAGACACACGTAACCTTCCAATGTTTGTGGTTGTATTAGGGAATACACAAAGTGCTGCTCTCACCCATCCCAGATATCTATTGGAGACAGGCTGCAGGCACAGAGCTGTAAGAGCAGAGATATGTCTACTTTCCAAAAGTTTGCTACAGTAAGGAGTTAGGTCCTGGGACGTGAAGTTGGTTGGACCATCAAATTCTCAAAAATATAAAGATTACCAACTCCACACTTCTTTCTTTTCTCTGAATTGTGAGCAATAAACCAATATTAATCTTGAGTTTGTTGGGTATCCTTTATTCTTACCCTTTAATATTTTTTATTTCATCATTTTTATCTTTCATGTATGAGAAAAACACTGTACATTCTACACAATTTTACACATATATACAAAACAATTTTACAACACATATATATACATTATGTATACATTTCACATCTGTTTCTTTTACCAACAAACAGTTAATCTTTGCACGGTGTCCTAAAAGTAATAATAACTATAAAAAAACACCAATAAAGGACAAAGTCACGCTCAACGGAAGGTTATATGAAATTCAAATCCATGCTCTGGTCTGATTAACATTTAATGTAATTTTTGTTTCTCCCCTTCTATATGCCGACGCGTTTCAAACCCAGTGATGTCACTTTTCGGGTTCTCCTCAGGGCTCTGTCACTTATGTTTGTCTGTTGTCCAGCTTGTAGCCTGTTCCACAGGTTTGTGGTATATAAATAAATAATACCGGATCTAGGTTTGACTGGACATAGCAATAACAGATAGCTCAATAAATAAGAGTCAAGATTCGAGGTAGTAGGAGTTTGCAGGTTTAATACAGCATAAAGGACAGGAACAGGACAAACTGCACAGGAATGGGATGGCAGCGCTGCCTGGGACAGGATTGGACTGGCGTAAGGGATCGGCGTAACATTTAATAACAGTGCACAAGCATATATACTAAAACAATTGCATCACAATACATACGATAGGCGGAGCAGTGGGTGTGGTCAATAACAGTCGCGAAAGATAAGGGTGAAAGTGGGTGTAACAGGAGGCGTATACATAGACATGTGATGTAAACGTAACAGAATATGTCATAAATGGGGCGGAAACATGGAGGGGGCTACCTAAGGAGCCGGGACCTCTAACCTAATGGTGCGCGCAAACTGACAATGACGTGTTACTAGGAGAAGCTGGGGGCTACGACTTCTGCGCTAGGAGCAGAGACTGAAGTCTGGAGAGTCAGGGCGACATGTACCTAAACACTATCTAATATCTGATGTTTAGAGAACATGTTGATAGAATCCAAAAGTTATCGGGGTAAAGGCTAACAGACACTAAGACTGGTGCATGCATTATTCTACATGTAGTGCGTGTTGAAGAATATGAAATGACCATTAATACAGTATTTCTCTTACATGGAGACGTAAAGGCTAGACGATGACGGAAACTATTGATGCGATTCAGTAGTTTAGGAATGCAGAGAAGGAGGGCTGGACTGATAACTAGAATCATAACATACTCTTGGCAGACTAGCAGGCAGAGCCAGGCTGAACCGGGCACTGTGAGGCAGGAAGTAAGTGAAGGGTCAGGAATACAGGTGGGGGCTGTATCGCTCCTCAGCGAGGGCTCAGGAGACAGGAGCTGAATCTGGTGTCCGGGCCCTTTTGAGGCCTAGAAACGGGAACTTTACAATGAAATAACGTGCACACTGGGAAACGTGGCAACGTAGCTTTACATAGGCCTGATATTCATAGTATTCACGAGAACTGGAAACTAGCATACTAGAGATGGACACAACTGTAATTGCGTCTTTAATCGAACATGGGGAATACATATGCATATTAATCATGCACACATAACATAAGATGAGGAACACGTAGGGACACAGAACATGGCAAAATTTACTTTTCCACATTCCCTCCTTGTCACTACGTTTCCATCAGGAAACATCAATATTCATGATACCATCTATCATTTCATACAGTATCATTTGCTCGTCTCGAATTTTCTCGGGACTGGATTTAGAACGGGACTTGGGACTAGGAATACAAGAGGTAGCACAAATGCCACACATCGCAGGGCCACATTGTATACAGAGGCAGCAACTGAATATGATCGCTACTGCAATACCTAGAAAGGACAATACTTTCCATCCCCAGGCGGAAATTATATCCCAGAACCAACCGGACCATGTCCAGGTGCCTGGATCTTGGTGTAACATATGGGCAATTTTATGGAGTCTGGTTATAGCTGAATAAACAGACGGCGCGTTATTAGGAATGAAAATGCAGCAACTAGATCCGATGACTCTACATGCCCCGCCCCTATCGGCCAGTATGACGTCAAGGACGAGACGATTCTGGAGCACGACAATTCTCATAAAGGATTGCTCTTCGGTCAAGTTACCTAGAGCAGAAGTAGTCTCAATCACTACTGCTTCGAGTGTTCTGGTTAATCTACGTATCAGTTTACTATTCACAACAGTACCTAAATAGGGAAATACACCTTTATTGATATCTATATATTGTTCTATAGCAGTTTCAGTATAATCGACAATCGGGAGGTCTCTCTTGTGTCTGATATGTACTAGGTGGGAATTCCTATAGTAGTCAGGTGGGGCTAGAAAAACTGGTGGCAGTAGGAAGGCAATGTAACAGGTTCCCTCCCAATCGAGGGGCAGACGGACATATGCGGTCTGACCACAAACAAAATAAGAATGACGTGAAGCTTTAAAAATAGATTTCCCACTGTCACTATACTTGACAATAGTAGTACAATCACTATGTCCTACATGTACGGAACCATTCTTTCGGACACATAATTCGCCTTTGACTGGTAATACTGACATAGCAGGTAAGTCTGGAGTAGTATCAGACTGAACATTCAGGACCATAAAATTCGAAGAATAATTACCTAAATTATAAACTTCATTTTCTAGATCTAACCCTGTTCTGTGGGGAAGACCTTGCTTGTCTGGAAAACATGTACTGTTAAGAAAAGACATATCTGTTGAGGATGACGTTAACGTGGACCATGCTCCACACGAACCATTATGTGAAAATGGATAAGGAAAGAGTGGCAGAACTCCCTTCGGTGTCTGGAAAGGGGGGAGTCGACCACACACCCAACAATTAGTGGCATTGCTGGTCTGGTGTGAATAATGTAACATACGGATAAAGGAATTATTACGCATAGCAAGACGATAAGATAGTTCATGAGGAGGCAGATCACTAAACGTGTGCTCTACTGTAACAATAGAAGACTTATTTACATGAGAAACTGGAAAACACAAATAAAATGCATAACCTGTGCAGGTAATCATGAGGCTGAAAAACAATATGAAACTTAGAAAAACGATACATCGGATTGAGTTTTCACTAACTCTCTCACTATGGGGGTCTATTTTATACATGTCAGAAACCGGTCTAACCGTTTCACCTAGGGGAGGACTTAGACAATCAAACTGGCTGACTTATTTTACTAGACCTTAATTTTAGCTTATACTCCTGTTGCGGAGTTTTCTCTAACAGGGAGGGTTTCGTATCAATGTCATTTGCGGGACAGTCCTTAAGAATAGTACTTTGGTAGTCTTTCAAATCCTGGGAAATGTTCTTGGAAACAGTCTTTAATCCATAAAACTTTTTCACATGTGACAGGTGGACCCAGCCCTTCCTGCCTTCCAGCTTGACGGCAGTACGGGTGGCCAGGAGGACCTGTTTTGGCTCCTTCCAGCGAGGCTCCAGCGGACTTGAACGATCAAAGTTCCTCACAAGAACCAGATTTCCGGGAACGATTTCATGCGGTGCCACCTCGGTATTGTCTGGAAATGCGGCGGCAACCTGTGAACGACAAGAGTGTAGGGCAGACATCAAGGAAGCTAGGTAATCTGTCAGCATATTACTTGAAACATCGGTAATACTTCGGGGTCTAGGTGTACCCCACATATTAGGGGGGCGGCCGAATACGACCTCGTACGGGGACAGACCTGATCTGGAATGTGCGACCATGCGCATATAAAACAAAGCGACTGGCAGAGCTACTAGCCAGTCCACACCTTTCTCTTTACATATTTTGGCAATGCGGATTTTCAGGGTCTGGTTATGTCTCTCTACGAGACCGGCTGCTTCAGGATGGCGTACACAATGGAACTTCCACTGGTACCCTAACAACAGGGAGATGTGTTTCATGAGCTCAGATGAGAATGGCTGGCCGTTATCAGAATATACGACTCTAGGGAGTCCGTAGCGGGGGAAGAATTCACGAACCAACTGCTTGGCAGTGGTCGCGGCTGTGTAATCTGGAACTGGATATGCCTCTGTCCACCTGGACAAAGCGCATACAACTACAAGGACATACTTGAAACCTCGACATCGCTCCATCTGAATATAATCCATCTGGAGGACTTCAAAAGGGTGGTCAGGGGGCTGGAATCCACCTTGTTCCACCGGGACACTTTTACCTGGATTGAACTGGCAACATATCATACAGGTACGGACTTTCTGCTTGGCTGCAGCTCGTAAATGCTTGTTGAACCAAATGTTCTGGATACTGTCTAACATAGCTTTTTCTCCTAAATGTGCTGGACTATGTGCGGTATTGATAATGACTTGAACCATAGAGTCGGGGAGAAACCATGTGGCTCTACCCTTCGTTACCCATCCCTGATCTGTCTGGACCCCTCCTTGTTCGGACCATTTCTTGATTTCATCGGGAGTAGCATGTAACTGGATATCTATGACATCTTGAGTAGGGTCCTTAACTGTCATACAGGTAGTCGGAGCTGGAGTATGTGTCTGTGTCGGATTAACTGAAATGTCTGGAGTCTGTGCTGTAAGCTTGGCTGTGCGATCTGCTAGATCATTACCTTGAGAAATAATGTCAGTAACTTTCGTATGTGCTTTGCACTTCATGATAGCAATAGATGTCGGTAAGTGTATGGCATCTAACAGAGCTTGAATAAGGAGACCATGCTGAATCTTGGTTCCATGAGAAGTCATGAAACCTCTCTCCTGCCAGAGTACTCCAAAGTCGTGTACGACTCCGAATGCGTAGCGTGAATCTGTATAAACATTAACTTTCAGGTTCTTGGCGTGTATGCAGGCTTGTGTCAGAGCAACTAGCTCTGCTGCTTGGGCAGACAGGGTGTCAATACGGTGTGTTTCTATAACTTCAGTGTCAGTAGTCACTGCATACGCGGCTACTAGTTCTCCTGTACTTGTTCTCATACATGAACCATCCACATAAAGTGTCAGGTCGGGATCTGGTAATGGAATATCTGTCAGATCTTGTCTTGGCTTTGTCATAATATTAACTACTTCCACACAGTCGTGTGTGGCAGGAGTTGAAATAACTGGCGGTAATAGTGTAGCAGGATTTAGAACGTTGCAGCGTCTGATTTCTATGTGTGGCTGGAACAGTGTCAATTCATAACCTGTTAAACGTGCAATTGTCAAGTGCTGAGTCTGTGTTCGATTTAAAAGAACTTCCACAGAGTGTGGAACTTGTACTGTCAAGGAGTGTCCTAATACTATGGAATCACTTTGTCTGATAGCTAGAGCTGTGGCTGCAACTGACTTGAGGCACGCAGGCAGAGCCTGGGCTACAGGATCTAGTGTGCTCGAAAAATAAGCACAGGGCTTGTATTGTCCTGCTTGATCTTGTGTGAGAACAGATAATGCTGTACCTTCGTGTTCTGTGACGAAAAGTGTAAAAGGCTTACTGTAGTTCGGTGTAGCTAGAACTGGAGCTTGGCATAAAGCTTTCTTTAGCTCATTGAAACTAAGTGTATGTTCAGATGTCCAAGGGAGGACAGTCAATACGGCTGCCTCCTGTGTCGTTAACTGTATTAGTGGTTTAGCTAGAAATGCATACTGAGGAATCCATTGTCTGCAGTAAGAAGTAAGGCCGATAAAAGCACGTACCTCCTTCTGTGTCTTGGGCTGAGGAAGACTCGCTATTAACTGGATACGGTCTGATGTCAGCTGCCTACCCCACTTGGACAGCAAGTGGCCTAAATAGATCACTTGCTGGACACAGAATTGAAGCTTCGAAGGGGACACCTTGTGCCCCATCTCGGCAAGAAAATACAAAACTGTAAGTGATGCTCGCTCGCAAGCACGTTCAGAACGGGCTGTGATCAGTAGATCATCGACATACTGGAGCAGGGCAGTGTCTGTTGGCATGTGAATGTTGTCTAGTTGTCTCTTAAGTGCTTGACTGTAAATGCTAGGACTTTCCGTGAAACCTTGAGGAGCTCGTGTGAACATATAGCTCCTTCCATTTAAACAAAATCCGAAAAGAAACTGGCTGTCTGGATGAATGGGGACACTGAAAAACGCGTTCTTGAGGTCTATGACTGTGAAAAATGTTGCTTCGGAATCAATGGCTGTCAATAGGGAAGAAATATCTGGAACAACTGGGTACTGGGGAATAATACATTTATTGAGTTCTCGAAGGTCAATCACTAATCGATATACTGGGGGTGCATTTGGATCAGTACGTTTCATGACTGGAATGATCGGAGAATTACATATATTGGAGTCAGTTTCTACAACTACTCCTTGAGCCATGAGCTCGTCAATAATTTTGGATAAGGCTGTTACAGCCTCAGGTGGCAATCTGTACTGTCTGATTCGTGGTAACACTACACCTGGCTTGAGAGTCACACGATGGGGTGTGATTTGCATATAACCTACATCAGTTGGACCTTGCGCCCATAGATGCTGCGGAACATTAGACAATCTTGGATCAAAATCTCGTAATACATAGTGACCCTTGAAGTCACGTAGAAACAGTCGTATTCCCTCTGGGGAGCAGCAAATAACTGCACCTAATTCTTTCAGTGTTCTAATACCTAACAGATTTTCTGGACATGACTTCGTAAGTAACAGATCAGTAGTGCGGGACAATGGACCTACTTCTAGAGTAACTGGCTTAGATATCTCGTTTACAATAGGCTTTCCTGAAAATCCAAGGGAAACATTTCTAGAGCCTGAGAGCGGAGCCCCTGGAACTTCGGCGTGACTGATGGTCGTCCTACTTGCCCCTGTATCAATCAGAAACTTTCTGTCTTTCCCTAATACTTGACTGTGAAAATAGGGACCTTCTTGATCTACAGGAATCTCGATGAGAGGCAAGCCTACCTCCCTCTCTAGGCTGTTTCATGAATATGGCTGATACTCTGGATACTCAGACTGTGCATACTGGTACATCTGCTGTGTAACATGCTGTGTTGCAGCAATAGGCTGGAACTGTCTGTTGTGCATTCTGTGGCTGAGAAGTCTGTGAAACTTGTTCTTGTCTAGGCGGACGTGGTCTTTCTTTAGTCTTACCAGTAGCTATATTGTGTTTCAGGACTGCACACTCGTTTATGAAATGACCTGGCTGTTTACAATAATTGCATGTCCCTTTAACGGGAGCTGCAGGATGACTGGCTTGATTCGGACCCCTCTTCTGACTGTCTTGAGGAACAGATTGTGCAACTAGTACTTTCATTTTCGTATCTTTCATACGTTTTCTCTCGTGTTCTTGCTCTTCTCTGATTCTATTCTGGTGATATTGGAGCATCTGTAACATCTGGGACGGGGTACTAGCTTGCCATGTACTTTCGACTTTCAAAACTCGATTCTTAACTTGTGGACTTGAATTCTCGACTAATTTAGTAACAAAAAGATGAGGGTATGACTCGCTACTCGTCTTCAAGCCACTGTTTATAATAAAACATTTCTCAAATCTAGAATAAAAATCACTAGTGTCTTCGTCTTGTTTCTGTTTACAGGCTGAGATTGCATCCCAGTCTTCCTTTTTAGTGGCTAATAATCTGGGCAAAACTTGTATTAACAATTCTGGTAATTCTTTACATTTCTCTCCAAGACCGGTACCTGGTATTCGTATCTTATCTTCAGCTTCTAGAACTGCCCAATCGATCTTTTTCTCTCCCACCTCCCATTCTTTTTCCTTGAGTTTCTCGTATACCCCTGCGGGCAACAGGACCTTTAGCATTTTAATTATATCTGGATACGTGTATTCTCCCATACGGAGCATGTCTTTTAATTCTCGGTGGAACCCTGCTGGATCTTTGTCATGACAGGGAATTAATTTCTTCATTTCTAAGAGTTCTATCTTTGTAATCGGGGTGTAAACAAATACTCGTTGCATTTCACCATCTGCTGTCCTGACTGGGTGTACTTCTCGTAACGGATTCTGTCTATCTATGTAAAACGGTTTACTTTCTGGAGGTGAAACATGAACAAAATGCGGGTTCAGGAACGTTCTATATTTGTGGCGTTGTTCTAGAATGACACTAATTAAATCGGTACCTAAACCTTTCCATCTATACTGAAGTAACTCGTTCAGGACATCATGTAACGGACCTGGAACGGAATGTTGACCCTCATACAGAGTAATGAGGTGCTGGATCATATACATACCCACCAGTCGTTGCTCGGCTGGGGGCAGTTTCAGAAACATTTGTGCCACTATTTCGTCTGGAAAAGTGGTAGAATCAGTAATCCATCGGACTGCTGATCGGGCTAGTTCTTGTTCATGCATAGTACTTAACTTACTATAACCGATTCGTGATTTCAGAATATGATCGATAGCTTGAAATACTTGTTCTAGAGAACCTTGTTCTGGTGCTGGAAGATGAACAGTTTTCTTGCGTTCTAGGCGTAAATGGCGGTCTGGAAATCTAGATTTTCCTACATACGCTATTCTGGCGGGATTCTCGTCGTCTACCTCTTCAGTAGAAGAGTCATTCTCTTTCTCGCTTACTTGTGCTGCTTTACGTTGTTCGTGTAACTTTATTATTTCCTTACGAATTCTCTTGTACATACTCTCTATACTACTGATAGTTCTGTGTTTACCCTCGGCTATATTATCACTCCATCTTGTCAGGATTTTCATTTCGGCCGGATCTTTGGACGGATAATCTTGTTCCCTTATTAAACAATTAATCAGAAACTTTAATAGCATGAGCTGGATCTCAGCTTTCCTTTGAGACATGGCTTCGCCAATACTTTCTGGATCATCCCCTGTACGGATGAAACGATATATTCTGTCTAGATCTTCTTTCATATTCGGTAGGGTGTCCAAATACCCGGTCACCCGTCTTACACGGATGGAATATATAACTGTGCTATCATCACCTGCAACTGGATCATAGCGGCATTCAGTAAGAGCTCGTCGGATATCTGCAACGGACTTATATTTGGGCGTACGCTGTAACGCACTTTCATGTAACTCGACTAACGTTACTCGTTGGTGTGGTGGCGGGGTACCAGGAGGACCTCCTCCTGCGGCCCCTATACTGGAATCGTCGACTGATACTCTTCGTGCTGGCAGAGTGGGAAATTGTAATGTAGGCTGGACCGGGGGTATCGTGGCAGGTACTCCGGTGTCTGGAGGAGCAGGAATTGCATGATTTACAGGGACTGACGGAACAGGATTTGCATATTCCGGAACCGTGTCGTCCAAGTAGGACGAGATGAAAATATCAGCTGCGGTCGGTTTGTGACGTAGCTTGGTCGGAACTAATGGTGGCGGAAAATTACTGGATGCCTCCGGGGTCGCTTTTGGCAAGCCCTCGGCAAGAAGAGGATACATACCCTTAATGAGGGCATTTCTCTGTCTGTCTGACTGTTCGGTTTTAACTCGTTCACCTATCTCGATTAATTCCCTTTCTTGGGCTCGTTCTAAGGATTCTCTACTTAATTCTGACTTTCTGATTTCTTTTTCGGTTCTTTTATGAGATTCTTTGCGCCATAACTCGATGGCATATTTCTGTGACTGTCTGGCTTTCTTTTTCCATAATGCTTCTTCTACTCGCATGATGCACTCGGCATCCCATGTACCCGATACGGGCCATCTATACTTTTCTTCTAACTCTTTGGTGTACTCTACCCATAAATCTAGATACAATATGGCACTTATGCCATGCTTCTGATACATAAAGTGACCTGGACTGTCCCTAGGCGGGACAGGAACTGCTGCTTCTAACAGACCTTTTCTGGTTTTTAACTGACGTAGTTTAGAAAATAAAGGCATGACTGAACTGTAATCTAGACACAATACAATACACAATGAACACGATAAGTACACCACTTTCATACCACGACATTAAAATACATGAAGAACATTTAAAATAACAGTTCGAACAGAATACTACCTGGAATACGGAAAACAGAATACATGAATCTTCTCGAGAACAGAACTGGCTAGAACAGAAACTAGATGCACTGCTGAAACAGTACGAAACTTACCGGTCTCATAAAGAGACACGTCAGGACCCGCATCCACCGGAGTGGACACTTCGTTTTGGGATCTGTGTACCACCAAACCCCACGGACCAGAGACAATTAGATTGACCCTGTCTAGATACTACCCCAGCAACGGTACTCACCGGGCAGCAAGAACGGAAGGCCTCGGACTGGACTGGACTGCTTCGACGCCGGACGGACGAACTTCGGACTTCTGTTACGGGTGGGCCTCCGGATACCTCGGACCTTGGACTCTCGGCTTGGGCTCTGGTCGGGACTCGCCGCGTTCCTCCACCGCCTCGTCTGGATGCTGGACCGCAACCTCCGTCTCCTCCGTGGGCCTGAGGGATACTTGAAGCAGAAATATCTGCACGTGGCCGGTATGGTTCCGTCACGGCTGCAGAGGGTCAGGGGGCATACGTGGCTTTACCGGCGCGTGGGGAAAGGGCAAGTCCCTATTCGGGCGCCATTATGTGGTATATAAATAAATAATACCGGATCTAGGTTTGACTGGACATAGCAATAACAGATAGCTCAATAAATAAGAGTCAAGATTCGAGGTAGTAGGAGTTTGCAGGTTTAATACAGCATAAAGGACAGGAACAGGACAACCTGCACAGGAATGGGATGGCAGCGCTGCCTGGGACAGGATTGGACTGGCGTAAGGGATCGGCGTAACATTTAATAACAGTGCACAAGCATATATACTAAAACAATTGCATCACAATACATACGATAGGCGGAGCAGTGGGTGTGGTCAATAACAGTCGCGAAAGATAAGGGTGAAAGTGGGTGTAACAGGAGGCGTATACATAGACATGTGATGTAAACGTAACAGAATATGTCATAAATGGGGCGGAAACATGGAGGGGGCTACCTAAGGAGCCGGGACCTCTAACCTAATGGTGCGCGCAAACTGACAATGACGTGTTACTAGGAGAAGCTGGGGGCTATGACTTCTGCGCTAGGAGCAGAGACTGAAGTCTGGAGAGTCAGGGCGACATGTACCTAAACACTATCTAGTATCTGATGTTTAGAGAACATGTTGATAGAATCCAAAAGTTATCGGGGTAAAGGCTAACAGACACTAAGACTGGTGCATGCATTATTCTACATGTAGTGCGTGTTGAAGAATATGAAATGACCATTAATACAGTATTTCTCTTACATGGAGACGTAAAGGCTAGACGATGACGGAAACTATTGATGCGATTCAGTAGTTTAGGAATGCAGAGAAGGAGGGCTGGACTGATAACTAGAATCATAACATACTCTTGGCAGACTAGCAGGCAGAGCCAGGCTGAACCGGGCACTGTGAGGCAGGAAGTAAGTGAAGGGTCAGGAATACAGGTGGGGGCTGTATCGCTCCTCAGCGAGGGCTCAGGAGACAGGAGCTGAATCTGGTGTCCGGGCCCTTTTGAGGCCTAGAAACGGAGACTTTACAATGAAATAACGTGCACACTGGGAAACGTGGCAACGTAGCTTTACATAGGCCTGATATTCATAGTATTCACGAGAACTGGAAACTAGCATACTAGAGATGGACACAACTGTAATTGCGTCTTTAATCGAACATGGGGAATACATATGCATATTAATCATGCACACATAACATAAGATGAGGAACACGTAGGGACACAGAACATGGCAAAATTTACTTTTCCACAGGTTCACTCTTTATTCAATAGTGCAAGTTCCTACAACTCTTCTGTATGATTTTCTGTCTGTGTCTCTGAGCGTGTTTGGACACTTTTATTGCCACTAGCAGGTGTTGCGTTGATGGCCGGTTATAACCTGCATTTCTTGTTCTCTTGCTGCAAGTGCAGCGTACTTTGCACTCACTCTCTGTTTCCTCAATCGGCTTTGTCAACACGGGGCCATTGTATCCGGTCCACAGATTGAATCACTTTGTGCCGGGCAGGTGAACTCGCAGGATTACGAGGGATACAATTAATCAGACCAGAGCATGGATTTGAATTTCAAAAAATGATGAAATAAAAAATATTAAAGGGTAAGAATAAAGGATACCCAACAAACTCAAGATTAATATTGGTTTGTTGCTCACAATTCAGAGAAAAGAAAGAAGTGTGGAGTTGGTAATCTTTATATTTTTTAGTACTTTCCAAAAGTGGCATTTCTAAAATATTAATGTTAAATCCACCTTTACCAAAAAAGAGGATTTATCATTACCATTCCAAAGATATAAACCATGACAGAGATACTCCTTTCTAATCATGAACTATAGCTTAAACGTTTAGAAAGGAATCCTCAATGCTAACCTGTGAGAGGAGTAGGCCTCACACTAGTGAAACACAAATGTGGGTGTTTTTCACTACCAGGACATGCAAAACTTAAAGGGACATGTCCTACCTTTTACTTACACCACAATCATCCCTATGGGCTGCCTAGGACCTACCCTAGGGGTGACGTGTATGTAATAAAGGGGAGTTTAAGGCTTGGCAAAGAGTTTTAAATGTCAAGTGAATGTGGCAGTAAACTGCTCATGAGGCAGGTTTGAAGGGCTATTTGTGTTGGTGGCACAATCAGTGCTGAGGGCTCATTAGTAGAATTTAGTTTACAGGACCGGGGCATATGGTATACCACTTTACAAAGGACGTATAAGTAAACTAAATATGCAAATTGTTTATACACCAATGTTACCATGTTTAGGGGAGAAGCACCTGCACTTTAGCACCGGTCAGTTGTGGTAAAGTGCTCAGAATCCTAAGGCCAAAAAGACATACAGCAGAAAGAGAAGGTAATCAGGCAAAACGTTTAGAGGAAGGCCACTCTAAGGATGACAGGTCTATCACGAGAGCACTGCTGTACAGTGCCCAGTGTATGTATGTTGGCCCCTAAAGCATGTAAAACTTGGGTAATCCCTGATTGGCATACTGAACTCTGCTGTAAACCCATGTTATATGGTGTAGAATCTTCATCCATGGCATGGAAAGTTAAATGTCACTGGCGGACTCAGCAATTCATGTGCTATCCATGAATGTGACATGGAAACAATGGCTTCAGACCTATTAGTGTAGCCTGACTGCTGCAGTTTAAACCAACAACCATACCTGGCAAAATAATCTTTTTGGCAGGGGAGAAGCATCTGTTTTAAATCTAATTAGGCCTTGTAAGCCTCAAGGTAGGATATATGGTATTTAAAAATAGGATATGTCAAAATGTGTATTATATTATGCCTTTATTGGCAATCCCCTAAAGTTATTTTCACTGTGAAAGGCTCTGGCTGTCCTATGAGAAAACTGCAATACAGATTAAAAGATTCATTCTGTACCTTGGGTATGGGACATGCTTTGAAAAATAATTAAACTACTCTTTTTAATATTTATTTAAAGCACAATTCAAATGATGATGTTAAAACTTTGATAAATATTTTGAAAAGTAACTTTTAAGAAGTTGCCTTTCCAGGCCTGAAACTTCTGGGAGATAATTTACATTAGCTCTTCAGCCATTGCCAATCATGTTCTCGACATTAGTAAAGTGTGAAAACTACTTCCAGAGCAGGAAAAGTAGACTGGGAGATGGGAAAGGAGTATTCTTCCCCTTTTAGGAACCCCTGCTGGCGTGGATTTAGGAACGCAAGTAACTTCAACCCTGCTGTTGGCCTTTGCCCAACATCATGGGGCCATAGCAATGCTGCTGTGATTGTTTGGGCAGCAGAAAAAAGTATGGTAAGTTTTGAAAGCTTTTCCTCCAATACTTCAGTGGACCCACCAGAAAAAGTGTCTGATCAGTAGTTCCACATGTTCGGATTAGATTTCAGCTTCTCCCCACTCAGAAATCCCTGCACCTCCCAAAAAAATTACTAAGTTCCATTTTGCAAAACTTTCAGCAAAAAAACTCGAAATCTCCAAAGTTCCATAGTGCCAGCACAACCAACCTGCTTCATGTACCCAGCCTTTGGTTTACGGCAGTGGCTACAATTTCAGAGGCAACCCACACAGGGACGATTTTTCTCCATTAAAGTGACAAAGCCTCTTCTAGACTTTCACCAGAATCAATCCACTTGGTTTACCCATCTGAGGCTGCATTGCAGACACCCTGAAAATGCACCTTGTCTCTCATCTACTACGATCATTGACTTTGCTGGGTGCCTTATTTTTCGTGGCACTATTTCGACATGAATCTTTCAAATTCATGTCTCAAATTGTACTTTTGTTGCTGCAGAGCTAAAGTGACCTAATTTCAAAATGATTGCCTGTTAAATAATAAAGAGTTGAAACACATTAGGCTAAATGATTTTGCTAGACATCACCTGGATAACCTTTCAAGGAGAACATGATGTTCTGTAGTGCCAAATGCAGCTGAATGCTCCAACGGACAAAGTAAGCTATATGTCCCTTCTCAGTACAATATAAACATGTATTTTACACATATAAATATAGCTGGCTCTGTTCCATACTACGATCAAAATCCAGATTGTAATTTAGAGAGGCAGAAGCCTGCGTCAAAATAAGACTGAAATTGGGTTACCATTAGCCTCCCCATTATTTTCCTAAGCACAATATGCCCAGGAATGAGCCAAAGTTGCTGATTATGGTACGGTCCAGTGAGGGATTGACCAGGAAGTGAGGATCACCACTTCACTCTTAAAATCATTAGTATCTAATTGGCCTCAAAAATATTTATTTACCAGACAATGGCCAGTGGAACAAAATTAGTTGTGTTTTCTTAAAGCAGTCATGCTGATACTGTTTCATGTGGAGAATGTGTGGGCTTGAGGTGGGATAGTGTTAGACTTGGCTTTTTCAGCGGGTTGACCCATGACTTTTCTATTTTTGGCCTCCTGTTTTTGACTTTGATTTGTTTGTTTTAGGACCCTGGGCACTTTTACCCCTGCTATTCTGGTCTAAAGTGCATATGTGCTCCAGGTAAATTGTGTATGGATTGGTGTTTCCATAATTGGCTTATTTGATTTATTACTAAGCCCCTAGTAATTTGCACATGTGTGCCCTGGGACTGTAAATCAAATGCTACTAGTGGGCTTGCAGCACTGATTGTGCCACCCACGCCAGTATCCTTTCAAAGGGGTTCTCAGACCTGCCACTGCAGTGTCTGCGTGCAGTGTTTAACTGCCATGTCAACCTGGCAAGTACATCCACTTGCCTGGCCCTAACCTGCTTTTTTCTTACAAGTAAGACACCCCTCAATACCAACATAACCTCATGGGCAGGGTGTAGTGTATGTGAAAAGTAGGACATGTACTGGTTGGTGTGTGTTACATGCCCTGATAGTGAAATACTGGGCAATTCATTTTTCACTATAGCAAGGCTATCTGTCTCATAGGTTACCTTGGAGTTGATTTGTAACATCTTACAAGCTTACATTTCCATGGGAACTAGATAGAGAAATGGAGTTTAGGCTTCCTGAAAATAATTGTTATATTGTGTGTTGGAAAAGGGTACTTTTAGAAAGTGGGCATTTTCTTGCTTAAACATCCTGTGTGCCTCTGCCTTTTGTGTATTCCTTCTCTGGGTTTAGAGTGACAGGAGTAGGAGATGTGCATTCACATTAAACAGACACAAGGGGGGGGGTGAGGTGTATCGTGCCTTTCCAGGGTGACTCATAGCCATGCTGAATACACCTTGCAGCATTCAGAGAAGGTTAAGGAGATTTTTTTGCACCTGAGTGGTCTGTGTTAAGTGTGGGCATAAAATCCGTTTCGTTCGCGGAATTTGCGGATTTTTGGCAATTTCGCGGTCCGCAAATCCCGCGAATTTGCCCAAAAACCCATAAATTCGCAAGCTGGCGAATTTTTTTGCTTGGTCGCGCTTGAAAAATACAATATCGCTCGTGCGGCATTGACTTACCGTGATTCTGTGTTTGCCAAGTTGTGTGTGCTGCGCCATTTTGGATCTTGCTGCGTGATCGCGTGAGAGTTTTTCGACCGCGATTACGTCATCGCGGCCCGCCATCTTACACAGTGAGAGTTTGACAATGCGAGTACGTCATAAGGGCCCGCGATCACGCATCGCGGGAGTAAACATTGCTGAACACGTAGAAGCGGCGCGCAGCTGACTTCCGGCGGGAGATTTGAACAGCTCGCTTTCCCGAAATTGCAAACATTGCAATTCTGCACAAGAAATCCACCGCAGGCAGCATAAACCTTCTGAAAATAATGATTTTGATCAGAATAACTCCTCAGATTGAGATTTGGCTGCACTTTTTGGTGCAAGGAGTCCATTTTTGAGGAGGGGTGGGGTGGGAGGAAGGAAGTGCCCCAGAGTCTCTAACTTCCTGTTCCTGTCCAGCAGGCTCCTCTCAGTGCTTTGTCCATGTCCTGGTCACTTTTGATTTGGATATGGAGCTGGAAGGATTACTTTTTATGGCTGCTGCTGGATATTTGGATTTGAGGACATTTTGGACTTTGGAATTTGGATCGCTTTTGGACTTGAGATTTTACAAGTAAGTTGGTGTTCTTTGTTTGGGGCATTGCAGTTGCTGCAACTACAGTTTTAAAACTTTTTTCACAACTTTAAAAAAATATATATTGTGGGTAGCCACAGTATTCAGTAGGCCCAGGGTTAGTCATGGGTGCATGATACAACCTTTTCTGTGATTTTGTTTTAACTTAATTCTCATTTATGTCATGGAATTTTAGTTCACTGTTATAGGTTGTTTTTTTGTGTTAATTTTGGGGTGCCTGTAAAGCTCACTAGCCAGTAGGCCCAGGGGTAGTAAGTGGTGCATGGACCAAGTCTCTCTGTGGGGTCTCTTGAATTTAGACATCATTGAGGGCATGGATGGCATTGGATTGTGGTGATTTGTATGTGTTTTAAGACTTTTGGGGGTGTTGTTGGGGCCTGGTCATGTGGGTGGGGGCCATTTTGAGGCCTGGTCCAGGCAGGGCCTGGCCAAGTGGTGGGGGTCAAGGGGCCATTTTGAAGCCAGGCAGTGTGCTCAGGCCTGCACCCAGTTTGCCTTGCTTTCATCCATTATGCCCAGGGGTACTCAGTGGTGCATGGACCAAGTCTTTCTGTGGGGTGTCTTGAATTTAAACATCATTGAGGGAATGGATGGCATTGGATTGTGGTGGTTTTTGTGTGTTTTTCGACTTTTTGGGGTGTCGTTGGGGCCTGGCCATGTGGTTGGGGGCCATTTTGAGGCCTGGTCCAGGCAGGGCCTGGCCAAGTGGTGGGGGTCAAGGGGAAATTTTGAAGCCAGGCAGTGTGCTCAGGCCTGCACCCAGTTTGCCTTGCTTTCAACCATTATGCCAAGGGGTACTCAGTGGTGCATGGACCTAGTCTTTCTGTGGGGCCTCTTGAATTTAAACATCATTGAGGGCATGGATGGCATTGGATTGTGGTGGTTTTTGAGTGTTTTTCGACTTTATGGGGTGTCGTTGGGGCCTGGCCATGTGGGTGGGGGCCATTTTGAGGCCTTGTCCAGGCAGGGCCTGGCCATGTGGCTGGGGGACAAGGGGCCTTTTTGAAGCCAGGCAGTGTGCTTTGAGCCATAGGCCCGCACCCATCCTGTCCTGCTTTCACCCATTATGCCCAGGGGTAGTGAGTGGTGCATGGACCAAGGCTTTGTGTGGGGCCTCTTGAATTTAAGCATCATTGAGGGCATGGGTGGCATTTGATTTTGGTGATTTGTGTGTGGTTTTTGACTTTTTGGGGTGCTGTTGGGCCTGGCCATGTGGGTGGGGGCCATTTTGAGGCCTGGTCCAGGCAGGGCCTGGCTATGTGCCTGTGGAACAAGGGGCCATTTTGAAGCCAGGCAGTGTGCTTTGAGCCATAGGCCTGCACCCAGCCTGCCCTGCTTTCACCCATTATGCCCAGGGGTAGTGAGTGGTGCATGGACCAAGGCTTTTTTGTGGGGCCTCTTGAATTTAAACATCATTGAGGGCATGGATGGCATTAAATTGTGTTGATTTTTGCGTGCTTTTTGACTTTTTGGGGTGTTGTTGGGGCCTGGCCATGTGGGTGGGGGCCATTTTGAGGCCTGGTTCAGGCAGGGCCTGGCCATGTGGCTGGGGGACAAGGGACCATTATGAAGCCAGGCAGTGTGCTTTGAGCCATAGGCCTGCACCCAGCCTGCCCTGCTTTCACCCATTATGCCCAGGGGTAGTGAGTGGTGCATGGACCAAGGCTTTTTTGTGGGGCCTATTGAATTTAAACATCATTGAGGGCATGGATGGCATTGGATTGTGTTGATTTTTGTGTGCTTTTTGACTTTTTGGGGTGTTGTTGGGGCCTGGCCATGTGGGTGGGGGCCATTTTGAGGCCTGGTCCAGGCAGGGCCTGGCCATGTGGCTGGGGGACAAGGGGCCATTTTGAAGCCAGGCAGTGTGCTTTGAGCCATAGGCCTGCACCCAGCCTGCCCTGCTTTCACCCATTATGCTCAGGGGTAGTGAGTGGTGCATGGACCAAGGCTTTGTGTGGGGCCTCTTAAATTTAAACATCATTGAGGGCATGGATGGCATTGGATTATGTTGATTTTTGTGTGTTGTTCGACTTTTTGGGGTGTTTAACTGACGTTCCTCTGGCTTCCTTTGCTTTTAGGTGCACAAGAGAACCACCAGTGCCAGGAAAAAGTCCTTCAGCGGTGTGTGCAGCACAACGTCACGTGTGGCCACAGACATCTCTGCAACTCGTGCAACTGTGGTCTTCTATTCTGACATCTGAAGAAGATGAACAAGGCGATACAAAAGGGGATGATGGACGGAGCCTTTGAGCAAATCAAACACTCACCCCCAGTCAACTGATCTGGGTTTAATCCATCACCATTCTTGTTTCCGGTCCAGGGAAGACATGGCTTGGCAGTTCGGGCTGGACTGTTCCCATGAGGCACAGGGTCAGACTGATTTGCATATAGCCATGTCTGAACTGGGGTGGCAGAGTGGGCTAAAGAACGGTGATGGATTAAACCCAGATCTTTTGACTGGGTGTGAGTGTTTGATTGATTCAGATGCTCCGTCCATCACCACCCCCTTTTGTACCGCTTTTGGCCGCCATAAGTGTGGCAGGGTATGCTCAGACGTGAGTCCCTTGCTCACTTTGCCACTGGATTCAAGCAAGCCGGGCTGAAGACGGCTGGAACGCCAGAAACCGGTCCTCGGAAGCTTGTTTCCGATCCAGGGAAGACATGGCTTGGCAGTTCGGGCTGGACTGTTCCCATGAGGCACAGGGTCAGACTGATTTGCATATAGCCATGTCTGAACTGGGGTGGCAGAGTGGGCTAAAGAACGGTGATGGATTAAACCCAGATCTTTTGACTGGGTGTGAGTGTTTGATTGATTCAGATGCTCCGTCCATCACCACCCCCTTTTGTACCGCTTTTGGCCGCCATAAGTGTGGCAGGGTATGCTCAGACATGAGTCCCTTGCTCACTTTGCCACTGGATTCAAGTAAGCCGGGCTGAAGACGGCTGGAATGCCAGAAACCGGTCCTCGGAAGCTTGTTTCCGGTCCAGGGAAGACATGGCTTGGCAGTTCGGGCTGGACTGTTCCCATGAGGCACAGGGTCAGACTGATTTGCATATAGCCATGTCTGAACTGGGGTGGCAGAGTGGGCTAAAGAACGGTGATGGATTAAACCCAGATCTTTTGACTGGGTGTGAGTGTTTGATTGATTCAGATGCTCCGTCCATCACCACCCCCTTTTGTACCGCTTTTGGCCGCCATAAGTGTGGCAGGGTATGCTCAGACGTGAGTCCCTTGCTCACTTTGCCACTGGATTCAAGCAAGCGGGGCTGAAGACGGCTGGAATGCCAGAAAACGGTCCTCGGAAGCTTGTTTCCGGTCCAGGGAAGACATGGCTTGGCAGTTCGGGCTGGACTGTTCCAATGAGGCACAGGGTCAGACTGATTTGCATATAGCCATGTCTGAACTGGGGTGGCAGAGTGGGCTAAAGAACGGTGATGGATTAAACCCAGATCTTTTGACTGGGTGTGAGTGTTTGATTGATTCAGATGCTCCGTCCATCACCACCCCCTTTTGTACCGCTTTTGGCCGCCATAAGTGTGGCAGGGTATGCTCAGACGTGAGTCCCTTGCTCACTTTGCCACTGGATTCAAGCAAGCCGGGCTGAAGACGGCTGGAATGCCAGAAACCGGTCCTCGGAAGCTTGTTTCCGGTCCAGGGAAGACATGGCTTGGCAGTTCGGGCTGGACTGTTCCCATGAGGCACAGGGTCAGACTGATTTGCATATAGCCATGTCTGAACTGGGGTGGCAGAGTGGGCTAAAGAACGGTGATGGATTAAACCCAGATCTTTTGACTGGGTGTGAGTGTTTGATTGATTCAGATGATCCGTCCATCACCACCCCCTTTTGTACCGCTTTTGGCCGCCATAAGTGTGGCAGGGTATGCTCAGACATGAGTCCCTTGCTCACTTTGCCACTGTATTCAAGTAAGCCGGGCTGAAGACGGCTGGAATGCCAGAAACCGGTCCTCGGAAGCTTGTTTCCGGTCCAGGGAAGACATGGCTTGGCAGTTCGGGCTGGACTGTTCCCATGAGGCACAGGGTCAGACTGATTTGCATATAGCCATGTCTGAACTGGGGTGGCAGAGTGGGCTAAAGAACGGTGATGGATTAAACCCAGATCTTTTGACTGGGTGTGAGTGTTTGATTGATTCAGATGCTCCGTCCATCACCACCCCCTTTTGTACCGCTTTTGGCCGCCATAAGTGTGGCAGGGTATGCTCAGACGTGAGTCCCTTGCTCACTTTGCCACTGGATTCAAGCAAGCGGGGCTGAAGACGGCTGGAATGCCAGAAAACGGTCCTCGGAAGCTTGTTTCCGGTCCAGGGAAGACATGGCTTGGCAGTTCGGGCTGGACTGTTCCCATGAGGCACAGGGTCAGACTGATTTGCATATAGCCATGTCTGAACTGGGGTGGCAGAGTGGGCTAAAGAACGGTGATGGATTAAACCCAGAACTTTTGACTGGGTGTGAGTGTTTGATTGATTCAGATGCTCCGTCCATCACCACCCCCTTTTGTACTGCATCTGAAGAAGAGGGCCCAAAGAAAGGTGGCCGTAACTCCTCTAAAAAGAAAGTTGCCACTGCCAGTATGAAGGAGCAGAAGAAGCAAGTCGTGCCACTTACCAAGGAGACTGGTGTGCCCACAGACACATTTTTCGGGGAAAAAAAACAACGCCTGCAGCAGCGGGGTCCGCCGGGGACCAAGCTGGGAGCAGCGCGTCCGCTTCATTGGGCTCAGTGCCACCACACCAAGTTAGGTCCAAGTACAGGAGTGCTGCAGAGGCAGCCACTTTGATTGTTCAATCACCATCGACCAGTGATGTTGGCTCATCGCAAGAAAGTAGCACCCAATCAACGCAGGGTGTAACTCAGCTGACGAGTGTTCAACAACCACAGCCGCAACGACAACCACAGGTACAACTAGTACAAGCGCAAGTACATGCGCAAGGAGAGGCGCAAGTACATGCGCAAGGAGAGGAGCAAGTATTTGCACAAGGAGAGGCGCAAGTAGAGGTGCAAAGAAAGGCGCAAGGAGAGGTGCAAGGAGAGGCGCAAGGAGAGGTGCAACTGCCCACAATGCTTGTTCCTCCAGAAGTAGGGGCACATCAGGAAATTGAGATTCAAGCGGAGGTATCATCCGAGGAAGCCACTCCTCCTGAGGATGATCCATTGTCTTCGAGATCCCCAGCAAGAAAAAGGTCAAGGAGGTCCACTACAAGTTCCTCTTCAAGCCCCCTTCTTTCTGATGACCTTGATCTTGATTGGAACCCAGCAATGCAGTCTGAGAGGGAGGCACGCCATGAGCCGACAAAGGTAGCTAAGCCTAAAAGGAAGGTTCCCGCAAGGCTTTCACTTATGGCTGATGATAACGACGAGCAAGAAATGGTGTATGCTGCTGATGAACAGTCTGACATTGACCCAGTCATCCCAGACGTCACTTCAGCCCCAGCGGGCATGCAGCAGACAGACATTTTTACCCTATCCCGAATTGCTGCTGAGCGGGATGTGGGCGGCGTGGCACTGGTACCACCACCAACGCAGTTAACTACAACACCAACACAACCTACAGCTTCCATATTTTCTCGTCAGAAGGGCCGGCAGGGACCTCCATCCAGCTCGACCTCCATTACCTCAAGTAGTGGTGCTGTACGTGAACAACAGAAATAAATTCAGCCACGCCCATCCTCCACCTCATCTGGCATTGAAACTCAAAGTAGCACCTCCACCAGCAGCAGACATCTCCAGTCCCCAGTTTGGAACTTCTTTACTGTTAGCCACAAGGCGGAAAGCATGGTAATTTGTTCAATTTGTAGACAAGTAGTTAGTCAAGGTAAGCTTGGTACCAACTATGGCACCGGAGGCCAGAGAGGTCATTTAAAAAAACACCACATTATCCAGTGGGAGGCGCACCTAAGTAACATCCGGAAAGGCAAAAGTGCAAATCCAAATGTAGACATTGATATTGCATCTGATGATGATGATGAGGGGCTTATTGGGCAGGGGTGGGAAGTGAAGAAGCGACAGGCATTTCTTCTGGTACACCCAGTACCCCTGGCAGCGGCACTGCAGTGGTAGCGCCCACACCCTCTACCCCTGCAACATGTATGAGGCACACTAAGAGTCTGGGAGAGACACCAATGCGAAAAAGTACATAAATGAGCCTAACTGGTTTGAAGAAGTCTGCATCATCATCATCACGTAAAACGTTCCAGACCACCATTAGCAGAATGTTTTGGTTGGATGCGCCATTTGAACGCAACCACCCAACGGCACGTCTGTATAATGCAAAGCTGGCGACAATGCTAGCGCTGGACCTTCTCCATTTTTCTTTCGTGGAAGGGGTGGGTTTTCTAGAATTTGTGGCAACAGTCTGCCCTAAATGGAAGGTTCCTAGCCGGTCCTATTTTGCCAGGGTTGCTGTTCCAGCACTACATCAAGATGTGCTGGAGGTGATTGGCGCAGCTATTCAGAAGAGTGTTGTTCACACAATCCACCTGACAACAGACATGTGGACCAGTTGCCAAGCCCTTGATTACATGTGCATCACTGCACACTGGGTCTCTTTTGCAGGGGTTAAATACAACTTAATAGCAGGTGTTGACACGGACACAGTTTTTCAAGCTACTCGGAAACATGCAACAGTAGCCATGTTTGCCATGGAGAAAACTCATACTGCACCTAACCTTCTGGAGGAGTTTGATAGGAAGGTCTATGAATGGCTGGAACCAAGAAATTGCATGATTGGTTATGTTTCCACGGATAATGGCAGTAATACAGTCAAGGCCATGCAGGATGGTAACTACTTCAGAGTGCCGTGTTTGACGCACAGTATTAACATCGTGGTGCAAGATTTCTTGAAAAAAGAAAACACAGTCAGCGAGTTACTGACCACCTGCTGAAGAATCTGCTGAGGAGCATTCAACATGAACGTAGACTGCCAGTCAAAGGACTCATCCAGGAGGTGGCAACACATTAGAACTCAACCTTTTACATGCTTGAGCGTCTGTCTGAGCAGTGGGGGGTAATAAATGAGTATGTCTATAAACTGGGTTCTACTATGAAAGACATGAGGCTAGAGTTGGAGGAATGGAAGCTAGTTGCAAGCCTGACAGACATGCTTCGTCCTTTTGAGGTCTTCACGCGTGAAGTCAGCAGGGAGGACTGTTCTTTGAGCAAAGCTATTCCATTGTTGAGCATGCTAGAGCAACAACTGAAGGCAGTGTTTTCAACGTTCCGAGATGATACTGAAAAGCAAGATGCATATCAGTTGGCAGAGAGGTTATTAAGCCGCCTATTGCCAATGAAAGGCTTAAAAACATACATACAGAACAACATTATATTTGTGCCACTATTCTGGATCCACGGTACAAAAAGGCAGTGGCCAGCAAAGCATTCATTCCTTTTGATTGATGAAGCAGATGTTTCAAAGTACAAACATTGGCTAGCTGTGTCAGCCACTCGGTTCGCAAAAGAGCGGCAGAAAATTGAAGGAGCAGGCAGAAGTACAACTGAATCAGCAGGCCATCCGGCGTCAAGTTCCACTTCTCAATCTGTGGCCGAAGGGAGTCACTTTCCCTCACAGCCGTTAACGACATCAGCAACCGTATCATCATCTTCACCTGCACCAGGCCCAGCCATAATATTGGCAGAAGCGTATTGGCTAACTCATCAAGGGGTTGGTCGTTCCAGTGATGCAAAGGCCACAGATGATACGCAAAGTGGAGCAACCCTGGAGAACCTTCAGTCGATGGTGCAGGCCTATCTGGATGACCCAACAGAGGTCTTTGTTAATCAGAACCTATTGCTGTATTGGTATCGGAAAAGGCCTCATTGGCGACTGATCACCAACCTGACTCTAAATTATTTGTGTTGCCCACTCGCAAGCGTGTCTTCTGAACGTGTTTTTAGTGCTGCTGGTGCCATTGTAACTTCAAAAAGGACCCGCCTCTCACCCAAAAATGTAGAGAGGTTAACCCTGATCAAGATGAATCAGCACTTCATACCACCAGATTACAAAATACGTGAATGCACTCAGGAAGAAGAGGACACCGACTTAGGTGACAGAAGTTCTTCTCTGTTAGCTGCCATACTCTCGTCTCAATTCATAGAGTTTCAGGACAAGCTCTACTTCCCTGACACCGAGGCCTGAAAATGAATTCCTTTTTTTCGTCCTTATTCACTTTTATTCCTGTGTGTCTTTCTTTGTTTTGCAACTTTTATCACAACAAAACTCTAATCACCTAATCACAACAAGTCCATCAGCAGCACTGTCTTCATCTTCTTTCCTTATTGATTTGAAGGTGCCGCAGTCTGCATTCCTGAGGTTCACAAGTTCACAACTCAATCATGTTTCTGTATCCTCCTCCTCCAGACTCCCCTTATCCATTTCCCTCAAGGCAGATGGCTGGATTATGCAGAATAAAGAAAATAAACTTTATCTTCATACTTGTAGACAAGTCTCCTCAAGTGGGACTGGAATTACTGACTACATGCTTGCTGATTGCTGACAGTTGCTACTGAAATTGATTGACAGGAGAGGCTGCCCTGTGGTCCCGCACTTTCAGAAGAATATGCGGACAAAAAGTGGAACAAGTAATGAATAATGAGAAGAAGATGGCATTCAGTGAACATCAATGGCTGTCTGGCTCTGATGAAAGCAATTGCTGTTTGTTTTTTGTGCATGAAATGAATCATATGTCTTCTGTTATTATTTAATCTTTTACACACTAAACGTAACTCAAGCCTACTCTGTTTTTTTTACCTTGTTTAAATCAAATTGTACTTCAACTGCAGGGGCCACTACGTTGCATTTTCCAATATGCAAAATGTCCTATGACTTACTGTTTGCCAATATACCATGATGATATTATATCTTTTTTCTTTACAATCACTCAATGGGATGGATGGATCATCAGCGTCAGTTTAGGGAAACACTATGGCCAATTTGTGAGTGTCAAACAGGTAAACCAGTCTACAACAACTACTACAGCAGAACTACATGTCTGTCTAGTTGTAGTATGGAGTGGTCGAGGCAGTGTAGTGTTGTTATGCCAGGCAGATTACAGAGTACAGCAGTTCATGTAAAATTGGGGCTATGTGGCTTGCTGCAAACAATTAGATATGCTTTGTCTGTCTGTGTCAAAGAGCCTAGGGATGCTACATCAGGCTGCTTCACTCAGGGGTGCCTGGCATGACCATGCAAGCATGGGCCAAAAATCTGTTACAGTCAAGAGTTTGCGAATTTTTGGCAATTTCGCGAGATTCTCGGATTGTGAATTTGCCATCGAAAAACAGTACATTTCGTGAGCGGAACGGATTTTTGTTTTTGGCCCATGCTTGCGGCAGGGCCATACAGACGGTCAAGGCAGGCACCACTGAGTGAAGCAATCTGGTGTAGCATACCTAGGCTCTTTGACACAGACGGACAAAGCATATCTAGGGTTTAGGGTTCAGTGCGGTTTACTAGGGTTTTTGGGTTTAATTAATAATTTGGTAGGGTTCCCCGAGTCTAGGGCTCAGGGCCCAATGCAGGCTCATTCATAATGATGGCAATATTTTAGGGGGGTTTGGCGTTTTTTCAGAATTGGCCGAATTGTTGCCTTTTTTGGTGTTTTGCGGGCGCGTGTGTTTGGGTGAACTAGTCGTACACCTTACAGCGGATCGATTTTGTTCTGCCTTTCTGAGATTCTTTGGAATCACTGGAACAAGTGTCCTGAAAACTTTCAAGAGGATCGAAGTAGTGGAAGTGCTGAAAACAGCACTTTTTTGTTAGGGCGCGATTTGCAATTTCCCATGTTTTGGGGACAGCAGTATTGCATGTTTTTGGGGTCTGCTTGGGGGGGTTCTAGATGTTTGGGGGTGGGTTAAGGGGTCTGGGAGCACTGCTGGGAAGGTCTAATTTTGATTGCAAGTTGTTTGAAGAAAATCCATGGTGGAAAAGGGGGGTTTAGGCCTAGTTGCAGACAGCGTTTTGGCACAATTTAAACTGAGGCCTAGCAGTATTGCATGTTTTTGGGGGGCTGTTTGGGGGAGTTCTACATTTTTGGGGATGGGTCGAGGGGTCTGGGAGCACTGCTGGGAAGGTCTAATTTTGATTGCAAGTGGTTTGAAGAAAATCCATGGTGGAAAAGGGGGTTTGGGCCTAGTTGCAGACAGCGTATTGGCACAATTTAAACTGAGGCCTAGCAGTATTGCATGTTTTTGGGGGGCTGTTTGGGGGCGTTCTAAATTTTTGAGGCTGGGTCGAGTGGTCTGGGAGCACTGCTGGGAATATCTACTTTTGATTGCAAGTGGTTTGAAGAAAATCCATGGTGGAAAAGGGGGGTTAGGGCCTAGCTGCAGAGCGCGTTTGGTAGGCCTCTGTAGATTTTCTAAGTGTGGCATTTTACATTTTTGCTTTTGGCCTGTTTGGGGGTGTTCTACTTTTTTGAGGGTGGGTTTAGGAGTCTGGGGGCACTGCTGGGAAGGTCTAATATTGGATGCAAGTAGTTTGGAGAAAATCCATGGTGAAAAAGTTTTTCTTTTTTTAGCTCACTTGCGTGTTTTTGGGGGGCTGTTTGGGTGGGTTCTAGGTTTTTGGGGGTGGGTTGGGGGGTCTGGGAGCACTGCTGAGAAGGTCTAATTTTGATTGCAAGTGGTTTGAAGAAAATCCATGGTCGAAAAGGGGGGTTGGGACCTAGTTGCAGAGCTCGTTTGACACGATTTAAAGGTAGGACTCGCTGAGGATAGCACTCCTGCGTGTTTTTGGGGGGCTGTTTGGGGTGTTCTAGGTTTTTGGGGCTGGGTCGAGGGGTCTGGGAGCACTGCTGGGAAGGTCTAATTTTGATTGCAAGTGGTTTGAAGAAAATCCATGGTGGAAAAGGGGGGTTAGGGCCTAGCTGCAGAGCGCGTTTGGAGCGATTTTCAGGTAAGCCTCTGTAGATTTTCTAAGTGTGGCATTTTCCATTTTTACTTTTGGCCAGTTTGGGGGTGTTCTACTTTTTGGGGGTGGGTTGAGGGGTCTGGGGGTACTGCTGGGAAGGTCTAATATTGGATGCAAGTGGTTCGGAGAAAATCCATGGTGAAAAAGTTTTTCTTTTTTAGCTCACTTGCGTGTTTTTGGGGGGCTGTTTGGGGGGTTCTAGGTTTTTGGGGGTGGGTTGGGGGTCTGGGAGCACTGCTAGGAAGATCTAATTTTGATTACAAGTGGTTTGACGAAAATCCATGGTGGAAAAGGGGGATTTGTCCTAGTTGCAGAGCGCGTTTGGCATGATTTAAAGGTAGGCCTCGCTGAGGATAGCACTCCTGCGTGTTTTCGGGGGGCTGTTTGGGGGTGTTCTAAATTTTAGGTGCTGGGTCAAGGGATCTGGGAGCACTGCTGGGAAGGTCTAATTTTGATTGCAAGTGGTTTGAAGAAAATCCATGGTAGAAAAGGAGGGTTAGGGCCTAGCCGCAGAGCGCGTTTGGAGCGATTTTCAGGTAGGCCTCTGTAGATTTTCTAAGTGTGGGATTTTCCATTTTTGCTTTT
Source organism: Lissotriton helveticus (assembly GCF_964261635.1). NCBI lineage: Eukaryota > Metazoa > Chordata > Amphibia > Caudata > Salamandridae > Lissotriton > Lissotriton helveticus. Next base: position 1,744,338,711 of record NC_136067.1, read on the forward strand.
GGCCTGTTTGGGGGTGTTCTACTTTTTTGGGGGTGGGTTGAGGGGTCTGGGGGACTGCAGCCCTGTACTGTCACATTGTTACTTCATAGTTAGTACATTGTAGAAAGTACTACTTACTTTTCAGTAACCTATCCATTTAGCAAACAACTTCATGCATGCAGTAGTGCATGCACTTCCTTTATGTCCTTTAAAAGATTTATGGATAGTTTTGTATCCAAAGATTTGTTTATCTTCATTTGTTGTTTGTCCATGCTGTGTTTATTTTTCCTCTCTCCACAAAACTTTCCCCACAAACCCCATTCCCATCCATGTTTCAAACCCTAACCCTCTTCCCCCGGGCTGTGTGGTTTTCATTGAGGTGTGAGTAAATTACAACAATAATTCCACACACTTGCTGGGGAGGATAAGGTGCAAGCAACCTCCTCAAATCAATTTTAAGACAGCCAGCTGCTGGTGTTCTTGCAGCTGAGCGGCGGCAGGAGGCTGTCCGAGCATGGCGCCATGCTAGAGGCTGCTGACTGGTGGACACGGGGCAGTGCTGGAGGAGGTTGTTGATGTTGACGCCCCCTCCTCCAATTCCCGAGCCCACAGACGGCGATATTCCACACAAATGGCCTCCAGCTTCGGGGCCCTGGCCCGGACAGCCATCTCCTGTCTGGTGAGCTTTTTGGGAGCATCTATATGAAGAAAGAAAGAGAAATATTGTAACCAATACTCTTTAACAATAACACAAAATAATTCAACAGAAAGTTGTCTCACAGTAACACTAGCAATTTGCAAGCACAGTATAACATTTTGGCATGTATCTTTCCGCCATCTTTGTAGGCCTGTAACAGTGGGAGTTTCAGGAATTCTACTACCAGGCAGCATTATGGACTCAATACATAGTCAGAGAGTACACCAGTATTCTTCTTTTTTTCTATAGTTTTGCGAAAGAAATTACTTGTACGTGAACTTGTGGTAGCCGGCATAATGCCAGCTCAGTCAGCTTGCACCCAAGAAAAAGAGACACAAGCCATGATGACGCAGACTTTCATGCATTACTTTAAGCAGTACATGCAGGTGGGAATAGGGAAGCTCTTACTTTTGTTTAGGGGTGGCACTGGCCATACTCGGTTACATCAAGGGCTACTGCTCAATGTAATTTATGTTTCGCACTGCCCCCCCTGGGCCTTCAGTACCACAAAAGGAAAATGAAGATTATTCATTTCTGATCATGTATCCAGCCGATCACATGATCTCTTTGCTTATGTGATGGATGACTTTAGGTGCTTTGTTGTGATAGATTGAGTGAACAACAGCGATAGTCCACCCATGATTAACACAGCAGAAAGAAAGTTATGAACATAGGGAGTGAGTGTGGTAACCATAATTGCCGGAGGAAGGGACTTGACTTGATATAATTGTCAACTATACAATACATACACAATATATGCTGTGCTTGCAAAGTAAACTACTGTACTGTTACTTTAGGCAAGGGAGATTTTCTGAACAATCACAACTTGTAGTATTTGGATTTCCTCTGCTTTGCTACTCTGGCACGGACATCCTGTTCGAACAAAGTAACACTCTTCATGCACTGAGCGTCTGCTCTACATACACCTCTGCTATGTATGAGGAAGAAGATACCATCCAGGCTTCCAAAGTAAACGTCTATCATTATTCTTAATGTCTCAAGTGTAACAACTTTACTTTTTCTCAACAACCAAATAACAACCTTTTCATTTTATTTCGTAAACCACCGTCTTGACTTGCATTTGAGTTTCACCCAAATGATATGTTGCAATGCACACCACACATGAATTTTCTGATTCACCCACACAGGCAGTCATTTTTTCTTTCTCCTCCAACCATCCTTGCTTCAAGCAGCCATGCATCTGATTCCTTCCTATCAGCCACCTCTGCCTGCATTCAAAAACACATATCATTCTTTACAGTCATAAATGTTACGACTCGCTCGTCCTTCCATTGACCCTAAGTTCTTTCCCTTTTCGTTCATCACATCCCTCAAGTTCATCTGATATGACTTGGCTTTACGATAAAAGTTTCCCAGCTTATTTGAAGTCAAACAGAGGGGGCCATTGCTTAATCGAGAACTACCGCCAATAATGCTATTGCTAAGTCAAGGGTGACTGTCTTCTCTGTGATTGGCTAAAATGTAGTTCTAAATCAGTAACTGTTCTTAACAGTAAAGTGTACTTGTAGTAATGTACTGTCTACTGTACAGTACATCATACACTCCTTTGCGTGCCTACTCTAAAATGTCAATAAGTAAGGAGTATAATAATAACTTACCACTGTCCGCCGCTGCTGAGCCATCCCCCTCATTTCCTCCTGGTGGCACTTGTGGTGCCGCCGCATCCGCCCCTGGAGTGGACCCCTCCGCACTGCTGGCCCCGGCACTGGTGGTGGGAACTAGTGCCGCATTCAATTTTGTGACGCCTAGAAAATACAAGTCATATTTTTAGATGCCATACACCACCCCCTATTTCGTCTCGTGATGGAAGAGAAAATGTTAAACAATTTTTAATTAGTGGGACTGAAAAGAAGTCACGGTTTTGGGGAGGGTGTTAACTTATATGCTTAGCCATAACATGCAACTCTTTTTGGCACAACTGATGAGTGCTTGCTCTTTAACGTGCAAAATTTTTATAATTACAGACAGAACCAACTACTCCTCATCACCACCAGGAGGACTTGAAGTTCCAACAAGGTGAGGGCGCCTGAGTCCCAAACAGTTACTTCTGACTGAGGTATGTGGAAAGTCGAATTGCACCTATCAGCAACAATGTCCTATTTCTCTTGTCCATACTTCTGTATGTGCAGAATAGTCCCTGAAACACTAGCGGTATGGTATGTGCTACTATCAAAAAGCCATGTACTAAGCTTATTGTTGGTGGACATTGACATTTTGTCGTTGGAAATTGTCATAGTACTAACATTAAGAAGACTAGAATAGACAGCAAGGGCAACCCAGAGGACTGCACTGAGTGCCTCTAGAGCTATTGCTGGATCAGAGTTTTGTTTAACATCGTTTGCTGACTGGGCAAGCTTAGCTACCTACACAGACCGACTCATAATAATAGTAAATAGTAGTAGCACAGAGAGTGATGGTAGAGAGGCAGGATAAGAATGTAGAAACAGCCTACAAGAAGACCAAAGACTATTTTGTAAAAAATAGAATTAGGAAACAGTTTGGAATGAATAGGAGCTGTAAGAGTTAGGGAAGTATAATTATATTAACAACAGAACAAATTACTGGGGCCAGCAGAAAAGCCTGCAGAGGACCGTTCCTGCACACTCTGTTCCAGAGTATGGGGTGTTGCTGTCTTCTTGCCCCTGGGAGGTTCTGATGATCATGAAATAAACACAAACATGGATGATTGTTTTTTTTTTAAATATTTGATTTCTTTGACCACAATCTAAAATTATCTCGGGGAAACAAATTAGCAACAATTGCACTACATGTATTGACCTATCTGATCTAGTCAACTAGGAGGATACTAGTAGAGTATTGCTGGATTCGCAGACCGTCTACTAGGAAAGTTATGTAAATCACTAACTAAACCAACAACAAAAAGGTTCTACTATGACTGCCAGCGCTCAGCAGCACGTGACGTGACAGACACAGTCCGTCATCATGATTGCAGGCCACTAAAAAATGTCCTACTACTAATAACAAGTCATAATATACTCAACCCATCAATCCATCACTATCTCTTCTTCTTAGTGGCAGCAGGAGTTAAAAGGAAGGACTAGACTTTAGTCTCTAGTCTCTCTAGCATTACGCAGTCCTGTAAAGTACTAGACTCATACATATTCAGGCCAAATGAGCACAAAGTTGCAAACAAGTAAGCATAGTAGCAACGCCACTGAGGAGGCGAGCACCTGCAATCGCAGAAGCTATTTAAACATTATTTTACCTGCAATGTAATCGAATCTGCAGCATTCTTGCTCTTCGGGAAAAACATATATTAGCAATAAAACACAGAGCAGAAGAAAACAAAGTAGTTATTAAATAGCTACTCAGCAAGGCCAGGGATCTCCACGCCTAGCAGGTCGAGCAGGTCCTGCTCCCGGTCGAGGAGGTCAGCCCACCGGTGCGTCGCTTGGTCATAGGTGCGCCGGACCCCCGACTCCCTCCGCATGGCCCAACACACCTTATCCCACCGCTGGTGACGCTCCCAGAGGCCATACCCTTTACCGGGCCTGCCCCCTGCTGCCATGGTCTTAGGGAGGTGGCGCAGAACAAAAATATAAGAGCGGCCACCTCCACCGCGGTGAAAACCTCCCTGGTCACTACATCCTCCCCCCTCAATCGCCCGCATGGGAGCCGGGTACAGGGTGCGGGACCCTTCCCCTTGCTTTTCCCGGCTCCCTTTGCCATGGTCCTGGGCGAAAGAAGAAAAAAATAGGGGAAAAAAATAAATAAAATAAAAGAGAGAGCTGAACAAAAAAAAGTAGTTATTAAAGTAACAAAAAGTTGAAAAAATCAAAAAATATAGATCTAGACAAATAGAGAGATAGATAATGAGCAAAAAAGAGCAAAACAGAGTTCAAAGAAACAAAGGATTGCAAAGATTGAAAGAGGATAGAAAAGCCCTGCCCAGAACCATAGCAATGAATGAAAAACAAGATGGCCGCACCCATTGAGGACCGCGTGGGTAAGTTTGCGCGATATTTCCCCCGCGAGCACGCAAAAACACACGCGAACTCGTAATAGCGCGCCGCTCACAACGCGAGCTTGCAAATAGCACCCGGAAATGAAAAACGCAACGCGCACAAGATGGCCGCGCCCATGTACGACCGTATGGGTAACTTCGCAGTCGGTGCGCTGCAAGCAGCCCGCGAATACACAAAAAACCCCGCGAACACGCAAAAAAATCCGCACATTCGCACGATATCGCGGATTATGCAGAACACGAATTTGCTTTCGCACGAATTCGCGTACCGCAAATTCACAAATTTCGCCCATACTTAGTCTGTGTCTATCTGCCACAATGCTAACTCCACCCCCTGGATCGACTCTGGCTGAGTCAGTTAGAACTGGATTAAGTATGCCATCGGAACTTTGTTTGTGCGAAACATCAAAGAGAACTGTGGGATAAATATTGGGGCCCTGACCCCAAAACTTTACCTTACTGCTGGACTAAGGAACCTGCCAGGAAGAAGGGCTGGAGGAGCTCCGAGGAGAGACTACCACTTTGCTTTGTGCTTTGCTGGGTTGGTCTGCAGTTGCTACTTCTGTCTTTGGCAGGGAAAGGCTTGGACTGTTGTTTCTGTATTCTGAGTATCTCCAAGGGCTTGATGTAGCGCTTTCCTCCTGTTGGAGGTCCCAGGTAAATCAAAGATTTTAACATCTTCTGGGTACAGGCTTCTGTAAGTGGATGTTTCAATTTCCACAGAGGATAAAGGTATCCCAACACCATTAAAGACGCCACTGACAGCGTCATGACTTGAAGTCACCGAAGACTGAACTTCTGCACTTCGCACCACAACCCTGGTCTCACCAATGATGCCATCCAATGCTGCCACCGAGTAGCTGCTTGCACCGTGACCTGTGGGCAACGCACTCTGCACTGCCTCGTTTTCACACCGCTGCCCTAGTATCCCCTGATGACGCCACAATGCCATCACCAATGCCACTGCTTGCACCGTGACATGTGATCATCATTCATGGAGAACACAGAACACCATCCCGCTTCGCACCGCAGCCCTGGTCTCACTGATAACGACACTCCAAGCTGATATCAACGCCACTGCCTACACTGTGGGTTGGGGCACTGCTCGTAGGTTACTCAATGCATCACCCCATCCCACTCTGCAGTTTTGGCCCACCAATGCCAGCACCATTGACTTCAAATCGTCAACCGATGCCGCAGCTTGCACGTTGACCTGTGGGCCCCACACAACGCATTGCCCCATCTTGCACCGTAGCCTTGGTTTTACCAATGTAAGCACTTTGGCAAGTTGCAGCTGTCGGACAGAACTATTGGATTTGTTTGCTCATGATGCCATGATAGTCACGGACGGTGCTATGAACTTCAAGGAACTGTATCTAATGTCTGTTTGTGCATTATTGGTATTTGTATAACTGTGTGTTGGATTTGTATCATTTTGGGTCTTGTTTCACAGATAAATATTGGATATTTTTCTAAAACTGGTGTGGTGTCCTTTAGTAGTGTTTTCTCTATGTTACTGTTTGTTATGTGCAAAGGCTTTACACATTGCCTCTGAGATAAGCCTGACTGCTAGTGCCAAGCTACCAATGGGTGAACAGGAGTTGTTCTAGATGTGTAATTCCCTTATCCTGACTAGAGAGGTGGATTCTGCCTAGCCTAGGTGCATCCCCTTGCCAATCAGAAAACCCATTTCTAACAAATAGTATAACAGAATGGGTACTAACAGTCTATTTGGCGCTCTACAAATACTATCAGGGTATATTAATAGAATATATCACAAATGGTGCATCAAGAAGGTCGATGATATATTAATACCTGTCAGAAACCTGTTAACAGATGGAATGTAGTATAATTGATGAAATGTACAGAATGGTTTAAGTAAGAATGAGTATATATGTACGAATTCATGACCCTGTCGTTCACCTGATATTAAGGTTATAGTGAGAGATGTGTGGCTAGGTTGTTACTCGCATATTTTATTCATCATGAAAATATATATGAAATTCATGCCATAAATTGACATGTATATGTTAATTGGAATATTAAGGATATAGCCCCTTATATGTATGCACTGTATTGGACAACTGTATTTTACACAGTAAGCAATTGTATTAATACTTGGAATCATATAGAGTTGTTGAGAGATTTGTAATGTCAATGTGACTCTCGGCAGGGTGGCATGCACGGGCACTCCTTTAATCCCTCACTCTCTATCCCCTGAAAACCAACTAATATCACTGATACAACTAATATTTTTTAACCTCATACTTTGACTAACCTCAGATATGGTCCTGATACACTTTAAAAAAACCCTATGCAGAATGATTTACGTGAGATGGACAATATAAGGATTAAGCCGTGGTTATTGTAGTGTAGGAACAAAAAGAAAAAATAGAGTTGACATTAATTTTAGGACTTGTACAACTATTTATGGCTTATTTGTAAACTGGAAACTGAAGATGATGAGTTAATTAATGGGTGCTTTTACACACGTTAAGATGGCGGCCAGCACACTAGAAATACAAAAATAGTAGTAAGGTCGTAAATATTTAGTGACCGACTGAAAGTATAGGTAAATCATTTCTGTGTTTAAATTGGTAGTGACTTATAGTAATATTATGCTCATAATTTAATAAATCGGGATGTTAGAAATACAATAAGGGTAAAATATTGGTAGCGATTATTTAGTTTTGATATACGGACCCATTACAAGATGGCGCCTGTGCTGAACGCTGAGGATAAATAGAGATTCTAAGATGGCGCCTGTGCTGAACGCCGCACGGAGCAGTGAGGATAGTTACTTGCGGAAGAAGACTGAGGATCCCGCAACTGGAGGTGTCGCGCACCGAGGGTGAGTGCTGAACCAGCATGACACTAACGGTGTCTGAATGTGCGAGATTTGGCATAGACGGAAAATAATTTAAATTACTTTTCATTACAGTCGGGGATTTTGAATGTGCACATGAGGACTGGGGATTCTCAACGTAGGATCGCTACATGTATGGTGAGTGTAGTTGTACCTAATAAATAGCCTGAGACAAGAGGTTTAAGTGGCAAGAATATAAGAAATGTTTATATATATATTTATTTCAGTTAAACCGATACAAGGGGAAAGTATCTGAATATTGAAGAGGAGAAAACGTATACATATTCATATGTGTCGAATTGAGGTAATAAATCTTGAATATATGACCTTATGGTACTATTAGTAGTTAGGTGGGGATAGTCCAAAATAGGGGTGGCGAAGGCTATTGTGAAGATTCCCTGATCCTCCTAAGTGGATCAATATATGGCATTTAAACGTGAGAGTGTAGTGATACAGAGAGAACAGATTTTTAATTTGATAATATCTTTTCTTAGATTGGATATTCGATTGAATCTAGAGGATGATATTAATCTAGAGGAAACTATGGATATTTAGGTGACTACTGATTTCTATTGCATGAAACTAAGCATGATATTTTAAATCTCCATTATGGTATGACTCCTTTGGCATGAGATCAGATAGATATTTACACACAATGGGTGTACTATATACTTGGAGTGGTAATGCTATTTTTCTATCTTCTCTCTGTATAAACCTATACACTATGCGGAGCTAACACACGGTTAGGTTGTATGCCTTTACCGGACACACCACTAATTTTAAGCCATACGTAGATCGTGTCAAATCTCATGGGTACTGTTTATTTGTTGCAGCCCTGAGGCAGTCAATGTGTTGTATAATCGCACGACGAAACACGTGTTGGCTGAGAATAAATACCGAAGAACTTTGAAACCTTGATTGAAGAAGATTTGGATTACTTATTTTTTTTTACTGAACAGTGACATTTGCCATAAAGACATTTGCCTTTAAGACATATGCCTTAACTTCAGAGTGAAGTAATAATCGTGTGCTCGGAGGGTATTGGTCTAACAAATAGTATAATCATTACTGATTTCAAGGATGCTGCCAGAAGAAAGATAGAAACCTTTTTAGATTTGCAGATAACATTAGTAAGGAATATTCATCTGGCAGTTGTGGATAAACCCTCTCTTTAATTGGAAATCCTACTGGCAAGGTCGCTATTGAAGGTGTCATACATACATAATTTGTAGCTTTGGTATTCCTGGTTGAAACAGATTTTGTAGCAAATCATCCATGCCAAGCTGAAATATTGATATTAGGTACTAGGAGTGCTAACACTTGATGGGTGTGACCGAAGCTTTGTAGGTGCGTAAGATGCTATTGCTATGAATGTAACCTTTGATAATGGAGTATCCTTTTCTAAAAAAGATCAAATGCCAATCCTAACCGAAATTAAAATTAGCATCTTGCAACCCTTTATGAGGTGATAATCAACCATAAAGAAACTTAACCATGCAAGAAATGGGTATAGTTTCCCAATAAGCAACACTTAAGAAGTGCTGGTCCCCTTAATCCCCTAAGAGATGTGTTTGAACTCCTTCCTGTGTCAGCAGTAGTAGTTTCTGATTCATGGCCAAAAGCGATAGCGGTAGAAGAGTGACTAAGGTGAGCTGAGGCTCATGTCTGTTTCCACATTTTCATGCCTCCAAGCTCAAGCTGCAGGCACAGACATTAATTGATGCACCCATAATGGGTTGGCCATCCTCCAATCCACCTGACCTCCCGCTGCTGGTATTGTACAGTGGATTCCTGCCTACGTTAGGTACTAGCTCTGGTATACTCATGCCAGTGTCCTTGTTACCTGTCCTCGTGATGGAGCCCGGGGGGCAAGCAGACAACGGCGGCACCATCTCCTGCGCCAGTGATTCCACAGCAGCCACAGAGCTGCCAAACAGTGGTCCTGAAAAGGGTACAGGCACATTGTGGTGCAGCAGAGAGGCGTATAGAGAACCCAGAGTTGCATACCCGCCCATAAGTGTTTTTTTATTAGCCCATTATTAACTCTAAGCACTGGATATTGGACTGCTATACTGAACACCATTTAACACCATTGTCAGACAGGGGCACTGTGTTCCTTTGAAGCTCGAAGCCTGAGACTGTGCTACAGAGGTGAAGGTGACCAAGCGTGGCAGTTTTAGCTGGCCGCCACAGAGTGAGTTCCCTGGGGCTTGCAGAAATGGCCCGGCTAGGACTGGGTGCAGATTGCGGGTCCACCCGGAGGGCCCTACTCGTAATCACTATTCTACATCAACAGAGACACTCTACCGCTACATCACCACTGCTGAGCTGTACTTCGACTGTACTTCGTGTCCTACCCCACTGGATCCCCACAAAGAGGGTGGATTCTCATAGAGCTCCTTGACACCTGGAATAAAGAACCACAGTGCAGACACCCTGCAGCTCCAAACCGAGGTGGGTTTAAATTACTCCCGGCAGGGAACATGTTGCCATGAAGGTCTCACCTGCCTCACTCTTCCTGGTAACATCTGTGCAAGGTGATCTGGGCTAGCGGGGCAGGTAAGGGTAACCACTTGCCAGTTACTGCAGGTAACTTACAGCAATACTATTCAACATGGCAAAGGAAGACATTTGTCTTGCAAGAGAGGAAATCCCCTACCAGCGGACACCTTCATGCCACTATTAGATGCTGCTGCCCTGGAGGTTTAACATTATGCTCCTCCTATGATCTTGACTAACAATTAGGGGCGCATTCACAGAAAAAGACAGGGGGGTTCATTAGTGACTATTTTCAAAGTGGCCCGTGTCAGGACACTCAGTTTCTCGCTCCACTTGACTCACCGGGAAGGCTCTCAGTAAGTTCAGGTGACCATGACTATGACAGCAACACAACAGCGCCTATGTTATTATAGCCTCCCTCTGCGAACCCTAGAAGGGAAACCACCTCAGATCAAGATCTGGGCAACCTGTCAGATCACTTCCTAGCCACTGTGGAAGAGTAGATAGAAGCTTCACTCATGGCAACACCAGGGGTTGGGAGGGATAGCCAAGTCAGTTACAACAGCCATCTCCTGATCGAAGTAGATGTCTCTCCTTCCCATTCATCACACTAGTTCTGCTTCGGTCTCCCTCTCCTCTCTAACCTTCAATCAGGACATAATCTTCAGGGCACTAATTTTGTAATTCCAGAAAACGGAATTTCAGATCGATCTTATTCTATCAATTGCCTCTAGCTTAGTGGACCTGGGCCTCAGATTGTCCACGCTGGAAAACGGAATCTATATTGGACTTGGGGGCAAGTGACCCATGCTCTTGCTTCCCACTAATCTTACTACCAGAAATATTACACTCTCTTGTCGAAAGCGTCAAGTGCAAGGTCTACTGCTGCAGATAAACCACTACCCATCCACTACAAGGAGAAAACTTTGCATCTAAGCTGTCTGTCACCTGCAGCTTTTCCCCCACCACAACTAAGACACAATATCTTCCTTAGAAGAGGGTGGAGATACCCCTAGCAATCAGCTGGCGCAAACCCCAGGCTTAGCCACGGCTTTGTCAGTCACAGGTCTGCTAGAAGAAGAAGTCTTAAATAAACAAAACCCCCAAGTCCCATCATAACTCCCCTCCCCACGGAAGACACTCAAACCATCTGAACAAGGGTGAAAATTAAGCTGAAAAAACAAACAAAAAAACAGCGCTTCGCAAAAAGGCTATCCATTTTTGTAGGATCAGCAACCATTCATCAGGGCCCTCAATAGCAGGGGCCCACAAAAGCTGTTCTCCATATTTAAACTCAACTCAAACCCAGAGACAGACTAAGGCACATCCTTTTGCCTTGGAAACACTAGTCCAAAAAATGATATACAAGTTGCACAAAGGCCAATGGGCATTCACCTAACTAATAACAAAGAGCGGTTAGTAAGGACTGCCAAGAACTTGATTCTGTCTATTGTGCCGCCAAAAGCAGCAGAGGTCCACCCAGGAGGTCCACACATAAGGTATAGTGAGCAACCAACAATGAGATCCTCCTTTCTAAGCATAACAACACAGGCAGGCCAGCACGGTGAGTGCACTCCCTTTAACCTTTCAACCAACATTTCATTTAACAACATAACAGAGTACTCACAGAGAACTAAAGTTTCCTAGCCATCCAGACGCTACCAACAATGCTTAGGAGCCTCGACCTCCTCAATTGTACCTGAGAAAATAATTGTGTGCACAAACACACCTCATTCACACATCACTTTAACTCATGGCCCACTCCTCAGCCCAGCTTCTTGTGTCAAACTCACTGTCTTAAATGCTCACCAAAAAACACCATTCGGGTCAAATCGACATCCGACGTCAAGAGCCATTAGCTCGACATCCGACGTTGCTGCCCTAAGTTAGACCCAGCACCCCACGATCTGAGGCAGAATGGATGCCCAAGGAATCCTTCAATGGATTACAGCAGCCTGTATCCTGGGGAATCAAGGCTTCCCTGCGTTTCACCCTTACAGGCCCTACAGCATTGCTCACCCAGCCTACGGGTCATCCCCCACTCAAGCACCAAGAACAGTTTGAGCTGGTGTTTATTCCACACTGAGGCCCTCTAGTTTTATATGATATCCTAAACAGGGTACTCTAACTCCCTAGAAACACCCGGAGGACCAGACTCCGCCTGGAACTTGGTTTAGCCAGGCAATCACTAACCTGTGAGGCTGACATTTTCTAAAATTCTATCTCAGAGTTGTGAGAGCTCCAGCCAACTCACTCAAAGCCAGTCTGAAAGAGATATTTGAGAATCCTGGGAAACCCATGGCAATGGCAAGTCCAATCAATCACTTTTCTACAAATAGATGGAGCAGATGTAGAGTCGGTCACTGTTTCCTATATATTTTGGAAAAAGGCCATAAACAAACAGCTGTAAATTGCCTTCTACACACAGAACTTTCACTCGTTAAAATCTTCCAGCATCTTAGCCCCTCTGAATAATTCCAATGTACCTGAGGGACCGCAACCCTATCTCACACATTCCATCAATAGGCAAACTTGCAGAGACATTCTTTACATTCTTTACACCATGAGGGGGGTGCACACATCAGACTAAGTGGACACTTGCAATCACTAGCCAGCAGGGGTCTGACCCCACCACGAGGGGGGAGCACACATCAGGATCCTTTCACATATCTAGAAGGCTCTGGATGAACCTAGTGACCTAGACCACACACTAATGAGGGACTGCACTGTGACCACCGGCAGGCGGCCATCTTACCACTACAGAGAAGTAACAGAGGGAGCAGCCGACACTGAAGAGGGACTACTCTGCAAGCACCGTTAGGCGGCCTTCTTACCACTACAGAGGCGAGGGAGCAGCCGACAGGAAAGAGGGTCAAATAACATTAATCCTCGGGAAGAAAATACATTGACAATGAGAAATTTCCTAGTTAGCACGAAGGAAAGTTTCAATTCTGTTAAATACGCGGAGGCGAGGATTTTGCATATCCTTTCTTCATTTATTAATCAGCATGCCCAAAACCTGGAAGCCTGACCCTAAGATGGCAGCCTTTGCCACCAGGCAGTGCATTGAACAGAGAGAGGAATGCTCCTTCAAATATTTTAAGACCATCTTGGATTGGTGCTTCCTCTTCCTCTTTTAGAAACTGAAGAGGTATGCACTTGTGATTCAATGCTGCTTCTCCCCTGAACCTTCTGACCTGTTTCTAGCCTTGTCGGGTATCTACCTTTGGTCCTGTTTTGACCTCACTCCTATTGGTTTTATTCTCACTGACTCCCGGAACTTGCGCACCCCCTCTTATTCTACCTCTTTGCGCCTTCACTACCTTAGTGGCCCCCCTTTTTCTGTCCACCACACCACGTTTTCACCTCATCTCCTTATCATGGCTTCCAGTCGAATTAAGTCTGGAATCAACTGCTTCAAAGTAATCTATACCCCTCATACGTCCAAAGCAGTAGCTAAACGGTTCAAACATAACATCAATGAACAATTTCCAGATTCCCTCTTTGTTGACCAATTCCACAATGGTCGCCTAGGGAAGATTAAAAATGACTTCCTTTTCTTCACTAATGACATCCCTTCTTGGTCCTCCAGCTTCTCCAATTCCCTCAACGTATCCTCCTCCTCTTTTTTCCCGCATGGGAAGCGGTTAAAAAATTCTCCCTCCACTCGCTTGAATGGCTTTCTCACCATTACACTGTATAACAATGGCACTGTCTTGATCCAAGCTTCTGACTCCTGTCTCCCTCTCTTTGACCACATCTTCCACTCCCTTCGTCCCACCCCTGCGACTACTATGTCTCTAGATTCTTCCTCTTCTTCTTCCTCTAACTTGTCTTCTTTCTCCCTTTCTTCCCCCTTGACCCCCACACATTCCTTCAGACCACTCTCCCGAGAGTCACAGGTCGACCCTTTTCCCCCCCTTTTCTCGTTCTGTCCCCTCCCATTATGCCACCTACCCAACTGGACCTCCCCCTTACCTCATCTGCTTTACACCCCACTTGACCCATACATCCTGCATCTCCCCAATATTCCACTGCCTTCTCTCACCCCCTAACTCCCCTATTCCTTCCCATTTTCCCCCTTTTTTAATCCACCTTTCTTACAATCTGAACTATCGATCAACTCGCCTTACCCTCCCCCTCCCTCCCCTCTGCTCCTCACCCCTCTCCGCTCTTCCCCTTTCCTCGTACCCTCAATTCTGCTCTCACATCCCCATCTCACTACAACCTTCTCTCCCCCCTCCCATGCCTCACATCCCTACCTCCCCTATTGGTAATCCCGTCATCTTCCCTCCCACTGACCTCACCCCCCTTCTCTCCTCATCTTACATTCCCCCTATGCTTCACAACCCTGTTTACCCTCTTGGTAATTCCTCCCTCTTCCCTCCCTTTGACTGCTCAGACCCTCACCCCTCCCACAACTTTCATTTTGCTCAACCCTCCCCAGTCTGCCTGGTGCCTTTACCCCTACATTCACCTTTCATTAACCATGGTACCTGGCCTGCGCCCTCTCTCTTCTCCCCACTCATGTGGACTGTTCAACCCCTTCTCCTCTCACCTCACCTTATCCATGGCCTTCCCATTACCCCACTCCCTCCCCCCTCCTCCTCCAGCCATCCATTTCTACTTCTCAACTTTCTCCTCCTAGGTATGATCTCTATTCTTCACCTCTGCTCAACACCAGTAAAAATATCTCAGTAACTCCATTCACTCTTTTCTACCACCTTCTTTCTCCCCCTCAGACCCTTACATCACATATTGCCCCTCAGCCCCCCACAGCCCACTGCCCTTCTTTGCATACTTCACTTCCTCCCCCACCTTTGACTCTCGCACCCCAACACTCTCCCCGGTCCCCCACTTCCTCCTGTCCTCCTTCGTCTATTCCACTCTCTCCCTTAACCATTGAGCCATCCTTCACTCCGTGCTCAGCACACCTCTCTCTGGAAACTAAACTTGATTCCCTCATCTCGTCCATTTCCCTGCTTGAAGCGTCCATTTCACTCCTATGTGCTAAGATATCCCCCTCCCCGAACAACCTCCTGAGGAATTCCTTGCTCCCGCACCCCAATAGAGCCAACCACAATCTATCCTCCACAGACATTACCATCCTATTGGCTACCTACAAGACCATCAATGTAATTTCCCCTACACTCGCCTCTCCTAACAACTCTACTCAATTTGCCATTCAGACCATCTCTTCCGTCAGAACTTACCAGCCTCCCCCTCAAGGGGCACCCTCATTCAAGAATCTAATCCCTATCCCCCTCATCAGTCCAGACACTCACATCACCAAAACAGTTGCGTCAGAACTACACTATATGCTCCATAACTGCAGAGCTGCAATCAAACACAAACTGGAAATCTCCGACACCATCACTCACCAAAATCTCGACATGCTCTTTCTCACTGAGACCTGGTTTAATGACTCCTCTCACACTTCATTTGATCTTTTGTTACCTATTGACTACTCTACTCTCAGAAACGACAGACCAGGCAAGATCGGGGGAGGTGTTGCGATTATCTTCAGAAACACCCTCCAAATCAAAGCCTCTCCCACCACCCTCTTTCGCACCTTTGACTGCCTTTCCCTAGAATTCCAAGTTCATCATGGCACACCCTTCATGTTCCATACCATCTACCACCCGCCTGGTAATTGTTCTTCCTTCATGGAGGAATTCATCGACTTCATTAGTGACCAATATTCACAGAGCGACAAGCAGATCTTCCTAGGCGATTTCAATCTCCACTGGGGCTCTGTGGAAGACTCGGCTGCCAACAAGCTTGCAACCTTTCTCTCCGCTAACTATCTTGCACAACACTGCTCGGAAATTACACATGCCAAGGGCTCAATTTTGGACCTTGTGATTTCCAAATCTGACCAGATTACCACTGCTTCACCCATCCGTGTTGACTGGTCTGACCATTTCCTCATTCCCTTCTGTTTTCACCTCTCACACATTTTAACTCTCGGCCAACCCAAAAGAGGCTCTACGTTGTTCCGCAACACAAAAATCATTGACCTTAAGACTCTATGTGATTCTGCTATGCAGTCTCTGCCTAGTCTAGACCCCAATACGGATGTCAACGATCTCAAGTTTCAAGTTTCATGTTTATTTGTTTGATTAATTAAAATCTTACAAAACAAATACATATTTAAAATATCTTTAAGTAATCAGAAGTTTAAAAACGTCATGCACATAATTATGCTTATATTTCATAAAAACAAAATCTAATTATAATTTTCCTTAAGATTTTTCACGATCACAGATAAAATTTTAGCAAAAGCAGAGTTCATTGGTAGATCTTTCGGATTTAGGCAAGCCAATACTGCTTGTCTACAAGTCCTTATACCCCGGGCATTAAATAACCTCCTGAGGATTACTTTCCTTTCCGTATCCATTGCAGAACACAGACATACCAAGTGCAAAAAATCTTCTTGTCCCAGATTAAATAACCTACATGTCATATTGCCCTCAATGGCCTTCCATGGTGGAAGATGGCACAAGCCTGGCCAGAGTCCAAAGCGTACTCTTATAAATGATCGTTTACTTTGGTGGGACCATGGAGTTTCAAGGTATTTTTGGACTTGCTTTTTTTTATATTCGTTTATAATTGTCCATGCATGCTTTCTTTTTACCAATAATTCTTTGTCTTTTAGCAGCGATAGGTGAGTAGCCAATTTATTAATTGTTTTTTTAAAGCTTTCCTGGGTGATTGTATTTTCCCAAATTGCTGTTATTCCAAATTCTTCTTTTGCTTTATTTAGATAAGCCCAGGCTTGAAGTTTACGATTGTCTCTTACTTCTTGCCATAAAGCTCGGGACAATTGATTATCCTGGTCATTTTTTACACGGTTCCAGACTTTCAAAATTTGGCCTTGTCGGGCGTATTGTTGATTGTTTATCCCAAACTCCAGCCTTACTTGTGCCTGCGAGGCATTGCATGGTAGCTGGAATAGTATTTTGTAGGTTTTTGCCACTGCGTTGTTAATTAAGTCCGCATCCTTACCATTTAGGACTTCGGCACCGTATGTTAAGGTCTGTAATAGTTTAGCAGATATGATTTTTAGTAAAGGACCGTATGTCAGAGCAGTTAGTTTCATTTGTATGGTTCTAAAAGCCGCAATCAAGCTATTTGCTTTCCTAGTGATATCTTTCCTCTGGGGTAGAAAACTTCCATTCTCATTAAATAGGACACCGAGATACCGATAGTTATCAACTTGCTCTAGCTGAGTTTGTCCCAGCATCCATTTGTTTTTTTGTCTTCTGTTCCTTGTAATTACCATTACTTTTGTCTTTGCCTCATTTATTACCATTTGATTATCCTTTGCATAACTAAGTGTTCGATCAATTAGTCTTTGCAGTCCTACTTTTGTCTGACTCAACAACACCACGTCATCTGCATACAACAAATTTGATAATTGTGTTCCTGCTAGCCTTGGTGGATGTGAGTTCACTTCGTTTAGTGTGTTGGTGAGGTCGACTAAAAATAAGTTAAAAAGTAATGGTGCAAGGACGCAACCCTGCTTAAGGCCACGCGTCACCGATATTTTACCAGATAAGGTTCGCCCATTACCGATCCTCACCCTGACCCAGTTTTCGGAATACAGTAATTGAATGAGGTTCAGTAGTGAGCCCGGGATTCCATAATCTTCAAGTTTTTTCCATAGAAGGGACCTGTTTACAAGATCAAATGCCGATTTAAAATCGACGAAACAAAAGTAGAGGGACTGTTTAGATAAAAGTGCCTTATCCGTTAAAACGGATAATATTAAAATATTTGTTGTGGTACCTAAACCTTTAGTGAATCCGGTTTGGTTTGGGGGTAATATTAGCTTTTCTTTAACCCAATCTGACAGGGTTGCTAGTAGAAGACCCGCAAATAACTTTGCATCCGTGTCTTGGAGAGTGATCAAGCGATAATTTTCTGGTAGTTGCCAATTACCCTTTTTGTAAACGGGAGATATTAATGATCCTCTCCAGGTTTCCGGTATTTGCCTTGTTTGGACAACTTCATTTAACACCTTTGTCAGGTAAGTAGCCCATAGAGCTGGGTCCTCCTTATAAAGTGCAAACGGTATTCCGTTGGGTCCGGGTGCTCCATCCTTTTGTTTCTTTATTAAATTGGCTACTTCGATTTCTAAGAAGACTTTTACCAGATCCATTTCTTGCACACTTTTGGTCTTCAATATTTGATTGTCCTCCTTGGGGCGGAATTCTGATTCAGCAAATAGGGTCTTTTTAAGGAATCCTACCCAATCCTCTTCCGTTATTGGCGAGGCTACAACGTGTTTGTTGGATCTGTTAAGATTATTAATTATTTTCCAAAATTCTCTTGAGTTTGTGTGATTACTTGTGTGAAATATTTTTGTCCATAATTCCTGCTGGGCTTTGTTTTTTTCAGACCACAACAATTTTCTCAAGTTATTGTTCGCACTTCTCAGTTGATTTCTAATTTCCTCGTTCTCTGGTAACCTGGATAGCTGTTTCCTCAGTTTGTTACGGGTCCGCCTTACTTTTTTAATTGTATGTGGAAGGTTAATACCAATATCTCTTTTTACGCTTATCCTTAGTTGGGTTTTCCTACTACTTGAAGTACCTTCATCCAATTCGATCGCAATCTTGGTAAACTGTTCCCATTGTTTAAGAGTAGATTGGATAGAATGTTCATTAAAACATTCTTGGACCAATTTTAGGGCCTTTTTTTCCAAAACATATTTGTTATCCTGTTTCCAAATAACTTTCCTATGGTTAATCGTACTGATCTGACCTTGTGTAGTTAAATAGTTTTGGTGTTTTGGAAGTTCAAAATAAATTTCTAATATTTGCTGGCTATGGTCACTCTCAATTACTTGTTTTAGTCTATAAGAACCAATTTTATCAAAAATATCTATTGACGTTAATGTAAAGTCTATTCTTGATTTTGATTCTTGATTATGAAATGACCAGCCAGCAGGTTGATCAGTTGGGAACCTACCGTTTAATGCTCGTAGTCCCATTGCTTCCAGATCCATCAGTAGGCGTTTTCCAATTGAGTTTTGTTTGGTATTTATGCTAACGTCGAGTACCTGTTCTGGGATGGACCATTCGTAATTTTGAAATTGGATGAAATCATCCCGTGTCATTTGAATCAGCAAGTTTATATTAAAATCCCCCGTAGCTAGAATATTAACGGTCGGGCCAAGTATTATTTGTTCCAGTACAAATGCTACGAGTTCGACACTTATGTTCTTGCGCGATGACTGGTTTGGTGGGATATATATGTTAATTATTATTAGCGTATTTCTTTTTTTTTGCTCACAGGTTGTAAATGATATCTTAACTGCTTGTATATTTGCGGTATTGGTGACCACCTGTTCATGCTTGATTTGCAAATCAATCCCAATAAGTATTGCCAATCCCCCACATGGACGACCAAATTTGCAATATCTGATTGCTGGCACGTAGTACCCTTTATAAACTTGCAGAAAGAAGGGGTCAGTTTCCCCTGTCTCTTGTAGACATATGATTTGATAGAGATTTGACAGGGACACTATTTCAGCATTTTTGATCTTTTTACACAATCCATTTATGTTCCAGGAGCATATAACAACCGGTTGCCGAGCATACTTCCTTTCTTCCAATTTGTATTGGTTTTTTTCCTGTCAGTGGTCCTGTAGTGCAGTCCTTATCCAATTTTCGTTTATTTGATTAAATTCTATAACTTTTATTTCTTCCGTGCTCTCTTCATTGGCCTGTTGTGTTCTACCCTGTGGGTTTTTTAATATAGAGTACACCGGGTTGTTCTTTGGTTCCCTGAGAGACTTTTTTGGAGGTTCCTCCTTTTTAAACGGAGTCGGGTAAGGCTTGGGCATAGGTTTACTAATTTTTATCCCCCAACTTTGAAAGATCTCTTGCTCCTGCATGATTTGATCCACTAAGCAGACAGTATTTAACGTTAAGATTGTGAGCGGTTGAGTGCCTTCCAAATTTTGTACAAAGCCAACAGATTCAATGTCTTTTGTTGTCACTTTTTCTAATGAGGGTATTGATTTCATTAGTTGTAGAATATTACCTCGATTCAAAATGTCACTGTTGCCTCTTGAGTCGTATAAAGGTGTCAAAAGTATTTGTGTTAAGATCTTTGAGGGCACTAAATCTGTCTTGTTTTCATTTCTTTTTTGATGGATTTTACAGATAATTATCTTCTCTTAGCCAGTCTTTGTGATAGTTAGTTCTTCATTGTTACCTATGTAATCCCTAATATCCACCTTTTTATTTGCTGGTTCTGAGTTAATCGCGGCTTCACATGACTGTTTTCCGATAGGATCCAAGTATTTTCTTTGTTGCAAGGAGTTAGTGGTTGCATTCAGTAAGTTATTGTGATCTTGATGAATTGTTCTCTGTAGCCTTGAATCTAAGTGCTTTTTTTCTATGTTTAGTGGTATGTTAGACTCTACTGCAGAAAACACGGTCTTTGTTTCATTCGGGTTACTTTGAATGTCACTTGGGTGGCTCCAGGAAATACATCCATTCCCTTTTTGAGAACATGTTAATTTCCCGTCATGAATTTTTTTTCCTTCGTTTTGTTGTTGGTTTTTATAATCTTTGGTTTGCCCTCGCGCCAGTTGTTTTTGATCCATAATATCTTCTAATTTAATTTCATTGAGTGCATGTTGCTTGTTATCTATGTGGGCTTTTATCGACTTATTGAAGATGTCAAAGTATTTTTCATTGCTTCCCAACGTTTCAGAATAAGTATCCTCCTCCTCACTTTTTCTAGATCTGTTTCTTCATGTATTGATCCTTCCTGGTTCATTTCTATGGATTTCTGTGACGGGGAATATATTTTTACTAGGTTTCCATTTTTACCTTATTTCTAGCCTTACGATTTTTTTTCCTTTGTTTCTTTGAAATGTTGTACCCTTGACCGTTCTCCTGTTCCGTAGTTGTTTTGTCATGAGTTCCTTGATTGGTGGTGATTATCAAGTCAGTTTCCCCATTTTGGCCTAATCTATTTTCTGTTTGCTTTGATTTATTGACTTCCACTAGCTCCCCTTGATTTCTTAATGAAGTATTTATATGTTGATAACTGGGGTGCGGAGACTGACCTGTCTCCTCTTTTTTGTTTTTTGTTTTTATATTTTTTGTGAACTATGTCTTCAACGTCCTCCAGTACAGTATTCACTACTTCAGGGATAGTTGAAAGTTTATTTAGAATCGGTTCACAAATGCATTCAGAGGTATTACTTGCTGCATATTTTTGGGCTTTAGTAATTAATTGGTTTAGCTCTGACAATTGTCGGTCGATTCCGTCGACTGCATTAGCCATTACTCCCAGTATTTCTATTTGTGTGTCCATTTTGTTTGATTGATATGTCAGTGCTTCTAGTGTTAAAGTAGAAGTTTGATAAAATATATCCCTTATGGCTCCTGGATCTTGACTTATTATATTTTTGGGTTTTTGATCAAAATATGTTTTTGTAAGCTGGGTTTTATTGGCCATTTCCTCAATATGGTGCACTCCTTTCAGTTTTTTCTTTTTTACTAAGTGGTCATCATTATCAGAACTATTTGGTGTCTGTGATCCTTGTCTTTCACTTTCTGCGTTTATCTCCCTTGAGATGCTACGTTCTGCTTTTGCATGACTCACATCCCCATATATTGGGATAACGCAATCTTGCTTTTTTCCTGTTTGATCGGTGGTTTTGTTCCCGAGCTTTTTTAATGGTGTGCTTTCTGCTATATGTGATTTCGTTATATCAGTGTCGATGTTGATTACTTCTTGTAGTTTCCGCTTTTTCGTTATTTCCACTTTAACTTCTAATGGTATTGGAGTATCCCATACTGGAATTCCTACGAGTTGTTCTGTAGGTTGTTGTTGCAGTAGTGTAATTTGTATTGGCTCTTCAATCTCGCTTTTAAATATTCCTTCTGCATATTTTTTTAGCTGCAGTGGGGTATGATGTATTAGTTCCCTTTTTTGATCCAAAATTTCGCCTAAGGAGTCATTTTGTTTCATCAAATTTATGCAATTTTTTTCCTCGTCTGATTCTTCTGTATCCCTGTTTTTTTCCTTAAAGATGTTTAATGGTTCAATTGGGGTTTGCAATTTATTTTTGGATGTGTCTGCTTCCATTGACATTAGTGTCGAGGTCGGGTCAACCAAAAAATCGAATTTCTGCAGTATTTTAGTTGATTTCTCAAACATCCGAGCAATTGGTGAAATTAGGGTTTGGTTTAATCCTTTTGCCTGCGCTTTTACCTTTTTTTGTACCTTAGGGGCTTTGTTCTTCCGCACCCTCTTGGTCTGTGGACCTGCTGATCTTTCCTTTCCGGAGCGCATCCCCAGTTGTCCTATTGATATTCCGCTTGCCCAATTATTAATCCGCTTACCGCTATTAACACTCTGTCTTTTAGGTGTTTTAGGTTCCCCCTGTTACCCCTATTCCCCCTATTCCCCCTGTTGTTGTAGGCTTATGACCTATGAGTTGCAGCGGCGTTGTTATCTCAGCGCGGGTCTCCGCGCTCACACCTGCAAGCAACCTGCACGCAATCTACGCAATCTGCGTGCCACCTACCACCTCAGGTATTTTCAGGTCTCCTCAGGACTCAGGGCACGGTCTCACTCGGACTCAATCTCGAGCCGACCACTTGCATGCTGTACACCTGGGATCAGGGGTTGAGTAGTGATAGTCTGACCCCGGTGGCAGCTATTCTTCACACTCGCTTCACACTCTTCCTCAAGTTCGCGCTAACCCTGCCAGGCCCGTCTGCCCCATGGATAAGGGCCAGCTGCCGTCAGGGAGAGTGCGGTGGCGGAAGGTAGGCGCTGGGCGATATACCTGTTACAGTGGCTGCTCTCAGTCAATTTATATTAGTGTATGAAGCTGTTTTGGCCCGGAAATGGGATGGTGCTTCGTTCCTTTTACTTCACGTTAGACAAAAAAACAAAAACAAAAACAAAACAGAGCTAAAAAAGAATGATGCTGGTGTCGGTATCGGTATCGGTACCGTGCAAGTCTAATCGTCGACCTTTTAGTGCGCCTGCTTAATCCGACCCCCCTCTTGCTCTTACTGACGCTGTTTTGGGGGCCTAGACGACCTTCTGGGCCGTAGACTTAGCCACGTGTACGCTTAATTTTGCTCTGTATAGACTGTATTCGTGAACAGCGCTGCTCAGTCACGCTAGTACTCCCCCCCGCGGTCGCTCACTCACCGGCCACAGTGAGGAGATGCCCAGAGGCTCCTCGCCGCCACAGAGGAAGGTCTGCAGCTCTGGTCGTGATTGAATTTATTCCAGTAACTCTGAGGGTAATAGTTTTCTACTCCTCACCTCTCCAAATAGTGTTTGACTACTCCAGCTGCAGGGTATAACTTACTGAATACGGATCTTCGGCGCTCCACCACAAATCTGGCAGCTCCGGCGCTGCTCCGGCTGCACCCTGCTCCACCTGGCGGCTCCTGCCACAAAATAGAGTGCTCAGCTATGTTGGCCTGCAGAGGGGCGCACACCGCTCTTCCGCCTTGCCCAGGGATGTCCGATGGTCCCCTAGCCACTCCAGGGTTTGGCCTGCGGCTCCAGCCTCGCAAATTGCCCCCAACGTGTCCGGGCACCGAGGAAACGCCCCGCAGCTCCCTCGCCACACCTCAGGACAACTAGCGGCCCCAGGCGCGTTCACACCATCCGAACAGCTTTGGCCGCCCGGAGGGGCACCGACGAGATGCCGACGGGAAACTGCCGGACCAAAGGGAACACTGCGGCTCCAACCGGACCCAAGGCTTCCCAGTGGATCCCAGTGGATCCCGCTGCAACGACACTCCCCGGCAGCCAAGCAGCCAAGCAGCCCCTTGGTCCGGCCTCCTGCGGATCTCCTGCGGATCTGTGGCGTTCGGCGTTCGGCACTCGGCAGCATTCGGCAGCACTCGGCGTTCGGCACTTGATCAGGCAACAACATGCGCACGTGCAACCAAAAGAGCCTCTACGTTGTTCCGCAACACAAAAATCATTGATCTTAAGACTCTATGTGATTCTGCTATGCAGTCTCTGCCTAGTCTAGACCCCAATACGGATGTCAACGATCTCACTCCCCTTTGCCTTTCAATCCTTGCAGTCGAAATCAACAAGGTTGCTCCACTCCAAAGCAAAAGGAAAAGACCCACCCCATCAACTCCTTGCTTCAACAAAGCTCTCTATGACGAAAAGAAAAACCTTAAAAGCTTGGAGAAGCACTGGAGACAATCTCCATCCACCCCCAACCTCTCTCTTTTACGTTCAGCAAGATCCATATATCACAAACACATCTTCCAGGAAAAAACATCACATTTCAGATCCCTCCTCAATTGAGCTAAAAACAGACCCAAAAAACTTTTCGACCTCATCAAAAACCCAAAATTGTGCTCCCCAAACCATCAAGCCTGAGGATGCATCAAAGAAAGCAACTGAATTCGCTATATTCTTCGATCAAAAGGTAAAATCTCTGGTGGAACAGGTCACCCACCCCACCCCCATCGAGGAGCGAAAATCCTTAGTCACTTGGCAGAACTTTGTCGCCATCTCAGAGGTTGATCTCCTCAAATGCATCCGTGAAACCAAACCCTCCAACCATTCCTCTGACCCCATTCCCAGTGGCATCGCCATTGATTTCTATACTAACACTCTCTCCTACTGGACCAGGCTAGTCAATCTCTTCCTCAGTCAAGGATCCCTCCCAATTGTCCTCAAAACAGGACAGGTTACCCCCCTTCTAAAAAAAACTCTCTGCAGATGACCTCAATAACTTTCGCCCCATCACCAATCTCCCTTTTCTTTCAAAGATCACAGAAAAATGTGTTGCAAAACAACTCTCCCAATACATTATGGACAATAATCTCCTCAACATGTTCCAGTCGGGCTTTATTCAAAACGGCAGCACTGAAACAACCCTGCTGCAAGTGATCGATGATGCTCTGCATATTCTCGATTCAGGTGACTCGTGCCTTCTGATTTTTCTTGACATCTCTGCAGCTTTTGACACTGTTAATCACAACACCTTCCTTAACTTTCTTCAACAGAGAATGGGTGTGGAAGGCACAGTACTCAAATGGTTTGCCTCTTTCCTCTCAGACAGATCCCAAATTATCAAGATTTCAAACAGTCTCTCATCCCCACTGGTGGTTGGTCAAGGCGTCCCTCAAGGTTCTATCCTTGCTACCACTCTGTTCAATCTCTATCTTGAAAAATTAGGGAACCTTCTAAGCAAATCTGGAATCCTCTACCATCTCTATGCGAATGACACCCAAATCTACCTCAAGGTTTCTTCCCCTCATGATCTCTCACTACTCAGCTCTACTCTCAACACTATTCACAAGTGGATGCAAGTTCACCAACTCATTCTCAATCCCTCCAAAACAGAATTCCTCCTCATATCTAGCTCTCTCTCTTCGCCTCCTGTTCAAGCCTGGATGGATCAATCGAATCTACTCAACAGTAAACCCATCATTGTGGACTGCGCTAAATCCTTCGGTGTCATACTTGAGAAAAGACTCAACCTAATCCCACACATCAACTCCATGGCCAAGAGCGCACGTTATCAACTGCGACTTTTATGGGGGATTCATCGGTTCTTCCCGGAGAATGACCTAAAAACCCTGGTCCAATCACTAGTTCTCTCTAGACTTGACTATTGTAATTCTCTTCTGACTGGCCTTCCCAAATCTCACCTCTCCCCCCTCAAATCCGTCCTCCACTCAGCAGCTCGCTTCATACCAGGGTCCAAACGAAGTGACCACATCACTCCTATCCTGTCCTCTCTCCGACGGCTTCCCATCGAGACTAGAGCTTTCTTCAAAACAGCATGCATCACCCACAAAGCTTTGCACTCTTCCTCCCCAAACTGTCTGGAGGCTCAAGACCTTCTCGGAATGCGCAAAAGTTCCTTCTTGAACCCCACTCCTTCAAAAGAGAAAAATTGTTGGCACAGTGCGGTGAGAATCTGGAACTCTCTTCCTCCTTCGCTCCGTGCCATCACCTCCATCCAGATCTTCAAAGCGGACCTAAAATCTCTTTTATTCCAAAGACACTTTCAGAAATAATTCCCTCCTTCTCAGACCACACCAGGAAGTTCTTTAGTCATTGTAAATTTGTCACATATATTTTTATTTTTGTTTGTACATCCTGTGCTTGCTGCGTTTGAAATTGTGTTCCTTTTGCCTGCGTTGTTTTGATTTTATGGCCTGCTATTGGTCGCCAGGAAGTTCTTTAGGCATTGTGAAATGTGTCATATTTATTCCTACTTTTGCTGGTATAGTCTGTTCATACTGTGCTTGAGATTGTGTGCCTTTTGCCTACGTTACTTTGACTCGATGGCATGCTATTTTTGTTTGTTCTATTCCTGCAACAGTTCTCTCATGTAACGTAACTGGTTCTATTGTACAGTGCTCTGACACCTTCGGGTAAAATCCACTCTTTATAAAAATGCATTAAGTAAAATAAAATAAAATAAAATAAAATACTAGGCCGCTGTGTCGGAGTTAATCCATGGGCCAATGAGGGCAAGAAAGGAGCCTGTAGACTCTGTAACTACGAGCGAGAAACTTTTATGTTGTTGTGAAAGAAATGTATTTGATGACAACAGTCTGTACCTGCCAGAAGCCGTGTCACTGTGTTTCTCTAAATCGCATATAAGCACTCTTTCAAGATGTAGTAATTGTATCAAATCACTTAGTGATCTCCTTCAGGCCCTCTCTGGAGACCTGCAGCTTGCCATTTTACCACAAAAATTAATAACAGACTACTTCAAGAAATATTCCTGAAACATGAACCAAGCAAGCACCTGATATGTGTCTGTAGAGAAGGAAAGAATGCCCATACCTCTGTTCCACTGTACTTTGCTCTTGATATCTAGTTCCCTACACTAGGGGCCTCACAATCATTGGACTTTTAATTCTGCACTTTAATCCCGACAGCTGATTTTAATAATGTTTGAACATGTTTGTATCAGAAAGGAATTCTTGAAATCTGCATGCTGCTTTCCAAAGTCCGACAGCTGACCCTTTTTAAATTTATCATGCGGGGTTCTACCCCTTCCTCTCTTTTATAAAGGTTACCAGTGTTTTTCTTTTGTTTTCTAGCTATGACTTGGATAGGTGTTGGTATTTACTTCTATTTCTGTCTCCTTTTTCTTATCTTTAGAAGGAAATTGTTATGGATGTTGTTAACTGCAAGAAAAAAGTAAACCTAACCTTATCTAAGAAGATAAAATTAGGGCAGATTGGCCCATGACAAAAGTCCTGGAACAATGCTTGAGCAATGCCCCCTAGGTGGCTCAGTAAATTTCAAGCTCTTTAGAATATGTCATGTTTTTACATTCATAGTGCAAAATCTTCTGATAAGGTCTCTAATTCTACATTCTCTGCCTAAACTCCTCATCAGGACACCTACTGCTCCAGTGTTTCTTTCAGAGTCACTGCATTAAAATAGTGCATCTTTGTACACAAAATCATCACACGATTATCTCGGATAGGATTCATACAATGATTGGACAGGCCAATCTTCTTATATGCGGTGTCATCAGTTATAAAATTACAATCAGGAAAATTAAACTTGTAGTTTGTGAATAACAACAAAAATAGCAAGCTTACACAAAAGTTTCCCTTCGTGAATCAGGCCCAGCTGGGTCTTGGTGAGTATCCCTAGTGCCTTATATCCTATGGTATTTGTAATCAGGTGACTGGTTTTCACCACGTTTGTGACGGAGTCACCCATCTGCTAAACTCTGGTGCATATGTACAAGGGGAATGTGCCAGCGGAATGTCACTTTTTCCGATGTACTGGTGGCGCAATGCCAGGCACCATATTTACAAAGCTGCATTAAGCCACTTTGCGAGGGTTAGCACTGCTATGCAAATACAGCATCATTTCATGCAGTTTTCTGCATGCAATGGGTATTGCTGTGGGCGTGTCACCGTAACACCCATTGCTTTCTGACTTTGCCCCAGCTTTACAAGGATGTGTAAATCTGAAGCAGCATCAAAAACTAATGTAATGCAAAAACAGGCGTTAGATTGGCGCAACAAAGAGGAATACTTTTATTTCTCCTTGTTTTTGCGCTTTCTATGAGTCCTGCATTGTCAGGCACACATATAAATAGCAAATCGCGGGGGAGCGCGCGACGCAGCAGCCAAGATGGCCGCTCCTCCGTGAGCTCCGCAACGTCGGCGGCTTTCCGAGATTGAAGGGACCATTTCGAGACGGCGTTTCCCTCCTTCAACGGCAGAATTGAGCGTCGGAAGCTCTTTTGCACCCAACGATATGCTTCTGGCTCATGGTGCTCCTTCCCTCATGGCGCACTGAGGTAAAAACGGAATTCTTCGAAAACGGCCGCCATTTTGTTTCTTTCCTCGCATTTTTCGCAGTCCTGTTGGCATTTTTAAAACGAACCAATCTAGTTTTCCTGGCGTTTTTCTTCTTGAAATGCTGCCCTGGTTGCTGCTACATTGATGTGGGACTGTTGCCTTATAATTGCTCCTTTTCGCAGATTTACATGTGAGGAGTTACTTTCATTGCCAATGGCCGCCATTTTGTTTTCTCACGACGAAGGGGGGATTGATCTGCTTTTTTTCCAGTCTCATTGATGTGGTTCAGTTCCCTTTTTGCCTTATTTCAATGGCATGCATGCTATTTACAGCTTCTCATAATTTTCTATGGTGCTCCTCCTCCATAGCTTTGCAGTAAAACGTTTAAACCTGCTACCTATACTGCTTTGTTTGTGCTCCTGCCTGCTATATACATTTACCGCCTTTTTTTGGTTGAGTTATTCAGACTTTGTGTGGTGGCCTCAGTATATCTCCTTTTTGCTGGTGCGTTTACATAAGCTGCTTGTTCCATTTCTTTTGCGCACCTCTCACTCATATACTATGGAGTCCACACAGAATTCTAAGGGTTCCTCTGCGCCAGCTGCAATGCGCAAAGATTCTACGTCTCCTGGTAAGCGCCTCAAAAAAGACCCTCCTTCGCCTTCGAAGTCTCCACCTCCTGTGACGCTTGAAGTTATTATGGAGGAACTTCGTCATATTCGCCCCTTCATGGCGGATACTACTACAACTCTTCAGAGACTTGATGAGAAATGGTCCACCCTAGACAAAAGGGTAACTGATGTCGAGCAGCAGATAAGTGATGCCAAGGATGTTACCGCCAAGGTCGTCACTCTTACCAAGTTCCTCAAAAACACCTCTGAGGATTTGGAAAACCGAAATAGGTGCAATAACCTACGTATTTATGGTGTTCCAGAAAATTCGGAGGGGTCGGACATCATTCATTTTCTTAAGTCCCAAGTACTGCCTATCACTGGTATCCCTAAACATCTGGACGTTAATATTCAGAGAGCGCACCGTCTTGGCTCTAAAAATTCTTCTGCTTCTTCAAAACCCAGGGGCATTATTGCATACTTTCTCCTTTACTCTGACTTAATGACTATCCTTCATTCAGCCAGGCAGCACAAGCAGCTGGTGTGGTCCGGTCACAAGTTGTTTTTCACCCAGGATGTATCAAAGCTGACTGCTGCCCTTCGTAAGGAATTTTTGGACATGAGACCCACGCTTCGTGCCATGAATGCCAGATATGGACTCATCCATCCGTGTTTTTTTAAGGTCACCTACAAAGAAAGGTCTTTCAGCTTCGACGATCCAGCAGATTTGCGGAAGTTTATCAACACTCACAAAGAAGATTCTATGGAGCATAGCGGCACTTGATGTTTAACTGTTTCTCTCCTTTTCTCTTCAAAATTTTTCCAGTGCTTTTTCGTGCACTAATATGCATTGTTTTTTCTCCCCTCCGTTTTTAGATATACGTCTCTAATGTCTGATCCTACTTCTCCTCTGTTGTATTGTTTCATCGTATGATTCTCTCTGTCACATCCCGTTACGACGTTTTTCCTCATGGTTGTCTGGTAAGTCTCCTTCATTTGTAATACATTGTCAGGCTTAGTCTCCCTCCATTTGTTTTCCTTTTCTTTTTCTCTCTATATACTCATTTATATGAGGCTATGTCTTTTACTTTTCTTTTTGTAGTGGAGCCGTCTTTCCCTGTTGCTCCCGCTCTCACTTCATTGTTTGTTTTGCTCCTGATGTGTATGGCTAAAACCCCTCGGTTTCTTGCCATCCTGTTTTTTTTTCTCTTCTCTTTTGGGATTATGTGTCTCCCAGTTCCTTCTCCCTCTTCTCTTCTTCTGTTTCCTCTTTCACCCCTTTTTCTCATTTAGCCTTTCCATACCCCCTTATTGCTCACTTTTTTTTACTACTCTTTTGGTGTTTTTTTTTTTTAATTGGCTTACTCTCTTTTTCTCTTTTTTTTATTTGATCTCATTTGGGCTTTTTATGCATCCCTTTTTCCATTCTTTGCCTCTTCTATTTTCTTTTCTCTATACCTCATCAGTGTTCTTATGTTTTTCTCTATATTATTTCTATTTTGGTTGAATGAAAAGTCTTAGAATAATTTCTTGGAATGTTAAAGGACTGCGCAATCCGATTAAAAAGCAATGTGTCCTCTCTCACCTAGCGAGACTGAAATGTCAGATTGCTCTCTTGCAAGAAATACATCTGACTTTGCAGGATTTATCCTCAATGCGTAAACAATGGGTTGGGGCAGACTTCTGTTTCCCAGCTGTTAATCACAAGAATGGTGTTATTCTCTTGTTTCATAAATCGTTAAATGTTCAAGTTTTGCATGCATCTCAAGATTCTGATGGTAGATGGTTGTTTTTAGAATGTACAATTAACAATGTTAAATTTTCTTTCTGCAATGTCTATGGTCCGACTGGTGTTGATAATGTATTTTGGAACACTTTTTCCTCCCTTCTCTCCTCACATCCTGCTGAGGACCTCATTTTGGGGGGGGGATTGTAATCAGCTCATGGACCCCTTTTTGGACAGGAAATCCAGAACTAGATATATTCCTACTAAAATGCAAAAGTCTTTTCATAAGGCAATCACGTCCAGAGGCCTTATTGACTCTTGGGGAATATCTCACCCTAATTCTCTCGAATTTTCCTTTTTTCCCCCAGTACACTCCTCACACTCTCGCATTGATTACATATTTCTCACTCAACATGCATTTCAGTTCATGACCAATTCGGAAATAGGTTCTATTCTTATTTCTGATCACGCTCCTATTATTCTCGATATGGACTTTCCTGCCCCTATCTCCACTTCCAAACGCTGGCGATTTAATAATTCCCTCCTCTTGGACCCTCTATTTAATGAACATTTAACATCATTCATGACGGAATTTTTCAATACTAATCTTCACTCAGTATCCGAATTTTACATTGTATGGGACGCCTTTAGGGCCGCTGTTAGAGGTTGTATCATTGATTTTGTGTCTCGTAAGAAGAAGAAAGCCATAGCCCACTCTACCTACATTCTTAATCAGATTAAGCATTTGGAGCACTTATACTTCACTACCAATTCTCCTGATACGTTGTCTTCTCTTATTCAAGCTAAGATACAGTTTAATAAACACTCATGGGACTCCGCCTCTAATCATCTCCTCAAATTTAATGCAAAAATGTATGGCGGTCGGAATAAGGCCGGGAAAGCGCTAGCTAATTATCTTAAAATTAAAAAGCAGAAAACCAATATTATTTCTATCAAGGACTCTCGTGGTGATTCGCATTCCTCGGATGCCAAAATTCTTGAGTGCTTTGTTGATTATTATTCTAATCTCTATACTCCACAATCCACTCCATCTCCAATACAGATTGACTCCTTTTTCCAGTCCATACCTAAATCTTCTTCAGATACTGTGGTTCTTTCCTCTTTAGACGCCCCTATCTCTGATACGGAAATTCTTAAGGCTATTACTCTGTTGCTCTAGGATAAAACACCTGGCCCAGATGGTTTTACTGTGCGATTCTACTTGCATTTTAAATCTATTCTCATACCACACCTACTCTCTTTAATTAATTCCTTTCTTGCTAAAGGTGAATCACGAGGTTCATTTACTCAGGCCATGCTTTGTCTCCTCCCTAAAAAAGACAAAGACCCCACTTTATGTAAAGATTACCGGCCTATCTCTCTTATAAATACTGATTGTAAGATTTATGCAAAAGTCCTAGCCTTGCGGATTAATCAAATCATCCCCGATTTCACTAATATATATCAATCTGGCTTTGTTAAAGGACGCTCCATTAGGGACAACTCAAGAACTCTTCTTAACATCATTAATCTAGCTTCTAAAATGCACACCCCTGTCGCGGCCATTACATTGGACGCCGAGAAGGCTTTTGATCGCGTTAACTGGGAATTTATGTTTGGGGCTTTAAGATGGCATGGTTTTAGTCCCCACATTATCAGTTACATTCATTTATTATACTCTGCCCCCTCTACCTCCATTTGGGTCAATGGTTCGCAATCCAAGTACTTTTCTCTTCACAGAGGTACTCGGCAGGGCTGTCCTCTTTCTCCCCTCTTATTTGTCCTTGCTTTAGAACCTTTTTTAGAAACAATTCGTCGATCCTCTTCATACACTGGTTTTCTTTATAAGACTATTGAGATCAAATATACAGCCTATGCAGATGATATTATGCTATACGTTTCCAATCCATCCACCTCTTTACCTGCTCTTTTCTCCCTTTTACAGGCCTACTCCGTAGTTTCAGGCTATAAACTAAATGTCGATAAATCTGAAATCCTACCTCTAAATAAATTCTGCCTTTCTCATCAGTTTCATGGTTCTGGGTTTGAATGGACCCCCACTCACATGAAATGCCTTGGTATCCTTTATGCTAACACTATTAAGGAAACTATCAGACTTAACCATAAAGATGTTCTCGATAAACTTACTTCCCTTATTAGTGGTTGGTCTCCCCTTTTCTTATCTTGGTGGGGTCGTCTCGCAACAGTTAATATGATGCTACTTCCTATTGTTAATTTTTGTCTTTCAATGCTCCCTATCTCTCTTCCACTTTATTTCTTTAAATCTATCAACCGTTTACTGACCTGGGGCCAGATGTAGGTAGGCTTTTACCGGTCCGGTTATCGGCCGGTAAATGGATTTTGAGATGTAGGGGGCAGAATCGGTAAATTTACCGATCGGTAAATTTACCGATTCTGTAAATTACCGAATCGGTATTTTTACCGATTTGGTAAAATTGATATGTAGGTGGACTCTTCTGAGTCTTCTGAGTCCCACAAGCCTTACAGAATCGGTATTTTACCATCAAATTCAATTTGATGGTAAAATACCGATTCCGATGTGCATGCACATGTGTGCATGCACACCTGTGCCATATGACAGGCAGACCTGCCCTTAGGGCAGGTATGCCTGCCACATGGCCACATGGCCACATGGCACCCGAACCTGTTTTGGTTGTGCTAGAGGGTGTCAAAGTGACACCCCCTGCACCCTTGTGAAATTCGGTATTTACCGATTCGGTAAATACCGAATCGGTAATGCCCATTCATTCCTATGGGCTTCGAAGCCCATAGGAATGAATGGGCATTACCGTTCGGTATTTACCGAATCGGTAAATACCGACTTTTACAGATTCGGTAAATCCACATCTGGAATTACCTACATCTCCCTCCTTATATTTTACCGATTCATAAATACCGAATCGGTAAAATTCGGTATTTATGAGTCGGTAAAATATATTTACCTACATCTGGCCCTAAATTCCTATGGAATAATCGTAAGGCTCGTTTATCTCTTTCTCGCCTACAACAGCCTAAGAACTTGGGTGGTGTTAACTTCCCCAACATATCCCGTTTTCACTCTGCTTTCACTCTTAAACAGATTTGGCCTTTTCTGGAGGATCCAGTTTCTCTCCCTGTCACAGCTTGGAGCTCATTGGAACTCGAGCAGATCGCTCCTTTCTCTTTCCTTATTGCCACTCGTCTCTCTCACCCGCCGGCACGTTTTCTTGCTCCCACTCTTAAACATTCTAAGACACTTTCTTTATCTCTTTTCCGTTCATTTTTATCGCAAGCTGAATTACACTCCCTTACTCCTATTTGGTATAATAAGTCCCTTAGACTCAATAATAGAGCACTATTTTGGAAAGAATGGATTGACAAAGGCATATTCTATTATACTCAACTCTTTGTAGACAATGCCCTTCTTACTTTTCCTCAGCTCTGTGATACCTTCCATATTTCCAATGCCCATTCCCCTCAATATTCTGCTCTCACACATCCTCTCACCGACTTTATTTCTCAGCAATCTTCACTATCTACACTTCCCCCTACTTCTCTCTCTTTACCAAACTTTTCCTTTCCCCTTAAAGCAGCTATAATTTACAAGCTACTCTCTTGTTCTAATGTTACAAGAGCTAAAACTAAATTGGAATTACTTTGGGAACGGGACCTAGGTCAAGAATTTTCATTTCGTATATGGGATGTTATCTGGTCTAAAATACATATTGTATCCCGCTCTGCCAGTACTACGCAGACATGTTATTTTTTTTATAATAGACTATTTTGTACACCATACGACTTATGCAGATTTAAATTACTTGAGTCTCCAATTTGTTGGTCCTGTTCTCATAGCACTGCTGATGTTATGCATATGTTTTTTCACTGTCCTCTTGTTCACTCTTTTTGGTTAAAGGTTTGGTCACAATTGAACAAAATCCTGAAGACTACCTTTCCTTTTGAAATTGTACACATTTTCTTAGGTGGTTCTTCATCTATTTGGGATGTTCACTGTAACTTTCGTAAATTCATTGACCTTGCATTGGCTATTGCTTTTCAAGCCATCACCACCAATTGGAAAGACACTTCTAAAATCTCCTACATTGCTTGGTGGAATTTGCTGTGTCATCATCATAGACTTGATTGTGCCTTTGCTACTACGACCACCTTATTGATCAAAAGGGATTTAATATGGATGCCGTTAACTGAATTTCTTTCTACACCTATTTGAAGTTTTTTTTTGTTATATAATGCACCTTTTTCTCTCTTAATCTTTCTTCTTAATGTTTTTTTTTCTCTCTATTATATTCTATTTTTCTTCCACAGTATAATCTCTTTGCTAGGCTATTCCCTTCTTCTACTTTTTTTTCTCCTTTCTTTCTTTTTCTTTCTCTCTCTTTCTTTCTTCCTCCTTCTCTGGTCTTTCTCCTACTTTTCTCTTCTTCTTCCTTTCGTCCCTTTCTCTCCCCCCTTAAATAAAATCTTTAAAAGCTTTTTCCCTTAGTAATGTTCCTTAGTCCCTTTTTGGGACATTTCCTTCATTTGTATATTTTATTACTTTCATTTTATCTTCATTGCTATGTTTCATTACATTTTTGTATTGATGTTTACATTGCTTATACTCTTCAATAAAAGCTTTCTAAACTTAAAAAAAAAAAAAATAGCAAATCGCCCTCAAAGATTGTTTATGTGCAGGAAGGCTCCAATTCCTGAACATAAAAACATCATTCCCTGCAACACAGACAACCCTTGCGCCATAGTGTGCCTTTGTTGCTGGAAATCATCCTTGCAACGCAGGCACCCTTGCACTATGGCACAAGGGTGTCTGTGTTGGCGCTAGGCAGCTATTTTTAGTGCCAATGAAGGGGAAACACAAGGGTGCACTGTTTTCTTGTGAATACGGCGTATCCTGCATTTCTTTTAAATGATATCGCCCTGCACATTTGTTGCCGTCCCACTCCATTTCCTTGTGAATATTGCCTCTGAATCAGGCCTTTGTCTGCATAAAGCAGATGAAATCTTCTGGGGTTGTAGCTGGACTCGTCATTATAATAGGCCCCTCATCATTACGACTTCAGAGCTGCTGGATAGAGGCACATGAAGCTGAAGGCGTCGCATAGGCGAAGGGACAAAGGGTTGACCAGAGAGGCGAAAGGAGCTATTAAAAGTAATAGGGAAGAAATCACATGGTTGGGATTTAATAGTGAATGGAGACAGGAAAGGGAGAGGGTGTAAGCGGTGGTTCATATCTGTTCCCACTGAACGTGCCGTAGAATATTCACTTCAAACCTTTGTTCAATTATTTTTCCGCCATTTTCGCATGCACTTGCTATGAAAGTGACAGCTCCCTTGTTTAAATAGCAGGCATCACCTGCATGAATGCAGGGCGCTTTACAATGCAAGCAATTACAGAATCCATTAGAACGAACGCTCGCTGCAGCTCTCCTTCAGTTAAGGCCACCTACTCCGTAAAGGGCTCCCTCGTATACATCCGCTCACTGTTTATTAGCAAAAGCAATTAACTGCATGTGAGCTCCGCAGCCAATTGTATTTGGGCTGTTTATTGTTTCTGGAAACGTGAACAATTATTTCTCATTTGAACTGCCAACTGCGATCCTATCTGGGTAAAGCTCCTGAAAGTAAAAAAAAATAGTAACATGCAATGCTAAATGCCGAGCATCAATGTTGCTTTGGCACTAAGTACAGAGTGCCTATTTAAAAGGGATCTGGAAACATCACAATCATACTTTAATTGTAATTATGAAGCACTTTAATTGTTTGACATTCCATGGGAAATACTAGCTCTCCGTGTTTTTTAATGAACTGAAAAGAACAAATTGCTTGCATTATGCCCTTTTCAATGCTTACCTTTGTCAGACAAATCTGAAGGTTAATTCATAAATATGTGTTCCTAGCACTTCCGTAGGGCGGCAAATGAAAACAATAATTTTCGGGAAAAGTATAATTTGATTACTAGAACAATGACAGCGATTTAATGTTATATTACTCAGTTTCCTGCTGTAATGTGCACATTAAATAACTCCCACAATTATGAACCCTGAAATGTGCGATAAAATAGTCTGTCCCAGGGGATAATACATCACAGTGGTGCTGTCAATTTTATTACTTTAGTACCCATAACGAAGTCAATTGAGCATATACACAGATAATTACCGAACCAGTGAAGCTATCTAATTCAAAATGAAAATAAATATTCAATGTTGACATAATTTTAGAGTGATTTGTTTGAACGTGATTTCGGGAGTGTATAGAAAGATTGCACATCTCCATTTTGACGACAGTAGTTGTGATGCCATGGAAAGTTTTTCTGGTGTAGCTTGCTCGCAGTTTGGTATGCATGTTTACATATAAGGTATGTTAATTTATGGGAGTTGAAGAGAAGTAGCTGTGTCGAGTGGAAGTGGCGGCTCCTTCGCTAAGGCAGCGTAAACCCACTGCTTTTAAACAGTGTAACTAAGATAAAAATAAAATGGTAGTAACTCAATGTTATTATCATTTTATTTGTTTCTGTTACTGTGTGGCCGCTGTAGGCGGGGCTGCTTGCCGAGCAGGACAGGGGAGGAGTGGTTTGCACATTTTGCATGTTTCCCACAAGGCTGCATTACAGCCTGGGTGGAGAACATGCCCAGCCCCCCAGTCCCCATCTGAGCACTGACCCACGGTGCTCAGACCAATCACAACGCTGCTTTGCAATAAAATCAGAATCTAAAAAAGATGTTGGCAGGTTAATCTATATTGTGGGTATAGCTCTTCCTCTTGCAGCCTATGGACCTTTTACTTGACTGTCAATGTGAATATAAATATTTCAATTACATTTCTCATTTTTGGTTACCTAAGTTACTCCCCTTTTTTCTATGATTTTCTTTATTCCTTTTGTGAAGTGCTTATTGCTACGTGTTACTTTTGCTGATTGATTATCATTGTGGCTTCAAGAAACAGGTGATTCACAAAGCAGGATGTGGCGTGCATGGCAATACTACATGTACAAACAAAGCACAACAGTTTACCTCTGTATTGTTTTTTGAAAGATTTAATTATCATATCCCCAAAAATATATATATTAAGTTCTTAGTCATAAATTATTCTCTGAATTTAATTACCAAATTGTGGATCTGAAAATTGGGATCTGTGCACAGTCCAGGTCCTTTCAAAGTTATCTCTGTGACTGGTGTGCTATCTCTTATAATCTGCATGTTATTGGCACCTAAATTGTGGGGACTTAATGTGTCCCTAGAGACAAGATTCAAAACACCATTTCAAATTCAGTCTGTTGGGATGGAAAAGGTCTGCAGATGGTGACGGGTGTGTACCCTTGCCTTGGATGCTCCGACTATGGAGATATCTTGATCCTTGGGAAATATTTTTGGCAATGAGCAAACACGTATCATGTGTGTGCAGTATGACTTGGTCCAGTTTAATGGACCGCAGTCTGTTTAGACGGGGAGGGGCGCTTAAAGTGTTACCCTCAGGGGTGTAAGGCTACTTCCTTCACCTAGAGTTAGGCAAGACAAGCGTGATGGTGGAAACATACCGTGTTTTTATGATCAGAAGAGTAGACAGGTTTGTTTTACCTGTGTCACTAGAGTGGAGCCTCCTAGCCCACTCCATTAAAATGTTGCTGCTGTGTGCCTTACTCAGTTCTTTGCCTGCATTGTGTTGTACACAGAATGAGGAGGTATATGTGCCTGAGGCATAGTCAAGCACCAGAGAAATGCGCTACCAGTTGCAAGTGCACAAGCGGATATATGTGTGCCTGAGAGATGATACAGTGCAGGAGGAATAGCATGAGCAGTTATGTGTGAGCTTGAGGATGTGCCTGAAAGATGGCACCGTGTGCAGGAAATAGCGGGAGCAGCTGTGTGTGTATGACGGGATGTTTGTGTGCCTGTCAAACTGATGCTGTTCATCAGCATGGAGAAGCTCAGCATGAAGTCTGCCTATTGTGATCAGGACTGGGGAATAAGGGACTGACAGTTTCTCTTGCTAGGTGATGGGACATCACCCATAAGCACCAAGAGCATGTGCCTATGACTTGTAGCACTAGCTTCTGTCTGACCCAATACCAGTGGGCCCTGTGAAGTGAAGGAGATTGTTTGGATGGACCAAGGTTCAGTGGGGATCCTGTTGCATCGATCCCAGGAGTGGAGTGTACGTTTCTGGTCCATTGG
Organism: Lissotriton helveticus; assembly: GCF_964261635.1. Lineage (NCBI taxonomy): Eukaryota > Metazoa > Chordata > Amphibia > Caudata > Salamandridae > Lissotriton > Lissotriton helveticus. The sequence continues at coordinate 1,744,377,595 of NC_136067.1, forward strand.
ATCCACTGCATGGATTGGTCTGCTGGCCCGTGTGCCAAAGTCCACATTCACAACCCCTTATCAGGATGGGTCCACAGAGAAGAATAAAGGTTACCATCCTTGGCACTGCACTGTGTGAGCAGAAGGTCATTACCCAATACAGTGCTGTGACCCAAAGAGGGTCATCTACTTTGTGCAGCCCATGACCCTCTTTTGCCAGATCAGAGCAGTGGTGAAAAGAGAAGTCCGTTACTCTGTATGTGCTGCTGCAGCCCTACCTGTGTGGCAGGAGAGAGAGGGTGTTAAGATGGAAGAAGTCCATCCCCTTGAACCCACACTACCACTGAGTCAAGTTGCTCACAGTCCATAGTAGGCTGGGACATCAGAAGTAAAGGGGCTCAACCACCATGGCTGGGGTCCACTAATTTATGCTTTTCACGCAAAACTCTGAATAGGATTGTGATACAGTGATTAAAAAGGATAGACTCATAAAGGGATTTTGAGATCGGAAAACTTGAAAATAATGAAAGGTTCTTTAAGTGCAATACAGAAGAACAGAAAAATGCAAAAACAGGAGCAATCTCACAAAAAACGTTACATTGACCTCAACTGCCATGAAGGCTTTCAGTTACCGGAATATTGCCATAATAAGCCAAGTGGCCAGACAAGAACACAGGTTAACCACATGCGCATTGATGAAGCGAGATAGAAAATAAAATTTTGTTTAAACTCGCGAAGTCACACTTCCATAATATAAATTAATAATATTAATGATTTGTGATGTGTTATGCTAACTCAACTTAGATTAAACTTTACACATGGGGTTATTAACATGTGTGCTCATAAACGTGCATTATTGTTGCATCTTTTGTTTGTGCAAAAATAATAAATTAATTTTGTCGTTTTCATTTTTGTCATTACTAACGGCAGCAGATTTAAAAGTGGTATGCGCTTGTTTTGCTTCCCTTGTCTGTGTGATGTTATTTCTACTATTATAGGTGCATATAAGATTTCATGGATTTATGAAGACTGGTAGATATAAAATGCTGCTTTATCTGTTTGCTTCTTGCTAGGTAACATTAGACTAATAGGGTGGGTTAACTAATTAGTAAACTAAGGGTGGAAACAGAATAAAATAATATTTCTTTCATTAATACTTTTCTTGTGTTTGTTTTATACTAGAAAAATAAGTTGCCTGCTTTTGGGCCTAGTTTGCTCGAGTTTGCAAAAAGATGAATTCAATTTCTGCCTGAAGCACGATGTCCACCCTAAAGTTTTCCATGAAAGTTACATTCACTTAAACAATGAAGAAGCACTGTCATTATTTTTGTCGGACATGGTCAAGGTCAGAAACCGGCAGAAAGAACATTTTGATAACTTGGCATCCGAGGAAGTAAAATGAAGCCAGTGAGAACTCTTGTTCAAATTTGTTGCAAACTAAGGAAGCTTTGGAACACGTACAATAAAGACAATGGTCTCAAAGAATATGACAGAATGGAAGTTTTGAAATATGGGGTGACATGTCACTTGTCACTTTCGGACCAATGGGACATCGACTTCTGCAGAAAATTTTCCTTTACTTAGATTAGCTAGCATAGAAAGGTATAACAATCTGTGCCCTATGGTTAGGGCTGGCTGCTGCTTTTCAACTTTCTGATGAGGGTGTCGTGCTGACGGACTTTGCTTGGAGCACGTAAGAACTCATAAAGACTTTACTTTATTTCCATTTATTCTAACTTAGCTAGGGACTTAGGATTTTAGAAATGCTAAACTTTTATTTCCTTGCTTGAAACTGTAATTTCCTATAATGTTTTCAAATATGCTTACTATGATTCTAATAAAATTACATTTATAAAATTATATTCACAACAAATCTAAATTAGTTAATAAAATCTTACTTTTGGAAACAAGCTGGTCTTGATTATTCAGAAGTGTGGGTTACTATTAGCTAGATGCCATCGCCATGGTGGTCATTTAAATAGTTAGGATTTGTTCAAATGATGTTGTCTTTTACCGCGGATGTATATAAATTGTAAAATAGTTGTATATAAGTTTAATTTGGCCACCTGATTCAGTAGGTCAAAATATGTCATATTTGATTAATGGGTCCATGAGTTAGAGTAGTGTTTAATATAGTAGGTTATAGAGTTAGGTAGCGTTGCTTATGACATATTTCCTATAGGCCGCTGGATCAATTCTTCTGGTAGCAGAGGACGGTTGCTAAAGGTAACCAGTTTGTTATGGTATAAATATAGGATCAATGTTTAACACATGTTGAGTTCGTTTTTGTGCTATATGTGAGTAGTACCAGTACAGATTGTGTGATGAGAAGGTAGTCACACAGGGCATTTGATCTGTTTCAGAGTAGTGATATCACCGTGTATCACAAGTGTTGTGGCCGTGCAACACATTTTAGGGCTAGGTGTGAAAGTTGTATAGTGAGGATTATCTAAGAAATTTGAACAGCATGAGTATAGGGACTGAGAGCCTGTTATAAAACTCACTGTGATAAAAGTATTAGTGTATATTCGAGCTCGAATGAAGGGTAGGGTAACATCGGTGCATGATTATCTATAAACAGGTGAGAGTCCTGTAGGGGTACATGTTTTATATCTATAAACAGGTGAAAGTCCTGTACGGATAACGTTGTTATTCTACTAACGGTGCATGATTTCTATAAACAGGTGAGAGTCCTGTACGGATTTCATGTGTGTTTGAAATTAGGGACATTTTTCCGTGTGAAAGTGGGAGGTTGTTTTGTAAATTATGTTCAAGTGGAACTTTCGAACAGTCACTTAGTTGTACGTTCTGAGGAAAATGAGTTCATAATTACTTGTTTGAAGGGTAGAGTAAAAAGATTACTGTACTGGCAATTGTGTATTCTATGGGAATAGCGCCTTCTATTCCGAGAAAGAGAATATTTGAGTGATTGAAATTCTATCACTTTTTAGAGAAACAGACAGATGAGTCTTTCTTGTCATTGTTAAAAATTAATTTTAATCGAAAAAGTGCTTTAAAATGGCGCTGTGAAAAGATTTTGTGAAGGAGGGGTGAGCGCTGAGGGAGAGAGGTGAGAAACCGCAGCTGCTGTGTACGTCACAGAGCCGCGCTGTGATTGGGTGATATACGTCACTAGCTGTGTTCTGATTGGTTCTTGAGTTTCTGACAAGCTGCAAGCTAATTGGCTTTTCGGAAAAACTCCACATCTATTGGTTGAGCAAAATAGTGACGTAGCTCAACTCTCATTGGTTTGTTAGTGTGTTTCGCGCACGGATTGGTTGACTGTGCGGAATATCCCGGAAATATTTTACGAACAAAGATTTTTAATTAAATTTAAATTTTAAAAATGAGTTATCATTTTAAACATGTTGAGAAAAAGCCAACGTTATTTCAGAAGCGAAATGTTTTTATCCCACCTGACAAGAAAATCGAAACGCGAGGTGGTAAATTACTTCATAAGTACAAAACACCTGCAGCATATATGGAAGGTGAATATGGTTATCATACTGTTTTGTGGTTTGATATCTGGAAACACTACACTAAGGATGATGGTGTTTTGGCTTGGCCTGATGATGGTTCATTTAACGTAAAGGTTTTGAGAAATTTGAGAGAGAAAATGAATGCTCTTATTCCAAAACCAAGACCTACTCAATTTGAAGCTTTAGTCGAATGGGAGGATGAGATGTTTCAATTACAAAGAGAAGCAAGTGGAATTAAAAGACCTCCTAAAACTCCAAGTTATAGAAGGGAGACACATGAAGACAGAATGCGAATGTGGAGACAAGGAAGTATGAGTGAGGGACTCTATTTAATTAGAGAGATGGTTTTAGGTTCTCCTGGTGAAAAAAGAACTGAAAAGAAAAATAATGCTCCTGTAGAGAGTGAAACTGAAGGTACAGTTTTAGAAGAAATTTATACTTCCAATAAAAGAAATGAGCCTTTGAGACCTCCTAGGTCATGGTCTACTCCGATGGTTTCTACAGAAATCACACCGAGTGCACCTCCAGTTATTGATTCTTCTAGGATTTATCCAAATAATTCTGAATCTTTTGAAACTCCAAGGAAATTTGAAACTGAAACAAATGCGGATGTCTGTATTGAAGGTAGACATTTTTCATTAATTCCAACAGAAAGAGAAGCTCCAAAAAATTATGTGAGAGAAATTAGAAATGTGGAAGCTGAGAATTCTTCTGAATATTTACGATCAAAAGAAGAATTAATTCGACAAATAACAAAAAGCATGGAAGCTGTGACAGTTCCAGTAACGATTGGTCCTGTTCAGCCTGTCTTTGAACAAAGAGAAATTAATAAGCCAGGTTTAACTATTCCTTTAAATGCAGAAATTCAAAGGGTTGCCGAAAATTGTTATTCAGACATTTCAAAAATTAGTTCTTCAAAAACAAGAATGCCTAATCTAACTTTTAATGAGGATTCATTTCCTAAATCACCGATGGGTGCAGAATCTGATGCTGAGTGTTCTGAAGTCAGAATAACTAAACCTAAACTTGATGTTGCAAAATTAAAAGCGAATTTAGAAGAATTAATAATTGGTACAATAGGTCCTGACAGTTTAAAATTTTATCGAGATGATGAACTTCTGTTCATTTGTAAGAGAATTCAGTGGAAAACGAAAAACAAATATGATCAGTTAGATGAACTGGCAGCAGAACTTGAAATTGATTTAAGCAGACAAAAGAATTTTGCAAAACATTACAGATTAGACTTTTCAGAAAATGACATTGAGAACTTGAACTCAATGGGAAGAATAATGCATATAAAAGATTTGATTGTTTATATAAAAAAACTGGGAGAGTTGAGTAAGTGGAGAGTTAAATGGACAAGAAAGAAGGAAGATGAGAAATTAGAAAAATTGTCAAAACAATTTCCAATGAGAGAGATTGCAGGTGGAGGGTATGTTCATGTTCCATGGTTAAGACAGGATATACTACTGTTTACAAATGATTTTCCAAGGCTGAGAGAAAAACCTGTTGAGTGGTATAGCCAGGTAGACAGGTTCATCAAAGTCTCAAAAGTTCTGTGGATTGATCTGGATGGATTTTTTTACATAGTTGTCCCATCGGATCTTTGGACGGAATGCAAAATATCCATAAGTTGGCCAAAAGTAGAACCTGAACGAATAAAAGAAACAGGTGCTCCTAATCCGATTGTAATGGATTTTTATGAAAAAGTGATTTACTGGTTAAAAGAAAAAATTCCGCCTAAAGAGGTTGATTGGGTTAAAATAGAAAGAACAAACCAAGAACCAAAGAAATCAGTTCATTCATTTTACGAAAGGTTATTGTTGATTTTTAAACAATACAGTGGCTATGAAAAACTAGATGAAAAAGATATGAGTCATTTCGTCTACAGATTTGTTTATGGTCTGAAACCAGAAATTGCTGATATGATTAGGAACAGTATTGTCGGATGCCAAGCACTTTCTGTTGATGACATTTTAAGGAAAGCTAAATACTTTAGTGATGAATTAGAAGTGAGACAGAAGAAGCTCAAGGAAAAGGCAATGTGGGCTCAAGTGAAAGTAGCTGAACAACAGATTGCTAATATTGGAAATAAAAACACAAATTTTGTTCAGACTACAAATTCAAATCTTGGTCAAGGAAAATTTAAGGGTAATAATATTATCAGAAAATGTAATCCTAAAATCGAAGAGATGAAACAAAAATTGCCTTGTTTTAATTGTGGCGAGATTGGACACTGGAGGGACGAATGTAAGAAACCACCAAGAAATTTAAAAAATCCATTGTTAAATCCACAGATGCAGAATGATGTTGATCTGCAGCGACAGCTACAGTTACAACAGAGTATTAATGAGTTAAATCTTCAGCGACAGCTGCAGCATCAGGTGAATCATCAGCAGAATCAGTTGCCACAGCCTCCCTTTCCTAATTGTGGGGGAATACAAAAATATAATTCTGGTGTGGGATTTCAAGGAGAGGAACAGGTAATAAAATCCCAAAGGCAAACTGTACAAAATGCTTCACAACAGTTTTTGTTAACTGAAGGACAGGGAAGTGACTCTGATGATTATTTCTGACGGTGCCCGAGAGAGGGGGAAGAGTGTGTTATTGGAGCCACTCTTGAGGTTGACCAGTCTGGTCCTTTTGTAAACGGGAAAGTTAATGATGTAGACATCACTTTTCTAGTGGACACTGATGCTACCCGTTCTACTGTTAGATCAGTAGAAATTGAAAACCTACCTCTCTCTGGGGAAACCATCCAAGTTGTTGGAGTAAGTAATCAACAGATCAGGACTGATCTAACTGACCCGGTACCTGTTGAAATTGGAAATTTTAAAGACAAACACAGGTTTGTGGTTTGTAATACTAGTCCAGTAAATTTATTGGGCAGAGATATATTGTGCAAAATGAATTGCAGAATATATTGTTCTCCTGATGGGGTTGAATTACAAACAATAGAAGAAGATGGCTTATACAGAATGACAATGATGTTGATGGAATCAGAGGAATCAAAATTGTTTTCCACATTTGAAAAAGAAATTCTGCCAGAAGAACTCAAAAATACTGTAAAATCTGAAATTTGGGATTTGACTGGAAATGAGATGGGTCTGATGAAACATGTCGATCCAGTCAAAATAACATTGAAGCAGGGAATAGAATTTCCTAATATTCCTCAATACAAGATGAAAGCAGAGACAATTGAGGGAGTTATACCGGTGATTGAAAAATTCATTAAACAAGGTGTTTTAAAGGAAATTGGGAGTAGTCCTTGTAATTCACCGATCATGGGAATTAAGAAATTGAATGGAACGTACAGAATAGTTCAGGATTTGAGAAAAATTAATCAAATTGTAGTTCCATGTTGTCCTGTAGTTCCAAACCCAGCAGTTATTTTGTATCAGATTCCACATGATGCTGAATGGTACACTGTCATTGATCTTTGCAATGCGTTCTTTACTGTTCCTTTACATCTAGAGAGTCAGGACATTTTTGCTTTCAGATTCCAGAGTAGGACCCTTGCATGGTGTAGAATTCCTCAGGGGTATACAGAGTGTCCTTCAATCTTTAATGAGCTGTTAAAAAGATCTTTAGAAGATTTAGATTTACCTGGCAGGTCAACGTTGGTGCAGTATATTGACGATTTGTTAATTGCTGCTAAAACAAGAGAAAATTGTGTGACAGACACCATAATACTTCTGAACCATCTTGCAGATGAGGGACATAAAGTGTCTCCAGCAAAATTGCAGTTTTGTAAACAAGAAGTGAAATATCTTGGTCATAGAATTGCTAAAGGGAAGAGACAGGTGACAGTTGAGAGAATAAAAATGATTCAAGCAATGCAGCCACCGAGAACACAGAGACAAGTTAGGATGTTTTTGGGAATGGTTGGCTACTGTCGACAATGGATAAGTGGATTTTCAGTAATTGCAAAACCACTACAGAGACTTACTAAGTCTGATGTAAAGGATCCAATTATTCTTAATGAAGCTGAGTTGGAGTGTTTTGAGAATTTGAAAAAGAGCTTATGCCAAGTTCCCGCTTTAGGCATGCCAAATTATGAGAAAGGTTTTGAACTATATTGTGGTGAAAGAGAAGGATGTGCATTGTCTGTGTTAATTCAGAGACATGCGAATTTGAAGAAACCTATTGCATATTTCTCTGCAGTTCTTGATCCTGTAGCTAAAGCCTTACCAGGTTGTTTGAAAGCAGTTGCAGCTACTAGTGTTAGTCTTGAACAGAGCGAAGGAATCATAATGGGATTTCCTGTGAAAGTTTTTGTACCTCATTCAGTTGAAATATTACTGACAAGAGGAAAAACTCAACATTTAACCAGCAGCAGGTTGACAAAATATGAGAAAATCCTTCTAGCAGCAGACAATGTTTCCATTTCAAGATGCTTGAATTTAAATCCATCTACTTTATTACCTGATTCAGAAATTGTTGATGAGAATGAAGTGGAACATGAGTGTTTGGATGTCATGGAATTTTGCACCAAACCGAGGCAGGATATTAAAGATGTACCTTTGCCTGAATCAGATGTCGTCTACTTTGTGGATGGCTCCTGTCTGAGGACAGAAGGAGGCGTTTTGAAGGCAGCGTACTCAGTTTGTACAGTTGCAGATGTTGAAGAAGCATCATGTCTTGAAGGAATTCGTTCAGCACAAGTGGCTGAATTAATTGCTTTGATTCGTGCTTGTGAAATATCAAAAGATAAAAGAGTTACCATCATTACTGATAGTCAATATGGGTACGGAGTTGTGCATGATTATGGACAGCTCTGGTCCCAGAGGGGCTATTTAACTTCAGCAGGGTCACCAATTAAAAATGCAGTTTTTATTAAAAGATTAATTGATGGTATACAATTGCCTAAAGAGATTGCAATTGTAAAGTGCGCAGCACATACTAAAGGAGTGGATTATATTTCAAAAGGCAATGCCTATGCAGATGAAACTGCTAAATTTTGTGCGAAAAATTGTCGCGCATACAATCGGGAAAAAAGTAAAGAATGTGATTCAAATTCATTGATGCTAACAACAACAGTAGAGACATGGCAGGAAATCAGAGACTTACAAAATGAAGCAGATGATGAGGAAAAAGATTTATGGTTGAGAGCAGAATGTAGACCACGTGATGAGGATGGAGTGTGGACTTACAAAGATGGTAGAATAGTTTTACCAAATTGTTTAATTGCTGACATGGCTAGATTATATCATGGTCCAGCTCACCTTGGAAGAGATGCTATGATCAGACTTTTTCGAGAGACTTGGTTTAACACAAAATTCAGAACTATTGCAGAATCTTTTTGTCAAAGGTGTTTATCATGCCAACAAATGAACCCAAACAGAAAATCAGTTGTAGGAACAGGGGTAATTGGTCGAGAGGGTGGTCCTTTTACCAGGTTGCAGATGGATTTCATTGAAATGCCCCATCACAATTGTTTGAAATATGTCCTTGTGATTGTTTGTTTGTTTTCAAGATGGGTAGAAGCTTTTCCTACACGACATTGTGATTCAATTACTGTGGCAAAACTGCTGCTCAGAGAAATTATCCCAAGGTACGGTTTTCCAGTCACTATTGAGAGTGATGGAGGAAGCCATTTTGATAACAAACTTATGAAACTAATATGTGAGGCATTGAATATTGAGCAGAAGATACACTGTGCATACAGACCAGAGGCATCTGGGGTGATAGAACAAATTAATGGAACAATAAAAAACAGGATTGGAAAAATGTGTTAAGAAACTGGTGTAAAGTGGACTGATGCTCTTCCACTTGTCTTAATGTCATTAAGAAGTACACCTGATAAAAAGACAGGTTTGAGTCCTCATGAAATTCTCATGGGAAGAGTCATGAGACAAGCTTTTGTACCTGTAGGAAAATTGTTAAGTATAAATTACAGTGCTATTTTGGATTACTGTAAGAGGTTATCTGATATAGTAACTTCTGTGTCTAATCAGGTGGGAACTGAAGCACAATCAAATGAGAAAGTTCAGACTCATGATTTGAAACCTGGTGATTGGGTCAGAACAAAAGTACATCGAAGAAGAAATTGTCTGGTTCCTAGGTGGCAGAAGCCTAGACAAATTATTCTGGTCACTACAAATGCAGTAAAGTGCAAAGGATTGAAAAGGTGGATCCATCCTAGTCATACTATTCCAGTGCCTACTCCTGAAAATTCTGATGATGAGAGTGATACTACGGAAGACTCTGATTCCGAAGTAGAAAGTGAAACAAATCCAGATTCTGAAGATCGACAGGGAAGTCGACATCTGGAACATGTACCTGTGAATGAAGAGTTGAAAAGAAAAGAGTTGGAAATTATTGAAATAGATTCTGGAGAAGAAGAGAATCTATTAAAAGGGAAGATAACTGAAAATTCAGTTAAGAAGATAAATGGAGTAAAATCTATTGAAGACAGAGAAGCTGAACCAATTGAAATTTCTGACCAGGAGAGTATCGAAAAGCAGAAATCAAGCTCTGAAGCAAGGAACGGAAGACCTGAAACTGGGAAGTTGGAGGTAATTGAAGAAGAGGAGGAGGACGAATTACCGAGTACCAGTGATGGAAGACAAAGCATAGTTCCTGACAGAGTGAGACTGCCGAATAGAAAAATTCCTGAGTCAATCATTGAAGTTTCAGATTACGATTCTGGAGAAAGTGACGTGGATGGTGAAAGTAGGAGTGTAAAGAAGAGATCCTGGAAGTCGGAAGTAAATGTTTCTGAGCCAAAAAGAAAATTCTTGAGAAAAACAGATTTCTGGCCAGGTGGAAGATTGAGAGTCAGATTAATCAAAAAACCAAAGGAGCAGGTGGAAGAAATAAGTTGTCAAAAGGATTGTGAAAAGGAAGTTGGAGTTGGAAGAAAAATTGAAGTAGTGACAAGAAAGACAAGGAGGATTATAAAGCCAAATCAAAAATATAAATCTCCTGAGTGGTCTTATCTAGTGATTCCACCTGTTATTGATATTTACGATAGCAGCCAAGAAGAAGAAGAAATTGAAGAAATTAGTGACAATGATTGAAGTATAGAGATTTTAATTTGGATCTTTGAGTTCTTTATTTTTGGCAAAAGGCCGAAGAAATCTTGTTAGGTGACATAAGGTCGAAGAAATTGTGTTTAGCTGAGAAAAATTGTTTGTGACATAAGGTCGAAGAAACACTGTTAGTGTTTTAAAAAAAAGAAAAAAAATAAATTCTTTTAAAAAGGGGGGTGTAAATAATAATTAATTATTTGGATCGTTTTTAAAATAAATTTTTTGTTTTCTTTTAAGGCAAAGATAATAAAAGATGCCTTACGTCATGGAACAAAGTACTTCAAGGTGTTCCTTTTTTAAGAGATGCTGTAGGATGACTCTGGTGTGTGTGCTCATTTTGATTCTGCTTAATTTTAGCTGTTGTTATTCCTTTTGAAATTAACAAAGATTCTCACAAAGTAAATATGACAAGCAAAGCTTCAGTTAGTCAAAACAAACATAGTGAAATAGGCAAAGTTATTGATCATCAACCTGACATTCATCAGGACAAATCTATTAGTGATTTTTCAAGCAATACATTTACAAGGCTTTTGAGTGAAAATGTCAAAGTAATGAATGCTAAAGATTGTTATGTTTGTGTTAAATTACCTGCTTCTGTTTCTGAGGGAGTGACATACAATATGCTTCCTCTTACATATGGTGTAACATGTAGTGTGTTAGCTAGTCTGTTCTATCAGACTGGACGCTTAGAATATTATTATTCGAATTTTGATGAAATTTTTGCTAATTTAAAAATAGAGGCTACTTTAAATAAGCATAAAAAGGCTAAACAGATGAGGGAATTTTTCCTTTTTACTAATGAGCTCACATATGAGCATGCTTACAAAAAACAATCTAACCTGCAAATTAAGTGCTGAAGGAAAGACATTTTTGAACCTAGTTGAAGAGAGGAGAGCAATTTACAAGAGAAATGAAATAGTCAAGCAGACTAAGTCTAGGTTCTGGCAAAAAGAGGATGAGAAGGTAAATGGTAAAACACTTGATAACGCTGCAATTCACATAGACAAACCAATTAGTGGTAAGCTTTGCATTAGAAGAGACAATACACTTTTTGATAATTACTTTGTGGGTGCGAGCAATTGTGAAGATACATATCAGATTCTGGGAGGTTGGGGATTCAAAGGTGGGAAAGATCCAATTTTCCCTGGGATTTATTTTGTTTGTGGTGATAAAGCTTACTACAACCTTCCTGACCACTGGTATGGGACTTGTTATGTAGGGCTAAAAGAGAAACTTTTACAGAAATTTTGGGAGATATTTTTGAAGCAGTGATACCTTTAGTAGGTATAACCCTGAATGCAGGGAGAATTAGAAAATTGTCCACAATTGTTGACAGATTGTCAACAGATACAGCTGATGGTTTCCAATTAGTGAATGTTGAGGTTATTGCAATTAGATCCATGGTGATTCAAGATCGCCTTGCTTTAGACATACTCCTTGCAAAAGAGGGAGGAGTCTGCGGCATTTTACATGTGCAACATTGTTGCACTTACATTCCTGATGAGAGTAAGAACATTGAGATGTATATTAAGAATATTACTGAAATGCATTCAGAGATAATTCCATTGGAAGAAGAAGATTTTTCAGAAAGGCTTTCAAAGAGATTACAAACTATAAAAAAGTGGTTCCATGATATTGGAAGTTCAATTCTTGGCAAGATTTTGGCACCTTTGATTGTGATAATATTCATATTTGTTCTGACGAAAATTGGTTGTTTGTTGCATAAGAGAAAGAAACAAATGAAAGAAAAGAGAAGAATTTATAAAATTAAAAAAGAAGAAGAAAGGGAAATCGAGTTACAAGAATTACACAGAGCACAGTATGACAATTGCAAGGATTTTGCAGAAACAAATTTCTAGAAGTACTAACTCAAATGAATTTGAATAATTTTCCTAGTAGTTAAAATTTTCCAAATTTTGGGTTGTAGTGTGGTGATTTGTTAATCACCAGATGAGGGAGTTGATGAAGCGAGATAGAAAATAAAATTTTGTTTAAACTCGCGAAGTCACACTTCCATAATATAAATTAATAATATTAATGATTTGTGATGTGTTATGCTAACTCAACTTAGATTAAACTTTACACATGGGGTTATTAACATGTGTGCTCATAAACGTGCATTATTGTTGCATCTTTTGTTTGTGCAAAAATAATAAATTAATTTTGTCGTTTTCATTTTTGTCATTACTAACGGCAGCAGATTTGGTGGTATGCGCTTGTTTTGCTTCCCTTGTCTGTGTGATGTTATTTCTACTATTATAGGTGCATATAAGATTTCATGGATTCATGAAGACTGGTAGATATAAAATGCTGCTTTATCTGTTTGCTTCTTGCTAGGTAACATTAGACTAATAGGGTGGGTTAATTAATTGGTAAACTAAGGGTGGAAACAGAATAAAATAATATTTCTTTCATTAATACTTTTCTTGTGTTTGTTTTATACTAGAAAAATAGGTTGCCTGCTTTTGGGCCTAGTTTGCTCGAGTTTGCAAAAAGATGAATTCAATTTCTGCCTGAAGCACGATGTCCACCCTAAAGTTTTCCATGAAAGTTACATTCACTTAAACAATGAAGAAGCGCTGTCATTATTTTTGTCGGACATGGTCAAGGTCAGAAACCGGCAGAAAGAACATTTTGATAACTTGGCATCCGAGGAAGTAAAATGAAGCCAGTGAGAACTCTTGTTCAAATTTGTTGCAAACTAAGGAAGCTTTGGAACACGTACAATAAAGACAATGGTCTCAAAGAATATGACAGAATGGAAGTTTTGAAATATGGGGTGACATGTCACTTGTCACTTTCGGACCAATGGGACATCGACTTCTGCAGAAAATTTTCCTTTACTTAGATTAGCTAGCATAGAAAGGTATAAAAATCTGTGCCCTATGGTTAGGGCTGGCTGCTGCTTTTCAACTTTCAGATGAGGGTGTCGTGCTGACGGACTTTGCTTGGAGCACGTAAGAACTCATAAAGACTTTACTTTATTTCCATTTATTCTAACTTAGCTAGGGACTTAGGATTTTAGAAATGCTAAACTTTTATTCCCTTGCTTGAAACTGTAATTTCCTATAATGTTTTCAAATATGCTTACTATGATTCTAATAAAATTACATTTATAAAATTATATTCACAACAAATCTAAATTAGTTAATAAAATCTTACTTTTGGAAACAAGCTGGTCTTGATTATTCAGAAGTGTGGGTTACTATTACCTAGATGCCATCGCCATGGTGGTCATTTAAATAGTTAGGATTTGTTCAAATGATGTTGTCTTTTACCGCGGATGTATATAAATTGTAAAATAGTTGTATATAAGTTTAATTTGGCCACCTGATTCAGTAGGTCAAAATATGTCATATTTGATTAATGGGTCCATGAGTTAAAGTAGTGTTTAATATAGTAGGTTATAGAGTTAGGTAGCGTTGCTTATGACATATTTCCTATAGGCCGCTGGGGGGCATTTCAATGAAATCCATCTGCAACCTGGTAAAAGGACCACCCTCTCGACCAATTACCCCTGTTCCTACAACTGATTTTCTGTTTGGGTTCATTTGTTGGCATGATAAACACCTTTGACAAAAAGATTCTGCAATAGTTCTGAATTTTATGTTAAACCAAGTCTCTCGAAAAAGTCTGATCATAGCATCTCTTCCAAGGTGAGCTGGACCATGATATAATCTAGCCATGTCAGCAATTAAACAATTTGGTAAAACTATTCTACCATCTTTGTAAGTCCACACTCCATCCTCATCACGTGGTCTACATTCTGCTCTCAACCATAAATCTTTTTCCTCATCATCTGCTTCATTTTGTAAGTCTCTGATTTCCTGCCATGTCTCTACTGTTGTTGTTAGCATCAATGAATTTGAATCACATTCTTTACTTTTTTCCCGATTGTATGCGCGACAATTTTTCGCACAAAATTTAGCAGTTTCATCTGCATAGGCATTGCCTTTTGAAATATAATCCACTCCTTTAGTATGTGCTGCGCACTTTACAATTGCAATCTCTTTAGGCACTTGTATACCATCAATTAATCTTTTAATAAAAACTGCATTTTTAATTGGTGACCCTGCTGAAGTTAAATAGCCCCTCTGGGACCAGAGCTGTCCATAATCATGCACAACTCCGTACCCATATTGACTATCAGTAATGATGGTAACTCTTTTATCTTTTGATATTTCACAAGCACGAATCAAAGCAATTAATTCAGCCACTTGTGCTGAACGAATTCCTTCAAGACATGATGCTTCTTCAACATCTGCAACTGTACAAACTGAGTACGCTGCCTTCAAAACGCCTCCTTCTGTCCTCAGACAGGAGCCATCCACAAAGTAGACGACATCTGATTCAGGCAAAGGTACATCTTTAATATCCTGCCTCGGTTTGGTGCAAAATTCCATGACATCCAAACACTCATGTTCCACTTCATTCTCATCAACAATTTCTGAATCAGGTAATAAAGTAGATGGATTTAAATTCAAGCATCTTGAAATGGAAACATTGTCTGCTCCTAGAATGATTTTCTCATATTTTGTCAACCTGCTGCTGGTTAAATGTTGAGTTTTTCCTCTTGTCAGTAATATTTCAACTGAATGAGGTACAAAAACTTTCACAGGAAATCCCATTATGATTCCTTTGCTCTGTTCAAGACTAACACTAGTAGCTGCAACTGCTTTCAAACAACCTGGTAAGGCTTTAGCTACAGGATCAAGAACTGCAGAGAAATATGCAATAGGTTTCTTCAAATTCCCATGTCTCTGAATTAACACAGACAATGCACATCCTTCTCTTTCACTACAATATAGTTCAAAACCTTTCTCATAATTTGGCATGCCTAAAGCCGGAGCTTGGCATAAGCTCTTTTTCAAATTCTCAAAACACTCCAACTCAGCTTCATTAAGAATAATTGGATCCTTTACATCAGACTTAGTAAGTCTCTGTAGTGGTTTTGCAATTACTGAAAATCCACTTATCCATTGTCGACAGTAGCCAACCATTCCCAAAAACATCCTAACTTGTCTCTGTGTTCTCGGTGGCTGCATTGCTTGAATCATTTTTATTCTCTCAACTGTCACCTGTCTCTTCCCTTTAGCAATTCTATGACCAAGATATTTCACTTCTTGTTTACAAAACTGCAATTTTGCTGGAGACACTTTATGTCCCTCATCTGCAAGATGGTTCAGAAGTATTATGGTGTCTGTCACACAATTTTCTCTTGTTTTAGCAGCAATTAACAAATCGTCAATATACTGCACCAACGTTGACCTGCCAGGTAAATCTAAATCTTCTAAAGATCTTTTTAACAGCTCATTAAAGATTGAAGGACTCTCTGTATACCCCTGAGGAATTCTACACCATGCGAGGGTCCTACTCTGGAATCTGAAAGCAAAAATGTCCTGACTCTCTAGATGTAAAGGAACAGTAAAGAACGCATTGCAAAGATCAATGACAGTGTACCATTCAGCATCATGTGGAATCTGATACAAAATAACTGCTGGGTTTGGAACTACAGGACAACATGGAACTACAATTTGATTAATTTTTCTCAAATCCTGAACTATTCTGTACGTTCCATTCGATTTCTTAATTCCCATGATCGGTGAATTACAAGGACTACTCCCAATTTCCTTTAAAACACCTTGTTTAATGAATTTTTCAATCACAGGTATAACTCCCTCAATTGTCTCTGCTTTCATCTTGTATTGAGAAATATTAGGAAATTCTATTCCCTGCTTCAATGTAATTTTGACTGGATCGACATGTTTCATCAGACCCATCTCATTTCCAGTCAAATCCCAAATTTCAGATTTTACAGTATTTTTGAGTTCTTCTGGCAGAATTTCTTTTTCAAATGTGGAAAACAATTTTGATTCCTCTGATTCCATCAACATCATTGTCATTCTGTATAAGCCATCTTCTTCTATTGTTTGTAATTCAACCCCATCAGGAGAACAATATATTCTGCAATTCATTTTGCACAATATATCTCTGCCCAATAAATTTACTGGACTAGTATTACAAACCACAAACCTGTGTTTGTCTTTAAAATTTCCAATTTCAACAGGTACCGGGTCAGTTAGATCAGTCCTGATCTGTTGATTAAGCATGAGCGCAAAATCCGCTCCGATCGCGGATTTTGCGGATTTTCGGTAAATCCGCGATCCGCGAACTTTCGCGAATTTACCGAGAATCCGCAATCCGCGATCGGAGCGGATTTTGCGGTCAAAAGTTCAAGCCTACATCATTTACGATGGCGCCGGCAAGCTGCCAGCGCCATCCTCAAATTAGCTTCGACAGGAAGCTCTAACAGATAAGATAAAGCAGGGGCTCGAGCGCCTGCTTTATTTTATCAGTTGGAGCTTCCTGTTGAAGCTAATTAAGTAACTTTTGCAGGATGGCGCTGGCAGCTTGCCGGCGCCATCGTAAATTATTCAAACGGTGGTGTCTTCTTGAATAAATATGAAGGGCAGGGTTCATTCGGGCACGACGGTCCTGGCACAAAAAATAAACCTCAGCAGGAAACACTGCAATCGTGAGCGTTGTGGGGGCTGGGCAGGTGTGCCTTCTTCCCAAATATACCATCGAAAATCCGCTGTGATGCTCGCCAGAGGCGTTTGCATCTTTGACTTTGACGAGCGGAATCCCCGTGCTGTTCCTGTGACCAGGGGCTTCTGTCTCTTAATCTGCTGCTCTGATCGGTCTCTGACCTTTTATACACACAAGCGGCATGTGCGCTCGCATGGAAGCCCCGTCCGTTTGGCCCCGCCCACACACTCGAGGAAGCCCCGCCCCCAAATCCGCCGATCCGCATAATCCGCGGATTTTGCGGATCCACGATCCGTGAATGCGCAAATTCGTGAATCGTGGATCCGCAAAATCCGCCCATGCTTACTGTTGATTACTTACTCCAACAACTTGGATGGTTTCCCCAGAGAGAGGTAGGTTTTCAATTTCTACTGATCTAACAGTAGAACGGGTAGCATCAGTGTCCACTAGAAAAGTGATGTCTACATCATTAACTTTCCCGTTTACAAAAGGACCAGACTGGTCAACCTCAAGAGTGGCTCCAATAACACACTCTTCCCCCTCTCTCGGGCACCGTCAGAAATAATCATCAGAGTCACTTCCCTGTCCTTCAGTTAACAAAAACTGTTGTGAAGCATTTTGTACAGTTTGCCTTTGGGATTTTATTACCTGTTCCTCTCCTTGAAATCCCACACCAGAATTATATTTTTGTATTCCCCCACAATTAGGAAAGGGAGGCTGTGGCAACTGATTCTGCTGATGATTCACCTGATGCTGCAGCTGTCGCTGAAGATTTAACTCATTAATACTCTGTTGTAACTGTAGCTGTCGCTGCAGATCAACATCATTCTGCATCTGTGGATTTAACAATGGATTTTTTAAATTTCTTGGTGGTTTCTTACATTCGTCCCTCCAGTGTCCAATCTCGCCACAATTAAAACAAGGCAATTTTTGTTTCATCTCTTCGATTTTAGAATTAAATTTTCTGATAATATTATTACCCTTAAATTTTCCTTGACCAAGATTTGAATTTGTAGTCTGAACAAAATTTGTGTTTTTATTTCCAATATTAGCAATCTGTTGTTCAGCTACTTTCACTTGAGCCCACATTGCCTTTTCCTTGAGCTTCTTCTGTCTCACTTCTAATTCATCACTAAAGTATTTAGCTTTCCTTAAAATGTCATCAACAGAAAGTGCTTGCCATCCGACAATACTGTTCCTAATCATATCAGCAATTTCTGGTTTCAGACCATAAACAAATCTGTAGACGAAATGACTCATATCTTTTTCATCTAGTTTTTCATAGCCACTGTATTGTTTAAAAATCAACAATAACCTTTCGTAAAATGAATGAACTGATTTCTTTGGTTCTTGGTTTGTTCTTTCTATTTTAACCCAATCAACCTCTTTAGGCGGAATTTTTCCAATTATTAATTCTTCTAAATTCGCTTTTAATTTTGCAACATCAAGTTTAGGTTTAGTTATTCTGACTTCAGAACACTCAGCATTAGATTCTGCACCCATCGGTGATTTAGGAAATGAATCCTCATTAAAAGTTAGATTAGGCATTCTTGTTTTTGAAGAATTAATTTTTGAAATGTCTGAATAACAATTTTCGGCAACCCTTTGAATTTCTGCATTTAAAGGAATAGTTAAACCTGGCTTATTAATTTCTCTTTGTTCAAAGACAGGCTGAACAGGACCAATCGTTACTGGAACTGTCACAGCTTCCATGCTTTTTGTTATTTGTCGAATTAATTCTTCTTTTGATCGTAAATATTCAGAAGAATTCTCAGCTTCCACATTTCTAATTTCTCTCACATAATTTTTTGGAGCTTCCCTTTCTCTTGGAATTAATGAAAAATGTCTACCTTCAATACAGACATCCACATTTGTTTCAGTTTCAAATTTCCTTGGAGTTTCAAAAGATTCAGAATTATTTGGATAAATCCTAGAAGAATCAATAACTGGAGGTGCACTCGGTGTGATTTCTGTAGAAACCATCGGAGTAGACCATGACCTAGGAGGTCTCAAAGGCTCATTTCTTTTATTGGAAGTATAAATTTCTTCTAAAACTGTATCTTCAGTTTCACTCTCTACAGGAGCATTATTTTTCTTTTCAGTTCTTTTTTCACCAGGAGAACCTAAAACCATCTCTCTAATTAAATAGAGTCCCTCACTCATACTTCCTTGTCTCCACATTCGCATTCGCATTCGCATTCTGTCTTCATGTGTCTCCCTTCTATAACTTGGAGTTTTAGGAGGTCTTTTAATTCCACTTGCTTCTCTTTGTAATTGAAACATCTCATCCTCCCATTCGACTAAAGCTTCAAATTGAGTAGGTCTTGGTTTTGGAATAAGAGCATTCATTTTCTCTCTCAAATTTCTCAAAACCTTTACGTTAAACGAACCATCATCAGGCCAAGCCAAAACACCATCATCCTTAGTGTAGTGTTTCCAGATATCAAACCACAAAACAGTATGATAACCATATTCACCTTCCATATATGCTGCAGGTGTTTTGTACTTATGAAGTAATTTACCACCTCGCGTTTCGATTTTCTTGTGAGATAAAAAATTTTAGCTTCTGAAATAACGTTGGCTTTTTCTCAACATGTTTAAAATGATAACTCATTTTTAAAATTTAAATTTAATTAAAAATCTTTGTTCGTAAAATATTTCCGGGATATTCCGCACAGTTAACCAATCCGTGCGCGAAACACACTAACAAACCAATGAGAGTTGAGCTACGTCACTATTTTGCTCAACCAATAGATGTGGAGTTTTTCCGAAAAGCCAATTAGCTTGCAGCTTGTCAGAAACTCAAGAACCAATCAGAACACAGCTAGTGACGTATATCACCCAAGCACAGCGCGGCTCTGTGACGTACACAGCAGCTGCGGTTTCTCACCTCTCTCCCTCAGCGCTCACCCCTCCTTCACAAAATCTTTTCACAGCGCCATTTTAAAGCACTTTTTTGATTAAAATTAATTTTTAACAATGACAAGAAAGACTCATCTGTCTGTTTCTCTAAAAAGTGATAGAATTTCAATCACTCAAATATTCTCTTTCTCGGAATAGAAGGCGCTATTCCCATAGAATACACAATTGCCAGTACAGTAATCTTTTTACTCTACCCTTCAAACAAGTAATTATGAACTCATTTTCCTCAGAACGTACAACTAAGTGACTGTTCGAAAGTTCCACTTGAACATAATTTACAAAACAACCTCGCACTTTCACACGGAAAAATGTCCCTAATTTCAAACACACATGAAATCCGTACAGGACTCTCACCTGTTTATAGAAATCATGCACCGTTAGTAGAATAACGACGTTATCCGTACAGGACTTTCACCTGTTTATAGATATAAAACATGTACCCCTACAGGACTCTCACCTGTTTATAGATAATCATGCACCGACGTTACCCTACCCTTCATTCGAGCTCGAATATACACTAATACTTTTATCACAGTGAGTTTTATAACAGGCTCTCAGTCCCTATACTCATGCTGTTCAAATTTATTAGATAATCCTCACTATACAACTTTCACACCTAGCCCTAAAATGTGTTGCACGGCCACAACACTTGTGATACACGGCGATATCACTACTCTGAAACAGATCAAATGCCCTGTGTGACTACCTTCTCATCACACAATCTGTACCGGTACTACTCACATATAGCACAAAAACGAACTCAACATGTGTTAAACATCGATCCTATATTTATACCATAACAAACTGGTTACCTTTAGCAACCATCAATCTCTGCTACCAGAAGAATTGATACAGCGGCCTGTAGGAAATATGGCATAAGCAACGCTACCTAACTCTATAACCTACTATATTAAACACTACTCTAACTCATGGACCCATTAATCAAATATGACATATTTTGACCTACTGAATCAGGTGGCCAAATTAAACTTATATACAACTATTTTACAATTTATATACATCCGCGGTAAAAGACAACATCATTTGAACAAATCCTAACTATTTAAATGACCACCATGGCGATGGCATCTAGCTAATAGTAACCCACACTTCTGAATAATCAAGACCAGCTTGTTTCCAAAAGTAAGATTTTATTAACTAATTTAGATTTGTTGTGAATATAATTTTATAAATGTAATTTTATTAGAATCATAGTAAGCATATTTGAAAACATTATAGGAAATTACAGTTTCAAGCAAGGAAATAAAAGTTTAGCATTTCTAAAATCCTAAGTCCCTAGCTAAGTTAGAATAAATGGAAATAAAGTAAAGTCTTTATGAGTTCTTACGTGCTCCAAGCAAAGTCCGTCAGCACGACACCCTCATCTGAAAGTTGAAAAGCAGCAGCCAGCCCTAACCATAGGGCACAGATTTTTATACCTTTCTATGCTAGCTAATCTAAGTAAAGGAAAATTTTCTGCAGAAGTCGATGTCCCATTGGTCCGAAAGTGACAAGTGACATGTCACCCCATTTTTCAAAACTTCCATTCTGTCATATTCTTTGAGACCATTGTCTTTATTGTACGTGTTCCAAAGCTTCCTTAGTTTGCAACAAATTTGAACAAGAGTTCTCACTGGCTTCATTTTACTTCCTCGGATGCCAAGTTATCAAAATGTTCTTTCTGCCGGTTTCTGACCTTGACCATGTCCGACAAAAATAATGACAGCGCTTCTTCATTGTTTAAGTGAATGTAACTTTCATGGAAAACTTTAGGGTGGACATCGTGCTTCAGGCAGAAATTGAATTCATCTTTTTGCAAACTCGAGCAAACTAGGCCCAAAAGCAGGCAACTTATTTTTCTAGTATAAAACAAACACAAGAAAAGTATTAATGAAAGAAATATTATTTTATTCTGTTTCCACCCTTAGTTTACTAATTAATTAACCCACCCTATTAGTCTAATGTTACCTAGCAAGAAGCAAACAGATAAAGCAGCATTTTATATCTACCAGTCTTCATAAATCCATGAAATCTTATATGCACCTATAATAGTAGAAATAACATCACACAGACAAGGGAAGCAAAACAAGTGCATACCACTTTTAAATCTGCTGCCGTTAGTAATGACAAAAATGAAAACGACAAAATTAATTTATTATTTTTGCACAAACAAAAGATGCAACAATAATGCACGTTTATGAGCACACATGTTAATAACCCCATGTGTAAAGTTTAATCTAAGTTGAGTTAGCATAACACATCACAAATCATTAATATTATTAATTTATATTATGGAAGTGTGACTTCGCGAGTTTAAACAAAATTTTATTTTCTATCTCGCTTCATCAACTCCCTCATCTGGTGATTAACAAATCACCACACTACAACCCAAAATTTGGAAAATTTAAACTACTAGGAAAATGATTCAAATTCATTTGAGTTAGTACTTCTAGAAATGTGTTTCTGCAAAATCCTTGCAATTGTCATACTGTGCCCTGTGTAATTCTTGTAACTCGATTTCCCTTTCTTCTTCTTTTTTAATTTTATAAATTCTTCTCTTTTCTTTCATTTGTTTCTTTCTCTTATGCAACAAACAACCAATTTTTGTCAGAACAAATATGAATATTATCACAATCAAAGGTGCCAAAATCTTGCCAAGAATTGAACTTCCAATATCATGGAACCACTTTTTTATAGTTTGTAATCTCTTTGAAAGCCTTTCTGAAAAATCTTCTTCTTCCAATGGAATTATCTCTGAATGCATTTCAGTAATATTCTTAATATACATCTCAATGTTCTTACTCTCATCAGGAATGTAAGTGCAACCATGTTGCACATGTAAAATGCCGCAGACTCCTCCCTCTTTTGCAAGGAGTATGTCTAAAGCAAGGCGATCTTGAATCACCATGGATCTAATTGCAATAACCTCAACATTCACTAATTGGAAACCATCAGCTGTATCTGTTGACAATCTGTCAACAATTGTGGACAATTTTCTAATTCTCCCTGCATTCAGGGTTATACCTACTAAAGGTATCACTGCTTCAAAAATATCTCCCAAAATTTCTGTAAAAGTTTCTCTTTTAGCTCTATTTACATAATTATTAATTTTGAACAAACTTTCTGTATTTCTATCAACATGAAAGATTTTAGGGAAAACAATCCCAACATAACAAGTCCCATACCAGTGGTCAGTAAGGTTGTAGTAAGCTTTATCACCACAAACAAAATAAATCCCAGGGAAAATTGGATCTTTCCCACCTTTGAATCCCCAACCTCCCAGAATCTGATATGTATCTTCACAATTGCTCGCACCCACAAAGTAATTATCAAAAGTGTATTGTCTCTTCTAATGCAAAGCTTACCACTAATTGGTTTGTCTATGTGAATTGCAGCGTTATCAAGTGTTTTACCATTTAACTTCTCATCCTCTTTTTGCCAGAACCTAGACTTAGTCTGCTTGACTATTTCATTTCTCTTGTAAATTGCTCTCCTCTCTTCAACTAGGTTCAAAAATGTCTTTCCTTCAGCACTTAATTTGCAGGTTAGATTGTTTTTGTAAGCATACTCATATGTGAGCTCATTAGTAACAAGGAAAAATTCCCTCATCTGTTTAGCCTTTTTATGCTTATTTAAAGTAGCCTCTATTTTTAAATTAGCAAAAATTTCATCAAAATTCGAATAATAATATTCTAAGCGTCCAGTCTGATAGAACAGACTAGCTAACACACTACATGTTACACCATATGTAAGAGGAAGCATATTGTATGTCACTCCCTCAGAAACAGAAGCAGGTAATTTAACACAAACATAACAATCTTTAGCATTCATTACTTTGACATATTCACTCAAAAGCCTTGTAAATGTATTGCTTGAAAAATCACTAATAGATTTGTCCTGATGAATGTCAGGTTGATGATCAATAACTTTGCCTATTTCGCTATGTTTGTTTTGACTAACTGAAGCTTTGCTTGTCATATTTACTTTGTGAGAATCTTTGTTAATTTCAAAAGGAATAACAACAGCTAAAATTAACCAGAGCAGAATCAAAATGAGCACACACACCAGAGTCATCCTACAGCATCTCTTAAAAATGGAACACCTTGAAGTACTTTGTTCCATGACGTAAGGCATCTTTTATTATCTTTGCCTTAAAAGAAAACAAAACATTTATTTTAAAAACGATCCAAATAATTAATTATTATTTACACCCCCCTTTTTAAAAGAATTATTATTTTTTTCTTTTTTTTTTAAACCCTAACAGTGTTTCTTCGACCTTATGTCATAAACAATTTTTCTCAGCTAAACAAAATTTCTTCAACCTTATGTCACCTAACAAGATTTCTTCGGCCTTTTGCCAAAAATAAAGAACTCAAAGATCCAAATTAAAATCTCTATACTTCAATCATTGTCACTAATTCCTTCAATTTCTTCTTCTTCTTGGCTGCTATCGTAAATATCAATAACAGGTGGAATCACTAGATAAGACCACTCAGGAGATTTATATTTTTGATTTGGCTTTATAATCCTCCTTGTCTTTCTTGTCACTACTTAAATTTTTCTTCCAACTCCAACTTCCTTTTCACAATCCTTTTGACTACTTATTTCTTCCACCTGCTCCTTTCGTTTTTTGATTAATGTGACTCTCAATCTTCCACCTGGCCAGAAATCTGTTTTTCTCAAGAATTTTCTTTTTGGCTCAGAAACATTTACTTCCGACTTCCAGGATCTCTTCTTTACACTCCTACTTTCACCATCCACGTCACTTTCTCCAGAATCGTAATCTGAAACTTCAATGATTGACTCAGGAATTTTTCTATTCGGCAGTCTCACTCTGTCAGGAACTATGCTTTGTCTTCCATCACTGGTACTCGGTAATTCGTTCTCCTCCTCTTCTTCAATTACCTCCAACTTCCCAGTTTCTGGTCTTCCGTTCCTAGCTTCAGAGCTTGATTTCTGCTTTTCGATACTCTCCTGGTCAGAAATTTCAATTAGTTCAGCTTCTCTGTCTTCAATAGATTTTACTCCATTTATCTTCTTAACTGAATCTTCAGTTATCTTCCCTTTTAATAGATTCTCTTCTTCTCCAGAATCTATTTCAATAATTTCCAACTCTTTTCTTTTCAACTTTTCATTCACAGGTACATGTTCCAGATGTCGACTTCCCTGTCGATCTTCAGAATCTGGATTTGTTTCACTTTCTACTTCGGAATCAGAGTCTTCCGTAGTATCACTCTCATCATCAGAATTTTCAGGAGTAGGCACTGGAATAGTATGACTAGGATGGATCCACCTTTTCAATCCTTTGCACTTTACTGCATTTGTAGTGACCAGAATAATTTGTCTAGGCTTCTGCCACCTAGGAACCAGACAATTTCTTCTTCGATGTACTTTTGTTCTGACCCAATCACCAGGTTTCAAATCATGAGTCTGAACTTTCTCATTTGATTGTGCTTCAGTTCCCACCTGATTAGACACAGAAGTTACTATATCAGATAACCTCTTACAGTAATCCAAAATAGCACTGTCATTTATACTTAACAATTTTCCTACAGGTACAAAAGCTTGTCTCATGACTCTACCCATGAGAATTTCATAAGGACTCAAACCTGTCTTTTTATCAGGTGTACTTCTTAATGACATTAAGACAAGTGGAGGAGCACCAAAATATTATGAGTTAGAAATGCCTACTGTGGCCCACTTGATGGGACCACAGTAGTCTGCAATGTTGACGGTGCATGGGCCGATGCCATCAGGCCTGTGGTCCACCCGCCGAGTCAATTACAACTACGTAGTCTCACAAACGTTCTCCCAGCGGTGCATAACAAACAGTAGTTACCCAATGGCAGTCAACCGCCGGAATATCCAACAAAATAAAATACACAAAAGTCACAATTGGATGGATTTAAAAACAACACACCTGATGTGTTTTGGCAAGTGAACACAGATGCAAATCATACCATAAAACACGCCCCATCCCTGATCTCAATGGTTTGCTCCCAAATTACAGCCCAGAAGACAGCCACCAGTGTGTACTGCATTTCTGTTTTTTTGCCAAGGCACTCCTTTTGGCCTATATCTCTAGTTTGTAGTTGAGTCATATACTCAACACATCTTATTTTTTCACCATGCCTGGCAAAAAGAAAATCATGTTTCAGAGTGCAAGAGTTGACAGTTATGGTGATTGCAATCATCAGAGTAGAGCCACACATTGTTAGAGCCCAAGTACAGCAGACTCCTCACAGTAGGAAAAGTGAAATGTGGGACAGAATAATCAAAAGAGTTAATGCTGTTAGTACCACTCTGCGAACACAGGGCAACATTAGGAAGAGGTGGAATGACCTCAGGCTGAAGGTATGCATCAAGTACAACAACCACTACCTGGAGACACAGAGGGCTGGTGATGGCCCTCCCAGTAGACCATTACAACTCTTACCCTGGGAGGAGAGGGTCTTGGAGATCCTGCACACTAAGGGCTTGTCAGTAATAGAGGGAGTAGTGGACTCTGGGAAGTTACACTTCAAGAACTGCCGCAAAGTCCTATTTGCTCTCAACTCTGCTTTTGCTAATGTCTTCTCTATCTACTTTCCTAACACGCAATACTGAAAGTATCACAGATGTTGGTTGGTCTGTGGCAATGTGTAGTACTACAAATTAGTGCCAAGTATCCAAATCTAAGACATACCAAATTTTGCAAAGCTCTCTGTAAGTGGATTACCAACAAAAAAAACAGGACTCACAATATGTGGTCAATATGGAAATGTATGGTCCATCCCAGATTCATGTTGCCAACAGCTATGCTACACTCATTTTTCATAAAGTGTTGCCTAAGTGAGATAAAACTGTACCACTGATCCACACTAGTCATGCAGTTTACTTGTCCTCAAGTTTTGCTAAATAGAGATTTAGCTATCTACAACTACCAAAAGGCCTTGTCACTTAAGCTGTAACGCAGATGCTAAATTACTTGTGTCCCTTTTCACTAGTAAGCCATCTTACCACTGATCCACACAATTGTCATGCAACGTACTTGTCCTCAAGTGTTGTTAAAGTGAGATTGAACTCTCTACGACTCTAACCCAGATGCTACACTCTCTGAACCCTTCTCACTTGTTGGCAATCTTACCACTGACTCACACCAGTCATGCAGCTTACCTGTTCTCTAGTCTAGGTAAGTAGAGATTAAAATGTCTACAACTAACATGAGACGCTGTTACTCCAGAAATAACCCAGATGCAAGACTACTTGTGCCCCTTCTCACGTGTTGGACATCTTACCACTGATCCACACTAGTCATGCAGCTTCCCTTTTCTCAAGTCTTAGAAAGTCGAGATTAAACTGTCTACAGCTACCATGAGGCCTTGTCACTTCAGCTCTAGCTCAGATGCTAGATGGCTTTTGCCCCTTCTCACGTGTTCGCCATCTTACCACTGATCCACATTCATCGTGCAGCTTACCTATCTGCAAGTCTTGGTAAGTAGAGATTGAACTGCCTACAACTGCCATGACACCTTGTCTCTCCAACTCTAACCCAGATGCTACACTTCTCTTAACCCTTCTTACTTGTTGGCCATCTTACCACTGATCCACAACAGTCATGCATCTTACCTGTTCTCTAGTCTTGGAAAGTAGTGATTAAAATGTCTTCAACTGCCATGAGGCCTTGTCACTCCAGCTCTAACCCAGATGCTATACTCCTCTTATGGCTTCTCACTTGCCTTGCATCTTACCACTGACCCAAATTAGTCATGCAGCTCACCTGTTCTCAAGCCTTGGTAAGTGGAGATTGAACTGTCTACACCTTCCTTGAGGCCTTGTCACTCCAGCTCTAACCCAGATGCTAGATGGCTTTTGCCCCTTCTCACACGTTGGCCATCGTATCACTGGTCCACATTAGTCGTCAAGCTGACCAGTTCTCAAGTCTTGGGAAGCAGAGATTGAACTTTCTACAGGGACCATAATGCCTTGTCACTCCAGTTCTAACCCAGATGCTAGACTGCCTTTACCCCTGCTCACAAGGCCATCTTACCACTGATCCACACTAGTCATGAAATGTGCAATGTAAAATTAAATGCTCCACTAAATATATATCTGAATACTTTCCTTGATGGTGTCCTGTACCTATAAACTGAAACTATTGATGACATGAGTGACACCATAACAATGGTGTGCCCCTAATATATGTCAGCCATGAAGGTAACTCAGCTGATTAGCACTGCGAGGTGTACCTTTGGCTCTGCACTTCTCACACAAAGACCAATACTACTGTCATGTCCTTTAGGCTAGTCCTAATGCATAAGCGTCGACCAATCTGTGAGCAACGTCCCCAAGTGCACTCCTGTGCTAATGTTTACAAGAAACACTTCATGAACAAAATGTATTTCGTTTTTTCAATAAAGTTTTTATTGTTTTTATTGTTTTGAATTTATTCATCTTTGTCGTTTATTTCTTATTGTTTCCTCCATTTTTTATGATTATGTACATGTTCTGATGTTGCATTCACATCAAAAAAGATCTTTAAAAAAAATCAATGTAATTTGATCCAATGCATTTCGGGCTATTTGCCCTTCCTCAGGGGCTTCATTAACTGTTAGGACGAATAACACAACGTAAGGAATATCTCATAACATTGACATTTCTTCAATTAATATAACAAGTGCACATGTTCTACTAGAATGGTGACCTGAACCTTATATCCCAGTTGGTCAGTTTTATAAAGGAATACAAAAAATAGGAGAGGTTTAATAAAGTGTTCAAAACTCAATTAAGTAAATCACTGTGAAATGGGTCAGAAAACACTGCAGGTGGTCAAGTGACCTTCAAAGTGCCGTTAAGGAATGTAAAACGACATGCGTACCTGAAACTGGTACTGTCTTGTAGAATGTGTGAATAAATGCGCCGAGTTTCTGTAATAGATATTCCTGTATCTGCAAGCGGTAAACGAAACCGTGATATAGAAGTGGACAAAGCAGTAAACATGAATGTGCAGTCAAAGGCGAAAAACACTTACATTAAGCGGGACGCTTAATCTCGTCCAAGCGCAGTTTTGTGTATTTGCCGGTGCGGTCTGTTTTAAGAGAAATGTAGGCTGACGTCAGCAATGCTGTAACGTGAGTGGCAGACATAAAGGGTCCGTAAATATAATGCGAGAACTCACCGGCTGTTCGGCTCAAAACGGGTTGTTTCTGTTGTCAAAAGTTCCTGGAAATGTGTCGCGGTGCGGGTAGACACAAGAGAATCAAATATCACGTGCAATAGTCACGTGTATTGGTCATGTGTTACTGGTGTTCCAATGAGAAGTACCTATTTTTAGGTGTTAAAAGTACAATAAAGATAGACGTGATACTCGGGAATCGAGTTTTCAATCATGCAAGTGACGGAGTGTCACTCTTATTTGTCAAACAAAGGGGGATATTCCCTGACGTATTGTAAAAGAAAAGTAAATAAAAAGTGAAGTGCCCAACTGGGGAAGGAAGTGTGAAGAGCAGCGGGTAGTACAGGTCAATGGGATTTAAAAATGACATGGTTTACGACTTATAATGAGAACCAGAAAATTTAGAAGACAGGTGATGACATTGTCAAGAAGTATAAACATGTTAGACATTGTCTGCATAATATATACGTATTACATTCATGATGCTCGAAAAACATCACAAGAAACAATTATATTATCTGAAAATAAAGAAGAAACAAGATTCTCAAAAAACCTGAATCACAAAAAACATGGTTCACAAAAAACAGTCTATTCGATCGTTTAATCCTTTTGGATCACTGGTGCAAAGAAAATGTATCCAAAATACTTCTCGGCGTAGTAAATGTTGAGTATTATCCCTTCCGGGGAGAAAATGGGGTTGTTCTAGCACCAAGAATCGAAGTTGGCTCGGTGTGTGATTATTAGCATTAAAATGAGTCGCCAATGGTGATTTTACACTTTTTGTCTGAATGTTACTTTTGTGTTCTGTTAATCGAGTTTTAATTTTCCTTTCAGTTTTGCCCACATAAGACAAGCCACATGGGCATTTGATCATGTAAATTAAGTTTCGGCTGTCACATGTTGCCGTGACTCTTAATTTGATGTTTGTTCCCTTGCTGGGATGTTGAAATTGATTTCCTTTTATGATTGTGTTACAACTTCCGCAATTGTGACAGGGCAAGGTACCTTTGTGCATAGATGATGTTTTTTCCTCTTTGTGATTCAATAGTTCTTTGATGTTTCTTGTGCGTTGATATGCAAAATCTTTTTATTGAAATGTTTTACAATTATATACAGGGCACGGCAATATTAATAAAAAAAAAATAAAAAAAAAAATGCATCACATTGAGGGAGAACAACAGATGAAGCAACGACAGAAATAATAAAGAAAACTGCATCCCATTAGGGCAAAAGAGTACAGTAAGTTGAACCATAATATTATTCCAAGTTCTACAACATAACGCTAGTCAAACAAAGTTACCCTTCTCTTATGTTTCCAAAGAGTCAAATATATCTCTCACATTATTACCAACATAACAGTTAATACCTCATATATAATCCTTAATCAACCAAATTTCAGACAGATCACAATTTTAATCTATTACTCCATCCTTCCACCGCGTAATAGGATCCCATATTAGCTTACCCAGCTTCCTCCCCCTTTTTCCTTTCCGTGCATAAATCTCTTTCTCCACATTGTATGTTATTATTAATTTAGCCAACCATTTATGGAAGGTAGGTGGTGTAGAATCAATCCATGTCGAGGCTATGCATAATCTCATAACAGATATTGCTACAAATAAAAATTCCCTCCCGCTAAATAATCGTACGTCCTCCAGATTCACTCCTAATAATATTGTTCCGGGGGTTAACACAATTTCAGTTCCTAAAATATTATTTATGAAGCGTTCAATATCCTTTTTAGTAAATCTAGATGAGGACATGTTGCAAATACATGTTGTAAATCAGCATCAAAGCTTCCACACCTATAACACTTAATACCCACTGTGCCTCCCCATTGTGCTATTTTAGCGGGCGTATAATATAAGTGATATATCGTTTTATAATGTTGCGCCTGCAAGGGTGCCGAACATAACAAAGAATATCCTTTTTCTAGAGAGATACCAAAGCTATCTCCACTTATATTAAGATTATCCTTCCATTTTTCGCTCCATTTTTGATGATCATCCTGTTTTGATTTTATCAGTTCTGCATAAAGCCTTTTAATTGTGCAGTCTTCCCCTCCTTGAATTACTTCCATAATTGAATTACGCCTAAACCCCAACACACCTCCTTTTTTGTTCAAAAGGAAACTCCTGATTTGTAAGTATTTAAAAAATTGCCTGGTTTCTATGTTAAATCTAACTTGTAAATCTGAGAATTGAGCTACCCCCTGATCCCCCTTTACATCCCTTATAGTTCTAATTCCCCTGCTTTCCCACTCAGCAAATATGGGCCCCGAAAAAATATCTTGTGGAAGATTTGGGTTATGTGAGAGTCTGGTGTACACATTGTATTTCCCCAAACCTATTCTTTTAGAAAAACTTTTCCAAATTTCATATGCTGCTATGAGCGTCTTAAACTTTTTCCTCTTGTAATAACTAGCCTCTGTAAATTTCAACAAAACATTCTTCACTTCCATTCCCAAAGTTAATCCATAAATTGCCAGTGTTCCAAATTTGCTCCACTCTTCTGATTCTTCCCCTCCCAGCATGCCAGTCATATTTTGTAGAGCAGCCGCTCAATAGTAAAATTTTAAGTCTGGAACTCCCCAGCCTCCCCTTTCTCTCGGAAGTGTCATGAATCTCAGGGCTCTTCTCGTTTTCCCCTTTGCCCAGATAAATCTATTGATTATACACTCTAATTTTTTTAATATTTTAACTTCAAATAATAAAGGTATTGCTCTAAATAAATATAAAAATTTTGGGAGGATCAGCATTTTTATTATGTTTGTCCGCCCCACTATTGACATATGCAAGTTGTCCCACCTATCCAGGTCTTTCTCTACTTTCTTAATCAGAGGAATAATATTCTTTTCTACTAGCGCGTCCAGATCTGCCATGATAATAACCCCTAAGTATGTACCTTCCTGCGTCACTCGATTATCTATACAGGGAGTAAATACGTTTTTTATTATCTGCGTTTTAGATGTATTTAATTTATACCCCGATATCTTTCCAAATTTCCTCGCCTCCAATTCCAGATATTCTATAGATTCAGAGGGATTTGGAGTAATCACAGCAATATCATCTGCATAGGCTAAGATTTTACACTGGCCAATGAGTGTTGTTAGGGGTACAATCATCCCAGATGTCTCTATTCTACGGATTAATGGATCCATGTATATAGCGAACAATAGCGGTGAGCAAGGGCACCCCTGTCTAGTACCTCTTTTTATTTGAAATTGACCCGTATTTCCCCCATTCACACGTAATGTTGCTACCGGATTTAAATAAAGAGTCTGTATGGCTTTATTAAATCCTTGTTTAATGCCTGTTCTTTCCAGAGCATACCAAAGATAGCCCCAGGAGACCCGATCAAATGCTTTTTCTGCATCAAGTAACATTACTACCATCGGGTCTCCTGTGACTGAAGTAACATCGAATAGAGTTATTACTTTGCGTATGTGGTGGATAGTTCCTCTCCCTGGTATAAAACCGTGTTGGCAACTACTGACTATTTTATGGATAATTCTGGCAAGCCTTGATGCCAACGCCTTGGAGAACACTTTCACATCTGCATTCAATAAAGTGATGGGTCTATAAGATCCTGGATCTTCCGGGTTTTTCCCTTTTTTTAATATTACTACCACCTCAGCACTCTCCCATGACTTAGGTGTTGATTTACCCAACTGTGCCAGTTGCATAACCTTCATTATCTCTTCTACCAACAAATCCCAAAACACTTTGTAGAACTCTATAGGAATTTGGTCAGGGCCCGCTGCTTTACCAGAGGGCAGATTCCATATTGCCTCCTTAATTTCTTCTGTCTGCAAGACCCCCTCTAGACCATCTGCTTCATCCTCCTCGATTATATCTATAGGGATCTCTTGGAGATACTCCTTCATTTCCTCATTATCTCTTTGCCCGTCTCGCCCCTCTAATTCATCGTCGTACAACTTCTCATAAAAAGTCCTAAATACTTCCCTCATTTCATTCGACTCTGAGTACACCGTACCCGATGTATCTCTAATTTCTCTAACTATTCCCACAGCTTCTTGTTGCCTTGTCCGTGTAGCCAAAATTCTCCCTACTGACTCACTCAATTCATAACACTTCTCTCTTTTAGTATTATAAATTTTTGCTGCATTGCTAGCAATTTCGCCCTCTGCCGCGCCTTTTCCTTTCGCTAGTTCTGTCAAAGCCTTATCCATAATACTCCCCATCAAAACACAGTTTTCTAAATTCTCCTCTGCCTTCAGTACCTTCTCAGCTAGCTCTAGATTCCTCAACTGTATTTGTTTCCTTTTATTAGTATTGTAGCTCTTTGTTTCCCCCGTACCCCAGCTTTGAAAGTATCCCAGACCACTCCCATTTCTGCTGTGTCCCTATTGAAAATAAAGAAATCAATAATCCATTTATTCATGTGTTCTAAGTATTTGTCATCTTTAAGCAGCTCTCTTTCGAAGGTCCAATTTGTATATTGTCTAGTGCTTATTTTTGTTGCCGTTGTAAGTACTAAGGGGTTATGATCACTAAAGATCCGTGGCAGCCTTTCAATCTTTGAGTTCGATATAGTGGTGCTTGAAACAAAAAAAGAATCTAATCTTGCACATGTTCGGTGCGGAGCCGAGTAATATGTAAAGCCTTTGTTGTCCAGTCTCTTTTTCCCCCATACATCCGAGAGAGCATTGTTTAGAACTAAACTATGTAGTGCCTGGTTGACTTTCTTTTTCCGGCCTTTATATTTCCCAAAGGAACCCAGACCTAATCCATCTGCTCCATTTATATTAAGGTCACCTCCCAGTATAATTTTTGGTGCCCATGTTGCCAGTTCGACATCCAAGAATTGCAAAATTTCGGGGTCATCCTCTGTTGAGCCATAAACGGTTAAAAGCGTTGTCCACTCTCCATCGATAAAACACTCAACCATGGCCCATCTTCCCCATTTATCCTGTGCTTTCTTCCTGGTCAAAATATTATTATTTCTAGCTAAGATAGCTACCCCTCTTTTTTTGACCCCTTGGCTTGAGTGTACTAATAGATGGAATCCTAAATGACTGAGGAAGTGTGCTTGTGTTATCATAATATGTGTTTCTTGTATAAATACGAAATCCACATTCATTTGTTTCAAGGCTACCGCAATTTTTGCTCGTTTTTGGGGATCATTTAAACCGCATACATTCCATGTTACAGACCTAGCACCCATGGTACACATTATCATATGTCTTTTCCCACCTACAATCTCTTCTGCACTCTAGCCATATAATCATCCAACATATTTTCAATACTCCATTGACGTTATTTCTTATATTGCCTCCTTTAAGTTTTCGCCGCCCCACCTGTTCCCCCTTTCTTGAAAATGTTCTTTTTAAACTCCGTCTCTCTATTGTATATCCTGCCGTGCCCTGTTCCCCCCCTGACTCCCACCCAGCCCCCCCTTCTCCCTCCCCCCCCCTTCCCTTACTGGCAAATAGGTCAATCCTGACCTATGTGTGACAGCCGCACCCCCCCAGGGGAGTTTCCCCCAGCCACTCCCCCTTAGTACATATTTTTTAAAGATTTATTCATGATATTAAAGAAAAGGCTCGATTATTGCTTTGTTATAGAAGCTACTTGTTTTAAACTTTCAATACGATCGGCTTGTATATTCCGTTCTCTATGTGTTCTCTCTTCTCGAAGAAAAGCCAGATACTCTTGCGCAACTATTTCCGAGAAAAAGACTCTGAACTGGCCATTAAAGCCTACTTTGAGACGAGAAGGGAACAGCAAATAAACTTCACATCCTATATTCTGAAATGGTATTATAAGTTGCCGCATATGCCATCTTCTTTCCACTGTTGTGTGGCAAAAGTCTGGGCGAGCAAAAAAAGTTATGTCCTTATAAGTTCGTTTCTTCATGGGTTTAGCCTTCATAATTACTTCCTCTCTTAAAAGATAGTTTCCCACGTACACAAGGATTGCCCTTGCTCTTGGGCCCGCACTACCCTTTTTCTGTGTGAAGGGAAATCGATGCGCACGTTGCACCTCTTTATCCCAGTCCCATGTGTCCATCTCTGGAAACGCGCCTTTCAGCAAATCCACAACAAAGGCTCTTATATCTCCTCCTTCCTTGCCTTCCTCCACTCCAAGCAGTCTTATGTTGTTTCTCCTCTGCCGATTTTCAAAGTCTTCCAGTTTCCAGAGTATGTCAGACTCTGTTTTCTCCTGCACCTGCCTAAATTCTTGCAGCTTTACCATCTCATCTTCCATTTTACCGGTCCTCTGTTCAACCTCCGTCAATCTACCTGTAGCTTCAGCACACATTTCATGTACTTTGTGGAGAGATCTCTGTATTTTCTTATTAGCCCGCTTGGCTCTTTGACTCTCCAGCCGGGCTTCCCCTTGTATCTGTTGCATTGTGGAGAGTAAAAGGTCAAATTTATCTTTTTGCGGGTCTTCACGCTTTTGGTGTTGATCCTTGATCCGCTCCTGCTCCTGCAGGCTATCGCCTCTGGCCCCATCTTGTAAGCTATGCAATGTATCTGTACCTATCTTGTCCCAATCCAGCTTTTTAAGTACTCACTTTTGTGACATGTTTCCTACCTTGCTATTTCGTACGCGGGACCTTCCCCATGTCTTATGAGTTTTAGTTTTAATTTTGGGTTTCGAATTTCTATCTTCCACAGCACTGATCTGCTCCATCTCTAATCGTAGGGAGCAAGTCTCTGATTCTTGAGATTCTTGAGATTCACTCAATGAAGAATGCTCTG
The DNA here is from genome assembly GCF_964261635.1 of Lissotriton helveticus. NCBI lineage: Eukaryota > Metazoa > Chordata > Amphibia > Caudata > Salamandridae > Lissotriton > Lissotriton helveticus. The sequence continues at coordinate 1,744,413,442 of NC_136067.1, forward strand.
ACTCTGCAGACGAGATAATCGATGATTCCGTCTCATCGTCCTCCTCTTCCTCCTCCTTCTCCTCCAACTTATTATCGTCGCTATCGTCACTACTAAGTGACCTTTTAGGAGAAGATCGCCTTATGGTATTTGCGTTTCTTTCCTGTCTTTCCTGTTTTGTCCTGCAAGAATCTGGTGCTATGACAGAGCTATTCGATTTATGAGATTTCATTTCACCCTTACCCTTTTCCTTGGGAATTGCTCCCTTGTTTGGCTCTGCTACTTTTTTTGCACCTTTTGCCGCAGTTATTGTAGTTGGCACTTTTTCTGTATTCGTAATGGTCAGCACTTTTTCTGTACTCGTGTTGGTCTCAATGACTGCACATTCATGCCCATTTTGTGCAACTTCATGCTCAGTTACAAGTTCCCTTGCACTTTTATGTGAGCCTTCTGCTAGAGCTCCTACTTGCACAGAGGGTATTTCCCCCTCCTCTGTGATTTCTTGTTGCATGTTTCGGTGATCAGCATAACCTATGGTTATAGCTTGCCTTTCCATTTGCAGAGCACCCTGCTGCACGACCACATCCACATCCACATCCCCATCCACTAGTTCAGGCAATGTAGCTATCTCATGTAGATTTTTATTCATACCGTCTGTTACTCCTTGAGAGTCTCCGTTATCCAACGCGCTAGTTTCTACATAGCGCGTTTCTGCATCCAGCCCAGCACAAATGTTATATTCCTCCTGGTTGTCCTTTTAGAGGAATAAGTTGTAGAAGATCTCCAAAAACTATGACGTGTTTTCCTCCGAATAATACATTAATACTAGAACATTTGACTCCTGAGGCGGAAGCCGGAAGTAGGGCACTTTTGTTAATAATTTACAAATCTTTGCTCTAGCGCTATTTGTAACTTTTAAATTACCGACCTTTTGTCTTTCTGTTTATTTTAAAAATATACTTGCGCAGCTTTGCCCCTTACTTTCCTTGTCCCCCTCGGCACTCGCGCTGCTCCCAGGGACCGATCTAGGGTTCCTTGTGGTGGTGGTGGACCTCAGCTCCCTGGCTCAGAATCATGGGCGCCACCTTAGGGGAGGGTGAGGTGAGCGCACTAGTGCTTCGGCCGATTAGGGCCAGGCACTACAAATTGGGTGCAGGGGACCAGCGCCTCTTCTTAGAACATTTGACTCCTGAGGCGGAAGCCGGGAGTAGGGCACTTTTGTTAATAATTTACAAATATTTGCTCTAGCGCTATTTGTAACTTTTAAATCACCGACCTTTTGTCTTTCTTTTTTATTTTAAAAATATACTTGCGCAGCTTTGCCCCTTACTTTCCTTGTCCCCCTCGGGACTCGCGCTGCTCCCAGCGACCGATCTAGGGTTCCTTGTGGTGGTGGTGGACCTCAGCTCCCTTGCTCAGAATCACGGGCGCCACCTTAGGGGAGGGTGAGGTGAGCGCACTAGTGCTGCGGCCGATTAGGGCCAGGCACTACAAAGTGGGTGCAGGTGACCAGCGCCTCTTCTTAGAACATTTGACTCCTGATGCGGAAGCCGGGAGTAGGGCACTTTTGTTGATAATTTACGAATCTTTGCTCTAGCGCTATTTGTAACTTTTAAATCACCAACCTTTTGTCTTTCTGTTTATTTTAAATATATACTTGCGCAGCTTTGCCCCTTACTTTCCTTGTCCCCCTCGGGACTCGCGCTGCTCCCAGGGACCGATCTAGGCTTCCTTGTGGTGGTGGTGGACCTCAGCTCCCCGGCGCAGAATCACGGGCGCCATCTTAGGGGAGGGTGAGGTGAGCGCACTAGTGCTGCAGCAGATTAGGGCCAGGCACCATTAAATGCATGCCACTTCCTGTCTGCGCAGCGGGCGCGCCGATGGCGCGCCGGAGGCGTGCCAGAGGCAAGTCCGTCTGCGCCCGTCCGCGCCCTCACAGGCCGAGGGCCAGCAACTCTGCCCGATTCGGCAGCTCACCCCATTAGTTATACGCGTAAGGCCCTTTTACAGTTAAGACCCACTAGACATCCTAAATGTCATGCCCTGCACAGACTAGATGATACTTATACGCCTTGTAACCTTTGCAGTTCATCCCAACAAATAAAAATGCAGGGTACACCAATTATGACCCATCTTCGCATGGCCTTACTGAACTGTAGGTCTTTACCTAAACACTCCGTAGAGATCAACTTCTTGATCCAGGACAGTAATCTAGATATACTGTTCCTGACGGAGACATGGCTTACCTCTAATTCAGAGGCAGATATAGTCAAGGCGCTCCCCACAGGGTTTCCTATTCAATCTCAAGATAGGCCCATTGGTAGAGGGGGTGGATTAGCCATACTCTACAGAAAACACCTTACCTGTAGGATGACGGATATTGGCATATCTAATAGCGAAAGCGCGCACTTCGCAATACAAATATCTTCCACCATTTCCATAACAGGCCTGCTGGTATACCGCCCACCGGGCTGCCCAAAGCAATTTGTCAGCTCGCTACTGGAAATAGTGACGGTATCGGCTTAGACTGCCTCTAATTTCCTGGTGCTGGGAGATTTGAACTTACATTTCAATGATCCTCAGGACAAAATAGCGACTGACCTGCTACTCGACCTTAAATCTTATAATTTGAGACTGACCGCCACGGATACTTGAATCTAATCCTCCAGTCCGCCTCCCTTACACCGACCACTTTTTGGTCCCTTTCTCTTGGCAGGTCCGAAATGATCTTCCTCGAACCCCGGTTCTATACACTTATTATAGAGCTTGGTCCAAGTTATCCATTGAAAACTGGATGCACAAATTGAAACAGACTGTTCCCCTTCACGACCCTGATCCTGTGAAGGCGGACAAAAACTTCAGGAGCTGGCGTGTTAGCTCACTGGATGTAGTTCTGCCGAAGAAAAGAATTGAGAAAAAGGGCAGCGGGTCCAAATCTTCCTGGTACACCCCGGAACTCAGGGCTCAAAGGAAAAAGTGTTAGAGACTTGGGCGTATCTTGAGGAAGGACTGGGCGGACCACCGTAAGATAACCTACCGGGTGGCGATTAGAGCCTATAAAGTCTCCCTCAAGAATGCCAAGAGTGCATTCTTTGAAGAGAGAATTAGGACATCCTCCAACTCATCGAGAGAAACTTTCCATATCATTAAGGAATTATTAAAGATCCCTGACCTCCCTTTGGCCCCGGACATCTCGGGAGAGAAATGTAATCAGCTCGCGGTGTTTTTTGATTCTAAAATCCAGAACATTTTAAAAACTTTTCCGCAATTAGGGGATACTCCAGACTCAGGCATGGCATTGGCATGGTTAACTTCCTTCCCTGACAATCGGACCTATAAAGTCTGGGAAGGAAATGCACGATCTAGTCTGAACACCCTCCAGTGTGTTGTACCGCAGGGCTCCTCAATGAGCCCTACCTTATTCAACGTGTACATGTCCCCACTGGAGGAGGTGGTCGCTCCATTCGGGATAAAAATAGTGAGCTACGCTGACGACACTCAACTTGTCGTCTCACTTACCCAACGGGACCAAAGTTCCTGGCCGAAATACATACGTGGATGAGTAAATCCGCACTCAAACTTAATGGCTCAAAACCGAGCTAATGCTCTTGGGGCATAAGTTGACAACATTGCCTGATGCCATTTGGCCGGCCTGTATGGGTGACCCCTCGCTCCCAAAAAGTGAAATCAAAAGTTTGGGAGTGCGGATTGATCAGGACCTTTCATTTAAAGTTCAAGCCAAGAAAACTGCTGGCATCTGCTTTGGCTTGCTTCGTTCAGCTCGTAAGGTTCTCCCCCTTCTTCCCTCCCCCTCAAAGAAACTTTTGATTCAGGGATTAATCCTTTCAAGGTTGGACTTCAGCAACGCCTTATATCTGGGCGCTCCTGAAGCCACTATCATAAAGCTACAATACATACCGAATTCAGCAGCCATGCTGCTAACAGGTACTCGAGCAAGGTCATCAGCAAAACCAGCCCTTAGAAGGCTGCACTGGCTTCCTGTCCGCGAAAGGATAACGTTTAAATCCCTCTGTATTGCTCACAAATCATTCCAAGGCAAGGGTCCTCCTATTTTGAAGGGCTTAGTGCTCCCCTACAAAGCTAATAGGCCCCTTCGCTCAGACCATGAGTGTCGAGCCAAAGTCCACAGAGCGAAAAGGGCGTGATCAGGTGGATGGCGGTTTTCCATCAATGCAGCAACCTTGTAGAATTCTTTACCGCTCAAGCTCCGAGCTGAACCTAGCCTTCTTCGTTTTTGAAAGCTCCTAAAAACTTTTCTGTTTCCTCAGGGCCTTTAACTCCACTTTCTGCTCTCAGTAGTCTGGGTTCTGCAGCACTAGGACGCTCCAGGGTAACCACGCGCTTTATAAATCCGCATCCAATCCAATCCAATCCAATCCAATCCAATCTGTTTTAAGAATTTGCTGCATTCTTAAATGCAGAAAAGCAAGCATTAAGTTTGATACCATGCTTACCTCATCAATAATGAGAAGTTTCATTTTCCTCAAGACTCTTGAAACTTCACAAGAAGCTTCACCACATAGCTTGTGGTATTCTAATTTGTTTTCATGCTCTACTGGTAGCATTAATAAACGATGTAAAGTAATTCCTTTAATATTGTGGGCTGCTAATCCAGTTGGAGCAGTGACAACACAAGGCAAATGCGACTCAGTTGTTTTCTGTACAAAAGTTGTGATTACTTTAATTAAAAAACTTTTGCCTGTTCTAGCTTGTCCACTCACTTACATTCGGATAGGTTCAAATGATGAGCAAGAGCACTCTTTCTTCTCATGAAGTAATCCATGGTCAATCTGTTCTCTCACTTGCTCATATATTTCTTTCTGCCTAGATTTAGTTGTTCTTCCAAGTTTCCTAAGTTTGTTACATCTTCTTGACCTTGATACATTGCTGTTTCCACCTCTTCCTTAGCAGTTGCTGCTTCAGTTTGAAAAATTGGATCTCCTAGTGGGTCCTGACTCAACGGAGCAGAAGATTGACTCTCTTGAGAACTGTCTCTAGCAATCTCAGCTGCAATTCTAGCTTCTTGCTCAATTTCGTCATTCAACATTTTCACATAATTAGCAAAAACAGGACATTCTATAGTATCTTTAGTTGCATTTAGGAATCTTCATAGCTCTTGAAATCTCCAAGTAATTCCAATTCTAAACACCATGGTTTGAAAAGTTGCAAAAGAGCTAAATAGTAAAATTCCTTTTTCTCATGTGTTTCGCAACTCAGTTTACGGTGATTAATCAAGTGTCCTTTTCTTTGTTTCACCAGACATCCTTCAGAACCAACCACCGCATATATACAATTATTGATGTTTTCTGTAATATTCCGTTTAAATATATAGTTTTGCAGCACTTCATAGAGACAAATATTCTCAAGATGATGACTTCTATTTGGATAATATGTATCCAACATATTTGTTTTCACAATATCTCTACTTTCTGGATCTTTTTCAGCTAAATATTCATTTTCTTGTACAGATTTAAGAACTCGGTTTCGTGTTGCAACAAGACCTCAACTCACTCAAATTATTCTTCTAGATTTGGAGTATAGACTTGCAGATGATAACCGATTCGAGCATTCATACGCTCCAATTTCTCGATGAGATAACATCTTAAAACTGTAAGTATATAATTTCTTACTTAAACTCTTCTCGTGGGAAATCTCTTCTCACATTTCCTTCAATTCCATCTTTTCTGATTTTGTTATGTATGATGTTACATATCAAGCAACAGCAATGGAATTGTCTGCAACATATTGAATATCCATATTAGCATTCCACATGGACAAAATTACTGAGTTATAGTCATTTATATATTTTGACTCCTTATTTCTTCTTAGCTTCTAGGTATTTTTTGGAGACTTTCTTGTGATAGTATGTTGCAAAGATGACATAAAACCGTTAACTCTTCCTTTTGATATTACTGGACGTGGAAATGCAAAACTGCATTTGGTGTAGAATTTGTCCTTGGATTTGTACTTTCGACAACAGTATTTCCCACAACAATGGCTTTGGAATCATAAGACTTGCTGTCTTAAGTCCTTATCTTGTGTACTTTTGGGTATATCACATGTAGCATATTCTTCAATAAAAGACAACACAGTATCATCTGAGTCTGTTCCAAATTTGTGAGCATTTTGATCCATATTAGCATGTGTATATGAGGAGCACCACTTGCTTGATAATCCTTTCTCCAAAAGAAGTCAAGAACCTCTCCAAGAGGAGGATTTTTTTATTGGTGATAAAAGACATCATAGCCTCAAATCTATGATTGAAATATCTGCATACATTAACTGGATCCAAAGAGCACAATTCTCTAGGTGTCTTGTATTCAATATTTAGTATATTTGGATTTGCCTCTCGAAGAAATTGAAGTAAATCATCCCAAGCACATTCAGCACAGCTTAGAGTAAGAAACCATGTAGGAGTTCCTAAGTTCCTTAGCATACATTTCAGTTCTCCATGACGATGGTACCAGTACTCATTAGTACCACGCTGACATGCCATGAGATTAACCAGCTGACATTCCAAAACATTATCTTTCTGCAGTACTCTATCCATAAATTCCTTTGCCGAAACATTTTGCAGATGTACACCTGTTTTCAATATATGGTTTACTGCATAAGAAAGTCCAGACAAATCACTGCCAAACAAAAAATGAAACAAATACGGAATACATTGTCGAAATCTTGGATCTTCTGCATATAATCTTGATGTCCGGTATTCAGATGCAGGAATCTGCACAGGTCGGTCATCATATCGTCCTTCTTTTCCTGTGGGAAACAACTGAGGGAAACAACAAGCTTCTAAGCTTTTTTCCCATACACTAACGGGCCTTCCCTTTGCTTCTTTCATTTGGAATAACTTGGGGCCAGATGTAGGTAGATCTCATTTACCGACTCTAGAATACCGAATTTTACCGATTCGGTATTCTAGATTCGGTAAATGAGATGTAGGTAGGTAATAATTCGGTAATTTTTACCGAATCTGTATGATACAGTAATTACCGAATTGGTATTTACCGATTCCGTAATTGCCATTGTTTCCTATGGGCCTTAAGGCCCATAGGAATCAATGTCAATTACCGAATCGGTAAATACCGATTCGGTAAAATTACCGAATTGTCAAGGGGGACAGGGTGTCACTTTGACACCCTGTTGCACCCCTGTTTCTGGCTTGTGTGCCATGTGACACACATTCATGCCCTAAGGGCATGTATGTGTGTCACATGGCACAGGTGTACATGCACAGATGTGTATGTACACAGGAATTCGTTATTTACCACTAAATATTATTTAGTGGTAAATAACTAATTCTAAAGGGCCTGTGGCACTGTTTTCAGTGCCACCTACATCTAGATTTACCGATTCGGTAAATTTACTTATTCGGTATTTTACCGAATCTGTAAATTTACCAAATCGGTAAGTTTCAGGCCCCCTACATATCAAAAACCAAATACCGGTCGGTAACAGCCGAAATCGGCCGTTACTGACCGGTACTTGGCGACCTACATTTGGCCCTATGTCTTTTAATGAAGAGATGCGACCTTCAGCCTCTGCCATTCTATCAGTGAAATCATTACAGGAATTTGCCAAAGGGTAAAATGTCAGTTCATAGCATGTGCTGCAATGATTCAGGAATAACTATATTTTTTTTCTCGTATATCAACGACCAGCGATTATTCGGGGATAATGGCTAATAATAGTCTGCGTATATGTTCATTTAATGTATGTGGGTTGAACAATGTGCTTAAGCGGAAATGTGTGATTCAGGAGTTGTGGCTAATCAACCCTGATATTATAAGTCTTCAGGAAACACACGTACCCTGGGTAAATCGTAAAATACTGACTGAATCGGGCTTTACATTATTAGCAGCATCTAGGCAGGCTACCATGAATTGTGGGGCGGCGATTCTTGGGTGTCAAATGATAACTGCTACAGGTAAAGTAAGGGTGGATAACTTTGGGCGGTGGGCAATAGTTGAATGCATTATCGGGGATGTCATGACTACAATATGTACTGTTTATGGCTCTAATTTAGATGAAACCGAGATTTTGGAGTTATTGAATGTTGAGCTTGCATTGTGGAGCACCCCATTGCTATTGCTAGGGGATTGCAACATACATGGCGAATCTTATACTTGGGATCCCCAATTTACTAGTTATAGTGGCCGTAAGCCAAAAGTATTCAGAGCATTACGTCAATTATTGTCTCAACATGGCTTGGTTGATGGATGGCCATTGATGAATCGGGGGGATCCTGGATATACGTTTTTCTCCTCTGCACATAATAAGTTTGTTCGGCTAGACTATATCTTTGTGCCTAGATTTTTAACTATTGGGGCAAAAATGCAGGTAATGCCGCGGATCACCTCGGATCATGGCCCCGTAGTTATTGATTTGCCTCTCATCAACATCAAGCGGGCACAACGTTCATTCACATTTAGTAAAAAGTTAACAGCTGATGAAGAATATATAAGTCATATCCAAGCATGGGCGAAGCGGTTCTTAGAGTATAACAGATGCACAGCTACTCAACCAATGGTTTGGGATTGTTTTAAGACTGGTTTAAGGGGTGAAACTTATAGCTATGCGTGTGCTCAACAGAGGAAACGAAAAAACTCTAGTGGGAAAGTTGCTTTTGATCTGAAAGAGGCCGAGCATGAACTTATCCTGGCAATTAGATCACATAGGGATAGTCAAGCTGCTCAAACCAAGGTTGCTTGTTGCAAGGCGAAGATAAATGGGGTCTGGAGTCAAGATATAGCAATGAAGTATAAAATGAACAAAACAGAGAGATATGAGTATGGTGAAACTGTTGGTAGATGCCTAGCTCAAAGACTTTGTGGCCGGCAAGCATCTCAATGCATAGAGGCATTGGAAAATAATCAGGGATGCCTGGTGGAGACGTTGGATGGAGTAATGGATGTTTTTCATCAGTATTATAAAGAATTATACACCCAGGATTGCGAATCTCAAGATCAGATTGACCAGTTTTTGTCCAGACTTGATCTACCTGTGGTAGGGCCCCTTGTAAGCGAGCAATTAGATGCCCCAATGTCTATGCTAGAATTACAGACAGCACTTAATGACCTTGCGCTTGGGAAAGCAGCTGGTCCGGATAAACTGCCTGTAGAGGTTTATCGAATGCTTTTCCCAATTATTAAGGATGATATGTTAGCTACTTTTGTCTCTGCTCAGTCTGGTAACCCCCCTCCATCGTGGGACGATGCGAATATTGTGGTGTTCAATAAGAAAGAAAAGCCCTCTAATCTTCCAGGGTCATATAGACCTATATAACTAATAAACGCAGATGCCAAGATACATTCCAAAATACTTGCTACTCGTTTAATTCAAACCGTCCCATCATTGGTCTCTGATCATCAGCATGGGTTTCTTCCCGGTAGAAGCACGGTCAATCATTTACATAGGGTTATCACTGTTCTGGACTACGCTTCGGTATATCATAAAAGTATTGATCTGGTGTTTTTAGATGCTGAAAAAGCTTTTGACCGTGTGACATGGGCATTCCTTTGGTCTGTAATGAATAAAATGGGGTTTGGGCCCCAGTTCTTGCTTGCCCTACAGACCATGCATAAGCGACCACGGGCCAAGATTTGGGCGATGGGGCAAGAGTCAGCTTTTGTTTATATTACACGGGGCACAAGGCAAGGATGCTCATGCTCACCGCTACTATTCGCTATCTATATTGAACCACTGCTGCGAATGCTTGAAACAACACAGGGTATACAATCAATGGTAGTGGGTGATCATCATGTACGGGTCCTAGCATATGTCGATGATATCGCGGTAGTGACATCTGATCCAGAACAAGCATTACGTGAAATTGAGTATGTGACACAAGAGTTTGGGAAATCCTCCGGCTATAAATTAAATATCTTAAAAACCCTGGTTCTGTGCACTGCTGGGCTTTGCACTAATGAACAACGAGTGACGCACGAGGCTAGATACCTGGGGTTCAAAATTAGAATGTCTCTTCAGGAGATAGTAGCTGTAAATTGGGCAGACATATTAGGATCGGTTAAGAGGCAATTGGAAAAGGTGGAATGCCTTCATCTATCGATGGTGGGGTGATGCAATGTTCTAAAGATGGTTATACTACCCAGGGTGCTCTATTATTTTTGGACGATGCCGTTGGAGCTGACACGTGTACAACTAATGCAGCTATAATCTATTACTGATTTGGGGCAGGAAGAAGGCCCTGCGGGCATCAAAATATATGACCTTACCACTTTTAAGAGGAGGATGGGGCGTTCTGCATTTTGTTTTTATTATCTAGTTTGCCTTCTTTAAAACATGAACATTTTGGTGACTGGGGACAAGGCACCGGTGTTTGAAAGCCCAAATACTTATTTGATGTTATTAGGTTGTCAGTCTCGTCAATGGCTGCTCAGATTTCTTGAACCCAGCTACTATAAGAGAACAAGGTTCAAGAGAGTATTAGCCGCATTTAAAGCCCATGTTAGATGTCCTTCACATCTAACATGGGCTTCAATTGGAATTCATTAGAGCATATTATCAAGCCTATTATCGCTGCTTTATCGGGAGTTTTCTGCCGATAAATCTGCGATAATTTTATCGCCTGTCTTGATAATATGCCCCATAATTCCTTAATGTACAAAGATGCACGACATACATTCCAATACAACTTATCAACTCACCTTTCAAATTGATTTGTAGATTAAGAAGAATGCCACTCACACAGTAGATATTCTTATACAGAATCTCTCTAGTTCAATGCTTCCAGCAGAACCACAAAATGGAAAATTTTCCCTCTCATTTTACACATACATACATATAAACAACCAATTAAAATCCTTCACACATTAATTCAAAATGAAACACACATTTCTATTGCTTTAACATTTCAAACCTTTCCAACTGACATAACTTTCCACCCTACCCCCAACAGATCATGCAAAAGTCAACTGTCAACAGAGGTCAAAAGTTCAGCACTGTATAAAACACTGCTCCTCAACAAATTTAGACTATGCATAAGCACTTACCCATAAGTACCAATAAAGAGAAAAGGTCTCATTACAAGCAACCAACATATAAACACATAAACTTGATAGAAATCTGTAAAATATATATTTCTAATTGATTTTCTGTTGCTTACGTACGCTTTATGAAACGACTTTCAGAATTCGCACAGTACGCGTACACGAAATACACCGTAAAAGAAAAAAATATATACCATCTATCACTAATTTTGTACAATCCCCAGGGACCCCATCCCCGGGGCTCAAATATAACGTTCAGGACCGTGGGGGAAGCCCCCAAGCCCCCACGGTCCCAGCCGCCTCTCTGCGTCCTTCTGAACCCGGCATTGCTTTTTGTCAGAGAGACCAGCTTACATGCTGCTCTCTCAGATGAAAAGCAATCTGCTTTCCTACTTGAAAGAGAACTCTCTCCTACCATAGCAAACATCAATGTCCCAATGATAGGCACCCCGTAACACTACAGGAGCCGGCCCTGGGAGGTGGTGGTCCCCAGGGCCATCAAAGGCTCAACAAAGGCCATCAAAGATTTTGACCTTGAGGATCATTTTAAACCCCCCTAAGCAGTCCTAGGGAATAGGAAGTCCTACAGCGAATAGCAAACTTTTCCTGTCAATCTACACACATATACAAATAAGTAAAAAATCACATTTATTCCCACGTTAAATCAAAATGAAACACACTTTCATATTGCTTGAACTTTTGCACCCTTTCCGAACGGACAAAACTTTCAACCCTTCCCCCATTCCACAATCTGCCAATTACCATAGAAACACAACTAACTCAGCAAACAGGTGAAAAGTTCACCATACATTGTTGCAAATTAAAACAGCAAGTGTGCTTGACTTGAGCATATACAGCTTAATTTATGCAACGTTCTTTTCTATCAGTTTTTCTTAACCAATAAAAATCAGGCTTTTGAAAAACAGAAACATACATCCTAGCTTAGTGTAGACTGTTGTTGAACAACTAATCATTTCTTTTCTTTTTTCAAAACTGAATATTGTCCACCATTTTAGAAACATCTTACTTTTCAGACTGCCATTTCATTTACAGACACCTTCACAGTGCATCCAGACCTCTCTTCAACATGCTAAGAGTGTGGGACACAGCTATATTTTCTGGAGCCAAAGGTACGCACAACAGAAAAGAATTCACAAAGACCTACGTTTACCAAATGTCGACATTAAATGGATTGGACAGAGAGGCCATTAGTGAAATCCTGTTTACATCTCCAACACCCTGACCTCATAATTGTTCACTGTGGTGGCAATGACCTAGGCACTTTGACAGGGGTAGGTCTGGAAATGCTTATGAAGGACACCTTTGCACAACTGATTACACTTTTCCCTAAAACTGCCTTTGTCTATTCTATTATATGCCAAAGGCAGAAATGGAACTGGTCCAACCACTATTGTCAACAGATTGAGAAAGCTAGGAAACATGTGAATAAATCTGTTTCTGCCTTTCTCCGAGACTATAGAATGGGGTCCATCTACCACAACAATCTGCGTTTCAATATGCATGACATCTATAGGAGAGACGGTGTACATTTTACAGATAAGGTAAGCAGAGTCTTCCTCTTGAACTTTAGACTCTGCATTGGTACTTACTTGTAGGTACTAAAATCTCCCAATAAACACAAGGGCTCTTTTTAGAGCCACCCAACATCTAAACACATACACTTCATAAGTATCTGAAAAATATTAGTCTTTTTCTTCCTTCAGTACGCTTATAGGACGACTTCCAATCTTCACACAGTACGTCGTCAATACGTGCTTCGTACGCGTACGATAAATCTACCATTAAAAAAAAAGCCTTTATCACTAATTTTTTATAGTCCCCGAGGACCCCATCCCCCGGGACTCAAATGTAACGTTGCGGACCGTGGGAAGAGCCCAAAAGCCTCCATGGTCCCAGCCGGCTCCCCACTTCCTGCGGGAGCCGGCATTGCTTTTCCTCACAGAGTACAGCTTACATGCTTCCATTCTACTTTCAAAGATAATTTCAACAGTTATACATTTTAGAAAATAATATAGTACTGCACGCTAAAGGACAAAAGTCAGCACATTTATGAAAATAGAAAAAAAAATACTTCTACACTCAACAAACTCGTACGCAGAGTACACAGTTAAATTTAAAAACACTCTACCACAACTAGTTTTGAAACGCATTATACAATAAAATGCATCACAAACTGTATCGTAACATCACATAGAAAAAAGAAAGCCCCTCTTACGCTAACAGGAAAACACAACAACAGTACAAGGCCCAAATTTCCATTGCAGTGATTTCTTAGTTGCAAGTCTAGTTGTCAGATCAACACACACACTCCCTCATGGCTGGTATACACCCACACCTCACCCATTCAGTGCATCCGTCACTACACACGTGACCCTATGTATAAAAAAGACGGAGCACACATGTTGTATGCCATTTTAGAGTTGTTCCCAAAGCACCGAACAAGGGGCCCACTATTACATGCGTGGCTCTTTGGTCACTGAGTTAGTGGTGCCCGAAGCACTGAGCGGGTGAACAACCTGCGATGATGACGATGGGAGCAGGAGTATGTCGTTAGCTATAGAGATATCAAGACTCGGCACCATATATGAGACTTCTTTGTTGGAGATCGGGACTACATCATGAAGGAGGTGTCTTTTCCACAAAAAGGTGAGCAGTGAGGCTTGAGTACACATCGGAGGGAGGCAAAGAGTTGTACCTGACAACATACAAAAATGCGACTTAGTATTTTAGACGAACGCACTCCTATATAGTGTATTAAACATCAAAAAACGAACAAGGCAGCTCAAGACCTGGCTGTTCGAGCAGTAGCGGACCCCCCCCCCCAGCGCCTTGAGACCCTCCGGGTGAGTAGTGCGCTATACAAATGTTCTGATTGATTATTAATATACATGCATACATTTTTTTCCCAATAGCAGTAACGTTTTTATAATCGCTGAAATGTCCGGAATATTACCAATACAAACAGTTTGTAGAAATGTGAGAATGAACGTGTATAAAAGCACAATGTTATCTAACTTCAAATTAATATGGTAACAATTACCAATCATAACATCTTTCTTTTAATATCTTTTAGATGTAGAGCTTCGCGATGGATTATATAAGAAGTATGACGGCAATGGCACAATGTGAGCAAAGAAGCTTGTTTCCGAAATAACAACAAGTTATCTGTGAAAGGAGAGAATGTGTAGTATGAAGCAGGCGAGCAAAACACACATTGGGCTAACGGGGCTTCAGCTAGGATCAGATAGCTTCCTGGGCCCCCACACAGTCGCACCCGAGTACGTCACAAGACGTTTTACTTGTTAATGAGACTTTGATGTCCCCCCTTTACAGCTCCTGCAGCTCCACTCTTCTGTTTCCTTGAAGATAAGCCCCCCCCCCCAAAAGGAGCTTGTAAATCTGCATCTGACTTTTCAAGAAAAAAGTTTCAACTTCGGACTTTGCGAGACAGTTTTTTTTTTTTGTAACTTTTTATTATAATAAACCATCAAAAAACGAACAAGGCAATATAACAATAATGCAACCATTAGGTGTGTGGTCAAGGAGGACGGGAGATACACGAGAACATAAGACAGAATTTTTCGATTACAGGTAAGGGGGTCGGAGGTGAGAATTACATATCAGCAATAAGGTACACCACATCATAGCAGGAATGCCGGGTCAGGGCGATTGGGGAGGACTAGAGATCTCAGTGAGTGGGGGCGTACATATATCTCCCCGGTACGAGTTCCATTGGTTCCAAATTTTCCCCCATTTTCTGGGTCTACCTCTCGCCACATACCCCGTTTTCTCTCTAAACATGCACCAGTCCATATTCTCTTTCCAGGCAGTCACTGTAGGGGGCCTCTGGGACCCCCATAATTGTGCAATATCTCGTTTGGCTATCATATTGGCAAGAGTCGCCCATCGAAGCTGTGACACATCATAATCATTCGGCCCCCATACATTCAATAGACATTGTCGGGCTTCTGGCATCATCACAATACCCGTTACCTCACTCATCACATCATGTATACGGTTCCAAAAAAGCACCACCTCAGGGCATTCCCAAATTATATGAAGAATGGTGCCAAGGAGACCGCAACCACGCCTACATAAGCCATCCGCGGAATAGCCCATATGGATCAGGCGAGGGCCAGTGACATAGATTCGATTGAGGATCTTGAGTTGGACCAGGCGGAGGCGGGCCGGAATCGCAACCTCCCTGGGAGAGGAGATCGCAGATTGCCAGTCCTCGTCGTCTAATTCAATACCATCAGAAATCCAGGTGTCCCTAAGGCGGTCAAGCAGGCTTGACCGGTCATTGATCATCTTTTTATAAAACAAAGAAATGGTGCTATCCGGCACATGACCATCTAATATACGATCTTCGAGGGGGGAGGATTCCGGAACGTCACTACCCACAGGAAAAACTGAATTCAAGGCATGACGTACTTGAACATAACGAAAGAATTCCCTATCACTCAGCTGATATTCCACTTGTAAGTCCGAAAAGGTCTTTATCCTGCCCCTAACCCAGAGATCACGCACTTTACTAATACCGATCGTATCCCATTTGTCAAACCCCTTCGTCTTCCACAGACAACCCAATTTTGCGGAGGCATAAAGCGGAGTCGCACGGGTTAATCTATCTCTCCAGCCCATAGCCGCAGTCGCGCTATGCCACACTCGCACGGCTATATCAGTAGGACCTGAGAGTTGCAAACGGGAGGATCCCGGATAAAGCACCCTGTTATAATCACCACCCGGTAGCAGCCACTTATCCATTTCAAACGCTGGATTCAACGCCTGACCATACATCTCATGGTTTGAGGAAAATTTAATTTTGCCTTGCTATGTGCCCCTACGTGTTCCCCATCATGTGGTATATGTGCATGATTTCTATGCATTTTCCTTCCATGACCGAAAATAAAGACGCATTTGCAGTTGCGTCCAACGTTAGTATGTTAGTTATCCAGTCCTCCGTGAAAGCAACGTGAATTAGGCTTCTAGGCCTATGTTGCCAACGTCTTTACATGGTGCACGTTAAATCATCGAGATGCACCCGTTTCTAAGGCCCCACAGGGCCCGGACACCAGATTCAGGCCTCAGGCCTCCTGAACCGTTCCGAGAGATGCAGCCCCGCCCGCATCCTTGACCCTTCCCTTACTTCCTGCCCAGCAACGCGGTGCCCGGCTCGGCCTGGCCTGCCTGCCAAGAATATGTTATGCCTACAGTTATCTGTTCAGCTCCCCGGCTTCACATTCCTAGCTAACGAACAGGATAAACATATCCGTCTACGGTCCAGTCTTTCTGTCTCCATGCAAGTGATTTACTGAATTAGTATCCATAGAAGATCCATAGCTCACGCAATACATAAAGGAATATACGCATACACTAGCCTTTGGTGACGAGCAGCCTTTGCTCTGATGACTTTTAGAATCAAGCAACATGTTCTCCAAACACTAGATATCAGATACGCTATAGGTACAGGTCGTTCTGACATCCCAGACTTCAGTCTCCTCTACTAGTGCTAGAAGTCAGCGCTCCCCAGCCCTCCCCAGTTACACGTCATGACTCGTTTTGCGCGCACCAGTAGGTTAAAGGTTCCAGCTGCCCATGAAACCCCCTCCATGTGTCCACCCACCTATGACACTTCTGTGACGTCTACATCACACACCTCCGTGCACGCCCTGTGCACGCCTTCTTTCACGCCCATATGTTCTTATCTTTCTCTTTTCACTTGTTACGCCTACTGTATTCAATGCAATTGTACAGTTCTACTATATATATTGTATGATGTTAATGAAATGTTGAATATCCCTTCCTGAACCTTAGTAGGTGATGGAACACGATGTCCATTGGCTCGAGCCATTTAATTAAAGCCCGTATGACTCAGATACCACGGACTCTGCCTCTCATTTATTGAGCTATCCTTTTCATTTAAATGCATAGAAAAATAGTACCGGTAATTTATTTATTTACCACATAATGGCGCCCGAATAGGGACTAGCCCCTTCCCCACGCGCCGGCGATGTAACGCAGGCCCCCTGACCCCGGACTGCGGTCCAGCATCCAGACGAGGCGGTGAGGAAGGCGGAGAGTCCCGACCAGAGCCCAAGCCGAGAGAGCAAGGTCCGAGGTATCCGGAGGCCCACCTGTTTCCGAAGCCCGAAGTGCATGCGTAGTGCGTAGCAGTAACCAGACGTCGTAGCAGTCCAGTCCAGTCCAGTCCAGTCCGAGGCCTTCAGTATTGCTTCCCGGTGAGTACCATTGCTGGGAACGCATCTAGACGGGTTCATTAATTTGTGCCCGGTCCAGACGGGTCTGGGTACACAGATCCGGTCCGACGTGTTCACCTAGGTGGATACGGTATGACGTGTCTCTTTATGAGACCGGTATGTTCTGTACTGTTTTAGCAGTGCATCCAGTAATTCTGTTTTCTAGTATAGTCTCTCGAGATTTCCAGTATTATGTTCTCAATGTACTAGGTAGTATCTGTTCGAACTGTTTTTAATATGTTTTGATGTCGTGGTATGAATGATTTGTTTCCTATTTCATTACTGTGTTTACTGTGTTCATTGTGTTCAAATTCAGGTACGTTCAAATATGCCTCTGTTTTCAAAGTTACGTCAGATAGGAACCAGAAAAGGGATACTCGAAGAATCAGTTCCTGTCCCACCTAGGGACAGTCCTGGACATTTCATGTATCATAAACATGGCTTAGATGCCATACTATACTTAGACTTATGGGTAGACTATACCAAACATCTGGAAGAGAAATATAGATGGCCTGTTTCAGGAACCTGGGATGCTGAGTACATCATGAGAGTAGAAGAAGCATTATGGAAAAAGAAAGCTAGACAATCCCAGAAAGATGCCATAGAATTGTGGCGTAAAGAATCGCATAAAAGAACAGAAAAAGAAATCAGAAAAGCAGAACTAAGTAGGGAATCATCAGAAAAAGCTCAAGAAAGGGAACTACTAGAAGAAGGTGAACGAGTTAGAGCAGAACAGTCAGACAGACAAAGAAATGCCCTTATTAAAGGCATGTATCCCCTTCTCGCCGAGGGCCTGCCTAAGGCGACCCCGGAAGCACCCTGTAATTTACCGCCACCATTGGTCCCGACTAAGCTACGTCATAAACCGACCGCAGCTGAAATTTTCCTTTCTTCCTATTTAGACGACACTGTCCCAGAATATACAAATCCGAATCCTCCTTCGCCTGTTCAACCTCACAACCCTGCTATTAACGCAATTACGGTTCCTCCAGACACTGGTCCCGGAAATCCTTTTAATCCGCCAGTAACCCAGGACCAACCCACATTACGCTTGCCTACTTTACCAGTCACATTACCAGCAACGGCACATCCAGTATTAGTTGCCGATTCTAGTTCAGGAGTAGCAGGGGGAGGTATCCCTATCACCCCGCCTCAAGTAAAACGAATGACGCTGAGAGACGCAGCATTACAGCGCACACCAAAAGTAGCTACATACGCAGCCCTCAAACAATACCTTACAGATTGTAGATATGACCCAGTGCCAGGCGAAGATCAGATGATATTATATTCCATACGTCTACGACGAGTTGCAAGCTATTTGACTATCATACCATAAATGAGGGAACATTTAGACAGAATATATCATTTTATCAGAACAGGGGAAAGACCAGAAAGTATTCACGAGGCTATGGCACACAGGAAAGTCGAGACTCAAAATATGATCTTACAGTTTTTGATAAATTGTTTAATAAGAGAACAAGACCATCCTGGTAAAAACAAAGACGAGATGAAAGTCTTGATAAAATGGAGTGACAACATAGCAGACGGAAAACACAGTAAACAAGGTTGTATAGAATCCATGTATAGAAAGATTCGTAAGGAAATCCTAGGCATACACGAAAGGGAGAAAGCAACAAGAGAAACCGAGAAAGAGAATGACACTTCAGACGAAGATGTAGACACAGAGAACCCAGACAGAATAGCGTACGTAGGTAGGACGAGACCTTCTGACAGACACACACGCCTAGAATGCAAGAGAACTTTTCTTCCTCCCGTACCAGAACAGTGTTCTCTTGAGCATTTATTCCAAGCTACCGATAGAGTTTTGAAACAACGAATAGGTTACAGTGAGCTTAGTACCATGCATGAACAGGAACTAGCCCGATCAGCAGTTCAATGGACTAGTAATTCTAGCACATTTTCAGACGAAGTAGTGGCTCAGACGTTTCTGAAACTTTCCCCAGACGAACAGCGACTGGTGGGTATGTACATGATCCAACACCTCATTACACTGTACGAAAGTCAGCATTCTGACCCAGGTCCCCTATATAATGTATTGGACGAGTTACTCCTAAACAGATGGAGAGGCCTAGGTACCGATTTGATTAATGTCATTTTAGAACAACGCCAAAAATACAGAACGTTCCTGACTCCACATTTCGTTCCTGTTCCACCCCCAGTAAGGAAGACATTTTACATAGACAGACAGAATCCCTTGCGAGAAGTCCATCCTGTTAAGGGAACGGGAGGTGCGCTCGAACGAGTATTTGTTTACACCCCTTTAACGAAAATAGAATTACTGGAAATGAAAAAGTTAGTGCCCTGTCACGATAAAGATCCAGCAGGGTTCCACCGTGAATTAAAAGACATGCTCCGCATGGGAGAATACACGTATCCCGATATCATTAAAATGTTAAAGGTCCTGTTGCCTGCGGGCATATATGAAAAACTTAAAGAAAAAGAATGGGAGGTGGGAGAGAAAAAGATTGACTGGGCAGAATTAGAAGACGAAGATAAAACACGAGTTCCTGGTACTGGTCTCGGGGAAAAAGCCAAAGCATTGCCCGAGTTGTTAATACAAGTCTTGCCAAGATTACTAGCCACGAAAAAGGAAGACTGGGATGCCATCTCAGCCTGTAAACAGAAACAAGACGAAGACATTAGTGATTTTTATTCCAGATTTGAGAAATGTTTCATTATTAATAGCGGCTTGAAAACAAGTAGTGAGTCGTATCCCCATCTTTTTGTTACCAAATTAGTAGAGAATTCTTTACCACAAGTTAAAAATCGAGTACTGAAAGTTGAGAGTACCTGGCAAGCTAATACCCCGTCCCAAATGGTACAAATGTTACAGTACCACCAGAACCGAATCAGAGAAGAGCAAGAAAACGAAAGGAGACGTATGAAAGACACGAAAATGAAAGTACTAGTTGCACAGTCTGTTCCGGTGGATAGTCAGAAGAGGGGTACGACTCAGACTAGTCATTCTGCGACTCCCGTTAAAGGGACATGCAATTATTGTAAACAGCCAGGTCACTATATAAACGAATGTGCCATTCTGAAACACAACATAGCTACTGGTAAGACGAAAGAAAGACCACGTCCTCCTAGGCAGGAACATATTCCACAAAATACGCAACCACCGCAGAATGCCCAACAGACAGTAACAGTACCGCAGCCTATAGCTGCCACACAACACGTTTCACAGCAGATGTACCAGTACGCGCAGTCAGATTATCCAGAATATCAGCAGTATTCATGAAACAGCCTAGAGAGAGAGGTTGGCTTGCCTCTTATTGAGGTTCCTATAGATCAAGAGGGTCCCTATGTACACAGCCAGGTATTAGGGAAAGACAGAAAATTTCTGATTGATACAGGGGCAAGTAGGACTACTATCAGTCATGACGAGGTTCCAGGGGCCCCTCTCTCAGGCTCAAGAAATGTTTCCCTGGGATTTTCAGGAAAGCCTATTGTTAATGAAATATCGAAACCAGTTTCCCTAGAAGTTGGTCCATTGTCCCGAACTACAGACTTGTTACTTACGAAATCATGTCCAGAAAACTTACTTGGTATTAAAACATTGAAAGAACTAGGAGCAGTGATTTGTTGTTCTCCGGAAGGAGTGAGATTGTTTTTACGTGATTTTAAAGGACATTATGTGTTAAAAGATTTTGATCCAAGATTATTGAATGTACCACAGCATTTATGGGCGCAAGGTCCTACTGATGTATGTTGTATGCACATTACACCATACCGTGTCACTCTGAAACAAGGAGTTGTATTACCACGAATCCGACAATACAAGTTACCACCTGAGGCTGTAGCAGCCTTATCAAAAATCATTGACGAGCTCATTGCTCAAGGAGTGGTTGTAGAAACTGACTCCAATGTATGTAATTCTCCGATCATTCCGATCCTTAAACGTACTGACCCAAATGCACCTCCAGTCTATCGACTAGTGATTGACCTTCGAGAACTTAATAAATGTATCATACCCCAGTACCCAGTGGTTCCAGATATCTCTTCCCTATTGACTGCCATTGATTCCGAAGCTACGTTCTTTACTGTTATCGATCTCAAGAACGCCTTCTTTAGTGTCCCCATCCATCCGGACAGCCAGTTCCTTTTCGGATTCTGTTTAAATGGACGAAGTTATAAATTTACACGTGCACCTCAAGGTTTCACAGAAAGTCCTAGTATTTACAGTCAAGCACTGAAACGTCAACTAGATAGTATTCACATGCCAACTGACACTGCCCTGCTCCAGTATGTTGATGACCTATTAATTACAGCCCGTACAGAACGTGACTGCGTACGTGCGTCACTGACAGTCTTGTATTTTCTGGCAGAAATGGGACACAAGGTGTCCCCTTCGAAACTACAATTCTGTGTCCAGCAAGTGGTGTACCTTGGTCACTTGCTGTCCAAGAGGGGTAGACAGCTGACACCTGACCGTATCCAGTTAATTGCACATCTTCCACAGCCCAAGACACAGAAGGAGGTATGAGCTTTTATCGGCCTCACCTCTTACTGCAGACAATGGATCCCTCAGTACGCATATCTAGCCAAGCCACTGATACAGTTGACAACACAGGAGGCAGCGACATCGACTGTCCTCCCTTGGACCCAGGAACATACACTTGTTTTCAACGAATTAAAGAAAGCTTTATGTCAAGCACCTGTTTTAGCGACGCCATGCTACAGCAAACCTTTTACACTTTTTGTCACTGAACGCGATGGTACAGCATTATCTGTTCTCACACAAGATCAAGCAGGACAACACAAGCCTTGTGCTTATTTTTCTAGCACATTGGATTCAGTAGCCCAGGCTTTGCCTGCGTGCCTCAAATCAGTTGCAGCCACAGCTTTAGCTATCAGACAAAGTGATTCCATAGTTTTAGGACACCCCCTGACAGTACAGGTTCCACACTCCGTGGAAGTTCTTTTAAACAGAACACAGACTCAGCACTTGACAATTGCACGATTGACAGGATATGAACTGACACTGTTTCAGCCACACATAGAGGTCAGACGCTGCAACATATTAAACCCTGCTACACTGTTACCCTCGATTACCTCAAATCCTACAACACATGACTGTGTGGAAGTTATTAATACCATGACGAAGCCAAGACAAGACTTGACGGACATTGCATTACCTGACCCAGACCTGACACTTTATGTGGATGGTTCATGTATGAGAACAAGTACAGGAGAGTTAGTGGCAGCATATGCAGTGACTACTGAAACTGAAGTTATAGAAACACATCGTATTGACACCCTGTCTGCTCAAGCAGCAGAGCTCATCGCTCTGACCCAAGCCTGCATACGAGCCAAGAACCTGAAAGTAAACATATATACAGATTCACGTTATGCATTCGGAGTCGTCCACGAATTTGGAGTCCTCTGGCAAGAAAGAGGTTTTATGACCTCTCATGGAGCCAAAATTCAGCATGGCCCCCTCATTCAAGCTCTGTTAGAAGCAATACATGTACCTACAGCTATAGCCATTATGAAGTGCAAAGCACATACGAGAGTCACTGACACCATTTCCCAGGGTAACGACCTGGCAGATCGAACAGCCAAGCTTACAGCTCAGACTCCAGACATTCCAGCTGACACGACAAAGACAGACGTTTCAGTCCTGACGACTTGCATGACAGTCAAGGATCCCACACAAGATGTACTAGACATACAGACACATGCCACTATAGAAGAGATCAGGAAATGGACTGAACAAGGAGGGGTCCAGACAGATCAGGGATGGTTGACGAAGGGAGAAGCCACATGGTTTCTCCCCGACTCTATGGTTCAAGTCATTATTAATACCGCACATAGTCCAGCACACTTAGGAGAAAAAGCCATGTTAGACAGCATCCAGAACCTCTGGTTTAACAAGCATTTACGAGCAGCAGCGAAGCAGAAAGTGCGTGCCTGCATGATCTGTTGTCAGTTCAATCCAGGAAAAGGTGTTCCCGTGGAACAAGGTGGATTTCATCCTCCTGACCATCCTTTTGAAGTCCTCCAGATGGATTATATCCAGATGGATCGATGTCGAGGATTCAAGTATGTCCTCGTAGTTGTATGCGCTCTATCCAGATGGACAGAAGCATATCCAGTCCCAGATTATACTGCCGCGACCACTGCCAAGCAGCTGGTTCGTGAGTTTTTCCCTCGATATGGTTTGCCCCGTGTCGTGTATTCAGATAATGGACAGCCATTCTCGTCCGAACTCATGAAACAGGTATCACTTCTGTTAGGGTACCAGTGGAAATTCCACTGCGTACGACACCCCGAGGCAGCTGGTCTCGTCGAGCTGAGGAAAATTGAATTTTGCCTTGTTATATGTGCCTACGTGTTCCCCATCCTATGTTATATGTGCATGATCGATATGCATATATCCCCCTATGATCGATTTAAGACGCAATTATAGTTGTGTCCAACTCTAGTATGCCAGTATCCAGTTCTCGTGAAAGCAACGAGTATTAGGCCTATGTTGCCACGTTTTACATTATGCACGTTAATTCACCGCATTGTCCCCGTTTCTAGGCCTCAAAAGGGCCCGGACACCAGATTCAAGCTCCAGTCTCCTGAACCCACTCCGAGGAGCGATGCAGCCCCCACCTGCATCCCTGACCCTTCACTTACTTCCTGCCAAGCAGCGCGGTGCCCGGCCTGGCTCTGCCTGCCTGTCTGCCAAGAATATGTTATGCTTCCAGTTATCAGTCCAGTTTTCCTTCTCCGCATTCCTAAGCTACTGAACCGCATCAGAGGTTCAGCTATAGTCTAGTCTTTCTGTCTCCATGCAAGAGAATTACTGTATTAATATTCATAGAAGATTCATAGCACACGCAATACACGAAGAATATATGCATGCACCAGCCTTAGTGTCAAGTAGCCTTTGCCCTGATAACTTTTAGATTCTATCAACATGTACTCCAAACACCAGATACCAGATATGCTATAGGTACATGTCGTCCTGACACCGCAGACTTTAGTCTCCTCTTCAAGTGCAGAAGTCATAGCCCCCAGTTCTCCCCGGTAACACGTCATTGCCCGTTTGCGCGCACCACTAGGTTAAAGGTCCCAGCTACTCAGGTAGCCCCCTCCATGTTTCCGCCCATTCATGACACTTCTATGACGTCTCACATCACATGTCTCAGTGCACGCCCTGTGCACGCCTTCTTCTTCCGCCCATGTGTTCTTATCTTGCGTTTGTCATTAAGTTACGCCTACTGTATGTAATGTACTTGAAATGTCTTACTATATATACACTGCACTGTTAATGAAACGGGTGCAGCTGCCTTCCTTCCTATTTTATTTCAGGCTGTCCCGTTCCAGTCCCTTCCCCTTTGCCTGAATAAAGCCTGTTCAACTCGGATACATCGGATCCTGCCTCTTATTTATTGAGCTATCTGTTATTGTTAATATATTCAAAAATAGTACTGGTAATTAATTATTTATTTACCACATAAATGGCTCCCGAACAGGAACGTGCCCCTTCCTCACGCGCTGGCGATGTACGCAGGTCCCCTGACCCTCTGCAGCCGTGACAGAACTCTACTGCGCACCGGCAGATATTTCTGCTTCAAGTCTCCCTCAGGCCCACGGAGGAGACAGAGACTGCGGTCCGGCATCCAGACGAAGCGGTGTGGAATGCGGTTCGTCCCGACCAGAGCCCAAGCCGAGAGTCAAGGTCCGAAGTATCCGGAGGCCCACCTGTTTCCGAAGTCCGAAGTTCGTAGTCCGACGTCGTAGCAGTCCAGTCCAGTCCGAGGCCTTTCAGTTTCTGCTTCCCGGTGAGTACCGTCGCGGGGGAAGTATCTAGACAGGATCATTAGTTTGTTCCTGGTCCGTTGGGTTTGGGTACACAGATCCAGTCCGAAGTATTCACCTAGGTGGGTACGGTATGACGTGTCTCTTGATGGGACCGGTATGTTCTGTACTGTTTTAGCAGTGCATCAAGTAATTCTAGTAAGTTTCGTTCTCGAGAAATTCATGTGTTCTGTTTTCAGTGTACCAGGTAGTATTTCTGTTCGAACTGTTATTAATGTATTTCTATGTCGAGGTATGAGTGATTTGTTTGCCATATTATTACTGTGATTATTGTGTATTGTGTTCCAAGTGTATTACCGAAATGCCTCTGTTCTCGAAATTACGTCAGTTAAAGACCAGAAAAGGGTTACTCGAAGAAGCAGTTCCTGTCCCTCCTAGGGACAGTCCAGGACATTTTATGTATCACAAGCATGGCTTAGATGCCATAATATATCTAGACTTATGGGCGGACTATACCAAGGAACTAGAAGAGAAATATAGATGGTCCGTATCAGGTACATGGGATGCCGAGTGCATCATGCGAGTAGAAGAAGCATTATGAAAAAAGAAAGCCAGACAGTCCCAGAAAGATGCCATCGAGTTATGCGCAAAGAATCTCATAAAAGAACCGAAAAAGAATTCAGAAAAAAAGAATTAAGTAGGGAATCCTCAGAAAGAGCCCAAGAAAGGAAATTAATAGAAGAAGGTGAACGAGTTAGAACAGAACAGTCAGACAGACAGAGAAATGCCCTTATTAAAGGTATGTATCCTCTTCTTGCCGAGGGCTTGCCGAAGGCAACCCCGGAAGCACCCTGTAATTTACCGCCACCATTGGTCCCGATTAAGCTACGTCATAAACCGACCGCAGCTGACATATTTCTTTCGTCCTATTTGGACGACACCGTCCCAGCCTATGCAAATCCTGTTCCGCCTGCTCCCGTTAATAATGTAATTCCTGTCCCGCCAACTACTGTTCCCGGGGGTCAAGTTCATATTCCAGCACCCCCGGACCAGCCCACAGTAAATGTACCCGTTTTACCAGTCACTCTGCCAGCCCGTACAGTATTAACTGACGATTCCAGCTCAGGAGGGGCTGAAGGAGGTGCTCCTATCACCCCGCCTCAAGTTAGACGACTGACGCTGCATGACGTAGCGTTACAGCGTACGCCAAAAGTGGCGACATACACAGATCTCAAGCGACTTTTTACTGACTGTATATATGATCCAGTTCCAGGCGAAGATCACATGATCTTATATTCAGTACGTTTAAGACGGGTGGCCAGCTTTTTGATCACCCTGCCTGATATGAAGGAACATCTAAACAGAATATATCGTTTTATCCGTACAGGAGAGAATCCAGGAAGTATTCACGAAGCTATGTCACAAAGGAAAGCCGAGGTTCAACTTATGATTTTAAAGTTCTTGATTAACTGTTTAATAAGAGAACAAGATTATCCAGATAAAGACCAAGACGAGATGAAAGTCCTGACCAGGTGGAGTGACAATATAGCCGAGGGAAAACACAAGGTAGTGTAGAGAGTATGTACAAGAAAATTCGTAAGGAAATAATACGTATACACCAGAAAGAGGAAGCAAAACGAGCAACCGAGAAAGAGAATGACTCTTCCAGTGAAGAGGTAGACAGCGAGAATACCTCCAGAATAGCGTATGTAGGTAGAACTAGACTTTCCGACCGATATTCACGCCTAGATTACAAGAAAGCTTTTCCTCCTCCAGTACCAGAACAGTGTTCTCTTGAGCAAGTATTCCAAGCCACCGATCACATTCTGAAATTACGAATAGGGTATAGTGAGCTTAGTACAATGCATGAACAAGAACTAGCCCGATCAGCAGTCCGATGGACTAGTGATTCTACCACGTTTCCAGATGAAATAGTGGCCCAAATGTTTCTGAAACTGCCCCCAGCCGAGCAACGTCTGGTGGGCACATATATGATTCAGCACCTCATTACACTGTATGAGGAACAACATTCTGATCCAGGTCCTTTACATAATGTACTGAACGAGTTACTCCAAAACAAATGGAAAGGTCTAGGTACCGATTTAATTAGTGTCATACTAGAACAGCGCCACAAGTACCGAACGTTTCTGAATCCACATTTTGTTCATGTCTCACCCCCAGAAAATAAATCATTCTACATAGACAGACAGAATCCGTTACGAGAAGTACATCCAGTCAAGGGAGAGGGGGGTGGTCTAGAACGAGTATTTGTTTACACCCCTATCACGAAAATAGAACTCCTGGAAATGAAAAAGTTAATTCCCTGTC
Organism: Lissotriton helveticus; assembly: GCF_964261635.1. Taxonomy (NCBI): domain Eukaryota; kingdom Metazoa; phylum Chordata; class Amphibia; order Caudata; family Salamandridae; genus Lissotriton; species Lissotriton helveticus. Next base: position 1,744,440,839 of record NC_136067.1, read on the forward strand.
ATGATAAAGATCCAGCAGGGTTTCACCGTGAATTAAAGGACATGCTCCGTATGGGAGAATACACGTATCCTGATATCATTAAAATGTTAAAGGTCCTGTTGCCTGCGGGCATATATGAAAAACTCAAAGAAAAAGAATGGGAGGTGGGAGAGAAAAAGATAGATTGGACAGCATTAGAAACTGAAGATAATACACGAGTACCAGGTACCGGTCTTGGGGATAAAGCTAAAGCTTTGCCCAAATTGTTAATACAAGTCTTGCCAAGATTACTAGCCACGAAAAAGGAAGATTGGGATGCCATCTCAGCCTGTAAACAGAAACAAGATGAAGATACTAGTGATTTTTATTCTAGATTTGAGAAATGTTTCATTATTAATAGTGGTCTGAAAACAAGTAGTGAGTCGTATCCCCATCTTTTTGTTACCAAACTAGTCGAAAATTCAAGTCCACAAGTTAAAAATAGAGTACTGAAAGTCGAAAGTACCTGGCAAGCTAATACTCCGTCACAAATGCTCCAGATGCTACAGTATCACCAGAACAGAATCAGGGAAGAGCAGGAACACGAAAAGAGACGTATGAAAGACACGAAAATGAAAGTATTAGTTGCACAATCTGTTCCACAAGACAGTCAGAAGAGGGGTCCGAATCAAGCCAGTCATCCGACAGCTCCAGTTAAAGGGACATGCAATTACTGTAAACAGCCAGGTCATTATATAAACGAATGTGCAGTTCTGAAACGCAACATAGCTACTGGTAAGACAAAAGAGAGACCACGTCCGCATAGACAAGAACAAGTTTCACAGACTTCCCAGCCACCGCAGAATGCACAATAGACAGTTACAGTACCGCAGCCTATCGCTGCAACACAACACGTTACACAGCAGATGTACCAGTATGCACAGTCAGAGTATCCAGATTATCAGCCGTATTCATGAAACAGCCTAGAGAGGGAGGTAGGCTTGCCTCTCATCGAGATTCCTGTAGATCAAGAGGGTCCCTATGTACACAGTCAAGTATTAGGGAAAGACAGAAAGTTTCTGATTGATACAGGGGCAAGTAGGACTACCATCAGTCATGACGAGGTTCCAGGGGCTCCGCTCTCAGGCTCTAGAAATGTTTCCCTTGGATTTTCAGGAAAGCCTATTGTTAATGAAATATTGAAACCAGTTACTCTAGAAGTCGGTCCATTGTCCCGAACTACAGACTTGTTACTCACGAAATCATGTCCAGAAAATTTACTAGGCATTAGGACCCTGAAAGAATTAGGAGCAGTAATATGCTGCTCCCCAGAAGGGGTGCGACTGTTCCTGAGAGATTTTAAAGGTCATTATGTATTACGTGATTTTGATCCAAGATTATTGAATGTACCGCAGCATTTATGGGCGCAAGGTCCAACTGATGTAGGTTGTATGCATATCACACCCCATCGTGTTACCCTGAAGCCAGGTGTTGTATTACCACGAATCAGACAGTACAAATTGCCACCTGAGGCTGTAGCAGCCTTATCTAAAATTATTGACGAGCTTATTGTTCAAGAAGTGGTTGTAGAGACTGACTCCAATATATGTAATTCTCCTATCATTCCGATTCTGAAACGTACTGATCCAAATGCACCTCCAGTTTATCGATTAGTGATTGACCTTCGAGAACTTAATAAATGTATCATACCCCAGTACCCAGTGGTTCCAGATATTTCTTCCCTATTGACAGCAATTGATTCTGAAGCTACGTTCTTTACAGTTATCGATCTCAAGAACGCATTCTTTAGTGTCCCCATTCATCCAGACAGCCAGTTCCTTTTCGGATTCTGTTTAAATGGAAGAAGCTATAAATTTACACGAGCTCCTCAAGGTTTCACAGAAAGTCCTAGTATTTACAGTCAAGCACTTAAAAGACAACTAGACAATATTCACATGCCAACTGACACTGCCCTGCTCCAGTATGTCGATGATCTATTGATCACAGCCCGTTCTGAACGTGACTGCGAACGTGCGTCACTTACAGTTCTGTATTTTCTGGCCGAGATGGGGCACAAGGTGTCCCCTTCCAAATTGCAATTCTGTGTCCAGCAAGTGGTCTACTTAGGACACTTACTGTCCAAGAGGGGTAGGCAGTTGACACCTGACCGTATCCAGTTAATAGCACGTCTTCCACAGCCCAAGACACAGAAGGAGGTACGAGCTTTTATCGGCCTCACTTCTTATTGCAGACAATGGATTCCTCAGTATGCATTTTTAGCCAAGCCACTGATACAGTTAACGACACAGGAGAGAGCCGTAACGACTGTCCTCCCTTGGACCCAGGAACATACACTTGTTTTCAATGAATTAAAGAAAGCTTTATGCCAAGCACCTGTTCTAGCAACACCGAACTACAGTAAGCCTTTTACACTTTTTGTTACTGAACGTGATGGTACTGCATTATCTGTTCTCACACAAGATCAAGCAGGACAATACAAGCCCTGTGCTTATTTTTCTAGCACATTAGATCCAGTAGCCCAGGCTCTGCCTGCGTGCCTCAAGTCAGTTGCAGCCACAGCACTAGCTATCAGACAAAGTGATTCCATAGTGTTAGGACATTCCCTGACAGTACAAGTTCCACACTCCGTGGAAGTTCTTTTAAACCGAACACAGACCCAGCACTTGACAATTGCACGTTTAACAGGTTATGAACTGACACTGTTTCAGCCACACATAGAAATCAGACGCTGCAACATTTTAAATCCAGCTACATTGTTACCGTCAGTTACTTCAAATCCTGCCACACATGACTGTGTGGAAGTTGTTAACGCTACGACAAAGCCAAGACAAGACTTGACAGACATTGCATTACCTGATCTCGACCTGACACTTTATGTGGATGGTTCATGTATGAGAACAAGTACAGGAGAACTAGTAGCCGCGTATGCAGTGACTACTGAAACTGAAGTTATAGAAACACATCGTATAGACACCCTGTCTGCTCAAGCAGCGGAGCTTGTCGCTCTGACCCAAGCCTGCATACGTGCCAAGAACCTGAAAGTTAATATATACACAGATTCACGTTATGCATTCGGAGTTGTACACGACTTTGGAGTACTCTGGCAAGAAAGAGGCTTTATGACTTCTCATGGAACCAAGATTCAGCATGGCCCCCTCATTCAAGCTCTGTTAGACGCATTACATTTACCGACAGCTATCGCCATCATGAAGTGCAAGGCACATACGAAAGTCACTGACATCATTTCCCAGGGTAACGATCTAGCAGATCGAACAGCCAAGCTCACAGCCCAGACTCCAGACATTCCAGTTAACACGACACCGACACACATTCCAGATCAGACTACTTGTATGACCGTTAAGGACCCAACACAAGATGTGATAGATATACAGTTACATGCCACTCCAGAAGAAATCAAGAATTGGTCTGAACAAGGAGGGGTCCAGACAGATCAAGGATGGTTGACAAAGGGAAAAGCCACATGGTTTCTCCCCGACTCTATGGTTCAAGTCATTATTAACACCGCACATAGTCCAGCACACTTAGGAGAAAAAGCCATGTTAGACAGTATTCAGAACCTCTGGTTCAACAAGCATTTACGAGCAGCAGCCAAGCAGAAAGTGCGTACCTGCATGATCTGTTGTCAGTTCAATCCAGGTAAAGGTATCCCGGTGGAACAAGGTGGATTCCATCCTCCTGACCACCCTTTTGAAGTCCTCCAGATGGATTATATTCAGATGGAGCGATGTCGAGGTTTCAAGTATGTTCTCGTAGTTGGTTGCGCTTTGTCCAGGTGGACAGAAGCATATCCAGTCCCAGATTACACAGCTGCGACCACTGCCAGGCAGTTGGTTCGTGAGTATTTCCCCCGCTATGGATTGCCTAGGGTCGTGTATTCAGATAACGGCCAGCCATTCTCATCCGAGCTCATGAAACAAGTTTCCCTTCTGTTAGGGTACCAGTGGAAGTTCCATTGTGTACGCCATCCTGAAGCAGCCGGTCTCGTAGAGAGACATAACCAGACTCTGAAAATCCGCATCGCCAAAGTATGCGCAGAGAAAGGCGTAGATTGGATGGTCGCCCTGCCAGTCGCCCTTTTTTATATGAGAATGGTCGCTCATTCCCGTTCAGGTCTATCTCCATATGAGATAGTGTTTGGTCGACCCCCAAATATGTGGGGTACACCTAGACCACGTACAATTACCGATGTTGACAGTAATATGCTGACAGATTATTTGGCCGCCTTGATGTCTGCACTACAATCTTGTCGTTCACAGGTTGCCGCTGCATTTCCAGACAACACCGAAGTGAAACCGCACAAGGTCGTTCCAGGTGACTTCGTCCTTGTGAGAAATTTTGATCGTTCAAGTCCGCTGGAGCCCCGTTGGAAGGAGCCCCGCCTTGTTCTTCTCACCACCCGGACAGCAGTAAAAGTCGAAAACAGAAAAGGGTGGCTACACGTGAGCCACGTCAAGAAATTCCATGGACTTAAAGCAAAAACTTTTCTCAAAGACTGCCCCGTTCTCAAGGACTGCCCAGACACTGAATTTAAACTTCCCCTGTTAGAGAAAACTCCGCAGCAGGAGTATAAACAGAAATTGAGGTCTAGTAAGTCAGCCAGTTTAATTGTCTAAGTCCCTCTCGGGTGAAACGGTTAGACAGGTTCCTGACATGTATGAGATAGACCCACACAGTGAGAGAGTTAGTCAAAACTCTAAGAGATGTATAGTTACTCTGTTCTTTCTATTATTTCTAAGTCTTATGGTTACATGCATAAGTTATGCTGTACATTTATGTTTTCCTATTTCACATGTACATATGTTTTCTAATGCTACAGTAGAGCACACATTTAGTGACCTGCCTCCTCACGAGTTATCCTATCGTCTTGCTATGCGTAATAATACTTTTATCCGAATGCTGCACTATTCACACCAGACCAGCAATGCCACTAATTGTTGGGTGTGTGGTCGACTCCCCCCTTTCCAGACATCGAAGGGAGTTCTGCCACTCTTTCCCTATCCATTTTCACACAATGGTTCGTGTGGAGCATGGTCCACGTTAACGTCATCCTCAAATGATATGTCCCTTCTGAATCGAACATGTTTCCCAGACAAGCAAGGTCTTTCCCATAGAACAGGATTAGATCTAGAAAATGAAGTATATGATTTAGGTAATTATTCCTCGAATTTCATGGTTCTGAATGTTCAGTCCGAGACTACTCCAGATTTGCCTGCTATTTCAGTTCTACCAGTTAAAGGCGAATTATGTGTCAGAAAGAATGGTTCTGCACATGTAGGACATAGTGATTGTACCACTATGGTCGAGTATAGTGACAGTGGGAAATCTATTTTCAAAGCCTCACGTCATTCTTATTTTGTGTGTGGTCAGACCGCATATGTACGTCTGCCTCTGGATTGGGATGGAACATGTTACATTGCCTTCCTACTGCCACCAGTTTTTCTAGCCCCATCCGATTATCACAGAAATACAAATCTAGTACACGTTAGACATAGAAGGGAGATCGAGTCCCCAATTGTCGATCAAACTGAAACTGCCTTAGAACAATATCAAGACTTCAATAAAGGTTTCTTTTTCTTCATAGGTCCTGTCCAGAATAGTAAGTTAATACGTAGGCTAACCAGAACCCTTGAAGCAGTAGTGAATGAGACTACTTCCGCTCTAGGTAACTTAACTGAAGAACAATCTGCTATGAGATTTGTCGTGCTCCAGAATCGTCTCGTCCTTGACGTCATACTGGCCGATAGGGGAGGAGCTTGTAGAGTCATCGGATCTAGTTGCTGCATTTTCATTCCTAATAACGCGCCGTCTGTTTATTCAGCTATAACCAGACTTCATAAAATAGCCCATCAGTTACACCAGAATCCAGACACCTGGACATGGTCCGGTTGGCTCTGGAGTATAATATCTGCCTGGGGATGGAAAGTATTGTCATTCCTGGGTATAGCAGTAATGATCATATTCAGTTGCTGCCTCTGTTTACAATGTGGCCCTGTGATTTGCGGCTTGTGTGCTACCTCTTGTATTCCTAGTCCTAAGTCCCGTTCCAAGACAATTCGAGACGAGCAAATGATGCTCTATGAACAGATAGATGGAATCATGAATATTGATGTTTCCTGATGGAAACGTAGGGCACAAGGAGGGAATGAGGAAAATTGAATTTTGCCTTGTTATATGTGCCTACGTGTTCCCCATCCTATGTTATATGTGCATGATCGATATGCATATATCCCCCTATGATCGATTTAAGACGCAATTATAGTTGTGTCCAACTCTAGTATGCCAGTATCCAGTTCTCGTGAAAGCAACGAGTATTAGGCCTATGTTGCCACGTTTTACATTATGCACGTTAATTCACCGCATTGTCCCCGTTTCTAGGCCTCAAAAGGGCCCGGACACCAGATTCAAGCTCCAGTCTCCTGAACCCACTCCGAGGAGCGATGCAGCCCCCACCTGCATCCCTGACCCTTCACTTACTTCCTGCCAAGCAGCGCGGTGCCCGGCCTGGCTCTGCCTGCCTGTCTGCCAAGAATATGTTATGCTTCCAGTTATCAGTCCAGTTTTCCTTCTCCGCATTCCTAAGCTACTGAACCGCATCAGAGGTTCAGCTATAGTCTAGTCTTTCTGTCTCCATGCAAGAGAATTACTGTATTAATATTCATAGAAGATTCATAGCACACGCAATACACGAAGAATATATGCATGCACCAGCCTTAGTGTCAAGTAGCCTTTGCCCTGATAACTTTTAGATTCTATCAACATGTACTCCAAACACCAGATACCAGATATGCTATAGGTACATGTCGTCCTGACACCGCAGACTTTAGTCTCCTCTTCTAGTGCAGAAGTCATAGCCCCCAGTTCTCCCCGGTAACACGTCATTGCCCGTTTGCGCGCACCACTAGGTTAAAGGTCCCAGCTACTCAGGTAGCCCCCTCCATGTTTCCGCCCATTCATGACACTTCTATGACGTCTCACATCACATGTCTCAGTGCACGCCCTGTGCACGCCTTCTTCTTCCGCCCATGTGTTCTTATCTTACATTTGTCATTAAGTTACGCCTACTGTATGTAATGTACTTGAAATGTATTACTATATATACACTGCACTGTTAATGAAACGGGTGCAGCTGCCTTCCTTCCTATTTTATTTCAGGCTGTCCCGTTCCAGTCCCTTCCCCTTTGCCTGAATAAAGCCTGTTCAACTCGGATACATCGGATCCTGCCTCTTATTTATTGAGCTATCTGTTATTGTTAATATATTCAAAAATAGTACCGGTAATTAATTATTTATTTACCACAGAGCGACACAATCAAACTCTGAAAATACGATTAGCGAAGGTCTGTGTAGAAAAAGGTGTAGATTGGATGGTAGCCCTGCCGGTTGCCCTCTTCTATATGCGAATGGTGGCTCACTCCAGATCTGGTTTGTCACCATATGAAGTAGTTTTTGGTCGTCCCCCAAACATGTGGGGTACGCCTATGCCTCGTAAAATCACCGATGTCGACAGTAACATGCTGACAGATACCTAGCTTCCTTGATGTCTGCACTACTCTCTTGTCGTTCACAGGTCGCGGCTGCCTTCCCGGACAACACCCAGGTGAAACCGCACGAGGTCGTTCCCGGAGATCTAGTTCTGGTTAGAAATTTTGATCGCTCAAACCCTCTGGAGCCCCGCTGGAAGGAGCCAAAACTCGTTCTGATGACCACAAGGACCGCCGTAAAACTAGAAGGAAGAAAAGGCTGGCTCCATTCCAGTCATATCAAGCGTTTCCATGGACCGTGTCCAAAGACTTTTTTCAAGGACTGCTCCGATACTGACTCTAAACTTCCCCTGTTAGAGAAAACTCCGCAGCAGGAGTATAAAGTCAAGCTAAGGTCTAGTAAGTCAGACAGCGTTTAATTGTTTAAGTCCCCCTCGGGTGAAGCGGTTAGACAGGTTTTCTGACATGTATGAGATAGACCCACATAGTGAGAGAGATAGACGAAACTTCAAGAAAATGAAATATTGTAAAAATCTCCGAAGCAGATGCATCGTTACATTATTGTTTATGTTTATTCTGAGTCTTACGATCACATGTATAAGTTGTATATTACATGTATTTTTTCCGCCTCTCGTTTCACATTTACACCTTTCCTCTAATGATACTGTAGAGCACACATTTAGTGAACTACCCCCTCACGAGTTATCCCATCGACTTGCAATGCGCAACAATACTTTTATTCGTATGTTACACTATTCGCATCAGACCAGCAATGCCACTAATTGCTGGGTATGTGGCCGACTTCCCCCTTACCAGACAGTGAAGGGAGTTCTGCCACTCTTACCCTATCCGTTTTCACACAATGGTTCGTGTGGAGCATGGTTTACATTGACGTCATCTTTAGACGACAAGTCCACTGTTTCCCTTCTGAATACAGTTATGAATAAAACCTGTTTCCCAGACAAGGACGGTCTTTCCCATAGGACAGGGATAGATCTAGAAAATGAAGTATATGATCTAGGTAATTTTTCCTCTAACCTCTAACCTCATGGTTTTGAATGTTCAGTAAGAGACTAATCCAGATTTGCCTTCTATAACAGTTCTACCAGTGAAAGGTGAATTATGTGTTAGAAAGAATGGTTCAGTACACCTAGGACACAGTGATTGTACTACTGTGGTCGAGTACAGTGACAGTGGGAAGTCTACTTTCAAAGCTTCACGTCATTCCTATTTTATATGTGGTCAGACCGCTTATGTACGTTTGTCCCTAGATTGGGATGGAACATGTTACATTGGATTCCTACTGCCACCAGTTTTCCTAGCCCCATCCGATTATCACCGAAATACCCATCTAGTACACGTCAGACATAGAAGGGAGATTGAGTCCCCAATTGTCGATCAGACTGAAACAGCATTGGAACAGTATACGGATTTCAATAAAGGTTTCTTTTTCTTCATAGGTCCTGTCCAGAATAGTAAATTAATACGCAGGTTAACCAGAACCCTTGAAGCAGTAACTTAACAGAAGAGCAGTCTGCTATGAGATTTGTTGTTCTTCAGAACCGCCTTGTCCTTGACGTCATCCTGGCCGATAGGGGCGGAGCTTGTAGAGTCATCGGATCTAGTTGTTGCGTTTTCATTCCTAATAACGCACCGTCTGTGTATTCAGCAATAACAAGACTTCATAAAATAGCTCATCAGCTACACCAGAATCCAGGCACCTGGACCTGGTCCGGCTGGCTCTGGAGTGTAATATCTGCATGGGGATGGAGAGTACTGTCATTCTTGGGAGTAATAGTAATGATCATATTCAGTTGTTGTCTCTGTTTACAATGTGGCCCAGCGATTTGCGGCTTGTGCGCTACAGCTTGTATTCCACGTCCACGATCCCATACCCAAATGAAAAAAGACGAGCAAATGATGCTGTATGAACAGATAGATGGTCTCATGAATATTGATGTTTCCTGAAGGGAACGTAGGGAACAAGGAGGGAATGAGGAAAATTGAATTTTGCCTTGCTATGTGCCCCTACGTGTTCCCCATCATGTGGTATAAGTGCATGATTTCTATGCATTTTCCTTCCATGACCGAAAATAAAGACGCATTTGCAGTTGCGTCCAACGTTAGTATGTTAGTTATCCAGTCCTCCGTGAAAGCAACGTGAATTAGGCTTCTATGATGACGATGGGAGCAGGAGTATGTCGTTAGCTATAGAGATATCAAGACTCGGCACCATATATGAGACTTCTTTGTTGGAGATCGGGACTACATCATGAAGGAGGTGTCTTTTCCACAAAAAGGTGAGCAGTGAGGCTTGAGTACACATCGGAGGGAGGCAAAGAGTTGTACCTGACAACATACAAAAATGCGGCTTAGTATTTTAGACGAACGCACTCCTATATAGTGTATTAAACATCAAAAAACGAACAAGGCAGCTCAAGACCTGGCTGTTCGAGCAGTAGCGGACCCCCCCCCCCAGCGCCTTGAGACCCTCCGGGTGAGTAGTGCGCTATACAAATGTTCTGATTGATTATTAATATACATGCATAAATTTTTTTCCCAATAGCAGTAACGTTTTTATAATCGCTGAAATGTCCGGAATATTACCAATACAAACAGTTTGTAGAAATGTGAGAATGAACGTGTATAAAAGCACGATGTTATCTAACTTCAAATTAATATGGTAACAATTACCAATCATAACATCTTTCTTTTAATATCTTTTAGATGTAGAGCTTCGCGATGGATTATATAAGAAGTATGACGGCAATGGCACAATGTGAGCAAAGAAGCTTGTTTCCGAAATAACAACAAGTTATCTGTGAAAGGAGAGAATGTGTAGTATGAAGCAGGCGAGCAAAACACACATTGGGCTAACGGGGCTTCAGCTAGGATCAGATAGCTTCCTGGGCCCCCACACAGTCGCACCCGAGTACGTCACAAGACGTTTTACTTGTTAATGAGACTTTGATGTCCCCCCTTTACAGCTCCTGCAGCTCCACTCTTCTGTTTCCTTGAAGATAAGCCCCCCCCCAAAAGGAGCTTGTAAATCTGCATCTGACTTTTCAAGAAAAAAGTTTCAACTACGGACTTTGCGAGACAGTTTTTTTTTTTGTTGTAACTTTTTATCATAATAAAACATCAAAAAACGAACAAGGCAATATAACAATAATGCAACCATTAGGTGTGTGGTCAAGGAGGACGGGAGATACACGAGAACATAAGACAGAATTTTTCGATTACAGGTAAGGGGGTCGGAGGTGAGAATTACATATCAGCAATAAGGTACACCACATCATAGCAGGAATGCCGGGTCAGGGCGATTGGGGAGGACTAGAGATCTCAGTGAGTGGGGGCGTACATATATCTCCCCGGTACGAGTTCCATTGGTTCCAAATTTTCCCCCATTTTCTGGGTCTACCTCTTGCCACATACCCCGTTTTCTCTCTAAACATGCACCAGTCCATATTCTCTTTCCAGGCAGTCACTGTAGGGGGCCTCTGGGACCCCCATAATTGTGCAATATCTCGTTTGGCTATCATATTGGCAAGAGTCGCCCATCGAAGCTGTGACACATCATAATCATTCGGCCCCCATACATTCAATAGACATTGTCGGGCTTCTGGCATCATCACAATACCCGTTACCTCACTCATCACATCATGTATACGGTTCCAAAAAAGCACCACCTCAGGGCATTCCCAAATTATATGAAGAAAGGTGCCTAGGAGACCGCAACCACGCCTACATAAGCCATCCGCGGAATAGCCCATATGGATCAGGCGAGGGCCAGTGACATAGATTCGATGGAGGATCTTGAGTTGGACCAGGCGGAGGCGGGCCGGAATCGCAACCTCCCTGGGAGAGGAGATCGCAGATTGCCAGTCCTCGTCGTCTAATTCAATACCATCAGAAATCCAGGTGTCCCTAAGGCGGTCAAGCAGGCTTGACCGGTCATTGATCATCTTTTTATAAAACAAAGAAATGGTGCTATCCGGCACATGACCATCTAATATACGATCTTCGAGGGGGGAGGATTCCGGAACGTCACTACCCACAGGAAAAACTGAATTCAAGGCATGACGTACTTGAACATAACAAAAGAATTCCCTATCACTCAGCTGATATTCCACTTGTAAGTCCGAAAATGTCTTTATCCTGCCCCTAACCCAGAGATCACGCACTTTACTAATACCGATCGTATCCCATTTGTCAAACCCCTTCGTCTTCCACAGACAACCCAATTTTGCGGAGGCATAAAGCGGAGTCGCACGGGTTAATCTATCTCTCCAGCCCATAGGCGCAGTCGCGCTATGCCACACTCGCACGGCTATATCGGTAGGACCTGAGAGTTGCAAACGGGAGGATCCCGGATAAAGCACCCTGTTATAATCACCACCCGGTAGCAGCCACTTATCCATTTCAAACGCTGGATTCAACGCCTGACCATACATCTCATGGTTTGAGGAAAATTGAATTTTGCCTTGCTATGTGCCCCTACGTGTTCCCCATCATGTGGTATATGTGCATGATTTCTATGCATTTTCCTTCCATGACCGAAAATAAAGACGCATTTGCAGTTGCGTCCAACGTTAGTATGTTAGTTATCCAGTCCTCCGTGAAAGCAACGTGAATTAGGCTTCTAGGCCTATGTTGCCAACGTCTTTACATGGTGCACGTTAAATCATCGAGATGCACCCGTTTCTAAGGCCCCACAGGGCCCGGACACCAGATTCAGGCCTCAGGCCTCCTGAACCGTTCCGAGAGATGCAGCCCCGCCCGCATCCTTGACCCTTCCCTTACTTCCTGCCCAGCAACGCGGTGCCCGGCTCGGCCTGGCCTGCCTGCCAAGAATATGTTATGCCTACAGTTATCTGTTCAGCTCCCCGGCTTCACATTCCTAGCTAACGAACAGGATAAACATATCCGTCTACGGTCCAGTCTTTCTGTCTCCATGCAAGTGATTTACTGAATTAGTATCCATAGAAGATCCATAGCTCACGCAATACATAAAGGAATATACGCATACACTAGCCTTTGGTGACGAGCAGCCTTTGCTCTGATGACTTTTAGAATCAAGCAACATGTTCTCCAAACACTAGATATCAGATACGCTATAGGTACAGGTCGTTCTGACATCCCAGACTTCAGTCTCCTCTACTAGTGCTAGAAGTCAGCGCTCCCCAGCCCTCCCCAGTTACACGTCATGACTCGTTTTGCGCGCACCATTAGGTTAAAGGTTCCAGCTGCCCATGAAACCCCCTCCATGTGTCCACCCACCTATGACACTTCTGTGACGTCTACATCACACACCTCCGTGCACGCCCTGTGCACGCCTTCTTTCACGCCCATATGTTCTTATCTTTCTCTTTTCACTTGTTACGCCTACTGTATTCAATGCAATTGTACAGTTCTACTATATATATTGTATGATGTTAATGAAATGTTGAATATCCCTTCCTGAACCTTAGTAGGTGATGGAACACGATGTCCATTGGCTCGAGCCATTTAATTAAAGCCCGTATGACTCAGATACCACGGACTCTGCCTCTCATTTATTGAGCTATCCTTTTCATTTAAATGCATAGAAAAATAGTACCGGTAATTTATTTATTTACCACAGGTTGATGGTAGCAAGTTGGGAAGCCCAATAATACCGTCTAATATCCGGAAGTGCTATGCCGCCATCATACCAGGGAAGGGTTAACTTTGGAAGAGCGATGCGCGAATGCCCGCCCCTTATCAATTGCCTCTGCAAGGATTCTACCTCTCGGAAGTACTTCGACGGAATCACATCAAAACTATTCTGGAGTGCATATAGAAACCGCGGTAAGGACATCATTTTAAAAAGGGCTGCACGCCCCAGCGGAGACAATGGTAATTTGCGCCAGCTCACTACATCCCAACGCAAACGTTAGAGTGGGGGGAGCAGATTACGTTGATAGCGGACCGCAGGGTCCAATGAGATAAACACACCCAAGTATTTAAAACCAGACTGCGACACCTGGATGGGATATCCCCGCGGCAGAAGGGGGACACCACCCGCAAGCACATAAATATGGGATTTTGACCAGTTGATAACAAGGCCCGAGTTGTTCCGGAAGGAGTTAAGCACGTCGAACAACACATTAAGCGATTTCTGGGGAGACGTGAGGTACAATAAAATATCATCCGCGTACAATGAAATACGATCTTCAAAAGTCCGGAGTCCAGTATATACCCCTCATCGAGCGTTCCCACCGCAGCCAAGCTGCAAGTGGCTCCAACACAAGAGGAAAGAGAAGCGGGGATAAAGGACAACCCTGCCGCGTGCCCCTCCCAAGAGCAAAGGGCACGGAGACCCGACCATTCACCACTACCTGCGCCAGTGCCGTCTCGTACAGGAGTTTCAACCAGCTAATAAAGCCAGCGCCGAAACCGAACTTGGCAAGTGTGGCCCAAAGATACGGCCATTTGATCTTGTCGAAGGCCATCGGGGCATCCAGGGACGCCAAGATGGCCGGTTCAATCAATGACGCTGCCCTCGCGAGAACACCATGCAAACGCCGCAAATTGAATGCTGTGTTACGATGTGGGATAAAGCCCGACTGGTCCGGATGAATCAGATCACTGATCACAGTAATCAGGCGGTTAGCGAGTAACTTGGCAAGAATCTTAGGCTCAGCATTCAGGAGCGAGATAAGTCTGTAAGATGCGGAACGATCCTGTGGCTTGCCCTCCTTGTGGATCACCACAATGGTCGCAAGACGCTGATCCAGAGGGAGGGAGCCAGTTTCTCGCTCAGCCAAAAACATATCTCGGACATATGGCACTAGCGTGTCAGGGCGTAGTTTATACAGTTCAATGGGAAGGCCATTAGGACCCAAAGCCTTTCCGGAGCAAATAGAGCGCACCGCAAGAGCTACCTCATCCACCGAGGGTGCTGCATCCAAAAGGTCCCGATCAGACTCTGACAAACAAGGCAATGCGATATCCCTAAGCAACAACTGAGAATCCTCTTCGGGTCTGTCGGACAGCGAGGTATAAACCTCTCGGAAATAATCAGCGAAACATTCAACAATGTCAACAGGGTCTGTCAAACGCACACCATCCGATCTCTCAATCACAGGAATCACACGGCTCGCTCTCTCCTTTCTGTCTAACCAGGCAATCAATTTTCCTGCCTTATCGCCCACGTCATACAGTCGTCCCTGCTGTTCCCTACTCATCATCTTGCCGCATCAGTAACTAAATTTTTATATTCTAATTGCTTAAGACTGAGGATATTCAATGTGTCTCGAGTAACGTTTCGCTCCAATGCACTCTCTAACTCAGTAATTTCTGTCTCGAGACGTACAACTGTCTCGTTCCTACATTTCTTAGCACACCCAATCAAAGACAATGCCTGTCCCCTGATAACAGTCTGGAAGGCTTCCCACAATGAAACAGGTGAGGACACAGATCCCACATTTTCAGCAAAATACAAACCCAATGATTTAATCAATTCAGTACGGGTTTTGGGGTTAAGAAGCTACCAGGGGTTAATCGGGGCCATCCTCCCTTCAGCGCCTGTGTTCAGGTTAAAATGAAACCAGAGAGGGGAGTGGTCCGATACACCCCGAGCTAGGTGCCTAATCTCTCCAACGAAGAGGACTGGGCCGCCGGCACCAGGATATAATCTAATCTAGAAAGACTACCATGTGCGCCCGAGTGGAAAGTGAACTGCGTCTGCTCTGGATGCATAAGCCGCCAACAATCCACAAGCCCCAATGTCTCCAAAAATTCCCCCAACCAGGATTGCGCAGATGCATGGTCTCTGGGTGGATAGCAATCCTCTCTGCCAGAGACGACTGAGTTAAAATCACCACCTAGTATCAGAACACCCTACGGGAGACCCAAAACCACCCGCCCCAAGTCTGCAAATGTTGTGGATTGTAAGCCAGGAGGAATGTACACCGATACTAATGAAACTGTTCTCCCCTCCCACCTACCTACAAGTGCAACATATCTACCCCTAGTGTCAAGCACCACGTCATCAACCTCGAGGGGGAGTGAGGTCTTAAGCAATATGCCCACCCCTCTAGAACTAGAAGTAAATCCAGAATAAGCAACAAGACGATAACCACGCCTATTAAGAGCGTGGCAAGTATTCCCAATCAAATGTGTCTCTTGTAGCAGTACAACATCGGGCGAGAGGCGCCGCAAGAGCTGCATAACCACTCCCCTCTTTATCCGATCACCCAGCCCATTCACATTCCAGCACAGTAGCTTCAACCCCCTACCCCCATCCAAGCCCACGACAAACTCCCATCTCAGAACGAGCACCACACCAATGTCTGAAGTCGTAACAGTTTGTTGCCTTGAAGAAAAAGAAAAAGGAAACAATCCCCGCACACTTCCCCCCTCCCCCCAGTAATACTCAACACAACCCCCCCACCCTGCACCCCTGCACAGACTTAGATGCCACCCCAATTTGCAGTGTGCATGTCGCCCTAGCAAAAAACAACTAATCTACACAAAGAAACCCCAGAGGAGGAAAGGGTCCCTCTGTCCCCGCCGCCCCCAAGAACACACATAGAACGATCAAAGAAGTCAGTGAGCCTCAGCTGTCCATGCTGGATAGTGTTCAGGACTCAGGCACCATTGTCATTCTTGGTCCATTAGGCCCCCCTCAGCGCCACCAGTTTGATCTCGGCCAGCACGACGAGCAGGCAGCTTGTCCAACCAATCACTCGCTTCTTTAGGCCGAACAAAAAAGAATGTCCGATCGTCATATTCCACACGCCGGGCCGGGAACAACATCGCATATTTCAACTCCATGTCTCTGAGTCGCCGTTTCACCCCTTGAAATCCCATTCGTTGCTTCTGAACAGACTGAGAAAAGTCCGGATAAAAGTTCAGCGCGACGTTCTCGAACTGCGTAGGACCACTTGTCCGTGCAGCCTGCAAGATGGCGTCCCGGTCCCTGAAGTTAAAGATTCTTGCGGTTATCGGACGGGGGGGGAAACCCGGCTTTGCCTGTCCCCCCTGCACCCTGTGTGTGCGTTCAACCGCGAAGAATTTGCTCAGGCCCTTGGGTGCGAGATGATTGAGGATAAGGTCCTCGACACGAAGATCAGTGGAGAGTGAACTAGAGTTCTCCGGGACCCCAATAATACGCACGTTGTTGCGTCGTGCACGGCCCACAAAATCCTCCAAACAATGAGCAAAAAAGTCATTGGTAGTTCTCAGGTTGCGTACTTCTGTTTGCAAGTCGGACATATCCGTCGTGAGGCTGGATGTCTTTAGATCAAGAGACTTAACCTTCTTGTTTGTCTTAGCCAGATCTGTTCTGATTAGATTTACATCAATGGCCACCGTATCCAGTTTCGGGACCAGGGCTTCATATTGGAGGCCGATCGAAGTCTTGATGCCAGCAATGGTGCCCATTACATCCTGCAGCGTTAAGTCCGCCGACCTAGCAGGGTCGTCGATCGCCTCATCACGGATCCTAGGTGCGCCACCGGGAGATCCCCAAGGAAGTGTGTAGCGGTCCATGACATTAGTCTGGGCTGAGCCTCCTCGGAAGGTGGTCTTGACTTTCCGCTTGTCACCCTCGGGCTTGCCCGTCATGGCGAGCCGAGTGCCCCGAAGGGAAGCTTGCGACCTGGTCCAAATGACTCCTTAGAGTTCACCCACAAGAACACCAGAGGCAGAGACGAATCAATATGAGTCCACAGCCGCGCTTTCGCTAGCCCCAAGCCCAATGAACTGGCATGGGAGCCAGTCGCGATCAGCACTCTCCCCGATGAGGGGATACGCTAGGCAGGAGAAACAAAACCGAAAGTGGAGTGGGGCTGTGGGCTGAACCTCGTTAGCCGTTTTATTGAATTATTGCCCGGGTATAGCCACAACTCAAGGCCCAGGCGGCTCCATGGAGAAGGCCACAAAACACAGGATGGCGTAACTCGGGAACCAGAAGTCCGATTTCATCTCTGAAAGCAGCCAGTACATCCGCCGGGCTGTGTCCTCAATGATCTTCCTTCAAATCAGGATATTACCCAGGATAGATGCGGAAGGCGGCTAGGATCTCGGGAGCCCTGTGCTGACGCGGCCATCATGGATGCGCGCCTGCGAGGCAGTTTTAATGTTGTTTTCTCTCTCTTTCTCTCTCTCACTCTCTGTGACATCATTTCTCTTTCTCTTTTAAAGTTATAGACACTGCTGTCTACTTTGAGGTGTAGAAGGAAAGGTGTCTTCAAGTTGTGAACTCCGGTGGCCGCAGTGTTTGACCGCACTAAATATACAAGGTAGGCACAGGGGCCTAGATATACAATGCCTCCATTACAATGCATTAGAAATAAGTTGGCGTATTTACAATCCCGTTGTGCCACTTTTGTGTCAGTAACGCAGTAGGCACTTCCATATAGACACCACTTGAACGCGGGACTATAACAGAAGTGAAATGTACTAGACACACTGCACACGTAAAATCGTGGTCTAACCTTTATTTGTGAAAGGAGAGAGTGGGTAGTGTGCAGCAGCTTCACTGTGTTGAAATATATAATTACCTCCGAGCAGTGACAACAGATAGGTTACAACAGTCTGACAAACAGATCTACAAGCTTATTACGCCACTTTTATGTCACTTTTAACATGGGAAAAGTGACGCAAGGAGCTTGTAAATCTACGTCTGACTTTTCAAGAAAAAATCTCAACTCCAGACTCTGAGAGACAGTTTTAATGTTGTTTTCTCTCTCTTTCTTTCTCTCTCTCACTCTGTGACATCATTTCTCTTTCTCTTTCAAACTTATAGACACTGCTGTCTGCTTTGACGTGTAGAAAAACAGCTAAAGTGAAGTTGTGAATTCCACTGGCCGCAGTGTTTGGCCGCAGTGTTTATACAACGGTAAGCACAGAGGCCTACATATACAATGCCTTCATTACAATGCATTAGAAATAAGTCGGCATATTTACAATCCCGTTGTGCCACTTTTGTGTCAGTAACGCAGTAGGCACTTCCATATAGACACCACTTGAACGCGGCACTATAACAGAAGTGAAATGTACCAGGCACACTGCACACGTAAAATCGTAGTGTTACCTTGACTTGTAATGCTTCAGCTCATTTACTCACATCTTCATAATTCTAAACTCTAATTTTTTGTTTTGTTTTACAGATTACCAATCGTACGTCTTTTGGAGTCCAGCTCACAATTTGTTTATAATATTGTTTTTTTAAAGTTATTTTTCTAGTTGTTTATAATATAGTTATCATTAAGTTTCGTTTACAGTTATTGCTTTGATAAAAGTTAATAAAAAAAGACATACTACTTTTTCTTTGTGGGGGGTAACGATCCACATTAAAAATAATATTTATAATGTTTAAGTACTATAGTAAGATGTTCAAGAGTAGGGTTGAAAAGTACTGAGTTATATTTTCTCTGGATAGACTACAACATGGTAAAGAAATCAAAGTAATACGAAACAATGTGTACCACATTTACATACCTCTTGCAACATTTTCCCATGCAAACTTACCCCCCTACAAAATTAAGTGTGTGGGTCTCAATGACACCCCTCAAACCACGGAAACAATCACCCCACAAAGATTTCTATATTGTATGAGAGGGGCTGCGTGCCCTCCGTCTGGTGCCCTGGAGTCCGCCACCGCCAGACCCAGTTGCTGCAGTGTCCATTGGGGGGTACCAGCCATTACAACGCGGTCATAACCACGCAAGATCGTCACCACAAAGCCATTAGCACGCATATGGCTTTTCCATGCATACCTTTACCACGCATACTTTTACAACTAGTAAACATTTACCACTCATAATAAAGCCATAAACATCCTAATGGCTTTGTGGTGACGGACACGCGTTGTAATGGCTGTGGCTTACGTGCTTCAAATTAGTTTTTAGGTCTCTGTGTGACTAATAAGCATGGGCGGATTTTGCGGATTGGCAATCCGCGAACTTGCGTATTTACGGATTCGCAATCCGCGAAGATCCGCGAACTCTAGCGGACTTGCGGATTTTTCCGTTTTTTGTGTTGGCGCGTGTTCGCGCCGATTTTGGGACAAGTTCGCAATTGCGAACTTACTTTTCGGCTTGCAACGGCCGCGACTATGTTGTTTCTACGTCTGGTTTATCATCACAGGTTCACAGCACCCTCTGTTTCACCACTGCCACCCTCTGGGACACCCATGCCACCCTCTAGTACATCCTCACAGGCACCTATTAGGTTTATTTATTACTGTAGATTATGGTGGTTGAAAAAAGCTAGCACACCTGCCCTTCTTCAACTGCCATCAATTAATTTGTGTTTCATTAATGTGTCAGTAATTTTGAAAGTTCCAGTCTGGCTGGCACCTGCTTCCTTCCTTATCTGTAATTTGCTATTTGTTGCAGTGATTTTTTTTTTTTACAGGACCTTTATGGTGCTATTCTATGAGCCTGCTGTTTGGGTCATAGCAGGGTCATAGAATTGTTGCAAACTCTGGAGGGGCCCATCAGGAAGCACTACCTTGAATGTTACTAATGTTAAGTTTGAACTTTTGCACCTGCTCATTGCTTTCATTTTAGCTAAAATCGTTTTTTTTGCAATTTCGCGCGTTATTTGGGGCGCGAATCCGTGCGAGATCGATTTCGGAAGCCGCGAATACGTGCGAATACAAAATTGTTTTTGTTGCGACGTGTATGTTCGCGTGATCTTGCGCGTGTTCGCGAGGCGCTTCTAGCTATTCGTTTGCCAAGTTACCCTATCGGTCGTACACGGGCGCGGCCATCTTGTTGGCGTGACGTAATTCCGTTTCCGCCCGCTATGTGTAATCTCGCAAAGTGTGCTGCTCGCGAGTACAAGTTCGCGCGTACTCGCAAGGAAAATCTCGCGCGAACTTACCCACGCGGTCGTGAACGGGCGCGGCCATCTTGTTTCTCATTCATTGCTATGGTTCTGGGCATGCTTTCTCTATCCTCTCTCAATCTCTGCCATCCTTTGCTTGTTTGAAGTTTTTTTGATCTAATTTTACTTATTATCTAACCCTCTATTTTTCTAGCTCTATATTTTTGTGTTTTCTGCAGCTTTTAGTTACTTTTAAACTACTTTTTTAAACTCTTTTATTTTCTTCTTCACTATTCTATTTCTTCTTTATCATTTAAGTTTATTTCTGCCCAGACCATGGTAAAGGGAGCCGGGAAGCACCCTGAGAAGGGGAAGGGTCCCGCACCCCGTGCCCGGCTCCCGTGCGGGCGTTTAAGGGGGGAGCAAGTGGTCCCGAGGGAGATCTTTAGCGCGGAGGAAGTGGCGGCACTGATCTTCCATGTCCAGCGCCGCCTCCCCAAGACGATCCTGGGAGGCGGCAAGATCGCGACCGGCTATGGCATCCGGGAGCGCCGCCAGCGGTGGGAGAAGGTGTGCCGGGCCATGTACAAGATCTCTGGGGTCCGGCGCACGTATAATCAGGCCACCCACCGCTGGACCGATGTCATGGACCGGGAGCGGGACTTGCTGGACGCGCTCGGCGTAGAGGTCCCCGGGCTTGGTGAGTAGTAGTAGTAGTACATTTACTACTCTGTTTTATCCGGCTCTGTTATTTGCAAATCTTTGTTCTTTACCAAGAGCAATAATGCTGCCGATTACATTGAGGTAAATTATATTTCAAAATCTTCTATGCATTTCATTTTCAGGTGCACTGCTCTCCTTCTCAGTAGCCTTGCTTGCTACTATGCTTCTTTGTTTTGTATGTTGTGTTCAGAAGCATTTCATTGGCCTGAGAAATTATGTATCAGTGTACTGTAAAGAAAAGAACTGCGTAATGCTAGACAGTAAGGGTCATATTTTCAATTACCGGCGCATCCCTGCAAAGTAGCAGGGATGCGGCAGTAATTGTGTGCCATGCCACCACCACCCATTGGCCCAAAACGTCACAGAAGCCTTACGCATCTGTGCCGTAAAGGCAGCGCATTGCTGGAGTTGCGTGCCAACGATGGCGCAGCTCCAGCAATGCTCTGGGGTACCCTATCTCCCCAATGCTGCATCAAGCCGTACGTCGGCTTCAAGCGCGCAGGGTTTGAGTCATGCATCATTGTCATAAAAATGACTGATTGACATCTTGTAGATTTCCCTCAGCCACTTTTAGGATTCGTTCCTGCGCAGGTACGCCCTCCCTTGCGCCGGAACGCCCCCTGATGGCGCAGGGCTTTACAACGTGATGCATCGCCCATATGCCCATATGTGTTTTTTTTTTAATATATACGCCGCACCAACACCATGGCGAGTCTTTTGTTCTGCCGCTGCGTCAGAAAAGGCACGCAACAATGGAGGAAAATCAGCCGCAACTTCCGCAAGGGACTTATAAATCAGCCCCAACAGACTGAAGTCCAGTGTCCTTCCTTTAGACAGTCACATGGCTATCAGAAGAAATAGTGGCGGTGGTGGCGGGTGGATTGATAGTTTGAGTATTCACTGATCTGCAAGCAGGATGGACTTTGTCTGTCACGTGTTGTGCACTACTGCCTGCAGTGCCAGGCCTAGGCAAACCTCTTTAGTAGTCTGTTTATTGAGTTACATAGGAACTTTCTAAGTCAACGTTCCGCAAATCAGGCAATACGAATAACGTAGTATACCACATGAGATAGATCCCGTGGAATAGTTGTCTATCTATTTGCTATTTTTCCAAAATATGTTGTTATTGTTCTTTTGAAATGTTTGATTTGGTTGAAAAATCTCATCCATGTTTTATGGTTTTTCTTTCTTTCATGTTGTACATCAGCTCCCCCCAAGGGCAAGAGGACACAGGAGGAGGGTGCTGAGGATGCAGGCCAGGATCGGGCAGGCGAGGGCTCCTTTGCTGGCCCCAGTAAGTTTACATTTTACTAAACAGTACCTATTTTTTCCTAGCGTTCCTCATTCGATTTTTTCTAAATCGTCTTTGATCTTCTTGTAGACTGAATATAAATTCTTATCCTGCCTCGAATATGATGACTCCCTGTGGTATTACTAGACTATTTTTATTAGTCTGTCTGTGTAGCTAACTAAGATTGGACATTTGGCAATTCCATTGGACTCCCATTATATTCAGCAATACCTCTATGCACTGTCTCCTTACTGACTAGATAGTGTGGCAGAGTCATTCAGCTCCCGAAGTCACCGATTATAGATCCCCAATGATCTCTAGATTATCGTACGCAGGACAAGAGAGTAGTACGGAGTCACAGCACAGTCAAGAAGTGTCAGAGGCACTCATGCTTGCAAAAATTCCAAAACCTTTAGCTCATCCACTCTAGTCTAGAGGAACAAAAACCACAGAGTCTATTTAAGTGTAAAAGCTTTATTAAAAGTAAACACATTTATTGAAATCTACTTTGTCATAAAACTATTTAACTGTAAACGGAAAAGTGGTTAGTGCTGACGATTAATTGGACACATTTCTTGTGGTCGAGCCGAACTCTCACCTACTTTGAACTTGATCCTGGTCGTGTTCTTAGGACTCAGGAGTCAAGCTTCTGTCTGTTAGGAGAAAAAGTGGTGCGTGTTAAAAATCAAAAGCAAGCATTCATCAGTTGTGCATAAAAGTGCAGCAAGACAACAGCCTTCCCTGGAAAATGGGACATTTTTACTATGGAGTAGACAGTCACAAATTATTACATTGTATTCTGTTTTTTTAACATTTCTCCTAGACCAAATATTATATAGTAGTGAGTGGTGTATTCTAACTTTCTTAAATGTACTTTGTAGGTGTAACATCTGGTGACGGGGCCAGCGCGGAGGTGGCTGATGTGTTGGACTTGGACTCGGAGGCCTCTGGGGAGGATGCGGCGGTAGAAGAGCTGGTGGCCGTTCCTGTGGGGGATCAAACGGTGGTGGCGGAAACAGGTAAGCTATATATTCCTTACTTATTGAGATTGAAGACTGCATAGTGTGCTTTCTGCACGGGTGTATTACAATTACAAATCAACCAGGTAGTAGCCTCCTCGAAATGTACTTCGACTTAGCTGTGAAGTTTTTGGTGAGAAGAATCCCAATAAGTTCTTAGACGAACGTGATGGATGGGATGAACGAAAAGCGAAAGAAGGGTGTAAGTAAGTGGGACGCGAACTTGTATGATGGCTGGCAAAGAAGAACGATATGTGTTTGCTTGGACCCAGAGGTGGCTGGGAAGGAAAGAATATGGTATGGTGCATGGCTGGGTCAATGATGAAGCAAGGATGGGTGGAAGGACAGCAGCCTGGGTGGGTGAAACAGAAACTGTATGTGTGCGTATACTTTGAATGAATGGATGCCTGGAGCATGGTATTCTCTGACTCTTACATAGCAAATGTGTATCTAGAGAGAGTAGATGGTCGCCAGGTGAAGTAAGTGTTACCTTGAAGAGCATGTACCACCGCACCCGCACGTCCGTCCCAGTGCAGGGAAGGCAAGGAAAAGAAATTGTAAATGTGTCCAATACTTCCATGAATAGTAGCAGTACTTTGTATTGCGTTTGCATTCACAGCATATATCTGGTTATTACGGTGGACACTCCGTACCTCTCTTAATAACTTTAGTTTACTTGTAGTACGTCATTCATGTGTGGGTGTATCACTGTGTTCACTCAATATTAAGCAAAGCACCTAAAGTCATCTCATCTGTCATTAAATACGTCCCATGTGAAGTGATAGATAATCAAATTAGTTAGCTTCTTCAGTTTCCTTTTCTAGTACTCATTTGCACTGTAGGGTGAAAGGTAAATTAATTAAGCAGTAGCCCTTGTAACAGAGTATTCTCAGTGCCACCCGTAATAGAAAAGTAATAGCTTCACCACCTGCATGTACTGGACCGGTACAGTAACGCAAGTCTGTCTCCATCATCATGGTGTGCAACTTTTTTTCTCGGGTGCAACTTCACTGTGCTGTGTCCATGTCATTCTGCCGGCTTGCATAAGATAACGTACCCATTTCCCTAAACAAGAGAGAAGAAGAAGAATAAGACTGGTGTACTGTCATAGTCGACTGTAATGGAAGTCCATAGTGGTCGTAGAATTAGTTCATTAAACTACCACTACTGTTAGAGCAAGGATGCAGAAGTGGGAGGGTTACATAGATACTGTCCTCAATAGTTATGTACTGTGCTTTCAATTTGCTACTTGTACTCTGTGACCCAACTTTCGGCTCAATCACTTTGTGTTATTAATAAGGAGCATTGGTTACAGACTATGTCTTTCTTTCTTCATATAGTTGCTCCTTCTTCCAAATCAACAACAAGGAGGGAGCAGGCTAGATTGGCCCGGCAACGGAGGCTGGAGGCCACAGTCGCCGAGTATCGGCGGCTGGTGGCCCTGGAGGAGGAGGAGGACACGCAGTCGAGCGGGGCAACATCTTCGACTGCATCCTCCTCCGTGACTAAACCAGCGGGACCGAGCCGGGCTAAGAAAGCCGACCGCCACCGCCAAGCACCGGAAACACCAGCTGCCCCCCACAGGAGCTGCAAGGAACGCCAACACCGCCTCCGAGTCCGCATGTCCAACCTGGAGCAGGAGGTCCTGAGGTATAAGACCTTGGTTAAGGGCCTCCGCTCCGAGCTTGCCACCCTCCGCAAGGAGTATGATGCCCATGCCGCATCATGCACCAGCACCAGCACCCTCCAGTAGTGGAGTGTCCCTTGCCCTTTTTTTATAGACTTTTGGGGGGTGGGATTTGGGAGTTGGGATCGTTTTGGGACGTTTCAGAGACAATCGTTGGGGTTAGGGTGGGTGAGGGAGATTATTTTGTTAGGGATAAATAAATATATTTTTCAACTACTTTATCTGACCATACCTGTTTTTTACTGCTTTTCAGTCTGGTGGGTGGGGGGCGGGGGTGTAACAGTAACTTTGTTTTCCTGAACAGTCGTAGGACTTTAGTAGTACAACCGTCAAACTCTTGTCTACTCCGAAATAATACTCCATTATACTACCTCCCACCAAACGCTTATCTTACCTGTAATTTGTGTTAGAAATTAGGGCTAGGCCCAGGGCTGGCTCCAGGTGAAATGGGGATTAACGTTGTCATTCCTGGGCGGGTGACATTTCCTCATTGCGGTGTTACTAGTGGTGTGACACAGTGGCAGTTGCATGCCTATGGAAAAAAAGAAAACGAAACCTTGTTTGTACTCCTTACTGTAGCATTACAACGGTTACGGTACGATCGAGAAAATAGCAGGTGACAGTACACTAGAACAGTGCCATAATGTAGCCTAACAAATGGTAAAGTATTGCAAGTATAACTAGTACTTGCGTTGAATTTATTTGACATTGGCTACTACTACTAGAAGATATAGTACTGAAGCTGAGTAAGTCTAGAAGATATCCTCGTATTCCTTCACCAGCCTGTTGCTGCTATCACCTTATCCTCCCCAGCAAGTGTGTGGAATTATTGATGTCATTTTAGTCAGACATCAAGCAAAACAACACAGCCCGGGGGAAGAGGGTTAGGGTTTGTAAAATGGATGGGAATGGGGGTTTCTTTTTGGGTAGGTTTTGTTGAGAGAAGAAAAAAAAAGCAGAGCATGGACAAACAATAATTGAAGATACAGAGTTTACAGACAATCTTTGGTTACAAAGTAAAGGTAAGCACATGCAGTCACACTCATAGAATAAAAGACAACAATGGATACTGTATCTGTATTGCGTATGTTGTTGGAGTTGTCCTGTTGAAATTGGTAAGTAAGTTGCATGCAGCAAACAATTCCTCTTATTGGCGGCACTCCTCCATTCCAGCTGACGCTTCGTCCATCAATGTGGTGGTGACCACTGACAGAAGAGACACCCTGTCCACTGCCTGCCTGGCGGATGTTGACTGAAACCCGGCCTGTAATTATTGAACGGAAAACAGGAAGTGCTATTACAATACCACTGATAAATAAATAAAAGGTATGTACGCTGTGTGGTTCAAAAAGTCACACTTTGATGATGCCTAGCAGAAAAATGGTTACAAAACGTACTTTGAAAGTAACAGTAGACCCAAATACAGACCGTGGATTGTATTCAAACCACTTGCCTGCAAGCAAAAGTATCCATAGCCAGCATCGCTCCAACAGTGCTCTACAACAACAGAACCGCGTTGCAATAGAACCCCCCTAAACACATGCAATCCTGCTGCTAGGGCTAACCCTAACGAACCCTAACTTACAAAGTGCCAAAACTGGTGTTTCCTTATGGATTTTGTCCAACTAACTTCTAGCCGGTATTAGACCTTCCCAGGAATGCCCCAGGCAAGACCCGCCAACCCACCCGCAAAAAAACACCCGACACAACACCACCAAACAGCGAAAAAGCTAAATCTCATACTTACAATGTCTCTCGGCCTTCGGTCCAAACGCGGCGCTGTGCAGCTAGGTCGTCATCATCATCAATCATCATAACTCCTGTTTTCCACCACGGATTTCCTGAAAAGCAAATGCAATCAAGATTAGACTGTCGCAGCAGTGCTTCGACAGAGACCCCGGCCGCAACCCACCCACGAACAGCAGGAAGCCCCCCAAAATGCTACATTGAGCAAGATGTCTGAAGAAATGGCAAAAAAAAGGCTGTTCCTTATGGATTTTGTCCAAAACACTTGTATCCGGTATTAGACCTTCCCAGGAAAGCCCCAGGCAAGACCCGCCGGCGCCAACCCACCCGCAAAAAAACACGCGACACAACACCACCAAACAGCGAAAAAGCTAAATCTCATACTTACAATGTCTCTCGGCCTTCGGTCCAAACGCGGCGCTGTGCAGCTAGGTCGTCATCATCATCAATCATCATAACTCCTGTTTTCCACCACGGATTTCCTGAAAAGCAAATGCAATCAAGATTAGACTGTCGCAGCAGTGCTTCGACAGAGACCCCGGCCGCAACCCACCCACGAACAGCAGGAAGCCCCCCAAAATGCTACATTGAGCAAGATGTCTGAAGAAATGGCAAAAAAAAGGCTGTTCCTTATGGATTTTGTCCAAAACACTTGTATCCGGTATTAGACCTTCCCAGGAAAGCCCCAGGCAAGACCCGCCGGCGCCAACCCACCCGCAAAAAAACACGCGACACAACACCACCAAACAGCGAAAAAGCTAAATCTCATACTTACAATGTCTCTCGGCCTTCGGTCCAAACGCGGCGCTGTGCAGCTAGGTCGTCATCATCATCAATCATCATAACTCCTGTTTTCCACCACGGATTTCCTGAAAAGCAAATGCAATCAAGATTAGACTGTCGCAGCAGTGCTTCGACAGAGACCCCGGCCGCAACCCACCCACGAACAGCAGGAAGCCCCCCAAAATGCTACATTGAGCAAGATGTCTGAAGAAATGGCAAAAAAAAGGCTGTTCCTTATGGATTTTGTCCAAAACACTTGTATCCGGTATTAGACCTTCCCAGGAATGCCCCAGGCAAGACCCGCCGGCGCCAACCCACCCGCAAAAAAACACCCGACAACACCCCCAAACAGCGAAAAAGCTAAATCTCATACTTACAATATCTCTCGGCCTTCGGTCCAAAGTAACGCGCTGTGCAGCTAGGTCATCATCAATCATCATAACTCCTGTTTTCCACCACGGATTTCCTGAAAAGCAAATGCAATCAAGATTAGACTGTCGCAGCAGTGCTTCGACAGACACCAAAAATTACACACAAACCCCCGGAACCCCGCCAAAGAGCACCTCAAAGGCAAGCAAGTCAGCAAAAACGGCAAGAAATTTTCACCTCATATTTGGTCCAAAACACTTTTGTCCATTATTAGAGCTTCACAGCAATGGGCCCAAAACCGTCAACTCACCCGCAAAGAAGTACAACACCCCCACAAGTGCTGAGTCTTTCTTCATTGTGCGTAATCCAGCACTCTGCTTGGAGGGAAATCGCAGTCTGGAGGAGGAGGATAGAGGAGCATGTTCTTCAGAACTTGTGAACCTGAGGAATGTAGACTGCGGCACCTTCAAATCAATAAGCAAACAAGTGAAGACAGTACTGATGATGGTCTTCTTTTTGGGATTAGGTGATTAAAGTTTGAATTAAATTAACTGTGCAAAACAAAGAAAGAGAGACACAAAGCACACAGGAATAAAAGTGAATAAGGACGAAAAAGAAAGTTCTTGATTGATTGTCTCATTTTCAGGGCTCGGTGTCAGGGAATAAGAACAAGATTTCGTCATCATACTCTGCGAATTCAGGCTGGATGAGGTCAGTGGCACCAAACAGAGAAAAAATCCCCTCATCTACGTTGCTGTCCTCATCGTCTTCATGTGGCGTGCTTTCTCGCACTTTGTAATCTGGTGGTATGAGGTGCTGATTCATCTTGATCATTGTCAGCCGCTCCACATTTTTGGGCGATAGGCGGCTCCGTTTGGCAGTTACAATGCCACCAGCAGCACTGAAAACACGTTCAGAAGACACACTTGCGAGTGGGCAAGACAAATAGTTTATAGCCAGGTTGTAGAGCTGTGGCCACAATTGTTTTTTGCCATGCCAATACTGCAATGGCTCCTCATTAAGAAAGACCACTGTTGAGTCATTCAGATAGTCCTGCACCATCGACTCAAGGTCATCAACTGTTCCTCCACTTTGCTTACTTTTTGCTGTGCCTGTGACATTTTTTAGAGAACCATACCCCATCAAACTTAGCCAATCCTCCTCCCCAGCCACTGTTAGTGTTGTCATTGTGTGTGGTGCAGATGATCCAGTTGCCGGTGTCTTTAACGGCTGAGAGGTCACTTGTGCCCCAGCCACAGGTGCAGAAGTGGATTCTTGTGACTGCGGATGGCCTGCTGATGCTGATGCTGATGTACTGGCTTCTCCTTCAATAACCTGCCGTTCTTTTTCAAACCTCTTGGCTGACCAGGCTAACCAATGTTTGTACTTTTGAACATCTGCATCACCGAAAGGAAAGAATGCGTTGTCTGCCAGCGCCTTTTTGTAGCGTGGATCCAGAATAGTAGCACAAATGTAATGCTGATCTGAGTTGATGTTTTTAAGACGTTCATCACCACGTAGGCGATGTAATAATTTCTCAGACAAAATGAAATGGTTTTTTTTTTTTTCATCTTTTTCAAACTCAGAAGAAACCGCCATCAGTTGGTGCTCCAGTATGCACAACAATGGGATAGCTTTTCCCAAATTACAGTCCTCCTGGCTGACTGCACGCGTGAAGAACTCAAAAGGACGAAGCATGTCTGTCAGGCTTTTAACTATGGCCCATTGCGCCTTACTCATCCGCAGGTCCTCCTTCTGAGATGTAGCCTCTGTCAAGAAATAGTGATCGAGTACCGTATACTGCTCATGCAGACGCTCAAGCATGTAGAAGGTTGAGTTCCAACGTGTTGCCACCTCCTGGATGAGTGCTTTCACTGGCATTCCACGTTGAAGTAGCAGTCTCCGCAGATGCTTCCGGGCCTTAAAAGAATGGCTGAAATGGTTGCACATTTTGCGGCAGGTGGCCATTACCTCGAACGCTGGACTCTCTTTATCACTCAAGAATTTTTGAACTACCAGGTTGATACAGTGCGCCAAACACGGCACTCTAACATGGTGACCCTGTGACATGGCCTTAACTACATTGGCGCCATTATCCGTGGAAACATAACCAATCTTGCGTTTTAGGGGGGATAGCATTGACAACACCTTTTTGTCAAACTCTTCCAAAAGGTTTTCTGCTGTGTGACTTTTCTCCAAGGCAAACATGGCTAGTGTTGCATGTTTCCGAGCAGCTTTGAAAACTTGGTCCGGGTCAACACCTGCGTTTAGCTTTGCTATAACACCTGAAAAAGAGACCCAGTGTGCAGTGATGCACATGTAATCATCGCCTGGGCCACTGGTCCACATGTCTGTTGTCAGATGTATTGTGTGAACAGCACTCTTCTGCAAAGCTGCCCCAATCGCCTGCAGCACATCTTCATGTAGTGCTGGAACCGCAACTCTGGCAAAATAGAACCGGCTCGGAACCTTCCATTTAGGGCAGAGCGTTGCAACTAATTCAAGAAAACCTACCGCTTCTACAAAAGAAAAAGGTAGAAGGTCCACAGCTAGCATTTTAGCCAGCTTAGTGTTATACAGACGCGTCAGTGGGTGGTTGCGTTCATATGGCACGTCTGAAGTAAGCATTGTTCTAATGTTGCCCTGGACCAAGCATTTACGGGCTGATAATGACTTCGTTGACCCAATTTTGCTCGCTGGTGAACTTTTGTGCGTTGGTGTCTCACTCGCTCCAACACTCTTAGTGTGCCTCACATTGGGTGTGCTGCTGACAGGGGTACTGGGTGTAAGGGAAGTGTTTGACACGTCTTCCTCCTGCTCGTCATCATCAGATGAAACATCAACGTTTCCTTGAATTTGGCCTTTCTTGATCGCATCTAGGTGCGCAAACCATTTGACAGTGTGCTGTCTCCTAAGATGACCTCTCTGGCCTCCGGTACCATAGTTGGTACCTGGCTTACCACGACTAACTGCTTGCTTACAAATGGTACAAATGGCAAACTTTGGATTTTTTGGACAAACAGTAAAGAAGTCCCAAACGGGGGACTTGAAGTGTCTGTGGGACATGGAGGAGGCGGCGATACTGGTGGTGGTGGTCATGAAGCTAATGCCAGATGAAGTGGAGGATCTGGATTGCCCAACTTTTGTACGTTTTGCACTTTCACCGCCACTAATTAAGGTCGAGGTTGACGGAGGTCTCTTCTTGCCAGAAAGAAATATGGAAGCGGGACGAGTTGGTGTACTACTTAACTCCAATGATTGTGGTGTTTCCACTGCCTCCTCATCGACAACATCATCATCATCATCACGCTCAGCAGCTCTTCGGGCTAGGGTCAAAATGTCTGTTTGCTGCATGCCCGCTGGGGCTGCAGTGACCTTTATGATGACTTGGTCGTCGTTGGCAGAGTCTTCATCAGCAGCAGTATCCGCCACTTCTTGTTGAGCCTCATCACACTCCATAAGTCTGAGACTTTGGACGAGCTTCCTTTTACGCTTAAGTACCTTTGTTGGATCATGGTGTGCCTCACTCTCAGACGGCTGTGGTGCTGGTTCCCAAGTTTGATCCGTATCATCAGAAGGAGGTGTGCTTGAAGAGGATGTAGACACCACCCTTGATCTCTTCCTTGCTAGGGTTGTGGAAGACAATGAAGGATCATCAGGAGGAGTGGCTTCCTCAAATGATACCTCGCCTTGATTGTCGATTTCCTGATGTGCCCCTACTTCGGGAGGAACAACTATTGTGGGCACTTGTTGTGACCCTCCATGCACCTCTGCATGCGCATCTCCTTGCGCTGCCTCTCCTTCCACATGTACTTGGGCTTGTACTTGCACATGTGATTGTTGTTGCCGCTGTGGTTGTTCAACACTCGTCAGATGAGCTACAACAACCTGTGTTGATTGAGGGACATTGCTGCTGCTTTCTTGCGATGAGCCAACATCACTGGTCGATGGTGATTGAAGAAGTATACTGGCTGCCTCTGCAGCACTCAAGGGCTTGGACTTAAGTTGGCGTGGTGGTGGTGGTGGCACTGAGCCCAATGGAGCGGGGGTGCTGCTGCCAGCTTGGTCCCCAGCAGATCCCGCTGCAGCTGCTGCAGGCATACTTTTTTTTTTACTCACAAAAAAAGGGGCGGGCGGCACACCAGTGTCCTTGGTAACTTGCTTCTTCTGCTCCTTACTGGCACCTTTCTTGCTAGAGGAGCTACGGGTTACTTTTTTTGGGGCCATCTTCTTCAGAGCAGGTCAGCAGGCAGCAGTTGCACGAGTTGCAGAGGGTTCTGTGTCCAGACGTGACGTCGCGTGACGTTATGCTGCACACACCGCTGCAGGACTTCTTCCTGGCACTGGTGGTTCTATTGAGTCTTCTTGTGCACCTAAAAGCAATGGAAGACAGAGGAACATCAGTTCAGTTATACACCCCAAAAAATCGACAAAACACAGAAAAATGAGCACAATCCCATGCCATCCATGATGTTTACATTGAAGACACCCCACAGAAAGACTAGGGACATGCAAGTATGCAACACTCACTACCCCTGGGCATAAGGGATGAAAAGTAGGCAAAATAAGTGCAGGCCTCAGACACTGCCTCTCCTCAAAATGGCCCCCTTACACCCCAAGCACATGTTGCTGCCTGTACCAGCCAGCACTCAAGATGGCCACCACCACCACCCACATGGCCAGTCCACATCAACAGTACACCCCCAAAAAACAGAAAAACAGCCAGAAATCACCACAATCCAATGCCATCCATGATGTTTACATCAAAAAGAGTGAGACAACACCACAGGCACACTCAGTCCATGCACCACCACCACCCCTGGGCAAGCAAAAGGCCACACCAGCAGCCCCCCAAAAACGACAAAAAACAATAAAATAAGCACAATCCCAGCCCATCCATGGCCTCAATTATGTTTAAATTCAAGAAGACACCCCACAGAAAGACTAGGCCCATGCAACACTCACCACCCCTGGGCAAAGGGCCACACCAGCAGGCCCAAAAAAACGACAAAAAACAATAAAATCTGCACAATCCCAGCCCATCCATGGCCTCAATGGTGTTTAAATTCAAGAAGACACCCCTCAGAAACACTAGGCCCATGCAACACTCACTACCCCTGGGCATAAGGGATGAAAAGTAGGCAAAATAAGTGCAGGCCTCAGACACTGCCTCTCCTCAAAATGGCCCCCTTACACCCCAAGCACATGTTGCTGCCTGTACCAGCCAGCACTCAAGATGGCCACCACCACCACCCACATGGCCAGTCCACATCAACAGTACACCCCCAAAAAACAGAAAAACAGCCAGAAATCACCACAATCCAATGCCATCCATGATGTTTACATCAAAAAGAGTGAGACAACACCACAGGCACACTCAGTCCATGCACCACCACCACCCCTGGGCAAGCAAAAGGCCACACCAGCAGCCCCCCAAAAACGACAAAAAACAATAAAATAAGCACAATCCCAGCCCATCCATGGCCTCAATTATGTTTAAATTCAAGAAGACACCCCACAGAAAGACTAGGCCCATGCAACACTCACCACCCCTGGGCAAAGGGCCACACCAGCAGGCCCAAAAAAACGACAAAAAACAATAAAATCTGCACAATCCCAGCCCATCCATGGCCTCAATGGTGTTTAAATTCAAGAAGACACCCCACAGAAAGACTAGGCCCATGCAACACTCACCACCCCTGGGCAAAGGGCCACACCAGCAGGCCCAAAAAAACGACAAAAAACAATAAAATCTGCACAATCCCAGCCCATCCATGGCCTCAATGGTGTTTAAATTCAAGAAGACACCCCTCAGAAACACTAGGCACATGCAACACTCACTACCCCTGGGCATAAGGGATGAAAAGTAGGCAAAATAAGTGCAGGCCTCAGACACTGCCTCTCCTCAAAATGGCCCCCTTACACCCCAAGCACATGTTGCTGCCTGTACCAGCCAGCACTCAAGATGGCCACCACCACCACCCACATGGCCAGTCCACATCAACAGTACACCCCCAAAAAACAGAAAAACAGCCAGAAATCACCACAATCCAATGCCATCCATGATGTTTACATCAAAGAGAGTGAGACAACACCACAGGCACACTCAGTCCATGCACCACCACCACCCCTGGGCAAGCAAAAGGCCACACCAGCAGCCCCCCAAAAACGACAAAAAACAATAAAATAAGCACAATCCCAGCCCATCCATGGCCTCAATTATGTTTAAATTCAAGAAGACACCCCACAGAAACACTAGGCCCATGCAACACTCACTACCCCTGGGCATAAGGGATGAAAAGTAGGCAAAATAAGTGCAGGCCTCAGACACTGCCTCTCCTCAAAATGGCCCCCTTACACCCCAAGCACATGTTGCCTGTACCAGCCAGCACTCAAGATGGCCACCACCACCACCCACATGGCCAGTCCACATCAACAGTACACCCCCAAAAAACAGAAAAACAGCCAGAAATCACCACAATCCAATGCCATCCATGATGTTTACATCAAAGAGAGTGAGACAACACCACAGGCACACTCAGTCCATGCACCACCACCACCCCTGGGCAAGCAAAAGGCCACACCAGCAGCCCCCCAAAAACGACAAAAAACAATAAAATAAGCACAATCCCAGCCCATCCATGGCCTCAATTATGTTTAAATTCAAGAAGACACCCCACAGAAACACTAGGCCCATGCAACACTCACTACCCCTGGGCATAAGGGATGAAAAGTAGGCAAAATAAGTGCAGGCCTCAGACACTGCCTCTCCTCAAAATGGCCCCCTTACACCCCAAGCACATGTTGCCTGTACCAGCCAGCACTCAAGATGGCCACCACCACCACCCACATGGCCAGACCACATCAACAGTACACCCCCAAAAAACAGAAAAACAGCCAGAAATCACCACAATCCAATGCCATCCATGATGTTTACATCAAAGAGAGTGAGACAACACCACAGGCACACTCAGTCCATGCACCACCACCACCCCTGGGCAAGCAAAAGGCCACACCAGCAGCCCCCCAAAAACGACAAAAAACAATAAAATAAGCACAATCCCAGCCCATCCATGGCCTCAATTATGTTTAAATTCAAGAAGACACCCCACAGAAAGACTAGGCCCATGCAACACTCACCACCCCTGGGCAAAGGGCCACACCAGCAGGCCCAAAAAAACGACAAAAAACAATAAAATCTGCACAATCCCAGCCCATCCATGGCCTCAATGGTGTTTAAATTCAACAAAACAGTTGTATCATGCACCCATAACCAACCCTGGTCCTACTGGATACTGTGGCTACCCACAATATAATTTATTTAATTTTCTGAAAAAGTTCCAAAATTGTACTTGCAGCAACTGTAATGCCCCAAACAAACTTACTTGTGAAAGTTGATTTCTAATCCAAAAGTGATCCAAAGACAGTCAAAAAGGCCTCAAATCCAAATATCCAGCAGCACCCACAAAAAGTAATCCTTCCAGCTCCAGATCCAAATGAAAGTGACCAGGAGATGGACAAAGCACTGGGAGGAGCCTGCTGGACAGGAACAGGAAGTTGGAGACTGTGGGGCACTTCCTTCCTCCCCCCCCCCCCAAAATGGACTCCTTGCAAAAAAAAAGGCCATGCAAATGTCAACCTGAGGAGTGATTCTGATAAAAATCATAATTTTCTGAAGGTTTATCCTGTTTGCTGGTGATTTTCTTGTGCGAAATTGCAAAATCTCTATTTCGCAAGTGCGAGATTGTTCCTTTCCGCCGCAACTACATGTTCGCAATTGCGAACTCTCGCGAGGTGTGCTGTGCAAGGTGGCAAGCCGCGAGTACGTATTCGCGGGCGACAAACTCCCGCGGGAACACGCAGCAAGATCTAAAATGGCGCGTCACTCGCAAAGAAAAACAACTCGGCAAACGCTAAAATGACGGAAAGTGAACGCCGTGCACCACGCCGCGCGCCGCAACCAAGCAAAAAATCCGCCGCGAGCGGATTCACGGATTTTCGACAAATTCGCGAGCGTTCGCGGATTGCGGATTTGCCGAAAATCCGAAAAATCCGCGAGCGGAGCGGATTTTACGCCCATGCTTAGTGACTAAGTCTAATAACATCAGAGGCCAAGGACAAACCCCGTGGTGTCTGTGGCAGGAAATCTCATCGATCACTGAGAAGATAGGCGGAGGGTAAAATGAAAGTAACAGGTAAAATAAAAATAACAAAGGAAAACTACTAAAATGGCGGTGGACGGCGTATGTAATCAACGTTTGGCGCCTCGACAATACGTTTCAAATAAATATACATACAATATATTTATTAATATATTACAAAAGTATAGCAGCGGCTGACACACACGGCCCGGGAAAAGAAAGTGTCAAGTTTAATACCTGAAATGAGGACAGCTTTGCTTGGCGAACTTGAAGAAAAAAAAAGAAACGCGGGCTTGGAAACCAGGCTGCACATGCGTAGAGAGTACAACTGGTGCACAAAAAAAACCCAGAAAGTTTTACATACTATCATAGAAATATAGCTCTTTTTTTGACCAGTAAAGTTAGTTCTCAAAAATAACTTTTATTAGCCGCAAAACCCCCACGATCCCAGACGGCTCCCCGCGTCCATACTCCAAAATAAAACCACAGAGGGGTGCCGTTCCCCGGTGCACCTTACAAGCCCCCCATTATGGAAAAAAGTTGCCCCCGGAATTTGCCCCCCGGAACCTAACAAATAAAATGCACTTCTAGTTTTTTTTCCCTTTTCCACCGCGTACGAGTACGATACGCGTACCCCGTAATTTCTTATTTAAAAAAAAATTTAGCCTAAAGATCCATGTACGACCCCCTGAGCAAGCCTAGAGCGTCAGGATGTTTCTACCCTGCCCCCTTTCCTTATTTTTCAACTTTGTTTTACTGTTTTCTTGTGACTCGGTTCTAGCGACAAACAAGATGGCTGCCAACACCTCCTGGTTTAGAATGTTGACAGACAGTTGACAGCCAATCAGCATGCAGCTCGTGCTCATAAATGTACGGATTTCCGTACGCGTGCTGTACTTCGTCTCTAGATATCGCTATGATTTACACCATTTAACAAAACGCACAATCTGCGAACCGAACTCTACCTCTCCGCCAAATTTTGTGTAATTCCGTTCAGCCGTTCGGGCTGTAGCCCTGGCTAAAGGTCCCTATGGAAAACTGCATGGGGAAAACAAGTTTTGGGGCCCCCTTTTATTCTCGGCCCTCACTAGACGAATCACTCCCAAACTTTCAGGGAAGGAGCGGGATCGAGCAGGCCATTTTGTTAAAGAAATTCGCAAAGATTCGTCCACCGGTGCCAAAGTTATTCCAAATAGAATGTTGTGGATTACCTATGGAAAGTAGGTCCTAACTATAACTACTACTGGTGACTGCCAGTAGGTAATATGTATATATATATATATATATATATATATATATATATATATATATATATATATATACACATATATTACCTACTGGCGGTCGCCAGTAGGTATATATAGTTAGGATTTTTTCTCTATGGGATTTTTGAAAATTCTATGTCAAATAACTTTGGCGTTTGTGGATGGAATTGGCTGAAATTTTCAGGAAAATGGCACATTTTGTTTCTGAGCAGCCCCTGAAAAATAGGGGGGGGGGTTCGTCCAGGGGGGGTCGAGAAAAAAGGGGGGGTCCCAAAACGTGTTTTTAACATTGAGTTTTCCATAGGGCGGTTGGCCTCACTTTTAGCCCGAACGGCTGAATGGATTAGCACGAAACTTGGCAAAATTGTAGGGACTGGTAGCCCGATGTGCCTTTTGTAGGTCTCAATATATGTGCTACAGTGGATTTTGAGAAATTAACGTTTAAAAAAAGATATATATCTGTAACAGCGGACCGGGCAGCGCTCCAGTACGCGTACTTTTCGCGCAACGGAGCTTTGTGAAGCGAAGCTGATTGGTTCTCCGGCGTCTGTCAACATTCCAAACAGTCCGTAGCGGCCGCCATCTTGTCTCTCGGTAGGATTGAGAGACAAGAGGAGGCCAAAGCGAAGGGGGAAATGACCATAAGGGGGCATAGTAGATCCTTCCTGACCTCTTAGGTTTGATGTACCATTTTGCCAAGTTTGGTGTAATTCCGTTCAGCCATTCAGGCTGTAGACGTATGTAAATGTCCTATGGAAAATTGCATGGGGAAAACACATTTGAAAGTGTTGAAATTTAGAACCAATTAAAATGTTACTTTGGTTTTGTATTTGTGTGTGATGAAAGTTAATTGGTTATGTATATATGTCAAATGAGAGGAAACCACAGCCATTTTGTGATACTACTGTCTGAGGTACATTTGTGAGGAATTTTTGGTGGTGAATTTCTGGTGTTTGATTTACACAGTACTAACACTTCTCCTACTTTTAAAAAGGTGAGTTGTTAATTTGTAAGGGGAACTATGTTGTACACTTAAAGATAATTTGAAAAATGTTTTCTGTTATTTATTTGCAGTCCTTCTGTTATACTAAATACTTGATAAAGTTAGTTTTATATTATGTATTACTAAAAACGATAAATGAAAGTGATTATTTTTTTCTGCAATTTACAGCAAGCAATTTCAAAATAAAATGGCTCACAATGAAGAGACCGTGGCAATTTCTTTTGAATTGTCCACTACATTGATTGAAATTGAGAGCACCAATAATGAAATATTGTCACAAGGAGGAGATGACTTGTATGATTCCATTAGATTGATTGAAATGGACAGCACCAATAATGAAATATTGTCACAAGGAGATGACTTGAAGGATTCCACTACATTGATTGAAATTGAGAGCACCAATAATGAAATATTGTCACAAGGAGGAGATGGCTTGTATGATTCCATTAGATTGATTGAAATGGACAGCACCAATAATGAAATATTGTCACAAGGAGGAGATGACTTGAATGATTCCACTACATTGATTGAAATTGAGAGCACCAATAATGAAATATTGTCACGAGGAGATGACTTGAATGATTCCACTACATTGATTGAAATTGACAGCACCAATAATGAAATATTGTCACAAGGAGGAGATGACTTGAATGATTTTTTTGATCAATCTGTTGATGG
Organism: Lissotriton helveticus; assembly: GCF_964261635.1. Taxonomy (NCBI): domain Eukaryota; kingdom Metazoa; phylum Chordata; class Amphibia; order Caudata; family Salamandridae; genus Lissotriton; species Lissotriton helveticus. The sequence continues at coordinate 1,744,479,826 of NC_136067.1, forward strand.
CGAATTTATCGAATGTTTGGAGACCATAGAGTTACAAGAATCATCATTGCAGACTTTTTATGAGGAAATTGCTGATGAGGACATGTTACTAGTTCTTTCAAATTTAGAAAATTCTGAAGAATAAATTTATATTTAGAAATCAAAAATTGTTTGAGACATTATTCATTTTTATTTTTAATTTATGAGGTTGTAGCGAAGTGATTGTAGTATAAAATGAGACTTATAGTATAGAGTGCAACATTTTTATGTTACATGGTAAGTTTACTCATATTTACTTCCCTTCTGCCACTATATTATCTCCAATGTGTATTTGACATCTCTTCTTCATCTCCAGCCTCCTTTCTCTCACTGTGTGTCTCCGATGCATCTTATCGCTGCTATTTTGTGTAATTACAGAAGAGAGTAAAATAAAATAGTTCGGAACGTGAAAAGGGGGCAAAGTAGAGTACCCCTCACCCCCTAGGCCTTTTTAGGCGGTCCCAAAAGGATCAGTTTCTGCTTTCCTGAGAGATTATGGTATGAGTTCCATATACCACAATAATTTGCATTACAACATGAAAGATATCTATCTCCTATTACCAACTTTGAGATATTCGCGCTAAGCGCGAATATCTCCAAAAAGTAACACCTGCCCTGAGCAGTTCTTAGCCATGTTATCCAATGGGAGGTGGATAACATGGCTAAGAGCATTAGCTCGGTAATGCATGAATATCGCTGACTTTTTAGCGATATTCATGCATTGCGGCCGTTTATTATCGCATTTGCGATAAACCTTGATAATAGCAAGGTTTATCATCGATAATTTCGGACGATGCTTAGCGGTAAAAAATTCGTTGCTAAGCATCGTTAGGGATAAATATCGCTTAACTTTGGTAATATGCACCAACGTCTGTTAACGTTCGATTCGAAGGAAATGAGGAAGTGTTGAAAAACATTGTCTGCGCCATCTTGCCTTTTTTGAAATGCCACACTTTTGTCGTGCACGGCAGCCATTTTAGATGCCTTGACCAGACCCACTCTCTGCACGCTGTCGATTCGTAGCATGGCTCCCCACCCTCGCAAGCATCTTCCCCAGGCACTGGTCACCCCCGCTCTCTGTCTTATGCATCGGCAATAAACCTCCCCCCATCTGCGCTGCTCTTCCCTATAAATCACACTCTGTGCCCGCCCGACACCTCCCTTTCGCCCTATTCACTACCGCACCCTCTGACACTCCTCTTCCTCTGTGTCCGATTGTCCAGGCTATCACCTAGCCCTGCAGATGTAGTTTATGGCCCCAGCTGTAAAGAATCACCCCTCTTCAAAGGAGTTATAGTAGATCAAGGCCCACACCCGATGAGATCCGTCACACCACACGTGTTCCTACTATCTGAAAACCATCCTGTATTGTGATTGGGGAGGGGACCGAGCCTGAAGCGGAAGATTCCAGGAATGACTCTTTGTACATCAAAGTTTTTACAATTATGTGTCACATTAAAAATATATAGCACTCCAACAAAGTAGTAGGAATATAAAACTTTAATAACATATAAATATATACAACAAAACAAAAACAGTAAAAACATTTAAACAACGACGAGACCGTGGCAATTTCTTTTGAATTCCTGATGAGGACATGTTACTAGTTCTTTCAAATTATGAAAATTCAGAAGATGTTGCCTGGGGGTGGGTCGTCAGTAGCAGTCTGTTGTGCGAATAGTTCCAAGGCAGCAGAACGCGCTGAAATCTAGATGGCACGAAAGTGATGTCTAGTAAGTTGCCGCCCAGCAAATAACGGCGTGGGGCGCCGCGGGGGTGAGTGAGTCCAGTAGGCACCACAGCTATTCTTACCGGCATTGCAGAATTACTGCTGGGGACAATGCCTGTGCTGTAGCAGGGTCACAGCAGAAACAAAAAGGATTCTGTTGAAGATGTTGTTGGTTTTCAATTTGAATACAGTTCTGGTGTCAACTGCTATGCTAATGTAGTGGTTAATGTTTTGTTTTCTCTAGAAAATGTAAAAGAGGGGGAGGCAGTCCAAAGTTCCGTTAAAAGGGCAAAGGAAAGGATCGGTGGTTTGAACTATCAGTCAAAAAGGGGAGGGGGTGCAACAATTTTTCCTACCGGGTCACACTGTGCTTTCACCGGAACTGAGGTCTGCAGGATTCTAGTAATTCAAAGTGAGGCTGGCGCCAGCATGGGAGCGCCGACGTCCCGCGGATACAGTTTCGTCACTCCACGGGCGATAATGGCAGTCATTCCCCATCGGGGGTCGGAGACTCCCGCGGCTCCTCTAGAATCTTCAAGGTCGTGGAGGACTACGGTGGTGGAGTCAACCAGTGACCGGGCCATTTCTTTATGCTGGGCCCGCTCTTGCCAGGTCGACCGCCATTTTGAGAGTTCGGTAGCTACTGGCGATCGCGGGGTCAAATGAGCGGACGGGCTCCACCCTGCCGGGCGAGACGTTGCAGCATGGCCACAGTAGAAGAACCCTTTCCCGGGCGCCTGGAGCGCTGAGGGTGCAGCTGGGAAGCCTCCACCTGGGGAGGCGGGAGAGTCCTGTTCGCACCGTCTCTCCCTCCCAGTGCACCCCACGGCGTCTCGCTTGAGATTTGTTATGGCCGGACCAGGCGATGAGGACGAGGGGGGGGGGGGGTCGGAGGCATGTGCAAGACATCCCCCCCCAGTGTTGTCGCAGCCATTATTCAAGAAAGAAGAAGTGTCCCGTCCGTCTTCGGGCCGGGCTTCCGGTAGATGTCGGCCGGACGCCCCTGGCTCTGGCCTCATGAACGGGTTTCTTGGTTTATCGGCTGCAGCCGGATCCCGTCGACCTCGGCCCCCCGACCGTTGGTGGCCGGACCGGAAGAGCATGTGGCGGGACTACCTGAAACTGTCAAGGGCCACCGCGGCAGGACTGGGAGAGAGAGGGGAGGGTCGAGGAGACATTCCCCCCCCTGCAACTGTTCAGCGTTGTAAAGGCAATCCCCTGGCCGGGTCCCGCTGGCCTCGGCCTCTCCTCCGGCTACACCCTACGTTAGGATCTCCTGGCCGAGGCGTGGTAGCAGGACCCGCCTTATATGGGCTGCTCCCGGCTGGGCGTAGCCGCAACCCTGCCCCACCTTGGAAGTTTCCAGAGTGGGGGCGGATGTTCTACTGACTTGCATTTTCCCTAGTCTATCGATTTTTTTGGCGTGGCAGGCGGTGGGACAGCGAGGGGTGATTTGGTTTCTCTTACTGTTTTTCTGGTCTCTCACCACTGGCATATTTTAACGTTTTCTTGTTTCTAGGACATTAATAGGTTTTATCATTACGTTATGGTATCGTTTCTTTGTTCGTTGTTTAATAAAAGTTCATGTTCATCAGTGGCCTACTGATTTTCGTTTTCCTATTCTTTTCTTTCCAGGTTGTTTCATGCTAAAGTTTCTGTTAACAGGATACAGTGATCACTTCGTTATTATTGCATATGTCCTTTTCACTAGGGGTGCTCTCTGGTCGGGCCAGATGACGTATCTCTAGTAAATGGTCCGGGTGAAACAGGTGCATCAATCAGTGGGGAGTAGATAGGCATGACAGATTACAACGGGGGAGAAAGGTCCGCATTACGTACCCTTTCACTATTTGCAAAGATTTTCCTACGTATATTTGCAAACAGGGAATACCTCCAAAAAGAACCAATTCCCAAACAGTCAATGTTTGGGGAAACAATCAATCAATGAGGAACGAAATAGGCACGACGTGTTAAAGGTTTGCGTTACCTACCCTTCACTATCTGCAAAGGGAGAGAGAATATTCCTATTCTTCCTCGTTTGCAGGCAGAGAAGATTCTTAAGAGAACCAACTTCGAACAATTCAATGGTCGATTCAAACAATCAACAAGGGGTACTGTGAACACAAATGAACGCCGCTTATGTACATACACATTGGTATTATCAACAGGTTGTTCCTAATGTTTCTATTTTAGGGAGGTCAAAAAGAGATCCCATTAGTGGCCTACTGATTTTGCTCGATTCCTTTTGTTTTTTTACACGATTTTTCGCTATCTGCAAAGACTAAACAGAGTATTGCGACTCTGTGCTTGTTTGTAAATAGAAAATGAACCAAAGAGAACAATCAATCAAATGGAGAGAGAAGCAGGCACGACGGATTACAACGGGGGCAAAGGCCTGCGTTAACTACCCTTCACTATCTGCAAAGAGAGAGTACTCCTAATAGAAATGAGGGGTGGGGGGCAGCATTCAAAGCAGATCAGTGTGCATAAACACGAAAATGTTTTTACTTACCACGTACTTGACATTCGACAGCTTATGATATTTGCTATTAAAAAACCATTGAAATTCACTGAAAAAACCATAGGTTATAGACCATATATAGTTAGGAATTAGCATTTACAAAACCTTGAAAATTCACTGAAAAAACCATAGGTTATAGACCATATATAGTTAGGAATTAGCATTTAAAAAACCTTATTTTACTCACACAAAACCATTGAAATTCCATATATAGTTAGTTGCACTAACTATATATCGCGCACCCGCAATCCACTGCTGATCATGTCACATATTACATCATTCATGACATGGTCAGTGACATCACTGATGACATCACTGATGACATCTCAAATGACATCACTGATGACAAACTCTTCCGCAAAGCCACCGCGGGAAACAGTATATTGCATGCCCTCAGCAGTCACCCAGACAATCTCAAATGGAGTATTCCGTTTGGGGAACTGCTGAGGGCAAAACGCAATTGCAGTAATGAAAGTGGATTCCTGGAAGAAAGTGAAATAATTTTGAGCAGGTTTCGTACTAGAGGATATCCAAACTGGGTGCTCAAGAAAGCTAGGGAGAGGGTGAATGCGATCGATAGATTTGATACTATCTGTGACAAATCTGATACTACTGAGGAAGGGGATGATGTCACGAGACTCATCCTCACTTACAGTACAGATTCCAAAGCGATCAAGAAAATCATAACAAAGAACTGGGACGTACTCAAAACAGACAATGTCATTGGTAGGGAGTTACCCAATAGACCCAGTATAACATAAAGACGTGGCAGGAGCATCAGGGACATGTTAGTCCATAGTGACATTACTACGTATCCTCCTAGAATGAAGGGACTAGAGGGTTTCTTTCCCTGTGGGCATTGTAAGGCCTGCTCCAACAGTAAATCATACATAGAAGTCACGTACAATGGTGTCACCAAGAAAATCTTGTCGTTTCTCACCTGTAGTTCCACTTTTGTGGTGTATGCAATTGTTTGCACATGCAACAAATGGTACATTGGCAGCACCACCTGCATGGCAAAAAAACGGATTCTGGAACATACTAGAGCCATTACTAATTTTGACCCCAAATACCCTATTGCACGACATTTTAGAGACCAACATTTCTCGAATGTTAAAAACCTTAGTTTTATCATTTTGGAACAGATAACAAAGAACCCAAGAGGTGGTAACAGGGTGTTGAAATTACGCCAGAGAGAGTCAAAGCTCATTATTGAGTTCCAGAGCAAGGCCCCTGGAGGCCTGAATCAGGACGAGGAATTAGCCGTGCATTTGAAGATTTAATGTACTTACAGTTGTAATCTGGACAATATGCATGTCTCTTTGTTGTTCTTCCATACCTTAAAGATATGTTTTTTAAGCCCTATGTCGGATATAGAGATTGTTGTATCATGACATTGAGTAGGATTTTAATCTGATGATGTATCTGTTTATATTTCAGGAGTAAGAGAGGGGGCCCACTTTATCTGCACTTCACCTCACGGGACTTCTCCCCTTCTCTGTCTCCTTCATCACCTGGGCACTTTATGCTGAAAACCTTGGTAATCTGATGGACGGTAACTGAATATGAATTCACTTAGTTGGTTATTGGGCACTTGCCATTACCCATATGATACCGCTGTGTGTCTCTCTGATACAGGACTCTTTCTTAAACACTAAGGCACTGGCCATAATGAGGTTTAATGTAATTTGATTTGTTACGTGGACACCAGTAAGATTGGGAGCCTATTTTCTGTTTCACACGCATTTAGTGTGAGAATGGGAGGGGCATGGCATGTTCGACAAACGTGGTAGGACTGCTGGTTATGCCTCATGATTTCATATTTTGGCTCAAACGCAGGATGTTTCTCACGCTATTGATTTTACTGACTGCGCTGTGAGAATTTTGGAATTTCTGAATAACACACACCCATTAGTTTAAATTTTGCGAAGACGAGTGCAAATTGTATATATATTCTTTGAATGTGTTAACCAAAAGTAATTATATCATTTATCTTGTTAATTTTGTTTACATATGAAGTATTGTCACGTATGAAGGAAATGTTTGCACCAAATGTTTTATAATACATAAGTCCTCTTTTCATGACCATGGACACACAGAACAAATACCAGTGGTGTAACAGCATTTTTTCACATGATCAAGCCGTTTGTCGGCGAAACGCGTTGTGGAATAAACAGCACTATGGAGCTTATGTGATTACTTTGTCTTTGTCCTGAGAGCGTGCTTTACGAACTTTAAGCAAGAAAGCATATATATATATATATATATATATTACCTACTGGCGATAGCCAGTAGGTATATATAGTTAGGATTTTTTTCCTATGGGATTTTTGAAAATTCTATGTCGAATAACTTTGGCGTTTGAGGACAGAATTGGCTGACATTTTCAGGAAAATGGAACATTTTGTTTCTGAGCAGCCCCTGAAAATTTGGTAGGGTTTCGTCAAGGGGGGGCCGAGAAAAAAGGGGGGTCCCAAAACGTGTTTTTCCCATGCAATTTTCCATAGGGCGGTTGGCCTCACTTTTAGCCTGAACGGCTGAATGGATTTACACCAAACTTGGCAAAATTGTAGGGACTGGTAGCCCGATGTGCCTTTGCTATGTCTCAAGATATAGGCTCCAGTAGTTTTTACGAAAATTAACTTTGAAAAATATATATTGGGCTACATTGGGCTATATATATGTTGGAGCCCAAATGTAGCCCAATGTAGCCCAATGTAGCCCAAAGATGGCCACCAGAGACAAAAAAAAACAAATGTAGCCCAAATATCAGCCAGATGTAGCCCAACTATAGCCCAATGACAGAATGTCCCAGAGTGTTCTAAAGAACAACTAGAGTGCTAACAGTCCTACTTATTACAAAGGTATGGCACACCTGAAGCCATCTTGATTGGAATAAAGTGGTAACTCTTAAAACATTTAATTTAAAAAGGAACAAAATGAGGGGGTTCATTTTGCCATAGAAAGTATGATTAGCGAATATATGACGAAATCCCGCATACCATCAGTCCGCAAAAAAAATCCCGCATGTACTATTAGGCCGCAAATTAAAATAACGAAAACTTTTAGAACGAATATGCCTTTAGCATACACTAAACAACTAAACTACCCTAAACCCTAAAACACTACCCCCAGCATGACCCTACACTACACAAACAGTACAACACTACCCTAAACCCTAAAACACTACCCCCAGCATGACCCTACACTACACAAACACTACAACACTACCCTAAACCCTAAAACACTACCCCCAGCATGACCCTACACTACGCAAACACTACAACACTACCCAAAACCCTAAAACACTACACCCCAGCATGACCCTACACTACGCAAACACTACAACACTACCCTAAACCCTAAAACACTACCCCCAGCATGACCCTACACTACGCAAACACTACAACACAACCCTAAACCCTAAAACACTACCCCCAGCATGACCCTACACTACGCAAACACTACAACACAACCCTAAACCCTAAAACACTACCCCCAGCATGACCCTACACTACGCAAACACTACAACACTACCCTAAACCCTAAAACACTACCCCCAGCATGACCCTACACTACGCAAACACTACAACACTACCCAAAACCCTAAAACACTACACCCCAGCATGACCCTACACTACGCAAGCACTACAACACTACCCTAAACACTAAAACACTACCCCCAGCATGACCCTACACTACGCAAACACTACAACACTACCCAAAACCCTAAAACACTACACCCCAGCATGACCCTACACTACGCAAACACTACAACACTACCCTAAACCCTAAAACACTACCCCCAGCATGACCCTACACTACGCAAACACTACAACACTACCCTAAACCCTAAAACACTACCCCCAGCATGACCCTACACTACGCAAACACTACAACACTACCCTAAACCCTAAAACACTACCCCCAGCATGACCCTACACTACGCAAACACTACAACACTACCCTAAACCCTAAAACACTACCCCCAGCATGACCCTACACTACGCAAACACTACAACACTACCCTAAACCCTAAAACACTACCCCCAGCATGACCCTACACTACGCAAACACTACAACACTACCCTAAACCCTAAAACACTACTCCCAGCATGACCCTACACTACGCAAACACTACAACACTACCCAAAACCCTAAAACACTACACCCCAGCATGACCCTACACTACGCAAACACTACAACACTACCCTAAACCCTAAAACACTACCCCCAGCATGACCCTACACTACGCAAACACTACAACACAACCCTAAACCCTAAAACACTACCCCCAGCATGACCCTACACTACGCAAACACTACAACACAACCCTAAACCCTAAAACACTACCCCCAGCATGACCCTACACTACGCAAACACTACAACACTACCCTAAACCCTAAAACACTACCCCCAGCATGACCCTACACTACGCAAACACTACAACACTACCCAAAACCCTAAAACACTACACCCCAGCATGACCCTACACTACGCAAACACTACAACACTACCCTAAACCCTAAAACACTACCCCCAGCATGACCCTACACTACGCAAACACTACAACACTACCCAAAACCCTAAAACACTACACCCCAGCATGACCCTACACTACGCAAACACTACAACACTACCCTAAACCCTAAAACACTACCCCCAGCATGACCCTACACTACGCAAACACTACAACACTACCCTAAACCCTAAAACACTACCCCCAGCATGACCCTACACTACGCAAACACTACAACACTACCCTAAACCCTAAAACACTACCCCCAGCATGACCCTACACTACGCAAACACTACAACACTACCCTAAACCCTAAAACACTACCCCCAGCATGACCCTACACTACGCAAACACTACAACACTACCCAAAACCCTAAAACACTACCCCCAGCATGACCCTACACTACGCAAACACTACAACACTACCCAAAACCCTAAAACACTACACCCCAGCATGACCCTACACTACGCAAACACTACAACACTACCACTACCCCCAGCATGACCCTACAGTACGCAAACACTACAACACTACCCTAAACCCTAAAACACTACCCCCAGCATGACCCTACACTACGCAAACACTACAACACTACCCTAAACCCTAAAACACTACCCCCAGCATGACCCTACACTACGCAAACACTACAACACTACCCTAAACCCTAAAACACTACCCCCAGCATGACCCTACACTACGCAAACACTACAACACTACCCAAAACCCTAAAACACTACCCCCAGCATGACCCTACACTACGCAAACACTACAACACTACCCAAAACCCTAAAACACTACCCCCAGCATGACCCTACACTACGCAAACACTACAACACTACCCAAAACCCTAAAACACTACACCCCAGCATGACCCTACACTACGCAAACACTACAACACTACCCAAAACCCTAAAACACTACACCCCAGCATGACCCTACACTACGCAAACACTACAACACTACCCAAAACCCTAAAACACTACCCCCAGCATGACCCTACACTACGCAAACACTACAACACTACCCAAAACCCTAAAACACTACCCCCAGCATGACCCTACACTGCGCAAACACTACAACACTACCCTAAACCCTAAAATACTACACCCCAGCATGACCCTACACTACGTAAACACTACAACACTACCCAAAACCCTAAAACACTACCCCGAGCATGACCCTACACTACGCAAACACTACAACACTATCCTAAACCCTAAAACACTACGCCCAGCATGACCCTACACTACGCAAACACTACAACACTACCCTAAACCCTAAAACACTAGCCCCAGCATGACCCTACACTACGCAAACACTACAACACAACCCAAAACCCTAAAACACTACCCCCAGCATGACCCTACACTACGCAAACACTACAACACTACCCAAAACCCTAAAACACTACCCCCAGCATGACCCTACACTACGCAAACACTACAACACAACCCTAAACCCTAAAACACTACCCCCAGCATGACCCTACACTAAACAACCACCACAACTCTACACTACACTAACACAACACTACACTACACAACACTACACTACACTACACAATCACTAACCCACGAAAAAATTAACACAAACCCACTTACCTCTCTCGTCATCGTGGTTTTCACAACGCAAATGCATTTACCATACATGCCTTTAAAACGTAATTCTTTGTAAAGGCATGCGCGATAAATGCACATGCGTTTTGAAAAAATGCGGGATAATGGTATGTGAGGTCAATGACCTTGCGGGATAATGGTATGCGGACTGAAAGTCTGCGGGATAAAAAATGCGGGAAAATGGCTGCAAACCATGATTAGCAGCAGACTTCCCTGGTGAGCACTAGCTTTACTACAGTGATCTAATGAGCAACTAGAGTGCTAACATTCAGAATTTATGGCAAATGTGTGACACATCTGAATGCCTTCTTGATAGAACCAAAGTAAACAAGCATTGAAAATGCAATAGATCTCGCCCTCGTTTAAGTTAAAGCCATTCTGTTTGTAATGAGGTGGCTTTTTAGCTTTGCTTTTATTAGTGTTTTTAAAACTTTCATGTAAATAACATGCATATGTATGCATATATGTATATGTATGCATTTATATTTATATAGATATGCAGATTATATATGTTTATATATGTATATTACCTACTGGCGATAGCCAGTGGGTATATATAGTTAGGATTTTTTCTCTATGGGATTTCTGAAAATTCTATGTCTAATAACTTTGGCGTTTGTGGACGGAATTGGCTGAAATTTTCAGGAAAATTGCACATTTTGTTTCTGAGAAGCCCCTGAAAATTTGGGGGGGTTTCGCCAAGGGGGGGCCGAGAAAAAAGGGGGGGCCCAAAACGCGTTTTTCCCATTCATTTTTCCATAGGGCGGTTGGACTCACTTTTAGCTCGAACGGCTGAATAGATTTACATGAAACTTGGCAAAATTGTAGATATGGTTTGCCCGACGTGCCTTTGCTATGTCTCAATATATGTGCTCCAGTGGATTTTGAGAAATTAACGTTTAAAAAAAAAATATATCTGTGACAGCGCTCCGGTTAGCGCCCCGGTTCGCGTACCTGACGCGTAACGGAACTTCGCGAAGCGTAGCTGATTGGCTCTCCGGTGTCTGTCAACATTCTAAACAGTCCGGAGCGGCCGCCATCTTGTCTCTCGGTACGATCGAGAGACAAGATGTGGTGAAAAACGAAGGGGGAAATGAAGGAAAGGGGGCAAGGTAGACCACTCCTGACCCCCTAGGATTGATGAGGGGGATATTAAAGTGCCCCGCGGGGCAAAAAAGAAAAAAAACATTTTTTTTGCGATTTTACGCCGTAGAGGCTTGTCCCGGTACGCGAACCGGGCAGCTCACCGGGCAGCTCACCGGGCAGCTAACCGGGCAGCTAACCGGCAGCGTAGCTGTCAACATTGTAAACAGTCCGGAGCGGCCGCCATCTTGTCTCTCGGTAGGTTCGAGAGACAAGATGTGGTGAAAAAAGAAGGGGGAAATGAAGGAAAGGGGGCAAGGTAAACCCCTCCTGACCCCCTAGGATTGATGAGGGGGATATTAAAGTCCCCCGCGATTTTTCGCGGTAGAGGCGCTTCCCGGTACGCGAACCGGGCAGCTAACCGGCAGCGTAAAGGGAGTCCGCCATCTTGTGTTTTTGGAGCGTCCGGTTCGCGTACCGGGTAGCGTCCCGGTAAGCGTAACAAAGGGGAAAACCAAGAGAAACAGTAAAAAAAAAATTAAGGGAATAGATTTCCAGCAAACTTGGCAAAATTGTAGGGACTGTTTGTTTGATGTGCCTTTGCAAGGCCTCAAGATATGTGCACGTGTGGATTTTGTCTAATTAAGGTTAAAAAAATATATATATATCTGTAAGCGTGCTCCGGCACGCTTACGTTACGGGTTTTGTTTGCGCTGCAGAGCCGATACGTCACGGTTATGCGACGTGTCATGAGGCGTCTCACGTGGCTACGTGATACGTCACGTAATAAAGAATATATTTTACAGCTATAGATATTAGCTTTTAAAAAACCAATGAAATTCACTGAAAAAACCATAGGTTATAGACCATATATAGTTAGGAATTTGCATTTACAAAACCTTGAAAATTCACTGAAAAAACCATAGGTTAGAGACCATATATAGTTAGCTGGACATTTTATTGACATAAAACCAATGAAATTCCATATATAGTTAGTTGCACTAACTATATATCGCGCATCTATACAGTTAAACACAGAACACCATACTTCAGTGACATCACTGATGACATCACTGATGACATCTCAAATGACATCACTGATGACATCTCAAATGACATCACTGATGACATCATGACACACCAATACCAGTTACTACATACGCACTCACTGATTCCTACGTCTACACACACATTCACTCATTCACCCATACAATCACTCATACATACAGTCACTCATTATTACAACACTATCATATGCACTCATACACCTAGTCAGTCCTGTGAAGAATCAATCACACTTCGATTTCCTCATCTATACAGTTAAACACAGAACACCATACTTTTCACACATATACTAACACATACTTACTCTCTTATACAATCACTGATACAAGTACACATTGATATGCACAGAGTCACACACCTCCCAGCCAGCCACACACACACTCAGTCTTCCATACATCCACTCATTCTTCAATATGTAAAATATATTTAAACTTTACAAAAACACACAGACACTAGATGATGTCATCAGTGATGTCATTTGAGATGTCATCAGTGATGTCATCAGTGATGTCATTTGAGATGTCATCAGTGATGTCATCAGTGATGTCACTGACCATGTCATGAATGATGTAATATGTGACATCATCAGCAGTGCATTGCGGGTGCGCGATATATAGTTAGTGCAACTAACTATATATGGAATTTCATTGGTTTTATGTCAATAAAATGTCCAGCTAACTATATATGGTCTCTAACCTATGGTTTTTTCAGTGAATTTTCAAGGTTTTGTACATGGAAATTCCTAACTATATATGGTCTATAACCTATGGTTTTTTCAGTGAATATATATATATATATATATATATATATATATATATATATATATAATAAATATATTTAAAATACATTTGTAAATTAGTATCAAAGAAATAAATATAACAATTAATAGATTTAAAAATTGTTATTGAATAAATCTTTCAAATCCACTGAAAAAAACCTTTGGTTCAGGCAGGTTATACTTTGGAATTATCGTTTAAAAAACCATTGAAATTCATTGAAAAAAAATAGGTTTCAAGCAGGTTATAGTTAGGAATTATCATTTAAAAAACCTTAGAAATTCACCGAAAAAAACATAGGTTTTAGGGGTGTTATAGTTAGCTGGACATTTCACTCATACAAAACCATTGAAATTCCTCTGTTATAGTTAGTTGCACTAACTGTAACTCTCGCGCCTGACCATCCACAGTCCTGGCACTGAGTGGGAGCTCGAACATGTCCCAGCTGCCAGTTCGGCCTGTTGATCTTATCTCTTCCTTTTTTTATTTTTTTTAAGCTTTGCCGGGTTTGCACCTTGTGAAATGCTCCTTCAACCAAATTGCAAAACTTTTGGGCAAAACTCACCGGGACTGTTGCTGCCGCCTTAAGCCTCCTGTCACTGGTGCCGGTCTCCCCCCGCTGCCCCAGCCACCGGACATCGCAGCGCGGCCGCCGAGAGGGGGGACTGCATCCCTCATGAGCCTTCGCGGCTGGACGCCGCTTATGCCCATTGTGCGCCCGGTGGCGCATAAAAGACCCTGAGAACCCCGGAGGAGCGAGTGCTCCTTCAACCAAATTGCATAACTTTTGGGCCAAACTCACCGGGACTGTTGCTGCCACCTTAAGTCTCCTGTCACTGGTGCCGGTCTCCCCCCGCTTCCGCAGCCACCGGACATCGCAGCGCGGCCACAGAGAGGGGGGGACTACATCCCCCATGAGTCTTTGCGGCTGGACGCCGCTTACGCCCATTGTCGACCCGGTGGTGCATAAAGACCATGAGAGCCCCGGAGGAGCGGGTGCTCCTTCAACAAAATTGCTAAAGTTTTGGGCCAAACTCACCGGGACTGTTGCTGCCGCCTTAAGTCTCCTGTCACTGGTGCCGGTCTCCCCCCACTGCCGCAGCCGCTGGACATCGCAGCGCGACCGCCGAGAGGGGGGGACTACATCCCCCACGAGCCTTTGTGGGCGGACGCCGCTTACGCCCATTGTGCGCCCGGTGGTGCATAAAAGACCCTGAGAGCTTCGGCGTCGCGGGACGCGCGTGGGCGTCACCGGGAGAAGCTCGGGACAAGGGCAGGGCCGTCTGCGGCCGTCCGAGGCCAGGAGAGGCCGGGCTGGGCCACCCCCCTTGCTTTATGCACTTGAACTGGGTTTTCTGCTAACAATAGGGTATGATGCATATGTTATAATATAGTTGTGATTAGTTTACATGCATCTTACCATTTGACTTAGGCAAAGTTATATGTGGTGGTGAAGAAGATCCTAAACCATTAGATATAAGATTGTTATCTCCTTTATGAAGTGCTTGAGACTGGCCGATAAAGTAGTGTATTCTTTTTTTTGTTAAAAATTCATACATTTGTGAAGTTGGGGGACGGCTATTGTAAAGACTCTACAGAGTGTAATGAAGTGAGCATTGATTGGGTATAGCGTAATCCTTTACCAACAACACATTTTCCAAGTTTGTCTGGTTAAAAGGTGGGTTGAGCAGAATTCAGCATCATGAGCAAACAAAAATGCATAACGGGAACTTTAGATAATTTTATATTACGAGCAGAATCTATCATATCCCATGAAATTGCTCTTGTGGGACGAAGGCTTTCGTTAGACCCATCTAAACTCTCGACATACCAGGAACCTGCCCAGTCAGCTCCTCCTGCTCTGTTGCAAGTATCAGTGAATACCTGTACTTCCACTATATCCCCCCTGTTAGGATGTACTCCTGTATTTAGCACCCCCACTGTTAATATGCACCCTGCTGAGGGTGAACAACCGATACAAAAGGGGATGAGGGACGGAGCGTTTGAGCAAATCAAACCCTCACCCCCAGTCAACTGATCTGGGTTTAATCCATCACCATTCGTTAGCCCACTCAGCCACCCCATTTCAGACATGGCTATATGCAAATCAGTCTGACCCTGTGCCTCATGGGAACAGTCCAACCCGAACTGCCAAGCCATGTCTTCCATGGACCGGAAACAAGCATCCTGGGACCGGTTTCGGATTCATAATCCTCATCAGCCAGGCTATCTTGAACCCAGTGGCCAAGTGAGCAAGGGACTCACGTCTGAGCATACCCTGCCACACTTAGGGAGAACAAAGCGATACAAAAGGGGATGATGGACGGAGTGTTTGAGCAAATCAAACACTCACCCCCAGTCAACTGATCTGGGTTTAATCCATCACCATTCTTTAGCCCACTCAGCCACCCCATTTCAGACATGTTTCGTGAACAATCATCATCATCTATAGCAACCAGACTTCGCGGGCTAAGACAGGGGGGCTCAGTGATGAATAAAGAAACAAAAAAAAACTCACCTCAAGGGAAACGGAACCCAAAAAAGACGGTGGAACAAAGCAGATTAGGGGCTCAAAATCAAGGGGGTACAGAATTAGTAGAACGTACGAGGGTACACTGCAAATCCTTTGGTACCCAAACGGAATTCGATAGCCCCTTAAACTTGAATAAAACAGATGGTATGGCTGATAATCTAGAAGATATAGTTAGATAAATATTCTGAAAACCACTATAAACTTGGTTGAATCACGTATAAATGATTATCTGGATATCAAACTGAAAGAATTAGATGGAAAAATTGTTGAAATTAACCAGGCTATGCATAGACTCGATATAATGATAGAGAAAGGGATAGCAAACAATGCAGAAGGGGCTAAAATATTCTTAGAGTATAGGGATAGCATGTGTACCAAAGACAAGAAGGCGAGCATTGATGGGATCACAGCGGTTCAACCAAGATTAGACCATAGGATAATCACTGATGGGGGAGGTTAGGGGGGATCTTGCTCCAGAAGAGAAGATGAACTCCAAGCAAAAACTATCTGTTCAAACAGCAGAGGGGTAGGATATGATCTTAAAAGAACAAACCACCCTGAAACTTGTATCTCTAGGGGAGCAAAACATAATATAGGCGAAACTGATCTGTCCCCCAATTTTGATATATTGATTACTACATCTACCCCCAGCTGCATGTCCATATGTCCTAGTATTAACGGGAATTCCGGTTCTTAAAAAGAATCAAATTGAAATATGGGAGAATTTGAGGAATAAGGTGGTGGACTTTGAGGAATAAGGTGGTGGACTGGCTTCAGAGTCATAAAAGATTCAGTCCAAACTAAATGAATGAAATTATAATGGTACGTAGGGTGGGTTGGGTAGGGACACATAGGAAAGATACTGAAGGCGACTGTATAGTCGTAAACTTCAGACTTCCGCACACAGTTCGTAATCTCCTAAGAGTACAGGAGGAGATTTCAACACAGAAAACTAACATCCACGTACTTCCTTTGGGATTTTTCTACAGACCAAATGAAATAGAATCATTTAATCAATGTGCTAACTCCTTCCCCCTTCAAATTTCGAACAGGTTTCAGGTATTCTCATCCCTAGAAGCAATCGATTGACTGAATCTGACATCACCAGGAAGGGGGGGATAACTATGGGTTTTGACATTATACCTGAGGCCCAAGTATTAACGGCCTGCAGGGCAGACTCTGATGTAAATGGGAGGCCTACTGCAATAACTGTTTTGAGTGAAGGCGATAATGTAGCAGCGATAGAGGAAAATTCAAGTCAAATTGGTAATATGGTTGTTGATTACCCCATTGAAATATGTGGCAATAATTGCCCAGGATTAAGGCTCATCTCATGGAATATAGCGGGTCTTAGGAAAAACATCAGTGACCCTGAATGGAATGAGTATATTGAAACGGGTGACGTTTGTTTCTTACAAGAAACCTGGGCGCTAAAAATTCCACACAGAGTGGGGTATAAAACATTCCATGTGGATGCAGTTCCTTCTATAAGAGGCAGACCATCGGGGGCCTTGCATTATGGGTGAAAGTAACCCTTGACATTAGAATACCAGTCCTAAACATCGACTCACTAGATATACTTGGGTTAAGGATTAATACAAGGGAAGGTAGGGTGCTATACTTGTTTAATGTCTATAACAGACCAGGACCCCTATCTAAAGAATCACCAACAATTGAAATATTGGACTCATTTCTTAATTCTCTGGATGAGAGTCTGAGTTTAATATTAGGTGGTGATCTAAATTGTAATTATGAGCCCATTATAGGGCTGAATGATATTTTTGAGGAAGAAGATAGTGCCAATGGCATTCCCTTGGTTAATAATGAAAATCCGGTCCCCTGTACTGTACTAGCTGTCCAGATCATGAGACTAACAGTTACTCATGGCCTGAGGGCAGGAAACGGAAGACTGCCATCTGACCTATAAAAAGCCCCAACCTTTAATAGGAACGATTGTCAAAGTAAAATAGATTTTTCTATGGCTTCCCTTGATATCTGGGGTTATGTACTAGACTTGGAAATCATACCTAGGATTGAGAGCGACCATTATCCGCTCGAAATGTTAGTCACCGGTGGTTTATTGTCTAATACATTTATGGACAATAATGGAGCAGGTGCTCGAGACAACGTAAATAATGATGTGGTAGTAGCGACAAACAATCGCCACGCATTAAAAGGAGTCCACATCTTGGAACAAGGAGAAGTGTTAGCCGAAACTTATAGTTTATTGGCAGACACATTTGTAGGTGACTCGAATGTATCTGCTGAAGGGAATGCGTTCCTAAACCTGCATAATGGGTTTTTTGAATCCTTAGTTCCACTGTTAACAAGTATGCCTAGGAAAGTGATTAAAAATCCTAAATAAGAAGCCTTGGTATGGCAAGGACTGCCGAAATGGTAAATCTAGACTACTAACAGCAATCAAAAAGAAAGACTGCATTGAGATCAAGGAGGCTAGACGGAATTATAGGGTAGTACAAGAGCAGGCAAGGACAAATTGGGAGGAGGAAAGTTAGGCAGATCTGCTTATGGCAGCTAAAAATAAGAACCAAGTGGGCTTCTGGAGATTGGTGGCTAAGGGCAATCGCTCAGGAGGAGTTGTTAGAGATGTTTTCCTAGATGAAATGACCTGGGTTGAACATTTCAGCCAGTTATATAGTGCTCCGGACAATATAAGGACTTCAGATATGCAAACATTACAGATAATTGATAGGACTCAAAAATTTCAGTTTGAACTGGAAGAGACAGTGGTCGCTATCAACGCAGTCAAAAACGGAAAAGCCCCAGGTCTTGACAAGGTTCCTGGTGATTTGTATAAACATGAAATTGACGTATGGGCTCCTTATATTAATCACTTATTCAATACCTTAGCGGCAGGTGCGGATTTTCCGGAAAGCTGGAGAGGGGCGGAAATTGTACTAATTTTTAAAAAGTGCGATAGGAGCATTCCAGGGAACTATCGTCCAATTAGTTTAATGGATATTTTACAAAAGCTTTACACAAGGCATATTTTAGCTCGTATGAATACATGGATTGACGAAAATTCTATTCTCACAATGTTTCAGGCAGGTTTTAGAGCAAGAATAAGTACTGTAGACCAGGTATTTAGATTATGTTGTCTTTGTTGGAAATACGTTAGTATGAAGAAGGGACATTTGTATGTGGAGTTCGTGGATCTTAAGGCCGCTTTTGACCTTATACCGCGAGGGCTACTATGGAAGTCATTACATTCTATAGAGCTCCCTGATGGTCTCCTGCAACAGATTATAAGGCTGCATTACAATAACTTTGCTAAAGTGAGATGGGGTCCAAATGGTGAGTTAACTAAATCCATACCTATTAGGAGGGGCGTGAGCCAAGGATGCGTCTTGGCCCCCACCCTGTTCTCCCTCTTTATTAACTACATCCCCTCTTACCTAGAGGGTTGTAACAATGATGCCCCAAAACTGAATGGACAAAGGGTTCCAGCCCTTCTTTTCACAGATGATACCATCCTGATATCACAAACCCCTAGTGGATTGCAATCTCTTCTGAACACATTCCAACAATATTGTAATAAAAAGGGCCTAGAAATTAATACAAATAAGACCAACTATATGGCCATAAATCCCCACAAAATCTTTAGGGGCAAATTAATGCTAAACAACGAAAAAATAGAAGTTGTGCAGAATTTTACATATCTGGGTGTTTCATTGGATTCCAAGTTAAAGTGGAAAATGCAACTAGAAAAAAGTAAAATGGTACTAAAGCAGAACATGTTGCCTATTGTGAAAAAACATGGAGCAAGTACTAGTAAAGCCGTATCACCGGCGCTAGAGGTTTTTAAGTTTAAGGCGCAGTCGGCTGCACTATACGGGGCAGAAATATGGGGCCCATGTGTAAGGATGATTTTGCAATAGGTGAAAACAAGTTCTTTAGGGCTCTATTGAGATTGCCAACTAACACGCCATTAATACCTGTATCGTTAGACTTAAATATGAAGCGCACCGACCACTATGCCATTCTGCACCCGCTATCATTTTGGGTAAGACTTTGGTGTACACCCGAGCTCGATGACTATAAAAGTGGTCTTCAGGAAGTAATGAGAATAGATTGTAATACCTCAAATGTTTGGCTAAAGCATGTACGTACATGGCTAACGAAAATTGGCCTGACTCGGGTTTGGGAGGAACCATTAACACTGACTAAAGACTCGAAAAATTAACTAAAAACTGTATTTTGGGCATATATCTATAACAGTAGTGCCAACGATCAAACTGGCGGAACATTAACAAATAGCTTACTTGTATTTAAAGACACTCCTTACTTTGAAAAGTTTCTCGATGAGGTTCAACCACCTTTGGCCAAAACTCTATTCATGAAACTAAGATATAAAAACTTGAAAATGAATCAGACTGTTGCAAGGTGGACAAGTTCCTGTAAGGAAAAGACATGTGATGTATGCACTTCATGTTTGAGTAACACAAAAGAAGACGTTGCACATATCCTGTTCTTTTGTCCTTTTTATGAGGTAGGAAGGAAAAAGTGGATCATACCAGTATGTCTGGCTTTGGGTGTACGCTCTTACAAGGATGCGGAAAGGATTTTTAAGACTGATACTCGGCAGGTGATAGTGTTTGGTGTTAGCAGGTTTTTATTGGCAATAAGCTTTTCACGGAAAAAAATGTGCCTGACTCTATAATGAAATCTGTGCTGCATGGACTAAAACCAACCTAGAAACTAATGATGGAGAGTATTGAAAATGTTTACAAATTGTTGCTGCTACTTATCTTTATGAAGTTCTGTTAATAAATGTATTCTACAATAAAAAATGATCTAAAATGATTTTATCCGCAGTATTCTACTGTTTTAATTACATGCCTTTTTAGATTATTGATATCTTTTAATATTACAAATTCCAAACCTTTTCTGTGCTATCCATATCTATGTAACAATTTTTGCGAATTGATTGCATGTATGTTTTTATGCATCTTTTATGGCTCAATCGGGTCGAAATAAAGATTATAATTGAATTGAACTGTAACTCTAGCGCTCGCAATCCACTGGTGATGATGTCACATTTTACATCATTCATGACATGGTCAGTGACATCACTGATGACATCACTGATGACATCTCAAATGACATCATTCATGACATCACTGTAGCTGTTGTGCTGGGGGTATTAATTAACATTACACTATGATCATCCTAAGCACAATTATCATTAGTAACCCCCAAAAATTTCAGGTGAAGTTATCAGCAGAATGCTATGAAAACGTTTATCAATATTAAATGCTTCTAATCAAGTACAATTCAAATCATCACATGCAGTGTGCCACAAATGGTATTACCACAGCACTAAGTCTCCCCAACTTACATTTAAAGTGGATAAACATCTTTCATGTGACAGACCCATAGGCCAACGCTGCAGCTTTCACAAGCTTCAACACCCTCCACATACTCAGTAAGACTTTCAAATAGACCCACCCCCCGAATCAAGGAAGACCATCACCCAAGCACTCATCACCAGCAGTCTGGACTACGGGAACACCCTCTATGCCGAAATCAATCAAATCTCTACTCCACAAACTTCGGACTGTCCACAACACCGCTGCCAGACTCATCCTCAGCATCCCACGGCAAGACCACATTACCCAGCATAAACGAGCACTCCACTTGCTCCCCATCGAAAAAAGAGTGACCTTCAAGCTGCTCACACACACCTATAAAGCCCTCCACAACACCGGACTCCAATACCTCAATCTCCTTCTACACTCCCAAAAGAAACCTCCACTCCGCTGACCAGGCCTTGGCCAAAATCCTCTGTATCCACAGAACCAGACAGGAGGCACACCCTTCTCCTACATCATGGCCAAGACCTGGAATGAACTCCCTCTCAGCATCAGATGAACCCCCACATTGAAAGCATTCAGGAAGACCCATAAGACCTAGCTTTTTGAATCACCAAAGCTGCACAAATCCCCCCCACATACTCCCTCAGCACCTGTAAACCCTCACGGGTGAGTACTGTGCTCTATACATCCCTAATTGATTAATTGATATGCCACCACAGTGTGTGTTTGAGTGTTATCAACTGGCCCTGCCATTCGTTTGGCTGTCTGTAACTCTTAAAGTTAGTGAAATGAGCAGTACTACCTTCTTTAATATACACAGAATCTCTGAGATTGGCTTGGTTTGGCTTCACCTCTGAGGGCTACTTTTAGAGTGCTTGTGAGCTACCAGTAGCTCCCGAGCTACTAGTTGCAGACCCCTGGTATTTATAGAGAGGGGGGAATGTTAGTCCTGAAGCACAAATGTGAAGGTTATTACACCACTACATGCATAATACACAGCACTTTGAATCACTCCAATCCCTAAAGCCTGGCTCACTGCATGAGTTCATGCTTACTGACTGCATGATTACATTAATATAAGTAAAGATACTGGGTGAATTCTTAATTGGTTGATTTTTACTTTAGTGAATGAAGTACTACATGGTACTGAAAGACTCATTTTGAAATTGCAACAAGTGTGGAGGTGGTTAAATCACTACATGAATAATGCATAGTAGTTTGAAACACTGCATACCCTAAAGCCTGGCTTACTACAAGAGTGTACGTACTTATGTAACTGCAAACACATCAACCAACCACATCGTTCTCTCTCAATTTTGCCAAATGGACACCGATTCACAGTGGGATTCTAGACAAATAACGGTATCCCTTGCAGTGTATAAAGAAAGATTAAAAATATTAGCTAAATAAATGTATTAAAACTCGCAGTAATGGAATTAAATAAACTAATACTCGGATATAAATTAGAATACAAAAAGTTTATTAGAGAGTATCTCTGGCACCGGATGCAGGGAAAATAGGGGTTTAGGGTAATGAAGAGTAATAAAACAGTTTTACAAAAAAAGGGGAATGAATATTAATACTCGTATTAAAAGAAAAGTAACCTATAGAAATGCTTTAATAAGAAAAACAAATTTAAATAAAGCATTTTAGAAATTATACAAAAGTTAAAAAGATTGCAAAGAGGCATGTTTACATAAACATGTGAAGCACTAAAACAGTTGAAATGAGAACAGCTGTCAACTGAAATACGTGACTTAAAAGTGGGAGGAGCAATACGTCACCAGCCGACTGGACTACGGCAACGCCCTCTACGCCAGAACCACCGCCAAGCTCCAGAAGAGACTCCAGCGGATCCAGAACGCCTCGGCCAGACTCATCCTCGACATCCCCCGACGCAGCCACATCTCCGGACACCTGAGAGATCTGCATTGGCTCCCGGTCAACAAGAGAATCACCTTCCGTCTCCTCACCCACGCACACAAAGCCCTACACAACCAAGGCCCGAGCTACATCAACAACCGGATCAACTTCTACACCCCCAAGCGCCTCCTCAGATCAACCAGCCACGCCCTCGCCGCCGTCCCCCGCATCCGAAGAGCGACAACAGGAGGAAGGTCCTTCTCCTACCTGGCCGCCAAGACCTGGAACTCACTCCCAACCGACCTGCGCCTGACCCAAGACCACCTCTCCTTCAGGAAGAAGCTCAAGACCTGGCTGTTCGAGCAGTAACGGCACCCCCCCCCCCCAAACCAGCGCCTTGAGACCCTACGGGTGAGTAGTGCGCTCTATAAATGACCTGATTGATTGATTGATTGATCCCATAGACTGTTAAGTAACCGAAAAGTACATAAACCACACCCGTGAGATGAGTAATTTCATTTCAGAGAATCAATACGAGCAAAGAAATTACGAGCAAGGTAATAATTCGGGGCTGTGGAAGCATCTTGAGAATATCTTTCATTTCCTCAGAGGGAACATATTGTTAATGTATATTTAAAAATACATAAAACATTATGTCCCCTCGAGAGGAGTTGGATGAATTTCGACGCAGGAAGGAAAGAATATCAAACATAGGTAAATTATGTAAATGGGGATATTTTTAAAAAAGAAAGGAAAAATGTTTAAATGATTATAAAATGTAGTATGTTTAAGTTGAAATGGAATATAATAACAAGTTAACGAAAGAACTATTACCAGAATTATAAGGTAATTAAGGAATTACTACGTGCAAGTTAATGATTAGGAACAATGTAACCATCTTCACGTTATCTTTCATTTCCACAGAAGGATCATATTGTTAATGCATATTTTAATTTACATTCAATATGATTCTTCAAGTGGAGTTGGATGACTTTCAATAGAGGATTTTTTTTTTGTATGCAAGTATTGAAAAATGTAGAATAAATAAGCTTCCAAAATACATCCTTACAAAAGAGGATCCTAGGGAAAGATATATTTACCAACCCTGTAGCCCTAATCCCCAACTATTATTAATACAACACAAAAGGGGACTACCGGTCAACACGTGCAAAAGAGTTTTGAGGATGGAAAAGCCTATAACTAAGAGTGATAAACAACACCAACCTTGCTAGATTGAGATAAATCCCATCAGCCCACCAAACTGGTGGAACATCGTCATTTGGGAGTGACGAAAAAGAACTCAGTGTAGTCCACCTCTTGATAAGGAATACTTGTACTACACTGGTTCAAGAACTGGTAAAGAGAGCCAGCCATATCAAAATCTCAATCAGTGGTGCTGAAACAAATGCAGTGCAAACTGATTATGAAATTTAAAATTGGTACTAGGATACCAAAAAAGTTTTAATGAAGGCTATCCTAGTATCAAGGTTGAAACATAAGCTGATGGTTTGAAAAAATAACCATCTTATAGCAATAGGATGGGGGTCAAAATGTTTCAGCCAAAAAGGTTGCAATAACCTGGCTTTCGTCAGGACCAAAGTATCTATACGCTACTGCACAACCAAAATTACAAAGATACAGATTTCATAACACAATTATACCCTACCGGAACCTGATAGACACAAATGTGTAGAGGTTTCCATTGTACTGTTGGTGCATTGTCTTTCCTAAAAGTGTAAAAAATTATGTTGTTAGTATTATACTCAAAGTAAACGCTAACCATCCAAAACTCAGTCTTATTGATTATTTTTAAACCAACAGTGTAATAGGCCCTCTAGGAGGCTCTACAAATAGTATACTGCAAATCATCTTAGTAATTCGAAATAGTACTCACCCAGCTTTATGTGGGAGAAAACCTCACCTCACCCGGCAACTGCTCAGTAAGTGAGCACACGTAAAACAAGATACACTTGTTGACCTGTAGTCCCCTTTTGTGTTGTATAAAAAAGCTTTCCACGCAAATAGAAAATACTTTGCAATAAAGGAGAATACTCTTTATCTTCTAGAGTGAAAGTGGGTTAAAAGTATTTATATTGAGTAGTGCTTTTACCAATTTTCACTCGTGAAGAACAGGAGGATTATCTTCGCAAGCACTTTTTTTCAACAAAATAATATAATTGTGTCTTCAAATGTTAATGTGAATATTAATTCTTTCAATTTTTAAAAATGATTGTAAAATGTAATAATGACATTAAATGTACATAAAAAAAGAAAGATGAAGTAGTGAGGGAGTGTTTGTCGTAGCACTTCTATTCTCCTTTATCTGAAAGTAAAAAGAGCCCTAACATTAAAAAAAAGATGATGGGGCAACACTTATATAATGTAAACTTAGGAAATGAGTGCTTATGATAAAGTAAAAGAAATGTGTTCCAACGCGTGTTACCAATGAATGAAGAAAAAAGTTTGCATTTCACCCATGTGAAGAATGTAAAAAACTCAATAAAAATATTTTGAAAACTTGTGCATTTTTCTTTCAAGGATTCTTTGAAGAATTATACATTTAATGAAAGGACAATGTACTCCACGCTAAAGGAAAAAAGTCAGCACAATTATGATACAATAGAAAACAGAATAGTATTTTTAAATACCTTTACAGTCGACAAACTCGTAAGGAGAGTACACAATTTAAGTTAAAAAACACTACCACAACTAGTTTTTGAAACGCACTATAAAATAAAGTGCGTCACAAAATAGGCTATGTACATGGTGAGGGTGTCGTAGTGTCAGATGGAAAAAACAAGCCAATCAACATTAGCATCAGGAAGGTAGAGTTAACCACACAACAGCCAGTCAAATGTTTTTCAAAATCTGCACAAGGAAAGGGATTGGTCGGTAATACATCTTCTTACAATGCTTCACAACCAATGAAAAAGAGGTGTAGAAAGTTTCTGTTTTTAACATACGAGCAAATCAGATGACCTTGCAAGTGCATGCAGCGAGAGACAATTATTAAATATGACTTGCTTTCACAAGACCCCGCAAGGCTTCTTGCAGAATAACATACACACTTATCTGCCAGACACAATTTAATGATTAACCAGGCTCTCAAGCCTAAACACGTCGGTATTCATCTCTCGTCACTTTCTCTTCCTACAGGTACACCATGAAAGTGTGCATCTCCTTCTCTTTTAACTCCTTTATTTTTCATAGTAATTGTTACTCATACACTATCCAGCAAATACCTCACAGATGCACCCCCCTGGATTTGCAATAGTAATTGTTACTCATACACTATCTAACACTTACCTTACAGATGCACCCTCCTGCAGTTAGAATAGTAATTGTTACCCCAACACTAACATGCACTTACCCTACAGATGTACCCCCCTGGACATAGAATAGTAATTGTTACCCCTACAGTAACCTGCACTTAGCCTACAGATGCAACCTGCTCTCTCTTTTAAAATCCAAACCAGATTTCAACACCCTTGCACCACTTTCACGTCACTTTTCCCATCCTAAAAGTAATGAGGGGAGCTGGCGGGACCGTGGAGACATTGTGGCTCCCCCCACGGTCCCCAACATTTTTTATAAGATCCGGGGGTTAGGGTTCCCGGGGATATTGGAAATTACTGATAGGGGCTATTTTCATGAAAAAATAAAAGTAGCGCACCCAGCGCAGTGCTCAGTGCGGCCCCCTGGTGTCACACGCTGGATGCACGACTCATAACTTGTAGAGTGCACGACTCTACCACCTTTGGTGAACAACTTCTAGGTGTTTGGGACCCAGCATTGCTTTTCCACATGGTGAGCTACTAACATGCAGCTCCCCATGTGGAAAACCAATCTGATTTGCATTTTGAAAGAGAAAACAGATTTCCTTGCTATGGGAGGGCGGGATGTACACCCCGGGACACTGCAGGAACTGGCCCTCCCACAATACATAAATCCCCGGGGAGTGGTGGTGCCCGAGGCTTTGGAGACCTTGAACAGACTAATTTGCATATAGCCAAGTTCTGAGCTGGGATGGTGCAGTGAGCTAAAAAACGGTGATGGATTAAAACCATGATCTCTTGACTTGGTAAGAGTATTCTGCATCATTCAGAAGCTCTGTCCATCACCACCCCCCTTTTCCAAAATCGGTTTTATCCACACTATGTGTGGGAGGGTATACTCAGACGTGAGTCCCTTGCTCATTGCACCATCAGGATTCAAGCAAGCCGGGCCGAAGAAGGCTGTGATGCCAGAAACCGGTCCCCGGAAGCTTGTTTCCTTCCCAGTATAAGAATTGGCTTGGTAGTTTGGTTTGCCCTGTTCCCATCATGCACTGGGACAGGAACAGACTAATTTGCATATAGCCAAGTTCTGAGCTGGGATGGTGCAGTGAGCTAAAAAACGGTGATGGATTAAAACCATGATCTCCTGACTTGGTAAGAGTATTCTGCATCATTCAGAAGCTCTGTCCATCACCACCCCCCTTTTCCAAAATCGCTTTTATCCACACTATGTGTGGGAGGGTATACTCAGACGTGAGTCCCTTGCTCATTGCACCATCAGGATTCAAGCAAGCCGGGCCGAAGAAGGCTGTGATGCCAGAAACCGGTCCCCGGAAGCTTGTTTCCTTCCCAGTATAAGAATTGGCTTGGTAGTTTGGTTTGCCCTGTTCCCATCATGCACTGGGACAGGAACAGACTAATTTGCATATAGCCAAGTTCTGAGCTGGGATGGTGCAGTGAGCTAAAAAACGGTGATGGATTAAAACCATGATCTCTTGACTTGGTAAGAGTATTCTGCATCATTCAGAAGCTCTGTCTATCACCACCCCCCTTTTCCAAAATCGGTTTTATCCACACTATGTGTGGGAGGGTATACTCAGACGTGAGTCCCTTGCTCATTGCACCATCAGGATTCAAGCAAGCCGGGCCGAAGAAGGCTGTGATGCCAGAAACCGGTCCCCGGAAGCTTGTTTCCTTCCCAGTATAAGAATTGGCTTGGTAGTTTGGTTTGCCCTGTTCCCATCATGCACTGGGACAGGAACAGTCTAATTTGCATATAGCCAAGTTCTGAGCTGGGATGGTGCAGTGAGCTAAAAAACGGTGATGGATTAAAACCATGATCTCTTGACTTGGTAAGAGTATTCTGCATCATTCAGAAGCTCTGTCCATCACCACCCCCCTTTTCCAAAATCGACCTTGGACCACTCTCCCCACCATTTTTTTCTTTTTAAGCTGACGATCCCCGGGGCTGGGAGGCTCCTCTGGGCCACATATAAAATGTAATAAGTTTGCCCCCAGTATTTAGGTATTTATCCCCCCGAAGACTAATTATAAAAAAACTTTGTTTTATTTTATTTATTTTACAGCACAGTCCGTGCACCCTACAAGCACCTGCCGGGTTTAAAAAAAATGTGGGTCTAGAGGGTAAAATTATTTCTACCCTGCCCCCTTTCTCCGTTTTGCACACATATTCCACTGACTTCCTCAGTCTTGCTTCTACCAAGGCACAAAATGGCTGCCAACATGTCCTAGTTTTGAATCTTTACAACCACTTGACATCCATTCAGCATTCAGCGAGTGATCAGGACGGTGCGCTTATGGTACGATGACAACCCTCGCACACTCCGCGGATCCACCGCGCCCATAGATATATAAATGACTTTAACTGTAATTTTCTCAGGAACTACTAATCAGATTGACACCAAATAAGCAAAAGACACAAGTTGGAACTGTGGACTACCTCTTTGCCAAATTTGGCGTAATTCCGTTCAGCCGTTCGAGCTGTAGCTGTGGCTAAAGGTCCTGTGGGAAATTGCAAGGGGGAAACACGTTTTGGGACTCCCCTTTTTTCTCAACCACCACTTGACAAATCACCCCGGAACTTCCAGGATAGGAGCAGACCAGAGCTGGCCAAAAGCTTGGAAAATTTCGCAAAGATTCATCAATCAGTGCCAAAGATATTGGGAATAGAATGTTGCTGATTTCCTATGCATAATAGGTCCTAACTAAAACTACCTACTGGCGACCACCAGAAGGTAATATCCTATATATCCAAAGTCGCTTCACAGCCAAGAAATTGCGCACTCGGGAATCTTAAACAGCAAAAAGATTTATTTCCAGTTACCACGCTACGCGTTTCGACACGAGTTGTGTCTTGATCACACGTGCTGTGAAGCGACTTTGGATTTATACCCTATTCGGCTTGTGTGGTCCGCCGAACCACGTGCGCCACCTGACGCGGGAGAATGGATCCCAGAAGGACCCTGCTTTGACTTTTTTATATATATATATATATATATATATATATATATATATATATATATATATATATATTACCTACTGGCGGTCGCCAGTAGGTATATATAGTTAGGATTTTTTCTCTATGGGATTTTTGAAAATTCTATGTCTAATAACTTTGCCGTTTGTGGACGGAATTGGCTGCAATTTTCAGGAAAATGGCACATTTTGTTTCTGAGCAGCCTTTGAAAATTTGGGGGGGGTTCGTCAAGGGGGGGCCGAGAAAAAAGGGGGGTCCCAAAACGCGTTTTTCCCATGTTAATTTCCATAGGGCGGTTGGCCTCACTTTTAGCCCGAACGGCTGAATGGATTTGCACGAAACTTGGCAAAATTGTAGGGACTGGTAGCCCGATGTGCCTTTTGTAGGTCTCAATATATGTGCTCCAGTGGATTTTGAGAAATTAACGTTTAAAAAAAGATATATATCTGTAAGCGCGGACCGGGCAGCGGCCTAGGACGCGTACTTTTCGCGCAACGGAGCTTTGTGAAGCGAAGCTGATTGGTTCTCCGGCGTCTGTCAACATTCCAAACAGTCCGTAGTGGCCGCAAACAGTCCGTAGTGGCCGCCATCTTGTCTCTCGGTAGGATCGAGAGACAAGAGGAGGCCAAAGCGAAGGGGCAAATGACCATAAGGGGGAATAGTAGATCCTCGCTGACCCCCTAGGTTTGATGTGGAGGTTTTAAAAGGGCCCCGCGGGGCAAAAAAAAAAAATTATAATAATAATCTTACGGCTGAATGGATTTGCACGAAACTTGGCAAAATTGTAGGGACTGGTAGCCCGATGTGCCTTTGCTAGGTCTCAATATATGTGCTTCAGTGGATTTTGAGAAATTAACGTTCAAAAAAAGATATATATCTGTAACAGCGCACCGCTTCGCGTACTTTTCGCGTTACGGAGCTTTGCGAAGCGAAGCTGATTGGCTCTCCGGTGTCTGTAAACATTCCAAACAGTCCGTAGCGGCCGCCATCTTGTCTCTCGGTAGGATCGAGAGACAAGAGGAGGCCAAAGCGAAGGGGCAAATGACCATAAGGGGGCATAGTAGATCCTCGCTGATCCCCTAGGTTTGATGTGGAGGTTTTAAAAGGGCCCCGCGGGGCAAAAAAAATAAATAATAATAATAATCGAACGGCTGAATGGATTTGCACGAAACTTGGTAAAATATTAGGGACTGGTAGCCCGATGTGCCTTTGCTAGGTCTCAATATATGTGCTTCAGTGCATTTTGAGAAATTAACGTTCAAAAACAAGATATATATCTGTAACAGCGCTCCGCTTCGCGGAGATAAAATTATATCTGTATTACCTAGCTGTTGCTAACACCAGTTAGCGACGGCTAGTAGGAGATAGCGACCATCTTGGGCCCCACTTTGCATGTGAGTGATATTTATCACTAATGACATGCAAAGTGGGCATGCCAAGATGTTAGCGACTGGAAACAGTCGCTAACATCGCTATCTCCTATTATCAACTTTTGGAAATATTCGAGATAAGCGCGAATATCTCCAAAAAGTAACAGCTGCCCTGAGCAGTTCTTAGCCATGTTATCCTATGGGAGGTGGATAACATGGCTAAGAGGATTAGCTCGGTAATGCATGAATATCGCTGAGTTTTCAGCGATATTAATGCATTGCGGTCGGTTTTTATCGTATTTGCGATAAACTTTGATAATAGCAAGGTTTATCTGCGATAATTTCTGACGGTAAAAAAATCTTTGCAATGCATCGTTAGGGATAAATATCGCTTAACTTTGGTAATATGCCCCAACGTCTGTTAACGTTCGATTCGAAGGAAATCAGGAAGTGTTGAAAAACATTGTCTGCGCCATCTTGTCTTTTTTCAAATGCCACACTTTTGTCGTGCACGGCAGCCATTTTAGATGCCTTGACCAGACCCACTCTGTGCACGCTGTCGATCCTTAGCATGGCTCCCCACCCTCGCAAGCATCTCCCCCAGGCAGTGGTCACCCCCGCTCTCTGTCTTATGCATGGGTAATAAACCTCCCCCCATCTGCGCTGCTCTTTCCTGAGAATCACACCCTGTGCCCGCCCGACACCTCCCTTTCGCCCTATTCACTACTGCACCCTCTGACACTCCTTTTCCTCTGTGTCCGATTGTCCAGGCTGGTCCTAGGGTATCAGCTAGTCCTGCAGATGTAGTTTATGGCCACAGCTGTAAAGATTCACCCCTCTTCAAAGGAGTTATAGTAGATCAAGGCCCACACTCGATGAGATCCGTCACAGCAGAAGCGTTGCTATTATCTGAAAACCATCCTGTATTGTGATTGGGGAGGGGACCGAGCGTGAAGCGGAAGATTCCAGGGATGACTCTTTGTACATCAAAGTTTTTACAATTATGTGTCACATTAAAAATATATAGCACTCCGACAAAGTAGTAAGATTATAAAACTTTAATAATTTATAAATATATACAAGAAAACAAAAATAGTAATAACATATAAACATTTTTAGGGAAAAACAACGAAGTAGCGGTCGGCTGTGCGAATAGTCCCAACGCAGCACAACGTCCAGATTTCCGGCGTGGGGCGGGTCATCAGTAGCAAACTGTTGTGCGAATAGTTCCAAGGCAGCAGAACGCGCTGAAATCTAGATGACACGAAAGTGATGTCTAGTAAGTTGCCACCCAGCAAATAACGGCGTGGGGCGTCGCGGGGGGTGGGTCTTCAGTAGCAAACTGTTGTGCGAATAGTTCCAAGGCAGCAGAACGATGGCACCAAGGTGATGTCCAGTAAGTTGCCGCACTGGTTTTGGTATCCTACAATGCTGCTCCGAATAACGGCATGGGGCGCCCCGGGGGAGGCGGCGTGAACGGGCCTCTCCAGGTGGAGTGTCATCTGTTGTAGTGGGGCGCCCCTTTACCGTTTCAGTTGCCATTCCGTCCGTTTTTGGTCCACTGTGTCAAAAGCCGCAATTCAGCTGAGTTGCGCCCACTCTTGCGGTGCAGCGATAGGCGGCTGTCACAGGACTCTCAAAATGGCGGCAGGCTCTTTCCTTTTTGGGCCTGGTCCACTGAAATGGCCCTGGGACACCTTGGAAATCGGACGCTTGTCTGCTAGGTCTTGGACCCCATTCTCGAAAGCGTCCCCTCCGCCTTGAGAATTCATCAAAAGTTTTGGGGGCCCCGACTCCTGCAGGCTTCTGGTGGGGAGCGGCTGCCATGATTGCTCGCGGAATGACTACGACGGAGCTACGAGATGGTGGTGCTCTCATGCTGACGCCAGCTTCAGTCTGAAACATCCAGAAACAAGGTGGGGCTTTCATCGTTTGGAAAAAAAAAAAGTTTTCATCCAATGAAAAGTGTTGTTTTTAGGTCATATGATCAAGCCTTCCATCATTAGGAAACCAAAAGTAAAATGAACCAATGAAAAGTTTTATAAACAAGTCACATGACCTGTTATGCGGCATAGGGTATAAAATGCGGAGAAAATACGTTGGCACGTGAGGCGGCGTCAGTAGCGGACCGATGTGCGAATAGGCCGAAGGCAACACAGCGCGCCAAGATCCGGATGGCACCGAGGTGGTGTCCAGCAAGTTGCAGCACTGGTGTGGCCATCCTACAATGTTGAAAGTCGGCGTGGGGCGCCCCGTTGGCCTGTGAGTTTGCGTCAGTAGCGGACCGATGTGCGAATAGGCCGAAGGCAGCACAACGCGCCAAGATCCGGATGGCACCGAGGTGGTGTCTAGTAAGTTGCCGCACTGGTGTGGCCATCCTACAATGCTGAAAGTCGGCGTGGGGCGCCCTGTTGGCCTGTGAGATGGTGTCAGTAGCGGACTGATGTGCGAATGGGGCCAAAGGCAGCGCAACAATATTTTCTGACTGACACCACAAGGCGCTGAGATGCCAAGATCCGGATGGCACCGAGGTGATGTCTAAGTTGCGGACTGATGTGCGAATGGGGCCAAAGGTAGCGTAACAATATTTTCTGTATGGAAGATACCACTAGGCGTTGAGATGCCAAGATTCGGATGGCACCGAGGTGATGTCTAGCAAGTTGCTGCACTGGTGTGGTCATCCTACAATGCTGAAACTCGGCGTGGGTCGCCCCATTAGCCTGTGAGATGGCGTCAGTAGCGGACCGATGTGCGAATAGGCCGAAGGCAGCACAACGCGCCAAGATCCGGATGTCACAGTGGTGGTTTCATAGTTGAGAGGCACTTCATCTGCAGTGGGGCGCCGAGATCCGGATGGCACCGAGGTGATGTCTAGCAAGTTGCTGTACTGGTGTGGTCATCCTACAATGCTGAAAGTCGGCGTGGGGCGCCCCATTAGCCTGTGAGATGGCGTCAGTAGCGGACTGATGTGCGAATGGGGCCAAAGGCAGCACAACGCGCCAAGATCCGGATGGCACCGAGGTGGTGTCCAGCAACTTGCCGCACTGGTGTGGCCATCCTACAATGCTGCGCCGAAAGTCGGCGTGGGGCGCCCCGTTGGCCTGTGAGTTCGCGTCAGTCAGTGGGGGCTGTTTGAGGATCTGACTGCATTGGAAAGCAATGTGATGATGTGCGTCGCCCCCAAGATGGAGGTTCCTCGGCTGCAGTGGGGCGCCCCTTGGTGTTTCACTCGCTATGCAGCTGAGTTGCGTGCGCACTTGTGGCGAATAGGCCGAAGGCAGCACAACGCGCCGAGATCTGGATGGCACCGAGGTGGTGTCCAGCAATTTGCCGCACTGGTGTGGCCATCCTACAATGCTGCGCCGAAAGTCGGCGTGGGGTGCCCCGTTGGCCTGTGAGGTGGCGTCAGTAGCGGACCGATGTGTGAATAGGCCGGAACCAGCACAAGGCGCCAAGATCCGGATGGCACCGAGGTGGTGTCATAGTTGAGAGTTCTGAGCAGCGCTTGTAACACTGTCTGAAGCTTATTTGCACCTGCTGCAGCTTCACTATTGCCCTGGTGTGGCCTAAGATCGCCCATGACATAGGCGGCCACCTCCCGGGGTCCGGCGGAACTTTTTTCCTTTTCCTTTGTGCATCTTGTCCCACAATCCGTTTGACCTGAAGACACGACCAGGTCCCTGAATGTGTGCAGGGGGACGCTATTGATTGAATCAAAATGGCGGCTTCACACAAAGCTGACTCAAGCGTTGCTGCTGATGCTATACAGAGAAAAACTGGTTTTCAGTTTGTACATTCTTCAGGATTTTTCCATCCAAGGCTGGTTGAGAGTTTGTATAACAATGGCTTCAGATTTTCAACATACTACTCTTCAACATTCTTCCTAAATGTAACAATGTGAGACTCACTAGGAGAACGGTGTAGTGAGGGCCACAAACGGCTGTTTGTCTTTCCTTTCAAAATGCTGCCAACAATATTTTCGGAATGGAAGACAACACAAGGCGCTGAGATTCGGTTGGCACCGAGGTGGTGTCCAGCAAGTTGCCGCACTGGTGTGGCCATCCTACAATGCTGCGCCGAAAGTCGGCGTGGGGTGCCCGAAGGGGGGGGGGGAGGCGGCGCAAACGAGCCTCTCCCGCTTCTCCATGTGGAGGCAGTTCATCTGCAGTGGGGCGCCGAGATCCGGATGGCACCGAGGTGGTGTCTAGCAAGTTGCCGCACTGGTGTGGCCATCCTACAATGCTGCGCCGAAAGACGGCGTGGGGTGCCCGAAGGAAGTGTCCTTATCCAGGGCATTATCGCTGTATCATGTCCTCCACTAAAATGGCCCTGGGACACCTTAGAACTCGGACGCTCGATTTTTTTTTCCTTTCCTGTACATGCAAAAAAAGGTAAATGCCCGGTACGTTACACGCTTCATCTGCCACGATGAACTCTCCAGAGGAACCGAAAAAAAATATAGTTGTGGTAACTATACCATGCATCGTCATATGGAGAGGTGGCACCAATTAATTATAGTGCTGCATAAAAGAGAGATTTGGAGGAGAACCCCTGACCTGCTAGTACATTCATCAAAGAAGTGGCACTGAGAGCTTCAGAGGCAAGGGAAACGGTCCCAAATATTTAGAAGAACTTTGGAAAGATTAAAATGACATGTTTAGATTGTGGCAAATTAATTTCATGTGGACAGATGAGTGTTACTATAATAAATACAGCATATGAACATCATCATAGTCGATGGTTGGTAGAGACATTTTGACTATATCCTGGACCTGCCCGTCCTCGCCCAAAATGGCGCCGGAATAAATGGGACTCGTAACTCCTTGTTGTGTACTGGTTGCAGAACCTTGAAATCACGAGATACATATGCAGTTTTGAAGCACATGGCGGGCGGGGACGAGAATTGATTGAATATTTCGACATCCCTATTGATATTAAGTTCTGATGTGTTATTGATTACTGTACTGTTGAAAGTTCGAATTAACGTCACCCATGGTACTTGCCCGCAAATGTATATCTAGATAATTTTATTGTAACTGGCCCTGTCGTATTTTAATTATAAAATGTACGTCCACCGATTCCGTAACTGTTAGACACCTTAGTTCTTGCAACCTAATGGCCCGCCCGTTACGTTCCTCTACAGTGTAAATGTCTACTCATCACATATGATTACAGTTTGCTCCGTGGCCGGCCCACGTGGTTATAGGCTCGTATTTGTATAATGAAATTTTCACAATAAAGGTTTTTAAAAGAAAACATGGTAGTAGTATATACATTGGTAAAGTTTGTAATAATAGTCACTGTTTTAGAATCATTAAAAGGCAAGTGAAATAAAGCAGACCAATTACATGAAGGGTAAAAGGTATAATACGAAGGAACGCAGTAAAGATAAATGGTCAAGGGCTGTTGTGTTTTCTATTCCTGCAACATAAAGTGATCGATAAGAATCTCATATTCAGGCGTATCGGCGACTAAGACAGCAGGTCGACCCTCTTTTGCTCAACGGCTCCATCATGGGACGAAGAAACGCTCTTTTTCTCGAAAAAAGAATATATTTTACTTGCAGGACAGTTGTAAAATTTCCGGGAAAGTACATTAGCCTGGAACATTATAACATATATTTAAGAAAAAATAATGTTCGGAAGTAATGAAAAGCGTAATTTTTAGGTCATATGACCAAGCCTTTCATCATTACAATAAGAAAAGTAAAATGAACCAATGAAAAGTTTTATTAACAAGTCACATGACTTGTTATGCTTACGTTACGCGTTGCGCGCCCCGGATGACTTCCGGATGCGCTAACGCGGCGCGTCATATGACGCATTACGCGACAACGCAGGTCCAGAATATAGTCAAAATGTCTCCACCAACCAGCGGTCGGAACACAACCCCTTTCAGCAGGCTAAATAGTTCTGTTAAATGAGAACAGAAGGGACAGGCAACAAGAACCATCAGTGAAAGAGGGGAGGGCTAGTTCTTCTCTACCGGGTTACATTGGGGCGCTACCGGAACTGATCGAATTGGTAGTCTACAGTGTTTCTGGATGTTTCAGACTGAAGCTGGGGTTAGCATGAGAGCAGCATCATTTCTTAGCTCCGTCGTGGCCATTCCGCAACCAATCATGGCAGCCGCTCTTTATCGTTATTTTGGGCGGGGTGGGTGGCGGAGCCGAGCTGTTTTGCAGCCATCATTGTGTGGAGTTCAGTTCATCTCACTAGTTTTGTATTTGTCATGAGGGGTTGTTCCTAATGTTTCTATTTTAGCGAGGTCAAAAAGAGATCCCATTAGTGGCCTACTGATTTTGCTCGATTCCTTTTCTTTTTTTTACACGATTTTTCGTTATCTGCAAAGACTAAACAGAGTATTGCGACTCTGTGTTTGTTTGTAAATAGAGAATGAACCAAAGAGAACTAATTCTAAAACAGTAAATACTTGGATAACAATCAATCAAATGGAGAGAGAAGCAGGCACGACGGATTACAACGGGGGCAAAGGCCTGCGTTAACTACCTTTCACTATCTGCAAAGAGAGAGTACTCCTAATAGAAATGAGGGGGGGGGCACCATTCAAAGCAGATCAGTGTGCATAAACACGAAAATGTTTTCACTTACCACGTACTTGACATTCGACAGCTTATGATATTTGCTATTAAAAAACCATTGAAATTCACTGAAAAAACCATAGGTTATAGACCATATATAGTTAGGAATTAGCATTTACAAAACCTTGAAAATTCACTGAAAAAACCATAGGTTATAGACCATATATAGTTAGGAATTAGCATTTAAAAAACCTTATTTTACTCACACAAAACCATTGAAATTCCATATATAGTTAGTTGCACTAACTATATATTGCGCACCCGCAATCCACTGCTGATCATGTCACATATTACATCATTCATGACATGGTCAGTGACATCACTGATGACATCACTGATGACATCTCAAATGACATCACTGATGACATCTCACTTGACATCAATGATCACATCACTGATGATATCATTCATGTGATAATACAATGCATCTCCTCACACTCTAATATAACCTCCGTTACACCCAGTGTTAAATACAGAGTATAATTTTTGAAACCATTGACACACCAATACTAGGTACTACATACGCACTCACTGATTCCTATGTCTACACACACATTCACTCATACAATCATTCATACATACAATCACTCATCTTGACAACACTATCATATGCACTCATACACCTATACAGACACTCACACTCTGCCACTCATCCATGGAGTTACTCACACACCTAGTCAGTCCTGAAAAGAATCAATCACACTTCCATTTTCTCATCTATACAGTTAAACACAGAACACCTTACATTTTTTAAACATATACTAACACATACTTACTCTCTTATAGAATCACTGATACAAGTACACATTGATCTGCACAGAGTCACACACCTCCCAGCCAGCCATACACACACTCAGTCTCCCATACAAATACTTGTGCAACCAATCAATAACCCATATAGCTACTTATATAGCTACTGATCAACACATGAAGCAGCTTGCACAACAACAGACATACTGATGCACACTTTCAGACAGTTTAGTCACTAACCCGTGCATTCAGTAAGACGCATTTAATCACTCACTCATACAGTCAATCACGCACCTACTAAAACCTTCATTCAGACACTTATACATCCACTCATTCTTCAATATGTAAAACATATTTAAACTTTACAGAAACACATAATCACTGGATGTTGTCATCAGTGATGTCATCAGTGATGTCACTGACCATGTCATGAATGATGTAATATGTGACATGATCAGCAGTGGATTGCGGGTGCGCAATATATAGTTAGTGCAACTAACTATATATGGAATTTCAATGGTTTTGTGTGAGTAAAATAAGGTTTTTTAAATGCTAATTCCTAACTATATATGGTCTATAACCTATGGTTTTTTCAGTGAATTTTCAAGGTTTTGTAAATGCTAATTCCTAACTATATATGGTCTATAACCTATGGTTTTTTCAGTGAATATATATATATATAAAAAAATATATATTACCTACTGGCGGTCGCCAGTAGGTAGTTATAGTTAGGACCTAGTTTCCATAGGAAATCCTCAACATTCTATTGGGAATAACTTTGGCCCTGGTGGACGAATGTTTGCGAATTTCTCAAAGAAGATGGCTCGGTCCGCTGCGCTCATTCTGTGAAAGTTTTGGGGGAATTGGTGAAGTGGGGGCTGAGATAAAAGGGGGGTCCCAAAACGTGTTTTTCCCATGTTATTTTCCATAGGACGTTTAGACACGGCTACAGCTTGAACGGGTGAATGGATTTATAAGAAATTTGGTAGAAAGGTATAGAGTGTGGGTCGCAGATCACGCTTTTGTTTAAGTGGTGTAAATCCGTTCAGTAGTTGCTGAAAAAAATTAAAGTTGAAATCAGTTATATATCTGTAAGCGAGCACGGGTGCGCGCACCTATGCGGGTGTGCGCGAGCGGCATTGTGATTTGCTGTTTAACGTCTGTCAACATTCGATTCGGAGGAAATCAGGAAGTGTTGTTCTCCATTTTGTTAGTGCGAGTGAATATATAATACAGAACAAAGGGTTAGTACATGGAAAGGGGAGAAGGAAGAGATTGTCTGGCCGGGTAGGTTTTCTAAGGGGGTGCAGTATGGACCCTGAACGCGAAAAGACCATTTTTTTTGGGAGAAAAGATTTGCGGGGTGCACGCATTCGGTCGCGCACCCCTATTTACAAGAGTGTGAAAAACTATAGTGGTCAGATTGGAAAGGGAGTAGGGTGGAGAGTGTTTGATTTGGTAAGTTTCTTGAGGGGTTTATTAAGGATGACAAAGCGTAAAAGTAGCTTTTTTTCTCAAATAAGTTACGTGGTGCGCGCACTCGGTCGTGCACGGCGATCAAAAAACATAAAGAAAGATGGAGATAAATTACAAGTTTGAGTGTTTAGATCTAAGGTGGCTCTTAAAAGAGCCCTTGTGTTAATTGAGTTTTTTCTGCACTTATAAGTAAGTTCCGATGCAGAGTCTCATGTTACAGAGGAAAATTCTATTTCCCTCATCCGTGAAATGAACACCATCTGTTCGATAGATGCCTTCCATGTTGAAACGCAGCTTGTTGTTGTATATAGAACCCATGTTATATTCTCTGAGGAAAGCAGAAACAGATTTATTTACATGTTTCCTTGCTTTTTCAAACTGTGGACAACGTTGATTGGACCAATTCCATTTTTGTCTTTGGCATATATTTGAATACACCAAGACAGTTCGAGGAAAAAGTGACATCAATTGACGAAAGGTGTCTTTTAGAAGCATTTCCAGACCTACCCCTGTTAATGTGCCTAGATCATTCCCACCACAGTGCACAATTATCAGGTTAGGTTCAGGGAGATGCCTAAAAGTTTTCACCAATGGTATCAATTGGTGACATCTTAATCCTCTTTGGCCAATCCACGTAATTTGCACATTTGGTAAGTCAAGGTTAGAAATTCGTCTGTTTGCAGCATATTTTTCACTCCAGTGAATATAACTGTGTCCTACAAGCCAAACCTTCATTTTCAAGGCAGATGCAGTAGTACTCTGATGGGTTCTGGAAGTGGAATGGGAAGTAGATGGTGAAAGTCACGATAAAAAAGTGTGTGAGGTTTGGTGTTGATGAAAAACTGAACATGATTGGTTGATTGTTATACCTCTAGATTCAAGACTACGTTGTATGTTACTGTTTTATTGAAACCAAATCTTCTATTGGTCGTGGAAAATAAAGAAATGTAAAAAAATAGTGGATAGGCAGGTGTGTTTGCAGGGAATTGCGCCTTTTTGCTTAGATTTAGAATGTTGAGATATGAACTTTTGACCTGTGCCTTCAGCCAGGTGCAGAATGAGCTGTTACCATGGTAACAGGCAGAGAAGGCAGAGGGTGAAGGGTGACCTTTATGTGACTTTGAAAATATTGAAAGGATAACCAACTGAAATGTTAATTTGATTATGAAATTGTGCGGGAACAAATATGATTGGTTGGAGAGACATATATGAGTCTGTATTGACAGGAAATCTATGCCATTATTCTTTGGTTGCAGTGATAGAAGTATTATTGAGAGCTCCGTCAAACGGCTATCGTTTTGCTACTATCATTGTTCTACATCTGATAAAGCATTGGGAAAGGTGAGTGTATAACTGTTTGTTTTATGATGTAGCGTAAAATGTGGTTTGATCACTATATTTGATTATTTGACTTACTGGGGCGATTTATGAAGGCCTTGCGCCGCCGGTGCGTCACTTTTTCCCATGTTAAAAGTGACGCACCGGCGGCGCAAGGCCTTCATAAATCTGTTCCTTTAAACTTTAAGTTTGAGGAAAAAATTACAGTGTGGTTTGTGGCCGAGGGATGCAGTTGTTGGGGTGGGGTGAGAAGGAGAGGTGTCCCAGTACAATCAAATGAAAATTTGTGACCATGAGGTTGTACACAGGTTCGTGGAGTATATGCCTTCATAAATTGATGTAGAAGATCAAATATATATAGAGGTTTCTGTGTTCCTCTGTGTGACTCCATTTTCATCTCACTGCTGCTTTCCATATCAGTTGCTTTGTGTTATGTTACTGTGTGTATGTGTGTGTGTGTGCGTTCAGTCTGGGCTGAGGAAGTTTGTTGTGCAGGCAGACATAGATAGTCACATCAAAGTACTTGGCAGGTTTGAAAATATTATTTAAATAATTGAGATGGATTTTGGAAGCGTTAGTCAGTGTATGTCGAGTTTCAGAATTACCGCTCGGTGGGCTCTACAGAGCTGAGGGTTTGTTGTGTTTCTGTCTTAGTCAGTTTGGTTTTTTACTTTGTTGTCTGATGGCTGGCAAAGACGTGTTTGTTATAGTGGAGATGAAAGGGTGATAAGTACTGAAATACGAGATATCATGTGCTCTGTGGAAGCGGGGGAGCAGTGATTAACAGTCTGAGTGAAGCACAACTGCGGCGGTGCTTCGTTACAGTGATACATTATTTTTTTGCCAGAGGTACGATTGATGCTATGGTTCACAAGACGTAAAGAAAGGCTTGACTGACCGTCGTAGGCTAGCGGGTTAAACTATGAAAAATTCAGGTTGAGAAAAGATAACATGAACTGAGTGCAGCTGAGATTACATCAAACACATGAATACAGTTTTAGTATACATTATTTCAGTTGTGAATATGGGTTAAAAGAGGGAACGTATATATTTCAAATTTTTATTTAATGATCCAGTGCTTTGAATGGAAGTTTTTTATCTAATACAAGTAAACATAATATAAAGAAAGTAGTGGGTATAGTTACTATTCCATACAACACAAATGATGGAAATGTAGTATGAAGCAAAATGAATAACTTTTAAAAAACATATTGTACAGCCTTGTAATCAAATATATTTAATTATATTGCATGCAAGAAGGTGTCTTTTGATTTTAAGTTCAGTAATCATATATGAAAATGCTAATGGTTAAACATCACCTCATTAACAGTTAGTTATCAGCATACGAAGCAGTAACAAGCTTGTTGTATGGTATTGTGAAAGGAAATGAAAAACGCGCCAAAAGCGAGAATTTGGCTGGAGGTGCATGTATGTTATCTGCAAGGACGTTCGAAAATCAGTACTCAGAACAACTATTGTATTGAGAAAATTTTTTGAAAGGTTTCAGTACTCGATGTGACATACAGCTTGATAAGCAAGGGTAACATCAGGGTAATCATATACTTTTCAGTTATGAATCAAAAATCTTTCAATAGGCATAAAACAAAAGCAGCACATGTGTGTGAGGCGGAAATAAGGAGAAGAAAGGGAGTATGGTGATAAACGATATAAAAAGTCATTGTAGCTATACACATTTATCAGGGCATATTTAGCCATATTTTACGCAGCCTTGCTTGGAGAATATTTCAAATCAGATAAGATCACATAAGGTAGTGATTTGTTGAAATTAGAGCATCATGAAATGTTTTGAACAAAATGGAGTAGGTGTGGAAAAACAAATTAATTCCACATAAATTAAAAAATTGTCAGCAGCAGGAAATTGCAATGTCCAATGTTATTAAAGCCAATAGGTCAGTTTATATAAAATATAAAAATAAAAAAATAATAAGAAAAATTAGGAAGGGAAAAATAGTCAAGATATCAATGGTTTGCAGAACAGTTATCCTTCCATTGAATAGGCAAAGTAAGTGGCAACTGCTTCTAAAAGAAAGTCATTGTTGTCATCCGAGAACAAGTCAGTCATCCAATTGAAAAGAGGAAATGAACATACATGGTCATTAATTACCGGAGCCTCTAGTACCATCAGAGGACAACTCGGTGAATTTACAATGTAGCTGTGTGCCAAGAAATCTTGCGCCGCTGCGAAAATATTCCAATGACCCAGAACTCCATGTATCGCTGCAAAGGCCATAATCCCTCCGTAGGAACAAAGCTGTTCATGATCAAGTAACAGATTCATGAGATGATTGTAATTCACTTCAGGAGGTACTGAGTTGCAGAGACATAAGTCCAGGGCCCACATGAAATCACAGCTCAGGCAATGAAATACAGGCTGCACACAGGTGAAATAGGTAAATCGAAACGATAATCCATATGATGCACTCAAAGTCGCGAGTGGCAGAATGCCATACTGGTCAAGCATCCTGTGGCGAAATAGTTCTAAGTGTTCCAGCTCGTTTGCGAAGGCAGGACGGACATCCATTTTGTAATAACGAAAATAGGAATACAAAAGTTGCAGCTGCTGGTAGTAGATGAGGAAGTTCAGAAACATAGATCTGAAAGTATGGAGTGAGAGTAGTAGAATGCCTTTAAATGATTTGGTGGAAAAAAAACACCAAACCATTGGTTAGTAGCTGCAAAAAAAATAGTGCAGTTGGGAAGTGGAGGAGCGTTAAAGATTATGAGAGTCACCTTAGAAAATTGTAAAGGAAGGTCACTATTTAATAAGGTATGCAGTTTTCTGCGAGTGTTAGCTAAGTGAATGAGATATGTTTGTGAACAGATACTCGGGTAGCTTGATTTTGGGACAATAAGGCTGTTGTTCAAGTCTAGGGATGGAAGTTTGAGTTCAAGGCCGTATTTCGCGGCCAGATGAAAAACATCAAGGTTCCCATGCGTGGGTGGATGAAGTTTATTTTTATAGAGAGGCATATGCAGAGTGACTATTACAGACTAAAGTTTGTCGTTTAAAAAGTCATAGTAATTGACATTGCTTGTAAATAAATAATTACTGCTGAGTGTTAAGGTAAAATTCGGCATTATAGGAGAAACCGGTGTACCTTTGAAAACACATGCAACATTACAGCGCTTCATGTAAAATAAGTGATGCAATTGGTAGTGCCTGGATGTGAACGATTATGTGCGGCATTGATATTTTTGACACTGTGG
Source organism: Lissotriton helveticus (assembly GCF_964261635.1). NCBI lineage: Eukaryota > Metazoa > Chordata > Amphibia > Caudata > Salamandridae > Lissotriton > Lissotriton helveticus. The sequence continues at coordinate 1,744,523,922 of NC_136067.1, forward strand.
GCCTTATTTATGAAGGCTTGCGCCGCCGGTGCGTCACTTTTTCCCATGTTAAAATTGACGCACCGGCGGCGCAAGGCTTTCATAAATCTGCCCCTGTGTACTTATGAGTAGTGGAGAAGTGACGCAATGAAATGATGTTAGGTGAGTGTAGTGTAGTTACGGAACGGAAAACGTTTACAGAGAGTTACATTTAGTATGGAATACTTTTTATTTTTTCACAAACGTATGTATTAGAATATTGTTACAGTGTTAGCGGGACTGTAAGTTGAAGTTTTATAAACATTAGTGAGATAAGTAGGTTTATTTAAAATGTGTAGCTAATAATCTGTGTAAAAAGGCAATAGTCCACTGTCTTGTAAATAGGGGTGCGCGACCCAATGCGCGCACCACGTAACTTTTTACGGAGAAAAAAAAAAAAATGTTCACGTTCAGGGTCTTAACTGGACCCTCTGAGAAAACCTACTCGGTTACATAATGTGTACCTTCTCTCCTTTCCATGTTCTAACCGTTTGATCTGTACAATATATTTACTCGCAGTTACAAAATGGCGGCCAACACTTTCTGATTTCCACAGATTCTAATGTTGACAGACGTTAAACAGCAAATCAGAATTCCGTAAAGTGTATATTTTTGCAATTTTAAATAATAGGCAAAATAAGTAAACTTAAAGTCCTGAAACAATCTTCAAGTGTCGTGTGCCTTTGCACCATTACATTTTACTTATAAAGCACGTGAATCACAGTCTTGCAAATAGGGTTGCGCGACCGAGTGCGCGCACCCCGTAACTTTTTCAGAAAAAATAAAAGTTGTTTTGGCGTTCAGGGTCTATACTGCACCTCCTGAGAAAACGTACTTGCTTAGATAATCTGTACCTTTTTCTCTTTCCATGTTCTCACCGTTTGTTCGGTAGATTATATGCACTCGCAGTAACAAAATGGCGGCAACACTTCCTCATTTGCTCCGAATGGAATGTTAACAGACGTTGAGCAGCTAATTATAATTCCGCAAACTGTAAATTTTTGCATTTTTTAAAAACAGTCAAAATTATAAAAGTTTAAGACCTATAACTATCTTCATGTCTCCTCTCCTTTTGCAGCATTACATTTTAATTACAAACCACGTTTCCGTTTCATTACACAGGATTGTTTGTCGGTTTTGTACATTCAATACATAGACACTTGTTCTTGTGTGTGAATGGCATTGTGATTTGTTGTTTAACGTCAGTAAAGGGGGCATATTACCAAGCAATAGCGATAATTATCGCTATTGCTTGGTTAGAGAGGAAATTTTACCGCTAAGCTGCGGCGATTTGTACCGCAGATAAATCTTGGTATTACCAAGGTTTATCGGAAATGCGATAAAAAACGGCCGCAATGCATGCATATTGTTGAAAAGTTAGCGATATTCATGCATTACCGAGCTAATGCTCTTCGCCATGTTATCCACCTCCCATTGGTTAACATGGCTAAAAACTGCTCAGGGCAGGTGTTAGCTTTTGGAGATATTTACGCTTAGTCAAGTCAAGTCAAGTCATAAAATTTATATAGCGCACTACATACCCAGAGGGTTTCAAGGCGCTTAGGAAGGGGAGGAGGATTATTTGTCAAATATCCACGTTTTAAGCTGCTTTCTGAACGCTAGGTGATTCTGGGTGAGGCGAAGGTAAGCGGGGAGTGAGTTCCATGTTTTGGCAGCCAGGTATGAGAAGGATCTGCCTCCCATGGTGGTCCTGTTGATGCGAGGTACAGTGGCGAAGGCTAGGCTGGAAGAGCGAAGTTGGCGGGAGGGGGCGTAGAAGGACAGTCGAGAGTTGAGGCCATCTGGTCCGATGTCGTAGAGTGATTTGTGTGCGTGGGTAAGCAGACGGAAAGTAATCCTCTTATTGACGGGTAGCCAGTGGAGGTCTTTAAGGTGACCAGAGATGTGTTCGTTGCGTGGGATGTCTAATATGAGCCTGGCTGAGGCGTTTTGGATTCGTTGTAGTTTCTTCTGGAGTTTAGCGGTGGTACCTGCGTAGAGGGTGTTTCCGTAGTCCAGTCGGCTCGTGACTAGAGCGTGGGTGACTGTTTTCCTTGTTTCGGAGGGGATCCAGCGAAATGTTTTTCTGAGCATGCGAAGAATGTTAAAGCAGGAAGAGGATACGGCGCTGACTTGTCTGTTCATTGAGAGTGAAGAATCCAGGATGACGCCAAGGTTCCGTGCGTGGTCTGTCGGGGTGGGTGCATTTCCGAGGGCTTCCGGCCACCAGGAGTCGTCCCATGCAGAGGGGGATTTACCTAAGATGAGGACTTCTGTTTTGTCTGAGTTCAGTTTCAGACGGCTTTGTTTCATCCATTCGGCGACTTCTTTCATTCCTTCGTGTAGGTTAGTTTTGGCGGTGCTGGGGTCCTTGGTGAGAGATAGGATCAGTTGGGTGTCATCCGCGTAAGAGATGATGTTGAGTTTGTGTTGGCGGGCGATGGCCGCGAGGGGGCTCATGTATACGTTGAAGAGGGTGGGACTGAGTGAGGATCCTTGTGGTACGCCGCAGATGATTTCAGAGGCCTCGGACTTGAATGGTGGGAGGCGGACTCTCTGGGTCCTTCCGGTGAGGAACGAGGTGATCCATTCCAGTGCCTTTCCTTGGATTCCGATGTTTCTGAGGCGTTGTAAAAGGGTGCTGTGGCAGACTGTGTCGAAGGCTGCAGAGAGGTCGAGGAGGATGAGGGCGACTGTGTCTCCATTGTCCAGTAGAGTTCGAATGTCGTCTGTTGCTGCGATGAGGGCGGTCTCAGTGCTGTGTTTGGCTCGGAAGCCAGATTGTGAGGGGTCGAGTGATTTGTTGGCTTCGAGGAAGGCGGCGAGCTGGTTGTTGACAGCTTTCTCGATGACTTTGGCCGGGAATGGAAGGAGCGAGATGGGGCGGTAGTTTTTGAGTTCGGTGGGGTCTGCTGTTGGTTTTTTCAGAAGGGCGGTGAGTTCAGCGTGTTTCCAGTCTTCTGGGAAGGTAGCGGAGTTGAAGGAGCAGTTGATGACGTCTCGGAGGTGCGGAGCTATGATGGAGTCTGCTTTGTTGAAGATGTGGTGAGGGCATGGGTCTGTGGGGGATCCAGAGTGGATGGAATTCATCAGGCGTATGGTGTCCTCCGTGGAGATTGGGTTCCAGGCGTTAAGGGTGTTAACGAGGGGAAGATGGTCAGCTGATGGTAGGGTGGGTTGGCTTCCGGGTTGTTTGTCAAAGCTGTTGTGGATGTCAGCAATCTTGTTGTGGAAAAAAGAGGCTAGGGAGTCGCAGAGGGTTTGAGAGGGGGTGATGTCGTTGGAGTTGGCCGAGGGGTTGGAAAATTCCTTGACGATGTTGAAAAGTTCCTTGCTGTTGTGGGCGTTGTTGTCAAGTCGATCCTTGAATGCTGTTTTCTTGGCTTTTCGGATTAGTTGGTGGTGAGTACGGATGGCGCTTTTGAAGGCGTCCTTGGTGCTGGTGGATGGGTCTTTTTTCCAGGCCTTTTCAAGGGAGCGGCACAGTTTCTTGGACTTCTTGAGGTCATCGTTGAACCATGAGGCCTTCTTGATGCCAAGTTTGTGTTGACGTTTTTTCAGTGGTGCTAAGGTGTCGGCGGTGTTGGATAACCAAAGGGTGAGGTTGGAGGCGGCTTCGTTGGCGTTAGAAGAGAGGGCTGGGGAGGTTTGAAGGAGCGATGTGGAGATCTGCTCCGTGGTGATTTTGTTCCAGTTTCTTTGTAGAGTTGGTTGGAGGTGGATGATGGGTTTCGGCTTGTTGTAGGTGAAGTGAACGCAGCTGTGGTCAGTCCAGAGGAGATTCGTAGTGTGGCTGAAGGAGACATGGTTGCTGGAGGTGAAGATGGGGTCAAGTGTGTGACCTGCGATGTGGGTGGGGGAAGTGACCAGTTGTTTAAGTCCGAGGTTGGCGAGGTTGTCCAAGAGGGTGGCGGTGTTGCGGTCGTTGATCTTATCAAGGTGGAAGTTGAGGTCTCCCAGAAGGATGTAGTCTTTGGAGGGGAGCGCGTGTGGGGTGATGAAGTCCGTGATGTCTTCACTGAATTTTGCGCGGGGTCCTGGTGGTCTGTAGAGGAGGGTGCCTCGGAGTGTGGTTTTGGGGTCGATGTGGATCTGGAAGTGAAGGTGTTCGGAGTTAGCGAGGTTAGCGTCAGAGCTGGTTGAGATGCGGATTGATTTTTTATGGACGATAGCGATTCCTCCTCCTGTATGGTCGGTGCGGTCCTTGCGTGTGATCTTATAGTCATCAGGGATAGCGATGGCGATGTCAGGGGCGGAGGAAGCGTTCATCCATGTTTCCGTTAGGAAGGCGACGTCAGGAGAGATGGTGTCTAGTAGGTTCCAAAGGTCAATGGCGTGCCTGTGGACCGAGCGGGTGTTGAGAAGGATGCATTCTAGGTGGTTGGGGTCGGGAATCTGTGTTGTGGTCGCAGCGGAGATGTTGTCGGTGCCGCTAAATTTGCAGGAGAGGCAGGAGAACGGTCCATGGGTGCGTCCAGGAGCGGCTTGGACGCAGGTGGGGGCACGACCGGGGTTAAGGGCTAGGAGGGTGGCGGCATCGTAGGTAACGCGGGGGGGCTGGGCAGCGCGAGGGGCAGGGGGACTGGCGCTGGGCGCGGTCCGGGCGCGGACGGGCGTAGACGGGCTTACCTTTGGCGCACCTTCGGCGCGGCCGTAGCGCGTGGACGCTGCGCGTGGGGGCATTGGCCATAAATGGAAGGTGGGGGGGGAGGGGCGAGGGCGCTTCAGCTGGGAGGCGGGGCGGGCAAAGGAGGACGACAACAACAACAAAATGGAGGTGGAGGGGTCAGGGCGGCAGGAGCGCTAGGGACGAATATCTCCAAAAGTTGGTAATAGGAGATAGTGATGTTAGCGACTGTTTCCAGTTGATAACATCTTGCCACGCCCACTTTAGGATATCATTAGTGATAATTAGCAAAGTGGCGCCCAAGATGGTTGCTATCTCTTACTAGCTGTCACTAACTGGTGTTAGCGACAGCTAGGTAATAGGGAGATAATTTTATCTTCGCTTTCTTGACTTTTAAAGCCAAAAAAGCGGAGCTAAATTCCCTTGACAATATGTCGAATTCGGGGGAATTCAGAAAGTGCTAACCGCCATTTTGTTAAAAAATACCCTGCACATAATGTATATGTATTTAGGTAATAAATATAGAAAGTAAGGTTGTGTAGTAGTGCATATCAAAAATATTTCATGTAGTATCCTGGTAATGTATGGTAGATTATATTGTATATAATGATTGATTTAAAAAAAATGTAGGGGGAAAAATTTGATAAATAAATGTGGTTCACAACGACATCTTGGGTCTCATTTATGAAGGCCTTGCGCCGCCGGTGCGTCACTTTTAACATGGGAAAAAGTGACGCACTGGTGGCGCAAGGATTTCATAAATAAGGCCCCTTAAACTTAGGCTTTACGATTTATATTGGATAGAAAATTAGGGAATGTATATGGTAGGCATGATATTTGGTAAAATGGGTGTATGTTGTGTAATACATATGTGTGTATTATGTTAACTAAAATTCAGTTGTGTATTTTTTTTAAAGAGTGTTTGGTGCTGAAAAGCTACAACCTGAGGTTGAACGTGAGAGTATAGAAACAGAAAATCCTTTTTTACAGGTGAGTTGATAAATTTAAAATGATAATTTATTTTTGAGAAGATTATCATAATATGCATGTTTTTTAAAAAAAATTAACACTGCTTCTCTTATACATGAGGGTTTTAATTTGTACTTTAAACATGTCTGAACATGCTTGTAGTACATATGTATTTTGAAATACGGTTTTATTGTTAATTGTTACAATCTTGTGATGGGCCGGGTTCATGTGTTATTTTGTATACAGTTTGTGTTCATCTATTCTTTGACTGTAAGAGTTTGCTGTTTACCTTGGTTAATTTTTGCTAAGTCATCATTATCTCTCAACTTTATGCTGTATCATTTGTGTACAGTAATTTTTGAGAAATTATAGAGGTATATTATGACATGGCTGTTGGCGTGATGGACATTTCGGATGCATTTTTGTGACAGTACTATCTATTTGCATTCTATTATATGCATTTGCACAGGTGTATTATGATGAGGTTACTCGGAAGCCATCGAGGGAGTAATGGTAGGGCAGGGAGGGAGGGAGGGGGAGGTGTAGGGTAGAGAGATCTAAAATATGGTATATAGATAAATGTAGGAAAGTATATATTTTAATTAGTAAAATAATTTTTTCAGTGTACACAGCATCGCATTTTGGAATGTAGTGCACACTGTAAAATTCATTTAAATAATTAAATTATGTATTTACTACAAATTATCTGTATCCTGGTTTTTAGGTCCCTCCAGCAAAGATCTTCCCCTCCTTGTCTCCCTGCCGCACCATAATTGCCTCCACGAGTTGCGGCTCATTGTGGTTTCATATGACTATGATGAAATGTTTTATATTAGATGAAATTTACATGATGAGTATGCTGTTAAAGGTAAAAGCAACTGCCTCTGTGGGAAGTAGCAATCGGTTTAGTGAATGTTTAATTGGTATATTGTGAGTTATTCCTTCAGTTTGCATACAGTTTGAATCACAGTTTATAGTGGTGAAGTTAGAAAATAGATCTCTACAATAAAATTAGAAAGTGTATAAATAGTTCTACAGCACGAAATGCAGAAAGCAAATTTGACAGTGAAATGTGTTTTTATAGCACAATTTTAATTAAAAAAATTAAATAGAAAACTGTTAATGTCTAGGATGAAAGTATCTGTTTTTAAAAAAAATAAAGAGGAAGGTCTTATAATAATCAATGTAGTTAATGTCTTTAAAAGTATGAAAGTGTATGTAGTTAAAAGATTACTCAAGGTAATCATTGGTTAACTAATAATAAAAAATATGTAATTTAGTCTTTATATTTTTTTAAAAGGAGACAGAAGATAGAAAATTAATAAAAACATGGAAGATTACTATGAAAATGAGAATATCAATTTTGAAATGGCAAAAGAAGTGCTAGAAAAATTAATTGAAGGAGTATTTGAGGATGAAATTTCAACTGTAAATGAGGACTTTTTGGACAGCACTTTTGATAGTGCATACTTAGAGATGGTGGAAGAAGAGAATTTAGAACAGCAAAATAGTAATGAAATATCAGATGAAATTATGCTAAATGTGATTCTGGAATATGAATTATTAAATGAATAAAATTATTTTTGATTAAATAAAAAAAATTGAAAATATTATTGTTGTATTGTAAATCAGTATTCTCCTTTTTAAGAATGACAGTAAAAGTTGTGATAAGGTGGATAAAAGATTAAAGTTATAAGAATAAAAAGCATTAGGAACATCGACAATGCTTGAAAGTTAGAATAGTACTTATGTGTCTCAAAAATTACATTCATAGAATACATGTGTAAGGATAACATAGATATGGAGTGTCACAAATTTAGAAACAATATTCACTATAGGATTTCCTACTCTGACCAGAGACTGTTTATTTGTCTTTATTCAAGTTATAAAATCAAGCATTGGTTATAATTTGTATGGTATATGGTAGTAGGGGTCTATAATATTTTTTAACTTATTTCCAAACAGGTTATCATTAATATGAGAAACATCAATCAGTATGCCGACGAGAAATGAAAAAAGAAAGCTGTATAAAAATACATACCATTTGAAGAGAAAAGAGGGACAAGATTTACGTAATCAACAAAGGACGGAGAAAAACAAGAGTGCTCCTGGTAAGAGCAGTAAGGAATTTTTAAAAAAATTGTGTCAGAGGAAAAGTCAATTGGATAATGTTGCAAAGGAAAAACAGTTTTCAGGATCTACAAGGAGAAATGGACGAAAAAAGAAAACTGTGTTGGAAAAGAGTGGTGAGGAAAATATGTACAGTAAAAGATGTATAAATCAGTTTGCGGAAATAAGGAAACGTATGTTTCATAAGAGAGTTGTTATGAATTTATTACAAAAGGAAAAAGTTTCTAAAAGGAAATCTGCTTTTTATAAGAAAAAAAATATATAGAGGAAGTTGTGGATGATGCGTTCGAGACGAAAAAAAATTTGTTTATTTTAGTGCTTAAAAGAATAAATACACTAAATAAGGCAATCAGAGTTTTAAAAGCTAAGAGTAAATGGAAGAGACACATAAATAGAACTAATTTCTGTAAAATCTTTTCAGGTAAATGGATGCATACTTCAAATTCAGAGCCATTTTTTAATGAAGAGAGTTACTTTCAAAGTAACGATTTGTTGCATGCAGTTGACACCAGTGGTCGAGCGTATGAAGTGAAGGATGGCTGTCCTATTGAGAAAGAGAAAATTGAGGTCAGAAATACAGAAGGGGAAATAGGTGGAGAAGTTTTACAGGAATGTGTTCATGCTCCTGTTTATAGTTGGAATTGTAGCAGTATTTGCAGTGTGCGACAGGATTCAATTGATTTCTTTCGCAATTTCTTACGTAAGTACACTAAGGAAAGTTTAAAAAAAAAATGGTACTGTTGCAAGAATTAGATCGTTGCAGAGTGAGAGAAAAAATAGGTTTGCAAGGACATTCTTTGGCTTGTCTTTCAAAAAAAATATGCCAGAGTGTTTTTCATCACTTTAGGATGTTAGCAGTGCATCAGACCAAAATGAGAAAATTAGTCAGAAATATGTATTATGCAAAAAGTCCAGCACTTAAACTTAAAGAGTTAAATAGTGCTCTTTTGCATGGATGTGTATTAGATGTGAAGAATATTTGTGCAGAAATTGAGGTAAGTTATTTTGGTCGAGATGAAGAGAATGTAGAAACTGATATTGTTATAGAAGGAAATGTGTTAGAAAATGTTGGCCATTTTCATACTGAAGAATTTGAACAGGAAATAACAAAATTTAAGGTCATTGCAGGTGAAAAACCAAATTTAACTTGTGTGTGTTGTCGACGCATTCATTACAAAAGTCAAACTAGGTTAGTTGATTTATATTTAAAAAGTGAAGATGAAGATAATACTCAGTGGAGAGAGTTTGCAACTTATTTGCTGGTAGAAAACTATTTTGATTTGGGTTTTGAGCAACGTATTTGTAAATATTGTTATAATAAATTAAATGAAAAGAAAATGCCTGCTAGAGCTGTTCATAATAATCTTGAGTTGATAAATATTCCATCGGAACTGAAGGATTTAAATACTTATGAGACTATTTTGATTCAATGTGTACATCCTTTTCAGGCTATTGTTCGTATGGAGCCTAAGACTGGAAAATTAAATCCTACAGATTTACAAAGAGGATTAAAGGGTAGAGTTGTATATTTGCCACTTGATTTAAAAAAAAATATGGAGACAATTGGTATTGAAAATGTAGAAGAGGAACCTCTTGTTATTCTAGTTAATGGTGTACCTACAAAGAGTAAGAAAATCTGGCAAGATTTAGTGGATGTTAGGAAAGTGAAAAAGGCAACGTTGTATTTATTCAAAAATAATAAATACTATAAAAATGTGTATGTAGAACAAGAAGATGTAAGTGATGAAGAGAATAATCATTTCTCTATTGGACAAATTGAAAAAGTCGCCATGTCCAGAAGTGAAGAAATTTATGAACATTACAGTGTTCATCCACTGCATTCCAAAGAAGCAATGGGGAATGCAATTGAGTTATTTCAGATGAAAAAAGCAGAAGGAAGTCCTATTAGTGTGTGGGAAAAAAGTTTGGAAGGTCGTTGTTTCCCACACTTATTCCCAACAGGTGAAGGTGCGGGATATGATGATCGACCTATGCAGATTCCTGCATCTGAGTACCGGACAACAAGATTATATGCAGAAGATCCCAGATTTCGTCAATGTATCCCATATTTGTTTTATCTTCTGTTTGAGAGTGACTTATCTGGTCTTTCTTATGCAGTAAACCATGTCTTAAAAAGTGGAGTGCATCTGCAAAATGTTTCAGCAAAGGATTTTATGGATAAAGTGCAACAGAAAGATAGTGTTTTGGATTCTCATCTAATTAATTTAATGGCATGTCAGCGTGGTACTAATGAATATTGGTACCGTCGTCATGGAGATTTAAAATGCATGCTACGAAACCTGGGAGCACCAACATGGTTTGTAACTCTAAGCTGTGCAGGGTACGCCTGGGAAGATTTATTGGAATATCTTATGGGAGGCAAATGTAAATATTGAAAATATAAACTACAAGACTCCAGGAGAATTGTGTTCGTTGGATCCGGTTAATGTTTGCAGATATTTTAATCAACGATTTGAAGCAATGCTGTCGTTTCTTACAAACAAGAAGAATCCACCGCTTGGTGAAGTTTTGGATTTCTTCTGGAGAAAAGAGTATCAAGCTAGAGGTGCTCCACATATTCATATGTTACTATGGATCAAGGATGCTCCTAAATTTGGAAAAGACTCCGATGACACTGTACTGTCTTTTATTGAGGAATATGCCACTTGTGACATACCTAACAGTACAACTGATAAAGACTTAAGAGAAAAAGTGTTACGGTTTAAAAGACATCGTTGTGGAAAATATTGTCTGCGAAAATTCAAATCAAAGGATAAGTTCTATACAAAATGTCGTTTTGGATTTGCACGACCAGTGCTTTCAAGAGGAAGAGTGAACAATTTGATGTCATCTTTGCGACATAACATCAGAAGAAGATCACCCAAAAATACATACAATTTAAGGAGAGGAGAAGAGTCCAAATATATAAATGACTACAACCCTGTCATTTTGTCCATGTGGAATGCTAACATGGATATACAATATGTTGCAGACAACTCTATTGCTGTGGCTCGATATGTAACGTCTTACATCACGAAATCTGAAAAGATGGAACTGAAGGAGATGTGGGAAGATATTTCTCATGAAAAGAGCCTAAGCAAGAAATTGTATAAATACAGTTTGAAGATGTTGTCACATCGAGAAATTGGAGCATATGAATGCTGTGATCGATTATCATCAGCAAGTCTTTATGCAAAATCTCGAAGTATCCTGTGGGTGAGTTTAGGTCTAGCAGGAACACGAAACCGTGTTTTGAAAACTGTGCAAGAAATTGAATATTTAGCACAGAAAGAACCAAACAGTACAGACATTCTGAAAACAAATATGTTGGATACATACTATCCAAATAGAAGTAATCTGCTTGAAAATATTTGTCTGTATGAAGTTCTTGAAAAATATACTTTTAAAAGGAATATTAAAGAGAATGTTGAAAAAGGTATGTATGCTGTAATTGGACAGGAAGGATGTCTGGTGAAACAAACAAAAGGACATTTGATTAATCAGCGAAAACTGAGTTGCGAAAATCCAGACAAAAGAGAATTTTACTATTTACCTCTTTTGCAACTCTTTAAACCATGGCGTAGTGAAGAGGAACTACTTGGAGACTTTGTAAGTTATGAAGATTCTTTTAACGCATCTAAAAGTAGTATAGAATTTCCTGCTTTTAGTAATTATCTCAAAATGTTGAACGACGAAATAGAGCAAGAAGCAACAATTGCAGCAGAGATTGCTAGAGAAAGTTCACAAGACACTCAAAGTTCAACATCGTTGAGTCAGGATCCACTGGCAGAACCAATTATCCAAAATGAAGCAGCCACTGCCATGGATGAGGTGGAAAGAGCAATGCAGCAAGCTCAAGAGGATATAATAAACTTATAAGAATTGGAGAAGGAGTTTAATCTTGAGCAAAGACAGATATATGATGAAGTGACAGAGCACATAGAGCATGGTTTTCGTCATGAGGAAAAAGAATGATCATGTATGTCATTTCAACCTATTCGACTATATGTAAGTGGAGAAGCTGGGACAGGGAAAAGTTTTCTTATAAAAGGAATTAGTACCTATCTACAGCAAAAAACTCAGTCACCATTGTCTTGTGTTGTGACAGCTCCAACTGGATTGGCAGCACATAATATTAAAGGTATTACTTTACATCGTTTACTGATGCTGCCAGTTGAACATGAAAACAAATTACAATATCACAAGCTATCTGGAGACGCTTGTTATGAAGTTTCAAGAGTTCTTAAAGAAATGAAACTTCTTATTATTGATGAGGTAAGCATGGTATCCAATTTAATGCTTGCTTTTGTACATTTAAGAATGCAGCAGATACTTAAAACTGACTATGATGTTTTATTTGGAGGGAAACATGTCATAGTTTTTGGAGATCTACTGCAACTAACTCCTGTAAAAGGACAATCTGTATTTGAAACTGTGACACATGAAGACACCAGGAAGTGTCTTGGCAGCATTGGAAATGTTAATATATGGTCACATTTCAAATATACTGAACTGATTCAAAATATGAGACAGGCAAAGGATACTAAATATGGAAATATTCTTCAAGATATAAGGATTGGAAGATTAACTGAAGATGCAAAAGAAACTCTACAAACTCGATTACTTTGTAAGTTGTTTCCCAATGAAGATAATGTACCTGAGAAAATATATAGTAAAGAGGTAAAAGATAAGTCAGTTATATGCTTGATGCCAACTCTAAAAGAATGCTCAGTTTTCAATGAGAAAATGTTGAAGTTGGAAAATCAAGAAATTAAGAAATTGGAAGCAAAAGATAAAATAGAGCATGAAGGAAGTACTATTGTTTTGTCTGATAAATTAAAGTTAAAATTGGATAGTCTACAGACATCTATATCTAAAACTGCTGGTTTAGAGAAGAATCTGTATGTATGTTTAAATTGTCGGATTATTTTACGGAGAAATTTACTTGTAGAAAGAGGTCTGGTGAACGGAGCAATGGGTAATGTTGTTAGTTTTGTAAATTACCCAAATAGAGATGAGATTGAACTTTTACGAATAAAATTTGATGGAATTGAGGAAGTTCAACAAATCAGTCGCTGCTCAAGTAGTTTTTTACTTGTAAAAGACTTGTATGTCCGTCGGAAACAATTTCCAATTTGTTTGGCATATGCAGTGACTATTCACAAATCGCAAGGTTTAAGTGTAGATTGTGCTTTGGTAAATATTGGAAATAGTGTATTCAAAGAGGGTATGGGATATGTTGCTTTATCACGAGTTAGAACTTTATCTGGGCTTTATCTAATTGATTTTGATGAGACAAAGATCAGTGCAGATTTAAAATGTATAAAGGAGTATAATAGGTTAAGAAGAGAATATGGTCCAAGTTTACCTCAATATCCTTTAATTAAAAAGAGTATAGTTGGTCAGAAAAGGAGAAATGAGGAACAATGTACTGAAGTAGTAGAGAAACGAAGAAAAAAAGATGAGAGTGTCATTGATAAGACTAATGAAAAGGTTCGTACTACAGAGATTGTTGGATTTAAATTTGAAAATAGGTCTGGTGTCAACTGCTATGCAAATGTAGTGGTTAATGTGGTTTTTTTTCTACAAAGTTTACAGCAACAGATTAGAGAAAATCAGGAGCAAACATTTTGTTGTTCTTTAAATTCTGTGTTTGAAAAATGTACCAGTGGTAATAGTGAAGTAGCAAGTGTTTCAGAAGTAAGGAATGTTTTAGACATATGTACAGGAGTAAATCAATTTTCTCAGAATATTCAGCAAGATTGTCAGGAATTTATTATGTATATGCTTACAGTTTTGGAAGAAGAAGGTGTAGGTATTGATAGTCTTTTTGGCCTTTCTTTCAGAGGCCGGCTGATGTAACATGATTTCTCTGTGCTGGCCTAGATGCGCACTTGACACTGCTTACTAATGCCACTACACATGATCTATCATCTCCCACATAATTGCTTATTAGTAGCTCAAGGCTACCAGCTGCACTGGACCTGACCAAGCAGTGCCCGTGCTTTCGGTGGTGTGTGCATGTGGTGTGTTGCAGCCTGAGTGGAATAAATTTAGCGGTGGGGGTATCAGAGCAGTTCATACGAATGTACCTCAGGTGTAAGGGTTTAGTAGATATGTCACCTGTAGGATTAGGAAGACCTGTGTTGTTATCCTGGCTGTCCTCACTTGACCGGATAGTGGGATCCTACGCATGACTTGCTCTTAAGTGCTTTTGAAAAACAGGGCAGGATGTAAGCAGGCACAACGTTTGAACATAAGCATGATGGAAATTATACAAGATGCAATCTAATTCCTCGCCGCATACTTTGGAAACAGAAGACTGGTGCTGAGAAATGTAACTTAATTTCCTTTTCTGTCCCTCAGTTCTCAATGTGGGCTACTCGAGAACATTAATTCATTCATTCAAGAGGTTTACACTGTATGTCTCATAGGGAATTCATGGGTGTTCCGTATACAGGATGTGTAAGAAAGAAAGCCAGTTTGTCTTTGTGTCACAGAATGTGCACTCATCAACTTGCAGAGGAGGCGGCCAACCAGACTAATGAAAAACCGGGACATTTGTGTGTATAAGCCGGATACTGTTCGAAAACGGGGACATTTGACTCATTTGGAGAAAAGTGTCGGGACACAGGGACACTTCTCCAAAAACGGGGACCGTCCGGGGAAAACCGGGACGTCTGTCACCCTATGCATGGGCTGCATGGGGCCCAGGCGGGCCGAGGTGAAAATGGCTCAAAGGCCTGAGAAACACCTGGACCCGAGGGAGGCCGATTCTTGCAAACAATCACCCCTCCCCAGCCGAGCCTTAGCTTCATTGCTTGGCAGGCCAGGGGTGTCCGGCCGCACAGCGACGCTGCTTTCATTTTCTCTGTGTGTCTCTGTGTACTCTGTGGGCCGTTTTTTTTTTCTCCCCTGTCCAAGTCCACTCTCTGTGGTTTGGGACAGGGGAGAAATAAACGGCCCACAGAGGGCACTGAGGCACCGGCCCTTCGTCCCATGCCTGAATGTCCGCCTTGCCAATCCGCCTCTGACTTTATGCACTGTTTAAAAAAAGGGAGGAGTCTTTTCAAATGAGGTGTTGGATGTTATTCTGTGGGCAGATTAAAGCACCTAAACTACAGATTTGTGTGTAGTATAGTGTAGTGCTCGACTGGAGGTATGTTGTATGTCTGATTGCATGCAGATATGTAGATCAGCAAATAACTTTACACAAACAACAAGCAAAGACTATTGGCTTTGAAAATAGGTGCTACTTCATTTACGTACAAAAGCAGTAACCATGGTATTGTTGAATATGTTAATGAAAATACTGCTGTTTAAAATTCATGAGACAATGAAAGAACGTTAATCTGATTTCTTAATTTTCTTTCAAACCCTTTTTTAAAGAAACTGTTTCATAATATGCCATGCTGGTGGTTTCACTTTTTTTATGTAAGACAATGTCTTCTGTTCATTGAGGCAGGAAGCTCCTTTGAGAATTCCAATGGGCGGGTTGGGTGCTCCTGCTGCAGTACAATTCAAGGCCGTTTCAGCAGGGTCTGTCAGCGTTATCATAGGGGAGGAGCGCGCAGCTCTCTGAGATGGATACAGTTACACATAACAGGGTAGTGACGTCTGTGGAATTTACTGACGATTAGGCAAGCTAGTGTGCTCCGTGCCCTTGGTACCTCATTACGGCGGACTGGGGAGCCACGGTGTACAGTTTGGGAATCACTAGTTTTAGAATTTAAATTTGATAATTCTATGACTTCTAAGCGTTAAAATTGGCCGCTGGTCTACGAAAAAATATTGGAAGGTAGCCAACATAGTGATAATTTTTGCTAGTTGTTTACGGTTACTAGATTTCTAAACGTAAAAAACGGGACATTAAATGAAAATAGAAGAAGGACTATACTTTCATTTCTAGTGATGAGAGTGCATGTTAGCAGAGAAATAATTACAAAAGAGGCAGTCTGAACATAATTTGAATACATATGTGATAGTACCCCTGTGACAGCCTGCGGCACTTGACATTACCGCGTGAAAACACGCGTTGTTTTTATGTACTAATGTGTGCTTTGTAAGTAAGAGAGGGGGTTAATTTAGTTTTAGTTTCCACACCTCCACGTTAACGCTGCCAAATGCTTCATGAAAGCTGCTCGTGGCACTCGTACGATAAACAACTTTATATAAACTGTTTTTCTAACAGCCGCCGCGTACGAGATAGTATTTTTGCCTTTAGACAGATTTTGCTTCTAGTTTAACATATGCCTACTATGCATCTCATTAACTGTGTGTGCGGCACACATGCAAATTGCTTTTAGCGCAGGCGGTGTTATGACGTTTTGATAAAGATGTTGAAGAATATTTACAAAGATTCAAAAAATGTTATCGCTGCCTTCAACGGCAGGAAGTTGCCGATATAGCGGCGAAAACGGCGTCCATAATATGCTTAATAAATTGCAGTCGAACGCAATGTTAGATATAAAGGCATATAACATATGTTTTAATTTGAATTTTGAAAAACAAACGGGCATATTATAATGGACGGTCGATATATTTTCGCCGCTTTCATCGACAGGAAATTGGAAATAAAGCGGCGATAATGGGTTTCATAATATGCCGTATGGAAATCCTATGAAAGCCCATGTGAGATGCGAAAACATGTAGTATGGGCTACGATAGGATTTTCATACAGCATATCATCAAGTGCATTATCGCCGCTTTATCGGCAGTGTTCTGCCGATAGAAATGGCGATATTGTATCGTCCATCCATGATAATATGGCTTATATTATGAAGGCGATTATCGGCGCTTTTCTTACTGCGTTCTGCCAATAAAAGCGACGTGAAATTATCACATCTTCTTCATAATATGCCCTAAGTATTGCCGCATTCTTTTATTATTGTTCTGAAAATGCGGCGATACTTTACTTATTAATAGAGCTCTTTTTGGTACAATGAGGTAGTTCTGAAAAGAACTGTTTTTGTGTGAAGTTTTTTTTTAAAAAACTTTTTTATTCTTTATAATTTGTAAAACTGGAACCAAATTTTTGAACTTTAAAACATGAACATTTGAAGTTGTTAAAAAATTAGATGCATTCGAATCTTTTATGGTCACGAAATCTTTTCTCAATAAGAATGAGGCTCTGCTCCCCGTATACAATCAATCCTTTGCACTTGTTGCATTTTATATGCACTTTTGACATAAATGGTTTCAACTCCATATGTTCAGTCGATGGAGATGTAGGTCGTCTGGTCGATGAAGTACTGGCCTGAGATGGTGGCAGTTCTGTGGCCAGACCTCTTGTCGCTGCCTGTGCATATTGAACAGGCTGGACTTGGTTCATATGCCTCTTCATAGTATGAATTGAAAAGGAATATTTTTTGGTTGGATTTCCTCTTGAAAGTACGGAGCCACAAATTGTGCACGTTACTTTCGGAGCATTTACTTTTTTTTGCCCCTCAGGAAAGGTAAAAAATTGCCAAATAAAAGATTCCTTTTTTTTTTTCAAAGGAAGATAAACATTTTCTTCGGATTCTGAAGAAGAATTGCATGCGGCCGCCATTTCACCAAAGTCTCCGAAAAGATGAAAAAGGTTGTTCTCTCTTCAGCGCCAAAAAGATAGTGAGGGAAGTTGGTGGTTTCTGGAAAATTGCAGAATAGAAACTACAATGAACCAATAGGAAGTGTTGTTTTCAAGTCACATGATTTTACATGCGCGTATTAGGACGTATACGCGGTGACGGAATCCGGACACGTACGTGAATTAGAAGTATCGGTCTAATGTAATGAAGTTTTAAAATGTGAAAATGTGGAAAGGTATACATTCTAAATGTTAAATACCTTGATATGGGGTCACAAGAGCAATGCCGATACAGTATCAAACCTTTTTTTATTGTTTCAAAATACCAGGGTGCGCTCACTCGGTCGCGCAGCACAGTACGTTTTTCAACATTTAGTGGCAAGTCTGAAAATGGTAAAATGAAGGTAAGGTAAACAGTTTGTAAAGCTTTTGAAACTTACAAGGAGTCCCTAAGCAATTCTAACAGTGAAGAAAAGTTTGTAATACTATGAAAACATTTCTTGAAAATTTTAAATAAAACTATAGATTACATTTAAAAAGTATTTCATATTTCGCAATTAATAAAAACAATGAAATATAATGAAAAAATATAATTTATAAACAGCTTATAGTTAGAAATTTGCCTTTAAAAAACCTATGAAATTCACTGAAAAAACCATAGGTTTTACACACGTTATAGTTAGGAAGTAGCATTTAAAAAACCTATGAAATTCACTGAAAAAACCATAGGTTTTACACACGTTATAGTTAGGAAGTAGCATTTATAAAACCTATGAAATTCACTGAAAAAACCATAGGTTTTACACCAGTTATAGTTAGCTGGAAATTTTACTCGCATAAAACCATTGAAATTCCCACGTTATAGTTAGTTGGACTCACTATAACTTGCGCGTGCAATGCACTGCTGATGACGTCACATATTACATCACTCATGACATGGTCAGTGACATCACTCATGACATCACTGAGGACACCATCCTTGTGACAGAGTGACAGACCTCCTTTCACTGTAATGTAACCCTTGAAACAAATATTCAAAAATAGAAACTAACATTTTCAAAAAAATGGAGATACCCATACCAGTTACAACAACCAATTGAGTAATTTCACCATCTATATACACATCCACTCATTCACCAACAGTTCTATGTAGTCACTCATACATATACTCACTCATCATATGTAGTGATACACCTATACATCCTGTTACACACCGACAGACATCCATTTATTTGCATATACAGTTATACACACACTACCACTTTACTTTTAAGGAAACTTACACATACTTACTCTCTTAAACAATCACTTAAAGAAACACATACTAATTTAAAAAGGAATTCTTACAATCCCTCACTCTCACATATACTCACTTATATACATCAATATTCACATATATACATTAAAACATATGTAGTTACTGATAAAGACACTAGTGAGACAGTCATTCACTCACTAACATACACATATACACACTCATCCACCCATACAGTCCTGCACATGTGCTGTATTCAAAACACATACAAACAGAGAGTCAGTCATTCATGCATCTATGTGCTAAGTAATACCCCCACAAAACCATACAAACACTTATACTGATACTAAGAAAAACATCTAATAACCCATATACCTACACATGTAGCTACACACCAACCCATGCAGCCACTTATACACAAAGTGTTACATTAATACATATATTTAAATATTTAAACATTACTCACTAATATTTATTTTTCAGAAAGACACACATTCACTGGATGGTGTCATCAGTGATGTAATTTGAGATGTCATCAGTGATGTCATGAGTGATGCCACTGACCATGTCATGAGTGATGTAATATGTGACGTCATCAGCAGTGCATTGCACGCGCAAGTTATAGTGAGTCCAACTAACTATAACGTGGGAATTTCAATGGTTTTATGCGAGTAAAATTTCCAGCTAACTATAACTGGTGTAAAACCTATGGTTTTTTCAGTGAATATATATATATATATATATTACCTACTGGCGGTCGCCAGTAGGTATATATAGTTAGGATTTTTTCTCTATGGGATTTTTGAAAATTCTATGTCTAATAACTTTGGCGTTTGTGGACGGAATTGGCTGAAATTTTCAGGAAAATGGCACATTTTGTTTCTGAGCAGCCCTTGAAAATTTGGGGGGGGTTCGTCAAGGGGGGGCTGAGAAAAAAGGGGGGTCCCAAAACGTGTTTTTAACATTGAGTTTTCCATAGGGCGGTTGGCCTCACTTTTAGCCCGAACGGCTGAATGGATTTGCACGAAACTTGGCAAAATTGTAGGGACTGGTAGCCCGATGTGCCTTTTGTAGGTCTCAATATATGTGCTACAGTGGATTTTGAGAAATTAACGTTTAAAAAAAGATATATATCTGTAACCGCGGACCGGGCAGCGCTCCAGGACGCGTACTTTTCGCGCAACGGAGCTTTGTGAAGCGAAGCTGATTGGTTCTCCGGCGTCTGTCAACATTCCAAACAGTCCGTAGCGGCCGCCATCTTGTCTCTCGGTAGGATCGAGAGACAAGAGGAGGCCAAAGCGAAGGGGCAAATGACCATAAGGGGGAATAGTAGATCCTCGCTGACCCCCTAGGTTTGATGTGGAGGTTTTAAAAGGGCCCCGCAGGGCAAAAAAAAAAATAATAATAATAATCGAACGGCTGAATGGATTTGCACGAAACTTGGCAAAATTGTAGGGACTGGTAGCCCGATGTGCCTTTGCTAGGTCTCAATATATGTGCTTCAGTGGATTTTGAGAAATTAACGTTCAAAAAAAGATATATATCTGTAACAGCGCACCGCTTCGCGTACTTTTCGCGTTACGGAGCTTTGCGAAGCGAAGCTGATTGGCTCTCCGGTGTCTGTAAACATTCCAAACAGTCCGTAGCGGCCGCCATCTTGTCTCTCGGTAGGATCGAGAGACAAGAGGAGGCCAAAGCGAAGGGGCAAATGACCATAAGGGGGCATAGTAGATCCTCGCTGACCCCCTAGGTTTGATGTGGAGGTTTTAAAAGGGCTCCGCGGGGCAAAAAAAAAAAATAATAATAATAATCGAACGGCTGAATGGATTTGCACGAAACTTGGTAAAATATTAGGGACTGGTAGCCCGATGTGCCTTTGCTAGGTCTCAATATATGTGCTTCAGTGCATTTTGAGAAATTAACGTTCAAAAACAAGATATATATCTGTAACAGCGCTCCGCTTCGCGGAGATAAAATTATATCTGTATTACCTAGCTGTTGCTAACACCAGTTAGCGACGGCTAGTAGGAGATAGCGACCATCTTGGGCCCCACTTTTCATGTGAGTGATATTTATCACTAATGACATGCAAAGTGGGCATGCCAAGATGTTAGCGACTGGAAACAGTCGCTAACATCGCTATCTCCTATTATCAACTTTTGGAAATATTTGAGATAAGCGCGAATATCTCCAAAAAGTAACAGCTGCCCTGAGCAGTTCTTAGCCATGTTATCCAATGGGAGGTGGATAACATGGCTAAGAGCATTAGCTCGGTAATGCATGAATATCGCTGAGTTTTCAGCGATATTAATGCATTGCGGTCGTTTTTTATCGTATTTGCGATAAACCTTGATAATAGCAAGGTTTATCTGCGATAATTTCTGACGGTAAAAAAATCTTTGCAATGCATCGTTAGGGATAAATATCGCTTAACTTTGGTAATATGCCCCAACGTCTGTTAACGTTCGATTCGAAGGAAATCAGGAAGTGTTGAAAAACATTGTCTGCGCCATCTTGTCTTTTTTCAAATGCCACACTTTTGTCGTGCACGGCAGCCATTTTAGATGCCTTGACCAGACCCACTCTGTGCACGCTGTCGATCCTTAGCATGGCTCCCCACCCTCGCAAGCATCTCACCCAGGCAGTGGTCACCCCCGCTCTCTGTCTTATGCATGGGTAATAAACCTCCCCCCATCTGCGCTGCTCTTCCCTGAGAATCACACCCTGTGCCCGCCCGACACCTCCCTTTCGCCCTATTCACTACCGAACCCTCTGACACTCCTTTTCCTCTGTGTCCGATTGTCCAGGCTGGTCCTAGGGTATCAGCTAGCCCTGCAGATGTAGTTTATGGCCACAGCTGTAAAGAATCACCCCTCTTCAAAGGAGTTATAGTAGATCAAGGCCCACACTCGATGAGATCCGTCACAGCAGAAGCGTTGCTATTATCTGAAAACCATCCTGTATTGTGATTGGGGAGGGGACCGAGCGTGAAGCGGAAGATTCCAGGGATGACTCTTTGTACATCAAAGTTTTTACAATTATGTGTCACATTAAAAATATATAGCACTCCGACAAAGTAGTAAGATTATAAAACTTTAATAATTCATACAAGAAAACAAAAATAGTAATAACATATAAACATTTTTAGGGAAAAACAACGAAGTAGCGGTCGGCTGTGCGAATAGTCCCAACGCAGCACAACGTCCAGATTTCCGGCGTGGGGCGTCGCGGGGGGTGGGTCATCAGTAGCAAACTGTTGTGCGAATAGTTCCAAGGCAGCAGAACGCGCCGAAATCTAGATGACACGAAAGTGATGTCTAGTAAGTTGCCACCCAGCAAATAACGGCGTGGGGCGTCGCGGGGGGTGGGTCATCAGTAGCAAACTGTTGTGCGAATAGTTCCAAGGCAGCAGAACGATGGCACCAAGGTGATGTCCAGTAAGTTGCCGCACTGGTTTTGGTATCCTACAATGCTGCTCCGAATAACGGCGTGGGGCGCCCCGGGGGAGGCGGCGTGAACGGGCCTCTCCAGGTGGAGTGTCATCTGTTGTAGTGGGGCGCCCCTTTACCGTTTCAGTTGCCATTCCGTCCGTTTTTGGTCCACTGTGTCAAAAGCCGCAATTCAGCTGAGTTGCGCCCACTCTTGCGGTGCAGCGATAGGCGGCTGTCACAGGACTCTCAAAATGGCGGCAGGCTCTTTCCTTTTTGGGCCTGGTCCACTGAAATGGCCCTGGGACACCTTGGAAATCGGACGCTTGTCTGCTAGGTCTTGGACCCCATTCTCGAAAGCGTCCCCTCCGCCTTGAGAATTCATCAAAAGTTTTGGGGGCCCCGACTCCTGCAGGCTTCTGGTGGTGAGCGGCTGCCATGATTGCTCGCGGAATGACCACGACGGAGCTACGAGATGGTGGTGCTCTCATGCTGACGCCAGCTTCAGTCTGAAACATCCAGAAACAAGGTGGGGCTTTCATCGTTTGGGAAAAAAAAAAAGTTTTCATCCAATGAAAAGTGTTGTTTTTAGGTCATATGATCAAGCCTTCCATCATTAGGAAACCAAAAGTAAAATGAACCAATGAAAAGTTTTATAAACAAGTCACATGACCTGTTATGCGGCATAGGGTATAAAATGCGGAGAAAATACGTTGGCACGTGAGGCGGCGTCAGTAGCGGACCGATGTGCGAATAGGCCGAAGGCAATACAACGCGCCAAGATCCGAATGGCACCGAGGTGGTGTCCAGCAAGTTGCAGCACTGGTGTGGCCATCCTACAATGCTGAAAGTCGGCGTGGGGCGCCCCGTTGGCCTGTGAGTTTGCGTCAGTAGCGGACCGATGTGCGAATAGGCCGAAGGCAGCACAACGCGCCAAGATCCGGATGGCACCGAGGTGGTGTCTAGTAAGTTGCCGCACTGGTGTGGCCATCCAACAATGCTGAAAGTCGGCGTGGGGCGCCCCGTTGGCCTGTGAGTTTGCGTCAGTAGCGGACCGATGTGCGAATAGGCCGAAGGCAGCACAACGCGCCAAGATCCGGATGGCACCGAGGTGGTGTCCAGTAAGTTGCTGCACTGGTGTGGAGCCATCCTACAATGCTGAAAGTCGGCGTGGGGCGCCCCGTTGGCCTGTGAGATGGCGTCAGTAGCGGACCGATGTGTGAATGGGGCCGAAGGCAGTGCAACAATATTTTCGGAATAGAAGACACCACTAGGCGCTGAGATGCCAAGATCCGGATGGCACCGAGGTGGTGTGTAGCAAGTTGCCGCACTGGTGTGGCCATCCTACAATGCTGAAAGTCGGCGTGGGGCGCCCCGTTGGCCTGTGAGTTTGCGTCAGTAGCGGACCGATGTGCGAATGGGGCCAAAGGCAGCGCAACAATAGTTTCTGACTGACACCACAAGACGCTGAGATGCCAAGATCCGGATGGCACCGAGGTGGTGTCATAGTTGAGAGTTCTGAGCAGCGGTTGTAACACTGTCTGAAGCTTATTTGCAGCTGCTGCAGCTTCACTACGCGTCAAGATCCGGATGGCACCGAGGTGGTGTCTAGTAAGGTGCACTGGTGTGGCCATCCTACAATGCTGAAAGTCGGCGTGGGGCGCCCCGTTGGCCTGTGAGTTTGCGTCAGTACGCGCCAAGATCCGGATGGCACCGAGGTGGTGTCTAGTAAGTTGTCGCACTTCTGTGGCCATCCTACAATGTTGAAAGTCGGCGTGGGGCGCCCCGTTGGCCTGTGAGATGGCGTCAGTAGCGGACCGATGTGCGAATGGGGCCAAAGGCAGCGCAACAATATTTTCTGATTTGAAGACACCACAAGGCGCTGAGATGTCAAGATCCGGATGGCACCGAGGTGGTGTCTAGCAAGTTGTGGCACTGGTGTGGCCATCGTACAATGGTAAAAGTCGGCGTGGGGCGCCCTGTTGGCCTGTGAGATGGTGTCAGTAGCGGATTGATGTGCGAATGGGGCCAAAGGCAGCGCAACAATATTTTCTGACTGACACCACAAGGCGCTGAGATGCCAAGATCCGGATGGCACCGAGGTGATGTCTAAGTTGCGGACTGATGTGCGAATGGGGCCAAAGGCAGCGTAACAATATTTTTTGTATGGAAGATACCACTAGGCGTTGAGATGCCAAGATTCGGATGGCACCGAGGTGATGTCTAGCAAGTTGCTGTACTGGTGTGGTCATCCTACAATGCTGAAACTCGGCGTGGGTCGCCCCATTAGCCTGTGAGATGGCGTCAGTAGCGGACCGATGTGCGAATAGGCCGAAGGCAGCACAACGCGCCAAGATCCGGATGTCACCGTGGTGGTTTCATAGTTGAGAGGCACTTCATCTGCAGTGGGGCGCCGAGATCCGGATGGCACCGAGGTGATGTCTAGCAAGTTGCTGTACTGGTGTGGTCATTCTACAATGCTGAAAGTCGGCGTGGGGCGCCCCATTAGCCTGTGAGATGGCGACAGTAGCGGACTGATGTGCGAATGGGGCCAAAGGCAGCGCAACAATATTTTCTGAAGAGAAGACACCAAAAGGCGCTGACATTCCAAGATCCGGATGGCACCGAGGTGGTGTCTAGCAAGCTATGCAGTTGAGTTGTGTGCGCACTTGCGGCGAATAGGTCGAAGGCAGCATAACAATGTTTTCTGAATAGAAGACACCACAAGGCGTTGAGATTCGGTTACCACCGAGGTGATGTCTAGCAAGTTGCCGCACTGGTGTGGCCATCCTACAATACTGCTCCGAATAACGGCGTGGGGTGCCCGAAGGGGGGGGGAGCCGGCGTGAATGGGCCTTCCTAGGTGGAGGCTCGTCTGCTGTAGTGGGGCGCCCCTTTACCGTTTCAGTTGCCATTCAGCTGAGTTTCGGCTGCTCTTGATGCTACAGCGACAGGCGGCTGCAAGAGGACTCTCAAAATGGCGGCCTGTTCTTTGGATTTGGGCCTGGTCTACTAAAATGGCCCTGGGACACCTTAGAACTCGGACGCTCGATTTTTTTTTCCTTTCCTGTACATGCAAATAAAGGTAAATGCCCGGTACGTTACACGCTTCATCTGCCACGATGAACTCTCCAGAGGAACCGAAAAAAAATATAGTTGTGGTAACTATACCATGCATCGTCATATGGAGAGGTGGCACCAATTAATTATAGTGCTGCATAAAAGAGAGATTTGGAGGAGAACCCCTGACCTGCTAGTACATTCATCAAAGAAGTGGCACTGAGAGCTTCAGAGGCAAGGGAAACGGTCCCAAATATTTAGAAGAACTTTGGAAAGATTAAAATGACATGTTTATATTGTGGCAAATTAATTTCATGTGGACAGATGAGTGTTACTCTAATAAATACAGCATATGAACATCATCATAGTCGATGGTTGGTAGAGACATTTTGACTATATCCTGGACCTGCCCGTCCTCGCCCAAAATGGCGCCGGAATAAATGGGACTCGTAACTCCTTGTTGTGTACTGGTTGCAGAACCTTGAAATCACGAGATACGTATGCAGTTTTGAAGCACATGGCGGGCGGGTTCTGATGTGTTATTGATTACTGTACTGTTGAAAGTTCGAATTAACGTCACCCATGGTACTTGCCCGCAAATGTATATCTAGATAATTTTATTGTAACTGGCCCTGTCGTATTTTAATTATAAAATGTACGTCCACCGATTCCGTAACTGTTAGACACCTTAGTTCTTGCAACCTAATGGCCCGCCCGTTACGTTCCTCTACAGTGTAAATGTCTATTCATCATATACGATTACAGTTTGCTCCGTGGCAGGCCCACGTGGGTATAGGCTCGTATTTGTATAATGAAATTTTCACAATAAAGGTTTTTAAAAGAAAACATGGTAGTAGTATATACATTGGTAAAGTTTTTAATAATAGTGACTGTTTTAGAATCATTAAAAGGCAAGTGAAATAAAGCAGACCAATTACATGAAGGGTAAAAGGTATAATACGAAGGAACGCAGTAAAGATAAATGGTCAAGGGCTGTTGTGTTTTCTATTCCTGCAACATAAAGTGATCGATAAGAATCTCATATTCAGGCGTATCGGCGACTAAGACAGCAGGTCGACCCTCTTTTGCTTAACGGCTCCGTCATGGGACGAAGAAACGCTCTTTTTCTCGAAAAAAGAATATATTTTACTTGCAGGACAGTTGTAAAATTTCCGGGAAAGTACATTAGCCTGGAACATTATAACATATATTTAAGAAAAAATAATGTTCGGAAGTAATGAAAAGCGTAATTTTTAGGTCATATGACCAAGCCTTTCATCATTACAATAAGAAAAGTAAAATGAACCAATGAAAAGTTTTATTAACAAGTCACATGACTTGTTATGCTTACGTTACGCGCTGCGCGCCCCGGATGACTTCCGGATGCGCTAACGCGGCGCGTCATATGACGCATTACGCGACAACGCAGGTCCAGAATATAGTCAAAATGTCTCCACCAACCAGCGGTCGGAACACAACCCCTTTCAGCAGGCTAAATAGTTCTGTTAAATGACAACAGAAGGGACAGGCAACAAGAACCATCAGTCAAAGAGGGGAGGGCTAGTTCTTCTCTACCGGGTTACATTGGGGCGCTACCGGAACTGATCGAATTGGTAGTCTACAGTGTTTCTGGATGTTTCAGACTGAAGCTGGGGTTAGCATGAGAGCAGCACCATTTCGTAGCTCCGTCGTGGCCATTCCGCAACCAATCATGGCAGCCGCTCTTTATCGTTATTTTGGGCGGGGTGGGTGGCGGAGCCGAGCTGTTTTGCAGCCATCATTGTGTGGAGTTCAGTTCATCTCACTAGTTTTGTATTTGTCATGAGGGGTTGTTCCTAATGTTTCTATTTTAGCGAGGTCAAAAAGAGATCCCATTAGTGGCCTACTGATTTTGCTCGATTCCTTTTCTTTTTTTTACACGATTTTTCGTTATCTGCAAAGACTAAACAGAGTATTGCGACTCTGTGTTTGTTTGTAAATAGAGAATGAACCAAAGAGAACTAATTCTAAAACAGTAAATACTTGGATAACAATCAATCAAATGGAGAGAGAAGCAGGCACAACGGATTACAACGGGGGCAAAGGCCTGCGTTAACTACCTTTCACTATCTGCAAAGAGAGAGTACTCCTAATAGAAATGAGGGGGGGGGGGCACCATTCAAAGCAGATCAGTGTGCATAAACACGAAAATGTTTTCACTTACCACGTACTTGACATTCGACAGCTTATGATATTTGCTATTAAAAAACCATTGAAATTCACTGAAAAAACCATAGGTTATAGACCATATATAGTTAGGAATTAGCATTTACAAAACCTTGAAAATTCACTGAAAAAACCATAGGTTATAGACCATATATAGTTAGGAATTAGCATTTAAAAAACCTTATTTTACTCACACAAAACCATTGAAATTCCATATATAGTTAGTTGCACTAACTATATATCGCGCACCCGCAATCCACTGCTGATCATGTCACATATTACATCATTCATGACATGGTCAGTGACATCACTGATGACATCACTGATGACATCTCAAATGACATCACTGATGACATCACTGATGACATCTCAAATGACATCACTGATGACATCTCAAATGACATCACTGATGACATCTCATTTGACATTACTGATCACATCACTGATGACATCATTCATGTGATAATACGATGAACCTCTTCAGACTCTAATATAACCTTAGATACACTCAGTGTAAACAGACACTCATAGACTGTCACTCATCCATGGAGTTACTCAGACACTTAGTCAGTCATGCAAAGAATCAATCACACCTCCATTTCCTCAACTATACAGTTATACACACCTTACTTATTCAAACATATACTAAAACATATTTACTCACTTATACAATCCTGGATACAAGTTCACAATGATCCATACAGCCACTCACACATTCACTGGCTCTTATGCACAGTTATTTATATATGTCAACTCTCACATGTACTGTGTTTTACATATGTACTTACTTTGACATGTAGCACTGAGATATCCATTCACTCACCAATACACTCATGCACACAGTCAACCGCCCATACAGCTGTTTCCACATGCACTTTTGAACCCATACATCTAGTCAATCAACTGCTCACACATCTATGCAGAGAGTCATACACCTCCCAGCCACCCAGACACACACTCAGTCTCCCATACAAATGCTTGGGCAACCAATCAATAACCCATACAGTTAATCATATAGCTAATGATCAACACATGCAGCAGTTTACAGAACAACAGACATAATGATGCACAAATTAAGACAGTTTAGTCACTAACCCATGCACTCAGTGAGACACATTTAATCAGTCACTCATACAGTCAGCCATGCCCCTACTAAATCCTTCATCAAGACACTTATACATCCACTCATTCTTCAATATGTAAGACATATTTTAACTTTACAGAATTATACAGTCACTGGATGTAGTCATCAGTGATGTCATTTGAGATGTCATCAGTGATGTCATCAGTGATGTCATTTGAGATGTCATCAGTGATGTCATCAGTGATGTCATTTGAGATGTCATCAGTGATGTAATCAGTGATGTCACTGACCATGTCATGAATGATGTAATATGTGACATGTTCAGCAGTGGATTGCGGGTGCGCGATATATAGTTAGTGCAACTAACTATATATGGAATTTCAATGGTTTTGTGTGAGTAAAATAAGGTTTTTTAAATGCTAATTCCTAACTATATATGGTCTATAACCTATGGTTTTTTCAGTGAATATATATATATATATATATATATATATATATATTCACTGAAAAAACCATAGGTTATAGACCATATATAGTTAGGAATTAGCATTTACAAAACCTTGAAAATTCACTGAAAAAACCATAGGTTATAGACCATATATAGTTAGGAATTAGCATTTACAAAACCTTATTTTACTCACACAAAACCATTGAAATTCCATATATAGTTAGTTGCACTAACTATATATCGCGCACCCGCAATCCACTGCTGATGATGTCACATATTACATCATTCATGACATGGTCAGTGACATCACTGATGACATCACTGATGACAACATCCAGTGATTATGTGTTTCTGTAAAGTTTAAATATGTTTTACATATTGAAGAATGAGTGGATGTATAAGTGTCTGAATGAAGGTTTTAGTAGGTGCGTGATTGACTGTATGAGTGAGTGATTAAATGCGTCTTTCTGAATGCACGGGTTAGTGACTAAACTGTCTGAAAGTGTGCATCAGTATGTCTGTTGTTGTGCAAGCTGCTGCATGTGTTGATCAGTAGCTATTTAAGTAGCTATATGGGTTATTGATTGGTTGCACAAGTATTTGTATGGGAGACTGAGTGTGTGTATGGCTGGCTGGGAGGTGTGTGACTCTGTGCAGATCAATGTGTACTTGTATCAGTGATTCTATAAGAGAGTAAGTATGTGTTAGTATATGTTTCAAAAATGTAAGGTGTTCTGTGTTTAACTGTATAGATGAGAAAATGGAAGTGTGATTGATTCTTTTCAGGACTGACTAGGTGTGTGAGTAACTCCATGGATGAGTGGCAGAGTGTGAGTGTCTGTATAGGTGTATGAGTGCATATGATAGTGTTGTAAAGATGAGTGATTGTATGTATGAATGATTGTATGAGTGAATGTGTGTGTAGACATAGGAATCAGTGAGTGCGTATGTAGTAACTAGTATTGGTGTGTCAATGGTTTCAAAAATTATACTCTCTATTTAACACTGGGTGTAATAGAGGTTATATTAGAGTGTGAGGAGATGCATTGTATTATCACATGAATGATATCATCAGTGATGTGATCATTGATGTCAAGTGAGATGTCATCAGTGATGTCATTTGAGATGTCATCAGTGATGTCATCAGTGATGTCACTGACCATGTCATGAATGATGTAATATGTGACATCATCAGCAGTGGATTGCGGGTGCGCGATATATAGTTAGTGCAACTAACTATATATGGAATTTCAATGGTTTTGTGTGAGTAAAATAAGGTTTTGTAAATGCTAATTCCTAACTATATATGGTCTATAACCTATGGTTTTTTCAGTGAATTTTCAAGGTTTTGTAAATGCTAATTCCTAACTATATATGGTCTATAACCTATGGTTTTTTCAGTGAATTTTCAAGGTTTTGTAAATGCTAATTCCTAACTATATATGGTCTATAACCTATGGTTTTTTCAGTGAATTTTCAAGGTTTTGTAAATGCTAATTCCTAACTATATATGGTCTATAACCTATGGTTTTTTCAGTGAATTTCAATGGTTTTTTAATAGCAAATATCATAAGCTGTCGAATGTCAAGTACGTGGTAAGTAAAAACATTTTCGTGTTTATGCACACTGATCTGCTTTGATTGCTGCCCCCCACCCCTCATTTCTATTAGGAGTACTCTCTCTTTGCAGATAGTGAAGGGTAGTTAACGCAGCCCTTTGCCCCCTTTGTAATCCGTCGTGCCTGCTTCTCTCTCCATTTGATTGATTGTTCTCTTTGGTTCATTCTCTATTTACAAACAAGCACAGAGTCGCAATACTCTGTTTAGTCTTTGCAGATAGCGAAAAATCGTGTAAAAAAACAAAAGGAATCGAGCAAAATCAGTAGGCCACTAATGGGATCTCTTTTGACCTCGCTAAAATAGAAACATTAGGAACAACCTGTTGAAAATAGCAATGCGTATGTATATAAGCGGCGTTCATTTGTGTTCACAGTACCCCTTGTTGATTGTTTCAATCGAGCATTGAATTGTTCGAAGTTAATTCTCTTAAGGATCTTCTCTACCTGCAAACGAGGAAGAATAGGAATATTCTATCTCCCTTTGCAGATAGTGAAGGGTAGGTAACGCAAGCCTTTAACACGTCGTACCTATTTCATTCCTCATTGATTGATTGATTGTCCGAACATTGACTGTTTGGGAATTAGTTCTTTTTGGAGGTATTCCCTGTTTGCAAATAAACGTAGGAAAATCTTTGCAAGTAGTGAAAGGGTACGTAATGCGGACCGTTCTCCCCCGTTGTAATCTGTCATGCCTATCTACTCCCCACTGATTGATGCACCTTTTTCACCCGGACCATTTACTAGAGATACGTCATCTGGCCCGACCAGAGAGCACCCCTAGTGAAAAGGACATATGCAATAATAACGAAGTGATCACTGTATCCTGTTAACAGAAACTTTACCATGAAACAACCTGGAAAGAAAAAAATAGGAAAACGAAAATCAGTAGGCCACTGATGAACATGAACTTTTATTAAACAACGAACAAAGAAACGATAACATAACGTAATGATAAAACCTATTAATGTCCTAGAAACAAGAAAACGTTAAAATATGCCAGTGGTGAGAGACCAGAAAAACAGTAAGAGAAACCAAATCACCCCTCGCTGTCCCACCGCCTGCCACGCCAAAAAAATCGATAGACTAGGGAAAATGCAAGTCAGTAGAACATCCACCCCCACTCTGGAAACTTCCAAGGTGGGGCAGGGTTCCGGCTACGCCCAGCCGGGAGCAGCCCATATAAGGCAGGTCCTGCTGCCACGCCTCGGCCAGGAGATCCTAACGTAGGGTGTAGCCGAAGGAGAGGCCGAGGCCAGCGGGACCCGGCCAGGGGATTGCCTTTACAACGCTGAACAGTTGCAGGGGGGGGGAATGTCTCCTCGACCCTCCCCTCTCTCTCCCAGTCCGGCCGCGGTGGCCCTTGAGAGTTGCAGGTAGTCCCGCCACATGCTCTTCCGGTCCGACCACCAACGGTCGGGGGGCCGAGGCCGACGGGATCCGGCTGCAGCCGATAAACCAAGAAAACCGTTCATGGGGCCAGAGCCAGGGGCGTCCGGCCGACATCCACCGGAAGCCCGGCCCGAAGACGGACGGGACACTTCTTTCTTTTATAATGGCTGCGACAACACTGGGGGGGGATGTCTTGCACATGCCTCCGACCCCCCCCTCGTCCTCATCGCCTGGTCCGGCCATAACAAATCTCAAGCGAGACGCTGTGGGGTGCACTGGGAGGGAGAGACGGTGCGAACAGGCCTCTCCCGCCTCCCCAGGTGGAGACTTCCCAGCTGCACCCTCAGCGCTCCAGGCGCCCGGAAAACGGTTCTTCCACTGTGGCCATGCTGCAACGTCTCGCCCGGCAGGGTGGAGCCCGTCCGCTCATGTGACCCCGCGATCGCCGGTAGCTGCCGAACTCTCAAAATGGCGGTCGACCTGGCAAGAGCGGGCCCAGCATAAAGAAATGGCCCGGTCACTGGTTGACTCCACCACCGTAGTCCTCCACGACCTTGAAGATTCTAGAGGAGCCGCGGGAGTCTCCGACCCCCGATGGGGAATGACTGCCATGATCGCCCGTGGAGTGACGAAACTGTATCCGCGGGACGTCGGCGCTCCCATGCTGGCGCCAGCCTCACTTTGAATTACTAGCATCAAGCAGACCTCACTTCCGGTGAAAGCACAGTGTGACCCGGTAGGAAAAATTATTGCACCCCCTCCCCTTTTTGACTGATAGTTCAAACCACCGATCCTTTCCTTTGCCCTTTTAACGGAACTTTGGACTGCCTCCCCCTCTTTTACATTTTCTAGAGAAAATAAAACATTAACCACTACATTAGCATAGCAGTTGACACCAGAACTGTTTTCAAATTGAAAACCAACAACATCTTCAACAGAATCCTTTTTGTTTCTGCTGTGACCCTGCTACAGCACAGGCATTGTCCCCAGCAGTAATTCTGCAATGCCGGTAAGAATAGCTGTGGTGCCTACTGGACTCACTCACCCCCGCGGCGCCCCACGCCGTTTTTTGCTGGGCGGCAACTTACTAGACATCACTTTCGTGCCATCTAGATTTCAGCGCGTTCTGCTGCCTTGGAACTATTCGCACAACAGACCGCTACTGACAAGAATATTTCATTATTGGTGCTGTCAATTTCAATAAATCTATTGGATAATTAAAAAGAAATTGCCACGGTCTCTTCGTTGTTTAAATGTTTTTACTGTTTTTGTTTTGTTGTATATATTTATATGTTATTAAAGTTTTATATTCCTACTACTTTGTTGGAGTGCTATATATTTTTAATGTGACACATAATTGTAAAAACTTTGATGTACAAAGAGTCATTCCTGGAATCTTCCGCTTCAGGCTCGGTCCCCTCCCCAATCACAATACAGGCTGGTTTTCAGATAGTAGGAACACGTGTGGTGTGACGGATCTCATCGGGTGTGGGCCTTGATCTACTATAACTCCTTTGAAGAGGGGTGATTCTTTACAGCTGGGGCCATAAACTACATCTGCAGGGCTAGCTGATAGCCTGGACAATCGGACACAGAGAAAGAGGAGTGTCAGAGGGTGTGGTAGTGAATAGGGCGAAAGGGAGGTGTCGGGCGGGCACAGAGTGTGATTCTCAGGGAAGAGCAGCGCAGATGGGGGGAGGTTTATTGCCCATGCATAAGACAGAGAGCGGTGGTGACCAGTGCCTAGGGAAGATGCTTGCGTGGGTGAGGAGCCATGCTACGAATCGACAGCGTGCAGAGAGTGGGTCTGGTCAAGACATCTAAAATGGCTGCCGTGCACGACAAAAGTGTGGCATTTCAAAAAAGGCAAGATGGCGCAGACAATGTTTTTCAACACTTCCTCATTTCCTTCGAATCGAACGTTAACAGACGTTGGGGCATATTACCAAAGTTAAGCGATATTTATTGCTAACGATGCTTACCAACCAATTTTTTACCACTAAGCATCGTCAGAAATTATCGAAGATAAACCTTACTATTATCAAGGTTTATCGCAAATGCGATAATAAACGGCCGCAATGCATGAATATCGCTAAAAACTCAGCGATATTCATGCATTACCGAGCTAATGCTCTTAGCCATGTTATCCACCTCCCATTGGATAACATGGCTAAGAACTGCTCAGGGCAGGCTTAGCGCGAATATCTCCAAAAGTTGGTAATAGGAGATAGATATCTTGCATGTTGTAATGCAAGTTATTGTGGTATATGGAACTCATACCATAATCTCTCAGGAAAGCAGAAACTGATCCTTTTGGGACCGCCTAAAAAGGCCTAGGGGGTGAGGAGTACTCTACTTTGCCCCCTTTTCACGTTCCGAACTATTTTATTTTACTCTCTTCTGTAATTACACAAAATAGCAGCGATAAGATGCATCGGAGACACACAGTGAGAGAAAGGAGGCCGGAGATGAAGAAGACATGTCAAATACACATTGGAGATAATATAGTGGCAGAAGGGAAGTAAATATGAGTAAACTTACCATGTAACATAAAAATGTTGCACTCTATACTATAAGTCTCATTTTATACTACAATCACTTCGCTACAACCTCATAAATTAAAAATAAAAATGAATAATGTCTCAAACAATTTTTGAATTCTAAATATAAATTTATTCTTCAGAATTTTCTAAATTTGAAAGAACTAGTAACATGTCCTCATCAGCAATGTCCTCATTAAAAGTCTCCAATGATGATTCTTGTAACTCTATGGTTTTCAAACACTCGATAAATTCGCCATCAAGAGATTGATCAAAAAAATCATTCAAGTCATCTCCTCCTTGTGACAATATTTCATTATTGGTGCTGTCAATTTCAATCAATGTAGTGGAATCATTCAAGTCATCTCCTCGTGACAATATTTCATTATTGGTGCTCTCAATTTCAATCAATGTAGTGGAATCATTCAAGTCATCTCCTTGTGACAATATTTCATTCTTGGTGCTGTCCATTTCAATCAATCTAATGGAATCATACAAGTCATGTCCTCCTTGTGACAATATTTCATTATTGGTGCTCTCAATTTCAATCAATGTGTTGGACAATTCAAAAGAAATTGCCACGGTCTCTTCATTGTGAGCCATTTTATTTTGAAATTGCTTGCTGTAAATTGCAGAAAAAAATAATCACTTTCATTTATCGTTTTTAGTAATACATAATATAAAACTAACTTTATCAAGTATTTAGTATGACAGAAGGACTGCAAATAAATAACAGAAAACATTTTTCAAATTATCTTCAAGTGTACAACATAGTTCCCCTTACAAATTAACAACTCACCTTTTTAAAAGTAGCAGAAGTGTTAGTACTGTGTAAATCAAACACCAGAAATTCACCACCAAAAATTCCTCACAAATGTACCTCAGACAGTAGTATCACAAAATGGCTGTGGTTTCCTCTCATTTGACATATATACATAACCAATTAACTTTCATCACACACAAATACAAAACCAAAGTAACATTTTAATTGGTTCTAAATTTCAACACTTTCAAATGTGTTTTCCCCATGCAATTTTCCATAGGACATTTACATACGTCTACAGCCTGAATGGCTGAACGGAATTACACCAAACTTGGCAAAATGGTACATCAAACCTAAGAGGTCAGGAAGGATCTACTATGCCCCCTTATGGTCATTTCCCCCTTCGCTTTGGCCTCCTCTTGTCTCTCAATCCTACCGAGGGACAAGATGGCGGCCGCTACGGACTGTTTGGAATGTTGACAGACGCCGGAGAACCAATCAGCTTCGCAAAGCTCCGTAACGCGAAAAGTACGCGAAGCGGAGCGCTGTTACAGATATATATCTTTTTTTGAACGTTAATTTCTCAAAATCCACTGGAGCACATATATTGAGACCTAGCAAAGGCACATCGGGCTACCAGTCCCTAATATTTTGCCAAGTTTCGTGCAAATCCATTCAGCCGTTCGATTATTATTATTTTGGGGTTTTTTTGCCCCGCGGGGCCCTTTTAAAACCTCCACATCAAACCTAGGGGGTCAGCGAGGATCTACTATGCCCCCTTATAGTTATTTCCCCCTTTGTTTTGACCTCCTCTTGTCTCTCGATCCTACCGAGAGACAAGATGGCGGCCGCTACGGACTGTTTGGAATGTTGACAGACGCCGGAGGACCAATCAGCTTCGCTTCACAAAGCTCCGTTGCGCGAAAAGTCCGCGAACCAGAGCGCTGCCCGGTCCGCTGTTACAGATATATATCTTTTTTTAAACGTTAATTTCTCAAAATCCACTGGAGCACATATATTGAGACCTACAAAAGGCACATCGGGCTACCAGTCCCTACAATTTTGCCAAGTTTCGTGCAAATCCATTCAGCCGTTCGGGCTAAAAGTGAGGCCAACCGCCATCACTGATTTCTGCGCAAAATTCTAGGTTCAAATTATTGTTATTAAGAACCTGTATGTATTCTCTAGCTGTTTCTGCGGTGCCCCTCCAGACTAGAAAAAGATCATCAATATACCTGTACCAGGCCACCACCCATTGGGTCCAGATCACACTGCCCCCCGACCAGGCCACCTGCTCCTCCCACCAGCCCACGAACAAGTTCGCGCAGCTGGGGGAGAAGCAGGTGCCCATGGCCGGCCGTTCCGGACATTTGTTTAAAATACTGGTCTTGGTATAGAAAGATGTTATTGTATAAACAGAACTCCAAGAGTTCTGTTATCATAGTGCTGTGTTCAGTGAATTTCATAGGGCGTTTTTTAAGAAAGAATTGCACTGCCTCCAGACCATGTTGGTGTGCGATGATGGTATATAGGCTAGTGATAGCCATCACTACCATTTGGTCACCCTCTTGCCACTCAATTTTGGATAGCTGCTTCAAAAAGTCCTTGGTATCTTTGATATAGGACTTTAAACCTACTACAAAATTAGCTAGGAAGTGGTCTATATAGACAGAAATATGCTCAAGGAGACTTCCCTGAGAGGAGACAATAGGTCTCCCCGGAGGAGATAAGGCATTTTTATGCACCTTAGGTAGGTGATAAAAGCAGGGGGTGATAGGGCTAAGACGTCTTAAGAACAGATATTCTTCCGTCTCAATTTTACCTCTCTCATACCATTTTTTCAACAGTAGATGAAAGTCCCCCTCACTTTTGTTGAATACATCCTTACTCACTCTCTCATAGAATGCAACGTTGCTCAATTGGCGCAAGGCCTCTTTATTGTAAGCATAGAAGGTCTGTAAAACCACATTGCTGCCCTTATCTGACGGTTTGCAGACAATCGATGTATCCTTCTTTAATTCTTCCACTGCCAAAAACTGTTCATTCGTGAGGTTGCATTTACCCTTTCCACTCCGAGCACTAGTTCGCAAATTCACAAGTTCTTGAATAACCTTCTCCGTGAAAGTGTCAATTACATCATTCGGCATTTGTGGCAAAAATGTGGACAATGGTGTAAAAGAAGTTACTGCATTAACTTGTTCAATTCCAAGGAACCCAGCCGAGTCCCCCTCTTCCATTGGGCCCATCGTTTCAGATCTCAAAACTTCCAAGACCTGAATAGCAGGTGCATCTTGTCCAAGGAGAATGTCTGTCTCACTTAGGGCTTCACCTCCTCCTCTGTTTTTAGATTTCTGAGGCCGTGATTTAAAGAACTTGTGAAGTTTCAACTTCCTTACAAACTTGAAAAGATCAATACACGTTTGCGTGTATTCCAATTTTCTTTGAGGGCAGAACGTTAAACCCAGATTTAACACTTCTTCCTCTACTGGTGTGAGAGATCCTGGAGTTAGATTAATGATGGTCAGGTTATCAGATATAGTCAGATTCACCGCCTTCTGTTGAATTTCTTTTTGCTTCTCGTGACCATTGGTGACCCGTGTCCTTTTGCGCCATTGTCCCCCTCTCCTTGTCTGTCTCCGTTTCCTGCTTCTGGCGGCTTGCCTCTTGTGTTCCGCTGCCATGACTGCCGAAGAACTTGAAATTCATCCTGAAAAATGCCACTTTGACACCCATCAAGTTCGAGGGAACATTTTCATCCCCCGACTGTTCTGGTGTTGTCACCTCTAATTCCGAGGTTTCAGGTTGCTTGTTCGCTTGTGACGTCAGCTTGGTACGGAGAGCCCTCCGTGGAGCATCACATTTTTTGGCAAAAGTTAGTATTCTGCCCGAGGCATAATCGCGCTCATCGCGTTCCAATTTTTCTTGCTTTCGATAACTGATCTTACCCTCGTAGCTTCTCAACCGCTTAGTCATTTTTGTTCTTAATTCTTCTTCTTTGTCCTTATCAGTATTTTTTCCGATATCCAATTCCAGCTCTTCAATTGCTTTTCGAGCTTTGGCATGGTCACTCCGGGCAAACTCTATGAGAATTAGGAGCATTCCTCTTCATGAGTCTGCTGTATGTTCCGACCACTTCTGCAAAAATAACGGGTCAGGATTCTCATAGGCAGGGATCGTATATATCCTTAAGCCCCGTGGGATCCTCTTCACTTCCACGTAATTCTGCAGGGATGTACCTTCCCACCATTTACATATTTCCCGCTCATAGAGCCTTTCCAATACCCGGGGCATCACTGTCTCCGACGATGGTTTCTTTTTAAAGGCTTCAAGGGCCGCCTCTCCGCGCTCCGCCTCACTGTACATAATTCCTCGGACCCAAAGGGTGGTGGCCTGGTACAGGTATATTGATGATCTTTTTCTAGTCTGGAGTGGAACCGCAGAAACAGCTAGAGAATACATACAGGTTCTCAATAACAATAATTTGAACCTAGAATTTTGCGCAGAAATCAGTGATGAAGTGGTAAACTTTCTGGATTTGGAAGTGAGAATTGTAGAGAAGAAAATCTGTACCAGACTATATAGGAAACCCACTGCGGGAAATTCGATCCTGCATGCCCAAAGTGGACATCCTCCTAAACTAATTAATATTATCCCCTATGGGGAACTATTACGAATTCGGAGAAATAACAGCCGGGAGGAGGATTTCCAGAAGTTTGCAGGAGAGTGTATTGAGAGATTTAAAGCCAGAGGCTATGGTGGACAGGTTTTAGAAGGAGCTCTGAAAAGAGCAAACCTTATAGCCAGGAGTGATCTCCTGGAGGATAGGGTTAAGAAGGTCAACAAGGACTGTGGTTTCCGAATGATCACGACCTTCTCACAAGATTCGGATAACCACAGGAACATTTTTAGGAGGCATTGTAACCTTCTTAAAATGGACCAAGTAATTGGGACAGATATTCCCAATCAACCATTGCTGACATTTCGAAAAGCTAGGTCTTTCAGAGATTCTTTAACTAGTATTTTTTTTAAAAAGGCAGCACAGAGAGCATTACACAGGGATTTGAAGGGATTCTATCCCTGTGGCAAATGCAAGGCCTCCATGGGAAGCAAAAAGGTCTTAACATACCCAGTACGGGAGTCAAGAAGCAGAAAAACATTAACATGTTTTAACTTGCAGTACCCCGTTTGCAGTTTACTGCCTTGTCTGTCCCTGTGGGCTCAAGTATATTGGGAGTACGATTCACCAGACAAAGGTGCTGGAACACTCCAGAGCGATCATGAATGGTGATATGTCGTACCCAGTTGCTCGCCATTTTAAGGCGGAACACAGAGGGGACAGAACACAGCTAAGATTTTTCATCTTAGACCATGTACCATTGAACCCCCGAGGGGGTGATAGGTTTATTAGTCTGAGGCGATTAGAATCGAGATACATCATCGATTTCCAGACAAAAACCCCGGGGGGTCTAACAGCTAGATTCATCAATGTCCCAATCTGCGATTCCTTAATTGCGAGAAAAAGCGAATCGCAAATAAGGAATCGCAGATTGGCATTCATGAAAAAATGCGAGAAAAAAAGCGAATCGCAATCGCCCGCAATCGCCGATTGCGATTTGCGGAAAAACGCGAAATATTCGCATAACCGGCCGAAATCCGTTCTGAAATTGCGATATCGCAAATAGCGAGATCGCAAATTGCGATCTCGCTAAGTACGAGATCGCAAAAACGGGAAGTCGCATCTTGAGCCCAGTGATGACATCACAACCAGGAAGTAGGCAGGTTCCACCCTCATTCCAGTGAGAGCCTGTACAGGGAGCATCACATTCAGAGGTCCCCTCCAGTGTGCCTACAGGATTTGTGCAGGATACACCCCAGTGTCAAGCATGACTGAGGAAGCTGCAGCTGGATCTGCTAGTGGGCGCAAAAGAAAGATAACATTTTCAGAGCAGGAGCTTGAGTTCCTGATAGAATGAGTCTGCAAGGACTACAATCGCCTATTTGGCAAAGATTTGAGGAGGGTGGCCGAGGCGGACAAAAGGCGGCTATGGTTGCGCATCCGTGCAAAAGTTAACTCTGTGGGGGTGTCCCAGCGCTCCGTGGACGAACTCAAAAAACGGTGGTATGACCTCAGAGGGAGGTCAAAGGAGAGGATAGCGGAGAGGCTGGGTGAGCGTGTGGCGACAGGTGGAGGGGAGCCCACTGTCCCACCGAATACATCACTGGAGGACCGAGTGGAGGACACAATTAATCCACAGGCATGTGTTCACCGACTGTCGCTACACAAGGACTCTTTCTAAACTGTACCCTCTATACAGAGCTGTGAATACTACTCACCTGCAGGATCCCTACCATCACTCTAATGAAGTACATATGATACCGAGGCTGCTTAGTGAGATAAGTGTGTGTATGTCCCCTTCCCTGGTCCTCCATGCCCTGATGAAGATGCTGCCCAAACCGGCCTTTGCTTTGAAACGCGCGTTGGCGTGATCTACATGGATGGCCTCTATGCTGCTGTACCCCTTCATTTATTGCCTCCATGTTGTTTTCCCAGTTCTAGCAACTTTTGAATGTGGTGTTGCAGGCCCTTAGGTTCCCCAATGACTGTTTGTGTATGACTGCACCATTATCATAGGTAGTGAGACTGAGATGTGTATGCATGTTTAGCGAATGACTGTGGGATTGTGCGGGACACGAATAAACCCTTCTCTGTATGAATTTTTAACTGTGACCTTCATTAAGTCTTATATATAAAAAAATGTCCCCTGTGTATGATGGATTCCATTCATGAATTTGTTATTTAATAAATAAAAAAACTTTTCTATTTTCTCAACTAAATGCTCTGAATTTGTTTGATGTTTACTTGGCTCAGAAACGTAAACCTGTGTCACTCCCCCACTTATCACTTGGATCTCCGTGATGGGACCACTTAATCAAACCCTGGCAGGGTTGTTTTTGCGTTCTATTTCACAGTGCCACCCCTGTGCCAGCACGCGCTGCAGTAGCACTGCCTGTCACACAGTCCCCAGTGGGACAACCTACACCAGCTCCAGTTCGCCAACCAACCCGCCGCCCTGCGGCTGTGAGGAGCCAGTCCAGCGGACTGGTGAGGGGCCAGCGCTCCAACATTTCCCGTGCTGGTAGGGGGCTAAATCTGCAAGCAGGTGGCCTATCCATCGAGCACAGGATGCTGCATGTGCACCAGACACAGGCACGACACCTTGGGGCCATCCACCTGCAACTGGACAAGACTGCCCGAAATGTTGCTTTGATGTCTGAGCGGATGACAGCTGCCATGGAGGCCAACACACAGGCCATTAACAGGCAGCGGGAACTCAATCGCCGCAGACACCGCCAACTGCTGACCCGCCTGTCGGCGTACACGCGCTCGAATTACATCATCGGCAACGCTACCTCACAGCTCTCGCGACGCTCCTTGGCAATGCAGGTCCAAATGGTCCAGTGTTGCCAGGACGTCGCGACAGCTCTAGAGCATGTGGCTACTGCAGTCCAGGCCATGCAGGCTGCCAACCATGGCCGGGGGGGTGGGGAGGATGACACAAGTGAGGCTATATCCAGACATAGCGGCCAGTCCATCCCTCCAGTGGTAGCAACCCACCGCAGTAGCAGGCCCTCTGCTGCCTCACGTCCTAATCAGGAGGACGATGGGGAAAGGAGGCTGGGAGCATCTGCCCGGAGGCGCCATTGAACATTGACATTGATTTGAGGGGCCATGCTGCTGGTACAAGCATGCCCTCCTGAAGGACAGGCATATGGCGCAATATGTCAGTGATGTACAAGTTACCTGAATGGCAAGTTTATTGTGATTTAACAAATACAATTGGTTTGACTACCTTAATCTGACTCATGTCATTCTTAATGTCCACATGCATGAGTCAAGTAATAGGTGTGGGGAGTGGGTGCACTAGAACAATTAATGGTGATGTGGTTGCGGCGCCTGTGTCCTTCAGCAGGATTTTCCCCACGTGCATGACGCACATGTGGAGGTGGGCGGTTGTCCCCTTCCGACTCACTGCTAGAGGTGTCAACAGGGATCCTGCGCTTGGTAGCAATGTTGTGAAGGATCGCACACACGGCCACGATGAGGCAGAAGACCTCGGGATCGTATTTCATGGCCCCACCTGTCTTGTGCAGTATGCGGAACCTGCTTTTCAACAGGCCAAATGTCCTCTCAATACAGTTCATTGTGTGAATGTGTGATGCATTAAATCGCCGTTGCTGTGGAGTTGCAGGGTTGAGGTATGGGGTGAGGAGGTACTCACGGAGAGCATAGCCGCTGTCACCTGTATGTAAGGAGCAGAGGGTGAGTGCATGTTCTGCGCAGCTACATG
Organism: Lissotriton helveticus; assembly: GCF_964261635.1. Lineage (NCBI taxonomy): Eukaryota > Metazoa > Chordata > Amphibia > Caudata > Salamandridae > Lissotriton > Lissotriton helveticus. The sequence goes on from NC_136067.1 coordinate 1,744,566,373, forward strand.
ATCACAACGTACAGATTTGGGGCATGTGTACTTACCTAGTAGGTGTCCTTCCCCAAAGTCTCCCCTGGCCAGTCGTGTGTGGATGCCGCTGTGCCTGAAGATGAAGGAGGCATGTGTGCTCCCCGGGTCCTGTGCCACAATGTCCGTGATTATTGTTTTGGCATTGCACACCATGTGGATGTTGAGGGAGTGGTAGATTTTCCGGTTGCGGTACATGTACTCCGTCTCAGCAGGTGGGCAAATATGGACATGCGTACAGTCAATACATCCAATGACGTGTGGGAATTGAGCTACATTGTAAAATTGCAGCTTAGTATCATTGAGGTCCTGTTGGCTGGTGGGGAATGATATATAGTGGTGTAGCCGGGTCAGCATTGCCTCCAGGAAACTCCATAGGCAGCGGGACATGGTGGGCTGGGATACCCCCCCTGCAACTGCGACCATCCCCTGGAAGCTTCCGGAGGCCAGGAGGTGCAGGCAGCACAATACCTGCACATGTGTGGGCACGGCATTGGTCCTCCTTGTAGGGTGCTGCATCAGGGGGTCCAGGTCCCGGATGAGCTGGATTATCATGGCCCCACTCAGGCGGTACTTGGCATAGATTTGCTCCCTGGTTTGGCCCAGAAGGGTGACCCGCTGGCGGAATATCCGCTCCTGTATCCTCCGTCTGTTGCGTGCAGCTCGCTGCAGCCTACGCCGCCTCACCAGCATGTAAAGTCCAGGCATTGTGGGAATCACCAGGCTCCAGCTGCATGTCCTTAAATGTGTTTGATCAGCCCTGCACCTGTTGGGAGTGACCTAACTGTTTTTTGTAAAAAAAAAAATCAGTACTGGTTACCACCTGATTTGAGTTCTTCTTAATTTGCGCGTCGCAAATAGCGATTTTCTCATTTTTCGCTTTTAGCGATTTTTCATGAATATCAATTGCGACTTTATTGCGACTTCGGTATTGAATTTGCAGAATCCATGGCTTCGCGCTATTTCCGATTCGCAAATGCCCATCCTCCAGGATTCTGCGAATTTAATAGCAAATTCGCAATTTTTAAATTGCGAATTCGCAATTTTAGTTGTTTGGGTTTCTTGAATTCCTTCCCTTCAAATTGCGACCGCAATTGCAAATTTGCAGCTATTGCGAACGCAATTTGGCTTCATGAATCTAGCTGATTATTCCCATGAGGAATTAGCTGTACATTTAGGGGAATAACTGCATGTGGTTTTGAATTGGAGTACTCTTGACAAAATTATAAATGTTTACTGTGGAAAATACATAAGTAAGTAAGTTTCTGCCTAAAACTAGGAACTTTCATGATTATTTATGGATTTAAGAAGGGTGAATTTCTGCATTTTATGAAACTTTGAATTTTCTGAATTTTGATACTATAAGGGTAGCACAGACTGTTTAGTCTCTCTTTTTTCTTTTTTCATTTTTGTGGTGTTTTAAGTACAATTAGAATTGGAATGGTAGAATGTTTTGGTTTGATATGGAGAAAGCATTTTTTGTGGGTATGTGCATTTTAGGATTTGCCGCAATTGAAGCCCATACAGGGCCAGATATGTCAAGTGGTAAAAGTGATGGCCTATCAGAGGGCTTGATGTATAAACGTAGGTTTATTCTATGCACACGCGAGTATTATGGGAATTGTAGTTCGCATGGGCTCGACTGACGATATTGTCAACAATCATTGAACTATTTGTGGTCCCAAAAAGACTTGAATGTGGGATAACGGATCTGGATGTTATATTGATAACAAAAATAATATAATGCATGTTATCTACTTAAAAAGTATTGTGGTAATGAATTTGCACACTCCAATATGTCTGCCAATTTTGGATGTAATGCCGTTCTCTATATCGAGTAAAGTAATAGACATAAAAGAGGGACGTTTCGTGCACGCCGCTACACCATCGAGAAAGGGGACTGCCGAAATGCATCTGGTTACCGTGAGTCCACAATAAAATCGTTTCTGGACTCACCCCCGAGAGTGCTTTTTCTTTGTGCCATGGAATAGAGTGAAGAGTGGAGCAGCAATAGATGCGGGCGCACCACCTGCGAGAATCACCCACACGAGAGCTCATGGACGAGGTGAAACAGGAAGCAGTGATACATATATATATATATATATATATATATATATATATATATATATATATATATATTGCACATATTTCACATTAATGTTCAAATGTCTATACTGCACATATCCCAGGATTAAAAAATGCTGTTTGTTCGCTTTTGGACTTCTTTGCATAATATTGAATTTATTTATTGCACATTTTCTCAAGATTCCACATTTTTTTGCAATTTATTATTCTCAAATTAATTTACCACCATTTTACTTATGCTAAAATCCAGGTGTTTTTATTGCATACATCCCAGAGTCCAAAGGTGCATCATGATATTACATCAGGTTTGTGGGGAAATGTAGTCTATGCTTTCTCAATTATATTTTTTCCCTTTTTTAGTAAATGTCTCTAATTTTGATTTATTTCATTTTATTTTACAAATAATTCCAATAACCTCCTGTGATTCCCATTTTTTATATATTTTCCCATTTTTTTCTCTACAAAAGTGATCCACATTGTTGTATTGTAGAATTAATTGTTTCTCAATTTCTAGTTTGTTTAGGCAATATTTCTTATCAACCAGTGCTCAACCTTTTGAGTCAATATTTTTCAGGTTACTATTTATATTTATATTTTGGGTGTTTTTTTAATTGTGAATGTTCCAGTTTTGTATTTAGTATTTTAAGTTCATAATACTCTTTCTAAGTGGTGACCTCTATTGATTGTCAAAACTATCATTATGTCTGTATTATTTGCATCGCAGATACACAGTTCATTAATTGTTTTAGGATTATAAATGGATAAATAAATCACTTAAATGTACCTATTATGCAAACAATGCCTTCTGCAAAGGTAAAAGTATAAAATGAAAAAATGTTAAGCATCAATCAGCCCAGTGCTGCATCACCTGCAATTAGGTGCAAAGATCCCTAGTGTGGCAGCCAGACATAAGGTCTGTCCCACCCAGCTGTACGGATGTATGAGGTTACAACGCATGCATTCACAAAGCATGCCATTACAACGCAACTTTTACCACGCAGGTGCCATTACAATGCATTCCATTACAACGCATGGCATTACAACTTAGGTGCTTTTACAACGCATGCCATTACAACGTAAGTATAGGTAAGTATTTATTTTTTATAATATTAATTTAATTTTAATTAAATTACAAAAATTATTCAATAAATAATTGTAATTAATTTTTAATTTTAAAATATATTTTTTAATTAATAATTTTAACTCCTTGAGTGTATAATAGTAGGGCAAGTGTTGGATAGTGTAGGGGTAAAAATTACTATTCTAACTCCAGGGGGGTGTAATAGCAGGGTAAGTGTTGGACAGTGTAGGGTTAAAAATTACTATTCTAACTCCAGGGAGGTGTAATAGTAGGGTAAGTGTTGGATAGTGTAGGGGTAAAAATTAGTATTCTAACTCCGGGGGGGGGTGTAATAGTAGGGTAAGTGTTGGATAGTGTAGGGGTAACAATTACTATTCTAACTCCAGGGGGGTGTAATAGTAGGGTAATTGTTGGATAGTGTAGGGGTAAAAATTACTATTCTAACTCCAGGGGGGTGTAATAGTAGGGTAAGTGTTGGATAGTGTAGGGGTAAAAATTACTATTCTAACTCCAGGGGGGTATAATAGTAGGGTAAGTGTTGGATAGTGTAGGGGTAAAAATTACTATTCTATCTCCTGGGGGTGTAATAATAGGGTAAGTGTTGGATAGTGTAGGGGTAAAAATTACTATTCTAACTCCAGGGGGGTGTAATAGTAGGGTAAGTGTTGGATAGTGTAGGGGTAATAATTACTATTCTAACTCCAGGGGGGTGTAATAGAAGGGTAAGTGTTGGATAGTGTAGGGGTAAAAATTACTATTCTAAAATAAATATAATAAAAAATTAAACATTAATTAAAAAAACGAAATTATAAATTATAATTTTAAAACATATTAACATTATTTATAAATGTTATAATTATTTAAAATAAATAAATTTATAAAAATAAAAAAAATAAAAAAATACTTACCTTACCTATACTTACATTGTAAGGCATGCGTTGTAAAAGCACCTACGCTGTAATGCCGTGTGTTGTAAAGGAATGCGTTGTAATGGCACCCGCGGGGTAAAAGTTGCGTTGTAATGGTACTTCGTCATAAAAGTTGTGTTGTAAAGGTCGTTCCCCAGCTGTACCCCTTGTCAGAATGCCACCTTCTGCCATGAGGGGGAGGTGGCACTATCGGAAGTACAGCAGACAAGCACATTTTCTCCTTTCATGCTGATGTGGTGGAAGGGGGGGTATGCAGTCTCCTGCAGCCAAGTGCCATAATTGGGATATACAGGGGTGACAGAAAACAAAACAGACAGATGGGGTACAAATTAAAAATAAAAACCAAGCAGTGGGGAAACTAAAGTAAAATTGAAAATTAAGTTTGAAAGTAGGGAAAGGTGGACAGGAAATGATTGTATGGAGCTGAGTGGAAGAGGGGCATGAGGGAAAACAGCTAGGCAGCAAGAACCTGAAGTCAGAGTGCCACTTCCTTACCAAAATGGCATCCACATACATTGCGTGTCATGAGGGTTCACACTATTTTTTAACTTCAAATATATCTTCTAATCTCTTTTTTTATGCAAAAAGCAGGGAGCCATTGTTAGACATGGGGTTTCTTGGTGGCAGAGGTATGCACCCTGTCCAAGAACGAACCACCTCTCTAGTCAGAGTAAGCTAGATAGACACTAAAAGGTAAACTGTGCGCACCATCTGGTAGCTTGACACATACCAGTCAGGCTTATCTAGGAAGGAAATGTGTACACACATAGTAACACAATGACAACACCACAAAAAATAAATAAGTATTTTATGAGTAAAACAAGAGCAAAACAAAAAATATCCCATAAGTATTACCATGAATTTTTAAAGATTAAGAACAATGATAGTGCTTAGAGTCACAAAGTACCAACCGGGACATCTGGTTGCATTAGACCAGGGTAAATCCAAAGTTCAGGCCAACCATGATAGATGGCAGGCCCGCTACAGGACTCACACAGGTCCCACTGAAAAAGTACCTTTGATGGAGGAAGCGTCGACATCGAGGACCTGATGCATGGAGCAGAGGAGGCAATGCATCATACCCGTGGATCTAGGTGTAGTCTCGTCATTGATGTAGTATACTTGTAAAGCGCACAGCTGCCCCAGCAACGGGGCGTCCCGGCGCTGTATAACTCTGGGGAACCCGTCCTGGCTTTCCCTGTGGGTTGGTCCCTGCTGGGTGTCCCCAAGGTGGAGCCAGGCATCCCCGGAATTGGTGGGGCCGTTGTGGAGATGAGGCAAGCTAATGCCCAGAGTTGCCGAGTGGAACCCCTGATTAGAGTAAGCACCGAAGCGAGAATTATCGAGTCCGCTGACCCTGGTCCACGACCCTGCCGCGTCGGGAATCGAACCCTGGTCCCGGGCCGACTTCTGCTCTCGGGTCTACCGCCTCTAACCAGTGAGCCACACTACTCCACAACTCCACGCTGTATTAGGCGGATAAGGTGAATTGCCCAGATACTCAGAGTAGGACATCACTTGTTGTCTCTCTTGGTGGTCACAAAATCAGTGTTAATATCATGTAGTTGAGATGAAGGGTCACATTTCTCTCTGTTGCAGTTGATACTAAGTATGGCCTTTCTCCTCATCTCCAAACACCCATCTGACATTCAAATGTACAGCCTCAACAGCAGTTTAATAGGGCAATGTGATCTAGATGAGGCGTCATTGAACACACTATACGTATCATCATTGCAGTCAGATTCAAACATCTTGATCATAATGGGAAGGCTCTTGTCCTCTCACAAAGCTCTGTTTAATATCATTATAGCCTACAGCATGTTGCACCACCTTTACGATGCAGGTGATGTGTCATTGTCGACCCACACAGTCTGTCATTGTTGAGTCGAACTGTCCGTTGTAGTGATGTCATTGGGCAGCGACTGTGTTAGCTTCAAAGGGAGGTGCATGGGTTCCCACTGTTGCAAAGTCATTGATGTATGGGTTTTGCTGGGTCAAAGCGGAAACAGGCACTTCCAGGGGCCTGGGAGCAGACTGACATCACTTGGCAAGGCAGGACACACAGATGGCAGAGTCCAGGTGCTATTGCAGGGTTAGAAGAAGTCTTTGATGACCCTGAGACTTCAGAAGAGGGAGCATGCCAGCAAGCCCTTAGAGTTGCCCTGCATGCAAGTGAGATGGATCCAGTCCTTTCCTCATCAGGGCAGAGGGTATCAAGCAGCTGGCAACAAGCAGCAGACCAGAACATAGAATCAGTTCTTCCAGAGCAGCAGTCCAGTAGAGTGGCAGTCCTTGTAGCAGCACAGCAGTCTTTTTTCCTGACAGTGTTCTTCACAGGTCCAGTAGTGTACGGTGTTTCATTTCTTACTCAGACCTGGCTCCAGACTATCTGTAGGGTGTAATCAGCCCTTTGTGTAGGGTCAGGCCACTACTTATTCAGATGTGAGTGTCAAACACTCCCTCCCTTCCCGCCCTGGAAGAGCCATCAGAATGTGGAATGTTTCACCAACACACAGTCCCAAATGTGTCAATTACAATTTCAGTGAGAAGCTCTCCACAATGGGTGTGAAGATTTCCCTACATGGAGGTGTCCATTTTAGTAGCAAATGTTTAGGGGGCAAGAGGTGATGTTTCAAAATTGGGAGCTATTTACTGCTGAACTGGATGGGTTTTGGTAAATTTAAAGAGGGGGACTTTAAGAAGACACACAAATATAACAATACACTGATAAATGAATAAGAAGGCAATTACCATTCACAACTGTTACTCCCAAATCTACAATAGTATTACTGGCAAGCATGATAAAAAAAACAGTTGCCAATCCTTGGAAAATGTTTAGCATCACACAGGGTTATTCACTCGTACTGCAACATATTCACATAGACCTCAATGAGTTCAAGGAATAAACCTAACAACATACTGAGAAAACCAATCAGGGGATGGAACTAAATCTTGCAATCAGACAATCACACACAGCATACCCTGATAAAGATGCATCATACACAACAAAACAAAGTAACTTTTACTGTGCTGATCGATATCATTGTGTCCTTATCCCCTATTCTGAAGATGAATTATTTAAGGAGGAGGGAGATGGATCCTCATAACCCCCTATCATCATTGACTCAACATTGTTCTACCACATTGATGCAGCAAACAAACTAGCTGCTCAGGAGACAATAGAGGCCATAAATAATAGTCTGAGCCATAAATGCAGTCCCTGATGGGCCATAGTTCAGCCGTACAGCCCCCCTATTAGCCCTGTCACAAGGCAATGTTGTGCAACATGCTGTAGGCTATAATGATATTAAACAGAGCTTTGTGAGAGGACAAGAGCCTTCCCATTATGATCAAGATGTTTGAATCTGACTGCAATGATGATACGTATAGTGTGTTCAATGATGCCTCATCTAGATCACATTGCCCTATTAAACTGCTGTTGAGGCTGTACATTTGAATGTCAGATGGGTGTTTGGAGATGAGGAGAAAGGCCATACTTAGTATCAACTGCAACAGAGAGAAATGTGACCCTTCATCTCAACTACATGATATTAACACTGATTTTGTGACCACCAAGAGAGACAACAAGTGATGTCCTACTCTGAGTATCTGGGCAATTCACCTTATCCGCCTAATACACCTGCATTTAAATCTGCCCATGGACAGTGGTTTGCACATTTACTTGGAACAACTGGTGTCAGATCTGAACTTACTCATCCAACAGCCATACTATCTCATTTTCTGTGATACTTTAATGAGCTAAAATATGCTCAGTTTTTGTTGTTAATATTGAAAATCCATGACTTAAATAATGTGTGTATGTGCAACCTTCATTGACTCAGTATGCCTTAACTATATTTTGTGACAAAACCTAAAGAATTCAAGTAACAATTCATACCATTGACAATTAAATTTTGCAAGATAAGACAATTGCTAATGTGTAAGTATAACATGTAAAAATTGAAATGCACATTTAAATATTAATATCATCTAAAAAGATAACCTTAAAACCTTAAATAATATCTAACTCTAAAATGTACAGACATAATAGCATAAAGTGTAACTTTCATCACCTCCCAAAAAGAAAAACTGTCAATGTCACAAATGGAATCAGTTTACAATCAAGACAGCACAGAACACATACATTGGAAATGCACAAAGTGCTATGTTGATGCTTGTTTTGAGAAGGCATCTACTAGAAACAATGTAGTAATTAATATTAGAGAGCATAATCACCCACCAAGTGTGAGAGAAATAGAAGTTAGAAATATTTTTAAAGACCGTAGACAAGCAAGCACTAGTTTCCAAGAATCTAAAGCAACAACTTTACAAATTATCTTAACTCACTTAACACTACAGGAATCAGATAACTACCAGGAATCACACATCAAAAATAGCTCATAGTAAGAAGAAGAACTACAACTGAAATGCCTACTGCTTCTAAAAGATTTGGGGCCCGATGTAGGTCGGTCGGTAACGGCCGAAAATCGGTATTTTCGGCCGTTACCGATCGGTATCGAGCCATCGGGATGTAGCAGTCCGAAAACCGCCCAAATCGGTGATAATACCAAATCGGAAAAGTTATCGAATCGTTAGAATACCGATTCGGAAAATACGCAGAATCGGTAAATATACCGATTCGTTAACAAACCGAATCGGTAAAAATAGGGATTCGCAAAAATCACCGATTCGGTAGAATACCGAATCGGAAAACACACAGGATCGGAAAAAAATACCGAATCGTCAACAAACCGAATCGTTAAAAATACCAAATCGGTAAAGTCAGCGATTCGGTAAAATTACCGATTCAGTGTAAATCCGATTCTGTGTGAAAAACTGAAGATTGAGATGTAGGAAAACTCTGAAATACCAAATTAGCTTCAAATTCGGTATTTAAGAGTCTGTAGTTACCATAGATTGGAATCAGGTGGTAACCAGGTGCAACCTATAAAAATGGACCCAAAATGCAATTCTTCTTGCACCATGGCGGCATTTTATGTCATTGCAAGACGGCTACGGCTACAGCAGGAAGGAGAGAGGGAATGGCTGAGACAGGAGCAGGTGTATAGACAGCGGATCACCCTGTTCATGCTGACAGATGCAGAGATCCTACAGAGGTACAGGCTGGACCCAGAGACCATCTTAGAGCTCATTAGGGACCTCAAACCCCTGTTGCAGCACACCACCCCAAGGGCACACGCAATCCCAGTGCACGTGCAGGTGCTATGCAGCCTACACCTGCTTGCGTCTGGCAGCTATCAAAGTGTAGTTGCTGTGGCAGGAGGGGTGACCCAGAGCTGCCTGTCAAGGTTCTTCCACAAGTTCCTTGATGCCATGATACAAAGGATGGACCAATACATTTCCTTCCCTGCAACCCATGCAGAACTGGTACAGACAAAAGCAGACTTCTACCAGATGGCAAGATTCCCCCACATCATTGGCTGCATAGATGGCACACACATTCCGATTTGCCCCCCTGCTGACACGGAATACGTATACTGCAATCGGAAGTCACGGCACACCATAAATGTGCAGGTGATTTGTAATGCTAAGTGCGTCATCACAGACCTGGTTGCAAAATTCCCAGGGAGTACCCACGACTCCTACGTCTTCCAAAGCAGCGGCATCCATGCACGGCTGACGGCAGGGGAATTTGGTGAAGGATACCTCCTAGGTGAGACACATTGACAGACCCCCATAACAAAAATAGCAGTGTGAAGTACATGTATGCATGTGAGTAATGTTACCCCTTTTCCTTCTAGGCGACAGTGCATATGCCCTCCGCTCATTCATTCTAACCCCCTACCTCAACCCCTCAACACCCAGCCAAAGGAGGTATAACCGTGCGCACAAAAGCACAAGGAATGTAGTAGAACGGACCTTCGGCATCTGGAAAAGCAGGTTCAGATGCTTGCACAAGAGCGGAGGTGCAAGGCAACATACCCCCATCACCTGCTGCAAGATGATTGCTGTGTGTGCAATGTTGCACAACCTTGCGGTCAAGAAGGGCACAGAGGTAGAGTTGTCTGACTACGAGGACCCTGACGATGACATTGCTGTGCCACAAACACAACCTGCTGGAGTGTCTACACCAAGTGATGGCAGGTTCAGACGTGAGGAGATAACAGACAACTATTTCTGAGTGAGTACAGATGCACAGACACGTAATGGATGTGAAGAAATGAAACTTTTAAAATGTTGGTACAACGTTACAGCACTGATGTGCAACAAATGAAATGATTAACTACAATGTGGGGACAGGAAATGGGCCGGGTTGCCTCACCCACACTGGCAGTGTCATTTCCTGCTGCGCTTTGTAGACCCACTGGGATGCGGCTCCCCCCCTTCTGCATGTCCAGCTGCCTCTGCGGAGCACCTGGAGCTCCGGCGCGGCTCGGACACTGCGCTGGCCGGACTGCTGCGGCTGCTGCTGTCCCCAGCCTCGGCCACGTCCAGGGCAGGATTCACCACTGCGTTTGATATAATGAGTGTCTCCATGGCACTGGTGATGCAGGCCATGCCCCTGGTCACCTCCGCAGTGTTTTGAGTGAGGCACTGTTCCATATTTGCCCCTCGGCGGCATAGCAGGGCTGTTGCTGCGGCAAGCCGGTTAATTGCCCGGTTTTGTACACGGGCATCCCTGCGCCTTGTGTGCTCATTCAGTTCCATCTTGGCACACTGCTGTGTTATGGCAGTTGTAATGCGACCCATTCCTGTTGCAATTTCCCGGTTACTTGCCACAAACTCAGCAAATCCCTTTGTCATTTCCACCATCTGCAGGTTATGTTCACGCAATTGCCGGTGGCAAGCGAGGATGGACTTGGCCTGCATCCGCTGGATTCGCACCATGCTCCCCTCAAGCCCTTGGAAGACGGTGCCCTCCCGTGATGGAATTGCACTGCTGGAAGTGCGTGGGCGGCGGCTATTGGTGCTGGTCTGCTGGGTGGCCTGCTGTGCCACAGTTGTCACAGGTGTGGGTGCTGGTGCCTGACCCGCAGCTCCCTCCATGATGGTCAATGGGGCCACAATACTCCTCCTAGCTGGAGCTGTGGCAGGTGCTGGCTGGGACCGTGTGGGTGAGTTCTCTGGTGAGAACTGCAATGGTGGGGATTGTGACAATTGGGGGGAGTGGGAAATTAAGAGGGCATGTCCTGAGTCATCCTCATTGGCCATGGCACTGCTGTCCTCCACCTCCTGCGAGTCATCCATGCTGCTTGGCCCTGCCACCGCACTGTCCGCTGTTGCTGGAGCTGACACTTGTGCAGCTGCTGCTCCACTACCTGATGGAGCCCCTAGGAATAAAGTAGCATTTGTCAACTGAGCGGAAATGTCTTACTGTCACTACAATAAATGCATTGCACATGTCATTTTCATTACTCTGATTCTTTCTTAAAGTGCATTGCAGTTTAATGTGCACTGTAAATTGTTCCTACATTAGCTGTCTACATTTCCCATCATGCATTGCTCATGTATTTTGCTAGCAGTACTGGAATGGGGTTTGGCTGTACATTGGGGCCAATGGGGAGGTGTCTGGTAGGGTGTGTCATGCTGTGCATGCTTCTTACCTTTAGCTTTAGCTCTGGCTGAGCTGTCCATGTCCCCAACTCCAACCACACTCTCCGTCTCAATCGTTGTGGACACCAGTTCCTCCAGTTCACTGAGGGGGGGCGCGGGGTTCCTGCCTCCACCGGTCAGTCCTGCCTGCTTGTGGAGCTCTGCCAATTTCCTCTTGGTGAGGCTCCAGATATCATAAAACCTCTTCTTGAGGTCATCCATGCTCCTGGGGGTCACACCAACAGCATTGACCCTCTCACTGATGGCACTCCACAGTTTCCTCTTTGTAGACTCAGGGACTGTGAGGGACAGCCTCCCATAACGCTGCCTGTGGACCCTCACCACCTCCTCCACCAATACTTGCAGCTCCATGCTGCTGAACTTCACCTTGCGCTTTCTGTCAGCCTTCTGGCTCTCAGAGCTCTCAGAGCTCTCAGAGCAGCTTGCCATTTCCACTGTGTTCACAGATCTCCAAACACTCTCTCTGCTGCTCACTCGCACTGCGCAGCTCTGGCTGCCTCTCCAGAATGTTCTGATGAGTTGCACCTGCCTGGGTTGCCACTCCCTGCTAGGGTGGGGGAGGGTGCTTCCACCTCATTGGCTGCTTTCATTAGTTTCACTTTTACTTGCTTGCCGATTCCGTGTTTACCGAATCGGTATTTACCGAATCGGTATTTATACCGATTCGGGAAATACCGATTTGGTTTTGCCAATGCATTCCTATGGGCCTTTTGGGCCATACGGTTGTATTTCCATTACCGAATCGGTATCTACCGATTCGGTCAATACCGATTCGGTAAGTGTCGAAACACGATAACGAATGTTACCGAAAGGGTATTTTACCGATTTTTCTTCTCTACATCTCATTTTCCGATTTCAGAATACCGATTCGGTAAAAATCGGTATTTTAAAATCGGTAAATGACTTTTACCTACATCGGGCCCAAGATGACATATATATTCCATATAATCTAGCTACTACACCTAGCCAGAGACCCATCTTCATGCATAACACTAACATTGACAGGAGAATAAAACTGTACCCTACAGAAACTAACCTACTATGGTTAACACAAAGTCAGTCATGGAAGATGGATGGCACATTTAAATTGTGCCCTTCATCATTCACTCATATTTATTCTAGGCATGCTTAATACCACAATACAAAAATAGCTTTAGGGTACTCATTGTTTCCCAATTAGCAACGTGCTTAACGCTATGAATTAGTAACTCAAATCAAATCCAAAATCAATGACTGCTACCTCCAAAAAATTATCATTGATTTTGTGCAAACAATGATATGCACACATTTAGGTCTACCCACATACAGTCATTTATGGCTAGTACTATCACTTCAACTACAGTATTTGGAAAAATCACCCACAAACTACACCAACTGTAGAAAACTCAACAAATGCTCAATTTGCCTATGAAATAAAACAAATAATAGCCCTAGCATATGTACCACTTACAGAGGTAGCTAACTACTACAACCTCCTTATAGAGTCCCACTGTCACCAAACACTTGAAGATGAACCAAGTCACCTTATGAACTACTTTGAAGATACTTTGATTAAGAAACAACACCATTCTGGCCACAGACACCAACCCAAGAGTCAAATGTATTGGGCGAATGTGCTTGACAGCACCATGGCTCAACAAGCCAAAGCAAACAATGCAGGAGAAATATGGCATACCACTTTCCAAGACATACTAGGAAAAAGCAACTCTACTATCTATCATTGCCTAGAAGCCCTAAATAAGGTCAACGCTGCCATCAACTTTAAGCAGAGCAATCTATAATACAAAAAAACTAATAAATCCCAACAAACTAAAAAAAGGGTCAACATTTAAAAAATCAACCTACAACTGTTTATTAATGAGAAATACCTACCCAACCTAGAATCAATGGCAAGTGCTGCACTTTAAAAAATCTAAAAATACAACTAAAAACAACCTCACCCGAACTAGGAGAAATCACTTTTAGCCAGATCTGATGATAGGTATTGCTGGAATTTCAATGAATCAAAGTAATTTTGATAATTCTGCATTATTCTGAGGTGGAATTAATAACACAAATACGTCCACTCGTATAATTCGAAAGTAATTTGGGGGCCAAAACTATAACTTGAGAGGGCACTTACCAAGCACAAGAGGCTAACTGAGCTCAATATTTGTAGTCTGTTGCATTTAGCGCTATTTCTTCACACAAAATGCATCCACACATCCATTTTCGAAATGTGGGTGAATTGGCTTTTAAAAAAATAGCACTTAATTGCTGGAGGAAGTTGGGGGGACAACCTACTCCAAATGCACATTTAGTGAACAAGGTTAGGCCTGGAGAGGATAATAAATCGATGACTTCAGGGAATACTGTCACAACGAAAAAAACAAAAAACAAAAACAGCGAATGGTGGCCCTGTGGGCAATAATAGCAAGACACCAGATAGTCATGACATGGACTGCACCCCAGGTTTCGGAGGTGAGAGTCTAGAAATTGTTTGCTGGAGAGAGCACGAGAAGATGTACAACACATTAAGCTCACCTATAGAGATGATAAGGGGTTATGGAGGACCTGGTAATCTGGGGAGATGATTCCAAAGTAATACCCCCTAATAACAGACCAGTGTGAACATTTACGGAGAGAAACCTTTGGGACACATTAGTAGAGATAAATTTAAAGTTAAAACGTAATATGTAATATTTAAAGAGCCTATTGGCAGCTTTTCTCAGGTCACAAGACTGGTTCTGACTGACAGTTAGACTTTGTAAATTCCTTCCAGACAGTAACATAATAGAGGAAGTAGGTGTGCCTGAATGGGCCATTTGCCGGCAGGATGAGGGGCAGAGCAGGGCGCAGCCCCACTTGCTGAAGTGGCTGTGCTCTGCCTTCTCACAAAGGGCGTGTCACCTCCACATTCTCTATGCACCCAGCTTGGGACCAGGAAAGGGGAGTCAGGAAATTCCAACTTGCTTCTAAGAGGAACCTCTAGAAACTTCTTGTGAGAAGTTGGCCTGATATATGATGCTCACTAATTCTAGTGATACAAAAGGGAATGATGGACGGAGCGTTTGAGCAAATCAAACACTCACCCCCAGTCAACTGATCTGGGTTTAATCCATCACCATTCTTTAGCCCACTCAGCCACCCCACTTCAGACATGGCTATATGCAAATCAGTCTGACCCTTTGCCTCATGGGAAAAGTCCAGCCCGAACTGCCAAGCCATGTCTTCCATGGACCGGAAACAAGCATCCTGGGACCGGTTTCGGATTCATAATCCTCATCAGCCAGGCTATCTTGAATCCAGTGGCCAAGTGAGCAAGGGACTCACGTCTGAGCATACCCTGCCACACTTAGGGCGAACAAAGCGATACAAAAGGGGATGATGGACGGAGCGTTTGAGCAAATCAAACACTCACCCCCAGTCAACTGATCTGGGTTTAATCCATCACCATTCTTTAGCCCACTCAGCCACCCCACTTCAGACATGGCTATATGCAAATCAGTCTGACCCTTTGCCTCATGGGAAAAGTCCAGCCCGAACTGCCAAACCATGTCTTCCATGGACCGGAAACAAGCATCCTGGGACCGGTTTCGGATTCATAATCCTCATCAGCCAGGCTATCTTGAATCCAGTGGCCAAGTGAGCAAGGGACTCACGTCTGAGCATACACTGCCACACTTAGGGCGAACAAAGCGATAAAAAAGGGGTTGATGGACGGAGCGTTTGAGCAAATCAAACACTCACCCCCAGTCAACTGATCTGGGTTTAATCCATCACCATTCTTTAGCCCACTCAGCCACCCCACTTCAGACATGGCTATATGCAAATCAGTCTGACCCTTTGCCTCATGGGAAAAGTCCAGCCCGAACTGCCAAGCCATGTCTTCCATGGACCGGAAACAAGCATCCTGGGACCGGTTTCGGATTCATAATCCTCATCAGCCAGGCTATCTTAAATCCAGTGGCCAAGTGAGCAAGGGACTCACGTCTGAGCATACCCTGCCACACTAAGGGCGAACAAAGCGATACAAAAGGGGATGATGGACGGAGCGTTTGAGCAAATCAAACACTCACCCCCAGTCAACTGATCTGGGTTTAATCCATCACCATTCTTTAGCCCACTCAGCCACCCCACTTCAGACATGGCTATATGCAAATCAGTTTGACCCTTTGCCTCATGGGAAAAGTCCAGCCCGAACTGCCAAGCCATGTCTTCCATGGACCGGAAACAAGCATCCTGGGACCGGTTTCGGATTCATAATCCTCATCAGCCAGGCTATCTTGAATCCAGTGGCCAAGTGAGCAAGGGACTCACGTCTGAGCATACCCTGCCACACTTAGGGAAAACAAAGCGATACAAAAGGGGATGATGGACGGAGCGTTTGAGCAAATCAAACACTCACCCCCAGTCAACTGATCTGGGTTTAATCTATCACCATTCTTTAGCCCACTCAGCCACCCCACTTCAGACATGGCTATATGCAAATCAGTCTGACCCTTTGCCTCATGGGAAAAGTCCAGCCCGAACTGCCAAGCCATGTCTTCCATGGACCGGAAACAAGCATCCTGGGACCGGTTTCGGATTCATAATCCTCATCAGCCAGGCTATCTTGAATCCAGGGGCCAAGTGAGCAAGGGACTCACGTCTGAGCATACCCTGCCACACTTAGGGCGAACAAAGCGATACAAAAGGGGATGATAGACGGAGCATTTGAGCAAATCAAACACTCACCCCCAGTCAACTGATCTGGGTTTAATCCATCACCATTCTTTAGCCCACTCAGCCACCCCATTTCAGACATGGCTATATGCAAATCAGTCTGACCCTTTGCCTCATGGGAAAAGTCCAGCCCGAACTGCCAAGCCATGTCTTCCATGGACCGGAAACAAGCATCCTGGGACCGGTTTCGGATTCATAATCCTCATCAGCCAGGCTATCTTGAATCCAGTGGCCAAGTGAGAAAGGGACTCACGTCTGAGCATACCCTGCCACACTTAGGGCGAACAAAGCGATACAAAAGGGGATGATGGACGGAGCGTTTGAGCAAATCAAACACTCACCCCCAGTCAACTGATCTGAGTTTAATCCATCACCATTCATTAGCCCACTCAGGCACCCCACTTCAGACATGGCTATATGCAAATCAGTCTGACCCTTTGCCTCATGGGAAAAGTCCAGCCCGAACTGCCAAGCCATGTCTTTCATGGACCGGAAACAAGCATCCTGGGACCGGTTTCGGATTCATAATCCTCATCAGCCACTCTATCTTGAATCCAGTGGCCAAGTGAGCAAGGGACTCACGTCTGAGCATACCCTGCCACACTTAGGGCGAACAAAGTGATACACAAGGGGAAGCTTGTTTCCGGTCCAGGGAAGACATGGCTTGGCAGTTCGGGCTGGACTGTTCCCATGAGGCACCGGGTCAGACTGATTTGCATATAGCCATGTCTGAACTGGGGTGGCAGAGTGGGCTAAAGAACGGTGATGGATTAAACCCAGATCTTTTGACTGGGTGTGAGAGTTTGATTGATTCAGATGCTCCGTCCATCACCACCCCCTTTTGTACCGCTTTTGGCTGCCATAAGTGTGGCAGGGTATGCTTGGACATGAGTCCCTTGCTCACTTTGCCACTGGATTCAAGCAAGCCGGGCTGAAGACGGCTGGAATGCCAGAAACCGGTCCTCGGAAGCTTGTTTCCGGTCCAAGGAAGACATGGCTTGGCAGTTCGGGCTGGACTGTTCCCATGAGGCACAGGGTCAGACTGATTTGCATTTAGCCATGTCTGAACTGGGGTGGCAGAGTGGGCTAAAGAACGGTGATGGATTAAACCCAGATCTTTTGACTGGGTGTGAGTGTTTGATTGATTCAGATGCTCCGTCCATCACCACCCCCTTTTGTACCACTAATTCTAGTGATCACCTTGTATCATGCCAAGCAACCCTTATGGTGGAGGTTGTAAAGTCAACCTTATAGACAAGCTATCCTAGGGGTAGCATGGACTAAGCAGTCTTAGGCTAAACTCTGTAAAGGCATGTGAAGCAAGCTGTTTTACCATACACAATCCCCTTGAATACCAAATGAAAGGACACCACACAGATATATATTGAAAATATATATAGATTTATTTCTACAAATATCCCCTATACTCTTTATGAGCACAGAAGCAAATGCGTTAAAACAACACACAGTTTAAATATACAAAAGTTGCACAAATGGATGAGCCCTAGGGGCCACCTAAACCATATACTAAAATAGTGGTATAAGAACCACTATGGGGAAAGTGAGGAGGCCTAGGGCCTGGGGAATCGCTGGAGCTGTTCGAGACTAGCAGTGATGAAGTCGGGAAAGGCCCGCGGGACTTGGGTGCAGTGCTCAAAGTGCACGCATGCACCAATGTTAAGTCAATGGTGCGTAAAAGTTACAAAGTTAGTGTTTAAGGAACCTTCCGATGGACCTACAAGGATAAAACTTTAGACACAGGCACTAGAGGTATACACCAGTGTGGGAACACCGGCGTTGCTGAGTTACCTCACCCACAGGAAGCGGGTGCACAGGTGCGAAATAGTGTCGGGTTTCGTCACGCAGGTCGATGGTGCTTGGAGCTGAAGATGCTGCAGGCGGGTCGTCGTGAAGAGTTCCGGTGGATCCAAGGGTGGATCTGAAGAGGTGAAGACCTGAAAGCAGAGGGGACAATGTTCAGAGTCACTAGCCTGTGACTACCGTGGAACCAAGATGGAACCAGGCAATGTCGGGTGCAAACAGGTGAAGAAGTGAAGATTGTCTCTGCAGCCACGTGGACACGAAGAGGTCAAGGACGTCCAGCAGTCGAACACAAGCTATCCCATGACGGCTCTTGCTGATGGCGGTGTCGGCAACTTGATTGGAGCAAACAGGCCTTGGCAAAAGCAAGTCACGCAGGAATCGATTCAAGCTTCTCACTCGGACCAGCAAGGTCAGAGCGGGTGCTCCTTTTCAGGGAAGCAAGGGCCATTCTGGAGCAACCAGACCAGCAGTGTAAGTTGTAGTTTTCGTCGCCAAGATGGCCACTAGCTGCGTGGCAAGTGACCGGGATGGCACGTCAAGTGGCAAAGTGCAAAAGGGCCCCACGCAGATCGTGGAGATGCTGGGGGGCTGATCTGCAGTGCAAATGCTGCTCGGTGTTGGGGCTTCTCAAACCCAAAAGCACAGCATCGAGGGTGCCTCGGGTGCTGCGCAGTCAGCTCTTCGAGGGTCTTCCAAGATGTCTGGTCCCACGTCTCTCGGTGTTTTCACGGGTCTCTTCTTTTCAAGGACTGTGGATCGGGCTCTGAGATGTCTGGGAGTCTGGGTCTTGTCAGGCTCTGGGCTCGGGCTCCGGCAGGAGGCGCCCGCAAAGCAGACGTTGAGTTGCTGGTTGGTGCCTGTATTCACAGGGTGGTCACTCTTTGGCCACAAGGGAGATTCTCTTCAGTCTTCTGTGCAGCAGAATGTCGAAGTCCAAGTTTCGTCTGTATTTCAAGTCGAGTTCAGGATGATCTGAAGTCTAAGGACACAGCTCCTACTCTTATTCCAAATCTGGGGGCCGGATCACCTACTAGGTCCCTCCTCTGGGTGGGACCAGGAAGGGGGGCGGTTACACCCCTTTTCCTTTGTCCAGCTTCGCGCCAAGACTGGGGCTGGAAAGCCCCAGCAACGGTTTGAACTGGCATATGCACAGGGACACCTTGTGTGACCCAGGCATGTCTGATTCTATTCAGCCCTGTCCTACCCAATACACAAAATCCTGTTTGTGGTGGTGATAGCACCTCCCAAGGCAGGAAACCCTTTGTCCAAGCTGCCCTCGCTGGAAGGACTCCCAGCAGCAGGAGGTCAGACTTGTGTCTGTGGTGGCAGCATCCATTTTGTGATGCTGAGGCTCTGCTTAACTTTAACCGGGATTCAAGTTAGGTACATGTCGTATCCCTCTAGAAGGGTGGAATGCTACCCCCGTCGCCAGAACTGGTGAGGGGGTAGTATTCCAATTCGTATGACACCTTACTCGACATGTTTTGATAAAGCCAAACCAAAGATAGCATTTAACCGCAAGGTCCATAATGCACTTAAGAGTATACGGTATGGCAGTATCATGAAACAGCTAAAGGACATGGTTCCAAAAGCTGCAGACAGGCTCAGCTCATGCCAGAGCACCATCTCACATATTTCCAAGAACTCTGCCTCCAGGATTGATGAGGCCTTCCATAGGAGTGGCTGATAGGAACATATGTGTCCATTGTAGGTTAGGCATAGGCATACTACACCTAAGTAAGGGGTGGTTACACCGACTTACCCCAGCTGAGTGATCAGCCAGTTGTGTCAAATATGGAGGCCAGGCCAAGGGTGGCACAATACGTGCTGCAGCCCCTGGTAGGCCTTGGAAGCACCTATGCCCTGGGTACCTGGGTATACTGTTACAGGGGCCAATAAGGTGAACCAGTTCCAATTTCGTAATGCACCTAAAGTACATTGGCAATATATAGAGAGAGAACAGCAGGCTGTGGGTCTTATTAGCAGGCCCACAGCCACATTAAGTCATAAACCAGTGAAGCAAAAAGCTAAAATTTGGGGTGACCATAGGATAGCAGACCCTACTCTCCTACACAACCCCCCCCAAACACAGGGACATTAGACTAACCTTGACCAGTTGTGTCTTCATGTTCTAAGTGGAAGTACCTGGAGAGACCATCTGCATTACCATGGTCAGTCCCTGGGCGGTGCTCCACTGTAAAGTCCATCCCCTGTAGGGAAATGGACCACCTGAGCAGTTTGGGGTTTTCACCCTTCATCTGATTAAGCCATAAGAGGGGCTTATGGTCGGTCTGAATCTTGAAGTGAGTGCCAAACAAGTATGGTCTCAACTTCTTCAGGGCCCACACCACAGCAAAGGCCTCCCTCTCAATGGCTGACCAACGTTTCTCTCTGGGGGTCAGCCTTCTGCTAATAAAGGCAATGGGCTGGTCTTGACCATCTACATTAAGTTGTGAAAGCACAGCTCCCACTCCCACCTCAGAAGCATCTGTTTGGACAATGAACTCTCTTGAGTAGTCAGGACTCTTCAGGATAGGTGCAGAGCACATGGCCTTCTTCAGGTCATCAAATGCCTTTTGACAGTATTCTGTCCACTGAACCTTTTTGGGCATCTTCTTAGATGTCAGATCATTAAGAGGAGTCACAATGGACCCATAGTTCTTAACAAACTTCCTGTAGTACCCAGTCAGGCCCAAGAAAGCTCTGACCTGAGTCTGGGTAGTTGTAGGGGACCAGTCCTTTATGGTCTGGATCTTACTCTCCAGTGGTTGAACTTGGCCTCCACCTACAAGGTGGCCCAAGTATACAACCTTACTCTGCCCTATCTGGCACTTGGTTGCCTTGATAGTGAGGCCTGCCTTTTGCAGAGCCTCTAGCACTTCCTTCAGGTGGACCAGGTGATCCTCCCAGGTGGAGCTGAAGACAGCAATATCATCCAGATATGCTGCACAAAAGTCATCCAACCCAGTAAGGACTTGATTCACCAACCTTTGGAAGGTGGCAGGTGCATTTTTCAAACCAAAAAGGGCATCACCACAAATTGATAATGCCCACCTGGGGTAGAAAATGCTGTCTTGGCTTTAGACTCCTCAGCTAACCTGATTTGCCAGTAGCCAGCTGTCAAGTCAAATGTGCTCAAATACTTGGCAGAAGCCAATTTGTCTATGAGCTCATCTGCCCTTGAAATAGGGTGTGCATCTGTCCTGGTGACAGCATTGAGTCCTCTGTAATCCACACAGAACCTCATCTCTCTCTTCTCATCTTTGGTGTGAGGTTTGGGGACCAGAACCACTGGGCTAGCCCAGGGGCTCTCTGAAGGCTCAATGACACCTAATTCCAGCATCTTTTGCACCTCAGCCTTGATACAATCTCTGACATGGTCAGGTTGCCTGTAAATTTTGTTCTTTACAGGAAGACTATCACCAGTGTCCACCACATGGGTACACCAGTTAGTCTGACTGGGTGTCAGGGAGAACATATGTCGATATGACTGCAAAACCTGTCTACAGTCATGTTGCTGATGTTCAGTGAGGCTGCCATCTAAGGCCACACCATCAACTGATCCATCCTCAGGGCTCTGAGTCGGCAGGTCTGGGTGAGGGTCACTCTCTTCCTCCTGCCCCTCATCTGTAGCCATGAGCAAGCCCATGTCTGCCCTGTCAACATATGCTTTCAGCCTGTTAACATGGAGCACCCTGTAAGGGCTTCTGGGAGTTCCAAGGTCCACCAAGTAGGTAACCTCTCCCTTTTTCTCAATGATTGTATGGGGTCCAGACCATTTGTCTTGGAGTGCTGCTGGGGCCACTGGCTCCAACACCCATACCTTCTGTCCAGGCTGGTACTCAGTCAGGACAGCCTTTTGGTCATGCCAGGCTTTCTGTAATTCCTGGCTAGCCTCAAGGTTTTTGGATGCCTTCTCCATATACTCAGCCATCCTGGAGCGGAGACCAAGTACATAGTCCACTATGTCTTGCTTGGGCTTTTTGAGAGGTAACTCCCATCCTTCCCTCACCAGACATAGGGGTCCTCTTACAGGGTGCCCAAACAACAATTCAAAGGGGTTGAAGCCAACCCCCTTTTGTGGGACCTCTCTGTAAGCAAACAGAAGGCAGGGCAGAAGGAGTTGGCCTAACGGCTAGGGCGCTCGACCTCGGACCTGGGGATCTGGGTTCGAGTCTCGATAACGACGCCAAAACCTCATGTGATTCTGGGCAAATCACTTAATCTCCCCGTGCCTAAAATGAAAGTGTGTCCTCATGTAACGTAACTGGAAAATATGTAAAGCGCTCTGATACCTGATTCGGTTCGGGTCTAGTTCGCGCTATATAAAACTCTGCAAAAAAAAAAAAAAAAGAAGGATATCCCATCTTCGCCTGAGCTTTTCAGGTAATCCTTTGATCATGCCACTGAGGGTCTTGTTGAATCTTTCAACAAGCCCATTGCATTGTGGATGATAGGGAGTGTTGAACTTGTAGTTGACATCACATTCCTTCCACATAGCTGTTAAGTATCCTGACATGAAGTTGGCACCTCTATCAGATACTACCTCCTAAGGAAACCCCACTCTGGAGAAAACTCCAAGTAAGGCCCTGGCCACAACAGGAGCTGTTGTGGTCCTAAGTGGAATTGCCTCTGGGTACCTGGTGGCATGGTCCACCACCACCAGTATGAATCTGTGCCCAGATGCTGTAGGGGGATCTATTGGTCCAACAATGTCAATCCCCACTCTTTCAAAGGGCACCCCCACCACAGGTAGTGGTATGAGGGGGGCCTTTGTGGTACCACCTGCTTTGCCACTTGCTTGGCAGGTTACACAGCAGCGACAAAACTTCTTTGCATCTTCTGACATGTGAGGCCAGTGAAAATGACAGACAAGTCTGTCACAAGTTTTGTTCTGGCCTAAATGTCCTGCTAAGGGAATATCATGTGCCAAGGTAAGAAGGAAGCCCCTAAATTGCAGAGGTATGACCAACCTCCTGGTTGTACCAGGCTTGGGGTCTCTACCCTCTGAATAAAGGAGCCCATCATCCCAATAAACTTTATGGGTACCTTGAGCATTCCCAGCAGCCTCAGCAGCAGCCTGCTGTCTGAGGGGTTCAAGAAAAGGACAGGTTAACTGAGCCTGCCCCAAGTCTACCCTAGAAGGTCCCCCTGTCCCCAGAAACTCAACCTGATCAGGTTCAAGCTCTTCAGGGACAGTTCCTTCAGGGGTCTCAAGATCATCTTCCTGTGAAGGCTGATCCTCACTTGTAGGCAGGTGGGAAGGCACAGCCTTTACCCTCCTGCTCTTCTTCTTGGAAGGTGCTTGGTCCATTGTTCCAGGATCCAAGACCTGAGGTTCAGAGAGGCACTTCTTGGCCTGTGACCTGGTCACAGCAAGGACATGTGATGATATCCCTAACATCTCTGCATGAGTCCTGTACTCAACTTCTGACCATAGAGAGTTCTCCAGGTCATTGCCCAACAAACATTCTACTGGGAGATCAGCACTAACCACAACTCTTTTTAGGCCAGTTACCCCTCTCCAGGAAAAGTTAACAAGTGCCACACTATGTGTAGTAGTGACATTGCTGGCATTGGTCACCAGGTAATTATCACCTGGCAGGTATTGTCCAGGGTCCACAAAGCTAGGTGTCACCATGGTGACACTGGCACATGTGTCCCTGTATGCTTGAGCCACTTTGTCATTAATCAAAGGCGTCTGCCTGTACTTGCCCAGATTACTGGGACTGACAGTAGTGGACAAATCAATCTCCACATCACAGATCAGAACAGCCTGTGTAGGGGTTCTGACTAGGCCAGAATCTCCCTCAGTTCCTAAGGTGATACCAACTACCCCCTTAGTCTGTGGACCAACACTGCCAACTGTACTAGTGGGTGCAGGTGCCTTAGGGGCTGCAGTGTTGGGCGCTCCACCCTTTTTACACTCACTTGTCCAGTGAGAGGTGTTTTTACAAAAACTACACCAGGGTTTCCTTTGACCTTCTTTCTTCTTCTTCTTGGAAGTTTGGGACCCACCCTCAGTATTAGTTTGGGGCCCTGTTGAAGACTTCTGGTCTTTAGCTTTCTTCTCCCCACCCTTCTGGTCTGTTTTCTTCTGGTCACCATGCTGGTTCTGGTTCTTTTGCTTAACTCTGGTTCTAACCCATTTGTCTGCCCTCTTTCCCAATTCTTGGGGAGAGGTTAGATCTGAGTCAACCAAATGTTGTTGCAGCTGCTGGTTCTGACAGTTATTTAAAATCTGTTCTCTCATAAGCAAATTGTACAATCCTTCATAGTCTGTAACCTTACTTACCAGCAACCAGCCCTCCAGAGCCTTAGTGGCACATTCAACAAATTCAGACCAGTCCTGAGTCTGTGTCTTCTGGGTATCTCTGAACATTAACCTGTACTGTTCAGTGGTTAAGCCTAACCCATCAATCAGAGCACTCTTCAG
Organism: Lissotriton helveticus; assembly: GCF_964261635.1. Classification (NCBI taxonomy): domain Eukaryota; kingdom Metazoa; phylum Chordata; class Amphibia; order Caudata; family Salamandridae; genus Lissotriton; species Lissotriton helveticus. The sequence goes on from NC_136067.1 coordinate 1,744,591,025, forward strand.
GACCAGGTAGTTTCTAGAATCCCCATCACTAACTGTGAGGAGTCTGTCTCGGCCTCTACCTTCAAAGGAGAGCCACAAGATTGCTGCCCACTGCTCCTGAGGTATCTGCTGTACTCTGCAGGCTCTCTCAAGTGCAGTCATCCATTTGTGGATGTCATCCCCACTCTTGTAAGGGGGCACAATCTTACTCAGGTTTCTATTGTCATAGGACCTGTCTTTATCCTTTTGGATATTGCTGCCACCAGTGGATCCTAATCCACTCTCTCTAGGCTGTCTTGCTCTAGCAAGCTTCTCTTTGGCCAGGGCAACTTCTAACTCTTGCTTCTGGATCCTAAGTTCAGCCTCTCTCATTTTGGCCTCATGTTCCCTTCTCTGAGGGCTAGACATCTCCCTTCTGGAGTGTCCATGAGAACCTCTGGAAGCTTGGGAGGCATTGGACTCACCTGAGTGATTCCTTCTCCTCCTTTGCTCCTGGTTAAGTCCACTTGGGGGTCTGAATGGGTTGGACCCACTTTCAGTCCCAAATGTGCGTAAGTTAGCCAGGTTAAACCTGCTGACTAGCACCTGACTATTTCTCTCATCATCAGACCCACTTTCCTCCTCCTCCTCCTCCTCTTCTTCCTCATCCTCTGGCTGAGTATCTCCAGTGACCTGGTCTTCCTCATCTATCTGGATGACAGGGGCAGGGGGGTCAGTGTTGTCATCTTCAGTGGGAGAGCCTCCCTCTCCAGTCCCTGAGGGGCCTGGTTTGGAGGTCTTTAGAGCTTCAGACTGGTCTAAAAGCTCTCTGAGGTGACCTGCTGTAGGGGTAGGACCCGTTTTGATTCCTCTTAAGGAACACAGCTGCCTCAGTTCTTTAAAAGTAAAGATAGCAAATTTGGATGGTGCCCTTGGAGGGTCACTCTCAACAGAGATAGGTCCAGTGGATCCCTCTGCTCCAGACATTGCTCTAGTGTGGGTGGATGTGTTGCAATCTACCTACACTGGTGTTTGCCTATCAAACCTATCTAGTAGTTGTAGTCAGGGTGTGCTACTCCCTATCCTCTACAACAACTAAGTTCAGTAGAACTTAAGTATACTAGTATTGTTTTAGTATACCTATCAGGTACCTGTATGATCTTTCAAATGATACTCTCCAAAGATTGTAATGGTAAAACAACAGCAAGCTCAAATCCCAATCTGCTGCTCACCAATGTGAGAAGTTGGCCTGATATATGATGCTCAGTAGTTCTAGTGATCACCTTGTATCATGCCAAGCAACCCTTATGCTGGAGGTTGTAAAGTCAACCTTATAGACAAGCTATCCTAGGGGTAGCATGGACTAAGCAGTCTTAGGCTAAACTCTATAAAGGCATGTGAAGCAAGCTGTTTTGCCATACACAATCCCCTTGAATACCATATGAAAGGACACCAAACAGATATATATTGAAAATATATATAGATTTATTTCTACAAATATCCCCTATACTCTTTATGAGCACAGAAGCAAATGCGTTAAAACAACACACAGTTTAAATATACAAAAGTTGCACAAATGGATGAGCCCTAGGGGCCACCTAAACCATATACTAAAATAGTGGTATAAGAACCACTATGGGGAAAGTGAGGAGGCCTAGGGCCTGGGGAATCGCTGGAGCTGTTCGAGACAAGCAGTGATGAAGTCGGGAAAGGCCAGCGGGACTCGGGTGCAGTGCTCAAAGTGCACGCATGCACCAATGTTAAGTCAATGGTGCGTAAAAGTTACAAAGTTAGTGTTTAAGGAACCTTCCGATGGACCTACAAGGATAAAACTTTAGACACAGGCACTAGAGGTGTACACCAGTGTGGGAACACCGGCGTTGCTGAGTTACCTCACCCACAGGAAGCGGGTGCACAGGTGCGAAATAGTGTCGGGTTTCGTCACGCAGGTTGATGGTGCTTGGAGCTGAAGATGCTGCAGGCGGGTCGTCGTGAAGAGTTCCGGTGGATCCAAGGGTGGATCTGAAGAGGTGAAGACCTGAAAGCAGAGGGGACAATGTTCAAAGTCACTAGCCAGTGACTACCGTGGAACCAGGATGGAACCAGGCAATGTCGGGTGCAAAAAGGTGAAGAAGTGAAGATTGCCACGTGGACACGAAGAGGTCAAGGACGTCCAGGAGTCAATCATGAGCTGTCCCACGATGGCTCTTGCTGATGGCGGTGTCGGCAACTTGATTGGAGCAAACAGGCCTTGGAAAAAGCAAGTCACGCAGGAATCGATTCAAGCTTTTCACTCAAACCAGCAAGGTCAGAGCGGGTGCTCCTTTTCAGGGGAGCAAGGGCCATTCTAGAGCAACCAGACCAGTAGTGTAAGTTGTAGTTTTCGTTGCCAAGATGGCCACTAGCCGCGTGGCAAGTGACCGGGATGGCACATCAAGTGGCAAAGTGCAAAAGGGCCCCACGCAGATCGTGGAAATGCTGGGGGGCTGATCTTCGGTGCAAATGCTGCTCGGTATTGGGGCTTCTCAAACCCAAAAGCACAGCATCGAGAATGCCTCGGGTGCTGCGCAGTCAGCTCTTCGGGGGTCTTTCAAGATGTCCAGTCCCATGTCTCTCGGTGCCTCCACGGGTCTCTTCTTTTCAGGGACTGTGGATCGGGCTCTGAGATGTCTGGGAGTCTGGGTCTTGTCAGGCTCTGGGCTCAGGCTCCGGCGGGAGGCGCCCGCAAAGCAGATGTCGAGTTGCTGGTTGGTGCCTGTATTCACAGGGTGGTCACTCCTTGGCCACAAGGGAGATTCTCTTCAGTCTTCTGTGCAGCAGAATGTCGAAGTCAAAGTTTCTTCTGTATTTCAAGTCGAGTTCAGGATGATCTGAAGTCTAAGGACACAGCTCCTACTCTTATTCCAAATCTGGGGGCCGGATCACCTACTAGGTCCCTCCTCTGGGTGGGACCAGGAAGGGGGGTGGTTACACCCCCTTTCCTTTGTCCAGCTTCGCACCAAGACTGGGGCTGGAAAGCCCCAGCACCGGTTTGAACTGGCATATGCACAGGGACACCTTGTGTGCCCCAGGCATGTCTGATTCTATTCAGCCCTGTCCTACCCAATACACAAAATCCAGTCTGGGGTGGTGCTAGCACCTCCCAAGGCAGGAAACCCTTTGTCCAAGCTGCCCTCGCTGGAAGGACTCCCAGCAGCAGGAGGTCAGACTTGTGTCTGTGGTGGCAGCATCCATTTTGTGATGCTGAGGCTCTGTTTAACTTTAACCGGGGTTCAGGTTAGGTACATGTCGTATCCCTCTAGAAGGGTGGAATGCTACCCCCGTCGCCAGAACTGGTGAGGGGGTAGTATTCCAATTTGTATGACACCTTACTCGACATGTTTTGATAAAGCCAAACCAAAGATAGCATTTAACCGCGAGGTCCATAATGCACTTAAGAGTACATGGTATGGCAGTATCATGAAACAGCTAAAGAACATGGTTCCGAAAGCTGCAGACAGGCTCAGCTCATGCCAGAGCACCATCTCACATATTTCCAAGCACTCTGCCTCCAGGATTGATGAGGCTTTCCATAGGAGTGGCTGATAGGAACATATGTGTCCATTTTAGGTTAGGCATAGGCATACTACACCTAAGTAAGGGGTGGTTACACCGACTTACCCCAGCTGAGTGATCAGCCAGTTGTGTCAAATATGGAGGCCAGGCCAGGGGTGGCACAATACGTGCTGCAGCCCCTGGTAGGCCTTGGAAGCACCTATGCCCTGGGTACCTGGGTACACTGTTACAGGGGCCAATGAGGTGAACCAGTTCCAATTTCGTAATGCACCTAAAGTACATTGGCAATAATTTAGAGAGAGAACAGCAGGCTGTGGGTATGATTAGCAGGCCCACAGCCACATTAAGTCATAAACCAGTGAAGCAAAAAGCAAAAATTTGGGGTGACCATAGGATAGCAGACCCTACTCTCCTACACTTCTCCTAACTTCAAAGTAGGCACCAGGGCCTTCATTTAGGTGCTAGCTTTTACTAACAACTTACAAAATTGATAACTATGTTACTACTGATTGGATTATTAATATTTTGACATCAAAAAGTTTATTAAAATGTTTTCTATTTTTCTAAATCGATGTGGAATTTCTCTTATGCTGTATTTTAACTGTATTACTGTTTGTGTGCTACATGAATACTTTACAGATTGCCTCTGAGTTAAGGCTGACTATTCACAAAGAAAAAACATAGGCCCTCATTACGATGGCAGAGGGACCGCCACCAATAGGCCCTCAGTGGCGATCCACCTACCATCAAGGGCATTGGTCTGACCACTGCATTACAATGCAGCCGATCGGGCCACAGAGGTGGGGAAAGACCACCGCCTTCGAAAGAATCAAAGATCCTGTCAGGACCGCTATTGGATTCCTAAACCCTACAAGGGGGCAGTACCTGTGCAGGTACTGCCATAGGGATTAGGATATCCCTTTCCGACTACCTGTTCATGGCAGTCTGACCATCCGCTGGAGGCCACCGGAATGTGGTCCACAGCTGGTGCCCCCCAAACATTCTTGTCCCGTGTACTTGGCACCAAGGGGTCTCTGGCACATAGATGTTTAAAAACACCCCTTTTTCAATTGCTGCTTGTTCTACAGCCCTTTTGCAGCTGCAATTGAAAAAGGGATGTTTCTGACTGCCGGCACAGCACTTGCATCCTAATCAGACCACAGAAAAAACTCAAATCAATACTCCAAAAAAAAGGAAATTACACCTTAATATTCGTTTAAATATACCCAACCTTGTTTCATTTAAAAAAAATACTTTAAGAAATTTGGAAAATACTCCACTCCCACGAAAAATCTGTAAAATGCACAATGTACACACACACACACACACACACACACACACACAAACACACACACCAAATACCCCATAAGCTTTAGAAAAACATTAACATTCATAATGAAACAGCAAACACATATTCAAATAATTAATGCACTACATTAAGCTAAACATATTAAACTATAGCCATTAAACTATAGCCTACCACACTACAGTGTGAAGACTCAAAGTAAACCCTAATACAAAACCAGTTAACCACCTAAAGTAAACAAAATGTAACTTGAAAGTAGTCTTGCCTGATCTGTAGAGCAACAACAGGGAACTGGAATTGACATGAAGCAGGAAAGACACAAACATTAGGTTAATAGACAAAAAAGAAAGGTAGCGATAATAGAAATTGGCTGCTAAATGAAAATTTTAAAAAGACTACTCATTCATAGAAATCAATTGTATTGAAAAATAAATATTAATATTGTTTTTTTTAAATATATTTTAAAGTGTTTAACAAAATCATACAAATGTTACAACACATACAAAAGATAAATATATTTTAAAAGTACAAGCAAAATATGTTAATAAATTATAGTACTTATTAATCGATACAACATATACTTTTTTTTACAAAAATCTTGGAAACATGTCAATTAAACAAAGTTTTGAAATATGTTAAATAAAGACCCCATATGGAAACGTAAACAGTATATCTAAAATATTTTGTTAAAAATAGCTGTAAAACATATATGAAAATCTTAAAGCAATTGTATACATATGGAGTGAATATGGAGTAAATGCAAGGGATGCACAAAAAAGTTTTGAATCATTGTGCTTATTATAAGAAGTATGTGTGAAAAATATACAATGTAATGCTAAGTGTAAAGAAGCTGTAAATTTGTAAAAATAACAAAGATGATAAAAAACAATGTGTATGTATAATGTGTTAAACCATAAGAACAATCTATCCGCCCAGCATTAAAAACATATACATATTAACTAAAATGAATTTATTAAATTCCCATTTCAATGTACACTATATTGGCAATGACGTTGAACATAGAAGGAATTGTATTTACAATTCCCTCTCCGAACTAAGCTATATTGGGTAAGGAGTTGTATATTTAAAGGGTCAGCTATTTTATTCCCACTCCAATCTAAGCTACATAGAGGATGGGGTTGGGCACTGCCAAGTTTGTATTTCTATCTCAAAAAGAACAATTGATGGACAGAATGTTGAACAATGTCAAACATTCAACACAGTACAGATATCTGGGTCTAAATCCATCGTTTTTTCCCTATGGGAACAGTCTGGCGCAAACTGCCAGGCCTGGTCTTCCCAGTACCAAAATCAAGCATCCTAGGACCGGTTTCAGAGCTTCACCCCTCATCAGCCAGGCTAGCTTAACTCCAGCGGCATGGAGAGCATTAGACCCACGTCTCGGCACACCCGTCCCACTTGGAGTTACAGATGCAAAAAGAACAATTGATGGACAGAATGTTGAACAATGTCAAACTTTCACACCATCACTTTTTGCTCCCCATGCCATTCCAGTTTGGACCTAGCCATATGCATATCAGTCTTGACCTGCTCCCTCTGGGAACAGTCCAGCCCGAACTGCCAGGCCATGTCTTCCTGGATTGGAATCAAGCATCCTAGGATTTGTTCCAGAGTTTCCCCCTCATCAGTCAGGCTAAAAGAACAATGGATTTAACCCAGATCTATTGACTGGGGGTGAATGTGTGATTTTTTCTGTATTCTCTCTATCATCTGTGTGGCTTTTGCTTTCTTGTCCTAAGTGCACTGGGTATGCCCAGACGTGGGTCCTAGGCTCACTGTCACTGGATTCAAGCTAGCCATGCCACCCCAATTTAGACCCAGCCATGCTTGTGTCTGGTCCAGGGAGAACAAGCCTTGGCAGTTCGGGCTTGACTGTTCCCATGAGGCACAGGGTCAAGACTGATTTGCATATGGTTGGGTCTAGCCTGGGGTGGCATGGCATGGTGAGCAAAAGAACGATGGATATAACCCAAATCTATTGACAGGGGGTGAATGTTTGATTTGCTCTGCATTCCATCAATCATCAGTGTGTCTTTTGTTTTCTTGCCATAAGTCCACTGGGTATGCCCAGATATAGATCTCAAGCTTATTGTGTCACTGGATTCAAGCTAGCCTGGCAGAGGAGGGTGATGCCTCGAAACTGGTCCCAGAATGCTTTCTGGTCCAAGGAGGACATGGCATGGCAGTTCGAGCTGGACTGTTTGCATGAGGCACAGGGTTAAGACTGATTTGCATATGGCTGGGTCTAAACTGGGGTGGCATGGCAAGGTGAGCAAAAGAACGATGGATATAACCCAGATCTATTGACTGGGGGTGAATGTTTGATTTGCTCTGCATTCCATCTATCATCGTTGTGTCTTCTGCTTTCTTGCCCTAAGCCCACTGGGTATGCCCAGATATGGGTCTGGATTCTAGCTAGCCTGGCTGATGAGGGGTGATGCCTCGAAACTGGTCCCAGGAATCTTGTTTCTGGTCCAGGAAGGACCTCGCTTGGCAGTTCAGTCTGGGCTGTTCCCATGAGGTAGAGTGTCATGGCTGATTTGCATATTTCTGGGTCTAAACTGGGGAGGTATGGTGAGCAAAAGAACAATGGATTTAACCCAGATCTATTGACTGGGGGTGAATGTTTGATTTGCTCTGCATCCCGTCCATCATTTCTGTGTCTTTTAAATTTTCTATCTCAATTCGAAACAAATCTACATGTGGCAAGGCTTTGGACATTGACAGGTTTAGATTTACTATTCTAACTTCAATTTATGCTAAATCGTGGAATGTTTTTGACAGTGAAGGGGGTAGATTAACTATTCCAGCTACAGTCTAAGCTACATTAGAAAAGGCTTGGATATTAAAGGGGTTAGATTTACTAGCTATTTAGCTAACGCAAGCATTACGAATCGCAAAAATTAGCGCGTCATATGTGAAGAAGGTGACATTCAGTGCTCAGTGACATTTGTGAAAGTGTCAAATATACAGTGGTGATTGAAAGGGAAAGGGAGGGGAAAAAAGGAAATTGCTTGATGAATTTACCCCTATATGTTCCTGCCTATGTCTAAGGTAAGCACAGATTTCATCACAATGATAAGAGTCGCCATTCCAATTATTTTCCAATGGCTGAGTTATACTTATTGAGTGATTCCCCATAGCCCCTGACATAGAGCCCAGCAATGTAGCCTTCCTATATAAATGGTCTGTCAACCCAATGTGTATTAGCACATGTGAACCTATAGCCTCATGTGTTAAGATTCGACATCTACCCTTGTAAAAGTAACACAAATCTCCAACTCCCATGCCCAGGTAGAAAACACTTAGGGGCATATTTTTTATCATGTAATGCATCACAGCAAGCCACCTTGCTGCGTGAAAGGGAAAAGTAGGAGTGGGCCTTATTTTACATAATATGGAGCATTCCTGTCTTTTCCCAACACTGGTGCCCAATGTGCTGCCTAGCGCCATCGCAGGCACTCTTGCACCATGGTGTAAGGGTGTCTCGGTTGTAAATAGGATTGGTTTTGTCCAGGAAGGGACACTTTTATGCAGAAAACAATCTCCTGAGGTATGTTCCTCTTTCTATGTGTGCTGCGTTACCCCAGATGTATTAAGCCCCTCAGGGCCATGCAAGGTAGCCTAGTGAGGCTTGATAATTCTCACTTAAGCGTTGTGTCATGCTTGCACCATTACGTGCTTCAAAAGCGATGCAACCCTTTGATAAATATGTCCCTAAATTTTTCCTACCAATATTACTCATTTCATAACTAAATAGTTATAATATGGATAATGTTCACGTCAGTATAGCACAACAAACCGGGGGGTTCATACCCTAACTGGTTATGGAAAGAGTGACTCAGGAACCACTTCCCTTGAATAAGTGAGGACCACATCTGATTGGACAGAAGTACAAATCAAGCTGCCCTGACACTGTATGCATTAGCTATTGGATGTCGACCCCCTTGGGAGCCCAGGACACTCCAGCCTGCACCCACATACATAATTCAAATAATAATATCTGCTGCAATGGGCATAGTGTGATGCTCCAAAACTGTTCCATGTTAAATCAGCTGTAGATGAGGCACCAGACACATTATCTTTACCACCTTCTGATGCTAATACCTCAAATGGGGTTTTAATTTGCTGCAGGACTTCGGCTACTGGGGAGGCTGCACAGTTTCTTTCCTCTTCGCCCCCTACTTTAATGGCACTACCACAAGCCTTTGGGTGTCACTCTTTCTGCCGGTATCATCACCCCTTTCATGTACAACTATGATCAGGCATCACCCAGCAATTGAGAAAAGTCTTATCACCCTCCACCCTCCTTTTGCAGGGAAAAAGAGGGTATAATTCACACTGTTTCACATCCATAAAGGAGCTCATCTTCTCCTGGACCTCTGCAGTGTAATCCAGGTATGCGTTGATGGTGTTACTACTGTACAGACTTGGGCTTTTTGGTTCTTGGTAGCTGGAAAAGGATGCCTCAGTATCTATAAGTGAGCAACCAGGCAATATTAGGATATCGTATAGCACCAGGTGGAGAAGTGTACCCTGCAACTTGGTGTGCCCTCTGGTTTTGGAAAAGCTTGAAACCATTCCTCAAATAACAAATCGATGTTTGGACCTTCAGAGTGGTTTGGCATTCCAACAAGCATAATAATATTGGCCTAGAACACCTTTCAGAGTCCTCAGCTCTCAACTTAAGTTTATGCACTTCAGATTTCAGAGTTTGGGTTTGAGGTTGTACTGAAATGAAATGAAATGAAAAATTACATTTGTATAGCGCATAACTACCCTGAGGCCTCGCAGCGCTTACTCATATGTGACATCATCAGTGATGTCATCAAAGATGTAATTTGATATGTCATTAGTGAAGTCATAAATGTTGTCATAGAACATGTCATGGGTGATATCATATGTGAGGTCAGAAGCAGTGCATGGTGGGGGCACAAGTTATGGACACCATAAACTAAGGATACCAAGAAAAGATCTGTGGTAATGAGAACAGATCATTCACGGAGTAGAGCAAATTGCAATACCCATCCAGCCAGATCTATCTCACATAAGAAATCACCCCGAACACAGAAAGAAGTCAAGGAGCTCCAGAAACTCGTAGGAAACCTGGCACAAAACTCGATGAAAATATCACAGACAATTGGAAAAATCTGGGAGATGGCGATAAGTACGCACACCAAGGTCTCACACATCCAGAATCTGGTACTCAGACCCAACAGACCTAACAGGACCAAGCCCTTGTCAAATGAAGAAGCTCTGGCCTTACTCCGATCTTATGAACAAACTGCCCTTGGTAGGGAGGAGAATATCAAAACAGTACCTATTGACTCTAATAGAACGTCCAGAAAGAATGACAGGAAAGCAATTCACCAAAACCTACAACATATTCAGCTAACAGCAGCCGAATCTGATAATGGAAAACTCGTTAAAACACAGAAACCCTTGAAGTGCCTACTACTTAACTGTCGTTCAGCAACTAAACATGCATCAGACATAGCTGCCCTCATCATTAACAAGGAAATTGACCTGGCCATCCTCACCGAAACATGGCTCAATGAATCATCATCGCCTACCATGGATCTCTTAATACCACCACAATATAACATCGTCAGGTTAGACAGACCTAGGAATGTGGGAGGAGGCATAGCTTGCATTCACCGTTCAGAGATTGAGGTCTGCCAATTCCAATCTGACCCCCTAGAATCCTGTGAATACCTTGGTATTAATGTGAGAACACCAAATAATCAAAGTTGCAACTTGCATGCATTCTACCACCCACCAGGAGAGAATGCAAAGTTCACAGAGCAACTGATAGAGATCATAACGACCAACTCTAACTCGGATGCCAATAACATATTCCTAGGCGACTTTAACCTCCACTGGGACGACGGCAATGACAAACTGGTTAACTCGCTTAAAGACTTCCTCAGTGAGCTAAAACTTACACAAGCATGCAACCAACCCACTCACACACAAGGAGCGACCTCAGACTGGATTATTTCAAGAAATACAGAGACATCAATCATCGCTATAGACCCATGTGATTGGTCTGACCATCACATCATAACATTCGTGATACCTACAATGAAAAAGGGAAAGACCGTGCAACCACGCAAGCTCAAGAAACTGACCCGAGACACAAAAGAGGCTAATATTGAACTACTGGTTGAAAGGTGTGAGAAAGACCTGAAGCCACCCAACAATAAGCAAAATGTCAATGAGCTGACGGATCACTACATAACCTCGATCGGTAATATCGTCAATGACACCATGCCCCAAAAGCTGAAAAAAGTCTCAGAGAAGCCAAAAAATCCTTGGTTTAATGAGTCACTGAACGAGGACAGGCGCAAACTGAGAATGGCCGAAAGGAAATGGAGACAACATCCCTCCTCCCCTGAGCTGAAAGCCCTCAGAAAAACAAGAAAAGAATACAACAAAAAGATAATCAACTCCAAAAAAGAATTTATCAGAGCTGAACTGGACAATGCCAGAAACAGACCACGAAAACTATTCGAGATCTTAAAACAACAGTCAAATAAACTAGCCAAAACGGTTCAAGAGAACACAAAAACTCCCATAAGCTGCGAGGAATTCTCCTAATTTTTCACGGAAAAATCAAAAATGCTAGAAGTTGAACTCACAAATGCAGCAGCTAACCTTATGACCCTTCCTCCACCTATAAATGAGGCCAACGCGTCAACAGAGGGTCTCCAAACAACAAAAAACAAGGCAAACTGGGACACATTTGAATTATACGACCAGGAAAAGATCGCCAAAACGCTGGCGGAACTTAGACCAAACAACCACTATCAAGACCCTCTACCGGGAAAGTGTGTAAGAGAAATCAGCCACACTCTAGTTCCAATCTGGACTGAGATAATAAATGCCTCACTTGCACAAGGGATCCTCCCTGACTGCCTAAAAACAGGGCAGGTAGTGCCCATCATCAAAAAACCGACAGCTGATGCAACAGACCCAAATAACTATCGACCAGTGACTAACATCCCTCTACTGGCCAAACTCATTGAGAAATGCGTGCAGGGCCAACTAAGCCAACACATCGCTAAGTTCTCGCTATTAGATGATTGCCAATCAGGTTTCAGAACAGGGCACAGTACTGAAACTGCGATTCTGCATATTGTCGATGACGCCCTACAAGCCCTAGACCGAAATCAAACATGCCTACTGATCCTTCTAGACCTGTCATCAGCATTCGACACGGTAAAGCACGAAGTACTAATGACCAGGCTACAAGACAGGATGGGCTTGTCCGGAAACGTGCTGAAATGGTTCAATTCTTTCCTACAGAACAGGACTCAGCGATTCCAGGTTAACCAAGCAATCTCTTCCCCGAGCCCCAATACAATCGGGGTCCCACAAGGCTCAACGTTATCCCCTGATCTATTCAACTTGTATGTAGAACCTCTCACAGAGATCCTTCAAAAATCACAGATATCCTATCATATGTATGCAGATGACACGCAAATATACATGAAGATCGCCTCCCTTGAGGACATTGACCGAATAAACTAGACACTAAAGAGAGCCTTGCAATGGTTAACAATGAACCATCTGAAACTAAATGCCCAGAAAACAGAATTCCTGCTAATCTCACCGACAAGGAGCCAATCTGAAGTTAAGGAATGGACTAAACTGGTGATGGCGCTAAATTGCACCCCGACCCTAGTTAACTCAGCTAAATCACTAGGAATCACACTAGATGAAAAACTCGACATGAAAGAACATATTAACGCAATGGCCAAGAGCGCCCGCTTCCACTTGAATTATTTAAGAAAACTGAAACCCTTTATCTCAGTGATGGATCTAAAACTGGCTATCCAATCACTAGTTATCTCGAGGATCGAATACGGCTGCACCACATTAGCTGGCCTACCAAAAACATCCACAGCACCACTAAAAGCCTGCCTCAACGCAGCGGCTAGACTCATTACGGGAACGAAGAAATTCGATCACATATCTCCTCACCTGAAAGCACTAAACTGGCTACCTTACGAGGCCAGAATTCAAATGAAGATGGCCTGTATTACACATAAAGCGGTTCACTACAACATGCCTAGATACCTTACCAAGAAACTTAAGCTATCAGGAGGTAACAGACCAACTAGAAGCGCAAAAGAGTTACTATTGGGACCAGCCTTTTTCCACAAGATAAAGACCTACAACAGAGCATTCTCCGGAGCTGCCCCCAGAATCTGGAACTCACTCCCTCCAAACATCAGGAAGATTCAAAATACAGTAACATTCAAACGAGAACTGAAGACTCATTTGATGAGTAAATACCCTACATAGAGAATCCGACGGATTACTGTGATGATCATCTACGCTACCAGAGGGTTGTCCTATTCATAAAATTGGAAGATCTATATCTGATAACTGACTGTTTTCCATGGTCAAGCCGAGGCTAGACACGTTACTGCTACCTCATATACTTGTGAACTTATAACTCTATCTCACAGACATAATCTATATAACCGCTACCTCACCCTATTTATTTATCCTTATTATCCTTGATATGCACTGGAATGCCTTATAACCCTACCTCACCGAGCTTGGATTGTTACCATGACACAAGCTAAGCCTTGTTCGTCACCTAATGCTAATTGCACAGACATTAGGAAATATATATCTAATCAAGTCCATACAGTATATTGCCTTCTACCTCATAACTATGTTTTTGTTATTACTGCTACTATGATGTCTACCTGTAATTCTTTCCTTGTTAAGCGCTCTGATACCCACGGGTCTTGTCCGCGCTATACAAAACTCTATAAATAAATAAATAAAATAAATAAAATGGTTACTTCTGCTAACTATAACTGGTGAATTTCTATGTGTGTGTGCGTTTAAATATATTTATCTCTCTCTCTCTCTCTCTATATATATATATATATATATATATTCACTGAAAAAACCATAGGTTATAGACCATATATAGTTAGGAATTAGCATTTAAAAAACCTTATTTTACTCACACAAAACCATTGAAATTCCATATATAGTTAGTTGCACTAACTATATATTGCGCACCCGCAATCCACTGCTGATGATGTCACATATTACATCATTCATGACATGGTCAGTGACATCACTGATGACATCACTGATGACATCTCAAATGACATCACTGATGACATCACTGATGACATCTCATTTGACATCAATGACCACATCACTGATGATATCATTCATGTGACAATACAATGCATCTCCTCACATTTTAATATAACCTCTGTTTCACCCAGTGTTAAAAACAGAGTATAATTTTTGAAACCATTGACACACCAATACTAGTTACTACATACGTACTCACTGATTCCTAAGTCTACACACACATTCACTCATTCACCCATACAATCATTCATACATACAATCACTCATGTTTACAACACAATCATATGCACTCATACACCTATACAGACACTCACACTCTGCCACTCATCCATGGAGTTACTCACACACCTAGTCAGTCCTGTAAAGAATCAATCACACTTCCATTTTCTACTCTATACAGTTAAACATAGAGCACCTTACGTTTTCAACCATATACTAACACATACTTACTCTCTTATACAATCATTGATACAAGTACACATTGATCTGTACAGAGTCACACACCTCCCATCCAGCCACACACACACTCAGTCTCCCATGCAAATACTTGGGCAATCAATCAATAACCCATATAGTTACTCATATAGCTACTGATCAACACATGCAGCAGTTTACAGAACAACAGACATAATGATGCACAAATTAAGACAGTTTAGTCACTAACCCATGCACTCAGTGAGACACATTTAATCACTCACTCATACATTCAGTCATGCACCTACTAAATCCTTCGTCCAGACACTTATACATCCACTCATTCTTCAATATGTAAGACATATTTTAACTTTACAGAAACATAGTCACTGGATGTTGTCATCAGTGATGTCATCAGTGATGTCATTTGAGATGTCATCAGTGATGTCATCAGTGATGTCACTGACCATGTCATGAATGATGTAATATGTGACATCATCAGCAGTGGATTGCGGGTGCGCAATATATAGTTAGTGCAACTAACTATATATGGAATTTCAATGGTTTTGTGTGAGTAAAATAAGGTTTTTTAAATGCTAATTCCTAACTATATATGGTCTATAACCTATGGTTTTTTCAGTGAATTTTCAAGGTTTTGTAAATGCTAATTCCTAACTATATATGGTCTATAACCTATGGTTTTTTCAGTGAATTTCAATGGTTTTTTAATAGCAAATATCATAAGCTGTCGATTGTCAAGTACGTGGTAAGAATTTTTTTTTTCGTGTTTATGCACACTGATCTGCTTTGATTGCTGCCCCCCACCCCTCATTTCTATTAGGAGTACTCTCTCTTTGCAGATAGTGAAGGGTAGTTAACGCAGCCCTTTCCCCCTTTGTAATCCGTCGTGCCTGCTTCTCTCTCCATTTGATTGATTGTTCTCTTTGGTTCATTCTCTATTTACAAACAAGCACAGAGTCGCAATACTCTGTTTAGTCTATGCAGATAGCGAAAAATCGTGTAAAAAAACAAAAGGAATTGAGCAAAATCAGTAGGCCACTAATGGAATCTCTTTTGACCTCGCTAAAATAGAAACATTAGGAACAACCTGTTGAAAATAGCAATGCGTATGTATATAAGCGGCGTTCATTTGTGTTCACAGTACCCCTTGTTGATTGTTTCAATCGAGCATTGAATTGATCTTCTCTACCTGCAAACGAGGAAGAATAGGAATATTCTATCTCCCTTTGCAGATAGTGAAGGGTAGGTAACGCAAGCCTTTAACACGTCGTACCTATTTCATTCCTCATTGATTGATTGATTGTCCGAACATTGACTGTTTGGCAATTAGTTCTTTTTGGAGGTATTCCCTGTTTGCAAATAAACGTAGGAAAATCTTTGCAAGTAGTGAAAAGGTACGTAATGCGGACCGTTCTCCCCCGTTGTAATCTGTCATGCCTATCTACTCCCCACTGATTGATGCACCTTTTTCACCCGGACCATTTACTAGAGATACGTCATCTGGCCCGACCAGAGAGCACCCCTAGTGAAAAGGACATATGCAATAATAACGAAGTGATCACTGTATCCTGTTAACAGAAACTTTACCATGAAACAACCTGGAAAGAAAAAAATAGGAAAACGAAAATCAGTAGGCCACTGATGAACATGAACTTTTATTAAACAACGAACAAAGAAACGATAACATAACGTAATGATAAAACCTATTAATGTCCTAGAAACAAGAAAACGTTAAAATATGCCAGTGGTGAGAGACCAGAAAAACAGTAAGAGAAACCAAATCACCCCTCGCTGTCCCACCGCCTGCCACGCCAAAAAAATCGATAGACTAGGGAAAATGCAAGTCAGTAGAACATCCACCCCCACTCTGGAAACTTCCAAGGTGGGGCAGGGTTCCGGCTACGCCCAGCCGGGAGCAGCCCATATAAGGCAGGTCCTGCTGCCACGCCTCGGCCAGGAGATCCTAACGTAGGGTGTAGCCGGAGGAGAGGCCGAGACCAGCGGGACCCGGCCAGGGGATTGCCTTTACAACGCTGAACAGTTGCAGGGGGGGGGAATGTCTCCTCGACCCTCCCCTCTCTCTCCCAGTCCGGCCGCGGTGGCCCTTGAGAGTTGCAGGTAGTCCCGCCACATGCTCTTCCGGTCCGACCACCAACGGTCGGGGGGCCGAGGCCGACGGGATCCGGCTGCAGCCGATAAACCAAGAAACCCGTTCATGGGGCCAGAGCCAGGGGCGTCCGGCCGACATCCACCGGAAGCCCGGCCCGAAGACGGACGGGACACTTCTTTCTTTTATAATGGCTGCGACAACACTGGAGGGGGATGTCTTGCACATGCCTCCGACCCCCCCCTCGTCCTCATCGCCTGGTCCGGCCATAACAAATCTCAAGCGAGACGCCGTGGGGTGCACTGGGAGGGAGAGACGGTGCGAACAGGCCTCTCCCGCCTCCCCAGGTGGAGGCTTCCCAGCTGCACCCTCAGCGCTCCAGGCGGTGGCATCCTAACAACTACAGTGCTGCACAGTTTCGGAACGACCTAGATAACGGTTCTTCCACTGTGGCCATGCTGCAACGTCTCGCCCGGCAGGGTGGAGCCCGTCCGCTCATGTGACCCCGCGATCACCGGTAGCTGCCGAACTCTCAAAATGGCGGTCGACCTGGCAAGAGCGGGCCCAACATAAAGAAATGGCCCGGTCACTGGTTGACTCCACCACCGTAGTCCTCCACGACCTTGAAGATTCTAGAGGAGCCGCGGGAGTCTCCGACCCCCGATGGGGAATGACTGCCATGATCGCCCGTGGAGTGACGAAACTGTATCCGCGGGACGTCGGCGCTCCCATGCTGGCGCCAGCCTCACTTTGAATTACTACAATCCTGCAGACCTCACTTCCGGTGAAAGCACAGTGTGACCCGGTAGGAAAAATTATTGCACCCCCTCCCCTTTTTGACTGATAGTTCAAACCACCGATCCTTTCCTTTGCCCTTTTAACGGAACTTTGGACTGCCTCCCCCTCTTTTACATTTTCTAGAGAAAACAAAACATTAACCACTACATTAGCATAGCAGTTGACACCAGAACTGTTTTCAAATTGAAAACCAACAACATCTTCAACAGAATCCTTTTTGTTTCTGCTGTGACCCTGCTACAGCACAGGCATTGTCCCCAGCAGTAATTCTGCAATGCCGGTAAGAATAGCTGTGGTGCCTACTGGACTCACTCACCCCCGCGGCGCCCCACGCCGTTTTTTGCTGGGCGGCAACTTACTAGACATCACTTTCGTGCCATCTAGATTTCAGCGCGTTCTGCTGCCTTGGAACTATTCGCACAACAGACCGCTACTGACAAGAATATTTCATTATTGGTGCTGTCAATTTCAATAAATCTATTGGATAATTAAAAAGAAATTGCCACGGTCTCTTCGTTGTTTAAATGTTTTTACTGTTTTTGTTTTGTTGTATATATTTATATGTTATTAAAGTTTTATATTCCTACTACTTTGTTGGAGTGCTATATATTTTTAATGTGACACATAATTGTAAAAACTTTGATGTACAAAGAGTCATTCCTGGAATCTTCCGCTTCAGGCTCGGTCCCCTCCCCAATCACAATACAGGATGGTTTTCAGATAGTAGGAACGCGTGTGCTGTGACGGATCACATCGGGTGTGGGCCTTGATCTACTATAACTCCTTTGAAGAGGGGTGATTCTTTACAGCTGGGGCCATAAACTACATCTGCAGGGCTAGCTGATAGCCTAGGACCGGCCTGGACATTCGGACACAGAGGAAGAGGAGTGTCAGAGGGTGCGGTAGTGAATAGGGCGAAAGGGAGGTGTCGGGCGGGCACAGAGTGTGATTCTCAGGGAAGAGCAGCGCAGATGGGGGAAGGTTTATTGCCCATGCATAAGACAGAGAGCGGTGGTGACCAGTGCCTGGGGGAGATGCTTACGAGGGTGAGGAGCCATGCTACGAATCGATAGCGTGCAGAGAGTGGGTCTGGTCAAGACATCTAAAATGGCTGCCGTGCACGACAAAAGTGTGGCATTTCAAAAAAGGCAAGATGGCGCAGACAATGTTTTTCAACACTTCCTCATTTCCTTCGAATCGAACGTTAACAGACGTTGGGGCATATTACCAAAGTTAAGCGATATTTATCGCTAACGATGCTTACCAACCAATTTTTTACCACTAAGCATCGTCAGAAATTATCGAAGATAAACCTTACTATTATCAAGGTTTATCGCAAATGCGATAATAAACGGCCGCAATGCATGAATATCGCTAAAAACTCAGCGATATTCATGCATTACCGAGCTAATACTCTTAGCCATGTTATCCACCTCCCATTGGATAACATGGCTAAGAACTGCTCAGGGCAGGTGTTACTTTTTGGAGATATTCGCGCTTAGCGCGAATATCTCCAAAAGTTGGTAATAGGAGATAGATATCTTGCATGTTGTAATGCAAGTTATTGTGGTATATGGAACTCATACCATAATCTCTCAGGAAAGCAGAAACTGATCCTTTTGGGACCGCCTAAAAAGGCCTAGGGGGTGAGGAGTACTCTACTTTGCCCCCTTTTCACGTTCCGAACTATTTTATTTTACTCTCTTCTGTAATTACACAAAATACCAGCGATAAGATGCATCGGAGACACACACTGAGAGAAAGGAGGCCGGAGATGAAGAAGACATGTCAAATACACATTGGAGATAATATAGTGGCAGAAGGGAAGTAAATATGAGTAAACTTACCATGTAACATAAAAATGTTGCACTCTATACTATAAGTCTCATTTTATACTACAATCACTTCGCTACAACCTCATAAATTAAAAATAAAAATAAATAATGTCTCAAACAATTTTTGATTTCTAAATATAAATTTATTCTTCAGAATTTTCTAAATTTGAAACAACTAGTAACATGTCCTCATCAGTAATTTCCTCTTCAATCATCTCATCTGGAATCTCCTCATTAAAAGTCTGCAATGATGATTCTTGTAACTCTATGGTCTCCAAACACTCGATAAATTCGCCATCAAGAGATTGATCAAAAAAATCATTCAAGTCATCTCCTCCTTCTGACAATATTTCATTATTGGTGCTGTCCATTTCAATCAATGTAGTGGAATCATTCAAGTCATCTCCTCGTGACAATATTTCATTATTGGTGCTCTCAATTTCAATCAATGTAGTGGAATCATTCAAGTCATCTCCTCCTTGTGACAATATTTCATTATTGGTGCTGTCCATTTCAATCAATCTAATGGAATCATACAAGCCATCTCCTCCTTGTGACAATATTTCATTATTGGTGCTCTCAATTTCAATCAATGTAGTGGAATCATTCAAGTCATCTCCTTGTGACAATATTTCATTCTTGGTGCTGTCCATTTCAATCAATCTAATGGAATCATACAAGTCATGTCCTCCTTGTGACAATATTTCATTATTGGTGCTCTCAATTTCAATCAATGTAGTGGACAATTCAAAAGAAATTGCCACGGTCTCTTCATTGTGAGCCATTTTATTTTGAAATTGCTTGCTGTAAATTGCAGAAAAAAATAATCACTTTCATTTATCGTTTTTAGTAATACATAATATAAAACTAACTTCATCAAGTATTTAGTATAACAGAAGGACTGCAAATAAATAACAGAAAACATTTTTCAAATTATCTTCAAGTGTACAACATAGTTCCCCTTACAAATTAACAACTCACCTTTTTAAAAGTAGCAGAAGTGTTAGTACTGTGTAAATCAAACACCAGAAATTCACCACCAAAAATTCCTCACAAATGTACCTCAGACAGTAGTATCACAAAATGGCTGTGGTTTCCTCTCATTTGACATATATACATAACCAATTAACTTTCATCACACACAAATACAAAACCAAAGTAACATTTTAATTGGTTCTAAATTTCAACACTTTCAAATGTGTTTTCCCCATGCAATTTTCCATAGGACATTTACATACGTCTACAGCCTGAATGGCTGAACGGAATTACACCAAACTTGGCAAAATGGTACATCAAACCTAAGAGGTCAGGAAGGATCTACTATGCCCCCTTATGGTCATTTCCCCCTTCGCTTTGGCCTCCTCTTGTCTCTCAATCCTACCGAGGGACAAGATGGCGGCCGCTACGGACTGTTTGGAATGTTGACAGACGCCGGAGAACCAATCAGCTTCGCAAAGCTCCGTAACGCGAAAAGTACGCGAAGCGGAGCGCTGTTACAGATATATATCTTTTTTTCAACGTTAATTTCTCAAAATCCACTGGAGCACATATATTGAGACCTAGCAAAGGCACATCGGGCTACCAGTCCCTAATATTTTGCCAAGTTTCGTGCAAATCCATTCAGCCGTTCGATTATTATTATTTTGTTTTTTTTTTGCCCCGCGGGGCCCTTTTAAAACCTCCACATCAAACCTAGGGGGTCAGCGAGGATCTACTATGCCCCCTTATAGTTATTTCCCCCTTTGTTTTGACCTCCTCTTGTCTCTCGATCCTACCGAGAGACAAGATGGCGGCCGCTACGGACTGTTTGGAATGTTGACAGACGCCGGAGAACCAATCAGCTTCGCTTCACAAAGCTCCGTTGCGCGAAAAGTCCGCGAACCAGAGCGCTAACCGGTCCGCTGTTAGATATATATCTTTTTTTAAACGTTAATTTCTCAAAATCCACTGGAGCACATATATTGAGACCTACAAAAGGCACATCGGGCTACCAGTCCCTACAATTTTGCCAAGTTTCGTGCAAATCCATTCAGCCGTTCGGGCTAAAAGTGAGGCCAACCGCCCTATGGAAAACTCAATGTTAAAAACACGTTTTGGGACCCCCCTTTTTTCTCGGCCCCCACTGGACGAACCCCCCCCAAATTTTCAAGGGCTGCTCAGAAACAAAATGTGCCATTTTCCTGAAAATTTCAGCCGATTCCGTCCACAAACGCCAAAGTTATTAGACATAGAATTTTCAAAAAACCCATAGAGAAAAAATCCTAACTATATATACCTACTGGCGACCGCCAGTAGGTAATATATATTCACTGAAAAAACCATAGGTTATACACCATATATAGTTAGGAATTAGCATTTAAAAAACCTTATTTTACTCACACAAAACCAATGAAATTCCATATATAGTTAGTTGTACTAACTATATATCGCGCACCCGCAATCCACTGCTGATCATGTCACATATTACATCATTCATGACATGGTCAGTGACATCACTGATGACATCACTGATGACATCTCAAATGACATCACTGATGACATCACTGATGACATCTCAAATGACATCACTGATGACATCACTGATGACATCTCATTTGACATTACTGATCACATCACTGATGACATCATTCATGTGATAATACGATGAACCTCTTCAGACTCTAATATAACCTTAGATACACTCAGTGTAAACAGACACTCACAGACTGTCACTCATCAATGGAGTTACTTACACACCTAGTCAGTCATGCAAAGAATCAATCACACCTCCATTTTCACAACTATACAGTTATACACACCTTACTTATTCAAACATATACTAAAACATATTTACTCACTTATACAATCCTGGATACAAGTGCACAATGATCCATACAGCCACTCACACATTCACTGGCTCTTATGCACATTATTTATATATATCAACTCTCACATGTACTGTATTTTACATATGTACTTACTTTGACATGTAGCACTGAGATATCTATTCACTCACCAATACAGTCATGCACACAGTCAACCGCTCATACAGCTGTTTCCACATGCACTTTTGAACCCATACATCTATGCACAGAGTCATACACCTCCCAGCCACCCACACACACACTCAGTCTCCCATACAAATGCTTGGGCAACCAATCAATAACCCATATAGTTACTCATATAGCTACTGATCAACACATGCAGCAGTTTACAGAACAACAGACATAATGATGCACAAATTAAGACAGTTTAGTCACTAACCCATGCACTCAGTGAGACACATTTAACCACTCACTCATACAGTCAGTCATGCACCTACTAAATCCTTCATCCAGACACTTATACATCCACTCATTCTTAAATATGTAAGACATATTTTAACTTTACAGAAAAATACAGTCACTGGATGTTGTCATCAGTGATGTCATCAGTGATGTCATTTGAGATGTCATCAGTGATGTCATCAGTGATGTCATTTGAGATGTCATCAGTGATGTCATCAGTGATGTCACTGACCATGTCATGAATGATGTAATATGTGACATGATCAGCAGTGGATTGCGGGTGCGCGATATATAGTTAGTACAACTAACTATATATGGAATTTCATTGGTTTTGTGTGAGTAAAATAAGGTTTTTTAAATGCTAATTCCTAACTATATATGGTGTATAACCTATGGTTTTTTCAGTGAATTTTCAAGGTTTTGTAAATGCTAATTCCTAACTATATATGGTCTATAACCTATGGTTTTTTCAGTGAATTTCATTGGTTTTTTAAAAGCTAATATCTATAGCTGTAAAATGTATTCTTCTTTAAATCCAAAAATATATTTTATATGTTTATTAATAATTTTTTTAAAATATTTTTTTTGTTTCGCTCCCGGTCCGCGAACCGGGAAGCTTTCCGTTAGCTCAAATTGATGCCGCGACCCGGTCCGCGAACCGGTAAGAAATCAACATAGTGACGGTATCGCGTTGCCGCGTAATGCGTCTTATGACGTACTGCGTTAGCGCACCCGGAAGTGCCCCGGGGCGCGGACTGAGGCGCGAAACGCAGCTCTCCGGAAGCGATCCGCGGCGCGTCACGAAAGCGCGATGTATCGCGTTGCCGCGTAATGCGTCTTGTGACGTACCGCGTTAGCGCACCCGGAAGTGTCCCGGGGCGCGGACCGAGGCGCGAAGCTCAGCGACCCGGAAGCTAAACGGGGCGCGTTCCGCAGCGCGTAACATGAGCGTGAGAGGTCATGTGACTTGTTAATAAAACTTTTCATTGGTTCATTTCACTTTTGGTTTCATAATGATGTAAGGCTAGGTCAGGTGACCTAAAAATAACACTTTTCATTGGTTGAGAAGTATTGTTTTTCCCAAATGATGAAAACCCCTCCTTCTTTCCTCACTCTGACTTTCATCATTGTGAGAGGAAGACCTTTATTACTATATCAGAAATGGCTTCAGTAGTTGCTTCAGCTGGTGGACCCCCACCACCACCTCCACCTCCTCATGGGAAGAGAGGACCACCTCCCCAGGTGATGACCAACACTGAGGAGGAAGAGGAAGAAATGGATGAAGAGGAGGGAGAAGAACCACAGTTCTTAGAAGAAGTGCCCCGGGTTTCCCATAAGAAAGCCAGTTTCATCTGGCAGTTTTATTCGATCCCTCCTGGCCAAAAAAAAGTGAATGCGAGGTATGTCACCTGCCTCATCTGTAAAGAAAAATTATCCAGAGGGACGGATAAGAAATATAGTTATGGCAACCATACTATGCACAGGCACATGACAAGGAAGCATCCACTCAATTATAGCCGGGCGGAAATACGGGATTTGCAGGAAAATCCAAGATCAACTCCTGTGGCCAGATCAAGAATATCCATTTCATTGACACCAGCAGAGGCACGGGAAACTGTGCCAAACATACAAGAACATTTTGGCCACATGATCCACACTTGTATGCACTGTCGTGCGTTGTTAGCATGTGGCAATATGAGCATAAATGCTATCAACCTGGCGTATGAACACCATAATTGCCCTAACCGCCCCCAGTAATTTTTTTTTTGCTCCTGTTGAGCCCTTTTCAATGCCTGTTTTTTGTTGTTTCCCCCCCCAAAAAAACCCCAAAAAATATATAAAATCGTTCAAAAAATACAAAAAAACAAAAAATGTTCCAAAAAAAAAAATATATATAAAACAACAAAAATATTTAAAAAAAAGTTCTTTTCAGAACTACCTTCCCTTTCAAAAAAAATTGCTAGAATGTTTAGCACTCTGGCAAGCTCTATTTCTTTTGGTTCGCTTCCCGGTTAGCTTCCCGGTACGCGGACCGGGAGCTAACCCCAAATTTTTTTTTTTTTTAAAAAGAGTAAGTATAAGGAAAGTAAACCGAGAGTGATGTTAAAAGAAAGACAGCTATAGGGAGTAAAGAAGAGATACTGTTTAATAGATCTATTTACCGAAGAAAAGACGGAAGAGGGTATAATTGTGAAAAACAAAATAGATAACGAAGTGAAAGAAAGAAAAAGAGAGTATAACATTAACAAAGAAGAGTTTCTTGGAGAATGTGAGTGAATGTTCAAAATAAGATTAAAACATGAGGAATAACAGAGAGAAAAAATAGAAAACAGAAAACAAAAAATAACAGAAAAAGATTAATTGAAATAGCAAAGAAATGTAAGTAACATAGAGCCATATCATCAACATAGGCAATAAAAGTTTTGCAGCTTTTATTGGCAGAAATGTGTCGCTAAAGCTGCTTTTGCTGCAGAAAACTGCCGCTAAAACCACTTTTGCACCAGTTTTCTGCCAATAAAAAGAGCAATAATTTTATTGGCTGTGTTCATAATATGCCCCTTAGTGTGCTTCAACTACACAGAGAAAGCATTATGAACAAATAGTGATAGAGTGATCAGTCAAAGACACTAAGAGTAATAGAGACGGAGTGAGTGAACAAGAGTGAGGAACTATGAGAAGAGAGGGACTGAGAAAAAGAGTGGAAGGAGTTGAGTAAGTAGGTAATAGAGAAAGGAATGAGGGAAGTAGCAAAGGCAGGAAACTGAGGGTTAAAGAAATGAAGCAGTGGAACTAATAGAAGTTAAATGTGATAGAAATGTAACGAAAAGAGTACAAAACATTTACCTTATAATTGTCGTTAAATTACTCACTTTTTGTTTTTATACTTTCAATCTGTGAAAGAGAGAACAAACATTTGAAAAATATTAAAACATGTATTTAAAAATTACAAAAGACAAGGGAAAAGATTGAAGGACAAACAGTTTTTCAACAACTTTGACACTTACAGAAGCTTCTGCTTCTCCAGGCCCCCTACACAGTCCTAAAGATATACATTTTAAACTAACAGTATCTTGATGCAGATGAAGTGAGGCCTATCTTAAAACATGGTGCATCTTTTGCATTGCTGTTGTCTCAGAAAAGTGTCACAAGACACTAAAATTTTAAATAATTGCTTCAGGATGCCAATAAGATGTCTCCTATCCAGAGGTTTGTTTGAGGTGAGGCCTACTCAGGGTTGCAGATGAAATTTCGAGTTGTTGAAGAGAATAGAGGACATAATATATGTGAAGGTCTACCAATGAAGTGAGTCATGTCCACTGCACTCTTGAACAAAGTCCAAACCTCCTATGTTTCCCTGGACAGACCTAAACTTGATCTACACAATGTGCTTCGTAATGATAGGAAACACAGGTGATGTAAATGAAATACGTGCAATTTATTTTGCTCATTTCACAATCACATCACTTGTGTTTCCTTTGCTTAGGTATCTGATTGTGCAGATGTAGTCTAGCATATGAAAGAATACGCAGAAGCGCAGCACTGCATGCAACAACTTTGACACTTACAGAAGCCTCACCTTCTCCATGCCTCCTACACAGTTCTACATATACATCATAAATGCAAACAGTACAGAATTAATTATACATGTTAAATGGTTTATTTTTGCTGTTCTCAGAATGTATCAAAATTCACTAAAAACAGTGACTTGAAGGTATTCATCATATAACAGCGGGGAAAAAAAAACACAATCAAAATGATTGTGTTTAAAAAACCCATACAACATAACAAATCAGAATTCAGAACTCCTTAAAGTTAACTTACTTTCCATGACGTCAAAGGATGTCCTATGAACAGCTTACACTCTGTTGTGCTGTTATTACTTTCAGCCCGCCACTTTCTGAAAGAAAATCTCCATCGTTTTTAAAAACATGTTACATGCAATA
The DNA here is from genome assembly GCF_964261635.1 of Lissotriton helveticus. Taxonomy (NCBI): domain Eukaryota; kingdom Metazoa; phylum Chordata; class Amphibia; order Caudata; family Salamandridae; genus Lissotriton; species Lissotriton helveticus. Next base: position 1,744,617,382 of record NC_136067.1, read on the forward strand.
AATGACTTCTTGCTCTCTACCACAAGTTTCCACAAGGCCAAATCTTGTCAGAGCCATTTATAACTCTTGGATTTCTTGTAAGCCAATCCCGTCATTTGGCATTTCTGCAACTTTCAGAATTAAAATGTTGAAGATCATTTTCACAATCCAGGAATAGTAATATCTTCCTCTTCTTGCTCAGTCATGTTCTACATTTCCTATGACACTGATACTGCTTACTATGAAGCAGACTTACACTAACTCTATGACTAGTACAATTATTTAATTCTCTACATCACTTTCAATCACAAAGCAATGTAAAACAGTAGACAGCATTGCAGACTTACATTCCCTCTACTCTATGTTTTGATTGGCTGCTTCAATTAGCTTATAAAAAGAAATAGTTTTTCTGTACTCATTCAAAGTGCACTTATTTCTCCATGACGTCCAGTCTTATGGTTAGAAGTTATGTCTCTGAACTACACTTATCCTCAAGGCCAAATTGTGTAGGAGCCATTAGAACTTCTTGAAATTCCACAGAGCACATCCCGAGATTATTTCCCTAAAATTTTGGTTTTAAAAACACCAGGTAAGAGTTTTTAAGGTCATACGGCAATTTTTTTTTGAAAATTAAAACAGAATCGTTGCAGAATGACCAGCCATTTCTAGACTTTAAATAAGCTGTGTAATGTCCTGATGTTATTGAAGGGCCGTCATGATATATAATTGCTGCAGTTACAAAAGTCCTTCCTGATATTGACAACTGCGAAGCTACAAAATTTTTAATTAAAGTTGTCAATTTTGTTCAATCAGGCCTACATCGTTGGAACATTAAAATGACATACTGGCCATATGTTCGTATAAATAATGTGGACATCATTTCAGATTTACATTGGCTACACTCCATGTTGTGATCAGCTGCTTTTACTAGCTTATTAAAGGAGACTGATTTACTGTCTGGCAAAGTTAAATATATAAATCTTTCTGAGTCTACACTAGTAGTACTTGATACCATACAGTTCTCGCAGTCATGCTGCCATTGATAAGAAAGCCCAAACAGCTGATCTACATCTACACCTTCAGCATGCAATACATCAAGCATATACATTAAAAACTCCTGACAATCTTGCTGAATATTTTGAGAGAATTGTGTTTGGCCTGAACATCTGTCTAACAGATTTCGAATTTCAGACACACTTTCTATGTTTGTTCTATCAGTGCTACATTTCTCTAACACAGAATTTAACAAACTGCAAAATCTTTGATCAGAATTGACCACAATCTCTTCTTTTACATTTTCTAGAGAAAACAAAACATTAACCACTACATTAGCATAGCAGTTGACACCAGAACTGTTTTCAAATTGAAAACCAACAACATCTTCAACAGAATCCTTTTTGTTTCTGCTTGTAATTTTAGGTTCATCGACTTTTCGTCTTTTTGCTACAACCTCCCCAGTATTGGTCACATTTCTTCGTTTCCGGCCTACCACACGTTTCTCAAACAAAGGATACTGAGGTAAATGTGGCGCATACTCTCTTCTTAACCTATTGTATTCCTTAACACAATCTAGATCCGCACAAATGTTTGTGACATCACACTCAATCAAGTACAATCCCGATAAAGTTCTAACTCGTGACAATGCCACATATGCCATACCCTCCTTGAACACAGAACTGCCAATATTCACCAATGCACAGTCTACACTTAAACCTTGCGATTTATGGATTGCCACCGCATATGCCAAGCAAACAGGAAACTGCTTACGGCGAACATATAAGTCTTTTACAAGCAAAAATCTAGCAGAGCAACGACCAATTAGCTGTACTTCCTCAATGCCATCAAATTTAATTTTTAAAAATTCAATTCCATCTCTATTTCTGTATTTTACAAAATCAACAACATTACCCATTGATCCATTTACCAGACCTCTTTCAACATGTAAATTCCTTCTTAAAATTATACGTCAGTTCAAGCACACATTCAGAGTCTTTTCAAAACCTGCAGTTTTAGATATACTCTTCTCTAATGAATCCAATTTTGTTTTCAGATTCTCAGACAAAATAATTGTTGATCCCATATGCTCTACTCTGTCAATAGCTTCCAGTTTCACAATCTCTTGCTTTTCTAAATGCAACATTTTGTTGTTGAATTTGGCACATTCTGCAAGAGTTGGCATCAAACATATTCCAGATTTCTTATCAGTAATTTTCTGAAAAATATTCTCAGGCAAGACATCTTGTTCTGGATATAAATTTGACAGTAATCGTGCATGTAAAGCTTCTTTCCCATGCTCGGTCACTTTTCCAATTCTAACATCTTGTAGAATAGTCTTGTAAACTTCATCCTTCGCCTGACGCATATTTTCATGCAGTTCAGCATAATTGAAGTTTAACCATATATTGACGTTGCCAATGCTGCCTAGGCACTTCCTGGTATCTTCATGCGTGAGCATTTTGAACACAGGTTGCCCTTTCACTGGTGTCAGCTGCAAAAGATCTCCGAAAACAATGATGTGTTTGCCACCAAATAACACATCATACTCTGTTTTGAGAACTTCTTGCATTCTCAAATGCACAAAGGCAAGCATGACATTGGAAACCATGCTTACTTCGTCAATGATAAGAAGTTTCATTTTCCTCAAGATTCTTGAAACTTCAAAACAAGCATCTCCAGATAGCTTGTGATATTGTAATTTGTTGTCATGCTCCACTGGCAGCATCAGTAAACGATGTAAAGTAATCCCTTTAATGTTATGTGCTGCCAGTCCAGTTGGAGCGGTGACAACACAAGACAGCGATGACTCTGTCCTTTCCTGCAAATAGCATGAAATTGCTTTAATGAGGAAACTTTTTCCAGTTCCCGCTTCTCCACTCACGTACAGTCGGACAGGCGTCAACGACGTACATGAGCACTCTTTCTTGTCATGACTTAATCCATGATCAATTTGCATGGTAACTTCGTCATATATTTTCCTCTGCTCAACGTTGAGTTGTCTTTCCAACTCTTCTAAGTTAACCGCATCCTCCTGAGCATGTGCCATGGCTCTTTCCACTTCATTCATGGCAGTGGCAGCTTCATTTTCGATAACAGGTCCTCCTAGTGGATCCTGACTCAATGAAGCAGAACTCTGACTGTCCTGAGAACTGTCTCTGGCAATCTCGGCTGCAATCGTTGCTTCCTGCTCAATTTCCGCATTCAACATTTCTACATATTTGGGAAAAGCAGGACATTCTATGGTCTCCTTGGCGGCATTGAAAGAGTCTTCGTAACAGAGGAAATCTCCAAGCAGTTCCTCTTCTGCACGCCAAGGCTTGAAAAGTTGCAAAAGTGCTAAATAGAAAAACTCCTTTTTTTCAGGAGATTCGCCACTCAATTTTCGATGGTTTACCAAGTGGCATTTTCTTTGCTTGACCAGACATCCCTCACTTCCTATTACAGCATACACTCCTTTCTCAGTATCTTCTTTGATGTTCCTCTTGAATATGTAATTTTGAAGAACCTCATACAGACAAACATTGTCGAGGTGACTGCTTCTATTTGGATAATATGTATCCAACATGTTGGTCTTCAAAATGTCGGTACTGTTTGGCTCCTTTTCCACCAAATACTCAATTTCCCGCACAGGTTTCAGAACTCGATTACGCGTTGCAGCAAGACCAAGACTCGCCCAAATGATACTCCTGGACTTGGCATAGAGACTTGCTGAAGACAACCGGTCAGAGCATTCGTAAGCTCCAATTTCTCGATGCGACAACATCTTCAGACTGAAACTGTACAACTTCTTGCTGAGGCTCTTTTCATGGGAAATGTCCTCCCACATATCCTTCAATTCTGTCTTCTCTTTTTTGGTGATGTAAGACGTCACATACCGAGCCACAGCCATACAGTTATCAGCCACAAACTGTATATCCATGTTAGCATTCCACATGGACAAAATCACCGGGTTGTAGTCGTTGATGTACTTGGACTCTTCGTTCGTCTTCAAATTGTATGTGTTTTTAGGTGATTTCTTCATGACATTATGTCGCAGCGAAGACATCAAACTGTTTACTCTTCCTTTAGAAATCACCGGTCGTGGAAAGCCGAAACGACATTTGGTGTAGAACTTGTCCTTGTTTCGGAATTTACGACGGCAGTACTTTCCACATCGATGGCTTTGGAAACGCAGAACTTTTTCTCTTAGGCTTTTCTTCTCCTTTGCGTTTGGAACAGCACACGTAGAATACTGTTGGATGAAACTCATCACTGAGTCTTCTGGATCCGTTCCAAATTTAGGTGCATCCTTGATCCACAGCAACATATGTATATGAGGAGCACCTCTTGCTTGGTACTCCTTTCTCCAGAAGAAATCCAACACCTCTCCAAGAGGTGGATTCTTCTTATTCATGATGAAAGACATCATAGCTTCAAATCTATGATTGAAGTACCTACATACATTGACTGGATCCAAAGAGCACAGTTCTCCGGGTGTCTTGAATTCGATGTTATCTACGTTAGCATTTGCCTCTCGTAGAAATTCAAGTAAGTCTTCCCAGCCATACTCGGCACAGCTCAGAGTGAGGAACCATGTGGGAGTACCTAAGTTCCTCAGCATACATTTTAAATCACCATGACGACGGTACCAGTACTCATTAGTACCACGCTGACACGCCATGAGATTAATCAGGTGAGAATCCAAAATACTGTCTTGGACATTGACTTTATCCATAAAGTCACTTGCCGAGATGTTTTGCATGTGTATACCACTTTTCAAGATGTGGTTCACTGCATATGACAGTCCAGACAGATCGCTTTCAAACAGGAGATGAAACAAATAAGGAATGCATTGTCGAAACCTAGCATCTCCTGCATACAATCGCAAAGTCCGGTATTCAGAAGCAGGAATTTGATGAGGTCGCTCATCATATCTTCCTCCCTGACCTGTTGGAAAAAGCTGTGGGAAACACCGAGCTTCCAAACTTTCCTCCCAAACACTAATGGGACTCCCTTTGGCTTGTTTCATTTGAAACAACTCAATAGCATTCCCCATGACTTCCTTGGAATGCAAAGGATGAACACTATAATGTTCATATATTTCTTCACTAGTAGAGGGTTCTACTTTCTCAATTTGACCAGCCCACAAATCGCTATCCTCTTCCTCACTTACTTCCTCTTCTGCAACATATACATTCTTATAGTATTTATTATTTTTTTTCAAATACAATGTTGCCTTTTTAACTTTCCTAACATCTACTAAATCTTGCCATATTTTCTTATTCTTTGTCGGAACCCCATTAACTAAGATAACCAGAGGTTCCTCTTCCACTTTTTCTACTCCAATTGTGTTAATGTTTTTCTTCAAATCTAGAGGCAAATAAACAACTCTTCCCTTTAATCCTCTCTGTAAATCTGATGGAGGCAATTTCCCTGTCTTTGGCTCCATTCTTACAATAGCCTGAAAGGGATGGATACTTTGAATCAAAATAGATTCATAAGTATTTAAATCCTTCAATTCAGAAGGAATCTCAACCAATTCCAGATTATTATGAACTGCTCTAGCAGGCATCTGGTTTTGATTTAATTTGCAACAACAATAAGTACACACACGTTGATCCAATCCCAAATCAAAACAATTTTCTACCATCAAGTATGTTGCAAAATTCTTCCATTCACTATTATTTTCCCTTTCACTTTTTGCATATAAATCCACTAACTTAGTCTGATTCTTATAATAAGTGCGTCGACAACACACACAAGTGAAATTTGGCCTCTCACTTGATTTGACCTGAAATGTGACAATTTCCCTCCGGAAATTATCTGTACTGGAAACCTGTACACTATCTTCCACATTACCCGCTTCTTCTTGGTCAATTTCAACATTCTCCTCTTTACTTCCAAAGTAACAAAACTCAATTTCTTCACATATATTCTTCACATCTATTTCAGAACCATGCAAAAGAGCAGCGCATAATTGTTTAAGCATAATTGCTGGACTCTTAGCATAATACAACATTCTAACTAATTTCCTCACTTTATTATGATGCACTGCTAGCATTCTGAAATGATGAAAAACACTCTGGCATACTCTCCTGGAAAGACAAGCCAGTGAATGACCATGCAAACCTGTCACTTCTCTCACTCTGCAAGGATATAATTCTTGCAACAACCTTATTTTCTGCTTCAAACTTTTCTTATTAAATGACCGTACAAAATCACAAAGCAAATTGATGGAATCCTGTCGCACACTACAAATACTACTACACTTCCAGGTGTACACAGGACCCTTAGCACGTCTTCCTAAAACCTCATTACCTAACACCTCTTCTGCCTCTGTTGTCACAAGTTTTTCTTTTTCAACTGGACAACCATCTTTCACTTCATAAGCACGACCACTGGTGTCAACTGCATGCACCAAATCATTATCCTGGAAATAACTCTCCTCATTAAAAAATGCCTCACAGCTTGAACTATGAATCCATTCTCCAGAAAAAACTTCACAAAAATTACTACGATTAACTATTCTCTTCCATCTACTATTTCTTTTGAAATCATAAATTGCCTTGTTTAGCTTCCTAATTCTATTGATTATCAAAATAAATAACTTACGTTTAATTTCAAATGCCTGATCAATAACTTTCTCAACTTCTTTTTTTCTCTTATAAAAAAACACTTTCTGTTGACCTTTCTTAATATTTTTTAACAAATTGCCAATTATCCTGTTGCGGAACATTCGTTTACGAATGTCCCTAAACTGTTGTTTCCTTCTACTATCATGCACAGAGTTATCTCTTGCTCTAGCAGTAACATTTTTGATTGGCCTTTCCTTTCCATTTGAATTGGTTCTCTTTTTATGGACTGAAACATTTTCTGTAGTAATATTTTTTTTACTACACATATTTCTTATGAATGTTTTTGTACTCTTACCCGGTGCTTTCTTCGTGACTTGACAAATCTTTTTGTTAGAGGACTGCTGCTTCTTTTGATTCACCTGCTGTCTTTGACGTTTTGCAGCCTTTCTCTCTCTTTCTTTCGCTGGCATGGTGAAATGTTGAAATGATCTGCAGTTGAATCTGTGGTAAAATATATTAAAAAATGTTATTAACCACTATTACCAAACAGTAAATCAATAACAGTGATCAAAAACTTAACACACTACTTGACATTTTAAATAGAAGATTTTTTAGTCCTTGGCAAATTTACAATACAGAAATAGCAGAAAAGAAATGGAATTTATGTTCATGTTACCTGTGCTATTTTATATGTGAATCTGATCTAATTTTATGAGCATATTTTAATATTTTATTGAAGACACTACACATAACCTGTTTTTGAAGGTGTCTTTATTTTTAAATTAAACGGTTTACACTTTTACTTTTTATTTATTATAAATTTTAAAAATAAATGTTTATAGTTCCATAGGCTCAAGCAGGTCAGCTTCCCACCCTATGTCATATAATTCGGACAAATCTGCATCCTCATCACGCTCTTCTTCATCCTCAGGATTTAAATCATCCAAGGTATCAACATCCACTGATGTTTCAATTACAAGTTCAATGATGAGGTCAAAATCAACTGATTGCAGATTGTCGCTCATGTTGATGTTGTCTTTATCTTTAAAGAAAGATAACAACAATGAGATGTTGCAGAGTAAGAGACAAATCTCAGAGATTATAATAGTAAACTTGTTTAACAAGAGTAACATTTTGCAGCTATTATTTAGCCATGTCCAGCGATGCTGAGCAGGTGAAGCCTATGTCTAATTTTTCAGTGAACATGACTCATCTCTTCTTAACCTTGGATAAGCCTCACCAACTCTGTGTCCCCTGCACATACTTAAATGTAAAGGGACAGATTTATGTTAAATGGCACATCCCCAGGCATGCACCAGTTAACGTGCACCGCTGCTCTGCCACCCATGGTGTGCCGTATTTACAATCAGATAGGAGAAAGCTGCGTCAAAACCCTGCGCCTGCTTTAAGCAGGCATAGGTCTTGACGCAACATTGTGGAGATGGGGCACCCCTGAGCCTTGCTTGAGCTGCATCGCACTTGCGATACAACTCCAGCAATCACTACCTTTACAGCACAGATACGTCACGCATCTGTGCCATTTTTGCCCCATGATGCCCCGCATTGTAAATGCAGCAAACCATGGGTGGCGGAACAGCGGCGCAGGATGACTGGCACATCCCTGGTGATGCGCCAGTCATCATAAATCTATCCCTAAGCTTCTTATCTTGTTACAGATGAACCGCCATATGTACCATCAAACTATTTTGCATTTCCTAAATAGCGAATTTTAAGGAATAAATAGCAATTCTTTACAATTCCTAATTTGCAATGAGCAAATTGCTAATTGCAAATTACCCATTCATTTCCATGGGCTAGGAGGCTCATAGGAATGAAGGTACAATTTGCGATTAGCAATTAGCTCATCGCAAATTAGGAATTTTTCCAAGGGTGCAGGGGTGTCTCAAGAACACCCTGCTGCACCCCTGAAAAAGAAATTTGGGGGCATATGGCGCACATACATGCCCTAAGGGCATGTATTGGCGTCATATGGCACCTTTTGTTTTTTGGAAAAAAAGCTTTTTGAAAAGAATTCGCAAATTACCACAAACTAGAAGTTGGTGGTAGTTTCCAAATCCTTAATGTCATTTTTTACATATTTTTTGTTTGATACATTGCATTTAAGTAATCACAAAATTTGCAAATCCTTCAGTGCAATCGCAAAATAAGGAATAGCAAATTTTGCTATTCCTTATTTTGCATCAAACTTGTTTGATACATACCATTTGTCTAATTAGCATTCGCAAAGGCCGAAATTCGCAGAATTTTGATCTTTGCGAATGCTAATTAGCTTGATACATATGGCCCCAAGTGAGGCCTGTCTTGCAACATGGTGCATCTTTTGCATCACTGCTGCATCGGTTTCATGTGGCACGTTTTTTTTACACCATGACACATCTGCCTAAGTGCATCAATTTGTAATTTTGTCGCCACATAGCAAATCTTTTGCACCGCCGCTGCATCATAAAAGTGACGCACAGTGGCGCAAAAGAGGCATACACCTATCATAAATCTGTCCCTAGCATTTTAAATGATTAATCCAGGATGATGATAAGGTGTGGCCTATCCAGAGGTTTGTTTATGGTGAGGCCTACTCACAATTGCAGATTAAAGTTACGCTTGATAAAGAATACAGAGGAGATAATACATGTAAAGGCCTACCAATGAAGTAAGTAATGTCCACTTTATTGCGCCAGTCATCATAAATGTATCCCTAAGCTTCTTATCTTGTTACAGATGAACCGCCATATGTACCATCAAACTATTTTACATTTCCTAAATAGCGAATTTTAAGGAATAAATAGCAATTCTTTACCATTCCTAATTTGCAATGAGCAAATTGCTAATTGCAAATTACCCATTCATTCCCATGGGCTAGGAGGCTCATAGGAATGAAGGTTTAATTTGCGATTAGCAATTAGCTCATCACAAATTAGGAATTTTTCCAAGGGTGCAGGGGTGTCTCAAGAACACCCTGCTGCACCCCTGAAAAAGAAATTTGGGGGCATATGGCACACATACATGCCCTAAGGGCATGTATTGGCGTCATATGGCACCTTTTGTTTTTTGGAAAAAAAGCATTTTGAAAAGAATTCACAAATTACCACCAACTAGAAGTTGGTGGTAGTTTCCAAATCCTTAATGTCATTTTTTACATATTTTTTGTTCGATACATTGCATTTAAGTAATCACAAAATTTGCAAATCCTTCAGTGCAATCGCAAAATAAGGAATAGCAAATTTTGCTATTCCTTATTTTGCATCAAACTTGTTTGATACATACCATTTGTCTAATTAGCATTCGCAAAGGCCGAAATTCGCAGAATTTTGATCTTTGCGAATGCTAATTAGCTTGATACATATGGCCCCAAGTGAGGCCTGTCTTGCAACATGGTGCATCTTTTGCATCACTGCTGCATCGGTTTCATGTGGCACGTTTTTTTTACACCATGACACATCTGCCTAAATGCATCAATTTGTAATTTTGTCGCCTCATAGCAAATCTTTTGCACCGCCGCTGCATCATAAAAGTGACGCACAGTGGCGCAAAAGAGGCATACACCTATCATAAATCTGTCCCTAGCATTTTAAATGATTAATCCAGGATGACGATAAGGTGTGGCCTATCCAGAGGTTTGTTTAAGGTGAGGCCTACTCAGGATTGCAGATTAAAGTTACGCTTGATGAAGAATACAGAGGAGATAATACATGTAAAGGCCTACCAATGAAGTAAGTAATGTCCACTTTATTGCGCCAGTCATCATAAATGTATCCCTAAGCTTCTTATCTTGTTACAGATGAACCACCATATGTACCATCAAACTATTTTGCATTTCCTAAATAGCGAATTTTAAGGAATAAATAGCAATTCTTTACCATTCCTAATTTGCAATGAGCAAATTGCTAATTGCAAATTACCCATTCATTTCCATGGGCCAGGATGCCCATATGAATGAAGGTGCAATTTGCGATTAGCAATTAGCTCATCGCAAATTAGGAATTTTTCCAAAGGTGCAGGGTTGTCTCAAGAACACCCTGCTGCACCCCTGAAAAAGAAATTTGGGGGCATATGGCGCACATAAATTTTAACAACATTCCTTTACCTCAAAAACGATTTTCAATTCATAATTTGAAAACACTGCCCACAGGGAAATTACTTAAAATGTCCTTAAGACACATGAAAGTGTTTTTTGATTGCCTTTCCAGCATGGTTGGGTCACTTTTAACATGGCTATGTAACACAAACATTTAAAATCTAAATTTGCCATGCACAGGTGGGAGCATATTTACAAGCAATTTGCGCCACAGAGAAAGGTCTTACATTAAAATGGGAAAAATAACATCAGGGACAGTCAATTGCCTTATAAAGAAGCATACACCATTATGTCCTTGTCATAAATTTAAAAACAATTCCTTTTCCCCAAAAACGATTTTCAAATCATAATTTCAAAACACTGCACATGGGAAAATTACTTAAAATGTCCTTAAGACACATAAAAGCGTTTTTTGATTGCCTTTGCAGCATGTTTGTATCACTTTTAACATGGCTATGTAACACAAACATTCAAAATCTAAATTTTCCATGCACAGGTGGGAGCATATTTACAAGCAATTTGCGCCACATAATTCATAATTTTCTCCTTAAAGCACACTATTCTCTATCTAAATTAAAGAAATATTTTCTCACCTTAGCAAATACTTTGAGTTTGAAAACAGTCTCAGAAACACACCAATTTGTCTTCAGCAGAGCAAAAGGTATGCACTCCAGAGTCTGCAGCTATCAAAAGCACAGAAATGCTGTAATTCTTCACACATATCTCTCATGTCACCCAATCAAAACTCTTCCCTCACTTTTTTTCAAATGAAAACCCTTCCCCCCTCTGCCATTTCATGCCTTTTCTGCATGGCAACCACCTCTTGGAAGACCTCTGGTGTTTGCAAGTTCACACAACAATGTTGCAATTGAACTCTGAACTCTCAGTGCACCTGCATATCCAGTGCATTCTTTCATTTAATGATTTTTTATTGACCATTCAAGATACATCTTTCAAATAACTCATCCATGCACCCTAACTTTCTGTTTTCAGCAATCAAAATCCACCAATCACTGTTACTGCTTCATGAACACAGAAACTCCACAGTTTTTTTCATTTTAAACTCTCATTTTTTCAACTGCCATTTCATTGCCACACTTCATCTGACTGCAGGAGAACCTTCTCTCACCATGTTTTCTGTCTGGATTGTTGGACATAGTTATATCCACTGGGCTCACAGGTATGCTGAGAACAGAAAATTACCTAACCTCAATTTACAAGATGTGGAAATTAAGTGGTTTGGCCACAGAGGATTAAAATGTCACCAATTGATACCATTGGTGAAAACCTTTATGCATTTGCCCAAACCTGACCTGTTAATTGTGCACTGTGGAGGTAATGATTTGGGCACTTTGACTGGGGTAGGTCTGGAAATGCTTTTAAAGGACACCTTTGAGCAATTAATGGCACTTTTTCCTCAGACTGCCTTGGTATATTCAAATATATGCCAAAGACAGAAATGGAGGTGGTCAAACCAATTTTGTCCACAAATTGAGAAGTCGAGGAAGCATGTAAACAAATCTGTTTCAGCTTACATGAGAGACCATGGAATGGGCTCCATGTACAACAATAACTTGCGTTACTACATGCAAGATATCTACAGAGGAGATGGAGTTCACTTCTCAGATGAGGGCAACAGAATTTTCACTCTGAATTTAAGACTGTGCATTGGTACCTACTTATAAGTACCTAAATGTACCATAAACCCAAAAGCTCTTCTCAGAGCTACCCTACATCTGATCACTCACAATTATTATTTTACTGTAACATTTTTCACAAATTTTCAACAAAGTACGCTCCCTGGGGCGCTACCCGGTACGCAAACCGGGAGCTAACCTCGAGAAATTAAAAAAAAATTTTTTTTTAAAAACCTTTATTCATATAAGCAGAGCAATACAAGCGCAGGCCTACAACCACTGGGGCCGGCCGCAAAATCAGGAGATCAAAAACAGAGCAGTTTAGACGTGTATGGTAAAAAGTAAGTACAGTATAGTCGTGAGATGTGGTCGTAACACAGGAAGCGAAAGGATAAAAAAGGTTTCATTTTTATGATTTTAAGAGGAGGCAGCGGCTATATCTACCAAGGCGCCATGCAACACAGTCAGAGAAAAGGAGACGGGAGGGGTATATCCCCCCATGCAATCAGTTTTTCGCACATATAAGCCTCCTCAGCCACCCTCACAAAACCTAGGGGGTCAAGATAAGTCTACCGTGCCCCCTTCTACCCATTCTGAACATTATTTGCCCTCCATTTTGTATCTTAATTCGACCGAAACACAAAATGGTGGACTCCCGTAACGCTTAAGGTTCGCGAACCGGGGCGCTCAACGGTTCGCGTACCGGGTCGCTCCCTGGGAAGCGCACCATCAAAAAAGGTGGGAAAGTAGTTTACAGAAAAGCCACTGGAGACAATTTCACCAAATATAGATTAGCTCATACTACATACCAATCCCTACCATTTTCACAAATTTGATTGGAATTCCATTTAGCCATTTAGCCTGTAGACCTCTCTAAATACCCTGAGGTAAATTACTTCTCAAAACACATCTGAAGTGTTGGAATTGACAACCAATTAAAATGTTACTTTCATTTTCTACTTTTTTTACCTGACATTTGATTGGTTATGTACCTGAATATATATAAAAGAAGAGAATGAAACACAGCCATTTTGACTACTACTTCCTGGTGTACATTTCAATTGGATTTTCACTAATCACTTCAACTTCTTTCTAAAGGTAAGTTGTTATTTTAAAAACTGAACTATATTGTGCACTATAAGTTAATATGGTAAACTTTTTCTGATAGTTATATACTATCCCTCTGTAGTAGTTATAGATTTAGATAGACTTCTCTGTTATAGTTATGGATGGAGTTAGGCTTCTCTTTTATAATTATGAATTTACTTACGTTAAATCACATACACTTTTTTATATTCCTACTTCCACTCTGATACTATACACTGCCCAAAGATAAAATCTCTGTTAAAAAATGCCTATCTAAAATTAATCCCAACAGTGCCCTATCTCTACTAATATATATTTTTTTTATCCAAATTTCAGGCAACATGGAAGGCGAACAGAAAGTTTCATTTCAAATTGTCCTGCAAGAGAGCAGCCAAGAATTAATTGATCCAAATTATATAGAATTTATGGATGAAACTTGGGACCAAGAACTACTGCAATGTGTGCAAGCAGTGGATGACCTCCTTCAAAATGAGGACATTTTACACCCTCATAGATTACAAGCTATGTTCAATGAAAATGACGACATTTCAGACAGTGAAATGTTAGAAATGTTATTAAATTTTGAAACACAATCACAATAATAAATAATTGCTTAAAAAATAAAAAAAATAAAAAAATAATCAACAAAACCAACAATCAATTAACATACAGTATTTGAAAAGTCTATCATTCATTTTTCATTGCAGTACGCTGCCCAGAACGCTTCCCGGTTCGCGGACCGGGCGCTACCCACGCAAAAAAAACAAAAAAATGTTTGTTTTTTTTGCCCCGCGGGGCCCTTTTAAAACCTCCACATTAAACCTAGGGGGTCAGGGAGGATCTAGTATGCCCCCTTATGGTTATTTCCCCCTTTGTTTTGGCCTCCTCTTGTCTCTCAATCCTACCGAGAGACAAGATGGCGGCCGCTCCGGACTGTTTAGAATGTTGACAGACACCGGAGAGCCAATCAGCTTCGCTACGCGAAGTTCCGGTACGCTTAAGGTCCGCGGACCGTAGCGCTGCCCAGAGCGCGCTTACAGATATATATGTTTTTTTAAACCTTAATTTCTCAAAATCCACTGAAGCACATATATTGAGACCTAGCAAAGGCACATCGGGCTACCAGTCCCTACAATTTTGCCAAGTTTCATGCAAATCCATTCAGCCGTTCGGGCTAAAAGTGAGGCCAACCGCCCTATGGAAAACTCAATGTTAAAAACACGTTTTGGGACCCCCCCTTTTTTCTCGGCCCCCGCTTGACGGAACCCCCCCAAACTTTCAGGGGATGCTCAGGAACAAAATGTGCCATTTTCCTGAAAATTTCAGCCAATTCCGTCCATCAACGCCAAAGTTTTCAACATAGAATTTTCAGAAATCCCTATTCAAAAAAATCCTAACTATATATACCTACTGGCGACTGCCAGTAGGTAATATATATATATATATATATATATATATATATATATATATATATATATATATATATATATATATATATATATATATATATATATATATATATATATATTCACTGAAAAAACCATAGGTTATAGACCATATATAGTTAGGAATTAGCATTTAAAAAACCTTATTTTACCCACACAAAACCATTGAAATTCCATATATAGTTAGTTGTACTAACTATATATCGCGCACCCGCAATCCACTGCTGATCATGTCACATATTACATCATTCATGACATGGTCAGTGACATCACTGATGACATCACTGATGACATCTCAAATGACATCACTGATGACATCACTGATGACATCTCAAATGTATTTGCTTAAGTCCTTATGGATATGCAGGCAGCTGGCCACAACACTTCTCAATTCCCCAACCATCTTCACCTTTGCCAGAGACCACACATCAGGGGTTAGACTAACGCATTTTAGTGCTGGTGTCTGCATCACCTCAGATAAGTGCATCAATCATGCATTTGTAGCCCCTTTATGACCATGGGGTGCTGTGCAGAATATTAAAAGCAGCTTCTGCAGACTGCATGCTTATGCAATAATTTACAGCTAGTTCTCTTTTGTCAGCCTGGGACTCACTCATGAGCAGTTGCTATGGCAAACCAGGGCAGTCTCGGAGTTAGATATATATTTTTCCAGACGCACGCAGGTAAAAACTAATTGTGCTCCTCAGGCCTGCCTCTTTGGGAGACACAGGTATGGTACTGTACCATGGGCAGTGTGTGTTATGTAACAAGAGAGGCTGGAGGGTTACTAGTTCTGAAGTATCTGTTATTTTTCCCACTGTTGCTTGGATATGAATTTACCTTAAATAAATGAAAATATAAGAGGCGTTTGGAAAGACTGGAACAGGTTTGTTTACTTAAACGCTGAGATCAGGAGAGGCTGGACAGAATGTGTTTGCTCAGAGTCTCTCAATGTACACAGTTTTTGCCATCAAGGTATAAAGTTCATGAGGTACAATAAAATGTTTTCAGGATTTCAAAAGAGCATCTTAGTCATAAATCAATCACATGTGCGCATCTGATAAGGACACATATGGCTCTCACCCTCAGGGAGAGCTTAATTTGTGAGAGTGTCTATGTGTCCTGATGTGCGGTGTGAGGGAGGCGTGATCGCTATGTGCGATGGGCATGTCATATCCTGATTGATTCAGTGTACCTATCTAAATGTGGTGTCTAGCTTTGTGGTATTTCTGGGAAACGCAAGCCTTTAGCCAAATAGGTTTTATTGGGGCCAAATATCTCAGATTTTTTTTGTGGTGTAACTATCCATCTGTGAAATTTATTAGGGTTTTCTGTATGTGTGTCTTTGCCAGTTATTTATGGGGGACCTAGCCTGTAACATGTTACTTCACAAGCATGGGCATAGGTCGCAGGACCTGCCTGACCATGTATCAGGGTTGATAGGGAGGTCACCTTAGGTGAATCTGAAAGCAATGGTGGGAGTTCATATGAACGCCTACAAATAATACAGCAGCCATTAGTATCATTTTTATAGACATTATCATGTAATGAGGTCAACATAAGGTTGTCATTTTTTACATTGATATTGTCTGTACTTTTAATAATGAGCATATGTATGCTCTGGTCTGAACATGCACTTACATTGGTCTTTCTAGCAACAACAAAATTATTGTATGAGCATGGATTGTTACCAACATTGGTATCTTTGTTGCTGATGTTGGTGCTCCTGTGCTGGCACAAGTTACGATATACATTGAGATTGCACTGAAGGGCGTTGTGCGGGCACAAGGAATAGCATACGTTCATATTGCATTTACTGGTATTGTCGCTATCGGGCATGCACATATCATGACATTCATTTACATCGTATTCACCCATCCCAACACCACAACAAAAGCACTTAGATGCAGCAGGGAAAGTGCTTATTATGTTATATATGGTGTTTCGGACCAGTCGACTAGAGTGAGTTCCTGAGGCACGGCATAACACTCAGCGCCTCCTCCCCAGCACCCTGACAGTATAGGCCGTCAGTGTGCCACGCTGAACGAGCAGAACTCTACACCCTGGACTCAGCCCACCGAGGAGCTGCACCATGCCAGCCTGGCCTGGAAAGGTAGATGGTGAGGACTTGTGAGGCTGCATCCCATATGGAACAGATAACAGCAGGCGTGCTGCGTTGCAGAAACCCATAAGAGGTGAAAAATGTCTGTATTGTATATATTTCTAAATAGTAAATTGTAGTGTGCAGTCCAAAAAAATAAATGCAGGTTTTGAACTGGAAAAAACAACATTAGCACAGGCATAGCAATGAGATCTGTAACGCTTTGTGCGGTATGGCTAAATGCCACACACCTACCCAGTGACTGCTGCTCAGGGCTATAGACTGTATGATGCACTCAGTAGGCACTCCATGTCTGTCAAAAAAGTTCATGGTACATAGCAAAAGGTCAAGTATAGCCTTTATGGTCAGTGACCTCAGAATATGTCCTCCGGCCAGCCCTCAGCTAAGAGCTCACAAAGGCTTCACACAACAGGATCTGAGCTTGTGACTGCATGTACTTCATTACTTTGTGCATATATGTCAACATACCCCATTCAGGGGGAGACTTCCCCTTTTTAAGCCAAAAATTACTTCACTTAGGCTGTCTCCCGCCTGAACTCGCTTCTATTTATATAGCAGTCAATGGGGGAAAAACATTATACTACACTTTATACTCTGTGTTGAGTGCCTCCTGATGTAGGCTGCACAAGTGATTCAGCTAGCATGGAATAACATAACAGTGTGGCCAAAACCCAAGCCTGTGAACATGCCCATTTTGTAAGGTCAAAGGGGGAGCATATTAGGTTACAGGAACAAAAGAACCAGGCATAGGGCACCATGAAAATACTTGTCCCTACCCTGTGCCTGCTTCAAAGAGCAAAAAGCTATATGAGTACACAGAGACAAGGTGCTGTTCATGATCTGTGACCTCAACCTTAAGAGGCTGCACCCACTGGATACTTCGCCCACACACCAAAGAATGTTGTAACATAATCACACTGTGTGTACTAGCAATGCTGGGAGGCGGCTGCAGCAGTATATAGACAGGGTCGTCCTGGCCGTGGCAGGCACTGGGCATTCCCCCAATGTGATGAAAGAGTGGGGGTATTTTTACTGCCCGTGGGGGCCGGTTTTGTCAGTGGGGGCTGGTACTGCAATATCAGCCCCCAGTATCAAAATCTGGAGCGGCAACCTTCCCTCCCCTGCTTCCAGGCCTGGTCGAGCAGCATTCTGCCAGGCTGGTTGCTGTTCCCAGTCCAGCCCAGCATGTACGCTGCTATGCATGCATGTGAGCAGGGAGACCACCAGTACTACTTCCTGCTGGTCATGCTAAACACCAGCTGGTGCCCTCCTGTCTCCCCTGATGCTGGCACTACTGAGATTTGTTTAATGGCACCAGCTTAGCAATAACAAGACACTTCCAGAAAGGGCCGGACTGGGAAAGACAACCGGTCCTGGCAATGTTCTCGGCCGGCCCCCACTCCCCACTTGGGGGGGGTTGGAGGTGCCGCTGAGCTCTTTGCCGAGACTGGTTTTCTGCCGATTTTGGTACAGGGCCGATTTTGCAGCTAATGGCCCTGTAACAAAAACGGCCCCCAGGGACCCAAAACCATCCCCCACACGTGCGGTGCACCGGGGAATTGCCCGGTGCCCGCTATGGCCAGTCCGGCCCTGCTTCCAGAGAGTGAGTTTGCTTTCACAGCAGAAGTGGCATTGTTTCTGCTCAAGGCCACAATGGTAACATCTCTAGAGTGGCGAATCTGAGGTGCAGACTTTAAAACTCACAATACAGCGCTCGGAGCGGACAGAAATAGGCTTTAGCATGAAAATAACAGTGCCCCCATTAGTGATTTAGATAGCTAAACAAGTGGGCATGTTTGCAAATTGGGCAGCTTTATATAACTGTTTTACAATGTATGGAAGTCTGAATGGCTTCTTGCTTAACGTAGGCAATTTTTTTCATGCCAGGGAAAATCATCAGTGAAAACCGATTCAGTAGACCATAAAAACAACAAACAAACTTAAAACAAGCATTTGCAATTTAATCGGTCTCCCCTTTGGGACCTTTTATGTATTTAGCTATGCAGCACATTAGCCTGGGTGCGGAAACATCCACTGTTCTTTAACATGGAGGTAAAGTAAGCACCAAACTCCGTGGCACGGCAGGTATGGGAACACAAGGACAGAAATATTGCCTTTCAGCGGGGAATGGTATAGTCCAAAGCTCTGATTTTAATATGAAAGCAGGACCTTCAGGACCTTCAGTAGTCATATCACTGAAAATACAAGATTTGAAAAATATATTATTGTCTACGGGTGCTCATGAAAGACAATGTCTATGGACTGAAATCTAGAGAATTCTAAAGTGATTTTGTTATTTTACTGACCTCTGCTGGTTGTTTTCAATCAAAAAAGTTAAATAGAGGCAGTTGCCAGAAAAATTGTAAAAAATAAATTCCCTCAGCAGAAAGCAATTCTAGTATTTTACTGACCTTTGCTGGACGTTTTCTATCAAGACAGTTAAATAGAGGCCCTAAGCGGAAGCAGACAAGTCCTAGGTCTGATATCCAGAGCCCACAAAGTACATACACATATAAGTATATACTAAGGTAACCAGGGGCAGAGTCAGCACAGGGACCTGAACGCGGTCCACGTGGCAAAGACCACGCCTAGCGACTCTCACACCTCTGTTGAAGTTTTCTAAAGAACCTATTAAGGTGACTAAATAAGAAACGCTAAAAATAGCGAAAGGAACCTACACGACCAGTGTGAGTACCTCATCTATGTTTGTTTGTACTTTGTCCTGACGAAAGCTCTACAGACCCGGCTCAATCAATCAATCAATCAATCAAGTCATTTGTATAGCGCACTACTCACCCGTAGGGTCTCAAGGCGCTGGGAGGGGGGGGGGTGCCGTTACTGCTCGAACAGCCAGGTCTTGAGCTTCTTCCTGAATGAGAGGTGGTCTTGGGTCAGGCGCAGGTCGGACGGGAGTGAGTTCCAGGTCTTGGCAGCCAGGTGGGAGAAGGACCTTCCTCCTGTTGTCGCTCTTCGGATGCGGGGGACGGCGGCGAGGGCGTGGCTGGTTGATCTGAGGAGGCGCGTGGGAGTGTAGAAGTTGATCCTGTTGTTGAGGTAGCTCGGGCCTTGGTCGTGTAGGGCTTTGTGCGCGTGGGTGAGGAGGCGGAAGGTGATCCTCTTGTTGACCGGGAGCCAGTGCAGGTCTCTCAGGTGTCCGGAGATGTGGCTGTTTCGTGGGATGTCGAGGATGAGTCTGGCTGAGGCGTTCTGGATCCGCTGGAGTCTCTTCTGGAGCTTGGCGGTGGTTCCGGCGTAGAGGGCGTTGCCGTAGTCCAGTCGGCTAGTGACGAGGGCCTGGGTGACCGTCTTCCTGGTCTCGGTGGGGATCCACCGGAAGATCTTCCGTAGCATGCGCAGGATGTTGAAGCATGACGAGGAGACGGCGTTGACTTGTCTGGTCATGGAGAGGGAGGAGTCCAGGATGAAGCCCAGGTTGCGTGCGTGGTCCGTCGGTATGGGTGCGGTGCCCATGGCGGGGGGCCACCAGGAGTCGTCCCAGGCGGAGGGCGAGGAGCCCAGGATGAGGACCTCCGTCTTGTCTGCGTTCAGTTTCAGGCGGCTGGTCGTCATCCATTCGGCTACCTCTCTCATCCCTTCGTGCAGGTTGGCTCTGGCGGCGTCGGGGTCGTTGGTCAGGGAGAGGATCAGCTGGGTGTCATCGGCGTAGGAGATGATGTTCAGGTTGTGTTGGCGTGCGATGGTCGCGAGGGGGCTCATGTAGACGTTGAAGAGGGTTGGGCTCAGCGAGGATCCCTGGGGTACGCCGCAGATGACTTTGGTGGCCTCTGACTTGTACGGTGGTAGACGGACTCTCTGTGTTCTTCCGTCGAGGAAGGAGGTGATCCATTCCAGTGCCTTGTCCTGGATTCCGATGTTGCCGAGGCGCTGTACTAGGGTGCGGTGGCAGACAGTGTCGAAAGCCGCGGAGAGGTCCAGGAGGATGAGGGCCGCTGTTTCCCCGTTGTCCATCAGAGTTCGAAGGTCATCGGTGGCGGCGATGAGGGCGGTCTCGGTGCTGTGGTTCGCTCGGAAGCCAGACTGTGAGGGGTCGAGGGATCCATTCGTCTCGAGGAAGGCGGCCAGTTGTTTGTTGACGGTCTTCTCGATGACTTTGGCCGGGAACGGGAGGAGCGAGATGGGACGGTAGTTCTTGAGGTCGGTGGGGTCTGCTGTGGGTTTCTTGAGAAGGGCGCTGAGTTCGGCGTGCTTCCAGCTCTCCGGGAAGGTGGCGGTGCTGAAGGAGGTGTTGATGATGTCCCGCAGGTGGGGTGCGATGACAGCGTCGGCCTTGTTGAAGACGTGGTGAGGGCAGGGGTCGGTCGGAGATCCGGAGTGGATGGAGTTCATTGTGCGGATGGTGTCTTCGGTGCTGATCGGAGTCCAGGTGCGGAGGGTGGTGGTGGGTGGCGTTGTTGCGGTTGTGGCTTCCGTTGGTTGGTTGCTGAAGCTGTTGTGTATGTCCGCGATCTTGTTGTGGAAGTAGGACGCGAGGGAGTTGCAGAGGTCTTGCGACGGGGTGATGTCGTTGTTTGCGGCGTTGGGGTTGGAGAGCTCTTTCACGATGTTGAAGAGTTCCTTGCAGTTGTGTGCGTTGTTGTCCAGCCGGTCCTTGTAAGTATTTTTCTTGGTGGCGCGGATCAGTTGGTGGTGTTTCCGGGTGGCGTGCTTGAGGGTGGTCATGTTGTCCGTGGTTGGTTCCCTTCTCCAGACTTTCTCGAGGGCTCGACAGTTCTTCTTGGAGCTCTTGAGTTCGTCGGTGAACCATGGTGTTTTTCTGCTGCAGGGTCCGCTGGGTGGGGTTCTCAGAGGGGCGAGTTCGTCTGCGCAGTTGTTGATCCACATCGTGAGGTTGTCAGCGGCCTGGCTGGGGTTCGCTGAGCTGGCGGGAGGGTGCTGGCTCAGGGAGGCGGTGAGCTGGTCGGCTGTGATCTTGTTCCAGCTTCTTCGGGCAGCCTGTTGCTGGTGGTGGTGGATCGTCGTTCTTTTGAAGGTGAAGTGGACGCAGCTGTGGTCCGTCCAGTGGAGTCCTGTTGCGTGGCTGAAGGTGACGTCTTTGCTGGATGAGAAGACTGCGTCGAGTGTGTGTCCGGCGAGGTGGGTGGGGGAGGTTACCAGTTGCTTGAGTCCGAGGTTGGCGAGGTTGTCGAGCAGGCTGATGGTGTTGCGGTCGCTGTTGTTCTCCAGGTGGAAGTTGAGGTCCCCCAGGAGGATGTAGTCGGCGGAGGGGAGGGCATGCGGGCTGACGAAGTCGGTGATGTCCTCGCTGAATCGTGTGCGTGGTCCCGGGGGTCGGTAGATCAGGGTGCCTCTGAGGGTGGTCTTCGGGTCGGTGTGGATCTGGAAATGCAGGTGTTCAGCGGTGGTTAGGGTGTCGTCGGTGTTGGTCGTGATGCGGATGGTGTCTTTGTGGATGATGGCAATGCCTCCTCCCGTCAGGTTGGCGGTGCGGTCCCTCCGGATGATCTTGTAGCCCTCCGGGATGGCGATGGCGATGTCTGGGGCTGAGGAGGCGTTCATCCAGGTCTCGGTGAGGAAGGCAACGTCAGGAGCGGTGGTGTCGAGGAGGTTCCAGAGTTCTACGGCGTGTCTGTGGACGGAGCGGGTGTTGAGCAGGAAGCACTTGAGGTGGTTGCTGCTGATGTTCGGCTTGGCGAGTGCTGGTGCCGGGCAGGTCCGGATGCAGGTGAACTTGCAGGCGTGGCAGCTGAAGGGTCCGTGGGTGTGCTTCGGGGCGGCTCGGTGACATCCTGGGATGTGGCCGGTGTTGAGTGCGATGAGGTCGGCGGCGCTGTAGGTTCGTCGGGTCGGCTTCCGTCGGTGGGGGCCAGGGGTCCTGGCGCTGGGCGCGGTCCAGGCGCGGACGGGCGCAGACGGGCTTACCTTTGGCGCGCCTTCGGCGCACAATCGGCGCACCCGCTGCGCGTGACCGCTGCGCGTTCGCACGGTCGCCATATAAGGCGAAGTGCGCGGGTGGGCGGAGCAGCTGGGAGGCGGGAGCGGGGAGGGAACAAAAGAGAAAGGGGCGGGGTAACAGGTGGTGGCGGGAAGCGGGGAGGGAGAGCGGCGAGGGCGGCGGGAAAAGGGTAGACGTTAGCACAGAAGTACAAAGTCACAGAAAATAGGCACAAATTACGGGGAAAAAAGAAAACAAGCACAAATTACGGCAAAAACAGGCAAACTTTCGGGGAAAAAGGAAACAAGCACAAATTACGGCAAAAACAGGCAAACTTTCGGGGAAAAAGGAAACAAGCACAAATTACGGCAAAAACAGGCAAACTTTCGGGGGAAAAGAAAACAAGCACAAATTACGGCAAAAACAGGCAAACTTTCGGGGGAAAAAGGAAACAAGCACAGATCACGGCAGAGCAGCTGGAGCTGAGCGCACAGGGAGACGCAAGGCGACCGGCGGCTCGGCAGTCAGGCACAACGGGGCAGAGGGGCACACGCAGCAGCTGGTGGCCGTGCGGCGCGGGGGTGTCCCACAAGTGGGTCACACTCACCTGCGTCGCACGGTCGCCATATAAGGCCAAGTGCGCGGGTGGGCGGAGCAGCTGGGAGGCGGGAGCGGGGAGGGAACAAAAGAGAAAGGGGCGGGGTAACAGGTGGTGGCGGGAAGCGGGGAGGGAGAGCGGCGAGGGCGGCGGGAAAAGGGTAGACGTTAGCACAGAAGTACAAAGTCACAGAAAATAGGCACAAATTACGGGGAAAAAAGAAAACAAGCACAAATTACGGCAAAAACAGGCAAACTTTCGGGGAAAAAGGAAACAAGCACAAATTACGGCAAAAACAGGCAAACTTTCGGGGAAAAAGGAAACAAGCACAAATTACGGCAAAAACAGGCAAACTTTCGGGGGAAAAGAAAACAAGCACAAATTACGGCAAAAACAGGCAAACTTTCGGGGGAAAAAGGAAACAAGCACAGATCACGGCAGAGCAGCTGGAGCTGAGCGCACAGGGAGACGCAAGGCGACCGGCGGCTCGGCAGTCAGGCACAACGGGGCAGAGGGGCACACGCAGCAGCTGGTGGCCGTGCGGCGCGGGGGTGTCCCACAAGGGGGCCTAAAGAGCTGAAACATGTTGACGTATCCATATATACATAGATATATGGTAATCTAGTTACCCGATTACATATATATATCGACAATTCTTAACCGACAGTGTCATCCCTTTTTCATTAAAAAACTTTTGGAGATACACTGCCTTTTATAATAATTTACCCTCCCTGTTATTCCTGGACACTTCTACCTGGACCAGAGGTAGCCTCGGGTGAGGCAGGCATACCACACGCTTCTTGACTACCCTATGAATATGCCATGACACCTGACGGGGCGGATAAAAGATACACCGCATCGATTGAATCAGGCTGCCTATGAGGGTTGTCAAGTTTGAACCAATGGTTCAGTAGACACTAGTGTCCATTCCTTTTTGATTAATTCCGGATCTAATCAGGGGAACTGAATGGACCGTAAATCCTCTTCCCTCATCTTTGATAGAAGTATACTAAAGTATATACAAGAGGTCTTAAATGCTCGACCTAAAAACACATAATGCCAGAGCAGCTCTTTGGGTGCTGCTTGATTGCCCTATAGGCCAGTCTGACCATGCAAATCTATCGATAGTGAAACCACAAACCCTCTCCGGGCAAGTCAAACACAGAAAGGGAAGAAAGTCACCAATAATAGCAAAGTTACTAAGATTGTCTTGAAAGCCATTTAATCTTGAGAAAGGATAGATGGGAAGGAGTATTGTATACGGTGCTGTCTGTGACAGACTGTTTGCAGTGAGACCGCAAAAATGGGAAATAAACACCCATAGTACAGTGAGAATAAAAGATCTGTTCCCTGTGGACATCTGTACATAGCGGTCCTTTGTCAGGTTCACTGGAATTATGTGGTAATGGAGAGTCAAATTATGCTGCAGGAAATTATGGAGCACAATCTATGCCATTATTATCTCTATGCTGCAAACAGTTGCCTTTCCACAGTCAGTTAATCGGTGACGTTCATTCTGCCTGGGCAACATTTTCACATCTTTACTTCATTTTGATACCCTAACAAAGAATCAACAGGTGAAATGTGACCAGCTAACTTTTGCATAGTGATGCACCATGGTTAATTGTTTTTTTAGAAAGTTTTAGCTCGACAAATATTTTCGTGGAAATCTGTAAATTGTGCAGCTGAAGGTGGATTATGTGGCGAGTGTAGCCATCGTTAATTATGCAGGCACTAATGTGGACACAACTCTGGCCTTCATAATAATGTACCTCAGAAACTGGAGGCACAGGCAGGAATGCTATGCAAGACAAGCTCCACCTGAGACCTCTTCTATTATGTGGCCCTATATTATTTTATATCTGTTTTTCATCATTTCAGAATGCTAGCAGTGCATCATAATAAAGTGAGGAAATTAGTTAGAATGTTGTATTATGCTAAGAGTCCAGCAATTATGCTTAAACAATTATGCGCTGCTCTTTTGCATGGTTCTGAAATAGATGTGAAGAATATATGTGAAGAAATTGAGTTTTGTTACTTTGGAAGTAAAGAGGAGAATGTTGAAATTGACCAAGAAGAAGCGGGTAATGTGGAAGATAGTGTACAGGTTTCCAGTACAGATAATTTCCAGTACTGCAATGAAAAATGAATGATAGACTTTTCAAATACTGTATGTTAATTGATTGTTGGTTTTGTTGATTTTTTTTTTTTATTTTTTTTTTTTAAGCAATTATTTATTATTGTGATTGTGTTTCAAAATTTAATAACATTTCTAACATTTCACTGTCTGAAATGTCATCATTTTCATTGAACATAGCTTGTAATCTATGAGGGTGTAAAATGTCCTCATTTTGAAGGAGGTCATCCACTGCTTGCACACATTGCAGTAGTTCTTGGTCCCAAGTTTCATCCATAAATTCTATATAATTTGGATCAATTAATTCTTGGCTGCTCTCTTGCAGGACAATTTGAAATGAAACTTTCTGTTCGCCTTCGATGTTGCCTGAAATTTGGATAAAAAAAATATATATTAGTAGAGATAGGGCACTGTTGGGATTAATTTTAGATAGGCATTTTTTAACAGAGAATTTATCTTTGGGCAGTGTATAGTATCAGAGTGGAAGTAGGAATATAAAAAAGTGTATGTGATTTAACGTAAGTAAATTCATAATTATAAAAGAGAAGCCTAACTCCATCCATAACTATAACAGAGAAGTCTATCTAAATCTATAACTACTACAGAGGGATAGTATATAACTATCAGAAAAAGTTTACCATATTAACTTATAGTGCACAATATAGTTCAGTTTTTAAAATAACAACTTACCTTTAGAAAGAAGTTGAAGTGATTAGTGAAAATCCAATTGAAATGTACACCAGGAAGTAGTAGTCAAAATGGCTGTGTTTCATTCTCTTCTTTTATATATATTCAGGTACATAACCAATCAAATGTCAGGTAAAAAAAGTAGAAAATGAAAGTAACATTTTAATTGGTTGTCAATTCCAACACTTCAGATGTGTTTTGAGAAGTAATTTACCTCAGGGTATTTAGAGAGGTCTACAGGCTAAATGGCTAAATGGAATTCCAATCAAATTTGTGAAAATGGTAGGGATTGGTATGTAGTATGAGCTAATCTATATTTGGTGAAATTGTCTCCAGTGGCTTTTCTGTAAACTACTTTCCCACCTTTTTTGATGGTGCGCTTCCCAGGGAGCGACCCGGTACGCGAACCGTTGAGCGCCCCGGTTCGCGAACCTTAAGCGTTACGGGAGTCCACCATTTTGTGTTTCGGTCGAATTAAGATACAAAATGGAGGGCAAATAATGTTCAGAATGGGTAGAAGGGGGCACGGTAGACTTATCTTGACCCCCTAGGTTTTGTGAGGGTGGCTGAGGAGGCTTATATGTGCGAAAAAAAAAACATTTTTTTAAAAAATTTCGCGAGGTTAGCTCCCGGTTCGCGTACCGGGTAGCGCCCCAGGGAGCGTACTTTGTTGAAAATTAGTGAAAAATGTTACAGTAAAATAATAATTGTGAGTGATCAGATGTAGGGTAGCTCTGAGAAGAGCTTTTGGGTTTATGGTACATTTAGGTACTTATAAGTAGGTACCAATGCACAGTCTTAAATTCAGAGTGAAAATTCTGTTGCCCTCATCTGAGAAGTGAACTCCATCTCCTCTGTAGATATCTTGCATGTAGTAACGCAAGTTATTGTTGTACATGGAGCCCATTCCATGGTCTCTCATGTAAGCTGAAACAGATTTGTTTACATGCTTCCTCGACTTCTCAATTTGTGGACAAAATTGGTTTGACCACCTCCATTTCTGTCTTTGGCATATATTTGAATATACCAAGGCAGTCTGAGGAAAAAGTGCCATTAATTGCTCAAAGGTGTCCTTTAAAAGCATTTCCAGACCTACCCCAGTCAAAGTGCCCAAATCATTACCTCCACAGTGCACAATTAACAGGTCAGGTTTGGGCAAATGCATAAAGGTTTTCACCAATGGTATCAATTGGTGACATTTTAATCCTCTGTGGCCAAACCACTTAATTTCCACATCTTGTAAATTGAGGTTAGGTAATTTTCTGTTCTCAGCATACCTGTGAGCCCAGTGGATATAACTATGTCCAACAATCCAGACAGAAAACATGGTGAGAGAAGGTTCTCCTGCAGTCAGATGAAGTGTGGCAATGAAATGGCAGTTGAAAAAATGAGAGTTTAAAATGAAAAAAACTGTGGAGTTTCTGTGTTCATGAAGCAGTAACAGTGATTGGTGGATTTTGATTGCTGAAAACAGAAAGTTAGGGTGCATGGATGAGTTATTTGAAAGATGTATTTTGAATGGTCAATAAAAAATCATTAAATGAAAGAATGCACTGGATATGCAGGTGCACTGAGAGTTCAGAGTTCAATTGCAACATTGTTGTGTGAACTTGCAAACACCAGAGGTATTCCAAGAGGTGGTTGCCATGCAGAAAAGGCATGAAATGGCAGAGGGGGGAAGGGTTTTCATTTGAAAAAAAGTGAGGGAAGAGTTTTGATTGGGTGACATGAGAGATATGTGTGAAGAATTACAGCATTTCTGTGCTTTTGATAGCTGCAGACTCTGGAGTGCATACCTTTTGCTCTGCTGAAGACAAATTGGTGTGTTTCTGAGACTGTTTTCAAACTCAAAGTATTTGCTAAGGTGAGAAAATATTTCTTTAATTTAGATAGAGAATAGTGTGCTTTAAGGAGAAAATTATGAATTATGTGGCGCAAATTGCTTGTAAATATGCTCCCACCTGTGCATGGAAAATTTAGATTTTGAATGTTTGTGTTACATAGCCATGTTAAAAGTGATACAAACATGCTGCAAAGGCAGTCAAAAAACGCTTTTATGTGTCTTAAGGACATTTTAAGTAATTTTCCCATGTGCAGTGTTTTGAAATTATGATTTGAAAATCGTTTTTGGGGAAAAGGAATTGTTTTTAAATGTATGACAAGGACATAATGGTGTATGCTTCTTTACAAGGCAATTGACTGTCCCTGATGTTATTTTTCCCATTTTAATGTAAGACCTTTCTCTGTGGCGCAAATTGGTTGTAAATATGCTCCCACCTGTGCATGGCAAATTTAGATTTTAAATGTTTGTGTTACATAGCCATTTTAAAAGTGACCCAACCATGCTGGAAAGGCAATCAAAAAACACTTTCATGTGTCTTAAGGACATTTTAAGTAATTTCCCTGTGGGCAGTGTTTTCAAATTATGAATTGAAAATCGTTTTTGAGGTAAAGGAATGTTGTTAAAATTTATGTGCGCCATATGCCCCCAAATTTCTTTTTCAGGGGTGCAGCAGGGTGTTCTTGAGACAACCCTGCACCTTTGGAAAAATTCCTAATTTGCGATGAGCTAATTGCTAATCGCAAATTGCACCTTCATTCATATGGGCATCCTGGCCCATGGAAATGAATGGGTAATTTGCAATTAGCAATTTGCTCATTGCAAATTTGGAATGGTAAAGAATCGCTATTTATTCCTTAAAATTCGCTATTTAGGAAATGCAAAATAGTTTGATGGTACATATGGCGGTTGATGTCTAACAAGATAAGAAGCTTAGGGATACATTTATGATGACTGGCGCAATGAAGTGGACATTACTTACTTCATTGGTAGAGCTTTACATGTATTATGTCCTCTGTATTCTTCATCAAGCGTAACTTTAATCTGCAATCCTGAGTAGGCCTCACCTTAAACAAACCTCTGGATAGGCCACACCTTATCGTCATCCTGAATTAATCATTTAAAATGCTAGGGACACATTTATGATAGGTGTATGCCTCTTTTGCGCCACTTACAAAACACTGTCCACGGGGAAATGACTTAAAATGTCCTTAAGACACATGAATGTGTTTTTTTAAAGCGTTTGCAATTTTTTTGGGTCACTTTTAACATGGCTATGTGACTCAAACAGTCAAAATCTAAATTCACCATGCACAGGTGGGAGCATATTTACAAGGAATGTGCTCCATGGGGAAAGGTCTTATAATGTAATATGGGAAAAATGACATCAGAGACAGTGAAATGCCTTATAGAGAAGCATACACCATTATGTCCTTGTCATAAATTTGCAAACCATTCCTTTTCCCCAAAAACGATTTTCAAATCATAATTTGAAAACACTGCACATGTGGAAATGACTTAAAATGTCCTTAAATCAAAATTTGCTATTCCTTATTTTGCGATTGCACTGAAGGATTTGCAAATTTAGCGATTCCTTAAAAGCAATGTATCAAACAAAAAATATGTAAAAAATGACATTAAGGATTTGGAAACTACCACCAACTTCTAGTTTGTGGTAATTTGCGAATTCTTTTCAAAAAGCATTTTTTTCCAAAAAACAAAAGGTGCCATATGACGCCAATACATGTCCTTAGGGCATGTATGTATGCCATATGCCCCCAAATTTCTTTTTCAGGGGTGCAGCTGGGTGTTCTTGAGATACCCCTGCACCCTTGGAAAAATTCCTAATTTGCGATGAGCTAATTGCTAATCGCAAATTGCACCTTCATTCCTATGGGCCTCCTAGCCCATGGAAATGAATGGGTAATTTGCAATTAGCAATTTGCTCATTGCAAATTAGGAATGGTAAAGAATTGCTATTTATTCCTTAAAATTCGCTATTTAGGAAATGTAAAATAGTTTGATGGTACATATGGTGGTTCATCTGTAACAAGATAAGAAGCTTAGGGATACATTTATGATGACTGGCGCAATAAAGTGCACATCACTTACTTCATTGGTAGGCCTTTACATGTATTATCTCCTCTGTATTCTTCATCAAGCGTAACTTTAATCTGCAATCCTGAGTAGGCCTCACCTTAAACAAACCTCTGGATAGGCCACACCTTATCGTCATCATGATTTAATCATTTAAAATGCTAGGGACAGATTTATGATAGGTGTATGCCTCTTTTGCGCCACTTACAAAACACTGTCCACGGGGAAATGACTTAAAATGTCCTTAAGACACATGAATGTGTTTTTTTGAAGCGTTTGCAATTTTTTTGGGTCACTTTTAACATGGCTATGTGACTCAAACAGTCAAAATCTAAATTCACCATGCACAGGTGGGAGCATATTTACAAGGAATGTGCTCCATGGGGAAAGGTCTTATAATGTAATATGGGAAAAATGACATCAGAGACAGTGAAATGCCTTATAGAGAAGCATACACCATTATGTCCTTGTCATAAATTTGCAAACCATTCCTTTTCCCCAAAAACGATTTTCAAATCATAATTTGAAAACACTGCACATGTGGAAATGACTTAAAATGTCCTTAATTCAAAATTTGCTATTCTTTATTTTGCGATTGCACTGAAGGATTTGCAAATTTTGCGATTCCTTAAATGCAATGTATCAAACAAAAAATATGTAAAAAATAACATTAAGGATTTGGAAACTACCACCAACTTCTAGTTTGTGGTAATTTGCGAATTCTTTTCAAAAAGCATTTTTTTCCAAAAAACAAAAGGTGCCATATGACGCCAATACATGTCCTTAGGGCATGTATGTGCGCCATATGCCCCCAAATTTCTTTTTCAGGGGTGCAGCAGGGTGTTCTTGAGATACCCCTGCACCCTTGAAAAAATTCCTAATTTGCGATGAGCTAATTGCTAATCGCAAATTGCACCTTCATTCCTATGAGCCTCCTAGCCCATGGAAATGAATGGGTAATTTGCAATTAGCAATTTGCTTATTGCAAATTAGGAATGGTAAAGAATTGCTATTTATTCCTTAAAATTCGCTATTTAGGAAATGCAAAATAGTTTGATGGTACATATGGTGGTTCATCTGTAACAAGATAAGAAGCTTAGGGATACATTTATGATGACTGGCGCAATAAAGTGGACATTACTTACTTCATTGGTAGGCCTTTACATGTATTATCTCCTCTGTATTCTTCATCAAGCGTAACTTTAATCTGCAATCCTGAGTAGGCCTCACCTTAAACAAACCTCTGGATAGGCCACACCTTATCGTCATCCTGGATTAATCATTTAAAATGCTAGGGACAGATTTATGATAGGTGTATGCCTCTTTTGCGCCACTGTGCGTCACTTTTATGATGCAGCGGCGGTGCAAAAGATTTGCTATGAGGCGACAAAATTACAAATTGATGCATTTAGGCAGATGTGTCATGGTGTAAAAAAAACGTGCCACATGAAACCGATGCAGCAGTGATGCAAAAGATGCACCATGTTGCAAGACAGGCCTCACTTGGGGCCATATGTATCAAGCTAATTAGCATTCGCAAAGATCAAAATTCTGCGAATTTCGGCCTTTGCGAATGCTAATTAGACAAATGGTATGTATCAAACAAGTTTGATGCAAAATAAGGAATAGCAAAATTTGCTATTCCTTATTTTGCGATTGCACTGAAGGATTTGCAAATTTTGCGATTACCTAAATGCAATGTATCAAACAAAAAATATGTAAAAAATGACATTAAGGATTTGGAAACTACCACCAACTTCTAGTTGGTGGTAATTTGTGAATTCTTTTCAAAAAGCTTTTTTTCCAAAAAACAAAAGGTGCCATATGACGCCAATACATGCCCTTAGGGCATGTATGTGTGCCATATGCCCCCAAATTTCTTTTTCAGGGGTGCAGCAGGGTGTTCTTGAGACACCCCTGCACCCTTGGAAAAATTCCTAATTTGTGATGAGCTAATTGCTAATCGCAAATTAAACCTTCATTCCTATGAGCCTCCTAGCCCATGGAAATGAATGGGTAATTTGCAATTAGCAATTTGCTCATTGCAAATTAGGAATGGTAAAGAATTGCTATTTATTCCTTAAAATTCGCTATTTAGGAAATGTAAAATAGTTTGATGGTACATATGGCGGTTTATCTGTAACAAGATAATAAGCTTAGGGATACATTTATGATGACTGGCGCAATAAAGTGGACATTACTTACTTCATTGGTAGGCCTTTACATGTATTATCTCCTCTGTATTCTTCATCAAGCGTAACTTTAATCTGCAATCCTGAGTAGGCCTCACCTTAAACAAACCTCTGGATAGGCCACACCTTATCGTCATCCTGGATTAATCATTTAAAATGCTAGGGACAGATTTATGATAGGTGTATGCCTCTTTTGCGCCACTGTGCGTCACTTTTATGATGCAGCGGCGGTGCAAAAGATTTGCTATGAGGCGACAAAATTACAAATTGATGCATTTAGGCAGATGTGTCATGGTGTAAAAAAAACGTGCCACATGAAACCGATGCAGCAGTGATGCAAAAGATGCACCATGTTGCAAGACAGGCCTCACTTGGGGCCATATGTATCAAGCTAATTAGCATTCGCAAAGATCAAAATTCTGCGAATTTCGGCCTTTGCGAATGCTAATTAGACAAATGGTATGTATCAAACAAGTTTGATGCAAAATAAGGAATAGCAAAATTTGCTATTCCTTATTTTGCGATTGCACTGAAGGATTTGCAAATTTTGCGATTACTTAAATGCAATGTATCAAACAAAAAATATGTAAAAAATGACATTAAGGATTTGGAAACTACCACCAACTTCTAGTTTGTGGTAATTTGCGAATTCTTTTCAAAAAGTTTTTTTTCCAAAAAACAAAAGGTGCCATATGACGCCAATACATGCCCTTAGGGCATGTATGTGCGCCATATGCCCCCAAATTTCTTTTTCAGGGGTGCAGCAGGGTGTTCTTGAGACACCCCTGCACCCTTGGAAAAATTCCTAATTTGCGATGAGCTAATTGCTAATCGCAAATTGTACCTTCATTCCTATGAGCCTCCTAGCCCATGGAAATGAATGGGTAATTTGCAATTAGCAATTTGCTCATTGCAAATTAGGAATGGTAAAGAATTGCTATTTATTCCTTAAAATTCGCTATTTAGGAAATGCAAAATAGTTTGATGGTACATATGGCGGTTCATCTGTAACAAGATAAGAAGCTTAGGGATAGATTTATGATGACTGGCGCATCACCAGGGATGTGCCAGTCATCCTGCGCCGCTGTTCCGCCACCCATGGTGTGCTGCATTTACAATGCGGGGCATCATGGGGCAAAAATGGCACAGATGCGTGACGTATCTGTGCTGTAAAGGTAGTGATTGCTGGAGTTGTATCGCAAGTGCGATGCAGCTCAAGCAAGGCTCAGGGGTGCCCCCTCTCCACAATGTTGCATCAAGACCTATGCCTGCTTAAAGCAGGCGCAGGGTTTTGACGCAGCTTTCTCCTATCTGATTGTAAATACGGCACACCATGGGTGGCAGAGCAGCGGTGCACGTTAACTGGTGCATGCCTGGGGATGTGCCATTTAACATAAATCTGCCCCTTTACATTTAAGTATGTGCAGGGGACACAGAGTTGGTGAGGCTTATCCAAGGTTAAGAAGAGATGAGTCATGTTCACTGAAAAATTAGACATAGGCTTCACCTGCTCAGCATCGCTGGACATGGCTAAATAATAGCTGCAAAATGTTACTCTTGTTAAACAATTTTACTATTATAATCTCTGAGATTTGTCTCTTACTCTGCAACATCTCATTGTTGTTATCTTTCTTTAAAGATAAAGACAACATCAACATGAGCGACAATCTGCAATCAGTTGATTTTGACCTCATCATTGAACTTGTAATTGAAACATCAGTGGATGTTGATCCCTTGGATGATTTAAATCCTGAGGATGAAGAAGAGCGTGATGAGGATGCAGATTTGTCTGAATTATATGACATAGGGTGGAAAGCTGACCTGCTTGAGCCTATGGAACTATAAACATTTATTTTTAAAATTTATAATAAATAAAAAGTAAAAGTGTAAACCGTTTAATTTAAAAATAAAGACACCTTCAAAAACAGGTTATGTGTAGTGTCTTCAATAAAATATTAAAATATGCTCATAAAATTAGATCAGATTCACATATAAAATAGCACAGGTAACATGAACATAAATTCCATTTCTTTTCTGCTATTTCTGTATTGTAAATTTGCCAAGGACTAAAAAATCTTCTATTTAAAATGTCAAGTAGTGTGTTAAGTTTTTGATCACTGTTATTGATTTACTGTTTGGTAATAGTGGTTAATAACATTTTTTAATATATTTTACCACAGATTCAACTGCAGATCATTTCAACATTTCACCATGCCAACGAAAGAAAGAGAGAGAAAGGCTGCAAAACGTCAAAGACAGCAGGTGAATCAAAAGAAGCAGCAGTCCTCTAACAAAAAGATTTGTCAAGTCACGAAGAAAGCACCGGGTAAGAGTACAAAAACATTCATAAGAAATATGTGTAGTAAAAAAAATATTACTACAGAAAATGTTTCAGTCCATAAAAAGAGAACCAATTCAAATGGAAAGGAAAGGCCAATCAAAAATGTTACTGCTAGAGCAAGAGATAACTCTGTGCATGATAGTAGAAGGAAACAACAGTTTAGGGACATTCGTAAACGAAT
This sequence comes from Lissotriton helveticus, assembly GCF_964261635.1. Taxonomy (NCBI): domain Eukaryota; kingdom Metazoa; phylum Chordata; class Amphibia; order Caudata; family Salamandridae; genus Lissotriton; species Lissotriton helveticus. Next base: position 1,744,652,261 of record NC_136067.1, read on the forward strand.
GTTCCGCAACAGGATAATTGGCAATTTGTTAAAAAATATTAAGAAAGGTCAACAGAAAGTGGTTTTTTATAAGAGAAAAAAAAAGTTGAGAAAGTTATTGATCAGGCATTTGAAATTAAACGTAAGTTATTTATTTTGATAATCAATAGAATTAGGAAGCTAAACAAGGCAATTTATGATTTCAAAAGAAATAGTAGATGGAAGAGAATAGTTAATCGTAGTAATTTTTGTGAAGTTTTTTCTGGAGAATGGATTCATAGTTCAAGCTGTGAGGCATTTTTTAATGAGGAGAGTTATTTCCAGGATAATGATTTGGTGCATGCAGTTGACACCAGTGGTCGTGCTTATGAAGTGAAAGATGGTTGTCCAGTTGAAAAAGAAAAACTTGTGACAACAGAGGCAGAAGAGGTGTTAGGTAATGAGGTTTAAGGAAGACGTGCTAAGGGTCCTGTGTACACCTGGAAGTGTAGTAGTATTTGTAGTGTGCGACAGGATTCCATCAATTTGCTTTGTGATTTTGTACGGTCATTTAATAAGAAAAGTTTGAAGCAGAAAATAAGGTTGTTGCAAGAATTAGATCCTTGCAGAGTGAGAGAAGTGACAGGTTTGCATGGTCATTCACTGGCTTGTCTTTCCAGGAGAGTATGCCAGAGTGTTTTTCATCATTTCAGAATGCTAGCAGTGCATCATAATAAAGTGAGGAAATTAGTTAGAATGTTGTATTATGCTAAGAGTCCAGCAATTATGCTTAAACAATTATGCGCTGCTCTTTTGCATGGTTCTGAAATAGATGTGAAGAATATATGTGAAGAAATTGAGTTTTGTTACTTTGGAAGTAAAGAGGAGAATGTTGAAATTGACCAAGAAGAAGCGGGTAATGTGGAAGATAGTGTACAGGTTTCCAGTACAGATAATTTCCAGAGGGAAATTGTCACATTTCAGGTCAAATCAAGTGAGAGGCCAAATTTCACTTGTGTGTGTTGTCGACGCACTTATTATAAGAATCAGACTAAGTTAGTGGATTTATATGCAAAAAGTGAAAGGGAAAATAATAGTGAATGGAAGGATTTTGCAACATACTTGATGGTAGAAAATTGTTTTGATTTGGGATTGGATCAACGTGTGTGTACTTATTGTTGTTGCAAATTAAATCAAAACCAGATGCCTGCTAGAGCAGTTCATAATAATCTGGAATTGGTTGAGATTCCTTCTGAATTGAAGGATTTAAATACTTATGAATCTATTTTGATTCAAAGTATCCATCCCTTTCAGGCTATTGTAAGAATGGAGCCAAAGACAGGGAAATTGCCTCCATCAGATTTACAGAGAGGATTAAAGGGAAGAGTTGTTTATTTGCCTCTAGATTTGAAGAAAAACATTAACACAATTGGAGTAGAAAAAGTGGAAGAGGAACCTCTGGTTATCTTAGTTAATGGGGTTCCAACAAAGAATAAGAAAATATGGCAAGATTTAGTAGATGTTAGGAAAGTTAAAAAGGCAACATTGTATTTGAAAAAAAAAAAAAAATACTATAAGAATGTATATGTTGCAGAAGAGGAAGTAAGTGAGGAAGAGGATAGCGATTTGTGTGCTGGTCAAATTGAGAAAGTAGAACCCTCTACTAGTGAAGAAATATATGAACATTATAGTGTTCATCCTTTGCATTCCAAGGAAGTCATGGGGAATGCTATTGAGTTGTTTCAAATGAAACAAGCCAAAGGGAGTCCCATTAGTGTTTGGGAGGAAAGTTTGGAAGCTCGGTGTTTCCCACAGCTTTTTCCAACAGGTCAGGGAGGAAGATATGATGAGCGACCTCATCAAATTCCTGCTTCTGAATACCGGACTTTGCGATTGTATGCAGGAGATGCTAGGTTTCGACAATGCATTCCTTATTTGTTTCATCTCCTGTTTGAAAGCGATCTGTCCGGACTGTCATATGCAGTGAACCACATCTTGAAAAGTGGTATACACATGCAAAACATCTCGGCAAGTGACTTTATGGATAAAGTCAATGTCCAAGACAGTATTTTGGATTCTCACCTGATTAATCTCATGGCGTGTCAGCGTGGTACTAATGAGTACTGGTACCGTCGTCATGGTGATTTAAAATGTATGCTGAGGAACTTAGGTACTCCCACATGGTTCCTCACTCTGAGCTGTGCCGAGTATGGCTGGGAAGACTTACTTGAATTTCTACGAGAGGCAAATGCTAACGTAGATAACATCGAATTCAAGACACCCGGAGAACTGTGCTCTTTGGATCCAGTCAATGTATGTAGGTACTTCAATCATAGATTTGAAGCTATGATGTCTTTCATCATGAATAAGAAGAATCCACCTCTTGGAGAGGTGTTGGATTTCTTCTGGAGAAAGGAGTACCAAGCAAGAGGTGCTCCTCATATACATATGTTGCTGTGGATCAAGGATGCACCTAAATTTGGAACGGATCCAGAAGACTCAGTGATGAGTTTCATCCAACAGTATTCTACGTGTGCTGTTCCAAACGCAAAGGAGAAGAAAAGCCTAAGAGAAAAAGTTCTGCGTTTCCAAAGCCATCGATGTGGAAAGTACTGCCGTCGTAAATTCCGAAACAAGGACAAGTTCTACACCAAATGTCGTTTCGGCTTTCCACGACCGGTGATTTCTAAAGGAAGAGTAAACAGTTTGATGTCTTCGCTGCGACATAATGTCATGAAGAAATCACCTAAAAACACATACAATTTGAAGACGAACGAAGAGTCCAAGTACATCAACGACTACAACCCGGTGATTTTGTCCATGTGGAATGCTAACATGGATATACAGTTTGTGGCTGATAACTGTATGGCTGTGGCTCGGTATGTGACGTCTTACATCACCAAAAAAGAGAAGACAGAATTGAAGGATATGTGGGAGGACATTTCCCATGAAAAGAGCCTCAGCAAGAAGTTGTACAGTTTCAGTCTGAAGATGTTGTCGCATCGAGAAATTGGAGCTTACGAATGCTCTGACCGGTTGTCTTCAGCAAGTCTCTATGCCAAGTCCAGGAGTATCATTTGGGCGAGTCTTGGTCTTGCTGCAACGCGTAATCGAGTTCTGAAACCTGTGCGGGAATTTGAGTATTTGGCGGAAAAGGAGCCAAACAGTACCGACATTTTGAAGACCAACATGTTGGATACATATTATCCAAATAGAAGCAGTCACCTCGACAATGTTTGTCTGTATGAGGTTCTTCAAAATTACATATTCAAGAGGAACATCAAAGAAGATACTGAGAAAGGAGTGTATGCTGTAATAGGAAGTGAGGGATGTCTGGTCAAGCAAAGAAAATGCCACTTGGTAAACCATCGAAAATTGAGTGGCGAATCTCCTGAAAAAAAGGAGTTTTTCTATTTAGCACTTTTGCAACTTTTCAAGCCTTGGCGTGCAGAAGAGGAACTGCTTGGAGATTTCCTCTGTTACGAAGACTCTTTCAATGCCGCCAAGGAGACCATAGAATGTCCTGCTTTTCCCAAATATGTAGAAATGTTGAATGCGGAAATTGAGCAGGAAGCAACGATTGCAGCCGAGATTGCCAGAGACAGTTCTCAGGACAGTCAGAGTTCTGCTTCATTGAGTCAGGATCCACTAGGAGGACCTGTTATCAAAAATGAAGCTGCCACTGCCATGAATGAAGTGGAAAGAGCCATGGCACATGCTCAGGAGGATGCGGTTAACTTAGAAGAGTTGGAAAGACAACTCAACGTTGAGCAGAGGAAAATATATGACGAAGTTACCATGCAAATTGATCATGGATTAAGTCATGACAAGAAAGAGTGCTCATGTACGTCGTTGAAGCCTGTCCGACTGTACGTGAGTGGAGAAGCGGGAACTGGAAAAAGTTTCCTCATTAAAGCAATTTCATGCTATTTGCAGGAAAGGACAGAGTCATCGCTGTCTTGTGTTGTCACCGCTCCAACTGGACTGGCAGCACATAACATTAAAGGGATTACTTTACATTGTTTACTGATGCTGCCAGTGGAGCATGACAACAAATTACAATATCACAAGCTATCTGGAGATGCTTGTTTTGAAGTTTCAAGAATCTTGAGGAAAATGAAACTTCTTATCATTGACGAAGTAAGCATGGTTTCCAATGTCATGCTTGCCTTTGTGCATTTGAGAATGCAAGAAGTTCTCAAAACAGAGTATGATGTATTATTTGGTGGCAAACACATCATTGTTTTCGGAGATCTTTTGCAGCTGACACCAGTGAAAGGGCAACCTGTGTTCAAAATGCTCACGCATGAAGATACCAGGAAGTGCCTAGGCAGCATTGGCAACGTCAATATATGGTTAAACTTCAATTATGCTGAACTGCATGAAAATATGCGTCAGGCGAAGGATGAAGTTTACAAGACTATTCTACAAGATGTTAGAATTGGAAAAGTGACCGAGCATGGGAAAGAAGCTTTACATGCACGATTACTGTCAAATTTATATCCAGAACAAGATGTTGTGCCTGAGAATATTTTTCAGAAAATTACTGATAAGAAATCTGGAATATGTTTGATGCCAACTCTTGCAGAATGTGCCAAATTCAACAACAAAATGTTGCATTTAGAAAAGCAAGAGATTGTGAAACTGGAAGCTATTGACAGAGTAGAGCATATGGGATCAACAATTATTTTGTCTGAGAATCTGAAAACAAAATTGGATTCATTAGAGAAGAGTATATCTAAAACTGCAGGTTTTGAAAAGACTCTGAATGTGTGCTTGAACTGACGTATAATTTTAAGAAGGAATTTACATGTTGAAAGAGGTCTGGTAAATGGATCAATGGGTAATGTTGTTGATTTTGTAAAATACAGAAATAGAGATGGAATTGAATTTTTAAAAATTAAATTTGATGGCATTGAGGAAGTACAGCTAATTGGTCGTTGCTCTGCTAGATTTTTGCTTGTAAAAGACTTATATGTTCGCCGTAAGCAGTTTCCTGTTTGCTTGGCATATGCGGTGACAATCCATAAATCGCAAGGTTTAAGTGTAGACTGTGCATTGGTGAATATTGGCAGTTCTGTGTTCAAGGAGGGTATGGCATATGTGGCATTGCCACGAGTTAGAACTTTATCGGGATTGTACTTGATTGAGTGTGATGTCACAAACATTTGTGCGGATCTAGATTGTGTTAAGGAATACAATAGGTTAAGAAGAGAGTATGCGCCACATTTGCCTCAGTATCCTTTGTTTGAGAAACGTGTGGTAGGCCGGAAACGAAGAAATGTGACCAATACTGGGGAGGTTGTAGCAAAAAGACGAAAAGTCGATGAACCTAAAATTACAAGCAGAAACAAAAAGGATTCTGTTGAAGATGTTGTTGGTTTTCAATTTGAAAACAGTTCTGGTGTCAACTGCTATGCTAATGTAGTGGTTAATGTTTTGTTTTCTCTAGAAAATGTAAAAGAAGAGATTGTGGTCAATTCTGATCAAAGATTTTGCAGTTTGTTAAATTCTGTGTTAGAGAAATGTAGCACTGATAGAACAAACATAGAAAGTGTGTCTGAAATTCGAAATCTGTTAGACAGATGTTCAGGCCAAACACAATTCTCTCAAAATATTCAGCAAGATTGTCAGGAGTTTTTAATGTATATGCTTGATGTATTGCATGCTGAAGGTGTAGATGTAGATCAGCTGTTTGGGCTTTCTTATCAATGGCAGCATGACTGCGAGAACTGTATGGTATCAAGTACTACTAGTGTAGACTCAGAAAGATTTATATATTTAACTTTGCCAGACCGTAAATCAGTCTCCTTTAATAAGCTAGTAAAAGCAGCTGATCACAACATGGAGTGTAGCCAATGTAAATCTGAAATGATGTCCACATTATTTATACGGACATATGGCCAGTATGTCATTTTAATGTTCCAACGATGTAGGCCTGATGGAACAAAATTGACAACTTTAATTAAAAATTTTGTAGCTTCGCAGTTGTCAATATCAGGAAGGACTTTTGTAACTGCAGCAATTATATATCATGACGGCCCTTCAATAACATCAGGACATTACACAGCTTATTTAAAGTCTAGAAATGGCTGGTCATTCTGCAACGATTCTGTTTTAATTTTCAAAAAAAAAATTGCCGTATGACCTTAAAAACTCTTACCTGGTGTTTTTAAAACCAAAATTTTAGGGAAATAATCTCGGGATGTGCTCTGTGGAATTTCAAGAAGTTCTAATGGCTCCTACACAATTTGGCCTTTGTGGAAAAGTAAATTTTGTCATGTTCTATGTCCCTACGTGTCATCCATCATATGTTATGTGTGCATGATCAATATGCATATGTTATTCCCCATGTCCGATTCAAGACGCAATTATAGTTGTGTCCACCTCTGGTATGTCATTTCCCAGTTCTCGTGAGTAATATGAGTGTCAGGCCTATGTAAAGTTATGTTGCCACGTTTCTCAGTGTGTACGTTAATTCATTGAAAGTCCCCGTTTCTAGGCCTCAAAAGGGCCCGGATACCAGATTCAGCTCCTGTCTCCTGAAGCCTCGCTGAGGAGGGATACAGCCCCCACCTGTATCCTCGACCTTTCACTTACTTCCTGCCTCGCAGTGCCCGGTGCAGCTTGGCTCTGCCTCTGAGTCTGCCAAGACTATGTTATGATTCCAGCTATCAGTTTAGTCCTCCTTCTCTGCATTCCCAAGCTACTGAACTGCATCAATAGTTTCCGTCATTGTCTAGCCTATTCGGCCCCATGTTAAGAGAAATACTGTATTTAATGGTCATTTAATATTCTTCATCACGCACTACATGTAGAATAAATGCATGCGCTAGCCTTAGAGTCTGTTAGCTTTTCCCCTCATGACTTCTAGTTTATATCAACATGTTCCCTAAACATTAGATACCAGATAGGGTTTAGGTACATGTCGCTCCGACCCTCCCGACTTTAGTCTCTGCTCCTAGCACAGAGTTCATAGCCCCCAGCTTCTCCTAGTAACACGTCATTGCCAGTTTGCGCGCACCATCAGGTTAGAGGTCCCGGCTCCTTAGGTAGCCCCCTCCAATGTTTCCGCCCATTCATGACATATTCTGTTACATTTGCATCACATGTCTATGTGCACACCCAGTTACTCCCTCTTTAAGCCCTTATCTTTCGCGACTGTTTCGCGTCATGCCTCTTGCTCCACCCACTGCTACGCCCATTGCAATGTAATGCTATGTGTTGGCGTTATGTATATATGCTCATGTATTGTTATTAAAAAGTATTCCCAGTCCCGATCCTGTTGGTGAGCCATTCTAGACCCTGACCACGGCAGCGCTGCCAGGCTTGCCATCCTATTCCGTGCAGGTTGTCCTGTTCCTGTCCTTATGCTGTAATAAACCTGCAAAACTCCTACTACCTCGAATTTTGACTCTTATTTATTGAGCTATCTGTTATTCATTCATTCATTCAAAAATAGATCCGGTATTATTTATTTATATACCACATAATGGCGCCCGAATAGGGACTTGCCCTTTCGCCACGCGTCGGTGAAGCCACGCCGACCCCCTGACCCTCTGCAGTCGTGACGGAACTCTTCTGCGCAGTGGCAGATATTTCTGCTCAAGTATCCCTCAGGCCCACGGAGAAGACGGAGGAGGCGGTCCAGCATCCAAACGAGACGGTGGAGGAACGCGGCGAGTCCCGACCAGAGCCCAAGCCAAGAGTACAAGGTCCGAGGTATCCGGAGGTCCACCCGTAACTGAAGTCCGAAGTTCGTCGTCATCGTCGTAGCAGTGCAGTCCAGTCCGAGGCCTTCCGTTCTTGCTGCCCGGTGAGTACCGTTACTGGGGTGGTATCTAGACTGGTCTGTGGGTTGGTGGTACACAGTCCCACAAACGAAGTGTTCACTTCGGTGGATACGGGTCCTGACGTGTCTCTTTAAGAGACCGGTAAGTTTCGTACTGTTTCAGCAGTGCATCTAGTTTCTGTTCTAGTCAGTTCTGTTCTCGAGAAATTTCAAGTGTTCTGTTCGCAGTATTTCCAGGTAGTATTCTGTTCGAACTGTTATTTTAAATGTCCTTCATGTATTTTAATGTCGTGGTATGAATGGGGAATAAGTATCGTGTTTATTGTGTATTGTATTATGTCCAGATTATAGTCCAGTCATGCCGCTCTTCTCAAAATTACGTCAGTTAAAGACTAGAAAGGGTCTGCTGGAAGCAGCAGTTCCCGTCCCGCCTAGGGACAGTCCAGGTCACTTTATGTATCAGAAACATGGCATAAGCGCCATTTTATATCTAGATTTATGGGTAGAGTATACAAAGGGGCTAGAAGAAAAGTATAGATGGCCCGTATCAGGTACGTGGGATGCCGAGTGCATCATGAGAGTAGAGGAGGCATTATGGAAAAAGAAAGCCAGACAATCACAGAAAGATGCCATCGAGCTATGGCGCAAAGAAGCTCATAAAAGAACCGAAAAAGAAATCAGAAAGTCAGAACTAAGTAGAGAATCCCAAGAACGAGCCCAAGAAAGAGAATTAATCGAGATAGGTGAACGAGTTAGAACTGAGCAATCAGACAGACAGAGGAATGCCCTCATTAAGGGTATGTATCCTCTTCTTGCCGAGGGCTTGCCAAAAGCGACCCCGGAGGCATCCAGTAATTTCCCGCCACCGTTAGTTCCGACCAAGCTACGTCACAAACCGACCGCAGCTGATATTTTCATCTCGTCCTATTTGGACGACACAGTCCCTGAATATGTAAATCCTGTCCGCGCTCCGCCAGTCCCTGTAAATCAGGTAATTCCTACTCCCCCAGACACCGGGGTGCCCTTAACAGCCCCCCCGGGTCAGCCCGCCATACAAGTCCAGCCCACGTTACAATTACCCACCCTGCCAGGACGAAAAGCATCAGTTGATGATTCTAGTTTAGGGGCCGCAGGAGGAGGTCTTCCTCAAACCCCGCCGCCATACAAGCGTTTATCAGCACTCGAATTACATGCTCAAGCATCACAGCGTACTCCTAAAAGTAATAAGTCTGTTGCAGAGATCAGGCAAACCCTTGGCGAATGTGTCTATGACCCAGTTCCAGGCGAGTTTAATATGGTTTTATATTCCGTACGCGTAAGGAGAGTGACCGAGTATCTAGTCACCCTGCCGAATATGAAAGAAGATCTAGACAGGATATATCGTTTCATCCGTACAGGGGATGACCCACAAAGTATTAGTGATGCCATGTCTCAAAGGAAAGCCGAGATTCAGCGCATGATATTAAAGTTCTTAATTAACTGTCTAATAAGAGAACAGGATCATCCGTCTAAAGACCCGGAAGAAATGAAAACTCTAACAAAGTGGAGTGATAATATAGCCGAAGGAAAGCACAATACCATTGGTGCCATGGAAAGTATGTACAAGAAAATCCGTAGAGAGATAATAAAGATACACGAACAGCGTAAAGCAGCACAAGTAAGCGAGAAAGAAAGTACCTCTGATCCTGAAGAGGAAGACGATGAGAATACCGCCAGAATAGCGTATGTAGGAAAACCTAGATTTCCAGATCGCCATTTACGTCTAGAACACAAGCCAATTTCCCATCATTCAGCACCAGAACAAGGTTCCCTAGAACAAGTATTCCAAGCTACCGATCACATTCTGAAATCACGAATCGGTTATAGTGAGTTAAGTACTATGCATGAACAAGAAATAGTTCGGTCAGCAGTCCGATGGATTACTGATTCTACCACTTTTCCAGACGAAATAGTGGCACAAATGTTTCTGAAAATGCCCCCAGCCGAGCAGCGACTGGTGGGTATGTATATGATTCAGCACCTCATTACTCTGTATGAGGGTCAGCACTCTGATCCAGGCCCGTTACATGATATCCTGAACGAGTTACTCCAGTACAGATGGAGAGGTCTAGGTACCGATTTAATTAGTGTCATTCTAGAACAACGCCATAAATATAGAATGTTCTTGAACCCGCATTTCGTTCATGTCTCACCCCCAGAAAGTAAATCATTCTACATAGACAGACAGAATCCGTTACGAGAAGTCCACCCAGTCAGAGGAGCGGGTGGCGAAATGCAGCGAGTGTTTGTATACACTCCGATCACAAAGATGGAACTTCTAGAGATGAAGAAATTAATTCCCTGTCATGACAAAGATCCAGCAGGGTACCATAGAGAATTAAAAGACATGCTCCGTATGGGAGAATACACATACCCGGATATAATTAAAATGTTAAAGGTTCTGTTGCCCGCCGGGGTGTATGAAAAGCTCAAAGAGAAAGAATGGGAGGTGGGAGAGAAAAAGATAGATTGGGCAGTCCTAGAAGCAGAAGATAAGATACGTGTACCAGGTACTGGTCTAGGAGAGAAATGTAAAGAATTACCAGAATTATTGATTCAAGTTTTACCCAGATTATTAACAACGAAAAAGGAAGACTGGGATGCAATCTCAGCCTGTAAACAGAAACAAGATGAAGATATTAGTGATTTTTATTCTAGGTTTGAAAAGTGCTTTAGTATCAACAGTGGTCTCAAGACAAGTAGTGAGTCGTACCCTCACCTTTTCGTTACTAAATTAGTCGAGAATTCAAGTCCACCAATTAAAAACCGAGTTCTGAAAGTCGAAAGTATCTGGCAAGCTAATACTCCGTCTCAGATGCTCCAGATGCTCCAGTATCACCAGAATAGAATCAGAGAAGAACAAGAACACGAGAGGAGACGTATGAAAGACACGAAAATGAAAGTGCTAGTTGCACAATCTGTTCCTCACGACAGTCAGAAGAGGGGTCCGAATCAAGCCAGTCATCCTGCAGCACCCGTTAAAGGGAACTGCAATTATTGTAAACAGCCAGGTCATTTCATAAACGAGTGTACAGTTCTGAAACATAACATAGCTACTGGTAAGACTAAAGAAAGACCACGTCCGCCTAGACAGGAACAAGTTTCACAGACTCCTCAGTCACAGAATGCACCACAGACAGTTACAGCACCGCAGCCTATTGCTGCAACACAGCATGTTACATCGCAGATGTACCAGTATGCACAGTCTGAGTATCCAGAGTATCAGCAGTATTCATGAAACAGCCTAGAGAGGGAGGTAGGCTTGCCTCTCATCGAGATACCTGTAGAGCAAGAGGGTCCCTATGTTCACAGTCAAGTATTAGGGAAAGACAGAAAGTTTTTGATTGATACAGGGGCAAGTAGGACCACAATTAGTCACGCCGAAGTTCCAGGGGCTCCGCTCTCAGGCTCTAGAAATGTTTCCCTTGGATTTTCAGGAAAGCCTATCGTAAATGAGATTTCAAAGCCAGTCACTCTAGAAGTAGGTCCATTGTCCCGCACTACTGATCTGTTACTTACTAAGTCATGTCCAGAAAATCTGTTAGGCATTAAGACATTGAAAGAGTTAGGTGCAGTTATATGTTGTTCCCCCGAGGGAATACGATTGTTCCTACGTGACTTTAAGGGTCACTATGTATTACGAGATTTTGATCCGAGATTGTCTAATGTCCCGCAGCATTTATGGGCGCAAGGTCCAACTGATGTAGGTTACATGCAAATCACACCCCATCGTGTGACTCTCAAACCAGGTGTAGTGTTACCACGAATCAGGCAGTATAGATTGCCACCTGAGGCTGTAGCAGCCTTATCCAAAATTATAGACGAGCTCATGGCTCAAGGAGTAGTTGTAGAAACTGACTCCAATGTATGTAACTCTCCGATCATTCCAGTCATGAAACGTACTGATCCAAATGCACCCCCAGTATATCGATTAGTGATTGATTTACGAGAACTTAACAAATGTATTATTCCTCAGTACCCAGTTGTCCCAGATATCTCTTCCCTATTGACAGCCATTGATTCCGAAGCCATGTTCTTTACAGTAATCGATCTTAAGAATGCATTTTTTAGTGTTCCCATCCATCCAGACAGCCAGTTTCTTTTCGGATTTTGTTTAAATGGAAGGAGCTATATGTTTACACGAGCTCCTCAAGGTTTCACAGAAAGCCCTAGTATTTACAGTCAAGCACTTAAGAGACAACTAGACAATATTCACATGCCAACTGACACTGCCCTGCTCCAGTATGTCGATGATCTATTGATCACAGCCCGTTCTGAACGTGACTGCGAGCGAGCGTCACTGACGGTTCTGTATTTCCTAGCCGAGATGGGGCACAAGGTGTCCCCTTCGAAGCTTCAATTCTGTGTCCAGCAAGTGGTTTACTTAGGACACTTACTGTCCAAGAGGGGTAGGCAGTTGACACCAGACTTCATCCAGTTGATAGCGAGTCTTCCTCAGCCCAGGACCCAGAAGGAGGTACGTGCCTTTATTGGCCTTACTTCTTATTGTAGACAATGGATTCCTCAGTATGCGTTTCTAGCCAAACCACTGATACAGTTAACGACACAGGAGGCAGCCGTATCGACTGTCCTCCCTTGGACATCTGAACATACACTTAGTTTCAACGAGTTAAAGAAAGCTTTATGTCAAGCTCCAGTTCTAGCTACACCGAACTACAGTAAGCCTTTTACACTTTTCGTCACTGAACGCGAAGGTACAGCATTATCTGTTCTCACACAAGATCAAGCAGGACAGTACAAGCCGTGTGCTTATTTTTCTAGCACATTAGATCCAGTCGCCCAGGCTTTGCCCGCGTGCCTCAAGTCAGTTGCAGCCACAGCACTAGCTATCAGACAAAGTGATTCCATAGTTTTAGGACACTCCCTGACAGTACAAGTTCCACACTCCGTGGAAGTTCTTTTAAATAGAACACAAACACAGCACTTGACAATTGCACGTTTAACGGGTTATGAATTGACACTGTTTCAGCCACACATAGAAATCAGACGCTGCAACGTCCTGAACCCTGCTACACTGTTGCCATCAGCTAGTTCAAATTCTGCCGCACACAATTGTGTGGAAGTAGTCAACATTACGACAAAGCCAAGACAAGACCTGACAGACATTCCGTTACTAGATCCCGACCTGACACTTTATGTGGATGGGTCATGTATGAGAACCAGTACAGGAGATTTAGTTGCCGCGTATGCAGTGACTACTGACACTGAAGTTATTAAGACACACCGCATTGACACTCCGTCCGCTCAAGCAGCAGAGCTAGTTGCTCTGACACAAGCCTGTATACACGCCAAGGAAAAGAAAGTTAATATTTACACAGATTCACGCTACGCATTTGGAGTCGTTCACGACTTTGGAGTGCTCTGGCAGGAGAGAGGTTTCATGACTTCTCATGGAACCAAAATTCAGCATGGTTTCCTTATCCAAGCTCTGTTAGATGCAATACATTTACCGACATCCATTGCTATTATGAAATGCAAAGCACATACGAAAGTTACTGACATTATTTCCCAAGGTAATGATCTAGCAGATCGCACAGCCAAGCTTACAGCACAGACTCCAGACATTCAAGTTAATCCGACACAGACACAAACTCCAGATCCGACTACATGTATGACAGTTAAGGACCCCACCCAGGATGTCATAGATATCCAGTTACATGCTACTCCCGATGAAATCAAGAAATGGTCTGAACAAGGAGGGGTCCAGACAGATCAAGGATGGGTGACGAAGGGAAGAACCACATGGTTTCTCCCCGACTCTATGGTTCAAGTCATCATTAATACCGCACATAGTCCAGCACATTTAGGAGAAAAAGCAATGTTAGACAGTATCCAGAACATTTGGTTCAACAAGCATTTACGAGCTGCAGCCAAGCAGAAAGTCCGTACCTGTATGATATGTTGTCAGTTTAATCCAGGTAAAAGTGTCCCGGTGGAACAAGGGGGATTCCAGCCTCCTGACCACCCTTTTGAGGTCCTCCAGATGGATTATATTCAGATGGAGCGATGTCGAGGTTTCAAGTATGTTCTTGTAGTTGTATGCGCTTTGTCCAGATGGACAGAAGCATATCCAGTCCCAGATTACACAGCCGCGACCACTGCCAAGCAGTTGGTTCGTGAGTTTTTCCCTCGATATGGACTCCCTAGAGTCGTATATTCTGATAACGGTCAGCCATTCTCATCTGAACTCATGAAGCACGTTTCCCTGTTGTTAGGGTACCAGTGGAAGTTTCATTGTGTACGCCATCCTGAAGCAGCTGGTCTGGTCGAGAGACATAATCAGACTCTGAAAATCCGAATTGCCAAAATATGTAAAGAGAAAGGTGTGGACTGGCTAGTAGCTCTGCCAGTTGCTTTGTTTTATATGCGCATGGTCGCACATTCCAGATCAGGTCTGTCCCCGTATGAGGTCGTATTCGGCCGCCCCCCTAACATGTGGGGTACTCCTAGACCCCGAAGTATTACTGATGTTTCATGTAATATGCTGACAGATTACCTAGCTTCCTTGATGTCTGCCCTCAACTCATGTCGTTCACAGGTTGCCGCCGCATTTCCAGACAATACCGAGGTGGCCCCGCATGAAATCGTTCCAGGTTCGATGGTCCTCGTACGTAACTTCGACAGATCAAGTCCGCTGGAGCCACGTTGGAAGGAGCCCCGTCAGGTCCTCCTCACCACCCGTACAGCCGTGAAATTGGAAGGACGCCGCGGCTGGGTACACCTTTCGCACGTCAAGAAATTCTACGGATTAAAACCGGTCTCCAAGAACATTTCCCAGGATTTAAAAACTTGTCAAAACATTGTTCCTAAGGACTGTCCCGCAAATGACATTGACACAACCCCTCCCCTGTTAGAGAAAACTCCGCAGCAGGAGTATAAGCAAAAGCTACGGTCTAGTAAAATAAGTCAGCCAGTTTGATTGTATAAGTCCTCCCCTAGGTGAAACGGTTAGACTGTTTCTGACATGTATAAAATAGACCCCCATAGTGAGAGAGTTAGTCAAAACTCAATCCGATGTATCGTTTTTCTAAGTTTCATATTATTTCTCAGCCTTTTGACTTCCTGCACTAGTTACGCATTTTATCTGTGTTTTCCAGTTCCTCATGTAAATAAGCATTCTAATGTTACAGTAGAGCACACGTTTAGTGATCTGCCTCCTCATGAATATTCATACCGCCTCGCTATGCGTAACAATACTTTTATCCGCATGTTGCATTATTCACACCAGACCAGCAATGCCACTAATTGTTGGGTGTGTGGTCGACTCCCCCCTTTCCAGACGTCAAAGGGAGTTCTGCCACTCTTTCCTTATCCTTTTTCCCATAATGGTTCGTGTGGAGCATGGTCCACGTTAACGTCATCCTCAACAGATATGTCTTTTCTTAACAGCACATGTTTCCCAGACAAGCATGGTCTCCCCCACAGAACAGGTTTAGATCTAGAAAATGAAGTGTACAATTTAGGTAACTCTTCGTCGAATTTTATGGTCCTGAATGTTCAGTCTGATACTACTCCAGACTCACCTGCTATTTCAGTATTACCAGTCAAAGGCGAATTATGTGTTCGTAATTATGGTTCTGTACATGTAGGACATAGTGATTGTACTACTATTGTCAAGTATAGTGACAGTGGGAAATCTATTTTTAAAGCTTCACGTCATTCTTATTTTGTTTGTGGTCAAACTGCATATGTTCGTCTGCCCCTCGATTGGGAGGGAACCTGTTACATTGCCTTCCTACTGCCACCTGTTTTTCTAGCCCCACCTGACTACCATAGGAATTCCTACCTAGTACATACTAGACACAAGAGAAATCTCCCGATTGTCGACTATACTGAAACTGCTGCAGAGCAATTCATTGATATTGATAAAGGTGTTTTCCCTTATTTAGGTACAGTTGTAAATAGTAAGCTAATCCGTAGGTTAACAAGAACCCTTGAAGCTGTAGTAGATGAGACTGCCTCCGCTCTAGGTAACTTAACCGAAGAGCAATCCTTTATGAGAATTGTTGTGCTCCAGAATCGTCTCGTCCTTGACGTCATACTGGCCGATAGGGGCGGGGCCTGTAGACTCATCGGATCCAGTTGCTGCATTTTCATTCCAAATAACGCGCCGTCTGTTTATTCAGCTATAACCAGACTTCATAAAATTGCCCATCTGTTACACCAAGATCCAGGCACCTGGACATGGTCCGGTTGGTTCTGGAATATAATTTCCGCCTGGGGATGGAAAGTCTTGTCCTTTCTAGGTATCGCAGTAGCGATCATATTCAGCTGCTGCCTCTGTATACAATGTGGCCCTGCGATTTGCGGCATGTGTGCTACCTCTTGTATTCCTAGTCCCAAGCCCCGTTCTAAATCTCGTTCCAAGACAATTCGAGATGAACAAATGGTACTGTATGAAATGATAGATGGTATCATGAATATTGATGTTTCCTGATGGAAACGTAGTGACAAGGAGGGAATGTGGAAAAGTAAATTTTGTCATGTTCTATGTCCCTACGTGTCATCCATCATATGTTATGTGTGCATGATCAATATGCATATGTTATTCCCCATGTCCGATTCAAGACGCAATTATAGTTGTGTCCACCTCTGGTATGTCATTTCCCAGTTCTCGTGAGTAATATGAGTGTCAGGCCTATGTAAAGTTATGTTGCCACGTTTCTCAGTGTGTACGTTAATTCATTGAAAGTCCCCGTTTCTAGGCCTCAAAAGGGCCCGGATACCAGATTCAGCTCCTGTCTCCTGAAGCCTCGCTGAGGAGGGATACAGCCCCCACCTGTATCCTCGACCTTTCACTTACTTCCTGCCTCGCAGTGCCCGGTGCAGCTTGGCTCTGCCTCTGAGTCTGCCAAGACTATGTTATGATTCCAGCTATCAGTTTAGTCCTCCTTCTCTGCATTCCCAAGCTACTGAACTGCATCAATAGTTTCCGTCATTGTCTAGCCTATTCGGCCCCATGTTAAGAGAAATACTGTATTTAATGGTCATTTAATATTCTTCATCACGCACTACATGTAGAATAAATGCATGCTCTAGCCTTAGAGTCTGTTAGCTTTTCCCCTCATGACTTCTAGTTTATATCAACATGTTCCCTAAACATTAGATACCAGATAGGGTTTAGGTACATGTCGCTCCGACCCTCCCGACTTTAGTCTCTGCTCCTAGCACAGAGTTCATAGCCCCCAGCTTCTCCTAGTAACACGTCATTGCCAGTTTGCGCGCACCATCAGGTTAGAGGTCCCGGCTCCTTAGGTAGCCCCCTCCAATGTTTCCGCCCATTCATGACATATTCTGTTACATTTGCATCACATGTCTATGTGCACACCCAGTTACTCCCTCTTTAAGCCCTTATCTTTCGCGACTGTTTCGCGTCATGCCTCTTGCTCCACCCACTGCTACGCCCATTGCAATGTAATGCTATGTGTTGGCGTTATGTATATATGCTCATGTATTGTTATTAAAAAGTATTCCCAGTCCCGATCCTGTTGGTGAGCCATTCTAGACCCTGACCACGGCAGCGCTGCCAGGCTTGCCATCCTATTCCGTGCAGGTTGTCCTGTTCCTGTCCTTATGCTGTAATAAACCTGCAAAACTCCTACTACCTCGAATTTTGACTCTTATTTATTGAGCTATCTGTTATTCATTCATTCATTCAAAAATAGATCCGGTATTATTTATTTATATACCACACCTTGAGGATAAGTGTAGTTCAGAGACATAACTTCTAACCATAAGACTGGACGTCATGGAGAAATAAGTGCACTTTGAATGAGTTCAGAAAAACTATTTCTTTTTATAAGCTAATTGAAGCAGCCAATCAAAACATAGAGTAGAGGGAATGTAAGTCTGCAATGCTGTCTACTGTTTTACATTGCTTTGTGATTAAAAGTGATGTAGAGAATTAAATAATTGTACTAGTCATAGAGTTAGTGTAAGTCTGCTTCATAGTAAGCAGTATCAGTGTCATAGGAAATGTAGAACATGACTGAGCAAGAAGAGGAAGATATTACTATTCCTGGATTGTGAAAATGATCTTCAACATTTTAATTCTGAAAGTTGCAGAAATGCCAAATGACGGGATTGGCTTACAAGAAATCCAAGAGTTATAAATGGCTCTGACAAGATTTGGCCTTGTGGAAACTTGTGGTAGAGAGCAAGAAGTCATTTATTGCATGTAACATGTTTTTAAAAACGATGGAGATTTTCTTTCAGAAAGTGGCGGGCTGAAAGTAATAACAGCACAACAGAGTGTAAGCTGTTCATAGGACATCCTTTGACGTCATGGAAAGTAAGTTAACTTTAAGGAGTTCTGAATTCTGATTTGTTATGTTGTATGGGTTTTTTAAACACAATCATTTTGATTGTGTTTTTTTTTCCCCGCTGTTACATGATGAATACCTTCAAGTCACTGTTTTTAGTGAATTTTGATACATTCTGAGAACAGCAAAAATAAACCATTTAACATGTATAATTAATTCTGTACTGTTTGCATTTATGATGTATATGTAGAACTGTGTAGGAGGCATGGAGAAGGTGAGGCTTCTGTAAGTGTCAAAGTTGTTGCATGCAGTGCTGCGCTTCTGCATATTCTTTCATATGCTAGACTACATCTGCACAATGAGATACCTAAGCAAAGGAAACACAAGTGATGTGATTGTGAAATGAGCAAAATAAATTGCACGTATTTCATTTACATCACCTGTGTTTCCTATCATTACGAAGCACATTGTGTAGATCAAGTTTAGGTCTGTCCAGGGAAACATAGGAGGTTTGGACTTTGTTCAAGAGTGCAGTGGACATGACTCACTTCATTGGTAGACCTTCACATATATTATGTCCTCTATTCTCTTCAACAACTCGAAATTTCATCTGCAACCCTGAGTAGGCCTCACCTCAAACAAACCTCTGGATAGGAGACATCTTATTGGCATCCTGAAGCAATTATTTAAGATTTTAGTGTCTTGCGACACTTTTCTGAGACAACAGCAATGCAAAAGATGCACCATGTTTTAAGATAGGCCTCACTTCATCTGCATCAAGATACTGTTAGTTTAAAATGTATATCTTTAGGACTGTGTAGGGGGCCTGGAGAAGCAGAAGCTTCTGTAAGTGTCAAAGTTGTTGAAAAACTGTTTGTCCTTCAATCTTTTCCCTTGTCTTTTGTAATTTTTAAATACATGTTTTAATATTTTTCAAATGTTTGTTCTCTCTTTCACAGATTGAAAGTATAAAAACAAAAAGTGAGTAATTTAACGACAATTATAAGGTAAATGTTTTGTACTCTTTTCGTTACATTTCTATCACATTTAACTTCTATTAGTTCCACTGCTTCATTTCTTTAACCCTCAGTTTCCTGCCTTTGCTACTTCCCTCATTCCTTTCTTTATTACCTACTTACTCAACTCCTTCCACTCTTTTTCTCAGTCCCTCTCTTCTCATAGTTCCTCACTCTTGTTCACTCACTTCGTCTCTATTACTCTTAGTGTCTTTGACTGATCACTCTATCACTATTTGTTCATAATGCTTTCTCTGTGTAGTTGAAGCACACTAAGGGGCATATTATGAACACAGCCAATAAAATTATTGCTCTTTTTATTGGCAGAAAACTGGTGCAAAAGTGGTTTTAGCGGCAGTTTTCTGCCGCAAAAGCCCCTTTAGCGACACATTTCTGCCAATAAAAGCTGCAAAACTTTTATTGCCTATGTTGATGATATGGCTCTATGTTACTTACATTTCTTTGGTATTTCAATTAATCTTTTTCTGTTATTTTTTGTTTTCTGTTTTCTATTTTTTCTCTCTGTTATTCCTCATGTTTTAATCTTATTTTGAACATTCACTCACATTCTCCAAGAAACTCTTCTTTGTTAATGTTATACTCTCTTTTTTTTTCTTTCACTTCGTTATCTATTTTGTTTTTCACAATTATACCCTCTTCCTTCTTTTCTTCGGTAAATAGATCTATTAAACAGTATCTCTTCTTTACTCCCTATAGCTGTCTTTCTTTTAACATCACTCTCTGTTTACTTTCCTTATACTTACTCTTTTTTTCAAAATAAAAATGTTTTGGTTAGCTCCCGGTCCGCGTACCGGGAAGCTAACCGGGAAGCGAACCAAAAGAAATAGAGCTTGCCAGAGTGCTAAACATTCTAGCAATTTTTTTTGAAAGGGAAGGTAGTTCTGAAAAGAACTTTTTTTTAAATATTTTTGTTGTTTTATATTTTTTTTTTTTTTTTTATTTTTTTTTTTTTTTTTTTTTTTGAACGATTTTATATTTTTTTTGGTTTTTTTTGGGGGGGGAAACAACAAAAAACAGGCATTGAAAAGGGCTCAACAGGAGCAAAAAAAAAATTACTGGGGGCGGTTAGGGCAATTATGGTGTTCATACGCCAGGTTGATAGCATTTATGCTCATGTTGCCACATGCTAACAACGCACGACAGTGCATACAAGTGTGGATCATGTGGCCAAAATTTTCTTGTATGTTTAGCACAGTTTCCCGTGCCTCTGCTGGTGTCAATGAAATGAATATTCTTGATCTGGCCACAGGAGTTGATCTTGGATTTTCCTGCAAATCCTGTATTTCCGCCCGGCTATAATTGAGTGGATGCTTCCTTGTCATGTGCCTGTGCATAGTATGGTTGCCATAACTATATTTCTTATCCGTCCCTCTGGATAATTTTTCTTTACAGATTTGGCAGGTGACATACCTTGCATTCACTTTTTTTTGGCCAGGAGGGATCGAATAAAACTGCCAGATGAAACTGGCTTTCTTATGGGAAACCCGGGGCACTTCTTCTAAGAACTGTGGTTCTTCTCCCTCCTCTTCATCCATTTCTTCCTCTTCCTCCTCAGTGTTGGTCATCACCTGGGGAGGTGGTCCTCTCTTCCCATGAGGAGGTGGAGGTGGTGGTGGGGGTCCACCAGCTGAAGCAACTACTGAAGCCATTTCTGATATAGTAATAAAGGTCTTCCTCTCACAATGATGAAAGTCAGAGTGAGGAAAGAAGGAGGGGTTTTCATCATTTGGGAAAAACAATACTTCTCAACCAATGAAAAGTGTTATTTTTAGGTCACCTGACCTAGCCTTACATCATTATGAAACCAAAAGTGAAATGAACCAATGAAAAGTTTTATTAACAAGTCACATGACCTCTCACGCTCATGTTACGCGCTGCGGAACGCGCCCCGGTTAGCTTCCGGGTCGCTGAGCTTCGCTCCTCGGTCCGCGCCCCGGGACACTTCCGGGTGCGCTAACGCGGTACGTCACAAGACGCATTACGCGACAACGTGATACATCGCGCTTTCGCGACGCGCCGCGGATCGCTTCCGGAGAGCTGCGTTTCGCGCCTCGGTCCGCGCCCCGGGGCACTTCCGGGTGCGCTAACGCAGTACGTCATAAGACGCATTACGCGGCAACGCGATACCGTCACTATGTTGATTTCTTACCGGTTCGCGGACCGGGTCGCGGCATCAATTTGAGCTAACGGAAAGCTTCCCGGTTCGCGGACCGGGAGCGAAACAAAAAAAATATTTTAAAAAAATTATTAATAAACATATAAAATATATTTTTGGATTTAAAGAAGAATACATTTTACAGCTATAGATATTAGCTTTTAAAAAACCAATGAAATTCACTGAAAAAACCATAGGTTATAGACCATATATAGTTAGGAATTAGCATTTACAAAACCTTGAAAATTCACTGAAAAAACCATAGGTTATACACCATATATAGTTAGGAATTAGCATTTAAAAAACCTTATTTTACTCACACAAAACCAATGAAATTCCATATATAGTTAGTTGTACTAACTATATATCGCGCACCCGCAATCCACTGCTGATCATGTCACATATTACATCATTCATGACATGGTCAGTGACATCACTGATGACATCACTGATGACATATCAAATGACATCACTGATGACATCACTGATGACATCTCAAATGACATCACTGATGACATCACTGATGACATCTCATTTGACATTACTGATCACATCACTGATGACATCATTCATGTGATAATACGATGAACCTCTTCCATACTATGCACAGGCACATGACAAGGAAGCATCCACTCAATTATAGCCGGGCGGAAATACGGGATTTGCAGGAAAATCCAAGATCAACTCCTGTGGCAAGATCAAGAATATCCATTTCATTGACACCAGCAGAGGCACGGGAAACTGTGCCAAACATACAAGAAAATTTTGGCCACATGATCCACACTTGTATGCACTGTCGTGCGTTGTTAGCATGTGGCAATATGAGCATAAATGCTATCAACCTGGCGTATGAACACCATAATTGCCCTAACCGCCCCCAGTAATTTATTTTTTGCTCCTGTTGAGCCCTTTTCAATGCCTGTTTTTTGTTGTTTCCCCCCCCCAAAAAAAACAAAAAATATATAAAATCGTTCAAAAAATACAAAAAAAACAAAAAATGTTCGAAAAATAAAAAAAATATAAAACAACAAAAATATTTTAAAAAAAGTTCTTTTCAGAACTACCTTCCCTTTCAAAAAAAATTGCTAGAATGTTTAGCACTCTGGCAAGCTCTATTTCTTTTGGTTCGCTTCCCGGTTAGCTTCCCGGTACGCGGACCGGGAGCTAACCCAAAAAAATTTTTTTTTTTTAACAAGAGTAAGTATAAGGAAAGTAAACAGAGAGTGATGTTAATAGAAAGACAGCTATAGGGAGTAAAGAAGAGATACTGTTTAATAGATCTATTTACCGAAGAAAAGACGGAAGAGGGTATAATTGTGAAAAACAAAATAGATAACGAAGTGAAAGAAAAAAAAAGAGAGTATAACATTAACAAAGAAGAGTTTCTTGGAGAATGTGAGTGAATGTTCAAAATAAGATTAAAACATGAGGAATAACAGAGAGAAAAAATAGAAAACAGAAAACAAAAAATAACAGAAAAAGATTAATTGAAATAGCAAAGAAATGTAAGTAACATAGAGCCATATCATCAACATAGGCAATAAAAGTTTTGCAGCTTTTATTGGCAGAAATGTGTCGCTAAAGCTGCTTTTGCGGCAGAAAACTGCCGCTAAAACCACTTTTGCACCAGTTTTCTGCCAATAAAAAGAGCAATAATTTTATTGGCTGTGTTCATAATATGCCCCTTAGTGTGCTTCAACTACACAGAGAAAGCATTATGAACAAATAGTGATAGAGTGATCAGTCAAAGACACTAAGAGTAATAGAGACGGAGTGAGTGAACAAGAGTGAGGAACTATGAGAAGAGAGGGACTGAGAAAAAGAGTGGAAGGAGTTGAGTAAGTAGGTAATAGAGAAAGGAATGAGGAAAGTAGCAAAGGCAGGAAACTGAGGGTTAAAGAAATGAAGCAGTGGAACTAATAGAAGTTAAATGTGATAGAAATGTAACGAAAAGAGTACAAAACATTTACCTTATAATTGTCGTTAAATTACTCACTTTTTGTTTTTATACTTTCAATCTGTGAAAGAGAGAACAAACATTTGAAAAATATTAAAACATGTATTTAAAAATTACAAAAGACAAGGGAAAAGATTGAAGGACAAACAGTTTTTCAACAACTTTGACACTTACAGAAGCTTCTGCTTCTCCAGGCCCCCTACACAGTCCTAAAGATATACATTTTAAACTAACAGTATCTTGATGCAGATGAAGTGAGGCCTATCTTAAAACATGGTGCATCTTTTGCATTGCTGTTGTCTCAGAAAAGTGTCGCAAGACACTAAAATTTTAAATAATTGCTTCAGGATGCCAATAAGATGTCTCCTATCCAGAGGTTTGTTTGAGGTGAGGCCTACTCAGGGTTGCAGATGAAATTTCGAGTTGTTGAAGAGAATAGAGGACATAATATATGTGAAGGTCTACCAATGAAGTGAGTCATGTCCACTGCACTCTTGAACAAAGTCCAAACCTCCTATGTTTCCCTGGACAGACCTAAACTTGATCTACACAATGTGCTTCGTAATGATAGGAAACACAGGTGATGTAAATGAAATACGTGCAATTTATTTTGCTCATTTCACAATCACATCACTTGTGTTTCCTTTGCTTAGGTATCTCATTGTGCAGATGTAGTCTAGCATATGAAAGAATACGCAGAAGCGCAGCACTGCATGCAACAATTTTGACACTTACAGAAGCCTCACCTTCTCCATGCCTCCTACACAGTTCTACATATACATCATAAATGCAAACAGTACAGAATTAATTATACATGTTAAATGGTTTATTTTTGCTGTTCTCAGAATGTATCAAAATTCACTAAAAACAGTGACTTGAAGGTATTCATCATATAACAGCGGGGGAAAAAAAACACAATCAAAATGATTGTGTTTAAAAAACCCATACAACATAACAAATCAGAATTCAGAACTCCTTAAAGTTAACTTACTTTCCATGACGTCAAAGGATGTCCTATGAACAGCTTACACTCTGTTGTGCTGTTATTACTTTCAGCCCGCCACTTTCTGAAAGAAAATCTCCATCATTTTTAAAAACATGTTACATGCAATAAATGACTTCTTGCTCTCTACCACAAGTTTCCACAAGGCCAAATCTTGTCAGAGCCATTTATAACTCTTGGATTTCTTGTAAGCCAATCCCGTCATTTGGCATTTCTGCAACTTTCAGAATTAAAATGTTGAAGATCATTTTCACAATCCAGGAATAGTAATATCTTCCTCTTCTTGCTCAGTCATGTTCTACATTTCCTATGACACTGATACTGCTTACTATGAAGCAGACTTACACTAACTCTATGACTAGTACAATTATTTAATTCTCTACATCACTTTCAATCACAAAGCAATGTAAAACAGTAGACAGCATTGCAGACTTACATTCCCTCTACTCTATGTTTTGATTGGCTGCTTCAATTAGCTTATAAAAAGAAATAGTTTTTCTGAACTCATTCAAAGTGCACTTATTTCTCCATGACGTCAAGTCTTATGGTTAGAAGTTATGTCTCTGAACTACACTTATCCTCAAGGCCAAATTGTGTAGGAGCCATTAGAACTTCTTGAAATTCCACAGAGCACATCCCGAGATTATTTCCCTAAAATTTTGGTTTTAAAAACACCAGGTAAGAGTTTTTAAGGTCATACGGCAATTTTTTTTTGAAAATTAAAACAGAATCGTTGCAGAATGACCAGCCATTTCTAGACTTTAAATAAGCTGTGTAATGTCCTGATGTTATTGAAGGGCCGTCATGATATATAATTGCTGCAGTTACAAAAGTCCTTCCTGATATTGACAACTGCGAAGCTACAAAATTTTTAATTAAAGTTGTCAATTTTGTTCCATCAGGCCTACATCGTTGGAACATTAAAATGACATACTGGCCATATGTTCGTATAAATAATGTGGACATCATTTCAGATTTACATTGGCTACACTCCATGTTGTGATCAGCTGCTTTTACTAGCTTATTAAAAGAGACTGATTTACTGTCTGGCAAAGTTAAATATATAAATCTTTCTGAGTCTACACTAGTAGTACTTGATACCATACAGTTCTCGCAGTCATGCTGCCATTGATAAGAAAGCCCAAACAGCTGATCTACATCTACACCTTCAGCATGCAATACATCAAGCATATACATTAAAAACTCCTGACAATCTTGCTGAATATTTTGAGAGAATTGTGTTTGGCCTGAACATCTGTCTAACAGATTTCGAATTTCAGACACACTTTCTATGTTTGTTCTATCAGTGCTACATTTCTCTAACACAGAATTTAACAAACTGCAAAATCTTTGATCAGAATTGACCACAATCTCTTCTTTTACATTTTCTAGAGAAAACAAAACATTAACCACTACATTAGCATAGCAGTTGACACCAGAACTGTTTTCAAATTGAAAACCAACAACATCTTCAACAGAATCCTTTTTGTTTCTGCTTGTAATTTTAGGTTCATCGACTTTTCGTCTTTTTGCTACAACCTCCCCAGTATTGGTCACATTTCTTCGTTTCCGGCCTACCACACGTTTCTCAAACAAAGGATACTGAGGCAAATGTGGCGCATACTCTCTTCTTAACCTATTGTATTCCTTAACACAATCTAGATCCGCACAAATGTTTGTGACATCACACTCAATCAAGTACAATCCCGATAAAGTTCTAACTCGTGACAATGCCACATATGCCATACCCTCCTTGAACACAGAACTGCCAATATTCACCGATGCACAGTCTACACTTAAACCTTGCGATTTATGGATTGTCACCGCATATGCCAAGCAAACAGGAAACTGCTTACGGCGAACATATAAGTCTTTTACAAGCAAAAATCTAGCAGAGCAACGACCAATTAGCTGTACTTCCTCAATGCCATCAAATTTAATTTTTAAAAATTCAATTCCATCTCTATTTCTGTATTTTACAAAATCAACAACATTACCCATTGATCCATTTACCAGACCTCTTTCAACATGTAAATTCCTTCTTAAAATTATACGGCAGTTCAAGCACACATTCAGAGTCTTTTCAAAACCTGCAGTTTTAGATATACTCTTCTCTAATGAATCCAATTTTGTTTTCAGATTCTCAGACAAAATAATTGTTGATCCCATATGCTCTACTCTGTCAATAGCTTCCAGTTTCACAATCTCTTGCTTTTCTAAATGCAACATTTTGTTGTTGATTTTGGCACATTCTGCAAGAGTTGGCATCAAACATATTCCAGATTTCTTATCAGTAATTTTCTGAAAAATATTCTCAGGCACAACATCTTGTTCTGGATATAAATTTGACAGTAATCGTGCATGTAAAGCTTCTTTCCCATGCTCTGTCACTTTTCCAATTCTAACATCTTGTAGAATAGTCTTGTAAACTTCATCCTTCGCCTGACGCATATTTTCATGCAGTTCAGCATAATTGAAGTTTAACCATATATTGACGTTGCCAATGCTGCCTAGGCACTTCCTGGTATCTTCATGAGTGAGCATTTTGAACACAGGTTGCCCTTTCACTGGTGTCAGCTGCAAAAGATCTCCGAAAACAATGATGTGTTTGCCACCAAATAACACATCATACTCTGTTTTGAGAACTTCTTGCATTCTCAAATGCACAAAGGCAAGCATGACATTGGAAACCATGCTTACTTCGTCAATGATAAGAAGTTTCATTTTCCTCAAGATTCTTGAAACTTCAAAACAAGCATCTCCAGATAGCTTGTGATATTGTAATTTGTTGTCATGCTCCACTGGCAGCATCAGTAAACGATGTAAAGTAATCCCTTTAATGTTATGTGCTGCCAGTCCAGTTGGAGCGGTGACAACACAAGACAGCGATGACTCTGTCCTTTCCTGCAAATAGCATGAAATTGCTTTAATGAGGAAACTTTTTCCAGTTCCCGCTTCTCCACTCACGTACAGTCGGACAGGCTTCAACGACGTACATGAGCACTCTTTCTTGTCATGACTTAATCCATGATCAATTTGCATGGTAACTTCGTCATATATTTTCCTCTGCTCAACGTTGAGTTGTCTTTCCAACTCTTCTAAGTTAACCGCATCCTCCTGAGCATGTGCCATGGCTCTTTCCACTTCATTCATGGCAGTGGCAGCTTCATTTTCGATAACAGGTCCTCCTAGTGGATCCTGACTCAATGAAGCAGAACTCTGACTGTCCTGAGAACTGTCTCTGGCAATCTCGGCTGCAATCGTTGCTTCCTGCTCAATTTCCGCATTCAACATTTCTACATATTTGGGAAAAGCAGGACATTCTATGGTCTCCTTGGCGGCATTGAAAGAGTCTTCGTAACAGAGAAAATCTCCAAGCAGTTCCTCTTCTGCACGCCAAGGCTTGAAAAGTTGCAAAAGTGCTAAATAGAAAAACTCCTTTTTTTCAGGAGATTCGCCACTCAATTTTCGATGGTTTACCAAGTGGCATTTTCTTTGCTTGACCAGACATCCCTCACTTCCTATTACAGCATACACTCCTTTCTCAGTATCTTCTTTGATGTTCCTCTTGAATATGTAATTTTGAAGAACCTCATACAGACAAACATTCTCGAGGTGAATGCTTCTATTTGGATAATATGTATCCAACATGTTGGTCTTCAAAATGTCGGTACTGTTTGGCTCCTTTTCCGCCAAATACTCAATTTCCCGCACAGGTTTCAGAACTCGATTACGCGTTGCAGCAAGACCAAGACTCGCCCAAATGATACTCCTGGACTTGGCATAGAGACTTGCTGAAGACAACCGGTCAGAACATTCGTAAGCTCCAATTTCTCGATGCGACAACATCTTCAGACTGAAACTGTACAACTTCTTGCTGAGGCTCTTTTCATGGGAAATGTCCTCCCACATATCCTTCAATTCTGTCTTCTCTTTTTTGGTGATGTAAGACGTCACATACCGAGCCACAGCCATACAGTTATCAGCCACAAACTGTATATCCATGTTAGCATTCCACATGGACAAAATCACCGGGTTGTAGTCGTTGATGTACTTGGACTCTTCGTTCCTCTTCAAATTGTATGTGTTTTTAGGTGATTTCTTCATGACATTATGTCGCAGCGAAGACATCAAACTGTTTACTCTTCCTTTAGAAATCACCGGTCGTGGAAAGCCGAAACGACATTTGGTGTAGAACTTGTCCTTGTTTCGGAATTTACGACGGCAGTACTTTCCACATCGATGGCTTTGGAAACGCAGAACTTTTTCTCTTAGGCTTTTCTTCTCCTTTGCGTTTGGAACAGCACACGTAGAATACTGTTGGATGAAACTCATCACTGAGTCTTCTGGATCCGTTCCAAATTTAGGTGCATCCTTGATCCACAGCAACATATGTATATGAGGAGCACCTCTTGCTTGGTACTCCTTTCTCCAGAAGAAATCCAACACCTCTCTAAGAGGTGGATTCTTCTTATTCATGATGAAAGACATCATAGCTTCAAATCTATGATTGAAGTACCTACATACATTGACTGGATCCAAAGAGCACAGTTCTCCGGGTGTCTTGAATTCGATGTTATCTACGTTAGCATTTGCCTCTCGTAGAAATTCAAGTAAGTCTTCCCAGCCATACTCGGCACAGCTCAGAGTGAGGAACCATGTGGGAGTACCTAAGTTCCTCAGCATACATTTTAAATCACCATGACGACGGTACCAGTACTCATTAGTACCACGCTGACACGCCATGAGATTAATCAGGTGAGAATCCAAAATACTGTCTTGGACATTGACTTTATCCATAAAGTCACTTGCCGAGATGTTTTGCATGTGTATACCACTTTTCAAGATGTGGTTCACTGCATATGACAGTCCAGACAGATCGCTTTCAAACAGGCGATGAAACAAATAAGGAATGCATTGTCGAAACCTAGCATCTCCTGCATACAATCGCAAAGTCCGGTATTCAGAAGCAGGAATTTGATGAGGTCGCTCATCATATCTTCCTCCCTGACCTGTTGGAAAAAGCTGTGGGAAACACCGAGCTTCCAAACTTTCCTCCCAAACACTAATGGGACTCCCTTTGGCTTGTTTCATTTGAAACAACTCAATAGCATTCCCCATGACTTCCTTGGAATGCAAAGGATGAACACTATAATGTTCATATATTTCTTCACTAGTAGAGGGTTCTACTTTCTCAATTTGACCAGCACACAAATCGCTATCCTCTTCCTCACTTACTTACTCTTCTGCAACATATACATTCTTATAGTATTTTTTTTTTTTTTTCAAATACAATGTTGCCTTTTTAACTTTCCTAACATCTACTAAATCTTGCCATATTTTCTTATTCTTTGTCGGAACCCCATTAACTAAGATAACCAGAGGTTCCTCTTCCACTTTTTCTACTCCAATTGTGTTTATGTTTTTCTTCAAATCTAGAGGCAAATAAACAACTCTTCCCTTTAATCCTCTCTGTAAATCTGATGGAGGCAATTTCCCTGTCTTTGGCTCCATTCTTACAATAGCCTGAAAGGGATGGATACTTTGAATCAAAATAGATTCATAAGTATTTAAATCCTTCAATTCAGAAGGAATCTCAACCAATTCCAGATTATTATGAACTGCTCTAGCAGGCATCTGGTTTTGATTTAATTTGCAACAACAATAAGTACACACACGTTGATCCAATCCCAAATCAAAACAATTTTCTACCATCAAGTATGTTGCAAAATCCTTCCATTCACTATTATTTTCCCTTTCACTTTTTGCATATAAATCCACTAACTTAGTCTGATTCTTATAATAAGTGCGTCGACAACACACACAAGTGAAATTTGGCCTCTCACTTGATTTGACCTGAAATGTGACAATTTCCCTCTGGAAATTATCTGTACTGGAAACCTGTACACTATCTTCCACATTACCCGCTTCTTCTTGGTCAATTTCAACATTCTCCTCTTTACTTCCAAAGTAACAAAACTCAATTTCTTCACATATATTCTTCACATCTATTTCAGAACCATGCAAAAGAGCAGCGCATAATTGTTTAAGCATAATTGCTGGACTCTTAGCATAATACAACATTCTAACTAATTTCCTCACTTTATTATGATGCACTGCTAGCATTCTGAAATGATGAAAAACACTCTGGCATACTCTCCTGGAAAGACAAGCCAGTGAATGACCATGCAAACCTGTCACTTCTCTCACTCTGCAAGGATCTAATTCTTGCAACAACCTTATTTTCTGCTTCAAACTTTTCTTATTAAATGACCGTACAAAATCACAAAGCAAATTGATGGAATCCTGTCGCACACTACAAATACTACTACACTTCCAGGTGTACACAGGACCCTTAGCACGTCTTCCTTAAACCTCATTACCTAACACCTCTTCTGCCTCTGTTGTCACAAGTTTTTCTTTTTCAACTGGACAACCATCTTTCACTTCATAAGCACGACCACTGGTGTCAACTGCATGCACCAAATCATTATCCTGGAAATAACTCTCCTCATTAAAAAATGCCTCACAGCTTGAACTATGAATCCATTCTCCAGAAAAAACTTCACAAAAATTACTACGATTAACTATTCTCTTCCATCTACTATTTCTTTTGAAATCATAAATTGCCTTGTTTAGCTTCCTAATTCTATTGATTATCAAAATAAATAACTTACGTTTAATTTCAAATGCCTGATCAATAACTTTCTCAACTTTTTTTTTCTCTTATAAAAAACCACTTTCTGTTGACCTTTCTTAATATTTTTTAACAAATTGCCAATTATCCTGTTGCGGAACATTCGTTTACGAATGTCCCTAAACTGTTGTTTCCTTCTACTATCATGCACAGAGTTATCTCTTGCTCTAGCAGTAACATTTTTGATTGGCCTTTCCTTTCCATTTGAATTGGTTCTCTTTTTATGGACTGAAACATTTTCTGTAGTAATATTTTTTTTACTACACATATTTCTTATGAATGTTTTTGTACTCTTACCCGGTGCTTTCTTCGTGACTTGACAAATCTTTTTGTTAGAGGACTGCTGCTTCTTTTGATTCACCTGCTGTCTTTGACGTTTTGCAGCCTTTCTCTCTCTTTCTTTCGTTGGCATGGTGAAATGTTGAAATGATCTGCAGTTGAATCTGTGGTAAAATATATTAAAAAATGTTATTAACCACTATTACCAAACAGTAAATCAATAACAGTGATCAAAAACTTAACACACTACTTGACATTTTAAATAGAAGATTTTTTAGTCCTTGGCAAATTTACAATACAGAAATAGCAGAAAAGAAATGGAATTTATGTTCATGTTACCTGTGCTATTTTATATGTGAATCTGATCTAATTTTATGAGCATATTTTAATATTTTATTGAAGACACTACACATAACCTGTTTTTGAAGGTGTCTTTATTTTTAAATTAAACGGTTTACACTTTTACTTTTTATTTATTATAAATTTTAAAAATAAATGTTTATAGTTCCATAGGCTCAAGCAGGTCAGCTTTCCACCCTATGTCATATAATTCAGACAAATCTGCATCCTCATCACGCTCTTCTTCATCCTCAGGATTTAAATCATCCAAGGGATCAACATCCACCGATGTTTCAATTACAAGTTCAATGATGAGGTCAAAATCAATTGATTGCAGATTGTCGCTCATGTTGATGTTGTCTTTATCTTTGAAGAAAGATAACAACAATGAGATGTTGCAGAGTAAGAGACAAATCTCAGAGATTATAATAGTAAAATTGTTTAACAAGAGTAACATTTTGCAGCTATTATTTAGCCATGTCCAGCGATGCTGAGCAGGTGAAGCCTATGTCTAATTTTTCAGTGAACATGACTCATCTCTTCTTAACCTTGGATAAGCCTCACCAACTCTGTGTCCCCTGCACATACTTAAATGTAAAGGGGCAGATTTATGTTAAATGGCACATCCCCAGGCATGCACCAGTTAACGTGCACCGCTGCTCTGCCACCCATGGTGTGCCGTATTTACAATCAGATAGGAGAAAGCTGCGTCAAAACCCTGCGCCTGCTTTAAGCAGGCATAGGTCTTGACGCAACATTGTGGAGATGGGGCACCCCTGAGCCTTGCTTGAGCTGCATCGCACTTGCGATACAACTCCAGCAATCACTACCTTTACAGCACAGATACGTCACGCATCTGTGCCATTTTTGCCCCATGATGCCCCGCATTGTAAATGCAGCACACCATGGGTGGCGGAACAGCGGCGCAGGATGACTGGCACATCCCTGGTGATGCGCCAGTCATCATAAATCTATCCCTAAGCTTCTTATCTTGTTACAGATGAACCGCCATATGTACCATCAAACTATTTTGCATTTCCTAAATAGCGAATTTTAAGGAATAAATAGCAATTCTTTACCATTCCTAATTTGCAATGAGCAAATTGCTAATTGCAAATTACCCATTCATTTCCATGGGCTAGGAGGCTCATAGGAATGAAGGTACAATTTGCGATTAGCAATTAGCTCATCGCAAATTAGGAATTTTTCCAAGGGTGCAGGGGTGTCTCAAGAACACCCTGCTGCACCCCTGAAAAAGAAATTTGGGGGCATATGGCGCACATACATGCCCTAAGGGCATGTATTGGCGTCATATGGCACCTTTTGTTTTTTGGAAAAAAAGCTTTTTGAAAAGAATTCGCAAATTACCACAAACTAGAAGTTGGTGGTAGTTTCCAAATCCTTAATGTCATTTTTTACATATTTTTTGTTTGATACATTGCATTTAAGTAATCGCAAAATTTGCAAATCCTTCAGTGCAATCGCAAAATAAGGAATAGCAAATTTTGCTATTCCTTATTTTGCATCAAACTTGTTTGATACATACCATTTGTCTAATTAGCATTCGCAAAGGCTGAAATTCGCAGAATTTTGATCTTTGCGAATGCTAATTAGCTTGATACATATGGCCCCAAGTGAGGCCTGTCTTGCAACATGGTGCATCTTTTGCATCACTGCTGCATCGGTTTCATGTGGCACGTTTTTTTTACACCATGACACATCTGCCTAAATGCATCAATTTGTAATTTTGTCGCCTCATAGCAAATCTTTTGCACCGCCGCTGCATCATAAAAGTGACGCACAGTGGCGCAAAAGAGGCATACACCTATCATAAATCTGTCCCTAGCATTTTAAATGATTAATCCAGGATGACGATAAGGTGTGGCCTATCCAGAGGTTTGTTTATGGTGAGGCCTACTCACAATTGCAGATTAAAGTTACGCTTGATAAAGAATACAGAGGAGATAATACATGTAAAGGCCTACCAATGAAGTAAGTAATGTCCACTTTATTGCGCCAGTCATCATAAATGTATCCCTAAGCTTCTTATCTTGTTACAGATGAACCGCCATATGTACCATCAAACTATTTTACATTTCCTAAATAGCGAATTTTAAGGAATAAATAGCAATTCTTTACCATTCCTAATTTGCAATGAGCAAATTGCTAATTGCAAATTACCCATTCATTTCCATGGGCTAGGAGGCTCATAGGAATGAAGGTTTAATTTGCGATTAGCAATTAGCTCATCACAAATTAGGAATTTTTCCAAGGGTGCAGGGGTGTCTCAAGAACACCCTGCTGCACCCCTGAAAAAGAAATTTGGGGGCATATGGCACACATACATGCCCTAAGGGCATGTATTGGCGTCATATGGCACCTTTTGTTTTTTGGAAAAAAAGCTTTTTGAAAAGAATTCACAAATTACCACCAACTAGAAGTTGGTGGTAGTTTCCAAATCCTTAATGTCATTTTTTACATATTTTTTGTTTGATACATTGCATTTAAGTAATCGCAAAATTTGCAAATCCTTCAGTGCAATCGCAAAATAAGGAATAGCAAATTTTGCTATTCCTTATTTTGCATCAAACTTGTTTGATACATACCATTTGTCTAATTAGCATTCGCAAAGGCCGAAATTCGCAGAATTTTGATCTTTGCGAATGCTAATTAGCTTGATACATATGGCCCCAAGTGAGGCCTGTCTTGCAACATGGTGCATCTTTTGCATCACTGCTGCATCGGTTTCATGTGGCACGTTTTTTTTACACCATGACACATGTGCCTAAATGCATCAATTTGTAATTTTGTCGCCTCATAGCAAATCTTTTGCACCGCCGCTGCATCATAAAAGTGACGCACAGTGGCGCAAAAGAGGCATACACCTATCATAAATCTGTCCCTAGCATTTTAAATGATTAATCCAGGATGACGATAAGGTGTGGCCTATCCAGAGGTTTGTTTAAGGTGAGGCCTACTCAGGATTGCAGATTAAAGTTACGCTTGATGAAGAATACAGAGGAGATAATACATGTAAAGGCCTACCAATGAAGTAAGTAATGTCCACTTTATTGCGCCAGTCATCATAAATGTATCCCTAAGCTTCTTATCTTGTTACAGATGAACCACCATATGTACCATCAAACTATTTTGCATTTCCTAAATAGCGAATTTTAAGGAATAAATAGCAATTCTTTACCATTCCTAATTTGCAATGAGCAAATTGCTAATTGCAAATTACCCATTCATTTCCATGGGCTAGGAGGCTCATAGGAATGAAGGTGCAATTTGCGATTAGCAATTAGCTCATCGCAAATTAGGAATTTTTTCAAGGGTGCAGGGGTATCTCAAGAACACCCTGCTGCACCCCTGAAAAAGAAATTTGGGGGCATATGGCGCACATACATGCCCTAAGGACATGTATTGGCGTCATATGGCACCTTTTGTTTTTTGGAAAAAAATGCTTTTTGAAAAGAATTCGCAAATTACTACAAACTAGAAGTTGGTGGTAGTTTCCAAATCCTTAATGTTATTTTTTACATATTTTTTGTTTGATACATTGAATTTAAGGAATCGCAAAATTTGCAAATCCTTCAGTGCAATCGCAAAATAAAGAATAGCAAATTTTGAATTAAGGACATTTTAAGTCATTTCCACATGTGCAGTGTTTTCAAATTATGATTTGAAAATCGTTTTTGGGGAAAAGGAATGGTTTGCAAATTTATGACAAGGACATAATGGTGTATGCTTCTCTATAAGGCATTTCACTGTCTCTGATGTCATTTTTCCCATATTACATTATAAGACCTTTCCCCATGGAGCACATTCCTTGTAAATATGCTCCCACCTGTGCATGGTGAATTTAGATTTTGACTGTTTGAGTCACATAGCCATGTTAAAAGTGACCCAAAAAAATTGCAAACGCTTTAAAAAAACACAT
Source organism: Lissotriton helveticus (assembly GCF_964261635.1). NCBI lineage: Eukaryota > Metazoa > Chordata > Amphibia > Caudata > Salamandridae > Lissotriton > Lissotriton helveticus. The sequence goes on from NC_136067.1 coordinate 1,744,687,740, forward strand.
TCATGTGTCTTAAGGACATTTTAAGTCATTTCCCCGTGGACAGTGTTTTGTAAGTGGCGCAAAAGAGGCATACACCTATCATAAATCTGTCCCTAGCATTTTAAATGATTAATTCATGATGACGATAAGGTGTGGCCTATCCAGAGGTTTGTTTAAGGTGAGGCCTACTCAGGATTGCAGATTAAAGTTACGCTTGATGAAGAATACAGAGGAGATAATACATGTAAAGGCCTACCAATGAAGTAAGTGATGTGCACTTTATTGCGCCAGTCATCATAAATGTATCCCTAAGCTTCTTATCTTGTTACAGATGAACCACCATATGTACCATCAAACTATTTTACATTTCCTAAATAGCGAATTTTAAGGAATAAATAGCAATTCTTTACCATTCCTAATTTGCAATGAGCAAATTGCTAATTGCAAATTACCCATTCATTTCCATGGGCTAGGAGGCCCATAGGAATGAAGGTGCAATTTGCGATTAGCAATTAGCTCATCGCAAATTAGGAATTTTTCCAAGGGTGCAGGGGTATCTCAAGAACACCCAGCTGCACCCCTGAAAAAGAAATTTGGGGGCATATGGCATACATACATGCCCTAAGGACATGTATTGGCGTCATATGGCACCTTTTGTTTTTTGGAAAAAAATGCTTTTTGAAAAGAATTCGCAAATTACCACAAACTAGAAGTTGGTGGTAGTTTCCAAATCCTTAATGTCATTTTTTACATATTTTTTGTTTGATACATTGCTTTTAAGGAATCGCAAAATTTGCAAATCCTTCAGTGCAATCGCAAAATAAGGAATAGCAAATTTTGATTTAAGGACATTTTAAGTCATTTCCACATGTGCAGTGTTTTCAAATTATGATTTGAAAATCGTTTTTGGGGAAAAGGAATGGTTTGCAAATTTATGACAAGGACATAATGGTGTATGCTTCTCTATAAGGCATTTCACTGTCTCTGATGTCATTTTTCCCATATTACATTATAAGACCTTTCCCCATGGAGCACATTCCTTGTAAATATGCTCCCACCTGTGCATGGTGAATTTAGATTTTGACTGTTTGAGTCACATAGCCATGTTAAAAGTGACCCAAAAAAATTGCAAACGCTTTAAAAAAACACATTCATGTGTCTTAAGGACATTTTAAGTCATTTCCCCGTGGACAGTGTTTTGTAAGTGGCGCAAAAGAGGCATACACCTATCATAAATGTGTCCCTAGCATTTTAAATGATTAATTCAGGATGACGATAAGGTGTGGCCTATCCAGAGGTTTGTTTAAGGTGAGGCCTACTCAGGATTGCAGATTAAAGTTACGCTTGATGAAGAATACAGAGGACATAATACATGTAAAGCTCTACCAATGAAGTAAGTAATGTCCACTTCATTGCGCCAGTCATCATAAATGTATCCCTAAGCTTCTTATCTTGTTAGACATCAACCGCCATATGTACCATCAAACTATTTTGCATTTCCTAAATAGCGAATTTTAAGGAATAAATAGCGATTCTTTACCATTCCAAATTTGCAATGAGCAAATTGCTAATTGCAAATTACCCATTCATTTCCATGGGCCAGGATGCCCATATGAATGAAGGTGGAATTTGCGATTAGCAATTAGCTCATCGCAAATTAGGAATTTTTCCAAAGGTGCAGGGTTGTCTCAAGAACACCCTGCTGCACCCCTGAAAAAGAAATTTGGGGGCATATGGCGCACATAAATTTTAACAACATTCCTTTACCTCAAAAACGATTTTCAATTCATAATTTGAAAACACTGCCCACAGGGAAATTACTTAAAATGTCCTTAAGACACATGAAAGTGTTTTTTGATTGCCTTTCCAGCATGGTTGGGTCACTTTTAACATGGCTATGTAACACAAACATTTAAAATCTAAATTTGCCATGCACAGGTGGGAGCATATTTACAAGCAATTTGCGCCACAGAGAAAGGTCTTACATTAAAATGGGAAAAATAACATCAGGGACAGTCAATTGCCTTATAAAGAAGCATACACCATTATGTCCTTGTCATAAATTTAAAAACAATTCCTTTTCCCCAAAAACGATTTTCAAATCATAATTTCAAAACACTGCACATGGGAAAATTACTTAAAATGTCCTTAAGACACATAAAAGCGTTTTTTGATTGCCTTTGCAGCATGTTTGTATCACTTTTAACATGGCTATGTAACACAAACATTCAAAATCTAAATTTTCCATGCACAGGTGGGAGCATATTTAGAAGCAATTTGCGCCACATAATTCATAATTTTCTCCTTAAAGCACACTATTCTCTATCTAAATTAAAGAAATATTTTCTCACCTTAGCAAATACTTTGAGTTTGAAAACAGTCTCAGAAACACACCAATTTGTCTTCAGCAGAGCAAAAGGTATGCACTCCAGAGTCTGCAGCTATCAAAAGCACAGAAATGCTGTAATTCTTCACACATATCTCTCATGTCACCCAATCAAAACTCTTCCCTCACTTTTTTTCAAATGAAAACCCTTCCCCCCTCTGCCATTTCATGCCTTTTCTGCATGGCAACCACCTCTTGGAAGACCTCTGGTGTTTGCAAGTTCACACAACAATGTTGCAATTGAACTCTGAACTCTCAGTGCACCTGCATATCCAGTGCATTCTTTCATTTAATGATTTTTTATTGACCATTCAAAATACATCTTTCAAATAACTCATCCATGCACCCTAACTTTCTGTGTTCAGCAATCAAAATCCACCAATCACTGTTACTGCTTCATGAACACAGAAACTCCACAGTTTTTTTCATTTTAAACTCTCATTTTTTCAACTGCCACATTTCATTGCCACACTTCATCTGACTGCAGGAGAACCTTCTCTCACCATGTTTTCTGTCTGGATTGTTGGACATAGTTATATCCACTGGGCTCACAGGTATGCTGAGAACAGAAAATTACCTAACCTCAATTTACAAGATGTGGAAATTAAGTGGTTTGGCCACAGAGGATTAAAATGTCACCAATTGATACCATTGGTGAAAACCTTTATGCATTTGCCCAAACCTGACCTGTTAATTGTGCACTGTGGAGGTAATGATTTGGGCACTTTGACTGGGGTAGTTCTGGAAATGATTTTAAAGGACACCTTTGAGCAATTAATGGCACTTTTTCCTCAGACTGCCTTGGTATATTCAAATATATGCCAAAGACAGAAATGGAGGTGGTCAAACCAATTTTGTCCACAAATTGAGAAGTCTAGGAAGCATGTAAACAAATCTGTTACAGCTTACATGAGAGACCATGGAATGGGCTCCATGTACAACAATAACTTGCGTTACTACATGCAAGATATCTACAGAGGAGATGGAGTTCACTTCTCAGATGAGGGCAACAGAATTTTCACTCTGAATTTAAGACTGTGCATTGGTACCTACTTATAAGTACCTAAATGTACCATAAACCCAAAAGCTCTTCTCAGAGCTACCCTACATCTGATCACTCACAATTATTATTTTACTGTAACATTTTTCACTAATTTTCAACAAAGTACGCTCCCTGGGGCGCTACCCGGTACGCGAACCGGGAGCTAACCTCGCGAAATTTTTAAAAAAAATGTTTTTTTTTCGCACATATAAGCCTCCTCAGCCACCCTCACAAAACCTAGGGGGTCAAGATAAGTCTACCGTGCCCCCTTCTACCCATTCTGAACATTATTTGCCCTCCATTTTGTATCTTAATTCGACCGAAACACAAAATGGTGGACTCCCGTAACGCTTAATGTTCGCGAACCGGGGCGCTCAACGGTTCGCGTACCGGGTCGCTCCCTGGGAAGCGCACCATCAAAAAAGGTGGGAAAGTAGTTTACAGAAAAGCCACTGGAGACAATTTCACCAAATATAGATTAGCTCATACTACATACCAATCCCTACCATTTTCACAAATTTGATTGGAATTCCATTTAGCCATTTAGCCTGTAGACCTCTCTAAATACCCTGAGGTAAATTACTTCTCAAAACACATCTGAAGTGTTGGAATTGACAACCAATTAAAATGTTACTTTCATTTTCTACTTTTTTTACCTGACATTTGATTGGTTATGTACCTGAATATATATAAAAGAAGAGAATGAAACACAGCCATTTTGACTACTACTTCCTGGTGTACATTTCAATTGGATTTTCACTAATCACTTCAACTTCTTTCTAAAGGTAAGTTGTTATTTTAAAAACTGAACTATATTGTGCACTATAAGTTAATATGGTAAACTTTTTCTGATAGTTATATACTATCCCTCTGTAGTAGTTATGGATTTAGATAGACTTCTCTGTTATAGTTATGGATGGAGTTAGGCTTCTCTTTTATAATTATGAATTTACTTACGTTAAATCACATACACTTTTTTATATTCCTACTTCCACTCCGATACTATACACTGCCCAAAGATAAATTCTCTGTTAAAAAATGCCTATCTAAAATTAATCCCAACAGTGCCCTATCTCTACTAATATATATTTTTTTTATCCAAATTTCAGGCAACATGGAAGGCGAACAGAAAGTTTCATTTCAAATTGTCCTGCAAGAGAGCAGCCAAGAATTAATTGATCCAAATTATATAGAATTTATGGATGAAACTTGGGACCAAGAACTACTGCAATGTGTGCAAGCAGTGGATGACCTCCTTCAAAATGAGGACATTTTACACCCTCATAGATTACAAGCTATGTTCAATGAAAATGACGACAACATTTTTTTTGTTTTTTTTGCCCCGCGGGGCCCTTTTAAAACCTCCACATTAAACCTAGGGGGTCCGGGAGGATCTAGTATGCCCCCTTATGGTTATTTCCCCCTTTGTTTTGGCCTCCTCTTGTCTCTCAATCCTACCGAGAGACAAGATGGCGGCCGCTCCGGACTGTTTAGAATGTTGACAGACACCGGAGAGCCAATCAGCTTCGCTACGCGAAGTTCCGGTACGCTTAAGGTCCGCGGACCGGAGCGCTGCCCAGAGCGCGCTTACAGATATATATCTTTTTTTAAACGTTAATTTCTCAAAATCCACTGGAGCACATATATTGAGACCTACAAAAGGCACATCGGGCTACCAGTCCCTACAATTTTGCCAAGTTTCATGCAAATCCATTCAGCCGTTCGGGCTAAAAGTGAGGCCAACCGCCCTATGGAAAACTCAATGTTAAAAACACGTTTTGGGACCCCCCTTTTTTCTCGACCCCCCCTGGACGAACCCCCCCCAAATTTCCAGGGGCTGCTCAGAAACAAAATGTTCCATTTTCCAGAAAATTTCAGCCAATTCCGTCCACAAACGCCAAAGTTATTAGACATAGAATTTTTAAAAATCCCATAGAGAAAAAATCCTAACTATATATACCTACTGGCGACCGCCAGTAGGTAATATATATATATGCCCGAACATGGGTACATCTGAGCGAATATATTGTAAATATGTTGTACATAGGTTGTATATAGTAGGTCACCTCTCATTAGTGTAAGAGGACCATTGCCGATCCACGGCTGCATTAAACATTATATTATTGATGGAAGATATATGTTATAATATACAAATTTTCTCCCATAAATACGCACATCCACCTATCCATAGGGCGAACACGCAATACAGGGTGTTGCTAATATGTAGATAGACATGTATATATGTATATACTTACCATTACAAGATGGCGCGCATTGGGAGGATCGCAGTCCTCTGTTGATATCAACTGAGAGGTGGTACCTGTGTACGTAATTACCTATATTAAGTGTACCGGTTTCTTCATGTGTAAACACACTGACGAAGGCCTAGTGCTGAAACGCGTCTGTGGCGTACTTGTAGTTAATAAACTACCGTGTGAGTAAGATACCTCCGAGTGCTGTCATTTCTTTCCCGGGATCCTGGGATGGTGAAGAGCGCAATATATATATATATATATACCGAAAAGTCTCATTTTCGTAGTCAAGAAAACAAGCATGGCACTCCAAAGTGGATCCAGAATGTTTATTCAGGCTGAGTGCTAGACAAAGCATTTTGGTTGGTGCCTGCAACCTTGTTCACGACAGGGGAGTGCCATTGTACATCCATTTTAACATTTGATCAAAGCAAAACGTTAAAACTAACAAGGGTGCTATAAGTTCATTACAGTCGTCATTTTGAATGTCATCTTATAACATACAGAATGCATATTAATTGTAAACGATCCTTCGTCAAGTAACCAGTGCAAACCCATTCAAGTGGATATTTCAAAACTTCAAAAAGAATTACGGTGCAAGTACTAAACATTTTACATTTAAGTATGTGTCATCCAAACATCGCTATTAAAGGCAAGCGCCAATAACTTTACAGTGCTTAGCAAAGGACATTCATTATACAATCCTTATAGAATAGCCAACGCATCCAAGTGGATATGTCACAAAACATTAAAATGCATGTGCTGCATTTTTAAGTATACATTATGTAGACATCTCACTACTGTTCAAGGCAAGTGCCATTAGCTCCGCAGTGCGAGATTAAAATACTTTGATTGTGATATAATTACATTATTTCAATAAAAACATATTTTGCATAATGTATTTTTTTAACTGGAGTGACAAAAACATTGCATTTATCATATATAATTTTCTTCTTATTAACACATAATTAGTATAAGCATAGTTATGAGGTGCGAACATTAGTTAAATGACTAAAATAGATACAAAGCTAATTATCTGACACTATTTTCAAGTCTCTGTACTAAATGAATATCATGTTTCACTCGTTGAAGCTAAATGGTTGCCTTTTAACAAAACATTATATTTTAAATAATTGACATTATCAGTCACAATAATCAAACCATTATTAAATAAAAAAAGGTTTTTTCTCATATAAAGGCCAGTTTACCTTATGTGTCTTCTGTACCCAATAACTGTGTTTTATATTATTTCATAATATTTGTGAATGGAGATTCATTGGGCTCCAATATGGGATTAAATCAAAAAGAGTGATGTGCCACTGGTTATCATTCGAGCAGCATTCCAGTCCACTACATTTTCCCTATATGCCACTTTAGACAGGGGTTAGTCATATGAAAATCATGCTATATCAGTCTCAATAGGAAGAATCTAGCTTAGGGTGAGAGGCAAGATGACCCCTGAATGGTAACACAAGAAAATCTAGAGTGGTTTTAGTTTTGTCTTGTTTCCCAGAAAACCGGAGCAGCCTTTTTTTCTATTAGATGAATAACTGGTTAAAACAACTATAGGCAAAGGTCCCGATTTATCATATTATTGATTTGCCCTTGCATCAGAGATGGTGTCGCAAGGGCAACTAAATAATACAATCATATTTACCAAGCAATGCAAGGCCACCTTGTGTAGTCATGTGTTGCTTGGTAAATCCAGAGTATCGAATTGCGTAACGATACTTGATTGGGCCCCCCTGCAATGTACATGGAGGGGGCCCCCCACACTCTGGATGCAGTCAGAAGCTCTCTATCCAGGGGCCTGCCACCTATGCACAGTCCCATAGGGGCCTCATGGGCCTCGCCCCCATGTACCGCAGGAGTTGAGGAGGCTATTGTTTTGCCACTATCCATCTCAGTGCCCACGAGTGGGGGCTGGGCATCTGTTGGGTGCTGACGAGTCAAACACATCTCAAATATCATGGCTGAGTGACAGCGGGATTTCAGGCATAACAGAGACATGTAATCTTCTCTCTTGTTGTCTAATCTTCCATCTAGACTTGACTGATGAAGATTCCTGTTTGGTGCACTCTACCACTGCTAACCAGTGGTAAAGTGATGGTGCTCTCTCCTTCAAACATGTCAGAATTGGCTTGTAACTAATTGGCATATTTAGTTTACTTGTAAGTCCCTAGTAAAGTGGCACTACATTTGCCAGGACCTGTAAATTAAATGCTATCAGTAGGCCTGCGTCACTGATTATGCCACCCAGTTAAGTAGCCCCTTTTAAAACATGTCTCAGACTTGCGATTGCAGCATGTGTGAGCATTTTTAAATTGCCCTTTCAACCTGGCAAAATAAACCTTTTGCCAGGCCCAAATCGTCCATTTTAATACATATCTCAACCCAAGGGTATGCCCTGGACAGCCCCGAGAGCAAGATGTAGTGTTTCAAAAAGGTTGGGCATATACTTTTAAGTTGTACATGTCCTGGTAGTAAAAAACTCTTAAATTCGTTTTCACTATCTCTCCCATAGGATAACATTGGGGTTGCCTAACTACATTTAACAAGCTGTAATTTACAAATGGAGACAGGTACCCAGTTCATATTTTGCTTATTTGGAATTGTAATGAAAAACCTTCTCTTATGGCAAAGTCTGATTTTTTGCTACAACTTTAAATAATTCCACTCTATAAAAGTTGGCATTTTCCTGCCTTAACCACTAAGTGCCTGCAGCCTGTCCATGGGTGCCAATACTGGGTGCAGCTGACAGTTGGGCTTTGCGTATTCCTTTTAGAAAGCCACACACAATAGAGAGCTTAGGTATGCCTGGGTGGGCCACACCTGGCAGGATGGGAGGGTGTGGATGGGCACAGCCCAACTTACACTTGAATAGGTATGTCCTGCTTCTATAAAAAGGCTGAATACCCCTGTAGTCAGTGCAGAGCCAGGGTGGGTAAGGCAGGAAGCCTGTGAACTTCAAAGGGAAAGCTCTAGAAGTTTTTCCCACTTCAAAGGAAGAACAAGCCATAAATATAGGTCATCAGACACCAACCATTCAGTACACTTCTGGACTTGTGGCGACCCTGTTAGGAAGAAGGACTGTTGTGCTGCTGATAGGACTGCCACTCTGCTGGACTACTGCCTTGCTGGATTACTGCCTTTCTGGACTGCTGCTTTGCTGGATTGTTGCCCTGCTGACTGCTGCCCTGCTGCCGTAGACTGAGGGATTTAGACTTGCACCTGAGCTCAGAACTCCCGGGGTGACCCCAATGACTAGTCAGCTAGCCTCCTATTCAGAACCAGAGATACCAGGCTCCCAATCACCTCAACCAGTGCCTAGATCCAGATAAGCAAGCTTCTGGTCCCCCAGGTGGTGCCCCTCTGGTCTTGGACCTTTGGAGTAGGCACAGAGAGGCTGTATTGATATTGTTGGGCTCTTTGCGGGAGACAGGCCTGTTTGTGGCAAAACTTTGTCCCTTGCACAGTTTGTCAATTCAATGCGAGATAACTACGAGTGTCACCTTGGCGTTTTAGTGCTATTTTCACTTACATCTTTAAAATTGCATATCCCCGGACCTACTGATTGGATTTTAGTAATTTTCATTTCGACTTATTTATGAAAATCAATTCTATTTTTCTAATTTGGTGTGTGTTCATTTTGGTGTAGTGTTTTTTTATTTTATTAATGTTTGGAAAGATGTACAAATACTTTACAAAAATGTTCCCATAAGTTAAGCCTGACTGGTGTGTGCAGGCTACCAGAAGGTTTAGCACAGGTTAATTTGGGGTTTGCTTGTGACTTCCCCTGGCAAGGATTGTGGTTGCTGCTGAGAAGGGTTTTACCCCTCTCAACCAATAACCCAATTTCCTACAAGTACCCTCTTGCATAATTTGATGAGTGGAGTGTAGGAGGACATTGGATAAATGACGGCTCAATACTGCTGATAGAGAAAACATATTTATGGAGGAAGGAATAGGGTTATGTTATTATAATTTCTACTTTTTTCTCCATACTGAGTTTCCGAGTTTACTTTTGCATCTTGGAAACCATGGTTTGGAAAGGTAGTGAATTGCCATTTTTACATTCACCCCAAACCAAACCTAAGCAAAGAAACAGAAACATTACTGAACCCTTAAAGCACAATCATTTCTGAATGTGCCAATATTAGTCAATCACAGTAAATAAGCAGCCAAAAGCCACCACATATTTTTAGATCCTCCTTAGGGTTGAGTCAAGACTTAGTTATTGAATGGATATCATTTGTATGATGACAAATCAACTATTTTCAATACATAGGTTTAATCAGTATGTGAAAATGGATCTTGAAAGCCCAAGGTCCATAAAAATCATCAAGAAGTGCTACCATTCTGAAGTCTCTATTTCAAATAAACTTGTTGCGGGTCTTCAAGAGGGTCTGAACATTATTTCTATCTCAGTTATGCACATTGTAGATTTCAAAGAAGAATCAGACTGTTGAAAGTGTGGAGTAAATCGTAGGTAGGCAGCATACCGCTTTTAAGTAGCTACATGAAAGGAACAGTGTGACTGGTGGACAGAACAAACTTAGTCATTGTGGTGTTTGTATCTGCCTCTATCTGCTTCTACTGACTGCAGTTTCAGCTACCCATTTGCCAATTGGGTTTATGCAGTCAAGGGGAGCCATTTAGAGCAATGCTCCTAAATTGCACCAGAGGGCCGGATAAACCAGCTTGAGGATGCCTTTGTTCTGCTCACGTGGCAAAGAAACATATACAAGTCCACTCCGCCTTTACCTACTCCTACTACTAGCTCTCTTTCCTATCTTGCTTTTGACCCTAGCTCCCTATGTAACTGTGCCAATGGTCCTACCCAACCCTCTACTAAGCCTACCACAACGGAACCTGTCCTACTTGCGTGGGCTACTCCTGTGAATAATTGCTCGCAAAATCATGACCTTGAGAAGAGGATTGATGACCTCAAGCATTATATCTCGGTAGTCAAAGAGTTGGTGCAAAGCATTCTGCAGCTTTCCTTGAAGATGGAGAATTGTTGTGAATCACCCACAGTGCAGAGGAATGATATCTACAGTTCACTGAAACTGTGCGCAACCAAAGACCTCACTGTCTTCTTCCCCTATCTTAGCTCCAGCTGGAGCTCTAAGATGGTCTCTCAACCCAACTCCATTCTCAACATCCCAGCAATCACGGCATACCCTGACAGTGAACCGAGCCCTAAATTCAGTAATGTGAACACTGAGAACCTACTTCACAAAAACACCTTCTCTTGTGGAGTGGTCACCTCCAACCTGCACATCAACTCGATGCTACTCAATTGTAGATCTGCTGTGAAACTTGCAGCTGATATTTCTGATTTCATCATTGCGTACAACCTGGACCTTCTGCTTATCACTGAAACCTGGCTCAAGTAAACTTCCTCCCCTATCCTTGACATCTTAAACCCTCCCGACTACGCCATCATCAGAATTGATCGACTGGATAAAATAGGAGCGGTTGTTGCCTGCATTCATCGTTCCAACCTCACAGTAAAACAATTCCCGTGTACTGTTTTATCCTGCTTTGAACAGCTAGTCTCTGAAATCTGGAACAAAGGCAAGAAGTTTTGCGTGCTGCATTCGATCTTTCACCCTCCTGGTGACAATCTAGTCTTCATTGAGCAAATCATGGAGGTCATTAGGTCTAGCTTGGATCAACTCAGCCACATATTCCTCGGAGCCTTCAACCTTCATTGGAATGACACAAATTATCAAATTGTCTGTTCTTTCAAGACTCTCCTCTCTGACCTAAATTTCTCACAGCTCTGTAAAGACACTACTCACAAAAAAGGCACCACTCTCGACCCCATCATAGCCAAAGACAACTTCATAACAATAGGTGAAATACTACCCTGTGACTGGTCTGATCATTTTCAAATTCCCTTCCTAATCCTAGACAAGGGACCGGCTCGACAGGGTCAGCCCCTAAAAGCAAAACAACTGACTCGAAACATGAGAACTTGACATTAACATGATAACTTCTATCACCAAAAATAGACTTCAACCCCCCCAAATTTGACCAACATTGATGAACTTTCTGACCATTACATTAATACTTTCTCTAACATTTTTGACTCTATTGCTCCGATTCATCTCAAAAGGATCCCAGTCAAACATTCTAAACCAGGGTTTAACGGAGCCCTGAATGATGAACAGCGCAATCTAAGACTCACAGATAGACTCTGGAGAAATTCACATTCCACCTCTAAGTTATCTCATTTGAGGAAAGTGAGAAGCATCTACAACAAACACAATCACTTGGCTAAAATTGAACACTTCAGAACTCAGCTGAATGGAGCCATAAATAGACCAAAAAGACTTTTCGAAAGCATTAAGGAACAATCTAACCAATATTCTAACCAGAGCTCTATTCCGCTACCCCTGCTCCCTAGTGGGGATGATTTCACAGCTCACTTTGCTGACAAAACAAGGAAAATGAAGCGCGAGCTATTACCTGACACTCCAACCTTGTTATCCATGATACCGTCCACAGATAAGGAGAGGTGGCAGAATCCACGACAATATATTCGCCTTTGGGCACCTCTCTCAAAAACTACACCTCTTGGAGCAGTTTTATCCTACCAGACTGCTCTGAGATTCTGCGCAACATGGCATCCATCAAACCCTCTAACCACTTTGTTGATCCTCTACCCCCAGGATAATTAATGAATCCCTCTTACAGGGAAAGATTACGGACTGCCTAAACGTTGGGCAAGTTACTCCCATTCCTAAAAAGCCCAATGCCGACCTATCCTATACAAACAATTTTAGCTAAAGTGCTTGAAAAATACGTACATTCGCAGCTCTGCAAACACATTGAGAAATATCAACTCATGGATCCTCATCAAACAGGATTCAGAGCAGGGCCCTGCACTGAAATGGCACTAACTCACATTGTTGATGACGGCCTTGACCAAAATGTCTTATGTCTCCTGATCCTTCTAGACTTATCCTCAGCCTTCGATACCATTGAACATGAAAACCTGATCGATCTCCTACAACATGGGATGGGATTTTTGCGCTCGGTCCTAGACTGGTTTGCCTCCTTCCTTCACAACCGCACACAAAGGGTCAAAGTTAATCATGCCCTCGCTTCCAATAGCCCTGTCCTGATTGGAGTCCCCCAAGGTTCTACGCTACCACCCACTCTCTTTAACCTATTTATGGAGCCTCTTGCAGTCATTCTGAACAGAGCGAACATTCAATACCACATGTATGTGGATGACACACAATTGTACCCTAAGATCTCCGCGCAAGAGGACATAAAAACTTTAAATGCTGCACTTGCCCAAATTCAACAATGGTTAGCTCAAAACCATCTCCTACTAAATACGCTCAAAACTGAATTTCTTTTGATCACCCTACCTAATCACTCAGCTCCTACCCTTGACTGGATTAAACACCTAACTGCTCTGAACTGTACACCTCACGTTGTAAACTCTGCAAAATCTTTAGGTATCACCTTGGATAAACAGCTAAATATGCAAACACACATCAGTGCTGCTACTAGGGTTGCTAATTTCCAACTCAACACACTGAAGAAAATCAAACCATTTCTACCCTCGTAAGATCTCAGGCTGGCGGTTCAATCTTTGATTATCCCTAGATTGGAATATAGGCTGGTGACCATAGCAGGACTCCCCAAAGCTAGCTTGGCCCCCCTATGAGCTACCTTGAATGCATCAGCCACACTTTTAACGGGCTCAAGGAAATTTGATCACATTTCACCCGACTTGCTGCAGCTAAATTGGTTATCCATGGAAGCAAGATTCCGACTCAAAATACCTTGTTTGACACAAAAGCCATTCACCACAACACCCCATACTTCCTTGCAAATAACCTTGAACTATCGGCTCCAGACGAAACCTCAGAAGTTCATCCACCATTCTCTTGAAACCTCCAAGATTCAAAAAGAAAAAATCATATAACCGTGCTTTCCCCGGTCTTGTTCCGAAAATCTGGAACACCTTGCCATCCGAGATCAGATCCAATCTATCTATGCCTTCTTTTAAAAAACTGGTCAAAAGGCTACTAATGAACAAATCTTAACACGTTGATCATGCTCGTTTGTTTTGTCAAGATCAAAAACCTTGAATTATTTTTGCTGATTCCATTATATGTTTTTTCCCGCTTGTTGTCCAAGTCCAAGATAGCTATTTTAACTGCATTGACTGTTGATTGTGCTAGTTCCTTCCTTCTGTTAAAATTCTTTGTGGCACATTGCACATCGTGGTTTGTTCTATTGTATGATGTTTTGACTAGGAGTGCTCTATTGCACCTCAGTAACACTATACTCTTTAATTTTGAATGTTTTCCCACAGGTTGTAACTTTGCTTACTGGTGTACATTTTGTATACTTGCCGTTGCTAACTCTGTACAGCGCTCTGATACCCTTTTTGGGTCTTGTTCGCGCTCTATAAAACTTTTCAAATAAAATAAATGAATACAATAAGTGATTGAGCACTGATAGATCAAAATGGTCGGTTGGAAGCCCTATTAAGGAAAAGTTAAAGACTCGCCAAAGACGGATGTGCGATTTTGAAAAAATCAGACTGGGAGCACCCAAACACCGCATCAGCGTAAACAGCAGTTCCATTAACGAGAGCGGTGATTAAATTAATAAAAAAACAGACTGCGAGCATCCAAACGCAACGTGAGAAAAAAGCGGTGGCTCCAACACCTAGTATGGCAACATGCTGCACATATGAAAGAATATATACGCGACCAACCGAAGTGAGGCATTTTTCCAGTGCTTAACCGAGGCACATTTAGGGGAAACTGGTTGACCTACCAGAACAGCATTGCCCTGTTACTGCCCAGAGGAGCGTCGCTTTGGCTCCAGTACCGCGAGTGAAGGCTTTCCACAAGGGACTACATTGCCCAGGCGTCCTTGCGAGGCGTGCACTGCAGTTGTCATCTTGCAGCGCCGGAGGCACTTAAAACACCGGTGCGCCTCCCGCAGCGTGGGACCCCTAGAACCCTTTTCTTTGTTGCCATTACAGAAGGGGCAAACTGTTTGACCTACCAGAACCGCATTGCCCTGTTACTGACCAGAGAAGCGGCGCTTTGGCTCCAGAACCGCGAGTGAAGGCTTTCCACAAGGGACTACAATGCCCAGGTGTCCTTGTGAGGCGCGCACTGCAGGTGTCATCTTGCAGCGCCCGGAGGCGCTTAAAACACCTGTGAGCCTCTCGCAGAGCGGGACGCACGCGGGCCAAGGGCGGGCCTGTCCGCGCCTGTCACAGCCTGGCAGAGACTGGACTGGGCCACCCCTCTGACATTTGGACCTTGTTTGTTGGGAATTTAACAGTTTGGTAAGTTTTAACCACTAGAGTGTCCAAACCTTATTTTTACTATTTTAACCTTTGCTGCGGCCCTGTTTATTTCCACCTTTTTTATTTTGTATTTTTTATTGTCTTAAAGGAAAGCACCATGAGTAAACGTAAAGAGGCCAGCTGCCACTCTAGACACATTCATCATTAGGGCAGAATCTCTATTAAACTATGACATTCAAATTGCCGAAAGGAGATTGTCCTTTGAACCAGCACATACACAGAGTTGCTCACCTAGGCTTTCTGGCACACCACACAGTTCCCCGCTGGTTCTCTAGATGTAGGGAAGGAGGATGGATTGGTTCTTAATTGTTCTAACTGGTCCGACTCTATAGGGACTAATGATATAACCAGCTCACCAATGGTAACTAGATTAAGGAACCAAAATCAGGCAATGGCGAAAAAAATAGATACCAAGTGTGCAAAAAAGAAAGCACCAGCACCCAGGAAGGCTAGGTCTAGGGTCATTGTGAGTTCGGCACAAGGAGGGATAACAAAATCTAGTTTGGAACCCAAGAAAACCCTTGTAAAGAGTGTATCAACCCAGCCAGAGCCCTATGGCGAACAGAACCACTCCCTTCCGGCAAACTATCTTGGCGATCTCGAATCTATTGTGAAGAGATCCCTGGATTCTGCCAAGGAAGGCATGCTATCTGACCTAGTGGACCACATTAGCGTGATTTTAAAGCCACTGGAAGAGAAGTTGGGTCTATTGGAAAATATTATGGGACAACTGAGTTTTGGTAGCTACCCACCTAGTGACCGGACCCATAGGAGAGGAGATTTATCAAATGCTAGTGCACAAGCAGTGAGTAGGCCTATCCCGCTCGAACCAGATATAATTATATGTTGTGATAAGGACAGGAAAGGTCCTAGTTTACATGATAAGCCAATAATAGACAACAGAGTAGTACCAATGGTGACAGAGGTAGGAGCTAGTAGTGTGTCACACCAGAAACTAGGAGGTAAAACACATCCTGCCCCAGTTTGCGACAGACGCGGTGGCCAAGTAGATAAACCATTATTATATAGTCAGAAAGGCACAGATCCAACCCCTAATGAAGATGTCTTAAAGCTGCCACCTCCATCATGTCCCTATACGCTAATCTTAGCAGGTGTACCGGTGCTTAGGAGGGACCAGAAAGAGAATTGGTTGAACTTGAAAAATAAGGTGTTCAATTGGCTAGCAAAGTTTAGGCACTTTAACCCAATGAGCGAAGCTAACATCTTGATGGTTGGTAGGGTAGGTTGGGTGGGAGAATCCAGGAAGAGCATAAGAGGGGATTGTGTGGTAGGGAATTTTAGGCGCCCACATATGATCAGGGCTATTTTAGCTACTAAAGAGGTGACTGATCTGGGGAATACCAGTATTAGTGTATTACCTTACTTTTACAGACCGATGGAGAGAGGAAATACAAATAATTCCGACCCAAAGATCTCGTTGAATAATTGTTTTGAGGTCCTATCATCCCTTGAGGATTTGGATTGACATTCAAAGTCTTTGCATTTGGTGCTGGAAATATCAATAGTCTATAGGAAGGATGGTCGTTTGGATCAGAGTTTTGTACTTGAGCCACAAATGGTGGTGGATTCTCAGTCATATGGGCAAAGAGATTTCAGAGTTCAAGTACCACCTCTGCTGATGGCAGAAGATTTCTGCGACCAACAGGTGGTAAATACTGACGTTTCCCCATTCCATATGTTAGACAGTAGTGACCCAACTTCAAATACTGAGACTCTGGGGAACGATTTATTGCGGCTCAGGAACCCTAGCAATATATCGAACCTGCATGTTACATCATGGGACATCGCAGGCTTAAAGCGGAATATGTTGGATCCAACATGGAATGATTATATAGAGGCCAGTGATGTGATACTTCTGCAAGAGACCTGGCTCTTAGATATACCCCATAGAGTCGGTTTCAAAACATTTTGGGTGGGGGCGAGTCCCTCAGTAAAGGGGAGACCGTCGGAAGGATTAGTGATCTGGATCCGGGTTTCCTTAGAAATCACTACTTCATCTCTGGATGTATCATCGCAAGATATACTAGGCCTTAAATTGATGGCAAAGAATGGCGGGGTCGTATATTTGTTTAACATCTACAACAGACCCTGCCCTGCACATCGGGAGTCACCAGTAATAAGTCAGTTGGACCTCACCCTCGACTCATTGGGGCATAGAGCAAATATTTTAGTAGGAGGGTACTTTATTTGCAATTTCGAGCCTGTTTCGGGTTTTGGTAATCTGTTAAAGGTGGAAGATCAGGCTTATAACATTCCAGAGATGGAAAGTAACAAAGAGGTCAAGTGCACAGTAGCTGTGACTCAACTACTAAGGTTGACAATGGCCCATAGCCTTAGAGCCGGTAATGGGCATCTCCCATCTGACAGACCCAATGCTTACACGTTCAGTAGAGGTAAATCACTCAGTAATATAGACTATGTTCTAGTGTCATTGGGACGCTGGAGTTATTTGGTTGACTTTAAAATAGATCCCAGAACAGAGAGCGACCATAGACCCTTGAGGTTGTCGGTTACACCAGAATTTTTTTTTCTACCCCATTCTGGTTCTGTAGAGATCAGCAGCTTGGATGATGAAATTATATTAAAGAGAAACAACCGAGCTGTAAATTGGCCACACATTTTGGAGAATAAAAAAGCACTAGGCAGTATCTATTCAATTTTTGCAGATACCATTGCACCTTTTTTAGAAAATAAAATAGATCAAATGAAGATGACAGATCTGCATGGTATGCTAGTAAGTGCCTTAGGAACAGTACTAAGCAAAACGCCCAAAGAAAGGAAGATAGGCGAAACAGAGAGCACTGGACCTAGCAACCCGTGGTATAACAGGGACTGTCGAATAGCGAAGCAAGAGTTAAATAAGGCTATTCAGAGTGAAGAAATAGATAAGATAAGGGAAAAAAGGTGCAATTACAAACAGACTTTAGAAGTCGCAAAGAGGCTATGGGATGAGGAGATCTGGCCAGACCTAATCTGTGCCGCTAAAGCCAAGGACCAGGCCGGATTTTGGAATTTGATGGCTAAAGGTAATAGGGAGAACGCAAAGAGACCTATTTCTTGATGAAAATACATGGGTGGATCACTTTTCTGCACTCTATTATGAATCCAACAGTGATTGTTTTGAATTATCAGAAGATATGATTAATAGTGCAAAGGCAGCCAATTTGAATTATACGCTAAATGAAACACAATTTTAATGTTGGAATTAGTTAAATCTGGTAAAGCTCCAGGACCAGATAAAATACCTGGCGATCTTTTAAAACATGATCTGAATATTTGGGGTTCCTATATTAACCATCTCTGTAATGCGATAGCAAATTTTGAACCAATTCCAAACACGTGGAAGGGGACGGAAATAGTCACAATTTTTAAAAAGGGAAATAGACATGATCCGGCGAATTATCGCCCCATTAGTCTGATTGATATTCCACAGAAATTATTTGCCAGGCATTTACTATTTTGTTTATCGACCTGGATTGAAGATGTTGACTTACTTTCAAAATTCCACGCTGGGTTTAGAAAGAACACTAGTACCATCGACCAAGTCTTCAGGTGTTTATGTTTATGCTGGAAATACATAACCCTAAGGCAAGGTAGCCTATACATTGCATTTGTAGATTTGAGGGCTGCGTTCGATTTGGTACCTAGGAGCAGCCTTTGGGGCTGCCTGAGAGATCATGGGGTACCAATTGAATTGCTTGTACAGATAATTAGGCTTTATGAAGGGAATTATGCTAATGCGTGATGGGGGCCAAGGGGAGAACTTACCAGGGAGATACCTGTGAAACGGGGAGTACGACAAGGTTGTGTGTTGGCGCCCACCTTGTTCACATTGTATGTAAATGATATCCCCAGCTTCCTGGAAGGTTGTAAATATGATTCCCCCAAGCTGGGAGGGGATGTGATACCTGCATTACTCTTTGCAGATGACACCATCTTAATTTCCCAAACCCCCAGTGGCCTTCAAAACCTGCTGAACTCATTCCATTCGTACTGCACTAATAAGGGACTTGAAATTAATCCCAGCAAAACCAAATATATGTCTATTAATTCACGTAAATCCTTTAAAAAGAATTTAGAGCTAAATGGCCAAAGATTAGAATATGTACACAGTTTTAATTATTTAGGTATCATACTAGATTCGAAACTGACTTGGAAGCCACAATCGGAAAAAAATAGACTACTTCTGATCCAAAATTGTACTCCAATTACAAAAAAGCATGGAGGGAGTACCTCTAAGACTGTTTCTCCAGCCATTGAGGTTTTTAAATTCAAGGCTCAGTCAGCTGCCTTGTATGGGGCAGAACTTTGAGAACACCACCGCCCTGCTGGAAAACCTCGCCAACCTCGGACTCAAGCAACTGGTCAACACCCCCACCCACTACGCCGGCCACACGCTTGATCCCGACTTCTCTTCCAGCAAGTACATCACCTTCAGCCACCGGACTCCACTGGACCGACCACAGCTGTGTCCACTACAGCTTCGAAAGATCCACGACCCACCACCACCCGCAACAGGTACCTCACAGGAATTGGAGCAAGATCACCGCAGACCAGCTCACCACCTCCCTCAGCCAGAGCCCACCCGCCAACACAACGGACCCCAACCAAGCAGCCCGCAACTTCACACAGTGGCTGACTGCATGCGCCGACGACCTCGCGCCTCTAAAGAACCCTCCCAGCAGACCCAGAAGCAAGAAGGCATCCTGGTTCACCAACGACTTCAAGGACTCCAAGAAGACCTGCCACACCCTCGAGAAAGCCTGGCTCCTCGACCGGACCACCGACAACATGGCCGCCCTCAAACATGCTACCCGCAAGCACCACCAGCTCATCCGCACCACCAAGAAGAAATCCCTGAAGGAATGACTGGACAACAACGCCCACGACAGCAAAGAGCTCTTCACTATCATCAAGGAGTTCTCCAACCCCAGCACCGGCACCAACGACATCACTCCGTCACAAGACCTCTGCGACTCCCTCGCCTCGTTCTTCCACTGCAAGATCGCCGACATCCACAACAGCTTCGGCGCCCCACCCACGCACCCAACCGTCGAACCAACGCCCCCCACCGCCACCCTTCGCACCTGGACCACGGTGACCACCGAAGACACAGCCCGCACAATGAACACCATCCACTCCGGATCACCGACCGACCCCTGCCCACACCACGTCTTCAACAAGGCCGACTCCACCATCGCACCCCAACTCCGGAACATCATCAACGCCTCCTTCAACACCGCCACCTTCCCGGAGAGCTGGAAGCACGCCGAGATCAGCGCCCTCCTGAAGAAACCTACAGCGGACCCCACCGATCTCAAAAACTTCCGCCCCATCTCGCTCCTCCCTTTTCCTGCTAAAGTCATCGAGAAGATCGTCAACAGACAGCTGACCGCCTTCCTCGAGACGAACGGATCCCTCGACCCCTCGCAGTCCGGCTTCAGAGCCAACCACAGCACCGAGACCGCCCTCATCGCAGCCACCGACGACATCCGGACCCTGCTCGACAAGGGGGAAACAGTGGCCCTCATCCTCCTGGACCTCTCCGCTGCGTTCGACACGGTCTGCCACCGCACCCTAGTCCAGCGCCTCAGCAACATCGGTATCCAAGAGAAGGCACTGGAGTGGATCATCTCGTTCCTCGCCGGAAGAACACAAAGAGTCCGCCTCCCCCCGTTTCGCTCCGAGGCCACAGAAGTCATCTGCGGCGTCCCGCAAGGATCTTCACTCAGCCCCACCCTCTTCAACATCTACATGAAACCTCTCGCAGCCATCGCATGCCAGCACAACCTCAACATCATCTCTTACGCCGATGACACCCAGCTGATCCTCTCCCTCACCAGAGACCCCGACACCGCCAGAACCTGCCTACACGAAGGGATGAAAGACGTCGCCGAGTGGATGAAGGACAGCCGCCTGAAACTGAACTCGGACAAGACGGAAGTCCTCATCCTGGGATCTTCGCCCTCCGCCTGGGACGACTCCTGGTGGCCCCCAGCCCTGGGCACCGCACCCAAGCCAACCGACCACGCACGCAACCTGGGCTTCATCCTGGACCCCTCCCTCTCGATGACCAGACAAGTCAACGCCGTCTCCTCATCGTGCTTCAACACCCTGCGTATGCTTCGCAAGATCTTCCGCTGGATCCCGACCGAGACCAGGAAGACTGTCACCCAGGCACTCGTCACCAGCCGACTGGACTACGGAAACGCCCTCTACGCCGGAACCACAGCCAAGCTACAGAAAAGACTCCAGCGCATCCAGAACGCCTCCGCCCGACTAATCCTGGATGTCCCCCGACGGAGCCACATCTCCAGCCACCTGAGGAACCTGCACTGGCTCCCCGTCGACAAGAGGATCACGTTCCGGCTCCTCACCCACGCACACAAGTCTCTCCACGACCTGGGCCCAAAGTACCTCGACGACCGCCTGACCTTCTACACCCCCACCCGCCAGCTACG
This sequence comes from Lissotriton helveticus, assembly GCF_964261635.1. Classification (NCBI taxonomy): domain Eukaryota; kingdom Metazoa; phylum Chordata; class Amphibia; order Caudata; family Salamandridae; genus Lissotriton; species Lissotriton helveticus. The sequence continues at coordinate 1,744,709,239 of NC_136067.1, forward strand.
GTCCACCAGCCTCGCCCTCGCAGCCGTACCACGCATCCGAAGAGCCACCGCCGGAGGAAGATCCTTCTCTTACCTGGCTGCCAAGACTTGGAACTCCCTCCCCATCCACCTTCGGCTGACCCAGGACCATCTCGCCTTCAGGAAACAACTCAAGACCTGGCTGTTCGAGCAGTAGCATACCCCTCCCCCCAAGCGCCTTGAGACCCTCCCGGGTGAGTAGTGCACGATACAAATGGCATGATTGAACCATACTGTAAATGTAACTTAGAAACTGGAGAAAATAAATTCATTCGTAAGTTACTGTCTCTACCTAACAGAACCCCAATGCTTCCTGTAATACTTGACCTCAATCTAAAACGTACATATAGTCTTGCTGTATTACTTATTTTGGGTAAGAATTTGGTCAACGGTTGAGCTCGTACATTATAAAAGGGGCCTGCAAGAGATAATGAGTTTTGGTCTTCAAAAAGCCATTCCGTGGTTTCACCACGTGTCGATCTGGTTTTAAAAAATAGGATTACCACATTATTGGGATGTACCTACAGATTTGACTATGGCATGCAGCAAGGTTGTTAAGTTATCCTTCTGGAATTATATGAGCAGTACTTTCCAGCATGATTCCAGCTTAGGATCTCTAACTACATAATTTCTCTTACTTAAAGATATACCCCTGTTTGAACCATTGATGGACAAGGTATGCCCTCAAACTGCCAAATAATTGTACCTGAAATTTAGATATGGGGTTTTACAAACAAATGATAAGAAATCAAAATGAGTTAGTAATCGCAATGACCAAGATCATGACAAATACACTTCTTGTAAACATTTGATTGAAGTCAAGGAAGATGATGCACATATCTTTGTTTTCTGTCCCTTATATGACACTCCAAGAAAAAGATGGATTAAACCACTCTGCATTGCCTTGAAAGTAAGGCACTGCAGAGAGGCAGAACGTCTACTTAAGTCTGATACCTCACAACTGGTGGTTTTTTGTGTATCTAGATTTCTTGCCGGTGTGATGCTCATTAGAGCTAAAAAGGGTTTGAAACTGTGATATTTTATTTTTTGTAATATCAGACATAATTTCTTTTTAAATTCTTTAATTGTTATAAACAACCCAGTGATAAATGTTCTAAATATTTAATCTTGTGGGACAATTAGATATTACTTGTCATTGACAATTAGTAATTTTGAGGATTGTGACTCTAAGATTTTATATATAAATCCTTTTTAATATAGAGTTTTTCATTGTTGAAACATTTTATTGTATTTATTGTATTATAAATTTATTGTTTTTAAATGTAAATTTAGGACGGATCTGGGTAAATTGTGATGTCTTCCACCCAATCCACAGTGACAAAGAATGCTATCGCTAAGATTTGGATGGAAATGTGTTATATTATTTTTATGTACTTTTATGGCCTAAAAAGACCGAAATAAAGTTAATTGAATTGAATTGATTGAGCACTGAAAGGGTATAGGAGGAATGCTTGTAAATAGTGTATCCACTGGCAATTGATCCTGCCACATTCCAGTTTATTGTTTGTCATTTCACCAAGTGACTTAAAGTTAGGTGATGGACATAGTTAAAACCTAAAATTCTTAAACTAAAATACAAGGAAATGTATTAGGTACTGTTCAGTGAAATACCTACTTGTGTCACTCATGACATGTTAAATGACTTCTTTGATTACATCATTGATACACCTCAAGTGACATTATTGATTACATCACTAAAGGTATGCCTTGGATATTATGTGCATAAATATATTTAGGCATAAAATCAAATCTACAAACACATTTCAAATATAGCACATGGACACTTTACTTCATTTGCTCATGCACTTCAAGGGAAAGCAATCTTTAGACAAGCAGACTAACTCACCTAATAGCAAAAAGCTAATCCTCATACGGAATTTCCATGGTGGTAAATCTAAAAATCAGAGGCTAAATGGCGCAGAACTGAAGAAGAATGTTTGAAACGTTGTGACCAAAGCTCTGTGTATACTAACTATTGATGGTATGAGCTCTGGCAATAGCTGTAGTCAGTTTGTAAGACTGCTGTGTGCATTAATTGTGTCTACATTATAACATTCATGTAGCGTGCAGCATACTGCTATTTACATGCACTGGAAAACGAAGTTACATCCCAAACAGCTTCCTTCAGAGACCTGTTCTAATTCCAACAACGAATATAACAAAGTTAGTTAATTAAAATCACAATGATGATATTCCTAATTTTATCCCTAATAATTTTTCAATGTTAAACTTTACACAACAGGTTCCATTAAAGCAAAACAACCCGATATTGATTTGATGAAGTACTTTCTATTGTTACAGAAGATAATTACCTGCATAATACTGTATATATTCTTCACTCAAATTGTACTGGCTTTGTAAAGTATTTTGAATCAGAGTTACAGGCAAGAAGGTCTAAAAATTAAGGGTCGGATTTAGATTTCAGTATAAGCACCATTGGATATCATACATATATAATACAGCTGACGGGCTAACCCTCATGTTTGTGACGGAGTAACCCATCCTCTGAGGCCCTATTTCTAAGGGTCCTACTTAGAGGTGGGCTGTAACATGACTCTTCTGCCTTCCTTTGACACGCCTCTCCTGACTTTTGAATGTTCTCGAAGGTTGATGTTCTCAGTTATAAGGAAGACTGTTGAGAGAATGCCGCCAGAAAACACAATGGATTGCCTGTCCATTTTAGCATTCCTATTGTGGCATCTTTATTTGGACTCCCTTATTAGACTCCTCGGATGTTAGGGTTCTGAAATGGACTGACTAGAGGGGATGAAGTTAGGAGCTGTGACAGTTGATTGAGCTGTGGTTTAGGTGTTGGGATTACACTCACCTTTACATCTATTTTGCCTTCAAGTTATTATTCTGAAGACACCCTGGATTTTACACTGGTGACAAGTATCATCTCAACACAATGTCATTGTAGGAGTTCAAATGGATAACGTGCAACATGGTTTTTAAATTGGAAAACAAGGATGATCAGAGGATCAAATGAAGGTTTCAGAAAACAATTTGAGATGTAGAAGAATACCCTATCAGTATTATTGTTTTAAGAGGGGTTTTTATTTTCTGAGAGCAAGAACTGGTTCATCAGGGTGGGACAAGTGATCTATGAGCACGGGATTGTATGTGCTTTTTAACCCTAGTTAAGCAACACTGTGGTACTAATTATATGTCAAGAACCTACAACTTGCATATGCTTTGAGTCATTTAAAAAAAAAGAAAAAGAAACAAAAAGGCATATTTATTGCCCAGTTTATGACCCAACAACTGAGAGCTTTTGGAGTGGATTTAAAATCCGAGGGACAGCACGGTCAAGAAGGACGAGGAGGTGCTTGTTCGGAGGCAGCACAAAAAGGTGAGGCAGCGCATAAGATGGTGCTTGTGAAGAAGCAGCTTGAGGAAGGCGTGAGGAGTACAAACAAACAGAGAAGAGTATTAGGTTAAGAGGATATCTAACTTGATGGGAAGATATTTAAAATGAAGAACTCGCAGAGACTTTTTAGCTGTGTGAGACTAAGAAACTCATCATGGGCCTCATTTATGAGAAGTGACACATCGCTGTGTGAAAGCAGCGATGCGTCACTTCTCAGTGCGCACTCCTTGCGACATACCTGATGCGTCATATTACATTTTTATTTATTTTTTTTAGAGTTTTATATAGCGCGAACTAGACCCGAACCGAATCAGGTATCAGAGCGCTTTACATAACACAAGTTACGTTTTTTACATGAGGACGCACACTTTCTTTTTTTTAGGCACGGGGAGATTAAGTGATTTGCCCAGAATCACAGGAGTTTTTTTTCTTTTTTGGCGTCGTTACCGAGACTTGAACCCAGATCCCCAGGTCCGAGGTCGAGCGCCTTAATGTATGACGCATCATGCCGCAAGGAGTTACAGATACGTCAGTATTTCTGACGTATTTTAAGCGAAAAAGTGACGCATTGCTGGAGTGTGTAACAAAAGTGATGCAACTCCAGCAATGCATCCTTTCATATGGGGCAAGCCCCATGTGAAAGGGCCTGCGTCAGTCTTATGCCTGCTGTGAGGCAGGCGCAAGATTTTGACGCAACGGCGTCCTAGAAGTGATGCAGTGAAATCTCATAGATTTGACTGTGTCACTTCTATAAGGCTTTTTGCGGGGGAACGCCCCCCCTGCATACATTATACCTGGTGCAGGTATAATGTGGCGCAGGGGTTTACAAAGTGACGCATCTACCTAGATGCGTCACTTTGTAAATATGGTGCAACAAGGCACATTATTTACGCTGCTGGTGCGTCACAAAAAGTGACGCACCGGCGGCGTAAAAGTGACGCACGGCCTCATAAATGGAGGTCAAATCACAGGATAATACAAAACCAAGAAAGTAAAACTGGAATCGTCTTTGTCCTATAGAAATTTGTGTTGGTGATCCGTGATCCACGCACTATTTTGGTTCACTATGGAGGGCAGTCAACTGTGCCAATAGTTATTCACACCACAAAAGTGGATCTCAGCACTTGTGTAAGAGTTTAGGTTTTTCACACAATGGTTGGGGTAGAAATGTTGTTAGGAGATAACAGTGATCTGCACACCTACGCATTGTTATTAACAAGAACTCAGGATTAATATATTTATGGGTGATTTTAAGTAGACCTGATTTAAATTATATTGCATTTTATATAGTTGGCCCTGGAAGTGTTAAATATGCAGAGTGCAACATCTACACTATTTTACCTGGCTTGTCCTTGTTAAGGAGGCGTAAATAAAAAAGGTATTTCACGATTATTTGGGTGAGTGTGGGCGAAATTTGGAATTTGAAAGGAAATTAGCTCTTGAACATGCATAGGAGCTGAGGGACAGATAATTCTGGAATATTTACCTGATTTGGAGGATGAGGAAGCAAGGGTGTTGAAATCAAGGAGATTTATATTAAAAAAAACATTTCTTACCTCTGAGTAGTACTATTATGGGACATTATCACTTTGGCAAAAGTTCACGCAAGGAGGGGAAGATGGTGGAATAATTTGTGTTTGCACTGAGAAAATTGGAGGCCACATATACATTTGGTGCATCATGTGATGAAATAATTAGGGATCAATTGTTACTTAACCGTAATATAGAAAGAAGAAGAGCGGAACTATGGGTAAAAGATGGTCCTCCATTGTGTGAAATTCTCATTATAGCTAAACAAGTAGAACATATGATGAACTGTGTGAAAGAAATAAAGAAAGACACAGATGGATTGTTCCCATGAGGCACAGGGTCAAGACTGATTTGCATATGGCCATGTCTGAACTGGGGTGGCTTGTGAGCAAAATAACAATGGATTAAACCCAGAACTGTGACTGGGGGTGAATGTTTTGCCTTTGTGCAACATTCTGTCCATCATCTTGTGTGTTTTGCTGTTCACCCTATGTGGGAAGGGTATGCCCAGACGTGGGTCCCGTGCTCACTAAGCCACTGGGGTCAAGCTATCCTGGCTGATGAAGACTGATAGCCAGAAACTGTTCCTAGGATGCTTGATTCCGGTCCAGGGAAGACATGGCTTGGCAGTTTGGTCTGGACTGTTCCCATGAGGCAGTGTCAAGATTGATTTGCATATGGCCGTGTCTGAACTGGGGTGGCTTGGTGAGCAAAATAACGATGGATTAAACCCAGATCTGTGACTGGAGGTGAATATTTTGCCATTGTGCAACATTCTGTCCATCATCTTGTGTGTTTTGGCAAGAGGATATATGGCAGATTAGAACATTGGAATGTTGGGAGCCCCAATGAAAACAATGGGGTGCTCCGGGTTTATAATGGCTGGTATAAGCCTGGAGCTCCAACATTCCAATGTTTCTTTGTTCACAGCTCTGGCTGTGAACAAAGGCTTCAAGGACCCTGAGGGGATTCCAATCCCCTCACGCTCCCATAGGCTTTGTTCTTTTTTGCTAAAACATTCTGCCCTCTAGTGGCGCAATGTTCTAATAGCCTTATAGCCCTTCGTAGCTGGGCTATACCGGCTATTAAAGTCCCTCTCCCTTGTTAAAGGCCCTCGCCTTTGGCTCGGGGCCTTTAACGCTGGAGAGGTCCTTTAATAGCTGGTATAGCCCTCGACGGCGGGCTATAAGGCTATATGAGAGATTAAATAAAGAGATGCAGGTGTTAAAAAGGCAATACTGTGATAAATGAGAAAATAAATGGATCCACTTTTAAGGGGTATATTTTCAGATGGATCACATGGCAAACTCAAAATAATGTCCTTTACTTAATTTAGCTGCAATAGGTGTGGGGAAAAAGGTGATATCATTGTGTGGTGTAGGAGTGGCACAATTGTAAATGGTAATATCACTCACAATGTGAAAGAGTTGTGTGATGAGATTTTGCTACAAATGTCTGACTTTGATTCCAGGAACAGATGTGGTGAAATTAAAGGACGTGAAATAGAAACAATGTTTGACTGTTGCTCTAGATTTTCAAAGATGTTTTCAGATATAAGATAAAACTGAAGAAAACGGATATATACCCTGGAGGTTTGGTGGGCAACCGATAAAGAGGAAAGGGTATTTTCAGAGTAAGATAAAGTATAAAGGATAGATGCACTGTGTCTAAAGTGTATGTGTCAAACAGAGGTGATAACATTTTAGGTTGGGCTGTGAAGAATACTAGTCCACACATTTATGTTCAAAATATTGATAAAACTGCAGATAATATGATTTGCATTGAGTTCAGTGTGATAAACTGATTTGCTCCAAATCCTATGTGCAAGGGATAACATTGAAAGAAGAAGGAAAGACTGTAAAAGCAAAAGTAAAGAGTTTTACCATCAGTGTACATGGGGTTTTGAAGGAGGAGCTAGAGAAGTTGTGTAGATTGGGGTAATAATATTTGGGGAAGCTACAGAATATTATTAATCAGAAAAGGAATGAGTGCTCTTTTAAGCAGCAGGGTTTGTCATGTAGTTCCTACCAATATGTAGGATCTGCACATTGTTTTGACAACATAAATTAAGGGATTGGTGTCTAGACTGATTCCAGACACCCCCGCAAGATATGTTCACCTAGGGACCAGCTAGCTCACAGTGCACCGTAAGCCCCTCTAACCTATCAGGGAGTGAATGGCTTTCTGGCAACCACTGAACATGACAACCCTGAAACCTCAGGGATTATGGAAACAGTACAGAACCTTTTGTTCAGTCACTCATGCTTGCTTATTCCCAGACAAATATACAGAGAATACACAGTGGGACATTCTCAATATTATTTATTGAACCAACATTATTTTTGCATAAATACGCGTGCTGCAATGATTAATAGGCAGAAGAAGATAAACATGATTACAAACACCAAAAGTGTAAATAGTAGATACAGTTCAACCATGATGCTAAAACAATGTATATATGCAGGCATAGAAAACAAGGCAGTAATCGAGCATACTCCTACTATGCGAACCCTCCTCTAAGGGTACCTAGAGAGTGTGTAGGTTTGAGGCTAAGACTACCCGCAAGTGACGATCTAACCCCATTACCTGATTGGATAAAATGAAGGACCCCATCTTGGTCATGAACTGGACACCCCTCACCAGATGTCAGACCACTGCATGGTGATTTCTCAGCATGCAAGGACCTCAGGGTCAGCGGAAGTGCCTCCTCTGCTGATCTATTGGGATGCCCATCTTTTATAATAGTAAGCGGCTTTGCGATGTGCGTATAGATTAATGATGTTATGGATATGTAGATAGCCATGTTGTCCTGTGGATAAAGATTGTGATGTCATTTGTACGTAGTGTGAAGTGGAACCTTGTACATGATGTACAGGGCATTGTGTTAATGTTGTGCAAAGCTAGATGTAAAAACGGGTTTTGTTTCAGAGAAACTAGTCCAACTTTGTCGTGTGTGCAATATATGCAAAAGGTCACACCTGAAAATGTCATTTGTGAGGACAATGTAAGAAAGAAGCTGCTTCACTACATGGGCCTAACTGTTAGGCATGTCGACATATTCTTAAAACTGTCATTAAGATGAGTGCATTTGATGAGGAGTTCCCAGAAATGTTTTGTGATAAATTGAGCTGTCTCAAATATTATGCACAGAGGATAACATTGAAAGAAGGAGCAATGCCTGTAACCGTGAAGATAATAATACCAGTGACAGTTAGAGTATGATTGCCACCAATAATGGAAGTTAAAAAGGTGGGTGACAAGATACCTTTGCATGTTGATCTTAGCGCACTTAATAAAGTGGTTATTGTGGATGGATTTCCTTTGCAAAACATTACGGACATGCTTAGGCAGTAACAGGTGCGAAGCTTGTTTCACGCCTTGACTTATTGTCAGCGTATCGTCAGGTACAGGTACATATTGGTTCTCAATAATTAACAGTGTTCATTACACCCATGGGGGTGTACAATTGTAAACATATGTAGTTTGGACTTGTATCAGCAGCATCTTTCCTTCAGGTCTATGTCTACTATGCCTTCAGGGCTTTCATTTGTTTTACTTTATCAAGATGACAAGTTGGTCTATGATAATTCTAAAGTCCACCATGATGGTAGAATAAGATTAGTACTGCTAAAATTTAGAGAGTATAGTTTAACTGTGAAAAAAAGAAAAAATGTAGATTGAGTTGTGAAGAACTGAATTATCTACATCACAAGATATCAACAGAAGGTTTTCAACCTAAAAAAAAGTGTTAGTTCACAGTGTTTCAATGGATAGTTCCAAAAAATAAGGACAAGCTTTGTTCTATTTTGGCAATGACTGAATTTAACTGTAAGTTCACAAGTAGGCCTAGGCATGAAATTCTGCAGTGATCGCTGAGCTTTTCCCACTCTGCGCTCCATGTAGAGTGCAGAGTTCCACAAAACCCTGAGTAGTGGCACAGAGTACAGTTTTTTATCTCCCTAGCAAATCCAGAGAGATTGCTCAACGCAGGTAGTCGCGGTAGGTTGCTACTGCTAGCATTGAGAAACCTTCCACTTGGGGCGAGGAAGCTGCTGCTTAAGTAGAACATCTACCCAAGTGGCAGAAAGAAGTAGCACCCTTTTGTGCTGCCCATGATACTATTCACGCTGATTTTACTGCATGCGTGAAACACCTGGCGCTAGTAATCAGCATGAGAAGAGAGACAGAGAATAATTAATCTGTAATACAAAAAGAGATGTTAGCTGTGTGTTGGGCGCAGAACAGATGTAATAGCTTTATTTGGGGAAGTGTTTCCAAGGTGAGGACTGACCACAAGCCTCTAATATAATATTTGCAAAAAAGGACTAGAAGCAATTTCTAGAAGAATAAGGAGATAGGTTATTAATCTCCAAGAACTTACTTTTGAAGTTGAATCCATTCCTGGAGTGAGGAATAATGCAGCTGATTGTCTGTCACAGTTCATTGATGAGAGAGTGTATAAAGCAATACTGAAGAAGGGGATGTCTTGCCGAGGGAAGGTATGCCTGTGATCACAAGTGGAATTATTCAAGAAATAAATTGGAAATAAGAATTTGACTCTGATGTCATATTAATGAAGGTAAGTCGGATGGTTGTAGAAGGATGGAGAGAAAAAGATTGGAAACAACTTAGACCATTTAGGATGACCAGAGAAGAATTTGCAGAGGTGAGTGGGTGTTTGTTTAGAGGTCCTAAGATGGTACCTCCAGAAACATTACAGAGGAGACTTGTGAACATAGCCCATGAGGATCATGTTGGCTTTACCAAAACAAAGGAAAGATTAAGGTTAAACTTTTGGTGGCCTGGCACCAATGTACTTGTAGAAAGGCTGATGTGTAAAATCAGTTACATTTCCCATGTATTGTCAACCGCTTCCTGAAGAACAATGAATGGGTGGGGCCATGGCCATAGTTTGTCCATTTTCTGGTGCAAGATATTCATTGTCCATACTAGGTTTAATTGACCAGTTCTATGGTGGCCAGAATTTAATTTGTCTAAGATATTAGCAGAAATGCTTTTGTAAAATGTTTGTTGGAATTTTTTAGAGGTTTCACCAAGCACCACTTTACTGACAATCGGGCACAGTTTTGTCCTAAAGAAATGAAAGAGTTTTGGATTACGATGGAATTAAACACCATCTTTGTGCTCTGTATCATCCAGAAAGGATTGGTGTAGTATGGCGATTTAATACCACACTCAAAAAGGCATTTAGTTGGCAAAGTTCAGTGGGTTGTGTTGGAAGTGATGAGACGTCTTAAATCATATCGGTTAACCCCTCCTTGGTCATCAAATATAACTCAGTTTGAGTTACTCAGAGGAAGAAACCCCAATTCTAGATCAGTGCTTGTTTGGGTGAAGTGGTATTAAGGTTGGGTGACAATAGATTCTAATCAACCTTAGAGACAAAGGAGTTGAAATTTCAGTTAGCACATAAACAATGTTATGATAAAGTGCGTTATAACAAATTGGTGGACTTTAATTTGGGAGACTGGCCTAAAGTAAAGACTTCCCAAGTCAACAGTAAATGGTCAAGGTTTACTAGGCCTATGAAAGTAGTAACGGTTATTTCGAAATAATGTGAAAAGACACGATGCCAGAATATGGAATTTTGGGAGAGTGGCCTACTCAGTTTGATCCTAAGGTAAAGACAGACGAAGGAATGACTGAAATGGAATCTTCCATTAAGGAAAGAAGAGATCATGGGGGTAATAATGATGGGGTGAGCAACAACAACAATGCTAGAATGAATATTAGATTAAGTGGATGCTTGACACGTTCTCCAACCTTTTTTAAGGATTTTTTGTCAGATGAATGTGTAAAATGCAATATGACTTTACATTTATATATTCAAATTATAAGTTGCTTTGATTTATTTTTTAGTTTTGTGTTCCTTAGCATACATATATAATTAAGATCTTTCTTTTAAAATAATGTAGTTTCTCCAGCAAAAGAAACATATTTTTGTATTCAATTGTACTTATAGTCTAAGGGGCATATGTATCAAAGAATACATTTGCGATTCTTTAATAGCGATTTTTAGAAAATCGCTATTTGAGAATCGCAAAATGCTATGTATGTAGGATGTGCAAATAATTTTGCAAATCCTACATATTCCTAAATTGCGAATCGCAATTAAGGAAAACCTCCCCATTCATTCCTATTGGCCTGGAGGCCAATAGGAATGAATGGGAAGACATTCTCAATCTATTTGTGATTCTCAATTAGAGAATGCAATTTCAAGGGTGCCAGGGTGTCAAAAGGACACCCTGTTACATCGATGAAATGTGCATGTGTGCACCTGTGGCATACATGCATGCCCTAAGGACATGTATGTGCGCCACATGGCACTTTGAATAATACAAAAAAGTGAATTTTTCAAAGAAATCGCGAAGTACCACCAACTTCAAGTTTCTTAGGGAGAAATCGCACAACTTGGGTGCTTTTTACATTGCATTTAGGGAATCTCAATACGATTCCCTATTTTGCGACTGCCTTTAGGGATGATACATCCCAAAAGGCTTTTTCCTGTTCGCAAACGGGCCGATTCTGAGAATCGGCCCGTTTGCGAACTGGAAATGGGCTTTTTACATATGCCCCTAAATCCTGCTGGCTATATAAAAAGGGAGATGTATGGTATCTTTATGTGACATTGCTGTGAGCAGGGCTCCCTCATCAGAAACCTAGGGCCGTATGTATCATAGTTCCGTTTTGCGAATTCTAAATAGCGATTTTTAAGGAATCGCTATTTAGAATTCGGAAAACGGTATGTATGTAAAAAATCGCTTCTTTTTAACGATTCCTTAACATTCCTAATTTGCGATTAGCAAATTGCTAATCGCAAATTACCCATTCATTTCTATGGACCAGGAGGCCCATAGGAATGAAGGGGAAATTTGCGAATAGCAATTTGCTAATCGCAAATTAGGAATATTTTCAAGGGTATAGGGGAGTCTCAAGAACACCCTGCTGCACCCCTGAAAATGACATGTGGGGGCATATGGCGCACATACATGCCCCAAGGGCATGTATGAGCGTCATATGGCACCTTTGGTTTTTTTGAAAATTGCTTTTTTAAAAGAATTCACAACTTACCACCAACTAGAAGTTGGTGGTAATTTGCAAATCCTTATGGGCATTTTTGAATTATTTTTTCTTTGATACATTGCATTTAAGGAATCGCAAAATATGCGATTCCTTAAGTGCAATCGCAAAATAAGGAATAGCAAATTTTGCGATTCCTTATTTTGCAGCAAAAATGTTACATACATACCATTTAGCAAACTAGCATTCGCAAAGGCCGAAATTCTGCGAATTTCGGCCTTTGCGAATGCTAATTAGCTTGATACATATGGCCCCTAGGACGCTAAGGTTCTGGAATCGCTGATGAGAGGGGATGATGTTTGTACGGTGGCTGAGGTGTTGAGATTAATCTCACCTTTAATCTATTCTGCCTTTCTGTTATTATTCTGCACCACAAATTCCATGGCACACCTTTTGGGGATGAATGACATATAAACTGCTCAGAAAAACCTCCAAATGTCCTTGATATGTGAAGTAAAAGTTCTGATCATGCCAGTTGCATTTATACTATGTACTGGAAATGTGCCCCTGCTATAGGGGACAGTTCCAGAATACACTTATGTAATGGCAGTTCTATCTTGATAGAATGACATGATGAGTCTTGCTGGTATTTTTGCCCAAAGTGAAATTTATGCCAAACAAGCAGAACTTGCATTGAGGAAAACACCCAGCCTGAGAGGCTTTAAACTCAAAGTCAAAATGATCTTAATTTGGATTTTTGTAATCCATAAAAGAGTACTTGTACAAACAGTACTTAGTGCAATGTCAGGGTTACTCAATGGGAACACTGATAGATGCAACAATGCTTTGATTAAAGATTTTAAAAGTCAAATGGGAAGATTGTTTAAAGTTTCACAGTTCATGTCCAGCCTACAATTCAAGATTAAAAATATTTACTTATCTTAAATTATTCAGGTGGGCCAAAGAATTTCTTGTCTCAATTACTCTCATGATAAAGGTAATTACAGTATAGCAGATCATTTCATTCTCCAATCTACATAAGAAAATAAAAACATCCTGATAAAATATAATTCTCTCAGATAAAAATAGGGGATGTACCAGGCTTTTTCTAATGACTGCACAAACCACATAACAGCATAGGATGAATAGTTAACTAGATAGCCGTTCCATCACACAGGCTTTTAGGTACTTTTTGGACCAAGCATCCCCCTGTAGGAATGCCACATGAAGATGGAGAATGCCCAACCATAATCTTGTTAAAAAAAAATCTCTGTTGGTGATTCGTGACCATTATCAACTACTGCTGTACTCCCTAAGTAACCGGCCCTTGCAGGTATCTGGCCGCAGTATGCGTTTGGGATTCTCTGGATTCTCCATCTGCCATTCTATGACTGATAAACATACATTTCTTTCCATGTCTACCGTAACGTAAAACTTTGGCAGGATTGGTTACAGATACTTAATCATGAAGCTCTTTTAGGAGCCCATCTGTATTTGTTAACCACGGAATCTGCTCGTAATGTTCAAGAGTGAGGCAATTTGGCCCCTGGCTTGTTCCAGAGATTGTGCCAGCAGGTAAGCATGTTCAAGCTGATGGTATCTTCAATATAGGGTATGACCAGCACTCTATGGCTAAAAAAAGATGCAGTGGAGTGGGGTATGGTGAAAAGCCTACATAAAAATGTATTTACCTGAGCTGTAAAATGTCTGTCTTGGTCGGGCCCCACACTGCAGCTCCATAGGTAGAAAGGAAACACATTTTTTCCTATAGAGCAGAATCGATTCTCTTATTGTTTTTTTACCAATATTACTGGAAAATCTAAACAGGGCCTCAATTGATCTGAAAGTTTTTAGCTTTGCAGTACTTAGGTCAGGGTATAATCTTCCGAGGTGAGAAAAAATCACTCCTATGTAGGAGACATTTTTCACCCCCTCCAGTTTGTGGCCCATCAGATGGTGTGCTTTCTTCTTTGGTTTTTCCTTCCCACAGACAATAATAAAGGTTTTTGCTAGATTAAGTTAATTTTGCTCTATATATGCTGCAAACTTTTTAGTCAGTTATTGCAACGCATTTGCAGTTCTGGAAATCAGAACCACACATTTGCCATATAGGACCACTGGACGGGTTCAGAAGCTAAACTTGGAGAGTCAGCTTCCACCTGCTTTAGCGTTGCATCTACCCCTTGATGTACAGTGAAAAAAGGAGTAGGACAAGGACACAGCCTTGTCTAATGCATCTGGTGACCTTAAAGCCTGGGGTACATTCACCCCCCATTCCATATCTTATCCATGCTGTTAGTCAGGAATAAAGCTGAGATAAGTTTGAGATTATATCAGTTGGATCACCCAACTGTAAGTGATTCCCATAACTTAGACTGCTTTACCATGTCAAAGGCACTGGTCATGTCGGCAAAGCAGAGTTATTGTGTCCTTTTCTGGCTACCCTGTATTTGCCTATTATAAGATTAATATTGATACACCGCTCAATAGAGCCACTGTCCCTTCTAAACCCTACTGGATATAGGTTAGCTCCTGTTTATCTTGTACCCACACCTCCAACCTCTCCAGTATTATTCTTCCCATGATTTTTGCCAAGGAGTTCAGAAGGTTTATCGTCTGATAACACTTTGCCTTCCCTCTATTCCTCTATTTAAAGATGGGCAAAATGATACTCTCTGTCCAGGTAGCCCGGATAACACCTTGCCCAGCTGCATTAAGAACCTGATTTAATATAGGGGCCCAAAGATTTATATTAGACTTAAGAACATCTACTTGGACCCTGTCAGGGCCAGGAGCTTTTCCATTTGCTGATTCTGCAATAGCAATATGACCAAACTTAGGCTGGTCAATATTTGGGGCTTTTGTTCCCCCTTTGATATTTCTCCTTTTGATTTTCTGGGTGAAAAATACTGCCAAAATGGCTAAGCAAATGGATTGAGAGACTGTAGACTCAACCCTCAAATTGTATTCATCCGTAAGAAATGAGGAATTTATTGTCTGCCAGAAAAGTGTCTGATCTCTACACTCTGCTGTTTGGACCAATTTCACCCATGTTTGTTCCTGCAGTAGCTTTTTCCTCTAGGCTAGTACTTGCTTACAGTGATGTCTTAATTTTACAACCTCCTTGCAATCCCTTTGGGCTATCTGTAGAGTCTTTTTTAGGTTCCAGTTCGCTCATGAACACTGGTTGTCAAAGCAGCCCACGGGCTCTTACAGTTAACTTTTAAATTATTTGATATTGCAGTAGTAATTTTCTGAAAAGCGCCCACTAAACTTTCAGGGCCTGCCTCTGGTTCCATGCATATTATGAAGAGAGGCAAATATGCCTTTCTCAACACCAAGACACAGGACGATGCAGTTGAGCTACCGTTCAAACATTTTTGAACTTTCAGGCAGTTAGGGCCTTTTTCTGAATTCAGCAGTCCTAGGATCACTGTACATGTGGTGGCGATCTGACCACCGCCACCACTGCGGGTCTGCCTGGCGTATTTCAAGCGCGGCAGTCAGACTGCCACAGCACTGTTGTGTTTGCCTGGATTCAGGACACCGCAGCGGTGGTGCAGCGTAAAGGGGCCGAAATATACTGGTGATGTCACTGCGGCATCGCAGAGCATATTGCGAGTTGCATTTCCATCGCCCATTTTATGGGGGTGAGCCCATAATGAAAAGGGTGGCAGAGATGCAATTAAGAGGGCCCTAACAGGGCCCCCTGCCACTTCTTGGCCTGGGGATGCATTGTGGGGGGCACATGTTGTGCCCCCCAGGAATTGCACCATCGTACCTGCAAGGTGTGGCATGCATGACATAGTACATGCCACATCATGCATGAATATGCTATAGGTGGTGTCATGACTGAAGTCTGCTGTTAAGGCTCTCCTATGAGCCTAACTCAGCTGCCACCATGAGATTGCCGCAGCACCGCCTGCCCACCCACCCTGGATTCACCTCAGAATCCGGTGGGTGCCTAATGGGCTGGGGGTCCTCCTGCCAGAGCAGCGGTGACAGTGCTGCAGGAGAACCACCAAACTCGTAATGATAAGGCCTTTAATGTGAAGTGGCAGAGGTGTGCCACAACTTCAGCTGCAAAGAAGTCCCCAATAGTATTCGTGGCTGGAAAGAAAATCAGCAGCTAGACCCTTTAAGCAATATTTTGTCTACCCATGCATGGCATTAACACATCTTATCAGTAAGCAAAGAAGTCTGAGCGTTCCAAATGATCCCTTCCTTTAAACAATGTAATTTCCCACTCACCTCCTGTCAAGTGATGCTGGTATCTGAAAACTGTTCTAGGAAAATGCTGCATCAATGGCCGTCCTTCCTGTTGTGAGAAAACGCAGTGTTAAAAGTTGTTTAATGGCTGATACAGGTACGCTCACATTGCTGTAGAGCTTGTCTAAGTTTAAATGTATCTGATGGAAGAGCATTCTCTGTCATTGGTATTTTCTACCTCACTTCATTGCTACTCTATAAAAACAAAGCCAACATCCAGAAGTAATTAAATGTAGAGATATACACTAAGCAGTAAAATCCCAGTCAAGTCAATTACGCAAAGTTCTGGTTGGCTTGGACAAATCCCCCAAGAACAGTTGTCAATTGGATTATCCCCTATTGTGTAACAGTTTCGAACCAACGATCTCAGTACTTCAACGTTCACATTAAGAGGTAAGCTTTTATGGTCAGCGTAGTGTGATACTATATCAAGGGTGGAATATCCACTACAAGACCGTGTTGTATGTTTATTTTTAGCACTGCTGGAAGCCTCCTATTATTCACAAAACTACAGTGTATACTAAGGTACCTACAGATCTTTCGCTATCCTCGCCTGAGAGTTCCGCATCTATCAACGGTCATTCGGAGCAAAAAATACATTGTATTGTGGTAAAATGTGTCAACAGAATCCTGACTGACCAGATGGCAGTACAGAAAACCAGACTATATTTTAGGACACAAACGGTGGGAGATCATTCTTCTGTAATCCCTCTCCTCAAACTGTGAGTGACAAAGGCTGGAGGAGTTATTTGCATTCATCTTAAATCTCCCTGATTTGGATTCCATTGTGGTGCAATACATGAAGAGGTGTTGCCTACTTTCAATAGCCTTGGTTTTCACCTTCATTGCAATTAGCCAACTGAGGAACATAAATATTTGTTTGCACAGAAATAGTCCAAACAAAGTCATGTCCTTACAATTACATAGTAGGTTGTCCCAGGTTCTCCGGAAGATGAACGCCTTAAAAATATACACTTGATTGTCAGCCCTAGGAATTTGAACTACATCTTAACTCTGACTCCTCTGTAATCTAAACAAAAGGTCCAATCTGAATTACCAGGTGTTGGGGCAAGTACCATACAGCGAGGCAGATTATGACATTATGAAAATAAATTGTTGTGCATAGACCATGTTACCACTATTTTGCCATTTAAAAGTATTTTACAAATGTGTTATATTGTGTTGCAATGCTGATCATTTTACAAAACAATATCTGGATTTGTTGTATACCTAATATTTATGTCATACATACAAATATATGCCAGTCCTGCTATTTACTTTGCAGAGACTAAGCAGGACGGACGCCTGCTTCTTCATTCGCCGTTTGAGTGATCCATTGACAATGACTGAAGTCGTCCATATGCCTGGGTCCACCCTGATTCTACCGCCAGGCGACATTAAGTGGCATACACAGCCAGAATTTCATCTGGTTGGCACTAGGCTGGCACTCCAAACAACCCCCCCCCGCCCAGCCCCTGCAATCTGTCCTGATGCAGACCCTTAGTGACTACCGAAGGGAGCACATCATGGGTTAAAACGTTAAAGACAAAATAAGGCGCAGACCAACCAAGGCTCTGCAGACCTAAAGAAACACAGGTAGCTATCAGGGCCATTGGTTCAATGTCTGGCCACCAAATCTTTCCCCTTTCCCTTGTACATTAATCCTGAACCACCCTGTATATACTGCACAATTTTTTACCACTAATCACATATGTCACAAGAACACTTTGTATATGTAAATATTTCAACCATTGTGAATAGCCTCAACCTACTGCAGAAGTGAGCATACATGAAATGATTTAATTTTGATAAATATGAGCAGTAGATTTGTACATACTGTCTTGTGGTCATTATTTTGAATTGTGCCTCTGTGTTCAGGCTTGTGTGAGATTCATGCACAGAATTGGTTGGGGTATTCCGTATTCAACACTAAGTGCGCTGATAAGTAACATATGAGAACCCGACAGAACCACTTTTTGTTTAAGGCCTGCTATTTACAGCATGTACTTGAAATGTCTTAGAATACCCATACCGCATATATATGATTCTGGTTGTCTGGTAACGGTCCAGAGTTGTTTGACCAATAATCTACCTAAAAAAATATATAATAATATTTATTTTTGTCCCATAATGAGGTCAGTAATATCAGCCACGTTTACCAACATATCGTCAAGGTAAGTATATCTAGGGAAGTACAGACTTCTTGTTCTTTACTCTATGCCGACTTACCTCAACAATATGTTCGTAGTCAATATAGTGCAGTTGAAGTAAGAGCAGTTTATGTTAAAACTTCAGTACTGTGGTAGAACATCTTATTACCAAGTTTTGCTAAAATAAATAGCCAAATAATCAACTGATGAGCTGAAGTGCAGCCAGGATACAGTCAAGGCCATACACGTGCTTAGTGGATATCACATCTGAATTATTAGTTGTGACCACTCAAATATACCCCTCTGTTAGTCTTGAGCTAGCCCTAAAACTAAGGTGCCTTTGGTATGTTCCCCTTTGCTTACAGCAGGAAAAAGATAAACATTATTCAATTGACCAGGTTGTGAGAAAACTTTACTGAGAAGATTATTTAATACACAAAATTATTCAGAAGGGGAATTCGCTACGCTGTGTACAAATCGAAAAGTACAGCACGGCATTGCCTTGTCTCACAGACCTCACCCTGCATTCTTTGGGAGGCTAAAGAAGCAGGGAATGCTCCCACTTCCAGCCCACATCGTTTTGGAGACTCCACATGGGGATTTAAACTAGGGCTGGGTGTAGTTTGCGAAGTAGCGCTACACGAAGCTATGCAAAGTGCACTTCGCACTATGCGAGCTACACGTAGCACTACGCAAACTGCGTAGTACCCTGTTTGCACTGTGCAAGATGCCGTCTTCAATGATTGCACAGTGCGGACAAGCATCCAGCACTGTGCAATCATTGAAAACGCATCTTGCACAGTGCGAGCTGTAGTTTTCTGCAGCTTGAGTAGATTTTTGCTCTAGCGGCAACTTTCTCAACGCGGACTGGTAGTTTCTCATCGCGAGTGGTTGCGAGCATACATGACCACTCGCAATGAGAAACCTGACCTCCCCTCGTTGAGAATCTTGCCAGGAGGTTTATTTTCCACGCTCGTGATCGGCAACTTGATGTTGCTGATCACGAACGAGGAAAAAGTCTCGCCGGGATGTCATTTAGCTTGCTCGCTGTCGACAGCTTGACGTTGAGGACCAAGAGCAAGCAAAAAATGACTGCTGCATTACGCTACGCGTATTTGCACTGTGCTACATGCCGTTTGCGTAGTGTGAAGTAGCGCAAACTTCACAAACTACGTGAGCGTAGTGCTTTGCCCAGGATTAATTTAAACCCAGTAAATTCAGGTGCCCATGTTCTTTCCCTTTTCCATGGACAAAAACTTGTGACAGCCAGATCCATGTGGGGGGATTCAAGCCGAAAACATCATTACCAGAAACATGGTATTGTTGCAAATGAAATCGCCCACTTTGTAGTTGGGGCCTCAGTATAAACCCATGACGTCAGTCACTTATGTGGTCATTATTAATCTTTTCATGCTTGATTTTCTTCATGGAATCCTGGAGGTAACTTAAGTCAGCATTTTCGTTTTCTAGATAGAGAACATTATACAAAGTCTGTTCTTCTTGAAATGCATGCCATCTTAGTAAGTTCAGCAATAGTAATAATCCTAGATAACATTCCATGTGTTTATAAGGATTTTCTAATGTGATGGTTCCTCATCGCTTCTTCCAGTTGTGATTAATTGAATTTAATTATCTCCTATTTTATTTTTATTACATAGATTAACTTTCATATGACATCTGCAGGACAGCTAGAACAGTACCATGCAGTCTAGCCATCAAATATTTACAGTGCAAAACATATACTTCATAAAGGACTCTGTTTGTCATATTCAATAAGGTTGCAAATATAATATGCGTTCTTAAGGAGACCAGCAGGATATCTCTGTCAACACTTTAAGTGACATACTATGATTATTTGGCACAGTCCTCATTAAGGTATTACATATAGGAAATCGGATGGTGTATCTTAAGATAGTCCTGGTAATAAATAATTGAAGCATAAATAGTGAGACACTATTTCATCATTTTCATTTCATTTTGCTTTCAGTGGCCCAATTCTTTCCCTAGACAACAAACCCACACCCTGAGCCCCAACCTGTTGGGTATGTTGACTTTTTAGTATAAGTCTTGGGTTAGGTTTAATTTTGACTATGAATGGGTTGCCTTATTAATAGAATGTATAAGAGGGACATGCCAGTTGGAGGTGGAGGCCAATCGTGACTCCCGTGGGAGGAGGGAAGCCCCGCAGGCTGCACCAAGCATGAGGAGGAGCCCCTGCTAAGAACAAGAAGCCCGGTGAGTGAAGACGGGCTGGGGGGGCATCGGGTGTGTACTGTTGGTGCTTGATCAAGACACAGGGTCCTGTCTGCAGTCAAGAGCGGCCCCGTCTAGCAGCGGGCAGCTCCAACATTTGGCAATTGTTTTCAGAGCCTACGTGGCTCCACCGAGGGGGGCAAGTTTATTTAAACGCCCCGTGGAGTGCCAATGAGAGCTGCTCTAATGTCGAAAGTGTTTTATTCATTTTCCAGAGCCTATGCGTGGCTCTAACATTTGAGGGCAAGTTCTTCCTGGCGGGGGCATTCGTTTCGCAGAGCGTATGCGTGGCTCCAACGTTTGGGGGCATCTCTGAGTATTTAAGGAGCCAGTGGGCTCCTGGAGCATAGTTGATCTCAGAGCCAGAGGGCTCCAACGCTCCCCATGTTTGTCTTGCAAAGCCAGGTGGCTCCACAGTTTGGCCCCGCTATTGCAGAGCCAGATGGCTCCCCTGTGAGGCGCAATTCGTGAGAGAATCCCATAGGTGGCACAGAGGCGCCAGGCCTTCCCCAGCTGCGCAGCACTTAGTGCCAGCTACATCATTTAGGCCCCGCCCCATGTGATGGTTCTCGGCTGCCCAGCAAGTAGTGGGCAGCTGCAACGTTTAGGTTTTGCGCAGAGGCGCACCCTTGACCTTCACTGCCTAGGCAGCGCCCTGACATTCTGGACACAGGGCATTTGAGCCCCTTTGGGGATGGCGAGTTGGCCAGGGGGACTGGTAGATGGATAGGGCGCAAGGCCCTAATGTGATTTATGTGCTAATGCGATGTGGTGCTAGAAATGTAATGCATTTAGTATGTTTTACGCACCCTATTTGATACCTATAAACTGTGGTTTATGGCTAGGAGGTTGTTTAGCATATTAAGGTTTATGCTAGTGAGATTATGTTTCACTGCATGAGGTACGCCCCTAATGTGAGTTATACTTAGGAGGTAGGGTCTAATGTGTTTAGTCTAGTGAGGAGATTGCATAATGTGTTTATGCTGGTGAGGTTGGCGCAGAATGTAATTTGCGCCCGATGTGACTGTGCATAATGTAGTTTATGTTACAGGTTGAGGTGGAATACAGTGATATTACCAGTGGCTACTGGTTGTATGTTTATGACCTATTTTACAATTTATGATAATTGCTGATCCTGACAGTGGCGCCCGTGGGCCTGTCATGTGTAAATAATCCCTTGTGAATATTGCCCGTGCCAGGTGGCACAGTGTATGTCATGTGTTTACTATTCTAATGTGTTATAAGAATACAAAGGCTATTTTTATATAACCTTGTGTGGAGTTTCTTTTGTAGTGTGCCTGGGATGTTGTTGCTGTGGGCGTGCGCAAATGCTTTACACATTGCCTCCGGGATAAGCCTGACTGCTCGTGCCAAGCTACCAAGGGGGTGAGCAGGGGTTATCTTTGGCGTGTAACGCCCTTGCCCTGACTGGAGTGGTGGTTTCTGCATGGCTTTGGTGCAAGCCTTAGCCAACCAGAAATCCCATTTCTAACACTAGCCAACAATAACTTTGAAAATGCTCCCACCACAAAGACTTCAGAATTCAACTGTATTTGGCAGCTAAACCAAAGAGGAAGGCACTGCTTTCAGTGTCTGCTTAAGGGAAGGTCTAAGTTATTGGATCCTACATTCCCTTGTACTTATGCTTTGGAAGTGTGTCTCAATGGTCAGACCAGCTGGCTTTCCCTAGTCACAGGTAGATAAGTGACAAAGAAGTTTATTCTTCCTGAAGAACCAACAAAACAGTCGAATGGGCTTTGGCTATGTCCAGTGTTCTGAGCGTGTTTAGCCTCCAATTGCTGTCTAAGCACAGGTGCAATAGAAACACAGCCTTGCTGTTTGGGAGCATTATAAGTATCCGGGAGCATTAGCAGAGAACACATTTTGAATTAGAAAATATTCAACCTCTAGAAGACCAGGATGAAGTGATGAGGGAAGCCATTCGACCAAGATGTGACCTCAGCAATGAGGACTTCCTTTTTTCCTAGTCTGAGCTACTTGGAGCTAATGCTGAGGCTTCCAGGGACCATGGAATAGAGGTATCTGGCCATTAAAAGCTCTGCTTGGCTATGGCTCACAGCCTCATCCCACTGGGAGTCCTAATATAGAGTTCATTAGCAGCAGATGTGAGTGTAACCTGTGACTTCAATAGCTACAATATTTAGGTTTGACACACTTACAGTGTACGATATACTCAAGCCTCGTGAAAACCTTGCTGACTACAGTGTACTGCCTTGCTTAACTCAGGTATTTGGAGCTCCAGAGAAAAGGTTACATTCAAACATGAAAGAAGCCAACAGCAAAATGCTACAATGTGATGAAGCAAATGTGGTGACCATAAAGTCTAGGAGGATGTGTTCACAGTTTTTAACATAACACTGAGGATGTTCACAGGACCACAATTTCATTGCACGAAGCATTTTAGAGTCCCATTGGCAACCATTCCCTGTGAAGTACTGGGTTTTTCAGAACCGGTACTGAACCGGTAACCCAGCGGTGCCAGGGAGAACACCCTAAGACTTCGGGTCCTTCCTGTTTCAGACTACAGAAACACAGAGTCTTCTAGGTGAAGTCAAAGATCGAGTTTATTGGCTGCAACCAAGTAACAGGCGTCCTAGAAGTACAACACGGTGTATATTCTCAGGAGACTGCTCAATCTTACAAAGCCAGTCTTCTCTTTTTATACAAAATATTATGCTTCAGGCAAACATTCTTTAGTTTACAGTTGACCATTCACATATTTCCACTACAAAGGAAAAGCAGAGTCATGATGACAATCCCACATTTCAGTTTGTTCAGCCCACAATCAATTACCCGGCAAGGCCCAGTATTTTCATCAGATATCGACGAAACCCCAATAAAAACGGGCACCTCCTCCTCGTAAAGCAAGTCATAAAGTAGGAAACAGGGACAGGTGTGTGCAAGATTAGGAGTGGTTTGTGTGCGATGAAAGGTTTATGGCACGTTGTGCCTTGATACTATCTCGTTCGGCCACTGGGAGAGGAACTGACCGAACAGGTTTGGCCCTGGGCAGTGGAGTCAGCTTGACCGGGTCGCAGAGAAGTCAGGAAAGGTGTACGTGTCCTTCAGGTTCGTGTTTGGCCTTAATCATTGGCCTATGTGAGGGCAACTCACAAAATGGCTGCCGTACACAAAATGGAACCCGAGGGTTCAGGACGAAAATGACGATTTCAAGGTGAAATCGTTACTCGAATATGACTAAAATGCTTGTGCATAGTGTACTAACCATTCTCGGTCTTCTGAAATCAAATTCGTCATGATACGAATATGTTTATGACACAGGTCCAAAATTTTCAGTACCACAGACCCTCCTTTGGCCCTTACATAGGCAATAACCTATACTCATGCTAATCTGAGTCCAGGTCTGTATTCCTAAAATCATTGAGATGTTGCTGTAGCATCATCCTATTACTTAGCTCGTCCCTCGATACAGGTTTCCTTACACATGATGTAGCACAGAGGCAAACATAGTGCAGGAGCACACTGTACACACAGACAGAACAGGAAAAGAATGGCTAAGATTTTCCCAATGACCATCAGAATTTTCCATCCCCAGGCGGATATCAGTTCCCAGAACCATCCCATCAACGACCAATCTCCTTTCTCCACATGAATAGATTCAGAAATCTTATGCAGTTTGGAAATGGCCTGGTACACTGTTGGAGCGTTATCTGGAATGAAAACACAGCAACTCGATTGGATCACTCTACATACCCCACCTCGGTCTGCAAGTATGACGTCTAACGCGACCCTGTTCTGAAGGGTCATAAGACGATCCGACTGGAGCTCAGCAGTCAAGTTACTAAGGGCACCGGCAGTTTCAACTACGGTGGACTCAACCACCCTTGTCAATTGCCTTATGTTCCTGCTGTTAACCATGGGTCCCCAGAACGGCAGAA
Organism: Lissotriton helveticus; assembly: GCF_964261635.1. NCBI lineage: Eukaryota > Metazoa > Chordata > Amphibia > Caudata > Salamandridae > Lissotriton > Lissotriton helveticus. The sequence goes on from NC_136067.1 coordinate 1,744,733,811, forward strand.
AACCCCTCACGAAGTCTCCAAATTCTTGTTCTGCAGTGCCTTCTTCACTGAAGACACCTCTAACTATCCTTGTCTTATGGTAATCTGCCGCAGCTGTGTAGGTGGGAGGCAACCGGAATGAAACAAAACATGTGCCCGAAAAGTCAGGGGGCAACCATGTATAGGCTCTATCATGGCAGATGAAATAGGTACCCTTAGCTGCTAAGAACGGAGGGGAAGTCTGAGACGCAAAAACATATGACTCAGTGCAGATACTCTTCCCTAACTGAGCTCTGGGATTCTTGCCAATACCTTGGTGACATAAGTGACCCTGATGGGGTACGATCCAAATTGGGGAAGATCTCTTAGCTTGCTGTTTCTCACTCAGAGTAACTCCATATCCGGTCACGTTCCATCCTATATATACTAGTGTCTCTTCCCTCGGGATAGTCTCATAGGAAATATCTTCCTTAATCATGTCTACTATACCCTTAACTAGAGCACTATTCTTGGGATTATCTTCCACAGAACGTAGGGGGTAGGTCTCATGTGCGTAAATGAACATTGTTCTGTATGCCCACACGGAACCATTATGGCTGAAAGGCAGAACCAGATAAGGGATACCTTTATCCGTTGTGTGAGGCATAAGACCACACACCCAACAGTTAGTCGTGTTCATTACTAGTTGGTGTTGGTGCAAAAGCTGAATGAAGGAGTTATTAATAAACTCTAATCTCCTAGCGGATTCATGTTCAGGAAAAGGGTGGAAAGAATGCAAGGAAACAGTAGGAGGAGGTATGGGCGATGTAGTGGGTGCAAATGTCACTCGAAAAGAGAATAGAGCATATCCTACTAAAAACATCATAACGCTGAACAACATGAAAATACATAATATCAAAAAACTTTTCTTGGTCATCATTCTGCAAATTTTAGTCTTAAAGTTCATTTGTTTGGCAGGTCTCTCCATCTCGAAAAACTCCATCCTCTCTAAAATGCTGCTAGCGATGGTAGGGTGTTCTATGCTAAGGGATGCTTCTGTCAGTCCAGGGCAATTCCCTTAGACCAACCAGAACTGTCGACCTAACGTCTTCAGCTGCACCCCAAAGACTTTGGGCAACCGCGACCCTACAGCTGAACCCGGATGGTGGTTCGAAAAACAAAAATAAAAACGTTTCTCAGATGAGAGAGCTGCACTTTCAAAATTTAGCAAAGAAAAGGAAGATTGTATTAGTTCATAGTTATCGGCCTCAGATTATAGCGTTGTTTCCCAGATACTGTCTGGTCGTGAAACAGGAGTTCAGGCTCCGTAGTGTCCAATCGATTTGATGGTGGCACAGCTTCTTGCAAGAGATTGTCACTTTCTTTTTCAGTAATTGTTCCTTTTATGCGTGCATCGCTGAAAGGCAGAAAACGAGGCACAGTCTCAGTCTCAAAGTCAGCAACACCCTCCTGGACCCACCGGTCGTACGGTAGAGGCAAAGGCACCCTCTTGCAGTGTACGCCGTGGATCCAGTTCTTTTTTCCTTCCACTCGCACGGCGGATCTCGACAGCAGGACTAGGTGGGGGCCGGTCCAGCGGTGCTGATTATTCTTTGTCCGCTGGAAATTTTTCACCAGAATCCACGAACCAGGATTGATGGTGTGGCCTGGATCTTCAGATACCTGAGGCAGAGAATCGTGAACCTGTTGGTGTAAAACACGCAATTTAGCCGTCAATTCGTACAAATAGTCAAGCAGTACAGGGTGTTCGATCTCACTGAATTTTTTCGGCCTTGGCACTCCCCATATGTTGGCCGGACGGCCGAACACTATTTCGTACGGACTAAGTCCCACTCGCGAGTGCACAGTCATTCTGGTTGATAGGAGTGCCAAAGGCAGAGCATCAGGCCATTTAAGGCCAGAGCTCGCTTGGATTTTACCCAATTTCAGTTTTAACGTGCCATCGTAGCACTCTACTAGTCCAGCTGATTGGGGGTGATTTGCAGCGTGAAACTTCTGTTGGATGCCTAGCCCTTCACATACTTTCTTCATCACTTGGCCCACAAATTCACTCCCATTGTCACTCCAGACCATTCTCGGCATTCTAAACCTAGGGAAGAAATCTTTGACAAGGGCTTTAGCTGTGGATAAGGCAGTGTTGTCCTTTAAGGGATACACTTCTACCCATCTTGAAAAGGCACAAACAACAACGAGTACGTATTTCAGATTATTTCACCTTTCCATGTGGATGAAATCTAGCTGCAAAACCTCGAATGGATACGTTGGAGGCGCAAAATGACCAGCTGGAGTTGGGGTTCCGCTACCAGGATTGTATTTCAGACACACCATACAATTTTTGACCACGTTCTCTGCACACTTGGGAATTCCAGCGTTTTGCCATACTGGAGCCAACAACTTACAAATCCCTTTCACACTGATGTGAGCCATTCCATGAGCCATTGTAACAACTGCAGGCACATACGCATCGGGTAACAACCATCTCTGATGCTCTGACAATTCAACCCAACAACCATTCACATCCAATTTCCCCTTACTCTCTCTCTATGTACTCAACTCTTTCTCTGTAGCTTCAGCTTGAATAGATTTCACACTCTCTATCGTGTCTTCACACATTCCCACGTCACCAATCCATCTTGCAGGGCCCGCAACATACATTCGGCTCATCACATCCCTCGCTGTGTCTTTTGCGACTTCATCAGCAAATGCATTTCCACGACCAACATCATCAGTCACCTTCTTGTGTGCACTGCATTTTACAATCGCAACTTGCAATGGCAAAGTAAGTGATTCAAGGAGCTCATTCACCAATTGACCATGCTGAATCTTAGTTCCATGCGAAGTCAGGAACCCACGTTCTTTCCACAATCGTCCAAAACTATGAGCAGCACCAAACGCATACTGGCTGTCGGTTTATATGGTCACTTTCATTCCTTTCGACAACACACACGCTCTCGTAAGTGCAATCAATTCTGCTGCTTGAGCTGAATTATGTGGGATACGTGCAGCTTCAACAATTGTACGCAAAGTCGTAACAGCATAGGCCGCAGTCGTATCACCATTCGGAAGCTTGAAGCATGAACCATCCACCCATAAGGTACCATCACACTTTGAAAGAGGAGTGTCCTGAAGGTCTATTCTCCCTTTCGTTTCTTCTTCTGTTCTGAGAAAACAATCATGCTGTTCAGAAGCATCTAACTCAGTTTCAATCGGCAACAACGTAGCTGGGTTAAGCGTGTTGCATCTTTTTATGTGCCCATGACTCGTAACCTGACAACCGAGCACTAGTTAAGTGCTGTGTCTTGGTCCTGTTTAACAACGTATCCACTGCATGTGAAACCATCACAACCAATGTATTATTCATGACTAAACCAGCAGACTGTCGAATAGAAACTGCTGCTGCTGCTGTGGCTCTTAAGCAACTCGGCAACGCTTTAGCTACCGGATCTAAGGTCGATGAAAAATACGCGCATGGACGCTGCCTGTTCCCAAACAACTGTGTCAACACTGACAATGCACAACCTTCTTTCTCATGAACATACAATGTAAATGGCTTACTGTAGTCGGGGGTACCCAACACAGGAGCCGAACATAATGCATTGCGCAATTCGGAAAAACTCTTCTGACACTCTTCAGACCACAGGAGGGGATTCGGTGTATCTTTACAAGTTAATGCCACCAAAGGTTTGGCCAACAAAGAAAAATTCGGTATCCATTGTCTGCAGTAAGATGTAATACCCAAGAAAGCACGCACTTCTCTCTGTGTCCTAGGCACGCTCAGTTCTGCAAATGCCTGAATTCTTTCTGGGGTCAGTTTCCTTCCCTCCTTCGATAAGAGAGGACCTAAGTAGGTCACTTCTTGTCGACAATATTGCAATTTCGAATGGGACACTTTGTGATGCAAAGCAGACAAATGATTCAACAATGACAACGTGGCTTCTTTACAGATTTTCTCCGTATCTGCAGCAACAAGCAGATCATCAACGTACTGCATAAGGATAGCGCCATCAGGTAAAACAATTGTGTCAAGCTGTGCTTTTAAAGCTTGACTATATATCGATGGACTTTCACAGTAGCCCTGGGTAGCGCGTTTGAAGCGGAAGCTTCGACCTCCTAAACTGAAGCCGAAAATATCCCTACTCTCTTCGGCAATCGGGATGCTGAAGAAGGCATTCTTCAGGTCAATCACCGAGAACCAAGTCGCGGAAGCCGGAATCATAGTCAATAAGGCAGTGATATCAAGGACAACTGGAAATTGTGGTACAACTATTTTATTCACCTCTCTAAGATCAATCACAAATCTGTAAACAGGTGGCTGAGAAGGATCGGTACGCTTCAAAACAGGCAAAACAGGACTATTGCAAACGTTGCCTCGTGTCTCCTCAATTACATCCTTTTCAATCAAATCGTAGATGATCGCTAGCAACGCTTTCTCACCTTCACTGGAAATCTTATATTGGGGAATGCGTGGCAATTTAACATTGGCTTTCAATGTCACAACATATGGCGGTATTTCCAAAAGACCCACATCATTAGGACCAGTAGCCCAAAGAATATCAGGAAGAGACGACAATTCTGTCGGAAGTTTATCCTTCGACAAATACATCGAGGAGACTACTTTCTTACCCAGTGTAAGCTGCACTCCTGAAGGAGAACAATACAAAGTCGCATACAATCTCTTCAACAAACCTAATCCTAACAAATTTTCACCACAACCTGTTGTCAGAATAAGGGGTGCTTCTAATTCACAAGGTCCAACAGCAAGGGACATAGGACTAGAAATCGGGTTCCTAACCGGGGCGCCAGAAAAACCTACTGAAACATTCATTTCGCCAGACAAAGGTGCGCCCGGGAGTTTAGAGTGCATAATAGAACTCTTTGTAGCACCAGTATCCAACAGAAAAGGTTCTAACACACCTGATGTAATCACCTCAACGTAAGGTCCACTCTGATCTACTGGAACTGAAACAACTACCTCTCTTTGTCGATGGCTGTCCTAGCAATCATTACCTTCCATATTGTCATCCTCTGCATAGTAGTCATCAGCATAGTACTGAGCTGTCCTATTAGACGCGTTATTCTGCTGATCAAACCTATTCCTCTACCTCTAGGCGCTTGTGGAGTACCTCGACCTCGTGCGCTAGAAACACCATTCATACGCTGTAATGAAGCAGGGCAGCTACTTTTAAAATGGCCCTCTTCTTTACAATATGCACACTGATTAGGGCCTACAGGAAAACGTTGTTGAGGATATTCGGTCCTTTGCGTGTTTCTCTGAAACTGCTGAAGTTGCTGATAATTACTCTGACCACCACGTGGCGGATATGCTTGTTGTAAAAGGACCTTTGTTTTTAACTCTCTCGTTTTCTTGTCTGCTCTATCCTTCTCATATTTATCGTTATTTTCATAATACTGTGAAGTAGCCAATATCTGTGCTGAAGAGGAAACGGCCCAAGAACTTTCTGAATCTTTTAATTTCTTGCACAACTCGGGAAGCAAATTATGCACGAATTTGTCAACGAACAACCGTTGACCACCTTCTGTACTCATATCTTGACCACTGTGATCGATAAACGTTTCTTCAAACCTAGTGAAGAAATCAGACACTGTTTCATCTTTCTTCTGCTTACACGCAGACAACTTGTCCCAATTCACCCGCATCGCAGGCATTAAAGTCTTCATGTAAGTAATTATCCTACCAGGGAGCTCTGCCACTAAAGGTTCGGGTTTAGAACCACCAACTTGTCGGTCATTAGCAGCACGAATATTAGCCCATGTGTCACCTAACTCTTGATCATGATCCGCATGACGAATCTTTCCCCATAAAGGCTGTGGAACAACATTTCCAAACAACATGTCTATATCCGCTAAATTCATAATGCAAGAGCCTGCAGTCTGTGACAATTCCTTGTAATACCCTGCAGGATTTTTACGGGGATCAGGTAATGTCTGCTTAAGGGCCAAGACTTCAGCGCCCTTCCATGGAACATGTACCCAAACACGCTGCAAGTGTGCTGGAACAGCATCAATATGAAGAGCGGCATCGGCCTGCACTGCTTCCTTCCATACCGGTGGAACTTCTCTCATTGGGTACTATCTCACCTTCTTTTTAACAGAGGAATCAGACTCAAACAACGACCGAGAAACACCTTCACTCCTAAACGACAACAATGTCGCAACTGCTTTCTTAACATCTGAACCCACAATTGCGCCTTTCCCAAACTCGAACCGTATATGACATAACTCGGGTGGATTGGGCTCCAAATCATTCTCTTCTAAATCCTCACTCAGGAAAGTACACATTTTCTCAAAAACGTATCTCTGTTTTGGTGCTTCCCACTGATGGAAGACATCCATAACAGACTCTAGCTCATATCTCGTCGGTTCGGTAACCCATTTATGTGCCAAATAACTCAATGTTTCCTTCTCCCTAGAATCAGGCAGTTGAGAAGTGTGGCTCAATGGTTAGAGCAGGCAGACCTTGATGCAGAGCTCTGGCCAGGGACCAGGGTTCGATTCCCGCCTCGGCGGGTCTCCGGCTCATTAATTCCCCTGACTGGATATTCTCGCCTCAGTGCCTGTTCTGATCATAGGTCCCACGCTGCAACTCTGGGCAATAGCTTGCTTAGTCTCCACAACGGCCCCAAAAGCGCTAGGACGCCTGGCTGCACCTGGGGGGTGCCCAGGAGTGGACATTTCCCAGGAAAGCCAGGAAGGGTTCCTAAGCGGTATACGGACAGCGCCGGGACACCTCCGGTGGAGGTAGCTGTGCGCTTTACAAATTCCGACATTTACATTTACTACGCAACTGTTTGCGCTCTGAGACAGGGTTTGCAACTGTTGCTCCAAAGAGAGGATATAGAAGGCTAGCAACAGTGCTAGTCATTCTCTGTCGAACAGAAGGAGAAGTTGATGAAAAGACAGGTGGAGGAGCAGAGTGAGGCAAGGCAGACGCAGAGGCAGTGGCAGGAGGAATACCAGGAGTGGTAGTCGATATAGTGGTCAAAGTTGTAGGAAGTAAAGGCAGAGCAGATGTCAAAGTCGGTGGCCCTTGAGGAGGCTGCACCAGAAGAGTAGGAGCCAACTGAAGAGAAGCTGGTGGCTGTGGAATAACTTGAGGCACAACAATCGGGGGTTGCACGACTAAAGGTTGCGGGGGTGCTGTAGCACTCTGCGCATAGAGGGGTGGCGAACTTAATAAATGCGACATTAGGGGGTCTTTTTCAAGTTCTTTTGCTGCACCTTGCTGAAGAGGCGGCAAAACTGGATAACATTTATCGATTACCATTTTACGTTGTCTGTGCAACTGTTCACTCGCTTGTTCTTCCTCATCATCTTTATATTGCATAGCAGCTTGCATTATCGAGATACCCTTTTCTCTTTTATTCTTTTTAGCTAATTTAATTTCTTTCTGTTTGGCTTCCTTTCGCCATAGGCGGAAAGAGTCAAACATCGCCGGCCAGGCTTTCTTCTTAAAAAGTTTAACTTCTAGAATATCTAATATCTCCGTGTCAAAGCTACCATATTGGGGCCATTTTAAAACACCATCCTTTCTGGTGTATTTAATCTATACTTCATTATACGTGATGGGGCCCACGCCGTGTTTCACGTAAAGCTCATAGGTTGGAGTGCCAATCGGAGGAACCGGACACGAGTCCTCCAATCGGGAATCCCTATTACAACCAAGACAAAACAAGTTTCCAAGTCTGCTAAGACCAGGCACCTTCGCTCTCTAGTCTAGCTTCAAACTTCAAAGGATTATCGATTACGATAGTCTCGTGAATACACGAGTCCTTCGGCTTTGGTACTTGCAAATTCCAAATCAAAGATCCCAAGGGGATACTTAAACTAAGGACTGGGAGACGTTCCACTTATACTTAACTGAGGTATCGATGACGTCACCAGAAGACTCGTCTATCGTTTCGCTCTACCAATCATCAAGGGTCCAAAAACAGGGGGATAGTCAGGGCAGCAGTCCTTCGTAGCCGTCGGGAAGCGGGGAACCTCGCAGCAAAGACTTTCGGACCACGTCGACATGCAGGGGTCGATGAAGTGGCGGCCTTCCTCCAGAATTTTCACACGAAGCTCCTCACGAACCTCTGGCTTGGACCGGTACCGCTGATATCGCCCCACAATGGGCGCCAACTGAAGTACTGGGTTTTTCAGAACCAGTACTGAACCGGTAACCCAGCGGTGCCAGGGAGAACACCCTAAGACTTCGGGTCCTTCCTGTTTCAGACTACAGAAACACAGAGTCTTCTAGGTGAAGTCAAAGATCGAGTTTATTGGCTGCAACCAAGTAACAGGCGTCCTAGAAGTACAACACGGTGTATATTCTCAGGAGACTGCTCAATCTTACAAAGCCAGTCTTCTCTTTTTATACAAAATATTATGCTTCAGGCAAACATTCTTTAGTTTACAGTTGACCATTCACATATTTCCACTACAAAGGAAAATCAGAGTCATGATGACAATCCCACATTTCAGTTTGTTCAGCCCACAATCAATTACCCGGCAAGGCCCAGTATTTTCATCAGATATCGACGAAACACAAAATAAAAACGGGCACCTCCTCCTCGTAAAGCAAGTCATAAAGTAGGAAACAGGGACAGGTGTGTGCAAGATTAGGAGTGGTTTGTTTGCGATGAAAGGTTTATGGCACGTTGTGCCTTGATACTATCTCGTTCGGCCACTGGGAGAGGAACTGACCGAACAGGTTTGGCCTTGGGCAGTGGAGTCAGCTTGCCCGGGTCGCAGAGAAGTCAGGAAAGGTGTACGTGTCCTTCAGGATCATGTTTGGCCTTAATCATTGGCCTATGTGAGGGCAACTCACAAAATGGCTGCCGTACACAAAACGGAACCCGAGGGTTCAGGACGAAAATGACGATTTCAAGGTGAAATCGTCACACAAATATGACTAAAATGCTTGTGCATAGTGTACTAACCATTCTCGGTCTTCTGATATCAAATTCGTCATGATACGAATATGTTTATGACACAGGTCCAAAATTTTCAGTACCACGCCTGCGGTGCCCTACTGATGACTTTCTCTTTGTCTGGGGCAATCCTGTTTAGCAAATGCCTTGGGATGAAGAGGCACACCTCTGAGGGTTGTGATCCCCTGCACCATAGGGGACGCATGGTCTTATGTAATGACCTGTTGTGCAGTGTATACATTCTATAAACACATATGTATCAGTGAGTTAAAAAGAAGCTGTAAAATTCATTATTTCATCTATAGATCTAAAATATATGCAGATTTGCTTGTTTGTCTATATGTATGTGTTATTTGTATAGCACAAACGTAGTTGATAAGCAGCAGGGCACAATACAGGGTCACTAACAACGATGGAGTTACTGGGCTATTGGAGGGTAGCTGGTTGCAAAGACTGAATGACAGTTACAGTGTGATGATGTACTGTTCTTTAACGAGGTGTGTCTCCAGCCCTTTCTCACATTGGAGCAGAATTGAGGCAGGTCTAATGGATGTGAGGATGTTGGTCCAGATATTATGGGGCATATTTACAATGTCTGGTGCATCTCTGTAAATCATCAGGGATGCACCAGAACAGATGCGACACTCAAGTCTCCCCTTGCACCACCACGGATGAGTCGCATTTACAATGCACCGCACCGTGGCACAAGGCTAGGCAGAAGCGTGTCGTATCTTGTGTCATAAGGGTGTCGCATTGCTAGAGTCGCTTTGCAAGCGCGAAGCAACTTAAATATACTCCTGCACGTTCCATTGCTTCCTGCTTTCTCCCTTTGACACTGTTTTGCAGTATTTCCCTTCCTCCTTTTCTCCTTGGTGTTTTTCCCTATCTTGTTCTTTCCCAAAGTCTGAGTAGGAAAAATAAGTGCTGGCCCCCACAAATAAGTCCTGGAGGGGGGGCACCTGCAGCCACCAGCTCAAATTAAGCACTCACTAAACCTACCTTATTATTGTGTGAGACTTCTCATTAAAGCAGCTGTGTTGTTTTAAAAATGTGGACATTTGAAGATTAGAATTAACAATTACTTTAAAACAAATGTCGAGTCTCCAATTAAATATGATGCCCTCTTGCCTGCTTGTATAATAGGCCACACAATTGACTAGATAATATATTTGGACTATGACATAGCTGCCGAGCAGTCCAGTTGAGGATAGCACCAGAAGGCCCTTGATGCTTTATCACTGGAGTCTCCACCAGTCACATTCTGCAGTAGTAAGAGTTAGGAGCTAGCCTCTGTACCTGGGACCCCCAGCACTGGGGATGTATCATGGTGACTAAGGATGGCCTTACTACAGTCCCTCCATGCTTTGTCACTACTCTTTACTAGTGATATGATTTCACTGAAAGTTGTCTGCAAGTACTGACAAACTTGAAACATTTCACAAATAGCATCAGCATGGCCACATAGCTCTTAGTGTAATTGCAACACATGTTTAATTGGGAGAATACGTGTATCATTGAAGTATTTACCCCATTATTATGATTGTGAATTAATGGTGTCTCATGCTGGCTGGTTGAAGTATTTACATACTTGTGTGAATATATTTTAAAAAAACAACCAGTGATTGCCTGGTTTTAAAGACTGTCAAAAGGTAGACAAGAAGTATTCAGTTAGTTTTGAAGATGAGACCAATATGATGGATTATTCTGCTCATCGACGAGTACCACATAGAGTGCGTAGCTCCATGACTGCCTACCTTTGCATCAAAGATAAAAATAGCTGTGCATTGAAGCATACATCCTTTCTGCGCTGGGAAGCCGCATCCAGATGCTATGTCAATAAAAGTGTCTGGAGCAATATGCACATTGCACCTCTTTGGGAACCCACAGATCCTTCATATCACAGCAGCAGCTGCAGAGGAGCTCTCTGACCCCATGAGTCACAGAATGAACAGTGAGCAGTCCTTTATTCATGGGGGTCTAGACACTTTAAAATGAGGGACTGTCTTTGCCAGTCCTCTTTTGCCATATTATAGATGCAGGAGCAAAGGCAAAAAGGTCCTTGAGGAAGGCCACGCAGTAAGGGTGGCACATTGTTTTTCTCCCTCCGAGGACATCTCCCAAGAATGTTCACAGAGAGACCACAAGGGGACATCCGTGTAAGGCACAGTCACAGACCCGCTTAAAAGTAAGGCCAAAATGCTCAAGGAGGTGTACCAGGCATTCCTAAGGCCAAGCTAGAAACACAAAGCAGGAGTACTGCTCTACTGTCTGCAGTGCATGTATGTAGTACCTCGCTGAGCTACTACAATTGTTGCAGACAACATATTGTTTGCTAATGGGATGCGCTGCTTTGGTCTGTGCGGGTTGCACGCAGTGACAACGTGCACCGGCATAGAGACAGGCTGTGCACCTATGGGTTAAATTTACTCTAGAAGTACTTGACAAATGATGATTTGACCTTTTCCTTAGCTGCACATACAAGGACACAAAATATAAATTAAGGGCAAGTAAGTATTGCTCTAAGTAGAAGCCATCATGGCGGGGCACTCATCAAAGAGTCAAAGAAGCAACTGTATTGCACATGCGTCACAAGTCCAACACATTCACTGCTCTTAATGACAACCTGTTGTTCACTCAGGGGTGTGCAACCGCGTTTCAAGGTATATTTAGGATACTGTGCTAACATGCCATGGCGTGTTACATTGTCACATATAACGCCTATCACTGACATGAAGGTGTCTGCTGGCGGTGCTCTTCGTGATATAGTATTTTAGGAGCTGTGAACATATATGACAGGCAAGTCACCACATTTCTGGCGCCAAAGTCTGGTAGAAAGACATATGTGCTACCCATGAAGATAAGTGCTTACTACTTGCAAATGAATAGCCTTTTGGAGTTAGCACAAGCTAATGATCTAATCAACTAGAAGTGTGCTGGTGAAAGGCTGTTTTTTACTGGTAAAAATCTTTACTGTATGATTAATAAAAGTATTTACAATATGATGCATAAGATCAATAAAACCCAATAAATACTATTAAAAAAAGGCTGAGTAAATCAAGTATTAAAGTGCAGAACGTGAATATGGTGAACATATTAGGAACAGGACGTTGGTTGTCTTAAATAGGTGCAAACAGTATCTTTAAAAAGTTTAATCCGATATAAAAGACATATAGCCATCGACTAGTGTAAATGTCTTACGCCCAGCAGTGGGATTCAGAGCCACGTGAAAGCAGCTTAGCGTCATTTGCCTGCAGGGCTATAAGGCAGTTTGGGATACTTGTTCTCAGGGTAAAAGGGTAAATCACCCGAGCCAGTCTTGCTCAGTTATTTGTCAGTCATTTCCGCCACCTGAAGGCTCTGAATGAAAATTGCTGCCATTGGTCACATCTTCTAGGAATTGCTGCGTAATACTGATAAATGTGATGATGCCAGTTCTATCCGCTCCGTGACGGTGAACACCAAATTCGCAGTCTCATTACATGTTCATGTGCGATAGGCAATGGAGAGTACTTTTAGAAAACTCCAGTGTGGAGTCGGAAGTGAGGGACAGCAGAAAAATAGGTGGTGAAAAAGATTCATATTTAAATTTGAATAGTCGGCAGTTTACGATTTTTGCAAGGGACCGTCATCTCGGGCTTTCTTCCTTAGTTTGTATGCCCATTAGCCTTGCAAACAAAATTTGCTTTAGGCAACTTTTATGGAACACACCAAGAAGATAGGTGTGTGCAGGGCTTTAAGTGGGCTGGGTCTCACCGGGTCTGAGCACAGGCAGTTTTTTAAAAGGGGGCCTTGAAACGGGTCTCTATCGGGCTCTGATTTGTCCCTGCTGTCAATGCAGTCCGTTTTTCCCCGGACTGCAGTGACAGCACACATCGATGTGCGCTGCTCACACTGCTCTCTTCTCACTAGTGGAGAAGTGATGGCATGACGTCATGTCAGGTGAGCTGTAGGGGAAGGGAAATCCTTTAAAGAGAATCATTTTCTCTCTGGATTTCCCTTCTCTTTTTTTAAACTCGGGAGCAGCAACACTGTCCTGGTGTCAGGAGGGCTCTAAGTGGAAGCTTTTTCAATTTTATATACAACAAGCCATAGTTGCTGCTTATTTCCCTAATGCAACAGAATTGCTTTCATTACATTGGCAGGCACCTTCATTTATTCCATGGTAGTATTTTACAAATGATGCTGTACTCGCCCCCCCCCCACGTCTGGGCCACCAGCCCAAATTCCAGCCTTATCAGCCAGCTGCGAAGATATGATGGAAGTCTACAAACCCTTTTGTAAGCCTTAACTTGGTATTTGTCAAAGATGGGTACTAACTGACCTGGGTTGGCTTATTGTCAGTAGGTAATCATTGGTAACAGAGTAGCGGCCAATACTCGTCGTAGTGGGCCAGTGCATTATCTTTCCAAAGAGTTGTTCAGTTTTCACACACTGAGTATAGTTGACTCAGTTTTTGTGGTGACTTGTCCCATTTGCTTTTTGTGCCCACCTTTGGAGGTGAACCAGACACCCATCTAATTATAAGAGTAGCCTATTTTGATTTGTAGAGCTCCCAGGCTGAATCTGTAGTTTGGTTTTTGTGACAGGCTGGTACTTTCTCAAGATGCAGTCATTTCCTTACTGGGAAGATTTTTGTTGTGCATTCTTTAGTGGCTGTGAACTCAGATCACACCTGCTAAGGCTACTTCTTGTGGAATCTGTAGATTCCTGAAATTGTATCACTAAAAACAATAACCTTCAACTTCTGTAGCAAGTGAAATCAGAACAGAGAAAAACAGTCTGAACTGTCCAAACAACATCTGTCCAGTCATTTCCTTACTGAAAAGATTGTTGTTGTGCATTCTTTAGTGGCTGTCAACTCAGATCACACCTGCTAAGGCTACTTCTTGTGGAATCTGTAGATTCCTGAAATTGTATCACTAAAAACAATAACCTTTAATTTCTGTAGCAAGTGAAATCAGGACAGAGAAAAACAGTCTGAACTGTCCAAACAACATCTGTCCAAGTAAGGAGAAAACAATGTCCTAAAATTAATTTCTTGATTTTTAATAATAATGGATACACAAAAGGTGTTTGGAATGTTTCATAGTATTTTTCCACAAGCTTTAAAATGTCAATGGAAGAAAGTTTTACGTTTTTCCTACATTTGGTCGAGAATTGTGTGTTTCGCGTCAATTTATGTATATTGCATGTACTACTGTGCATACAGCCTGATTCATGTACGGGCCGTTTTGCGTGTCCCTAATAGCGAGTAATAGCGACTCGCTATTGAGGAAACGCAAAACGGCATTCATGTACTTTTCGGGGAAAAAACTAGCGACTCGCACGCGGGCGCTAAATCCGTTAGCGACCAACAAAATTCGCAGAAAAATCGCTATTCCCGGCTACCTGCGTCGGGATAGCGACTCGCAATCCCGTGCGATCGGGATAGCGACTCGCAATCCCGTGCGATTGGGATAGCGACTCGCATTCTCGCGCGATCGGGAAAACGGGAAGTCGCTTTCCGAGCACAGTGATGACATCACAACCAGGAAGCAGGCAGTTCCCACCCCCAAACACCACAGCGAGGCAAACCTCCGAGGGAGCAAGTCGGAAGCAGACGCTAAAACAGCGATAGCGACTTCTCTACCGACTGAAATTGCGACATATCCACTGCCATGTCTGAGGAAGCTGTCCCTGGCCCCAGCAACAGCGCAGGACGAAAGCGAAAGCTCAAGTTCTCAGAGCAGGAGCTCGAGAACCTCATTGAAGGGGTGGTGGCCAACCATGACCGGCTCTTTGGGGCCAACTCCAGAAAGGTCCCAGAGCAAGACAAGCGGAGGATCTGGCTGGGTATAGCTGCCAGCGTGAACTCGGTGGGTGTGGCCGATAGGTCATTGGAGGAGCTAAAGAAGCGCTGGTACGACCTCCGAGGTCGTGCCAAGGAGAGGGTGGCGGAGCGCCTTGGAGAGGCATCTGGCACTGGAGGTGGCGGACCGACAGTCCCACCCAATACACCCCTGGAGGACCAGGTTGAGAACACCTTGGAGAGGGAGGCGTGCATTGGCGTGACCCCTCTGGACTCCTCCCGCCCCACCCAAGACACCCAAGGTAAGTGGCATGCGACTGCGACCCTGTCCCCTATGACCGTCCCTGACCAAATAGGCTCACACATTGGCCCTTAGTCATGCCTATGTTGTGCATCAGGAAATGCCCTGAAGCATTGTGGGAGATGTAGTATGTCCACAATGTAGTAGTACCACAATGCAGCCAGAAAGGTTCCAAAGTACGCAAATCCACAGCCATCCAGGGAATGTCACCCAGCATGCATGTAACATCTGCACGTCTGACAGTCACATGCAACTAATGAGTATCCACTTACCCTCACAGGTGGCGCAGATAGCAGTGACAGCGAGAGGCTGCAGATTGATGAGGAGGCCCAGGAGGAGGATTCACAACCCGAAACCCAGGCACCAGCCCCTGCCGCTGCACCAACACCAGCAGCCAGGCCCCCCACCGTACCTGCTCCTGCATCTAGCATCCCACTGGCAGCCAAGGCCAGGCCCCCCACCGTAGCTGCATCTGGATCTGCCGCACCACCGGCTGCCAAGGCCAGGCCCCCCACCGTACCTGCTCCTGCATCTGCCGGCCCACCGGCTGCCAAGGCCAGGCCCCCCACCGTACCTGCTCCTGCATCTGCCGCTGCACCAACACCAGCAGCCAGGCCCCCCACCGTACCTGCTCCTGCATCTAGCATCCCACCGGCAGCCAGAGCCAGGCACCCCACCAATGTGCCTCCAGTTCCTGCCGCACCAGCAACACCTGCTGCGACACCACCTGCAGCTCGTGCAACGAGATCTGGGCCTGCGACAGTGGCAACACAGCGGCCGATCAGCAGGAGGGGCAATGGGCATCTCCATGCCTGTATGAGCGTCGAGCGGCGCATGCTCAGAATCCACCAGCGCCAGTCGCAGCAGCAAGGAGCCATCCAGCTCCAGCTGCACAAAATTGGCCGCAATGTGGCGGGAGTTGGAGACAGGATGGACCGCATGACGGCGGCCATGGGCCGCATGACTGCAGCCATGGAGGAGAACACTGCTGCGCTCATCAAGCACCGCAGTGTAGCAAGCAGGCGCCACCACCAGCTAATGAGCCGGCTGTCGTCCTATAGTAGGTCAAATTATGTGGCAGCAAATGCCACCACCCAGTTGTCGCGGCGCTCTCTCACTCAGCAGCACCAACTGGTCCAGTGCTGAGAGGACATAACCAGGGTCCTGGAGCACCTAACCACCGCCGTGACGGCACTTCACACACCTGTGCTACCGGCCACTGTAGGGGGAGACGATGCCAGTGAGGGTGCCTCCAGCGTGAGCAGCCAATCTGCCACGGCGGTCCCGCCACCTAGGCGCAGCACCCGGGCAACGCCTGGTACAGGTGCCCAGGATGAGGATGAGCCTCACAGGCGCCTGGGCATTACGCGCCGGAGGCGCCTTTGACACTGTCTGAGGGACACTGGCACAGGCTGACGCTAAGCCTGCCAAGAACCTTCACACTGCAGTATGCAGGAATACTGTAATTTGTAAATAGTTGAAACCATAACCTTTTTCTTGTGAATGAAACAAATACATTTATTTTGCTGCACACATTAGCCGTGTGTAATCATTACATTTTGCATGCAATTGTGATATGTGGGGTGGGGGAAGAGGGTGGGCTAGAAATTGTTCGCTGTGATGTGGTTGCGACGTCTGTGGCCTTCAGCTGGGTTCTCCCCGCGTGCATGGTGCGCATGTGCTGGTGGCCGGTCGTCCCCCTCAGATTCACTGCCTGAGATGTCAACAGGTATCCGGCGCTTGGTTGCAATGTTATGAAGCATTGCACAGACAGCCACAATGCGGCAGCACGCTGCAGGACTGTAATACATCGCCCCACCTGTCTTGTGCAGAATACGGAACCTGCTCTTGAGCAGGCCAAATGTCCTTTCTATACAGTTCCTTGTCCGGATGTGCGCAACATTGTAGCGCCGTTGCTGAGGTGTGGCAGGGTTGAGGTAAGGGGTCAGGAGGTATTCCCGTAGGGCGTAGCCACTGTCACCTGAATGAGAGGAGCAGATGTTGATTGCCTGTGCAGCGCAGTTACTTCATAGCAATGTGACATTGTCGACAAAGTGTACTTACCAAGTAGGTGTCCTTCCCCAAACTCTCCACCGAGCAGTCGTGTGTGGAGTCCGCTGTGCCTGAAGATAAAGGAGTCATGGGTACTCCCTGGGTACTGGGCCACAATGTCAGTGATGATGGTCTTGGCATTGCAGACCATCTGTATGTTGAGGGAGTGGTAGGACTTCCTGTTGCGGTACATATACTGCATGGCAGCTGGTGGGCAGATGGTGACGTGGGTACAGTCTATGCAGCCGAGGACATGGGGAAAATGGGCGACATTGTAAAATTGTAGTTTTGTCAGGTCCAATTCCTGTTGGCTCGTGGGAAATGTGATGTGGCGGTGGAGCTGGCTGAGCATGGCGTCAACAAAAGTGTGGAGGCAGCGTGACATGGTGGGCTGGGATATCCCCCCAGCAGCGGCTACTATGCCCTGGAAACTGCCGGAGGCCAGGAGGTGCAGGCTGCACAATACCTGCACATGTGTGGGCACAGAATTGTTTCGCCTTGTTGGGTGCTGCATGATGGGGTCGAGTTCTTGTATCAGCCAGGTGATCATTTCCCCATTCAGCCTGTATTTAGCATAAATCTGTTCTCTGGTTTGGCCCAGCAAGGTGACCCGCTGCCGGTAAATCCTTTCCTGCCTCATGCGTCTCCTCCGTGCTGCTCGCTGTAGCCTTCGCCGCCTCACCACCATGTACATCCCTGGCATTGTGGAACGCCTAATGCTGCTGCTGAATGTCCTTATGTGTGATTGGTCAGGCCTGGACCTGTTGGTGATTGGCCAACAGTTTTTCAAATTTTACTTAATCATGGCTTTTATGGTTACCACCTGCTTTGAGTTGTCCTTAAATTGCGCCGCGCAAACGTGCGAATTTGCGCTTTTTCGCAATTGTATTTTTTTCATGAATGCCGATTGAGACAATATTGCGTTTCGCTATTCATTTCGCAGATTCCGTGGTTGGTCGCTATTTCCGTATCGCTAATGCTCGACTACCCGGAGTCTGCGACTATTATAGCGGAATCGCTATTTAAATCGCTATTCTGTGTTTGCGAATTCGCTATTTTGTACTTGAATGCCGATTCCGTGTTTTGCACCCGCAATTGCATTTTCGCAGCCATTGCGGGCGCAATTTCGCTTCATGAATCAGGCTGATAGTAACATTCTGCAAATCTTAATCTCTAAAGGAAAAGTTCTAGGCATATTGGGGCACATGCATCATTGTAGGATTTTGCATTTCCTAAATTGCGAAAATTAAGGAATCGCAATTTAGGAATTGCAAAATCCTATGCATCAACCAATCCTAAAATATTTTAGGATTTCTTAATTTTCGGAATTTGCGATTCCTTAATTGCGATTCGCAATTAAGGAATGGCATTACATTGATTCCTATGGGCCTAGAGGCCCATAGGAATCAATGCCGTTTTGCATTTTTTTTTTTGCAATTCGCAATTTGTTGATGCATTGCAAGGGTACAGAGGGGGGTTCAAAGGACCCCCCCTGCACCCCTGAAATGTATTTTAAAGTGCATGTTTCACACACACATGTCCTAAGGACATGTGTGTCTGTAACATGAAAGTTAAAAAAATGCATTTTTGAGCATTTCCATAACTTTTCGCAAATTACCACGAGGTTCAACCTCGTGGTAAATTGCACCCCCTAATTGCTCATTCGCAATTTGAAAAACAATCATGCATTGCTTTTAAGGAATCGCATATTTGCGATTCCTTAAAAGCAATCGCATTTTTAGAAATCACTAAAAATAGCGATTTCCACAAAAAAGCATGATGCATCCCAAAAACTTATTTAGGAAGTGCAAACGGCCGAATTTACCGATTCGCACCGTTTGTACTTCCTAAATAGGTTGATGCATGTGCCCCATTGTCTATAGTATGTGGGATTGATTACAATTTAAACTAGCTCACAATGCAGAGAAAATGATCTCATACAATGCAGAAAAACGTAGTGCATTTTTAGTTGTACATAAACCAGGACACTTTGGAGATATTAGTTAAAAGAACACTCCATGATGTAAAAATAATTTCACATTCCAAATTGAAATGCATGCCTATAGTTGAGGCCCATTTTCAATTAGGTGGTGAATACTTAGACTTATGCATCAATTGTGAGCTTTATATAATAAAATCTACAACATATAGCCACGGGGTCATAGAGAAGGAAGCGACCCTTTTAATAAACAATTCGAGCCCAAAATTGACGTGCTTTTATTGTCCACAGCAATTTCAAAATGGTGTATATATTTTCTAAATATGAGCTATCATGTTAAATAAGATTATATGTGAGTCTTTGAAAAATATTCCAACAGGATAACACGTGTGATGCCAATTACATCAATGTTGATGTTATTTGTGATTTGTCTGGACATGTGTAAGCATGGGTGTAAAATCCGTTCCGCTCGCGGATTTTTCGGATTTTCGGTAAATCCGCAATCCGCAAACTCTCGCGGATGTGGCGAAAATACGCAAATCCGCGCGCGGCGGATTTTTTGCTTGTGTTCGCACTGCTCGCGGGCCGCGGCGCGGGCAGCAACAATCTCGCACTCGCGAAATTACAAAAATTACAATTGGGGAGGGGTGAAGGAAGTGACCCAGTCTCCAACTTCCTCTTCCTGTCCAGCAAGCTCCTCCCATTGCTTAGTCCATTTCCTGGCCACTTTGAATTCGATCTTGACTGGGAAGGATTACTTTTTGTGGATGCTGCTGGAGATTTGGCTTTGAGGCCTTTTGGATTACTTTTTGATTAGAAATTTGATTTACAAGTAAGTTGATAAGTTGATGTTGTTTGTTTGTGGTGATTTTTGTGTGTGTTTTTCGACTTTTTGGGGTGGGTTTGGGGGCTGGCTATGTGTGGGAGGCCATTTTGAGGCATGGTCCTGCAGGTCCTGGCCATGTGGATGGGGTCAATCGGCCATTTTGAAGTCAGGCAGTGTGCTTTGTGCCCTATTCCCACCCAGTCTGCTCTGATTGCTTTCATTATGCCCAGGGGGCCTCGAACTCCCGCGGATTACCCGAAAATCGGATTTTATAAAAAAAAAATTGCCTGTGTTCGCACTGCTCGCGTCCCGCGCAGCAACAATCTCGCACTCGCGAAATTGTAAAAATTACAATTCTGCACATGAATTGAAAACTACCAGGCTTAGTTATGGGTGCATGCATGATACAACTGTTTTTTTTAATTTTAACATTATTCTGGCCAGGGCATGGATGGCATTGGATTGTTGTGATTTTTGTGTGTTTTATGACTTTTTGGGGTGGTGTTGGGGGCTTGCTATGTGGGTGGGGGCCAGTTTATTGCCTGGTCCCGTGTGGGTGGGGGTCTAGGGGCCATTTTTAAGGCAGATTGTGTGCTTTGTGCCATAGGCCTGCACCCAGTGTGCTGTGATTTTATCATGCCCAGGGGGCCCAGAATCCGTCTGTTCGCGGATTTTGCTGGTTTTTCGCCACGTTCGCGTCGTGAAGCAACAATCTCGCACTCGCGAAATTGCAAAAATTGCAATTCTGCACCAGAAAACCACCAGCAGGCATCCTAAACCTTCTGAAACTTGATGGATGGCATTGGATTGTGGTGATTTGATTGGTGTTGTGTTTTTTGACTTTTTGGAGTAGGGGTTGGGGGCTGGCTATGTTGGTGGGGGCCATTTTGAGGCATGGTCCTGGCTTTGTGGATGGGGGTCAAGCGGCCATTTTGAAGGCAGGCAGTGAGCTTTGTGCCTTAGGCCTGCACCCATTTTGCCTTGCTTTCACCCATTGTGCCCAGGGGGAGTCAGTGGTACATGAAACTATAACCCTCTCTGTGTGTGCTCTCTTGGATCAATGTTAAATTCCTGTTTCCCAAAAATTTAGCAATTCCTAATTTTGAAATTTCCATATTGTGTGGTGTGCACGTGTGTATTCATAAATGCCTACTTGCAAACTATTTATTGAAGCGCTACATATGCAACATATATTTACTGATGTTCCTCTGTCTTCATTTGCTTTTAGGTGCACAAAGTCAATAACTCCGCATCATCGTTGAGCATCAGTGCCAGGAAGAAGTCCTGCTGCGGCCTGTTGTTCCGACATCTGAAGAAGATGGCTCCAAAAAGAGGTGCCCGTAGCTCCTCTTGCAAGAAAGATGTCTCTACTAAGGAGAAGAAGAAGCAAGTGGCACCACTTACCAAGGAGACTGGTGGCTCGACCACTAAATTTTTGTGGAAAAAACAAAGGCCCACCATGAGTGCTGCACAGGTAGCCTGTTTAGTGGTTCAATCACCAACGACCAGTGATGTTGGCTCATCGCAAGAAAGTAGCAGCACACCATCAACACAGGTTGTTACTCATCTCACAAGTACTATTCAACAACCAAAACCGCAACAACAACTGCATGGGCTACTAGTACAAGCACAAGTACATGCGCAAGGAGCTGGCCGAGAAGGAGCTGGCCGAGAAGGAGCTGGTCGAGAAGGAGCTGGCCGAGAAGGAGAAGGCCGAGAAGGAGAAGGCCGAGAAGGAGCTGGCCGAGAAGGAGCTGGCCGAGAAGGAGCTGGCCGAGAAGGAGCTGGCCGAGAAGGAGAAGGCCGAGAAGGAGAAGGCCGAGAAGGAGAAGGCCGAGAAGGAGAAGGCCGAGAAGGAGAAGGCCAAGAAGGAGAGGTCCATGGAGAGTTGCAAGTAGAGGTCAGAGAAGAGGCCCATGTAGCGGCGCATGGAGCGGTGCAAGTGCCCACAATGGTTGTTCGTCCAGAAGTAGGGGCACAGGAGGAAATTGACTTTGGAGCCGGGGTATCATGTCAGGAAGACGAAGGCATTCCTCCTGATGATTCATTTTCTCCCAGCTCCCCACCAAGGAAAAGATCAAGGAGTGTGTGTAGAAGTTCCTCTTCAAGCGCCGCTCCATCAGATGATGATCTGGATCTAGATTGGCAACCATCTCCGACGTCTGAGAGGGAGGCACACCATGAGCTGCGAAAGTTATCAAATGTTAAAAGGAAGGGCCCCGGAAAGCTCATATTTATGGATCCGAACGTCGGACTTGATGAAGTGGTGCATTCTGATGTTGTTGAACAGGATGACAGCAATGACCTAGTCATCACACATGTCATTCCAGCCACACCGGCCATGCAGCAGACAGACATTTATACCCTATCCCGACGTCATGCTGAGCGTGACCCTGGCGACGTGGCACTGGTAGCACCACAAACGCAGTCAAGTAGTACAACAAGTTCAACAAAACCTACAGCTCCCATATTTTCTCCCCAGAGGGGGACTCCATCCAGCTCGACTCCCTCAAGTAGGGTTGCTGCAATAATTGCACAACCCAGTAGATGTCTGCAAGGCTCATCCACCACTGCTTCATCTGGCATTGGCAGTATCATCTCGTGCGGCAAAACCAGAAGTTTCCAGTCCCCAGTTTGGAACTTTTTTAGTGTCCATGCAAAGTATGATAACATAGCCGTTTGTTGCATTTGTAAGACTAGAGTTAGCCGTGGTAAGACTGGTACCAACTATGGAACCGGAGGCCAGATAGGTCATCTTCAAAGAAGGCACGCTGTCGAATGGTTTGAGCACCTAGCAAACATCAAGGGAAAGCAATCCCAAAGGGCAAGTGGCCAAAATATACCCATACTAGGTGTTTCATCTGAAGATGACGGGGAGGTAGAAGAAGCGTCAGACATTTGTCCGGTTGCACCCAGTACCCCTGGCAGCACCACACCCTCCGGAACACATAGGAGGCACACTGAGAGTCTGGGAGACACACCAATGCGGAAAATGTCAACACTGAGCAGAAGTGGGTCGAAGAAGGCATCAGCATCATCCAGTAAATTTGTCCAGCGCACCATTTCAGCCATGTTCTCCTCAGATGCGCAATTTCAACGCAACCACCCAATTGTACGCCTGTATAACACTAAGCTGGCTAAAATGCCAGCGGTGGACCTTCTCCCTTTTTCGTTTGTCGAAGGTGTGGGTTTTCTTGAACTCGTGGCAACACTGGCCCCTAAATGGAAGGTTCCTAGCCGGTTCTATTTTGCCAGGGTTGCTGTTCCAGCACTACATAAAGAGGTGCTTGAGTTGGTTGGGGCAGCTTTGCAGAAGAGTGCTGTTCACACTATACACCTGACAACAGACATGTGGAACAGTTGCCAAGTCCTTGATTACATGTGCATCACTGCACACTGGGTCTCTTTTTCAGGGGTTGCAAAACAGATAAATGCAGGTGGTGACTTGGTCGAGATTTTCAAGGGTGCTCGTAAACATGCAACATTAGCCATGTTTGGCATGGAGAAAAGTCATACTGCAGCCAACATTTTGGATGACTTTAACAAAAAGGTCTCGCAATGGCTGCCCCCAAGAAATTGCAAGGTTGGTTATGTTTCTACTGATAATGGCAGCAATGTAGTTAAGGCCATGGAGAACGGTTACTATTTCAGAGTGCCGTGTTTGGCGCACTGTATGAACCTTGTCGTGCAAAAGTTCTTGAAAAAAGAACTTGCAGTCGACAAAATACTGATCATCTGCAGAAGAATATGCACACATTTCAACCATTCTTTTAAGGCCCGGAAGGAGCTGAGGCGCCAGCAAAATGTACGTAGAATGCCAGTGAAAGCACTTATCCAGGAGGTGGCAACACGTTGGAACTCAACCTTCTACATGCTTGAGCGTCTGCATGAGCTGTTTCCAGTAGTCAATGAGTATTTCTACAACCTGGGTGGTGATACGACAGAAATGATGCTAGCGGTGGAGCAATGGCAGCTAGTTAAAAGCCTGACAGACATGCTTCGTCCTTTTGAGGTCTTCACGCGTGACGTCAGCAGGGAGGACTGTTCTTTGAGCAAAGCTATCCCATTGTTGCTGAAGCTCGAGCACCAAGTCAAGGTGGTGTCTTCAGAATTAAAAGATGCTGGAAAGAATGAAGCATATGAGTTGGCGCAGAGATTATTACAACGCCTAGTTAGCAATAAACGGCTTGTAAATATCAAGAAACAACAGCACTACATTTGTGCTACTATTCTGGATCCACGTTACAAAAAGCCATTGTTTGGCAAAGTAATAATTCCTTTTGAGACATCAGATGTTACAGAGTACAAAGGTTGGCTAGCTCAGTCAGCCATTCGTTTTGAAAGAGAGCGGAAGGAAACTGTAGGAGAAGACAGTACTACTAGTGAATCAGCAGGCCATCAGGCGTCCCAAAAAAACACTTCTGCATCTGTGCCTGTGGCAGAAGTGAGTGACTTTTCCTCTGAGCCGTTAACCACACCAGCAACCGTATCATCTGCACCAGGCCCAGGCGATATGTCTGAAGCGGATTGGCTAAGTGAGCTAGGGTTTCCTTGTCCCAGAAAGGACACAGAAGTGCAAAGTACAGGAATCCGGGAGGACATTCTTTCAATGGTGCAGGCCTATCTGGATGACTCAACAGCGGTCAATATTACTGAGGACCCATTGGCGTATTGGCATGGGAAAAGAAACATATGGCGAGAGCTCACCAACCTGGCTATCAATTACTTGTCTTGCCCACTTGCAAGCGTGTCTTCAGAACGTGTTTTTAGTTCTGCTGGTGGCATTGTGACTTGCAAAAGGTCCCGCCTCTTGCCCGCAAATGTGGAGCGGCTCACCATGATAAAGATGAACCAGCACTTCATACCACCAGATTACAAAGTACGAGAATGCACGCAGGAAGAAGAGGACCCCGACCTACCTGAGGAAAGTTCTCCTCAGTTACCAGAAGTACTACCGACTCAATTTGCAGAGTTTGAGGACGAGCTCTGCTTCCCTGACAGCGAGTTCTGAAAATGAGTCAATGATTCATTAACTTTAATATTAGTCCTTATTCACTTTTATTCCTGTGTGTCTGTCTTTCTTTTTTTAGCAAGTGCTTCATCACATTCACAACAAAACTGTAATCACCCAATCAAACAACAAACCCATCAACAGAACTGTCTTGATTTTGATGCCGCAGCATTCCTCAGGTTCACAACATTTAGTTGACAAGAACTCAGTCCTGGTCGTCTATCCTCCTCCTCCAGACTCACCCTATCCATTTCCCGTAATGCTGATGCCTGGATTCTGCACAATGAAGAAACTTACGTTGACGAGTCCCCTAAAGAGGGACTGTCTGGAAGTAGTGAGTCCTCATTTAAATACATTTTGCTAAGTGTGACTTTTTTGCGTTTGGGTTTACGGGTCTTGGCTGGGCCATTGCTGGCAAGGTCTATTAAGGGATGAAATTGGTTAGGCATTTACTTTGGAAAACATTTGGCCTATTACACGTGAACGTTTAGGCGTTATTATTGCTCGCTTGCCTGTCTTAGGGGTGCTGTCTGTGGGGCTTCTAGGATTTTGGGGTCTGTGAGCACCGCTGCCATATTTCTAATGTTGATTGCTTTTGTTTTGCAGAAAATCCACGCCGGGAAACTCCAGTTGGGGCCCTGCTGCAGAACGCTTTAGGACACTGTGAATTCCAGGTGGAGTCAGCCCTCAAACACAAATTACAGGTAAGATAAGCGTTTGGATGGTAGGTAGTATAATGGAGTATTAGGAGAGGCGAGAGAGTGACAGTGGTACTAGTAGTAAAGTCCTAGGACTCTTCAATTAACAAACTCTGTGACAGGCATTTACTTTGGAAAACATTTGGCCAATTACACGTGAACCAACACGATGACAGTGTTCAGTAAAACGAACTTACTGGAAAACCACCACCCACCAGGCTCAAAAGTAGTAAAAAAAAAGATATGCTCAGATAAAGTTTGAAAAAGTATATTTTTATATCCCTAACAAAATAATCTCCCGCAAGACCCTCCCTAACCCCAACAAATAAATAGTCCCTCAAAAGTCCCCAAAAAACCCAACTCCCAATTCCCACCCCCCAAAAGTCTCTAAAAAAGGGGCAAGGGACACTCTAGGGATGCATGGTGTTGACTTTGGCCTCCAGGGCATCATGCCTTAGGGCCAGGGCATCATACTGCTCCCGGAGGGTGGCGTGATCTAAACGGAGGCCCTCCAACAAATTTTGGTACTCTTTCCATTTCCGGACCTCCGCCTCCAGGTCCGACACTCTGCGGATTGCACGGCGCAAGCGAGCCTTTACAGTACTGTGAGGTGCAGCCTTTGCTGCTCAGCGGTGGCGTCTGCCAGCACGGCTCCGTTTGGCTGGAGCACTGCGCTGACCGGCAGAACGTGGGGTCACGGAGGAGGATGCAGATGTTACATTCGAAGTACTGGACTGCGTGTCGTCCCCCTCCAGTTCCACCAGCCGCCGATATTGGGCAACAGTTGCATCCAGCCTCCGTTGCCGGGCCAGTACAGCCTGCATACTCCTTGTGGGTTTTGTTGTTTTAGTATGACCAACTATATGAAGAAAGAAAGACATAATCTGTAACCAATGCTCTTTAAGAATATGATTAACACAAAATGATTCAGCAGGAAGTTGTGTCACAGTACAACTAGCAACTAGCCAGCGCAGTACAAAAGAAACTATTCAGGCCAATATCATGGGCGTCCGCAGGGATGGGCAAGAGAGGGCGCGATTGCCCCCCCCCCCTGGATCGCAGGTCCATCCAGTGCTGGCCCAGTGACAAATTACAATATGGTAATTACAGCAGGCTGGGACCGACAGACAGATAGAGGCAGAGACAGAGAGAGAGGAAGACAGAAGGAGAGAGAGAGAGAGGGAGGGAGCCAGAGGGTGACAGAGGGAGGATGAGGGAGGGAGACAGAGAGAGAGGGAGGGGGAGAGAGAAAGAAAGATGTGTGTAATGTGTATGCCAGGTCTGGTGGCTCAGTGGACGAAGGCATCCGCTGCAGGGGCATGAGTTCAATTTCATGGTCATATTTTTTTTTGTTGCTCTAGATTCACCCCCCTCCCCCACTGACCCTGCCCCCTTCGGTGCGGCCCTTGGCCACAAACCACACTATCAATTTGGCCCCGAGAGAAAGTTTGTGAGGACCCATGCTCTATAACCACATCCTCCTGATTTAGATTGAATTTTTTTTTCTGTCATTTTTTGTTTTTCCCTCTGTTTTAATTTAGTTTCCTGGTCGTCTGCTGTGGTGCTGCACAAGATTTTTCTCTTCTCCCTATGGGGTTCTTTGTTTATTTAAGCTCTATGTCGTGTTAGATTTAAAAAAAATGTTTTTAATACTTATGCTCAATCATGTCAGGAGTAGGACTCAGGAGATGGTGATGATGTTGCACCCCCCCCTGGAAACATTTCATAGTATGTTCGTAGTTCATCCAGTGACCGTCTACTCTCTGTAGATACACATCATATGCTATCTAAGAGTCAGATAGTACCATGATCCAGCTTACCTGTACCCACCACCGCCATTGTCTGCTTCCTCACAGTCTGTTCTTGCGCCGCCTCCTCCCCAGAGCTGTCATCGGAGTCTATCACCACCACCTCATCCGAGCTGGCCCCGCCACCAGATGTTCCACCTACAAAGTAGATTTAAGAATGTTAGATTACACCACTCACTAGTATTTGGTCTAGGAATGAAGAAATGTGAAAACAACAGAAAAAGTAATTGACTGTCTACTCTAGTCTAAAGTAAAAATGTCCCTCCTTTCAGGGAAGGCTGTTGTCTTGCTGCACTTTTTTGTCACAATTGATGAATGCTTGCTTAATTTTAACACACACCATTTTTCTCTGAACAGACAGAAGCTGGACTTCTAAGGACAAGAGCAACATCAACTTCAAACCAGGTGAAAGCTCGGCTCGACCACAAGAAATGTGTTCCATTACTCATCAACTCAGCACCAAGCACTTTTCCATTTCTAGCTAACTTTATTTTAATATATGTGTTTACTTTTACTTTTAATAAAGCTTTTAAACTTGAATAGACTCTGTGGTTTTTGGTCCTCCAGACTCGAGTGACTGAGCGAAAGGTTTTGCAATTTTTGCAAGGAGGAGTTCGTGCCGCTGACACTACCATGTTTATACAGTGTGCCAAACACGCCACTCTGAAATATTATTACTCTGGTTTTTGGTGTCCATAGTTCGGTTTGTGGAGAATTGTCCCTGCAACAGTAGTATTATGGATTTTGCTCCTATCTAAACACTATGTCAAAAAAATTAAATTAGGAACGCTTGGACAACAATAGGTCCTCTATATTTAAATGAAAACTTACTGGGGCCAGCAAAGGAGCACTCGCCGCCCTGGCCTGCATCCTCCTCCTTTGGAGCCACAGCATCCTCCTTTTCCGTCCGCTTGCCCCTGGGCGGACCTGACGTACAACATGAAAAAAAGAACAGAAAACATTGATGATTGCTGCTTGTCGATGTCCTTGTCAACCAAATCAAACATTTAGAAAGAACAAGAACCAACTATTTCAGCCAAAAAGAGGGCTACAAAGGAAGAACTGCACCTGAGCCTCTACTCAGAGGTGCACCAGAACAAATGCGTAACGCAAAACTAACCTTGCGTCACGGCAGATGCGCCGCAATTACAATGCGGCAAACCCTGGCGCAAGGGTAGGCAGATGCGTGACGCATCTCGTGACGAAAGAGGGGCGCATCTCTAGAGTCGCGTCGCAGGCGCGATGCAACTCTAGCAATGCTCAGGACTGCCCAATACTCAACATACCGCATCAGTCCTTACGCCTGCTTCAAGCAAGCAGGCATAAAGAATTGACGTAGCAGCGTCGCGGAAGTGCCTGCGTTAAATCTTGTAGATTTCACGCAGGCACTTTTGCGAGGCGCACAGATGCCTGACCGCCACCCACCCCCCCACCCCCCTGCGTGGGAACGCACCCATTGTGGCGCAGGCACAGGCCTTAACGTGGCGCATCTCCTTAGATGCATCACGTTGTAAATGACTCGCAGGGATGCGCCACATAAGGCAGCGTAAACGTGGCGCAAGGGGCTTGTAAATCTGCCCCTTTGTGTCTAGCATTACGCAGTTCTGTAAAGTACACTCATACATTACTCAGCCCAATTAAATGAACACAAAATAGAAAACAAATAAGCAGTGGCACCGCCACAGAGAAGGAGAGCAGTTCACCTGAAATGCACAGAAGATTTTGAAATATTAATTTAACTCTCCTATCAATGTAATCGTCAGCATTATTGCTCTTTGTAAAAAAGTTAAAGCAAACATTTGCAATATAACACACAGAGCAGGAGAAAAAACAGAGTAGTGAGTGATGAAAAAATTGCTAATACTACTCACCAAGCCCGGGGACCTCCACTCCCAGCAGGTCGAGCAGGTCGCGCTCCCGGTCCAGGATATCGGTCCAGCGGTGGGTCACCTGATTGTAGGTGCGCTGGACCCCCGAGATGTGAAACAGGGCCCGGCACACCTGCTCCCACCGCTTCCGTCGCTCCTGGCGGTGTGTGTAGCCACCAGCGATCCTGCCGCCTGCCGCGATGGTCCTGGGGAGGCGGCGCTGTACATAAAAAACGAGTGCGCCCACCTCCTCAGGGCTGAAGATCTCCCTGGGCACCACCATTTCTGCCCTCAAACGGCCACACGGGAGCCGGGCACGGGCTGCGGGGGCCGTCTTGGGCAGCTTCACAGCTGTCTTCACCATGGTCTGGGCAGGTGTTAGCAGCAAGGAGGCGATACAAAAGGGGATGATGGACGGAGCGTTTGAACAAATCAAACACTCACCCCCAGTCAACTGATCTGGGTTTAATCCATCACCATTCTTTAGTTCACTCAGCCACCACAGTTCAGACATGGCTATATGCAAATCAGTCTGACCCTGTGCCTTGTGGGAACAGTCCAGCCCGAACTGCCAAGCCATGTCTTCCCTGGACCGGAAACAAGCATCCTGGGACCGGTTTCGGATTCATAATCCTCATCAGCCAGGCTATCTTGAATCCAGTAGCCAAGTGAACAAGGGACTCACGTCTGAGCATACCCTGCCACACTTAGGGCGAACAAAGCGATACAAAAGGGGATGATGGACGGAGCGTTTGAACAAATCAAACACTCACCCCCAGTCAACTGATCTGGGTTTAATCCATCACCATTCTTTAGTTCACTCAGCCACCACAGTTCAGACATGGCTATATGCAAATCAGTCTGACCCTGTGCCTTGTGGGAACAGTCCAGCCCGAACTGCCAAGCCATGTCTTCCCTGGACCGGAAACAAGCATCCTGGGACCGGTTTCGGATTCATAATCCTCATCAGCCAGGCTATCTTGAATCCAGTAGCCAAGTGAACAAGGGACTCACGTCTGAGCACACCCTGCCACACTTAGGGCGAACAAAGCGATACAAAAGGGGATGATGGACGGAGCGTTTGAACAAATCAAACACTCACCCCCAGTCAACTGATCTGGGTTTAATCCATCACCATTCTTTAGTTCACTCAGCCACCACAGTTCAGACATGGCTATATGCAAATCAGTCTGACCCTGTGCCTTGTGGGAACAGTCCAGCCCGAACTGCAAAGCCATGTCTTCCCTGGAAGCTATGCAACTCTAACTCGTCACGCGATTCACTGGTAGTGATGAACTCCCACATGTCTAAGCATGGGCGGATTTTGCGGATTCGCAATCCGCGAATTAGCGGATTTGCGGATTTGCGGATTGCGAAAATCCGCAAACTCCGCGAATTCTCGCGGATTTTGCGGATTTTTTGGGGATGTGTGTTCGCACGGGTTTCTGCAAGTTCGCGAGGGTTTTGTAGAATTTCGCAAATTGCGAACTTACTTGTCGGGTCGCCAGTTTTGCGAACTTGTTGTTTCTACGTGCCCAGCCTGTTTGCAAGGCTTTCTTCATCACTGCTACCCTCTGTCACCACTGGCACTCTCTTTGTTCACCCATGCCACCCTCTGGCTCACCCATGTCACCCTCAGTGTCATCACAGCACCCTCTGGTTCACCAGTGTACATTATTGGGGCAAAGCAAAATACTGCCATCCTCTGTCAACACTGGCACTCTGGTTCACCCATGCCACCCTCTGGCTGGCACACCCATGCCACCTTCGGTGTCATCACAGCACCCTCTGGTTGACCAGTGAGTGTACATTATTGTAGCAAAGCAAAGCACACCTGGTAATTGCTTCAAGTTTTGCAAACAACAACACCTGCCCTGACCCAACTGACATTAAAGAAGGCTGGCACCTGCTTGTCTGCTCCCTTTCCTTTTTGTTGCAATGTACATTTTTTTTAACAGGATGCAATGGCATACTTCTAACTATTCTGTGACTGTCAAAGCAGGGTCACACAATAGTTGCAAGTAGGCAACCGGATTCTGGAGGGCCCCTTCAGGAAGCACTACAGGGAAATGGTTACAAATGATGAGCTTGAACTTTTGCACCTGCTCGTTGGTTTTGCTTTTGCAAAACTCTTTTTTCGGTAATTTCGCCCTATTCGCGAGGCGCGGCGTCGTGCGAACTCGACCGTGGAAGCCGCGAACTCGTGCGAGTTACCCCAAGGTTGAGTATGGGTGCCGCCATTTTGTTTACGTGCCGTATTTCCGTTTCCGCCCGCTATGTGTAATCTCGCGGAATGAGCGCATTGCGAATGCAAGTTCGCACGAGTTCGCGAGAGAAATCGCGTGCAAACTTACTACGCGCACGTGATCGGGCCGCCATCTTGTTTTTCATTCATTCCTATGTGTCTGGGCATGGTGTTTCTATCCTCTTTATATCTCTGCCATCCTTTGCTTGTTTTAATATTTTTTTGATCTATTTAACTTATTTTCTATCCCTCTATTTTTCTAGGTCTATATTTTTGTGTTTTAGGCTACTTTTGTTTACTTTTCAACTACTTTTTTAAACTTTTATTTTCTTCTTCCCTAATCTTCTTCTTTTTCATTTTGTCTCCTTGCTCCCCTTTTGTATCGCTTTGTTCGCCCTAAGTGTGGCAGGGTATGCTCAGACGTGAGTCCCTTGTTCACTTGGCTACTGGATTCAAGATAGCCTGGCTGATGAGGATTATGAATCCGAAACCGGTCCCAGGATGCTTGTTTCCGGTCCAGGGAAGACATGGCTTGGCAGTTCGGGCTGGACTGTTCCCACAAGGCACAGGGTCAGACTGATTTGCATATAGCCATGTCTGAACTGTGGTGGCTGAGTGAACTAAAGAATGGTGATGGATTAAACCCAGATCAGTTGACTGGGGGTGAGTGTTTGATTTGTTCAAACGCTCCGTCCATCATCCCCTTTTGTATCGCTTTGTTCGCCCTAAGTGTGGCAGGGTATGCTCAGACGTGAGTCCCTTTTTCACTTGGCTACTGGATTCAAGATAGCCTGGCTGATGAGGATTATGAATCCGAAACCGGTCCCAGGATGCTTGTTTCCGGTCCAGGGAAGACATGGCTTGGCAGTTCGGGCTGGACTGTTCCCACAAGGCACAGGGTCAGACTGATTTGCATATAGCCATGTCTGAACTGTGGTGGCTGAGTGAACTAAAGAATGGTGATGGATTAAACCCAGATCAGTTGACTGGGGGTGAGTGTTTGATTTGTTCAAACGCTCCGTCCATCATCCCCTTTTGTATCGCTTTGTTCGCCCTAAGTGTGGCAGGGTGTGCTCAGACGTGAGTCCCTTGTTCACTTGGCTACTGGATTCAAGATAGCCTGGCTGATGAGGATTATGAATCCGAAACCGGTCCCAGGATGCTTGTTTCCGTTGCATGCGCCCTGTCTTGCGGCCGATGGCTTCCGTTCGTGCATGAAAGATCTAGCCGAATGGATGGCCAACAACTGTTTGAAGCTGAACGGCGGCAAGACAGAGGTGCTGGTGGTGGGGAGGGCCCAGTCTGCTTGGTCGCCGGCGTGGTGGCCTCCCTGCCTTGGACCGATCCCAACCCCCTGCCAGGAGGCACGCAACCTGGGGGTGTGGTTTGACGCGGGTCTCACTTTCGGCCCCCAGATTAATCGGGTGGTGGGAGTTTGCTTCGGGATCTTGAAGAAGCTGAAGAAAGTCCTGGACTTACTCCCGATTGAAGCCCGTCAAACCCTGGTCCATGCCCTGGTTACAGCTAGGTCGGATTATGGGAACCTGCTGTACCTGGGGGCTCCAGAAAAAAGCATGGCGCGCCTGCAAGTGCTGCAGAATGCGGCAGCGCGTCTGATTCTCAGACTGCCTAAAAGGGCGCCTTCTAAGGCGGCCCTCCAGCAGCTACACTGGCTCCCGGTGAGGAGAAGAGTGGAGTATAAAGCACTCTGCACCTGTCATCGTATTTTGAATGGCAGGGCACCCGACCCTCTGACCAAACTCATCGAAGTGTACAAACCTACACGTTCACTGAGATCCTCGGGGGGCGGCTTACTGAAGACTCCTAGAATTAAGAAGGCCCGCATGGGAGGCAGGTCCTTCAGATGCTTAGCGGCTGCTAATTGGAATAAACTGCCAGCGGATCTGCGCCTGGATCCAGTGGAGGCTAGCTTCCGAGCCAAACTTAAAACATTTTTGTATGCCAAATAATTTGCCCGCGCAGTTTTTTGTGTTCCCTGTCTCTGCCTCTCCCACGATCAGCGCGTGGACACGCCGGTGTGCGTAATCGCAGCGCTTTACAAATGTCCCAATAATAATAATAATAATAATAGCTAACAATTTCTGGCCAATTTTAGTGATATTTAGATTTAAATTAATATCCACCACTTCAACCCAAATATTTTTCAGGATCATTCAGTGTTAATGCCTTATGAGTAAAGGAAATGATAACTTATCCCTAGCAAAGACACCAACAGAATGTCAGTTTATTTTATTAATCCAACTGCCGCATATTTATTTTCCCCTACATTCATAGCTCTATGCACCCAACCCCTGCAGTGTACATCCTTGATTTATGTGCACTGTGGCGTGTGTCATACAGATTCAACAGCATAAACATTTGCTGGTTACCTAGGAAAGAGATGAGAGAGAGAACATTGGGAAAAATCAAGTTTTAGCATTTAGGTTATACAAACCAATTATGCAGAGTCGAAGCGCAAAGAGTCACAGGAATAAGTCCATAAACTCTCCAGCTGAACGGTTATACCTGAACACTTTACCAGCCAGCAAAGTACAGGTTTGAGTCAGTTCGGAAATTTCAGTTCAAATGGGTTCGGCATAAGAAAAGACATCAGAGTTCAGTCCGACAGCATGCCAGGCAGGAAAATTAAAAATGACAACCAGCCCCTGACTCCTCCTCCAAGGGGGAAATTATACTTCACAAAGTTTTCAGTTTACACCCACAAAGTATCCTGCCCATCATACAATATGATTTCCATTGGTTGTCCACGGTGAGCTGCTCATGGTGTGATCAATACCGCACTCAGAAATTTGAAAGCATTAACCCCCAGATTCATCATTGTCCTCTTTTGCGAGTCCTTAATAGCGATTATCAAGGAATCGCTATTAAAGACTCGCAAAACGGGATTCATGTAGAAATCGCAATATTATTTGCGATTTCTACAGCTTCCTTATTTGCGATTAGCAATTTGCTAATCGCAAATAAGGATGCGATTTCAAAGGTGCCAGGGGTGTCCAAAGGACACCCTGTAGCACTCCTGAAATGTAAATGTAGACTGATGTTGCGCACACACATGTCCAAAGGACAAGTGTGTGTGTAACATACAACTTAGAAAAATGCACTAAAGTGCATTTTTCTAAGTTTTCGCTATTTACCACGAAGTCAGACTTCGCAGTAAATAGCGGCCAAAAATAGCGATTTCGCAATTCAAAAATGGTTCATGAATTGCATTTAAATGCAATTCCTCGCAATTTAGCGATTTCGAAATTTGCGATTTTTGCATTTGGGGTGATGAATCCCAAATGCTAAAATTGCACTCGCAAAGGGCCAGATTCTCAGAATCTGGCCCTTTGTGAGCCGATTTTCCATTGATTAATCTGGCTGTAAGTAATCCTTTTGCAAAATCATCAAATTCAATGACTTTGTATTTCCATCTTTTCCTCAGAAGTAAGAAAATTCACTTTGTTCACTGTCTGTCCGTTCCCAGACACTCTCTCTGGATTTGCAATTGTATTAATACATTTCTGTCAAAAGTGTTGCTGATTCTAGAGAGCATCTATTGTTTGAAAGCCTAACACAGAAACTTAATGAAAAGTTCTCACAGCGTTCGAAATGAATACTTTAGCTGGATTCTGCTCTTCCAACAAGGAAAAGAAAGCATGTGAGGCCTACTTGAAAACCTGCTGAGTCACGATCATGTTATGATTAATGTAAAACACACATTAATATGAATAATTAATTATTCTAGTTAATTCACTCTTAAAGGTTACATAGCAATGTTAGGAAATACTAAAACATATTTTGCATGTGCATATTTTCAAAACAGATTAATGCACATGTTAGTTTTGATATGCATGTTTGTACCACACAATAAAATAAAACTATGAATCTTCATATGGATAAGCATCTTTAAACTCAGCATTTCTATTGTTTTGAAGTAATTCATTATGTAAGCATTAGTTTCAATGTTACATTTTAGAAGTCATCACCAGCACATTTCCTAGGTTAACTATGTTTGGATTCTTAATCACATGATTACATTCCATAAGTAAATAACTTTTTTCCACTCTTTTTATTTATGTCTTTCACATTTATGAGGTTTTAAAACATTTCTGCATGCTTTTATGATGCAGAAGAAAATCTAAAGTTTTTCGTCTTCAACCGTTTTACATGTTTTCATCAAAATTATTGTTGTAAATCTCATTTGATGGTGAGAATTGATAGAGGCAGCCATCAATAAACTGTTCTGCTCCATCCAGTCCCCCTATGATGGTGAATCAAACCATCACACAATACTAAGGCTATTTTTTTCTATAATTTTGTGTGGAGCTTCTTTTGTGGTGTGCCTAGTGTGTTGCTGTTGTGTGTGTGTGTTACACAATCTTATCGTATCATTTATCTTATTCTGATGACACCATTAAATGCAGTTGTCTTCATTTGTTTCAGCCTCATTTGTTTAAAATGTTTAATCTCATCATAAAAAGCATTCTTTCAATCTTCTAATTCAATTTCAGCTCTATTTCTTTTTCACCCTATAGTTTCTTTAGAGCTCATTTACTTTTACAATACCGATACATTAGTAATATCAATAGTGAGCCCACATCAATTGTTAATAATAGAGTTAGTATTTTCCCTATTAAACTTTTACTGAATAATGCAAACCAATTTCCCAAAGTGGAAAATCATTTCCCAATTTTCTCCCACACACCATCTGCTTTTAACTCTGTTAGTTATTTTCCTAAATAAGTAATATTGCTTCTATATTCCTTCAAATCCGTACATTTGTCCAGGATATATGTGCAACATTGTTGAACTTTCAGCATACGACAAACTCCACCTTCTTTGGATAAAACTACATTTAAAGCAAGTACATTTTGCAAAACCATAGACCTGATAGCAACCATTTCCGTGTCAAGTACTAAAAATCCACCAGCAGTATCTGTTGGTAATCAAATTTCTACTGTTGAAAATATTTTCAGCAGCACTTAATTCTCCTCTAAAGGGTGCAGGTTTTCTTTCATTGAATCCATTGTGTTAATCAACATTGCAAATCTCAAGGAAATCTATTCCCATGTAGCAACACCCATACCAATGCTTGGGCAATTTGTAATAAGCATTTTCCAACATACAAAATACACCCCAGGAAATACTGGATCTAATGCGACCTATGACCCTGCTCGCAGGCAGGTCACTGCTGCTGCATGGTTCTGCCTGCATTGTTTTTGCCTAATCTTGTATTTTTCCCCTGTGCCTGTACTTGCTTTCTTGCCCAGACTTGTTTTTATTCCCCCTTGCCTGTACTTGCTTTCTTGCCCAGACTTGGTTTTATTCCCCTGTGAATGTACTTGCTTTCTTGCCCAGACTTGTTCTTATTCCCCTGTGCCTAACTTGCTTTCTTGCCCAGACTTGTTTTTATTCCTCTGTGCCTGTACTTGTTTTCTTGCCTAAACTTGTTTTTTCTTCCTGTGCCCAGTTCTCCCGCGGCCTCCACCCATGTTTCCTGCCGCTGCGTCCCTGCGCCCCCAACCACCTGCAATCCCATTCACCGCCCGCTCCCGCCTCCCAGCTGCGCCTCCCTCCCACATCCCCTCATATGGAAGATGCTAAGCGGCCGCTAGGCGGCCGTGCTCAGCGGGCGTGCTGCTGGCGCACCTACGGCAAGCCCATCTGTGCCCGTCCGTACCTGGACCATGCCCAGAGCCAGGACCCTTGGACACCACGAACGCCACGACGCCCGACACCGCTACGATGCCAGAACCCTCCACGCACTCAACACCGGACGATCACACACCTGCTTCCTGGCCGCCCCGAAGCGCACCTACGGAGCTTTCACCTGCCGGAGCTGCAGCTTCACAAGCATGCGCCCCACCATGCTGCTGACCAGGAAAGAATCCAACCACCTTAGATGCATCCTTCTCAATACCCGCTCCGCCCGAAAACATGCAGTTGAACTCTGGGACCTACTCTACTCAACCTCCCCAGACATCGCCTTCCTGACGGAGACCGGGCTGAACCCCGCCTTGGCACCCAACATAGCCATAGCCGTCCCGGAAGGCTACAAGATCACCTGCAAGGAATGCACCAACAGAGCGGGAGGAGGAATCGCCATCGTCCACAGGAACACTCTTAGACTCTCGACCAACACCGACGACACCCTAAGCACCGCCGAACACCTGCACTTCCAGATCCACACCGACCCCAATACCACCCTCAGTGGAACCCTCATCTACAGACCGCCCGGACCCCGACCACAGTTCAGCGACTCCATCTCTGACTTCGTCAGCACACATGCCCTCGCCTCCACGGACTACATCCTCCTCGGGGGCCTGAACTTCCACCTCGAGAACAATGACGACACCAACTCCACCACCCTGATCGACAACCTAGCCAACCACGGACTCAGACAACTCATCAAAACAGCCAACAAGCTTGACCCCATCTTCTCCGCAAGCCCCCACGTCTCCTTCAACCATACCACAGAACTCCACTCGACCGACCACCGCTGCATCCACTTCACCTTCAAGAACTCAACCACGCACCAACGCACCCAACAGATGCCTCACCGCTGCTGGAGCGAAGACCAGATAACCACCACCCTTGCCCACAGCCCACCCGCAGACCATACCGATCCCAACACCGCCGCCCGCAACCTCAGACAGTGGATCAACGACTGCGCCAACACCCTCGCCCAGATCAAGAAACCCTCCAACAATCATACCAACAAGAAAACCAGCTGGTTCACTGAAGACCTCTGGGCCTCCAAGCAAACCTGGCGAAAGCTGAAGAAGATCTGGCTCCCTGAACAAACATCGGACAGCCACGCCGCCCACAAAAATGCCACCCGCAGACACCATCACCTCATCAGATCTGCCAAAAGGGCCTGCTTCAAAGACCGCCTAGACAACAACGCGCACAACAGCAAAGAGCTCTTCAACATCGTGAAGGAACTCTCCAATCCCAGCTCCAACACCAACGACGTCCCACCCTCGCAAGACCTGTGCGACTCACTGTCCACCTTCTTCCACCGCAAAATCACAGACATCCACAACAGTTTCAACGCCACAACCGCCCCGATAACCATTGAGACCTCCACCCCCACGACCACCATCCGCACCAACTGCCTGCTCTACTGGACCAACATCAACGACGATGACACCATCAAGATCATGAACACCATCCACTCCGGATCTCCATCAGATCCATGCCCACACCACATCTTCAACAAAGCCAGCACATCCATCGCACCCCATCTCCGGAAAGTCATCAGACAGCAACCTTCCCGGAGAGCTGGAAGCAAGCCGAGATCAACGCCTTACTCAAGAAACCCAAGGCGGACCCCAAGGACCTCAAGAATTTCCGGCCCATCTCCCTGCTCCCATTCCCGGCAAAGTTCATCGAGAAGACCGTCAACGAACAACTGACCCGCTACCTAGAGGAAAACAACATCCTGGACCCTTCCCAGTCCGGGTTCCGCAGCAACCACAGCACCGAGACTGCCCTCATCGCCGCCACCTATGACATCAAGTCCCTGCTGGACAAAGGAGAAACGGCGGCCCTCATCCTCCTGGACCTGTCAGCCCCCTTTGACACCGTCTGTCGCCACACACTACGAACACGCCTCCACAACACTGGGATCCAAGAGAAGGCCCTGGACTGGACCACCTCTTTCCTCTCTGGCAGAACACAAAGCGTCCGCCTTCCCCCCTTTCGCTCCGAAACCACCAAGATCGTCTGCGGCCTACTCCAGGGCTCATCCCTCAGCCCAACTCTGTTTAACATCTACATGGCATCGCTTGCCCCCGCCGCCCATCGGCACGACCTCAACATCCTCTACTACGCCGATGACACCCAGCTGATACTCTCCCTCACCAAGGACCCCCACACTGCCAAAACCAACCTTCACAAAGGAATGAAGGCCGTTGCTGAATGGATGAGGAACGGCCAACTGAAGCTGAACTCGGACAAGACGGAGGTCCTCATCCTCGGATCCAACCCTTCGGCCTGGGATGACTCCTGGTGGACGACCGCACTGGGAACCGCTCCAACACCCACCGACCACGCACTCAACCTAGGGGGCCTCCTCGACTCCACCCTCTCCATGACTAAACAGGTCAATGCCATC
The DNA here is from genome assembly GCF_964261635.1 of Lissotriton helveticus. Lineage (NCBI taxonomy): Eukaryota > Metazoa > Chordata > Amphibia > Caudata > Salamandridae > Lissotriton > Lissotriton helveticus. Next base: position 1,744,773,381 of record NC_136067.1, read on the forward strand.
TCCTCCTCCTGCTTCAACACCCTTCGTATGCTCCGTAGGATCTACAAGTGGATCCCCACTGAAACGAGAAGAACAGTCACCCAGGCCCTTGTCAGCAGCAGGTTGGACTATGGAAACGCCCTCTACGCAGGAGCCTCGGCCAAACTCCTGAGACAGCTCCAACGCATCCAGAACGCCTCTGCATGCCTGATCCTCGACATCCCTCGCCGCAGCCGCATCACACCCCACCTGAGAGCCCTGCACTGGCTCCCGGTCAACAAGAGGATAACCTTCAAGCTTCTCACCCACGCACACAAGGCCCTCCACAACACCGGACCAACGTACCTCAACAGATGACTCAGCTTCTACACCCCCACCCGCCAGCTCCGCTCCGCCGACCTCGCCCTCGCTACAGTCCCCCGCTTCCGAAGAGCGACCTCAGGGGGCAGATCGTTCTCCCACCTCACCGCCAAGACCTGGAACACCCTCCCCATCCACCTACGGCAGACCCAAGACCTGCTGACCTTCAGAAAACTCCTCAAGACCTGGATTTTCGAGCTATAGCAGCATTCCCCACCCCAGCGCCTTGAGACCCTCACGGGTGAGTAGTGCGCTTTACAAATGATATGATTGATTGATTGAATGCTGACAAATATAATTCCCAACCTTTCATAAGTAGGAAGGTATGTTCACATTCACTGGAACCAATGAATTTATTAATTTGCTCTGTTTTGCATTTTAATATGCAAACTTTCCTCAGTGTTGCTGTTAGAAATGGGATTTCTGGTTGGCTAGGGCATGCGCCTAAGCCAGGCAGAAACCACCACTATAGTCACGGCAAGGGAGTGACACGATGACATGATGTTACACCTACAACGCAACTTTTACGTAGCATTCCGTTACAACGCAGATTTTACAACGCGGGATCCATTACATCGGATGTCATTACAATGCATGGCATTACATCGCAGATGCTATTACAACGCATACTATTACATCGTAAGTATTGGTAAGTATTTAATTTTTTTTTTATTTCATTTAATATTATTTAATTGATTTAATTATTATTAATTATAAAAAAAAAAAATTATTTTTGTTTTTAAATATTATAAATTAAATATATTAATTTAAGTGATTTTTTAAATAAGTATGAGTATAGGAGTATATGTTTTGGGGTACTGAGGTATATGTTTTGGGGTGTTTGGGTATTTATAGGTTTTAGGGCAGGGTTTGGGTTTTGGGGTACAGGGGTGTTTTTAGGTTTTAGGGTAGGGTTTGGGTTTTGGGGTACAGGGGTGTTTTTAGGTTTTAGGGCGGGGTTTGGGTTTTGGGGTACAGGGGTGCTTTTAGGTTTTAGGGCAGGGTTTGGGTTTTGGGGTACAGGGGTGTTTTTAGGTTTTAGGGCAGGGTTTGGGTTTTGGGGTACAGGGGTGCTTTTAGGTTTTAGGGCAGGGTTTGGGTTTTGGGGTACAGGGGTGTTTTTAGGTTTTAGGGTAGGGTTTGGGTTTTGGGGTACAGGGGTGTTTTTAGGTTTTAGGGCAGGGTTTGGGTTTTGGGGTACAGGAGTGCTTTTAGGTTTTAGGGCAGGGTTTGGGTTTTGGGGTACAGGGGTGTTTTTAGGTTTTAGGGTAGGGTTTGGGTTTTGGGGTACAGGGGTGTTTTTAGGTTTTAGGGCAGGGTTTGGGTTTTGGGGTACAGGGGTGTTTTTAGGTTTTAGGGCAGGGTTTGGGTTTTGGGGTACAGGGGTGTTTTTAGGTTTTAGGGTAGGGTTTGGGTTTTGGGGTACAGGGGTGTTTTTAGGTTTTAGGGCAGGGTTTGGGTTTTGGGGTACAGGGGTGTTTTTAGGTTTTAGAGTAGGGTTTGGGTTTTGGGGTACAGGGGTGTTTTTAGGTTTTAGGGCAGGGTTTGGGTTTTGGGGTACAGGGGTGTTTTTAGGTTTTAGGGCAGGGTTTGGGTTTTGGGGTACAGGGGTGTTTTTAGGTTTTAGGGTAGGGTTTGGGTTTTGGGGTACAGGGGTGTTTTTAGGTTTTAGGACAGGGTTTGGGTTTAGGGATAATTAAATTATATTTACCATTTTAAAATTAATTGAAATATATTTAATAAATTAAATTAATTATTTTACATTAATAACATTTTTTATTAAATTAATTAAATTAAATAAATTAATATTATTAATTTAATTTAATTTCATTATAAAAAATATGTACATTAAACTAATTACTTTTTTTAATTAAATTAAATTAATTACAATTTTTATTATATTTACATTTATTAAATAGATATTATTTTATTAAATTAAATTAATGACAATTTTTAAATGTCTTTTAATTAAATTATTTAAAAAAAATTATTTACAATAAACTAAATAACATTTTTAACAAAAAATTCAACTTACCTATACTTACGATGTAATGCCATGCGTTGTAATAGCATCTGCGATGTAATGCCATGCATTGTAATGACATCCGTTGTAATGGATCCCGCGTTGTAAAATCTGCGTTGTAACGGAATGCGTTGTAATACAACGCGTTGTACTGACACCAGTTGTACTAACCCCAGCTCACCTCCTTGGTAGCTTGGCACGAGCAGTCAGGCTCATCCCTGAGGCAATGTGTAAAGCGTTTGGGTAACACACACACACAGCAGCAACACACTAGGCACACCACAAAAGAAAGTACACACAAGCTTATATAAAAAAAATAGCATTTGCATTATCATAAACACAGTAGATCGTAATCACACATATACACTGTGCCAACTGCCACTAGGCAGTATTCACAGGGGATTATATACAACACAGTTCCAATCGGCCCCTGTGAGAACCACCACAAACCGCAAAGAGCAAATGTAAAACACAACCAGTAATTACTGGTACCAAAATGACCTCAGCATTATCACATTAGCTGAGGTCATTAGCATTAGACACCATCCTAAAATATTATAGCATGACATTAGGCATAAACACATTGGGCCCAAACCTCATTACCATAAGCACATTACTCAATAGGTATCACCTTGAGGCAATACCAGTAGGCATAAATCACATTAGCCTAAAGCACAGTAGGACCCTAGGTCAACTGGCCACTAAAGGGGGCCCTAATGCCCTCTGTCCAGAAAGTCAGGGTGTAGCTGCCAGGGCAGCGAAAGTACTGTGCAAATGCGCTGGGGGGTGGGGCGCAACTTACCCCCTGTCTTCTCACCAACAAAATGCCCCAAACATTGCAGCTGCCCACTGTCCGGCGGGACAGCTGTGAGAATGAGCGCTGGCACTGCCATGCCTCCTGAGCCTCCACTAGTTCCTCTGGGGTGCCCACTGGGACCCTACAAAACAAATGGCCCCCAGAATTGCAGCTTCCCGCTCTCTCACTGTGCAGCTGATGTGAAATAAGCAAGGGCACTAACAGTGCCTTAAAAGCCCCACTTGGGTACTCAGGGATCCAAAATCTGTCCCAACAACAACATTGCCACTAACAACGTAGCTGCCTGTTTTCCTGTGGGGCAGCTGCAGGAAACTGTAGCCTCGGCAACCAGCATGCCTGACGCATGCAAACCCTGCTCCACACACAGCCCTCCGCTCATCACTCCATGGGGCTGGGCAGTTGAAGTCACACCTGTCCGCTGTGCAGATGGCCTGGCTCCCATAATCCTGAGCAGGAGGCAGCAAATGGCGGTGCTCTGGTCCAGCCCTTCGGGTTGAGTAGACTTGGGACGCCGTTCCTCTCCTACGAGCAGATGATGGGCACTCCAGACTTCTTCTCTGTAGATACGGGGCACACACCAGCTCCAGGAATCCCCACTCAGGCCTGCCCAAACTTCTGGACTCTGGCCCCACCCACAGTCAGACACGACCGCCTGGCTTCCAGGTCAGGCCAAGTATTCCACCGTGGCGCCTCCTCTCTTGGTGGTGCAATGTGGGGTGGGCATCACTGCTGGGTCGGCTCCCACAACAGAGCATGCAGATGCGAGTTGGGCTCCTACTCTTAAAATTAAACACCAGTGCGGGGTGAGCACCCGCTTCCTTGGCAAAGCGTGAGGTGGGCTCCCACCTTACTGGTACAATGCAGGGTAGGCACCCATATTAAAAGCACACAATCATGCGGGGTGGACTCCCGCTCTGCCACCAGCAGGATGAGGGAGTGCCCACGCCGGGATTTCCCCAGCAATCTTCATCGCAACACGCTGCACGATGCCATCTCCTCGCTTCCTGGCAATAAAAAGGTCAATCGCTCACGAGGGGCTAAAATGCCTCGACGTCCAAAGGGCACAGCTGGGCCCAGGCAGGCCTGAACACAGGGCCCTCCAGCAGGGAGGCAGAACCTTGTGGCGGTTCCTCCTCGAGCTCAGCAGCAGCAAGTCCCCCAGTAAGCACCGGAACAGCTCCACATATGGGATCACAACTCATCTATTTATATTACATTTCTGCTCCCCAAGCCCTCTGCCCTCAACTGCCCTGGCAGAGGGCTTGGGGGAACCAGTCCTAACTGGTTCTGGGGAGTGTGGAGCACTTGATGTACAGTGCTCACACCCTCCTTTGTGAGATGGGGGCTCTGCAATCAGACACACCACAGGGGGGGCGGAGCCAGCATTCATAAAGACAGGCTCAGGCCTATTCAGGGCCAGGGATTTACTCCACCCACTACTCCAAATGCAGATGCCCTATTCAGCCTAGCAATGAGTCAACCTGCCCCTCCTGGAGCCACACACACCTCAACAGCCCCTGCCACTCCAAAACTAGAACTGCAATCCACATCAGGCAGATGTGACACATAGCACACAGAAATGTCAACTTTTAAAAGAGGCATTTATTATTTCTATTCCAACCATACCAAACTTGACCACGCTGCTCCTCTCATATCAGGAATTTCCACTGAAACACTTAAGAGGGAATCCCCAATGCATTCCTATGGGAGGCCAGCCTCACAGTAGTGCGAAACCAGAATGGCTGTTTGTTGCTACCAGTTCATGTCATACACTTAAGGTACACGTCCTACCTTTTACCTACAATGCACCCTGCCCATAGGGATAGCTAGGACCTACCTTAGGGGTGACTGACATGCAGTAAAAGGGGGTCACAGGCATGGCACGCACTTTAGGTGCCATGTCACCGCGGCTGTAACACTCCGTGCACAGGCCCTGCAATGGCGGAGGCCTGAGACATGTTTGCAAAGCTACTTTGGTGGGTGGTGCAATCAGCGTTGCAAGCCCACCAGTAGCATTTAATTTACCAGCCCTGGGTATAAGAGATACCACTTTACAAAGGGACTGACAGGTAATTTAAATAAGCCAAACAGATGTAGACCAATTTTACCATGTTTATCACAGAAAGCTCACACACTTTACACTGGACAGCAGTGCTAAAGTGCCCAGAGTCCTAGAATCACCAACACCATGCCAGAAAAAAGGCTAGGAGAAAAGCAAAAAGTCCAGGGATGACCCTGCAAATAGGGACAAGTCCGACAGTTGCCAATTTAGAGTCATTGCAGCATATGTCTCTCCCTTTTTATAAACACTGTCCCTATGAGCCCATGGGGGTGTTTTCAATTGCTTTTCAGCTTTCCGATTTCCTCCCTGAGATCTTCTACTGAATTTATAAATTTCTTTTCTACAGTATGTAAAGCACAGGTTAAATTGTGTCTATGCACATATGCAGTATCTGTAGATGATGTAGGATGTAGGCCTGGGCGGTGAACTCCGCTCAGTTTGCAGAGTTTGCAGAGTATTCTGCACTTCCCGCTCCGTGGAGCTTGCGGAGTGTAGAAAACTCTGCTTCGCGTAGTGCAGCAGAGGTTTTTACCCATTCGCGCTTGTGAGCACGAGCTGCCACTCAGGTAGAAAATCTACCTGAGCGGCAGGAAGACCAGCGCAGAACTCCACAGAGCAAATCTCCTCGAACTACGCCCAGGCCTGTTAGGATCAAATAATTTTCCCATTATTTCAGCATCTCGTGCATCAGGAATTATCTTAAATTTTTCTTTACCTGGAATTCTGAGAAAATCACATCAAAATTAGAATTATAATAATGAAGTTGTCCAATTAAACAGACTTGTTAATACACCACAAGATATACCATATGTTAAAGAAAGGTGATGGTATGTCACCCCTTCAGACACAGAAGTAGCTAATTGCATGCACACATAACAATCTGTCGCATCCATAGTGCTTACATATTCATAAAGCAAATTAGTAAACACATTTAAAGAAATGCTTTATTTTAACAATCATGATGTAAATCATCACTAATGAGATCTTTAGTTATCACTACTCCTTCTTACGTTTTAGTCACTTCGGTAGTTGTAGATACATGCAAATTAGTATTTTTATATAAATAAACATGATGGGGTAGATTAAGCATTAATAACAATAAAACAAGAATGAAAACAAAAGCAGTTAAGAAGCAAGCACACATACGCTTATATTTTGGTGAAACTAGATTTCTATTTTCCATCTCAGTATTAGAGCCATTCATTTTTTTTTTACTTTTTTTTTATAAACTTCATCTATAGCAATAGGCTTTGTGTGGTAGCTTTTGATTAGCGTTTGGTCACACCTTTTTCCCTCTGTTTCTCTTCTGGCCTTTTTGTTCCTTGTTTCTCCTTTTTCACAACTGTTTTTTCATGACGGTTCGTCTGAGTCTCAATTCTTTTAGCAAAACATACATAACTCTTTTTCCCCAGTCGTTTGCATCAGCTACATATGTCCACTCTGGAGCTGCATATCTTTGAGTTGATGTCCATGCTCTTTTTGTTTTGCGGACTGTAGGTTCTTCTCCGTCTGTGTCACTTTGCTCAGATTTCCAAGAGACTTCTTCCCTCAGTCAATACGTGTCAACAATCATTCAGATTTTTGAGGCAAATGGCCTCCTTTTTGCACTCGTTTTTCAGGTACACTGTTTACAGGGTTTCAGTCAATATTTCTCTTAGTTAGATCCCCTTCACTTTGACCCTCAACACCAACTGGGATCAACTCTCTTAGACTCTCATTTAAAACAGTGTCTTGAGACACAGTAGCTGGCACCCTCTCTACTCTGTGCTCAGTCTGAACTGGACTTTTTTCTGTTACCCACCGGTTCAACCACTACAGACACTACACTTTCAAGAGCACATGATATTCGACAAGTGTAGGCTACATGCACGCAATTAGGTAGACCACCACAATTAACAGCAGTTGTGGTTACAAAAATCACTTGATAAGGCCAACGGCGATGAGATTCCAAACAGAATTTTTGCTTCTTAACAAATTGTGCCATTGATCCTGCTGAATGGTAGTTGCGACTTCTCCAACCTGGTGAGACACAGAATGTACCACATCATCCAACTCTTTACAATAATTGAGTACAAAGTCATCAGAAATATGCACAAGCTGATGTGCTAGGACCATAGGCTGCCTCAAAGCCCTCTGGAAAATTATCTTGTGAGGGGACAATCCAGTTGTTCTGGCTGGGATGCTTCAGAAACTCATCAACACCAAAGGCCATTTCAGGGAGGTGGACCCACATACCTTTGCTAATCTGGGTTTGAGCATTCCGTTCATGTATTCCATCACCAGACACCTCTGTACGGTATGCACAGTGTAGCCTTCGCTCAATTTGTAGTGCAGCACAGAGTATGTGTATCACTTCATTATTAAAGGGAATTCCTCTATCTGATTCCGATGAGACTGAAAACTGAATCAAGGCATTTGCTTTCTGGGAAGCAGTTTAGCCACAGTTAAGCTGTCATTTCATCTTGTGGGGTAAGCCTCAACCCATCGAGAAACAAACACACAATCACAAGGACATATATCAATCCATTACAAGTGGCACCTCAATAAGGTCAAGCAGCATGTGGGTAAAGGGACCTCCTGATTTTCCATTATGACTCATACTGACCACTGTCTTTCTTCCTGCAGTTTGGTTGTACCATGTTTGACGAAAGAGGCAATACCTGCATGCATAAGTCCATGGCAAATCCTTGCCAATAGTGACAGTAGGCTATTTGGCAACACAGGTCTCCCAAACCTCATCTTCCTGTCTACGGTTACATCCCATTTTAATCCACCCTTCTCTTTCTGCTTGTGGTGCTGAAACTTGTAATTCTCTGATTTCTTTCTAAGTTTCAACAACTAAAAACATCAATCTGCATTCCATGTCATCACACTGTTCTTTCAAAAATTCTCCATTGAATGCGTAAGAACTTAGGGGCAATAACTTGCAGTCTCATAAGCATATTGATTGCCAACTGTGACACAATCATGTACAGTTTGGTGGGCAGAACACTTTACCACCGCAATCTGAGCAGGCAGTTGTCATCAATAGGTTTTTTACACACTCTCTGTTTCGGATAGGTGAACCCGAAGAGGTTACAAAACCCACGTTGAGATCACAAATGCCCAAAATCATACACCACCCCGAAACCATATTTACTATCTGTGAATATGGTTACTCCTATTTGTTCAGTAATGCTGCAAGACCTGGTAAGTGCGATCAATTCAGCCACCTGTGCTGAATACACTCCTTTCAACCATGATGCTTCACCACACCAACTACAGTGCAAATCGCATATGCAGCTCACAAGGTACCTCCTGAATCTCTCAAGCATGATCCATCCACAAACAGTACATGGTCTGACTTTTGTGGTAAATAAATAATTAATTACCGGTACTATTTTTCTATGCATTAACTGAAACAGATAGCTCAATAAAATAAGAGGCAGGATCCGTGGTATCTGAGTCGAATAGGCTTTAATCAGATGGCTCGAGCCAATGGACCATCGGGTTCCATCACCTGCAAAGGTTCAGGAAGGGACAGACACAAGGAAAGGGGAATGGCAGCTGCAGCATCTCATTAACATCATACAGTATATATAGTAAAACAGTACAATTGCATTGCATACAGTAGGCGTAACAAGTGACAAACGAAAGATAAGGACACATGAGCGTGAAAAGAAGGCGTGCACAGAGCGTGCACGAAGACATGTGATGTAAACGTCACAGAAGTGTCATAAATGGGTGGATACATGGAGGGGGCTACCTGGGCAGCTGAAACCTTTAACCTACTGGTGCGCGCAAACGGGCCATGACGTGTAACTGGGGAGAGCTGGGGCTCTGACTTCTGGCACTAGAAGAGGAGACTAAAGTCTGGGATGTCAGGACGACATGTACCTATAGCATATCTGATATCTTGTGTTTGGAGAACATGTTGCTTGAATCTAAAAGTCATCAGGGCAAAGGCTACTTGACACTAAGGCTAGTGCATGCATATATTGCTTAGTGTATTGCGTGTGCTATGAATCTTCTATGGATACTAATTCAGTAATTCTCTTGCATGGAGACAGAGAGACTAGACTATAGCTGAAAATGTTTATGCGGTTCGTTAGCTTAGGAATGTGAAGCCGGGGAGCTGAACTGATAACTAGGGCATAACATATTCTTGGCAGACAGGCAGGCAGGCCAGGCCGGGCACCGTGCTGCTTGGCAGGAAGTAAGTGAAGGGTCAGGGATGCGGGAGGGGCTGCATCGCTCCTCGGAGTGGTTTCAGGAGACTTGAGACTCGAATCTGGTGTCCGGGCCCTTTGAGGCCGAGAAACAGGGACAACTCGATGAATTAACGTGCACAATGTAAAGACGTTGGCAACATAGGCCTAATACTCGTTGCTTTCACGAGGGACTGGATAACTGGCATACTAACGTTGGACACAACTATAATCGTGTCTTTATTCGGTCAAGGGGGTAAATATGCATAGCGATCATGCACATATAGCATATAATGGGGAACACGTAGGGACATATGACAGGGCAAAATTCAATTTTCCTCATTCCCTCCTTGTTCCCTACTTGTTCCTTCAGGAAACATCAATATTCATGATACCATCTATCTGTTCATACAGCATCATTTGCTCGTCTCGAATCTTCTTGGAATGGGACTTAGGACTTGGAATACAAGAGGTAGCGCACAAGCCGCAAATCGCAGGGCCACATTGTAAACATAGACAACAACTGAATATGATCATTACTACTATTCCTAGGAATGATAGTACTTTCCATCCCCAAGCAGATATTATACTCCAGAGCCAACCGGACCATGTCCAGGTGCCTGGATTCTGGTGCAACTGATGGGCTATCTTGTGAAGTCTGGTTATAGCTGAATAAACAGACGGTGCGTTATTAGGAATGAAAATGCAACAACTAGATCCGATTACTCTACAAGCTCCGCCCCTATCGGCCAGTATGACGTCAAGAACAAGGCGGTTCTGAAGAACGACAAATCTCATAGCAGATTGCTCTTCTGTTAAGTTACCTAGAGCGGAAGTAGTCTCATTCACTACTGCTTCAAGGGTTCTGGTTAACCTACGTATTAACTTACTATTCTGGATAGGTCCTATGAAGAAAAAGAAACCTTTATTGAAGTCTGTATACTGTTCTAAGGCAGTTTCAGTTTGATCGACAATTGGGGACTCGATCTCCCTTCTATGTCTGACGTGTACTAGATGTGTATTTCGATGATAATCGGATGGGGCTAGGAAAACTGGTGGCAGTAGGAAGGCAATGTAACATGTTCCATCCCAATCTAGGGGCAGACGTACATATGCGGTCTGACCACATACAAAATATGAATGACGTGAGGCTTTGAAATTAGATTTCCCACTGTCACTGTACTTGACCACAGTATTACAATCACTGTGTCCTAGATGTACCGAACCATTCTTTCTAACACATAATTCGCCTTTCACTGGGAGAACTGTAATAGCAGGCAAATCTGGAGTAGTCTCGGACTGAACATTCAAAACCATGAAATTGGAGGAATAATTACCTAGATCATATACTTCATTTTCTAGATCTAACCCTGTCCTATGGGAAAGACCTTCCTTGTCTGGGAAACATGTTCTATTCAGAAGGGACTTATCGTCTAAGGATGATGTTATCGTAAACCATGCTCCACACGAACCATTGTGTGAAAACGGATAGGGAAAGAGTGGCAGAACTCCCTTCGGTGTCTGGAAAGGGGGGAGTCGACCACATACCCAACAATTAGTGGCATTGCTAGTCTGGTGTGAATAGTGTAACATTCGGATAAAAGTATTGTTGCGCATGGCAAGTCGATAGGATAACTCGTGAGGAGGTAGTTCACTAAAAGTGTGCTCTACTGTATTATTAGAGGAAAGATGTACATGTGAATCAAGAGGAGGAAAAAATACATGTAAAACGTAACTTATACATGTGAACGTAAGACTCAGAAATAACATAAACAATAAAGTAATAACGCATCTGCTGCGCAGATTCTTACAATAACGTATTTTCTTGGAGTTTCGTCTAACTCTCTCACTATGGGGGTCTATCTCATACATGTCAGGAACCTGTCTAACCGCTTCACCCGAGAGGGACTTAAACAATTAAACTGTCTGACTTGCTAGACCTTAACTTGATTTTATACTCCTGCTGCGGAGTTTTCTCTAACAGGGGAAGTTTAGAGTCAGTATCGGGGCAGTCCTTGAAAAAAGTCTTTGGACGGAGTCCATGAAAACGCTTGATGTGGCTGGAGTGCAGCCACCCTTTTCTTCCTTCTAGCTTTACGGCGGTCCTTGTGGTCATCAGAACAAGTTTCGGCTCCTTCCAGCGGGGCTCCAGCGGACTTGAACGATCGAAATTCCTCACTAGAACGAGGTCGCCTGGAATGACCTCGTGCGGTTTCACTTGGGTGTTGTCTGGAAAAGCAGCCGCGACCTGTGAACGACAAGAGAGTAGTGCAGACATCAAGGAAGCTAGTTAATCTGTCAGCATATTACTGTCAACATCGGTAATTTTACGTGGCATAGGTGTACCCCACATGTTCGGGGGACGACCGAATACGACCTCGAAAGGTGACAGACCTGAACGGGAGTGAGCGACCATTCTCATGTAAAAAAGGGCGACTGGCAGGGCTACCATCCAATCTACGCCTTTTTCTGCGCAAACTTTTGCAATGCGGATTTTCAGAGTTTGATTATGTCTCTCGACGAAGCCAGCTGCCTCGGGATGTCGCACACAGTGGAACTTCCACTGGTACCCTAACAGAAGGGATACTTGTTTCATGAGTTCGGATGAGAATGGCTGACCGTTGTCTGAATACACGACCCTGGGCAAACCATAGCGTGGGAAAAACTCACGAACCAACTGCCTGGCAGTGGTCGCGGCAGTGTAATCTGGAACTGGATAAGCTTCGGTCCATCTGGACAAAGCGCATACAACTACGAGGACATACTTGAAACCTCGACATCGATCCATCTGAATATAATCCATCTGGAGGACTTCAAAAGGGTGGTCAGGAGGATGGAATCCACCTTGTTCCACCGGAACACCTTTACCTGGATTGAACTGACAACAGATCATGCAGGTACGCACTTTCTGCTTGGCTGCTGCTCGTAAATGCTTGTTAAACCAAAGGTTCTGGATGCTGTCTAACATGGCTTTTTCTCCTAAGTGTGCTGGACTATGTGCGGTGTTAATAATGACTTGAACCATAGAGTCGGGGAGAAACCATGTGGCTTTTCCCTTCGTCAACCATCCCTGATCTGTCTGGACCCCTCCTTGTTCGGACCATTTCTTGATTTCGTCTGGGGTAGCATGTGACTGTATGTCTAGTACGTCTTGTGTAGGGTCCTTAACTGTCATACAAGTCGTCTGATCTGGAACATCTGTCTTTGTCATGTTAACTGGAATGACTGGAGTCTGAGCTGTAAGCTTGGCTGTTCGATCTGCTAGATCGTTACCCTGGGAAATGGTGTCAGTGGCTTTCGTATGTGCTTTGCACTTCATAATGGCAATGGCTGTCGGTAAATGTATTGCTTCTAAAAGAGCTTGAATGAGGGGGCCATGCTGAATCTTGGCTCCATGTGAGGTCATGAAACCTCTTTCTTGCCAGAGTACTCCAAAGTCGTGAACGACTCCGAATGCATAACGTGAATCTGTATATATGTTTACTTTCAGGTTCTTAGCTCGTATGCAGGCTTGGGTCAGAGCGATAAGCTCTGCTGCTTGAGCAGACAGGGTGTCAATACGATGTGTTTCTATAACATTAGTTTCAGTAGTCACTGCATACGCGGCTACTAACTCTCCTGTACTTGTTCTCATACATGAACCATCCACATAAAGTGTCAGTTCTGGATCAGGTAATGCAATGTCCGTCAAGTCTTGTCTTGGCTTTGTCATGGTGTTGATAACTTCCACACAGTCATGTGTGGCAGGGTTTGAAACAGTCGAGGGTAACAATGTAGCAGGATTTAAAATGTTGCAGCGTCTGATGTCTATATGTGGCTGAAACAGTGTCAGTTCATATCCTGTTAAACGTGCAATTGTCAGGTGCTGAGTCTGTGTTCGGTTTAAAAGAACTTCCACGGAGTGTGGAACTTGTACTGTCAGGGAGTGTCCTAACACTATGGAATCACTTTGTCTGATAGCTAGAGCTGTGGCTGCAACTGACTTGAGGCACGCAGGCAGAGCCTGGGCTACTGGATCTAATGTGCTAGAAAAATAAGCACAAGGCTTGTGTTGTCCTGCTTGATCTTGCGTGAGAACAGATAATGCTGTACCATCACGTTCAGTAACAAAAAGTGTAAAAGGCTTACTGTAGTTTGGTGTCGCTAACACAGGCGCATTACATAAAGCTTTCTTTAACTCATTGAAAACAAGTGTATGTTCCTGGGTCCAAGGGAGGACAGTCGATGTGGCTGCCTCCTGTGTCGGTAACTGTATCAGTGGTTTGGCTAGATATGCGTACTGAGGAATCCATTGTCTGCAGTAAGAAGTGAGGCCGATGAAAGCTCGTACCTCCTTCTGTGTCTTGGGCTGTGGAAGATGTGCTATTAACTGGATACGGTCTGGTGTCAACTGTCTACCCCTCTTGGACAGTAAGTGTCCAAGGTATACCACTTGCTGGACACAGAATTGCAGTTTGGAAGGGGACACCTTGTGCCCCATGTCTGCCAGGAAATACAAGACTGTCAGTGACGCACGTTCGCAGTCACGTTCTGTACGGGCTGTGATCAATAGATCATCGACATACTGGAGCAGGGCAGTGTCAGTTGGCATGTGAATACTGTCTAGCTGTCTTTTAAGTGCTTGACTGTAAATACTAGGACTTTCTGTGAAACCTTGAGGTGCTCGTGTGAATTTATAGCTTCTTCCATTTAAACAGAATCCGAAAAGAAACTGGCTGTCTGGATGAATGGGGACACTAAAGAATGCGTTCTTGAGATCAATAACAGTAAAGAACGTAGCTTCAGAATCAATGGCCGTCAATAGGGAAGAGATATCTGGAACCACTGGGTACTGGGGTATGATACATTTATTAAGTTCTCGAAGGTCAATCACCAATCGATAAACTGGAGGTGCATTTGGATCAGTACGTTTAAGAATCGGAATGATAGGAGAATTACATACATTGGAGTCAGTTTCTACAACTACTCCTTGAGCGATGAGCTCGTCAATTATTTTCGATAAGGCTGCTACAGCCTCAGGGGGTAACTTGTACTGTCGGATTCGTGGTAATACAACACCTGGTTTCAGAGTAACACGATATGGTGTAATGTGCATACAACCTACATCAGTTGGACCTTGCGCCCATAAATGCTGTGGTACATTCAGTAATCTTGGATCAAAATCACCTAACACATAATGACCTTTAAAATCTCGTAAAAACAATCTCACTCCTTCCGGAGAGCAGCATATTACGGCACCTAACTCTTTCAATGTTTTAATACCCAGTAAATTTTCAGGACAGGATTTCGTAAGCAACAAGTCTGTAGTTCGGGACAATGGACCAACTTCTAGGGAAACTGGTTTCGATATTTCATTAACAATAGGCTTTCCTGAAAATCCCAGGGAAACATTTCTTGAGCCTGAGAGTGGAGCCCCTGGAACCTCGTCATGACTGATGGTAGTCCTACTTGCCCCTGTATCAATCAGAAATTTTCTGTCTTTCCCTAATACTTGACTGTGTACATAGGGACCCTCTTGATCTACAGGAACCTCGATGAGAGGCAAGCCAACCCTCCCTCTCTAGGCTGTTTCATGAATACTGCTGATATTCTGGAGAATCTGACTGTGCGTACTGGTACATCTGTTGTGTAACGTGTTGTGTGGCAGCTATAGGCTGCGGTACTGTAACTGTCTGTTGTGCGTTCTGCGGTGGTTGCGTATTTTGCGGAACATGTTCCTGTCTAGGAGGACGCGGTCTCTCTTTCGTCTTACCTGTAGCTATGTTATGTTTCAGAACTGCACATTCGTTTATGTAATGACCTGGCTGTTTACAGTAATTGCATGTCCCTTTAACGGGAGCTGCAGAATGACTAGTTTGATTCGTACCCCTCTTCTGACTATCTGATGGAACAGACTGTGCAACTAGTACTTTCATTTTCGTATCTTTCATACGTCTCCTTTCGTGTTCTTGCTCTTCCCTAATTCGGTTCTGGTGATACTGTAACATCTGTAGCATTTGGGACGGAGTATTAGCTTGCCATGTACTCTCGACTTTTAATACTCGATTTTTAACTTGTGGTAAAGAATTCTCAACTAGTTTGGTAACAAAAAGATGTGGATATGACTCACTACTTGTTTTCAGACCGCTATTAATAATGAAACATTTCTCAAATCTGGAATAAAAATCACTAGTGTCTTCGTCCTGGTTCTGTTTACAGGCTGAGATGGCGTCCCAGTCTTCCTTTTTCGTGGCTAGTAATCTTGGCAAGACTTGTATTAACAGTTCGGGCAATTCTTTGGCTTTATCCCCAAGACCAGTACCTGGGACTCGTGTGTTATCTTCGGTTTCTAACGCGGTCCAGTCTATCTTTTTCTCTCCCACCTCCCATTCTTTTTCTTTGAGTTTTTCATATATGCCCGCAGGCAACAGGACCTTTAACATTTTGATGATATCAGGATACGTGTATTCTCCCATACGGAGCATGTCTTTTAATTCACGGTGGAACCCTGCTGGATCTTTATCGTGACAGGGCACTAACTTTTTCATTTCTAGTAGCTCTATTTTCGTTATAGGGGTGTAAACAAATACTCGTTCGAGCTCACCCCCCGTTCCCTTAACAGGATGCACTTCTCGCAACGGATTCTGTCTATCTATGTAGAATGGGGGTGAAACAGGAACAAAATGCGGAGTCAGGAACGTTCTGTATTTGTGGCGCTGTTCTAGAATGACGTTAATTAAATCGGTACCTAGACCTCTCCATCTGTTTAGGAGTAACTCGTTCAGTACATTATATAAGGGACCTGGATCAGAATGCTGACTCTCGTACAGTGTAATGAGGTGCTGGATCATGTACATACCCACCAGTCGCTGCTCGGCTGGCGGTAGTTTCAGAAACATTTGAGCCACTACTTCGTCTGGAAACGTGGTAGAATCACTAGTCCATCGAACTGCTGATCGGGCGAGTTCTTGTTCATGCATGGTACTAAGTTTACTGTAACCAGTTCGTAATTTCAGAACTTTATCGGTAGCCTGAAATGATTGTTCAAGAGAACACTGTTCTGGTACGGGAGGAGGAAAAACTTTCTTGTAGTCTAGGCGTGTGTGTCTATCGGAAGGTCTCGTCCTACCTACATACGCTATTCTGGTGGGATTCTCGTTGTCTACCTCTTCGTCTGAAGAGTCATTCTCTTTCTCTGCTATTATTCTTGCTTTCTCCCTCTCGTGTATGCCTATAATTTCTTTACGAATCTTCCTGTACATGGTTTCTATACTATTTTGTGTCTTGTGTTTTCCTTCTGCTATATTGTCACTCCATCTGGTCAGGACTCTCATCTCTTCTGGATTTTTATCAGGATGATCCTGTTCTCTTATTAAACAATTTATTAAAAATTGCAAAATCATGCCTTGAATCTCAACTTTTCTGTGTACCATAGCTTCGTGAATACTTTCTGGTTTCTCCCCTGTTCGGATGAAATGATATATTCTGTCTAGATGTTCTTTCATATTTGATATGGTAACCAAGAAGCTTGCAACTCGTCATAAGCGTATGGAATATATTATCATACTATCTTCACCTGGTACTGGATCATATCTACAATCAGATCCGCACTCATTGAAATACTTTCTGAGGGCTTCGTACGTAGTCACTTTCGGGGTACGTTGTAACGCTGCATCTCTCAGCGTCAGGCGTTTTGTTTGAGGCGGGGTGATAGGAGTACCTCCCCCTGCTCCTCCTGAACTGGAATCGTCAATTGATACTGAATGTGCGGCTACTGGTAACGTGACTGGCAAAGTAGGGGTACGTAATGTGGGTTGGTCCTGGGATACTGGCACATTAACAGGACCAACGACTGGAGGCACAGTAATTACATTATTAACAGGAGGTGGAAGTTGAACTGGCGGAGGATTCGTATTAGCATATTCTGGGACAGTGTCGTCCAAATAGGAAGAAAGGAAAATTTCAGCCGCGGTCGGTTTATGACGTAGCTTAATCGGGACCAAGGGTGGCGGTAAATTACAGGGTGTTTCCGGGGTCGCCTTAGGCAGACCCTCGGCGAGAAGGGGATACATACCTTTAATAAGAGCATTCCTCTGTCTGTCTGCCTGTTCTGCTCTAACTCGTTCACCTTCTTCTAGTAATTCCCTTTCTTGGCCTTTTTCGGAGGATTCCCTACTTAATTCTGCTTTTCTGAATTCTTTCTCTGTTCTTTTATGCGATTCTTTACGCCATAATTCTATGGCGTCTTTCTGGGATTGTCTGGCTTTCTTTTTCCATATTGCCTCCTCTACTCTCATGATGCACTCGGCATCCCACGTTCCTGAAACAGGCCATCTATATTTCTCTTCAAGATGTTTGGTGTAGTCCACCCATAAATCTAGATACAGTATGGCATCTAAGCCATGCTTATGATACATGAAATGTCCAGGACTGTCCCTGGGAGGGACAGGAACTGATTCTTCGAGTAACCCTTTTCTGGTTTTTATCTGACGTAACTTCGAAAACAGCGGCATATTTGAACCGTACTTGAACTTGAACACAATACACAATGAGCACAGTGATGAAATAGCAAAACAATCACTCATACCACGACATCAAAAAACACATTAATAACAGTTCCCACAGATACTACCTAATACATTGAAAGCACAATACTTGAATTTCTTGAGAAACGGACTTACTAGAATTACTGGATGCACTGCTAAAACAGTACAGAACATACCGGTCTCCTAAAGAGACACGTCATACCGTATCCACCTAGGTGAACACGTCGGACCGGATCTGACTACCCAAACCCGTCGGACCGGGCACAAACTAATGAACCCGTCTAGATACTTTCCAGCAACGGTACTCACCGGGAAGCAAACTGAAGGCCTCGGACTGGACTGGACTGCTACGACGTCTGGTTACTGCTACGCACTACGCATGCGCCTCGGGCTTCGGAAACAGGTGGGCCTCCGGATACCTCGGACCTTGCTCTCTCGGCTTGGGCTCTGGTCGGAACAATCCGCCTTCCTCACCGCCTCGTCTGGATGCCGGACCGCAGTCTCCGTCTCCTCCGTGGGCCTGAGGGAGACTTGAAGCAGAAATATCTGCACGTGCACAGTAGGGTTCCGTCACGGCTGTAGGAGGGTCAGGGGGCCTGCGTTACATCGCCGGCGCGTGGGGAAGGGGCTCGTTCCTGTTCGGGCGCCATTTTGTGGTAAATAAATAATTAATTACCGGTACTATTTTTCTATGCATTAACTGAAACAGATAGCTCAATAAAATAAGAGGCAGGATCCGTGGTATCTGAGTCGAATAGGCTTTAATCAGATGGCTCGAGCCAATGGACCATCGGGTTCCATCACCTGCAAAGGTTCAGGAAGGGACAGACACAATGAAAGGGGAATGGCAGCTGCAGCATCTCATTAACATCATACAGTATATATAGTAAAACAGTACAATTGCATTGCATACAGTAGGCGTAACAAGTGACAAACGAAAGATAAGGACACATGAGCGTGAAAAGAAGGCGTGCACAGAGCGTGCACGAAGACATGTGATGTAAACGTCACAGAAGTGTCATAAATGGGTGGATACATGGAGGGGGCTACCTGGGCAGCTGAAACCTTTAACCTACTGGTGCGCGCAAACGGGCCATGACGTGTAAATGGGGAGAGCTGGGGCTCTGACTTCTGGCACTAGAAGAGGAGACTAAAGTCTGGGATGTCAGGACGACATGTACCTATAGCATATCTGATATCTTGTGTTTGGAGAACATGTTGCTTGAATCTAAAAGTCATCAGGGCAAAGGCTACTTGACACTAAGGCTAGTGCATGCATATATTGCTTAGTGTATTGCGTGTGCTATGAATCTTCTATGGATACTAATTCAGTAATTCTCTTGCATGGAGACAGAGAGACTAGACTATAGCTGAAAATGTTTATGCGGTTCGTTAGCTTAGGAATGTGAAGCCGGGGAGCTGAACTGATAACTAGGGCATAACATATTCTTGGCAGACAGGCAGGCAGGCCAGGCCGGGCACCGTGCTGCTTGGCAGGAAGTAAGTGAAGGGTCAGGGATGCGGGAGGGGCTGCATCGCTCCTCGGAGTGGTTTCAGGAGACTTGAGACTCGAATCTGGTGTCCGGGCCCTTTGAGGCCTAGAAACGGGGACAACTCGATGAATTAACGTGCACAATGTAAAGACGTTGGCAACATAGGCCTAATACTCGTTGCTTTCACGAGGGACTGGATAACTGGCATACTAACGTTGGACACAACTATAATCGCGTCTTTATTCGGTCAAGGGAGTAAATATGCATAGCGATCATGCACATATAGCATATAATGGGGAATACGTAGGGACATATGACAGGGCAAAATTCAGTTTTCCTCACTCTGGCAAGGGAGTATCTTGTATGTCAGGAGGCGGTTTGGTACAAATCTCAGTCACATCAAGGCAATCATCATCACAATGTCATGTCCTGGTAATGGCATCAAGGTAGCTGGATTCAAACTCATACATCTCGTCACCATTAATCTCTCTGCACCCAATATCCCCTGCTCTTTTTTTGTTAACTGACTACTCTTGAGTTGCTGTGTTCGAGTTTGTGTTAATAAAATCTCAACTGAATGTGGCACATACACTTTCAACAGTTCCATGCATTTGCGTTAGAGCTGATAGTGCAGAGCCCTTGCGCTCACTGGAAAGCACGGTCAAATTCTTGTGAAAGTTAGGCATTATCAATGAAAAACTCAGAATCCAATGCCTTTAGTAGCCAAAAATTCCGAAGAACATTTGAACGTCTTTTTGTGTACTCAGTGGATTCATCTGCAATATGGCATTGATTCAATCGTGTGACACTTTTCCGACTCCTTTTTCAATGTGGTGTCTTAAATAGAGTACTTCTCTCTTGTAAAACTTTAATTTGGCTGGTGACTCCTTGTGCCCACTCACTGTCAAGTGATTCAGTAGGGCCACAGAGTTTGAAACACATGCCTTGTTTAGTTCCTGATGCCAATAATAAATCATCAATGTACGGCACTAATACAGAGTAATTCGCCATTTCAAGTGACTCCAAATTTCTCTTTAAAATCTGATTGAAAATTGGGGATCTCTCTGTATACCATTGTGAACAATCTCGGCACTATGCAAAGAAATGGTTTCTGAACCAAAACACAAATAAATATTGGCTATTCTGATACTAGGGAATGGAGAAAAAAGTTTGACACAAGTCAATCACAAAAAATGTTCAGCTTCACATGGTATCTGATATAGAATTACAGCAGGATTTGGTACTATTGGACAACAGGGTATGGTATCACAATCTGATTCATTTTCCTCAAATCCTGAACTATTCCAAATGTTCGGATCGGTTTTCATATGCCCCTGATAGGTAAATCACATGGACTGCCCAAAATCTCTCTCAAAATTCCTTGTTCAACCAAAGTCTCGATGAATGGTGTTATTCCAGCAACAGTTTCAGGACTAAGATTATATGCTGGAGTTCTTGGGTATTCTGCATTTTGTTTCACTGTGATTTGAATTGACACCACTCCTTTCATCAATCCAATATTTTTTCCTGAAAAATCCCACCCTTCAGTCAGGACCACCTCTCTCAAAACAGGAGGTAAGTCATTCTCAGTAAGTAGGGGAAATAAACTCTTTACTTTTATCTTTTGGCTAGCCATTTTAAACACTACATCCTCATCTTTGGTATGAAATTCTATTCTTTCAGGGGTACAATAAATGGAGCAACTCATTTTGTACAATAAATCTCGTCCCAACAGATTTACTGGACTAGTGTCACATACCACAAATTTATTCATGTCCTCAAATGCTCCAATCTGTACTTGCACTGCTTCTGCCACTGGAGTTGGAATTAATTGGTTAAACACTTCTACTACTTAGATTGTTTCTCCTAAGAGGGGTAGGTTGGGAATTTCCACAGTTCTCACAGTGGAGCGGGTACCAAAAGTATCTACAAGAAATGAAATAGGTGTTCCATTTACCTTGCCATCCACATGTGGACCAAACTTATCTACCTCTAAGAATGCGCCAAGCATGCTTTTCTCCTCCCATCTCCAGCACCATCATTGGGAAGTATTTGAATCACTGTCATCCATCTGTAATAAATATTGCGAAGCAACTTGCACATTTGGATTTATTTGACTATTGGTATAAAGTCCCATATTAGTGTTGTATTTCTGTACTTGCATAGGAGATTGAGGGTATTGTGATTCTGACCGCTTACATTTAATGTTGTCTGATTCAACATATCACAGGTCAACTGTGATTGTATCAATCCATCTGCACCTGTCACAATTGCCTGTCCATTTATTTGATTAGCCAAATTGGACTTGCACTTGAGCTTCCAATACCTGAACTTGCCGCAACTGTGATAAGGGAAAGTCTTTTTCAATTAATCTATGTTTGATCCATGTCCCCTTCTTGGAGGCATCAAATTCGGCAAGGGATTTATCATCACACCCTCCATTCCAGTGGTAGTCTGACCATTTCCCAGTATCATGCCTGTAAAATCTGGATGCCAACAGATCAAATGCTGCTGAATCATAACCCTAATCTCAGGCCACAAACCATAGACAAATCAATACACAAAATGTCCCATATCTTTCTCCAACACGTTTTCAATTCCACTGTACTGTTTGAATGCCTGCTGAAATCTCTCATAATAGGCATAAACTTATTCTTTCAATTCTTGAGTGGACCTATCTAATTTTACCGAATCTGTTTCTTTTAGCAAAATCTTTCCTTTCAAGTAAATATTGACCTGATTATATTTTTTTAATCACCTCTGCTGATGGCGCACCTGTTTTTGGATCGTTAGCATATTCTATTTCTGGCTAATCAACTGCAATCTTACATTCCACCCACAAATCTGTAGAAACGAGGATTTCGAACAAAGCATTCAAATCCTTTAACAGGACCTTTGAAACCTTCACAAATCTTTCCACTTGCTTGTACCACTTGGCTGGTTTCTCTATCAACCTCGGGAAATCATTCGTAAAGGACACTATATCCTGTCTACTCCAGGGGACATACATATACCCTCCTCCTCGGACTTCGCTCATAGGGAAAGCCAAAGCATCTGCCCCATTATTTTCTTTTCCATCATTGGATAAAGAGACAGTGCCACTGAAGTATCTTACTTCTTTTTAGCCCATCTGCCTTCCCATCTTTTGATCCCTCCCCATCACTTCACTGTTGTTATTAATTCCTTAATTTGCAGTCTTTTTCCAGAGGACTTCAGACTCTCCAAATCTTTGTCACTAAAATAAAATCGATACGTTTTCTCTAAGGTTTTCAATTTTTCTACATCCACTCCATATTTCTGTGCTACCTAAGCAAATCTCTCATGGGTATTTCTCGCTTTCCAGGTTATATATTTATACAGAAATAATACTTCCTTCATCACAATATTTTGATAGTCTCTCTGGGCTAATTTTTCCCAATATCATTACTTCTAATTCCACTTTTAATTTGCTCACATTAATATTCATGCATTTATTTGCATTACTCAATGCATTCCCAGTAGGGGATATATCTCTTATCTAATCATCAAGTTCTTCTAGGAATGGCCCTATCGAAGTACTCATTTCCAATCTCTATGAATCTCCACTAATCTCTCCTGGCTTCAACAATATTCGTGAATCTGTATTCCGACTACCCATTTGTAAAATCCGCCTAGTAATCACTTGCTGTCCTCTACTTGGTGTTAAAAGAGCCTTATCTGCAATACTTATTAATGGCACCATTCCCCCTTACTCTGTAAAATTCATTCTAGTACATTTTTCTGCACTATTCTCATGAGTTTCTACCTTACTGGTGTACACATCCTTCCGTGATCTTTCACAATTTCTCTTGCTCTAGGTAAAGTATGTATTTTTCCTACAGTTTCATTTGGGACTGCTATTGTATGAACCTGTGAGACTCCTCGACCTGACCGATAAAGAGGAACATCCAGACTAAATTGAAAAATACCACTCTTTGAGCTTGTTTTCACGTTTTTAACTGCAACAGGGGGACCACCAGAATAAAATAGTTTCCGGCACCCCTTGCTGCATTTTAACTATCACCTCAGGCTCAGTTGCCTCCCCGCCCACACACCCACACTTCACCATAGGGCAGTTGGATACAAAAGATCTCCGCCAAAGTGCCCCTCTTTGAGGTGTGCCCGTCGGGGATTGCACCGCCCCCCCGACGAGGAGCAACCGCCGATGATGAAGCATGACATCCTTCGGGGTGTGTGAGGCAAATACATCCGACAAAAGGGATGCCCACAGGTGTTATATTTACACCTCTGGTCAAGCCAGTTTTTGCTTAGTCCTTCTTAGTCTTCCTCTAACTTTCCTTGTAGGAACAGTACAGCCCCCCGCTTTGTTGGTGAAGACTATTCACGGACACATGCTGTAACTGGACCTTCCACTCTTACAAGTGGTAATTAGTGTCCGTTGATCTATTGATCACCCTCCCTCCTTTTGATAAAGACATCCAGCTAGAATGGCAGTTCCTGGTAGATTGGGGAGGTGTTCTGGAGATGATCATATTGAGAATGGTGCCTTTGCAGTAGGGGTGGGCAGTGGTCTGCACTCTGCCAGCAGAGTTCATGGAGTTTTGTCCAGTCTGCACTCCTTTTGGAGTGTGGAATTCAGCAAAAACTCAGCTGACCGATGCATAGTGGAGTTTGTCGCTCATCCAGGGCCTAACTTGGATCTGCTGTGTGCTGCAGATGCTGGGAAGCAGGGGAGTGCGAATGAGCACCGGTAACAAGCTTCGGCACTGTGGACAGTGACAAGTCGCATCGGCCAGAAGATCGCCGCCACACTCCAGCCTCTACTTGTGGAGGAAAAGAAACCCACATGGCAAAGACTTGTACAAACCGTCTTATGGGGGGTTGCATGCTAAACACTTCTATAAAATCTGCCAGCCTACTCTTGTTTGAATTTATGTATCAAACTTGTTTTTAGTGAGTTTTACACAATACGTATCATAGCATATGGTGATACATACAATCGTTCCACCGTTTAACAGTTGTTTACATTTTTAACAGCCATGAGCAGGACATTTACATGAAAGAGTGTTTTAGAAAAATCTAAATAAAAGTTGAGGAAGAAACCTTCGAATTCACCAAGGAAATTATGATGTATATATTGGGGCTAGCATGGGCATGCATGAATGTATTTATCCGAATGTTTCAAGAATTATTACAAGAGTAGCCTCGGAGGGTGGGTTTATTATGTCACACTAAGCATGAAGTAGAATGCCATTGACATCAGCTGAGTCATCATTTGTGAGAATGGCACTCCTGCTTTTGAAACTGTTGCAGGGATTCTGCACATACACAGAGCTATGCGTAGGAAGATGGGAACTTGCTGTATTGGGGCTAAGCCTTCCCACCACCTCAGTGCCCACGAACCCAGGACTGACTAGCTATAGTGTCTCCCTTGCTCTCCTACACACTCATGAAGAAGCAAATGATTAGACACCCCAGAACACATCACACCTGGATCTCTCAGGAATCGCAGTAACAAGACACTCCTTTTTGCTCACTCTCTCGTACATGTCCACAATAAGAACTGACCGAAACACAAATATTGTTTAAAATGTTTATTTCAACTAACGTTGTCTAAAACGCAGTATACAAGCCACAGCAGCCAGCAGTAAAATGCACAAACCTAACACAGTTAGCATTGCTGCAAGGCCATTTATCATACAGGGAGATGTCATCATATAAAGACAGTGGATAAAGGACTATAAGGTCTAACCACTCCCCCCTTGGTAAGAAGAAGCTTTATTATATAAAAGAAGATCCCTGGGCTTTGTTAGCAGACCCCATACCTTAGTGCCTAGATGGTATATCTACATCATAGGAACCATATGGCTCTTCTCCCCAGAAAGCTCCCTCTCCAAGTGTGTGTTACCTAATAATGAATCCCATAATATCCAAGCACAAGTTTCCAGTAGCAGCATGTTTTGTCTAGGTGCTATGGACTGAATAACAAGGGACATTGTTTATCATCCTTGCTCAAAGTGTTCAGATTAAACTCCAGGATCAAGCAGTGAACGAACCAATCAGACAGTTCTCATGTTTAAAGGCATAAACAGAGTCTTGCAAAAATAAAGCCATGTAGTAACCCGCGCAAAAACAGCAACATGGTTCCCGGGCTAATGCTAACTTAGCGAGGTCGACAATGTCCCTATTGGCCACATTACAAAACCACACCAAGCAATAGTAGTGCTTTTGAAAATTAAAAGCTGATATGGGGAAGGATGGGCAGGAGTGTGAAGAGCACTGAATCCAGTTGAACCCTATTTTTTTCTTGTGTGTTACTTGTAAAGACCACTACAAGCTTCTGAGTAATGGAGTGGCACACACTAAGGCTTTCTGCTTTTGTTTCTTCATTCTTGTCAATGAAGGTGTTTTTTGACTGGGGATGATAGATCATGTTCAATCTGAGTATAGACATAGCTTGTGAGATGATTTCCAGTGATCAACACTTGAAGGATGGAAAGCAGGTATATGGGAGTAGCATGCAGCTCAGAGGGTTTCTGGTAATGACCGCTAGCGCTCCCCAATCCAACCAATCTATCACTTACTGATAGCGCCTGATGACATCAATGAATGCATAGACAATGTTTGGCCACCAATATGGGTCCAAATTAGATGAGAGAAATTACCACTGAATCATATGTGTTTTAGCTGTTTTTTCAAATTATACTGCACTGTAATTACAT
The DNA here is from genome assembly GCF_964261635.1 of Lissotriton helveticus. Taxonomy (NCBI): domain Eukaryota; kingdom Metazoa; phylum Chordata; class Amphibia; order Caudata; family Salamandridae; genus Lissotriton; species Lissotriton helveticus. The sequence continues at coordinate 1,744,799,528 of NC_136067.1, forward strand.
TGCCTAGCTAGGAGGTCTGATAAATAAGGAATGAGAGTATAGAACTGTTTGGAGATAACCAGGACACCACGTTCTTAACGCACTGTTCTACTTGTTTTTTGTATTCCCAGCTCCTCTTCTTGCAGACTACACTAACTTAGATAGGTAGTCCCCTCTGAATGGTAGCTCTTTATTTAACAGCACCGTTTAGTGTAGATACCCAACACCAACCCCCCCCCACCTTTTTTCACAGATTACACATATATAGGTCCTGAAGAATTGCCACGGTACTATTAGACCAACAGGGCAAGAAACATGTCAACCCAAAGAGAAGAAACAAACTAATCTTAATTTTAGTTTGTAAGGTACCCTTTACTTATACCTCTTTATTTTGTAATTTCATCGTTCTGATATATTCATATGCGAGAAAAAACGCACTAAACAATTTGTACTTTCCACTTAAATTCAATACAATTCGGACACTTTACACATAAAAAACAATACAATTCTACAGTACATCTATATACAATTCATATCCAATTTTTACCTACAAACAACTGATTCTCATAGGGTGTCCTTAATAACACCACAATTGGACAAAGTCACGTTTTTCAACCAACAACAAATTCATACGAAAAAATGGCTCAATGCACCACTGTAGTGTAGCTCCTATTTTCCCAATAGGCTCTGCGCATTGGAATAGTACCTACAGCAGTAAAGGCCTAGGCCAGACGTTAACTAGGTCTACTACTGTCGATGCTAGACTTAATTTTTGGGTTTGCCAGCTAAGCTCAGAGTTCGCTAGAAACTTTCTCGAATGTTCAAGGAAGGATTAACTTCCCTGATTAGACAAGAAGGGATTTAGTTTCTGACAACCATAGAACATGACAACTTTGCTCTCCCCTAATCAAGAGTCAATTTCGAGAGTCGTGTGAGCACAAGGCAATTATTTTACTCAGTCAGTACGTGCATTCTTAGTCTCATCAGAATGTAGATAAAAGGAAGAGACGGGCGTGTTCAATAAAAAGGTGTTATTTATTGATCAGTCTCTTTTCTCGTACAAGAGAAATGGATCGATATTATTGCAATACTTATAGTTAAGTAAAGTGCATACATTAAAAGCAATAGTATAAAATAATACTGTAAAAACATTGATATGGTTTCTGAGCCATATGATGTTTAAAATGATTAAAATATATTTACATACACATATACATTTGACTAAACGTAATCAACTGGTGTTTCTAAATACGCCTACCCCGTGTACCTGACCTAAGTCTAATGCGTGGGCGGGAATAGAAAGTTACAGTTTAAGTTAAGTTTGTTTTTGCCAAGTGAATAACTAAAGAATTCTCTGTGAGGGGTTATTCAGTTCTGTACCTGGAAGTTAGGATGAATGAGGAATGGTATCTCTTTCTCTGCTCTCGATATTCCAGGCTGCCTGCGAGGGCTGCCCAGAAACGCCGGTGCTGGGTCTCTCGGCTTGAGATAGCAGCGCGTCTCTCAGCGCGTCAGGAAGGCGGGGCTGCTGCCAGCGGGGTCTGCTTCTGCTCTCGGCTTCGGCAAGTATGGCTGCTCCGTCTTGTCACCACGCGTGTGTTTGCATAGGGCAAGGTCGGCAATATTTATACCTTAAAGGTGCCGAGATTGACGTAAGGATGGACATAGATACGTCAATAAAGATGTCATACGACTTGCTCGTTAGCACATTCTTTACTAAAGTTCTCTGTGAAATCAAAACAATGGCCGCACGGATTTTCCAGGTTGTCATAGGTTTGATTTGTTATGAGAACGTCGTATGCCTTATCAGGGGCTGGAGGAATGTCGCTTGTCTAATTAGATCTCAAGCGTTATGACTTAATCAGATAACACGTTCCTGTGCCGGAGTGTGACTGCGTCAGATAACGGTATCTGCATCATGGGGGTTTTCTTGCCTCATGAGCTGACTGTTAGTTAACTTGATAGTTAGTTTAACCAGAATAGGGTCAGGAATAGGGGGACTGATTCAGAACCTATAGAAATACACGACACCCACTCCACGCTAACTATGGTCATATCTACTAATCTATGCATAGTATAACATAGTACAACATACTATAGAGTATAGTGTATACCTTACCACCCCAAAATACATAAATGCATTTCGAAATTTTCAAATATACTGAAAAATTGCAGTCATATATATTGTATGCACTTAAGCTATGAATCAAATGCAAAAGTAAACACGCATTTTTATGCATTATTGCTTATCGGTATATGAGAAATACACATGAAATGGCTCTTAATATGGCTATACAGAAAGGAAGTCCGAGACCATTTCATCACATAATAAGATATTTGTGAACCTACCAGCGGGCAGCTAAAGTCTATAAAGTATCTAAAAATAGAAATTTTAGTTCTCTAGGAATAGTTTCTTACTTTAAGCAGAAGATCAGTGTCCCGGGAAAAAATATGTAGAAAAATATTTTAAGGGGCATGCTGAAAAAATTGCTGTCCGTGAACTGGAGTGAAATTGTTCATGTGACTTTATTTTTAAAGTTGAAGGCCGAATTCAGGGAACGCCGTGTGCGAGTTTACTCAAAAGTCTCTATTTCTGTTCTGGAGAGAACATCATATCATTCAGGCTTTCGAAAAAACTGTCAACAGCTTCATGGGAAAGTTCCACTAAGTCGGAAATAGGTGTAACCATGCATTCGTGCGCATGATTGTCTCCATTGACATTCTGATTCGCATTGCTGACAGAAGGTCGTACCTGTTCGATGCTGCTTTCATCTTGAACTTCACTACTCTTCAATCGCAGTGGTGAAGATTCCAGGAATGCCGTCATCAGGATTGGCAGCCTTTGAGGGCAGCACAAAGCGTGAACCTTGGTAGGAACCAACAGTGTATCTGCATCCACCGGCGCATCCGATTGTAGCGTCAGACAGGTGTCTAACACGCATTCTTCTCCGCATAGCAGACACCTTAGTACACGTAAAACACACCTTTGCCACATTGGTCGAAATGATAGAAACCAAGTCATGTTTAGGTCTCTAAGCCGGGAGAGTCCCAGGATTTTTGATATCCGGTCCCGGTATCCAATGGCTAGGATCGTATCTTCCATTGTCGCGAGAGTTTGATCTGTGACATGGGTTGCCATAACGAAAAATAAGGACTAGGAATAGGATTCCTGCAATTAGTCCTAGGATCAGGGGAAGTCCGCCAAAAATCGAATGGACGAAATCTGGAAAAATACCCAGTATGGCTTTGAATGGTGTTAATGCCATCGAAAATACTGTCTTAAATACCTTTGAGACCCCAGTGGTATCAGAAATATTTAAGATTTCGCTTAGGATTTCCGGTAAATGTACGGGGGAATTAGTTGATAATAATGTATGTATCTCTGCAGTCGTCCTTGCGACTTGTAGATCATACGTTTCTTTTGATGACGTGAGCCTTGTAGGCGTCTGAAGAAGCACTGTTTTCATTCTGCTTAAAGTGTCTATTCGAATAGAAGTAATTTTCAAACTGGGCCATGCCCTTGCCTCCCTGTCTGGAAAGGAGCTGGGGAACAAAGAACGTCCACAGCACTTGACCTTCGCCGTTGTAGTGACTAGATAAGGAGTCCCGGGCATAAGACTGCAACATCTGCGGTCTACAATAAGAATGTAACTCCCATTATAGAGTCTTTGAAAGAATGGTTCTATTTCAGTTGCAGGTGCGCCTTGCTGGTGACATGAAAGGTTGTATGAATTCCCTTCACAGGCTCCATGCAAACTAATTCTGTTACAGAGAAGCGTGCCGCTTAGTGACATAGCACAATTGTTGCCACTAAGAAACACTTTCTGTCCTTTATTACTGACACATGCATGTGAATAGGGCAGGTTCCAAGTTGTTTTAAGGTACCCCTTTCCCAATTTCTCGTACATGCCAGCCTGTATATATTTTTGGCAGTATTGAAACCTGAAGGTTGAGATTGGAATATTTATGATTCCGTGTATTATCCATTCACTGACAGGTCGTTCTGACATTGTCATTGGTAATCTTTCTAGTTTTTCAATGCTCAAGATTGTATAATCAGCACCCTTTTGCGCCATACCGATTTGTCTATCAGTAAGGTTAAAGATTTGGAATAGTGACGTTGTGTTGATTAAACGCCAAGGCACATAGCCTGAACGCAGATTTTGTAACGTCCAGCCAAGCTGTACAATGGAACGCAATTGTGACTGACCATGTTGTAATAACAGTAAGTCTTGCGATAATATATCGATTGCTGAAGACACAATGCTGTCCAATGAAAAAATTCTGGAGGACAGAGTCATTAACCCATTGTCCACTACAGAAAGTGATTTTTTCAAATTAATACGGTCAATTTCCCGTATTCTTTCTGCTGTCTCAATTTGAGTAACCTTCCAGGCCTCATTGTATGCTGCATATACAGAGGCTGCTATGAAACGCTTTTGACGCTGTTTGCGTGGTCCCATTATGAAATCACGCAAGTCAGCACCATCAGTAAGTAAAGTTAGGTGTTGCTTAATTTCAGGCAGTGTGGAAGTCTGTAGCCATTGAAGGCATAATTTGCCCACACTGTAGGTTGTTATTATCCCTGGGTGATGTCTTTGGGGATATCTAGGGTCTGGCCTGGTCATTTTAAAACCCTGTGTTTTATTCAGGAATCTATCTTGACAGTTATTTGTATCTGTGGGCCAGATCAACCATTGTTTCCAATCAGGATGTGTTCTGTTTTTGTTTAATATATGGTTTACGTCTATCTCTTCATCTGTATCAGAGTTATTGCTAAACATTGTTGGCTTTGGAATAGACGGATTATTTAAATCTTTGATTTTGGCTAAGCCAAGACAGGTGGTTTGTTGAACAGTGTCATTTAAAAATATCATTTGTTCATGGCATCATGCAGGCTCTAAATAAAGCTTCTAAACCCTGTACTTGCCATTCTTTTGTACCCCAAACACTTTTCAAATCAACATTTTTGTCCCAATAATCAAATCCAAATGTATTCATTTTTTCAAAGAATGAATCTGAATATATCAATCTTGTGTTGGTTCTCATGGTTTTCATCCCTGTCTTGTTTGACAATTTAAAATAAAATGTTTCAGCATTACTTATGTTAAAACCTGAAAAATATGAATATTTGTCATACACGGTTCTAGAGCTCCCTTTTGGAGGTGTAGCGCAATGTTCCCATTGATTATAATTTAAAACATTTCTAGGTTGTGCAGATTTATGCAAAAAATGGTTACCATAATGGTTATAGCAATACATACTATCATAATTTGTAGAACCTTGCAAATAATCATGTTTTGTAAATTTAGCAGACATTACTAAGTCAGACATCATGTTGTTAATACTCTCGAAGTCCCAATCATCAGCAAATGAGTTTGGTTTTGCAAAGTCACTCAAAGAGATCTTGATTTGGTGTGGATATTTCAGGATCTCGACCGGACCATAAATTTCATAGTCAGTGTTGTCCCAGGCTACCCCACCAGGTATAGGATTGGCTGTGAAGTTGGCTGAAGAAAGTTCTGAAGAAAGTTCTCTTTTCTCGACGTGTGAAGATGTGTGTGGTTTGAGGACCAAGTTGATGTTCTGACTTGCTGTGTCCATTTTAGCATATTTTCCCTCAATGAAGCGTCCCAAAATAAATACCATGATGAGCCAAAGTATGAGGATAAATGCACCAAAACCCACCCAAAATTCAATCCATGGAGAAACCAGATATGTTTCTTTCAGTTGTTTCAAAAGTTCCTTCGCTTTGTCTTTAAAGGATTTTGATGATGGCTGTGTCTTTGATTCACTGAAGCCGTCAGAGGAATCATCGAAGTTGATGAAGTAACCGGATGCAGTTCTGTCAATTGTTCCAATTGGTTCAGGATTTCTGTTTTTTGCATTTTCACTCGGTACTTCAGTATAGATTGGTGTGTCTCTGCTAAATGTCTTTATTTGGGTTTTCAGAGGTCTGAGTTCTATTGCATTGTTGCATAGTCCTTCTTGTTCTTCCGCAGGCGTTTCGAATGTGATGAGCCTTTTTGATAGGACCTCTGTACTGGTAGCAAACCTTGGTGTTCTGCTACTTATTGGGAGTCCACTTGGCCTACTGTTTGTTATCGGCCACATGTTGTGGTTTTACCAGGTCGATGGATACAACTCGGTTCTCCTTTTTTCCAGCAAGTGGCGGTAGTACAACTGATCTTGTCCCGTTGACAGACAAGACAGGAACTGCTTTTCTGTAAGAAGGCCCAAATTCCTTCTTTACCGCGATCTTCTCCCTGACTAGATCCCCGACTTTTGGAATCCAGACAGGTCTTGCTGGGACAGGTGGTGATTCTTCAGTGGTTGTTGGCTGTTGTTTCAACTGTATGTTGCTCAGGTCTTTTCTTGTTTTGTTTAAGTCCTGCAAAATAGCCAAACGGTCTTTGACATCAAAGGTTTTTTCTATTACCACTGAAGTCTGACTATCACGGTCAGAGATCAACATCCTAGTTCCGAATAATAATTCGTACGGACTGAATCCCTTCAGAGAATTTCTTGGCAAGTTATTTAGACTACGTTGGACACTTATTAGATGTTTGACCCACCCAGCTCCCGAACCTAATATCCTTTCCATTATAGATTGCTTTCTGCCTTGGTTTTTTCTTTACACCATCCCGTACCCTCAGGAAGGAAGTGAGAAGATTCCCGCTGGGCTGTGCTCATTCGGCCATGTTTCCCCCCCAGGCTGGATTGCCTGAGTGAAAACAATGGTCGAACGTAGCATGCTCTTAGCGTATATGCCATTTAGACTCGCAAATCTTGTATAATAGTCCGGACGTCAGCCGAGTGCTGTGGATCTACATTATAAGTGGAAACTAGCCTGTATATGTTAATCGCAAGCCATTCTTTTTACTGGTGATATTATCTGCAGTCAGATTCCACCGTATTATATTTTTTCTCTCCCCACTGCGATTTCTGTTGCAGTTTGGGCAGTTTTTTACAAACATGGTATGATGTAGGCTCATGCCTGGCCACCAGTACCGTGATTGTAAATCTTCCAGAGAATCTTTTAGTTTGAGGTGTCCAAGACCCTCACCCATATGTGCGTCTGCGATTAACAAGTGTCTCCTGTCCATGTTTGGAATCACTCTATCCCCCACTCCAGGGATTCGAGCAAAAGGGACGGAGTTTGCATCGATTATGTATGTGTAATTGAGTGGATAGTTGATCGGTAACGCTGAGCAGTCGCCTTTTGATGACGTTTTCACCGCCAGCCATGTTTCACCGTCAATGTATTTTAATGTACGCTTTTTTCGATCTACGGGAGCCGATTTAGTGGCTGCCGCTGCGGCTGTTTCAGCCAATGAATTCCCTACAACGTGAACGCCATCACGTTGATGACTCAGTGAGTGAGTCACGTGAGTCTTTGGTAGTTCTTTTTTCAAAAGAGCTACTTGTTCCCAGAGCAGTCTCTGCTTTATTGGTGCATCTGTGTCATCTTTGTAACCGTTCTGAATCCATGTCTGCAAATCGCTGTTATATGTTTTGACGCAGTAATATGAATCTGACACTATAAGTGTCGGGAATTCGCGATCCGCATTATCTAGCGCCATTTTCAATGCGATTATTTCAGTTTGTTTTTCTGAATTAGTTTCTACTGAGTGTGATTTTGTTAATAGAGGTTTTAATTTACCTCCGCGCCACACTTCTTTTGTAATCTCACATGTGGGATTGTATGCATGTTCTCCCCAAACGGAGGGTTGAGCATGTCCGTCTGTATAGATTACACAGGCGTAATGTCGTAGAGGCAGAATGTCGATTGGCAGAGGATACGTCTTTTCATATTTTAGATTTTTTAATTCTTCTAGTTCTTAAAAAATTGTCAACCAAGCTATACTTGATAATTCAAATTCATATCCTTCGTATAGAATTTTTAGATGGGCAATTCTGGATTTTTTGAAGTTGAATTTGTAACCCTCTGCAGCGAACCCAAGTATTATGGTGTTCACCTTTTTCAAGTGAGTCTCCAAGTCATCATCTGTTAAGTAAATGTCATCAACATAAGATAATGCTTCATCATCATATAGTTGTAGTAATTCTGTTACTCTCGCTGAGAATACCCCCGGGCTGTTCTTGTACCCCTGGGCTAACCGACAGAATTGTTTTTGAGTGCCATTTACTGAGAATGCAGTTAAATATCTGCTCTCCAGTGCTATGTTTTGACAAAAGAATCCGTTGGAAATGTCCAAGGTAGTTTTGTATTTTTTGCGCACTATGTTATTCATTAGTGCAGCACTGTGTGAGTTTTGCACTGCAAAGGTTTTGCAACATGTGTTAAGGTGTCGGTAATCCAAAACTAGACGGTACGAATTGTCTGGTTTGGAGACCGGAAATAAAGGATTGTTCATTTGTGAGGTGCAAGTTTCAATCACCCCCTGGTATTCTAGCTGATCTAGTATTTCATTTACTTGTTTTTTAGCTTCTTGCTTAATTGGGTACTGCCTTTGTGCAGTAGGTTGTGATTTTAACTGGATTTTGTGAGGAGGAGAATCCTCATCCCATCCTACATGATTTTTATATAAAGCAGGTGCTAAGGCCACTGCCCACTTTCTAGCAAGTGTGTATTTTTTATGAATCGGTATTTGATTCGAGAAGGCAGGCATAATTACTTCTTCGCCATGAGGGCATTCCCTGACAAACTCTGGTGGCCAGTCTTTTTCAGCTAGAAGGATGTCATAGCCTTTGGAGAGGTTATCCCAAAATAGTCCCCTTATTTTCCTAGTCTTATCTCCCTCTATACGTAATGTTATCTCGTATATCTTGTGGGGCTTGCTAACTCTGGTGTCTGCAGTTTCCACTTGAAGGTATTCATTCGTGTCCACTGTCTCCAGATGATTCATAAGGACTTTGCGAGCTATGCTCACCTCTGCTGCGCTGTCTAGCATTGTCTGAGCCCATTCTCCGTTTTTCAGTTGTGTCCTCAGTATTCTCGGCATTTTTAACTACTTTGATACTGGCTACCTTCTTTTTTGGAAATTGTAATTTCTTTTTTAGCTGAGCAGGTTCCTTGTCTTTGGACTTGGCGTGCTCTTCTGATCGTCCTCTTCTTTCCGATTTCTGCGAGGAAGTCTGAAAAGATTGAGAGGGACGTGTATCAATGTCTTGATATCTATCAGGTTTTTTAATATTATCCCTATTTCTAAGGTTATATCTATTCCCAGAGGGGTCACTCTGCGGTGACCTCTGTCTTTGGTTTGGAGATTTCTCTCTTCGCCTCGGAGACCTTCCTCTGGACTGGAATTTCTTTTCTTTAGGATTGGATTGTTTATTTCCATCCCAGTTCTTTTTTGGTGAATTATTATTATTAAAAAATATTTTTTCTGGACTTGTAGTCAGTTGCGGTTTTACTGGTATTCCACCTAGACTATCTCTGCCTAGTTCTTCATAGGATTTTTCTATGATTCTGGCAATTTCAGCTGGTTGGTCTGCTATATCTGTCTCTTTTAACCTCTGGCGGATCGCCACGTTTGCTGCTTCACCTTTTATGTTGGCTAGTAATATAGCCGAGACCTGCTTGAAGTCTTTCAGTAATTTCATACCAAGAGTTAAAGCAGGTTCTGGACCGTATTCATCTTGAATTTGTTTTAGCACATCTGGTATTACCGAAATGGATGGAACACCGTGCGTTTTTGTGTAGATGGAAGCAAAGACTGTACCCCAAGTGTCACAGTCCTCAATGTGTGGTGCGATTCCCATTGGGAGACATATAGTCAGAATCCTGTGTTTTTCCAGCGGGGTGGTGTCAGGAAACACCGCCTCTATTTGGGTGATTTTCTGTGCCAACCAGAATGGTATTTGTTCCCGTTTAGCTGGAACTTTACCTAGGCAGGATTGGATGTTCTGTGGTGTAATTTTATTTGTGTTCCCCTGGTGAGGGGTCAGCTGTGGAAGTTTAATCGCTGGCTGAATTGTTGAAGTCCGCATTACATACTGAACTAATTGTCTATGAATTTTTAGTAGTTGTTTTAGCTGTATTAACAGCTCTGCTGCAGGCATTCTTTCGATGTCTGGATGTGGTGTGTATCCGGCTAAGACCGGCCACGTTGCTCCTGGTCTTCCTAAAGGACCGAGCCTTGTAATGTGATTGTTATGTTTTAGGGCGCCATCAAATAAGAGCAAATGCTCTTGGAATTTGAGTGGTACTTCCACCTCCTCGAAAGGAGTGTATGTTTCAGGAGGTTCCTCTACTTTGTAATAGTGGAAGTACTTTGTTACAGCATTTGCTGCCGGAAAATGTATCCATGAATAGTATACCTCTGTCTGCCGATATTCGTGTGCCTCGATTACGAATATGACTGTGCCACCTCTAGGTGTCAGTCCATTTTCTATAAGTTTTAAGGTTATAGATCTCCTTTTAATGACCGGAATGAGTGTTATATTCGGGTCTGCTGCTTGCATGGTAGCATCAGCATCTGCGAGTTCAGTTGCTAATCTAACTGCCTCTCTTTCATCATCACTCTCTGCCATTTTACAGACAGGATGGTATTATGTTTGTTTGCAGATCAGGTTTCTTTATGGAACAAAGATTAGATGCACAATATTTTGGAACTGTTTATCCTTCAACGTTGACTATACCAAGAACCATACATAGGAGTTCCCTCCTGCGAGGTTTTGGAGGATATTACCTTTCACCCACTCCAGACGTCTTTGGAGTATTTGGGAAAAGGGGTCTGAGTGAGAAAGCACGACTGAGTTACTCTAAATGTCTTAGGTTAGTTTTATCGCCCTTTCCAAACGCGTTGGGCGCCATGTAGTGTAGCTCCTATTTTCCCAATAGGCTCTGCGCATTGGAATAGTACCTACAGCAGTAAAGGCCTAGGCCAGACGTTAACTAGGTCTACTACTGTCGATGCTAGACTTAATTTTTGGGTTTGCCAGCTAAGCTCAGAGTTCGCTAGAAACTTTCTCGAATGTTCAAGGAAGGATTAACTTCCCTGATTAGACAAGAAGGGATTTAGTTTCTGACAACCATAGAACATGACAACTTTGCTCTCCCCTAATCAAGAGTCAATCTCAAGAGTCGTGTGAGCACAAGGCAATTATTTTACTCAGTCAGTACGTGCATTCTTAGTCTCATCAGAATGTAGAGAAAAGGAAGAGACGGGCGTGTTCAATAAAAAGGTGTTATTTATTGATCAGTCTCTTTTCTCGTACAAGAGAAATGGATCGATATTATTGCAATACTTATAGTTAAGTAAAGTGCATACATTAAAAGCAATAGTATAAAATAATACTGTAAAAACATTGATATGGTTTCTGAGCCATATGATGTTTAAAATGATTAAAATATATTTACATACACATATACATTTGACTAAACGTACTCAACTGGTGTTTCTAAATACGCCTACCCCGTGTACCTGACCTAAGTCTAATGCGTGGGCGGGAATAGAAAGTTACAGTTTAAGTTAAGTTTGTTTTTGCCAAGTGAATAACTAAAGAATTCTCTGTGAGGGGTTATTCAGTTCTGTACCTGGAAGTTAGGATGAATGAGGAATGGTATCTCTTTCTCTGCTCTCGATATTCCAGGCTGCCTGCGAGGGCTGCCCAGAAACGCCGGTGCTGGGTCTCTCGGCTTGAGATAGCAGCGCGTCTCTCAGCGCGTCAGGAAGGCGGGGCTGCTGCCAGCGGGGTCTGCTTCTGCTCTCGGCTTCGGCAAGTATGGCTGCTCCGTCTTGTCACCACGCGCGTGTTTGCATAGGGCAAGGTCGGCAATATTTATACCTTAAAGGTGCCGAGATTGACGTAAGGATGGACATAGATACGTCAATAAAGATGTCATACGACTTGCTCGTTAGCACATTCTTTACTAAAGTTCTCTGTGAAATCAAAACAATGGCCGCACGGATTTTCCAGGTTGTCATAGGTTTGATTTGTTATGAGAACGTCGTATGCCTTATCAGGGGCTGGAGGAATGTCGCTTGTCTAATTAGATCTCAAGCGTTATGACCTAATCAGATAACACGTTCCTGTGCCGGAGTGTGACTGCGTCAGATAACGGTATCTGCATCATGGGGGTTTTCTTGCCTCATGGGCTGACTGTTAGTTAACTTGATAGTTAGTTTAACCAGAATAGGGTCAGGAATAGGGGGACTGATTCAGAACCTATAGAAATACACGACACCACGACAAAATTCATTGGTGAATGGGACAATTAATGTCCATTCTCCTAAATATGCCGACGCGTTTCAAACCCAATGACACCAATTTTCGGGTTCTTCTCAGGGCTCTGTCTCATGTGTTTGTCTGTAAAATATATATAACAAAACTTTGTTTTAGTTCTCTTGTTCTATCTAGTCACTCTCCCTTTCCCTCTTCATGTCGCTCATTTTTACCTGTTCTCCAGCTGTCGCCGGTCCACGGGGTAGTTTATGACTCTGGGGGTTTTCTATATTTTAACCTACAATACCAATGGGACATATAATCACCATTCGTAGGAATGATCAGCTTCGTAGCCCAAATGTTAGAGCCCTTCTTAGACATACCTGCATGTATCTTTCACTTTCTGTGGACACTTATTCTCTTTCTCTGTGTCTACGTTCAGGTCGTTATATCTGTGTTTTGCCGTTCACTGCCTGTAAGTCACAAATACGGATTTTACTCAACTGTATATATTTGGTGTACCCCGCTCGCGTTCATCTGGAGAGGGACATACCTGTTTATATCCCTTTGGGCGTATCGGGCACTGTGTGCTTCGCGCACCCTCTTATAATTGTTCGAACAGCTTTCTCGGCGTGGGGCCGTCATATCTCAAATTCCCTGTGTGCGGATAATTTGAAGTTTTTAAAGGGAGGTCTAATAGTTTAGTTTATTTAATTCCCAATACTATCTCCAACCTTACCTGTGCATTCATCATTCCGGTGGCTGTTTGATTCCGTCACTGAATGTGGCGGCCATCTTTGGGTGTATATTTAAACATCGCGACTGGGTGCATAGTTTAGACGTGAAACGGGGCGGCCATCTTAAAGTGTGTAATAGTGCAGAAGCTCAGTGACTTTGATAAAAAAGTAGTGGAATTACCCCCTATTACCACATCGATTCGAGGCATGATCTTACTGTTTCATATTGCTTTATAGTCTTGATACTTCAGATAGTGTGTTGAGCCCAGTCAGCGCACTGTTAAATTTTAAGATCAAATACGCTTCTTTTTGTAGCAGAGTTTTTTCACAGTCTATAAGGTTTTTAGATTGATTGATACTAAACAATACCGACCATTTAAAATCATTTTCTCCATGTTGCATTTCGATGAAATGTTCCACCATCGGCGCAGTTAGAACTTTATTCGTAATACGTGATCTATGCTGGGTTATTCGTATATTGGCTTGCTGGTTAGTTTTGCCAATATAAATTTTCGAGCAAGGGCACATGACCACGTACACAACATTGCGTGTTCGACAATTTGAAAAATCAACATGGTTCCACCTTACATTATTATGTTTGCACTCTTTCCCTTCGATCGTGCTTGCACAAGACACACAGTTCCCACACTTGTGGTGTCCTTCAATGGGTTTCATCCCCCATTGTGACAATAAGTTACTTTTTGGTTTTGGCAGAGCTACATCTGCACGCACAATTTGTTGGCCAATATTTCTGCTTTTCTCATACGCAAAAAGGGGGCGTGGCATTGGGCATTCCAAATTTTCTAGAAGATGTCAGTTTTTTAACACCATCTGCCTGAATTTATGGGTGTCTGGACCAAAGGTGGTCACGCAGACCAATCAGTCTAATTCACGTTTCTCTTTTGTCTCTAAAAGACACTCACGATGCGTGAAGCGTGCCCTCTTGTAGGAGTGTTTTAGCAATTTCTGCGGGTATCCTCTATGTTCATTTCTCCGCAGAACGCCTGTGCATGCTGTTCGTAATCAGATGTATCCGTACAATTTCTCCTTATAAGGAGTAGTTGGCCATATGGCAAATTGGCCTTTAGGTTCCTTGGGTGTGCACTCCGGTGGTGCAATATTGTGTTCTTATCTGTTTGTTTTCTTATACAGAGAAGATTTTAAGTATCCATCTTTGCAAGTAATTTCTACATCTAGGAATGTCATTTTCGTACTGCTAGATTCAATAGAAAATTTGATATCTTGATGTTTTACGTTCAGAACTTGTGGAACTCCATCAATTCGATGTGGCTCCCCTGCCACAGGAGCCACACGTCGTCGATGTAGCGTAGCCACTGTTTGATGTGCCCTTTATATGGATTGTTGTTATCTACGAATCTTCTTTCGTACTCAGCCATGTACAATACTGCCATCTCTGGGGCATAAGGGCATCCCATCGCTGTACCCTTCATTTGCATAAAGAACTGATCATTGAATCGAAAGTAGTTTTTTGTTAGAACTGCTTTTACCAGCTCGAGGATAAATTATGTTGGGACTCTATGTGATCGCTCTCGGGCATCCAAATAGAGCTCCATAACCTCTAGTGCCTCATCCTGGGGGATCTGGGTATATAAGGACGTAACGTCCATTGTTACCATTAGTTGTAAAGATGAATCAAACTGAGTTCCCTCGACTTTAACTAAAAAGTGTGTGGTGTCTCTCAGGTATGACTTGACCGTGCTGACAAAAGGTTTTAGAAAAAAGTCTACATATTTTGCTATCAGGTCTAGACATGAATCGCACCCAGAAATGATAGGTTGTCCTGGGGGTTCACTTAGATTTTTGTGAATTTTTGGGAGAAAATATAAAATTGGGGTTCTCTGGAATTTTTTCACCAAGTACTCTCCTTCTTTTGGGCCCACAAAACAGTTTTCTCTCCCTACCTTGATGATATCTGCTATTGTCCCTTGTATCTCTTTCACGGGATCATCCTTTAGCTTTCTGTACCAGACCTGATTTTCTACCAGTGAGAGAGCCTCGGCTATATATTTTTCTCTTGGCCAAAGTACTACCGCATCGCCTTTATCGGCCTGTTTTATCACAATTGTGGAATCATCTTTTAGATTTTTTGGCGCTGACCTTTGCTCTTTGCTGATATTTTGCTGGATATACAATTTATTTATTGATGACAACATTATTTGCTCAAAGGCATGAACTTGTTTTGGAATGTTATGGCTAGGTACAAAGCTAGATCTATTCCGTAGACCTGTGGTCTCATTGTCTGTATATGGTGGTTGATTAGAGAAAAACACTTTGAGTCTTATCTTGCGACAAAACTCAATTGTTTCAAGTTTAATTTGAGTAAAATCTGTATGTTGGATAGGGACAAATTTGAGCCCTAGGTTTAGTACGGACTCCTCTTCTTTCGACAATATCTTTGGGGATAGGTTTACTACAGTAGTTGGCCATCCTACGATTTGTAGTAGTTCTTTCTTGTTCGCGTCTGCCATTGTGTCTTGAACCTTGCTTTTGGCTGTTGACCTTTCTCTAAAAAATAGACCTGTTTCTTACTAGTGTTTCCTCCCGTATCTGATCCTGATGAGTCAGACGATGAGGTTTCGGAAAAGGTTTTAAATCTATTACGGGATCTTCCTTGGTAGTTATACAAGGTCCCATGTGAGTCTGACTGTGTATAGTACTCGTCCTTCAAAAAGGTGTATGCCTTCTCCAGTGTGAACGATTTAGAGTCTCTTTCGTATTGTGCGGTTTTATTGTTAATCGTATTGTCTTTAAATGCCAAAATCTCTTTCTCTATTTTCTCTAAGAGGGCTTTTGCATCTGGGACAACCTCGCTGTTTTTAATAGCTTGAGTTAATTCCTCTATTTCTTGTAGTTCCTTTGCACAGAGTCTTTGTGCTGTTTCGATTGTGTGTACCATTAAATCCCTGCTGCACTTCGTATTTATACAGCTAAATCCTTTCCTGTACTCGACATCCTCAGTGAATATCACCCCTGTAGACTTTTTCTAAAACCTTTTGTCAGCACGGTCAAGTCATACCTGAGATACACCACCGACTTTTTAGTTAAAGTCGAGGGAACTCAGTTTGATTCATCTTTACAACTAATGGTAACAATGGACGTTACGTCCTTATATACCCAGATCCCGCAGGATGAGGCACTAGAGGTTATGGAGCTCTATTTGGATGCCCGAGAGCGACCACATAGAGTCCCAACATCATTTATCCTCGAGCTGGCAAAAGTAGCTCTAACGAAAAAGTACTTTCCATTCAATGATCAGTTCTTTATGCAAACGAAGGGTACAGCGATGGGATGCCCTTCGATGGGATGCCCTTATGCCCCAGAGATGGCAGTATTGTACAAGGCTGAGTACGAAAAAAGATTTGTAGATAACAACAATCCATATAAAGGGCACATCAAACAGTGGCTACGCTACATCGACGACGTGTGGCTCCTGTGGCAGGGGAGCCACACCGAATTGATGGAGTTCCACAAGTGGCTCAACGTAAAACATCAAGATATCAAATTTTCTATTGAATCTAGCTGTACGAAAATGACATTCCTAGATGTAGAAATTACATGCAAAGATAGATTCTTAAAATCTTCTCTGTATAAGAAAACAAACTGATAAGAACACAATATTGCACCACCGGAGTGCACACCCAAGGAACCTAAAGGCCAATTTGCCATATGGCCAACTACTCCGTATAAGGAGAAATTGTACGGATACATCTGATTACGAACAGCATGCACAGGCGTTCTGCGGAGAAATGAAACATAGAGGATACCCGCAGAAATTGCTAAAACACTCCTACCAGAGGGCACGCTTCACGCCTCGTGAGTGACTTTTAGAGACAAAACAGAAACGTTAATTAGACTGATTGGTCTGCGTGACCACCTCTGGTCCAGACACCCATAAATTCAGGCAGATGGTGTTAAAAAACTGGCATCTTCTAGAAAATTTGGAATGCCCAATGCCACGCCCCCTTTTTGCGTATAATAAAAACAGAAATATTGGCCAACAAATTGTGCGTGCAGATGTAGCTCTGTCAAAACCAAAAAGTGACGTATTGTCACAATGGGGGATGAAACCCATTGAAGGACACCACAAGTGTGGGAACTGTGTGTCTTGTGCAAGCACGATCGAAGGGAAAGAGTTCCAACATAATAATGTAAGGTGGATATATGTTGATTTTTCAAATTGTCGAACACGCAATGTTGTGTAGGTGGTCATGTGCCCTTGTTCGAAAATTTATATTGGCAAAACTAACCAGCAAGCCAACATACGAATAACCCAGCATAGATCACGTATTAAGAATAAAGTTCTAACTGTGCCAATGGTGGAACATTTCATCGAAATGCAACATGGAGAAAATGATTTTAAATGGTCGGTATTGTTTAGTATCAATCAATCTAAAAACCTTACAGACAGTGAAAAAACTCTGCTACAAAAAGAAGCGTATTTAATCTTAAAATTTAACAGTGCGCTGACTGGGCTCAACACACTGTCTGAAGTATCAAGACTATAAAGCAATATGAAACAGTAAGATCATGCCTCGAATCGATGTGGTAATAGGGGCTAATTCCACTACTTTTTTATCAAAGTCACTAAGCTTCTGCACTATTACACACTTTAAGATGGCCGCCCCGTTTCACGTCTAAACTATGCACCCAGTCGCGATGTTTAAATATACACCCAAAGATGGCCGCCACATTCAGTGACGGAATCAAACAGCCACCGGAATGATGAATGCACAGGTAAGGTGGGAGATAGTATTGGGAATTAAATAAACTAAACTATTAGACCTCCGTTGAAAACTTCAAATTATCCGCACACAGGGAATTTGAGATACGACGGCCCCACGCCGAGAAAGCTGTTCGAACAATTGTAAGCAGTGCGCGAAGCACACAGCGCCCGATATGCCCAAAAGGATATAAACAGGTATGTCCCTCTCCAGATGAACGCGAGCGGGGTACACCAACTATATACAGTTGAGTAAAATCCTTATTTGTGACTTACAGGCAGTGAAAGGCAAAACACAGATATAACGACCTGAACGTAGACACAGAGAAAGAGAATAAGTGTCCACAGAAAGTGCAAGGTACATGCAGGTATGTCTAAGAAGGGCTCTAACATTTGGGCTACGAAGCTGATGATTCCTACGAATGGTGATTTTATGTCCCATTGGTATTTTAGGTTAAAATATAGAAGACCCCCAGAGTCATAAACTACCCTGTGGACCGGCGACAGCTGGAGAACAGGTAAAAATGAGCGACATGAAGAGGGAAAGGGAGAGTGACTAGATAGAACAAGAGAACTAAAACAAAGTTTTGTTATATATATTTTACAGACAAACACATGAGACAGAGCCCTGAGGAGAACCCGAAAATTGGTGTCATTAGGTTTGAAACGCGTCGGCATATATAGGAGAATCGACATTAATTGTCCCATTCACCAATGAATTTTGTTGTGGTGCATTGAGCCATTTTTTCGTATGAATTTGTTGTTGATTGAACCTTTAGAAAAACGTGACTTTGTCCAATTGTGGTGTTATTAAGAACACCCTATGAGAATCAGTTGTTTGTATGTAAAAATTGGATATGAATTGTATATAGATGTACTGTAGAATTGTATTGTTTTTTATGTGTAAAGTGTCCGAATTGTATTGTATTTATGTGGAAAGTACAAATTGTTTAGTGTGTTTTTTCTCGCATATGAATATATCAGAACGATGAAATTACAAAATAAAGAGGTATAAATAAAGGGTGCCTTTCAAACTAAAAGTAAGATTACTTTGTTTTTCCTCAATTTAGAGGCCAAAAAAGAAGTGTGTAGTTGGTAATCTTGTCTATTTTTACAATTATATGGTCCAACCAACTACATTTCCCAGGACCTAACTCCGTGATTTAACAAAGACCCAAAGAGAAGAGCACATTAGTAAATGAACCTCCCCCGACAGGGCCGGTGCCTCTCTTCTGCATATATCTCTTTGTATTAAGGTGGATTACCAACCAGAATAAAACGGTTCGCTTTGGAATATCCAACCTTTTTTAACTCACCCCCACAGCACTATCTACACACACACGGGCCACACACCCCCACTTCATCATACGGCAAAGGAACAAAAGATCTCCGATAAAGAGCCCCTTCGCGGGTGCCCGTTGAGCATTGCAGCGCCGGCTCAACGAGGAGCAGGTCCATATGATGAAGCATGACACCTAGCTTGCTGGGTGTGTAAGGACCCTAGTTCCGCAAAAGCGGGATCCCCGATCCCTCTACCTCCTTTCTCTCTTCCCTAACTCACCACCACTAACTAGTTGGTAGCCGAGTCTGCAACACAGAGCAACAGCTTTCTTTTTCTTTGAAAAATACGCTAGCGCTCCCCCTCATTTGCCTTCCTGGACACTTCTCTTAATGGAGTGAAGATGGGGCAGCAGGAGCAGAGATACACCGTTTGTAGTGCCAACCAGTTTTGGTGAGGATGTTGTGGTCGATGTTCGTGCCTGAGGTCTTGAAGCCATGTTTGACTGCAGATCGGCAGCTCTGTAGCATGCAAGTAAGGGCGGAACTAGCAATTTTGGGGCGGAACTGGCAAGTTTGTGCTCAGTTTAACTCAGAGGAAGAGTGGTAATATGAATCAGGTTAGAGGATGAGTTACAATTTTGAGTGGGCAAAAGGAATGGAACTCGAGTACAGTTGAGTGTCAGAGGCAATAATATGTTCATAGTTTTTACAAGGTTGTTTATTTCCTTCTGTTTGAGTGAAGAGTATGACTGTTTAGGACTGTGAAATTGTCACCCCAAGGGATCTTGTTTAGAAAAGAGCTCTTGAGCTGCACTGGATGTGGTAGATAGTATTTCTGAGAAGTAAGTGAGTTGATGAAATGAGAGAAGGTCTGGGTAAGGATGTCTATTTTCTTTGTTAGATAAGATATAGATGACAGGAGTGTAGAGAAGGGGGTCAGTGGTGTACAGGGGAGGGCCGAGGCTTATGTGGTTCTTTTGTGGTAGGTGTTGGGATGGGCTCATGGTTCAGAGGAGTCCGAAGTGGGTGGGGTGGGTGGCGTGGCGTGGATAGAAGTGGAGAGTTAAGGTGAGAGGATTTTGGAGGGTGATTGCTTCTTTTAGATGCAATAATGAGGGGGGACAGTTAATGGCACTGGACGTTGTTGGCAAGTGAATTGTGGGAGGTGTGGTGATAGAGTTAAAGGAAGGAGGTTGTTGTTTGCGCGACAGGCAGGAGGGTGTACAGACTTCTGTTGAAGGCACTGGGTATCGGGTTGGGTCTCTGCATCCTGTTGGGATGTTAGTAACCCTGGGCATCGTACTCCAATCTGCCAGCAGGGTTTGCAGATTTTTACTAACTCCACGCTCAGCTGGGAATGCAAAGTTGGTCAAAACTCTGACTCTATGGCGGAGCAGAGTATGAGCCAGCCCCCTTAACAAAAATGGTTTCATATTCCACTTACCTTGTCTTATGCCTGCCCTCCTCCTCGCTACAGTGTCTCCCTTCTTCCGTCATCCTCCTCCCTGCGCATGCACATTAGTATACGAATCCCTCTGAAAGGAAGAGGGACATTGAACAACTGGCCACACAGTTCCAGGGGTGGCTTGTATAATTTGAATTCTTCTCTTTCACTTTACCACTTTTGCAGAGTGACTTTACACTGTAGGTCCTGAAGAATGCCTTTGGGTCCCATTAGGGGACCCACGAGTGGCAGAAACATGTTGACCTTATGAACTAGGATATATCTATTGAATCCCTAATCCTCTTGCCTTTTACCTATGTCACTGTGACCTCCTAATATACTTTCAGTGGACTCAGCTAGACATTTTTAAACCTCACCTTATCACTCTTTTCTGCACTCTGCCCCACATTCAGCTGTACTTTTTATGCTTATCTACTGAGAATACCCCTCTGCTCCTCCCCTTGGGGAGTCGTAGCCCACACCTCAGTGTGAGGAGGGAACACATTTGATGAAGCATGTCACCTAACAGTGAGTGAGGGCTATTATCCTGAGGATATTCTCCCCTCCATTTCTACATAGTACTCGGTCCTCATATTTTCCCCCTCCTCCTCTCTTCTCTCTCCTCTACTCCTAATGCAAAGCCAGACATACTTCTTTGTGTATAAGATTCGCTTGAGGGATCAGTACCCTCCGGCTTTCACAGATCCCCCAAAGATCCCAAGTGTGTATATGATTAATAACACTGCATGCAGCACTTGTTGGTATTGTGTTTATGCTTGTAATCTAAGACAATAAAATCCAATTAAAAATAAAGGTGTGGTTATTAACAGTTATGACATGAGGAGAGTGCGTTGTGCAATTGTATGCTGAGGAATAAAGACGTACAATCCAGAGCTCTTTTCCATGCTGCTGAGCCTAGGAGGATGCTACATGGGCCTCCCAAAAATGAATTGCCAGTCTACAAAGGGTGAAGAACCGGGCTGTGCCTACATCTCACAAATGCAACCACATCAAGCCCACCCTGAAAGATCTCCACTGACTACCCCTAGAAGTCAGGGATTCTTTCTGCTAGATGCATCAACGTTCGATTTTGCGAGTCCTTAATTGCGAAGTGTACGATTCGCATTTAGGGACTCGCAAAATCAGATGCATGTAGGATTTGCTAAAATATTAGCAATTCCTAAATATCCCTTATCTGCGACTCGCAGAGTGCGATTCGCAAATAAAGAATGACATCTCATTGATTCCTATGGGCCAAGAGGCCCATAGGAATGAATGGGGAGGAATTCTCAATTTGCGATTACCAATTAGCTAATCGCAATTTGAGAATGCGATTTCAAGGGTGACGGGTGTCCAAAAGATACCCTGTTGCACCCCTTAAATTGACCTGGACACGGGTATTGAGCACACACATGTCCCAAGGACATGTGTGTGTGTGTGCAACATACAACTTTGAAAGATGCACTTTAGTGCATTTTTCACAGTTTTCGCTATTTACCATGAACTCTAATTTCACGGTAAACAGCGACCTCTAGCAGCGAAATCGCTAGCTATTTTACATTCATGCATTGCATTTAAGGAATCTCAATTTGAGATTCCTTAAATGCAATCGCAAATAACGATTTATGCATTTGGGATGATGCCTCCCAAATGCATAAATACCGGTCGCAGAGGGGCAGATTCTGAGAATCTGCCCCTTTGTAAACGGTATTTCGCTTGATGCATCTAGCTGTTTGTGCCATCCCAAAGGCTACAATGTAGAAAAAATAGAAACCTTATCAGGGGTCCCACTGATACTTGGTCCTTTTAAACCAACAAAGAAGAAATGGACGCAGAAGCTGAAATATAAAAGTAACATCTTTATTAATATTATGTGAGTGAGACTGCGTCGCACAGAAGCCTTAGCAACTGAATGAGGCAGTTTGAGGAGTACAGAAAACAGAGGTCTTATATATGTTTAGGGTTACATAGTCATCATAAGACCAAGGGGCAATCCCGGCCCATGTAAGCATGCAAAATGACTAAGATGGGCATACAAGATCTGCTTGCTCAACAAAGTGGGAGGAGAGTTACTTCTCCATACAGCAGCAAAAATAGCCTGCCAGTTATACAAGAGAAGCAGGTGTATTCTACTAGCTAGGCCCTTCTGGGCATGTGCGAAGGTGGAAGTTGCTAAATATAGTTCATTTCTAGGCAGATTACAAGAGCAGTCAACACTGAGGGAGGACAGAACACATGGCGAGCACATGGCAGCACATGGCAAACAAAATGGCTGCCAGAAATACAAAATGGCTTTCAGCTCATGCTAACAAATCCCTCCAATATTTAACAAGGCCAAAGATTCAGAATACATCCAGTCATTTGCCCTACATAATTTCCCAGCATGAAACCCTCTTGATTATTTCAATCTACCTGATCAAGGAAGTCTTTCAAGAGGATAAACACAGGAGGTACACCCCTAGGAGTTCAAAGTCCAAAACTGTGTAATATCCTCAACTTCGATTGAGATCCGAATCCAACAACCTACGAATCAGGAACCTACTAAATCTCATAAATTCTTGGCCGCTTTCCAACAGAGGTACTCATCATTCAAATGTCAAATTAAACAATATAAGATGTAGGTTCCAGGCTTCTAAATGGACACCGCCATCCCTTCTCGTTGGCATGAATGGAAATTTCCGCTTATGTAGGTCTATGAAGTAACCAAAAGGTGACTTATAGCACTTTTCAAGCTAACTATTAATAATATTTTAACAAAGAATATATTATTATGTTTCCTATCAATCGTACCAGTCCAAGATTGGCAGATAACTACATTGTTACCAGTGACAGGAATTCCAATGACTCTTTGCCATTGTGGCTGTTGCTTTGCATATGTGTGATGTTTTACATGCAAAAGAGAAAATCATTTCCTCTCAGGGGATGTGTTTAATAAGCATTTTTAATCTCAAATTGATCTTCAATTGTAATGCATTTCGGGAACAATTCTAATACTAATAATTATTTGCTCATGATTCTGATTCTTACCTAGTTTAGGTGGGCATACAGACATTTGGATCACGCTCTCTACACTAGTGCAAGGAGGCTGAACCCCCGTGTATATGTTAATTGACCACAGAACAGAACACAGACTCCCATTTGGCGATTGCTGCACAGCCGATCTATAATGCAGTCTATCTCTCGAGGTAAGGTGTATACGAAACCGGGGCAATCCTAAGCCCCTCAAAACTTCAGCTCCTTCTCCACTGTTTGAAAACCAGGCCCGAGCTCCTCTAAGCGGCAGAGACTGTGCCGCTGGCTGTGGAGTGCACATGTGTCGTAACAGTGGGAGCTCCAGTGGGCCCGGCTGGACCTCAAAGTCAACATTGATACTGTGGAAGCAGAACAGTGGCCTGCTGGAAACACAAGCAGTGCTGCAGGACTAAGATGGCCATGTCAGCAAACAACATGGCTACACAGGTGGTCCATGCGCTGGTGTTGTTATTTCAGGTGGGTGGTGTGCTGCCAGATGTGTCGGCTGCATGCTGTACACAACAAGTGAAACCTCCTCTGCAGGTTGCATCAGTTCTGTTTGACTTGACTCTGGCACCCATGCAGGACATCTAATGCCATACGGAAGATCCTGGCTGCCCTATCCAGCTGTAGTATATCCGGATCAAAGGTCAAGCTTATAATTTCATACCTTTGTTAAATGTAGTTCGGAGAAGAGGGGCTGCCGGAGGAGGATCCCTATTTCCAATGATGTCCGAGGCACAGGGACAAGCTGGCAAGGCAGGTTGCTGGCCAGTCCCAGCCAAATCCTAGTCAATCGCTACAGGCCACCAAAAATGCTGTATGGAAAGATGTTCAGTCACTCATGGCATGTGATAACGCCACCATGGGATCAAGTGACCAAACAGAGATTACATCCTTCAGCCTTTTATTATCATAATATATAATGCGTGCAGCAGGCAACCAACTTTCTGTTGAAATGATGTGGAATGGATCAGGGTGCTATTTGCTTGAATGCCGTCTTTATTCTGATGATGTTGTCGCTGCAAGCAATCGTCCTTTTTAAATGTGTCACAGTGCTCAGTACGCACACATATTGCAAAGAATATGGGGGCCTATTATCAACAGTTGTATCGCCACATTTCCGGCACTTATCATCGGAAAATCCTATCACACAATCATCAAGGCGTCGCTAACATGCTTTAGCGCATGTTAGCTGGCGTTTTTGTAACGCTTCTCATGTTAGCGATATACATCGCTAATGCGATGCAAAATCGGAGTTACTACGAAAAACAACATGAAAAAAGTCGCAAACACGACATAACAGTATTTACAATGAGCCCCTGGAACCGCGGAACGATAATAAAGCAGCAGTAATCGCGGTTATCGCCCGATTCTTACACCTGGGAAAAAACTTGACTTAAGCATTTTTTGTATGGGAGGTGTATTGTCTGGTTAATTCCACACTCCCCTAGTAACAAGCTATTCATTAGTGCTGTGAAATCATCGCTGGAATTCACACGCTAATGATGATTATCGCAGTCTATCACTGGATTGTACATCGCCTGTTAGCAAAGCGTTGCTAATACGCAGCTAACACGACGATGTGTAACTCAGCGAAAGAGGTCGATAAGTAAAAACGCGCTAAGCTCCATTTGCAATATTTATCACTTGTTATTGGTAATATGCCCCTAAGTATTGAAGCATCACCATCGTACGTCAAATATACAAAAGGTCTCAGAAATGGGTTTGAACGTTTACCTCACCGATCAGAATTGCTTGGTAGTGATGCTATAGTTATGCTTAGTGTATGCATCTGGCGACCAACTGGATGGATTCCAAGCACTATTAGACTATTTGTCGGAAAGACCAGATTCAAATTTAGAACATAATAAAATGTTGATATAGATGGCAAAGTTTATACTTCAGCACAACTATTTATATTTAATGTGAATTATTTCCACCTTCAGCTTTGATTTGCACAATTTTATGTTAAATTGGGCAAAGAGTTTCTTTGCAAAAAATAGGATTTTGTCTTTACAACATATCTACATTTGGGTCAATCAATCAATCAATCAATCAATCAATCAATCAATCCATTTGTAAAGTGCACTACTTACCCGTGAGGGTCTCAGGGCGCTGGGGGGGGGGGGGTGGGTGCTGCTACTGCTTGAATAGCCAGGTCTTGAGTAATCTTCTGAAGGTTAGAAGGTCCGGGGTCTGCCGTAGAAGGATGTGGGGAGTGTTCCAGGTCTTGGCGGCACGGTGGGAGAAGAATCTGCCGCCAAAGATCGCTCTTCAGAAGCGAGGGAAAGTGGCAAGGTCGGTGGAGCGGAGCTGGCGTTTGAGGGTGTAGAAGGTGAGTCGCTTGTTGAGGTATGCTGGTCCTGCATTGTGGAGTGCTTTGTGTGCATGAATGAGGAGCTTGAAGGTGATCCTCTTGTTGACTGGGAGCCAGTGCAGGTCTCTCAGGTGGGGTGTTATGTGGCTGTGGCGAGGGATGCATTGTAGTCGTTTCAGGAGTTTGGCCGGGGCTCCTGCATAGAGGGCATTTCTGTAGTCCAACCTGCTGCTGACAAGGGCCTGGGTGACCGTTCTTCTTGTTTCGGTGGGGATCCACCTGTAGATCTTGCGGAGCATGCGAAGGGTGTTGAAGCAAGAAGATGAGACGGCATTGACCTGCTTTGTCATGAAGAGAGTGGAGTCGAGGATGACCCCCAGGTTGCGTGCGTGGTCGGTGGGTGTCAGTGCTGCTCTAAGTGCGGTCGGCCACCAGGAGTCGTCCCGGGCCAATGGGGTGGTGCCAAGGATGAGGATTTCTTTCTTGTCTGAGTTTAGCTTCAGGCGGTGGTTCTTCATCCACTCGGCGATGGCTTTAATTCCTTCATGAATGTTGGATTTGGCAGTGATGGGGTCCTTGGTGAGGGAGAGGATCAAATGGGTGTCATCAGTGTAGGAGATGATGTTGAGGTCATGCCGTCGGGCGACGTGGGCAAACAGTGCCATGTAGATGGTAAACAATGTTGGGCTGAGGGATGAGCCTTGGGGTACGCCACAGATGATCTCGGTGGCTTTGGAGTGGAAAGGGGGAGGCAGACTCTCTGGGTTCTGCCGGAGAGGAAGGAGGTGGTCCAGTCCAGAGCCTTGTCTCGGATTCCAGCGTCGTGGAGGCGTGTACGTAGGGTGCAGTGGCAGACGGTGTCAAAGGCAGCTGATGGGTCCAGGAGGATGAGGGCCGCAGTCTCGTTGTTGTCCAGCATGGCCCTGATGTCATCGGTGGAGGCGATGAGGACAGTTTCGGTGCTGTGGTTGCTGCGGAACCAGGACTGAGACAGGTCCAAGATGCTGTTCTCCTCAAGGTAGTGGGTCAGTTGTTTGTTGACGGTCTTCTCAATTACCTTCACCAGGAACGGGACAGGGAGATGGGCCGGAAGTTCTTGAGGTCCTTTGGGTCGTCCTTGGGTTTCTTGAGTAAGGCGTTGATCTCGGCTTGCTTCCAGCTCTCTGGGAACATAGCTGTCTCGAAGGAGCTGTTGATGGCTTTCCAGAGATGGAGTGCGATGGTGGTGCTGGCTTTGTTGAAGATGTGGTGTGGGCAACGGTGTAATGGAGATCCAGAGTGAATGGTGTTCATGATTTTGATGGTGTTGGCGTCATTTATGTTGGTCCAGGAGAGCAGGTAGTAGGTGTTTATGGTGGTTGTGGGGGCAGAGGTCTCAGTGGCTGTCGGGGTGGTCGCGATGCTGAAGCTGCCGTAGATGTCTGCGATCTTGCGATGGAAGAAGGTGGCAAGGGAGTCGCACAGGTCTTGTGAAGGTGGGATGTTATTGGTGTTGGAGCCGGGGTTGTAGAGTTTTAACGATGTTGAAGAGCTCTTTGCTGTTGTGTGCGTTGTTGTCTAGGTGGTCTTTGAAGGAGGTCTTTTTGGCGGATCTGATGAGCTGATGGTGTCTGCGGGTGGCGTTCTTGTGGGCCGCATAACTGTCTGCTGTCTGTTCACGGTGCCATTTCTTCCTCAGCTCTTGGCAGGCTTTCTTGGAGGCCTGGAGATCCTCGGTGAACCAGCTAGCTTTCTTGCTGGTGTGTCTGCTGAGGGTTTCTTGATTGGGGGAGAGTATTGGCGCAGTCTTCGATCCATTGTCTGAGGCTATGGGAAGCAGTGTTGGGGTCGGTGGCATCAGTGGGAGGACTCCGGGCCAGGGTGGTTGTTAGCTGATCTTTGGTGATTTTTCTCCAGTTGTGGTGAGGGATCTGTTGGTTGCGGTGGTGCGTGGTGGGTTTCCGGTAGGTGAAGTGCCTGCAGCGGTGGTCAGTCCAATGGAGTTCGGTGGTGTGGCTGAAGGAGACATGGGAACTTGTGGGGAAGATGGGGTCAACTGTGTGGTTGGCAAAGTAGGTGGGTGTTGTGACGAGCTGTCGGAGTCTGAGGTTGGTGAGGTTGGCGAACAAGGTGGTAGAGTTGGTGTTGTTGTTGTTCTCGAGGTGGAAGTTCAGGTCCCCGAGGAGGATGTAGTCTGTGAAGGCGAGGGCGTGTGTGCTGACCAGATAGATTTGCTGGGGTCCGGGGGGTCTGTAGATGAGGGTTACTGTGAGGGTGGTGTTGGGATTGGTGTGGATCTGGAAGTGAAGGTGTTCGGTGGTGCTGGGGGTGTCGTCGGTGCTGGCCAATATTCTGAGAATGTTCCTGTGGATGATGGCTATTCCTCCTCCTGTTCCGTTGGTGCGGTCTCTGTGGGTGATCTTGTAGCCATCGGGGACGCATATGGCGATGTCGGGTGCCGAGGAAGGTGACGTCTGGCCTGGTGAGGTGGAGTCCAGTAGGTCCCAGAGTTTAATGCCGTGTTTGCTGGCGGCACGGGTGTTGAGTAGCATGCAGCTGAGGTGGTTGAGTTTTTTTACAGTGGAAGGATTTGTGGATTGGTTGCTGGTGAAGCTGCAGGTACGGCAGGTGTAGGGTCCTTGGGGGTGCTCCGGAGCTGCTCAGAAGCAGGTGTGTGATCGTCCGGTGTTGAGTGTTGGCATCGTAGCAGAGACGGGCGTTGTGGCGATCACGGGGACCAGGGGTTCTGGCACTGGGCACAGTCAAGGCGGCATGCCAGCGGCACGCCCGCTCCACGCGGCTGCCATATAAGGGGAGGTGAGTGGGAGGAGCAGCTGGGAGGCGGTACCGGGGTGGCGATTGGGCACACAGGGGGGCGGGCCGCACGGGAGGCAGCAGTGGGTTAACGGTGGGAAAAAAACGAGTGGGAGAAAATGCTCACAATGGGGAAATAATTACCGCGAATACAGTGAGATAGCAATACAGGACAAACAGTGCAAAATAAGTAATAAAAGGCAAAGAGAATGAGAGAAGAGCACTACAGGGCAAAACAGTGCAAAGAAGCAATAAGAGGCAAAGACAATGGGAATACAGAAGAGAGCAGGATAGAGTCGAACCAGTGAACAGCAGTGGTGAACTCACAGTAGCAGCAGGCAAGAGCACGAACACACAGGTGGTGCTGTGCGGCATGGGGAGCGGTCTACTCTGAAAACAGGGTCAAGGGTCTCTCTCCTTACCGTACAGCGAGCGCCATGTAAGGGGAGGTGGCAAGGAGGTTCAGCCGGGAGGCAGGAGCGGGGCGGTCAGATATATTGATGTTTTATTTTTATCAAAAGTTCATCTATTGAAAGTCTTTAGAAGGTTATTGTTCGAGTAAACAACTGAGTGAATCTCAGTTTCACACTTTCCCTATGTTTATGCCTCTTTGATTCTCTAATGGCATTTTTGAATAAACTGTTCAGCATTGAGTTGAGCTCTGATATTACTAATATCCACTGTCCACCTTCTACTCCCCTGCTTTTCCTTTTTTTTTTTTATGTCTCTTCCATTTCCACTCCTGCCCTCTGTCTCTTTTCTCCCACTTTCCTAGTAGTCTTTCTTCTAGTCCTTGTGAATCAATCCACTCTCTTCTCCCTGTCTTTTCCGCTCCTCCTTCTATAAGTGGTTGTTACAGGGCCTGTTAAATCGAAGGAGGGGGACTGAATTATTTCCTCACCCAAGACCATGCTTTAGGAGGTAGACATTCATCAGACATCTGTGACCCTCCGAAGAGAAAGTGCTTAGACAGACTCTGAGCAACAAGGGAGAAATAGGAAGCAACATTTATGTATACCCCATCCTGTGTGCGCTCCTGCTGCAAGTGAAATTAACATTGCTTGCTTCTTCAGATGCCTATGCACATTCATAGACTGGACCTACTTAGGTTGTGACTGCAGTAGCAGTGGAAAAATTAAGGGCCTTATTTAGTCATATTTACGCCACCGTTGCATCCCTTTTAGTGACGCAGCAGTGGCGTAAAAAACGCTCCATGTTGTGCAATATTTATGAAGTGATGCATCTAGGCAGATGCGTCTCTTCGTAAACCCCTGCGCTACATTATACCTGTGTCAGGTATAATGTAAGCAGGGTGGGCGTTCCCCCGCAAGAAAGGGTTGTTGGCGTGGTGCAGTGAAATCTATAAGATTTCAGTACGCCACTTCTAGGACGCCAATGCGTCAAAACCTTATGCCTTCCTCATGGCAAGCATAAGGGTTCTGCAGGCCCTTTCACATGGGGCTTGCCCTATGTGAAAGGACACATTGCTTGAGTTGAGGCTGTTTTCAGACACACCCTAGCAATGGCCACTTTTGAGTCGACAGATACTTCAGTTATACTGACATATAATGGATTGTCCCACAGCATTAAACTTCAGACTCCACAGCAGGTGGGTGTTAGGAAGAAGTTGATCAGCTTGAAAGGGAGGTTTAGAAGAAGTTATACTCTTGACATGAGTTGCCAATTCCCAGGTGACCTCACCATGTCATCTAGGTGCAGGACCGAGGTTGAAGTGAATCACTGGAGGAGATTGAACTTTGTCAGTGGTTGAGGAGGTTTGCTACTTTTAGCGCTCAAGGCTCTGAGGACTGTAGATGTATTCATTGTGATCGACATGTTCCTTTTGACATTTACTAGTCTCTGGATCACAGACCACACTAGACTCATGCTAGCACATGCATCTACGTAGGCTTTTGCGATTCCTAAATAGCGATTTTTAAGGAATCGTTATTTAGGATTCGCAAAAGGCTATGCATGTAGGAATCGCTATAAAAATAGTGATTTCTAAACATTCCTTAATTGCTACTCACAAATTGCTAGTCGCAATTAAGGAATGCTGTCCCATTCATTCCTATGGGCCATAGGAATGACGTGGAGATTGCATGAGCAATTTGCGAGTACCAGCAGGTACTCGCAAATTGCTCATGCAATTTCAAGGGTGCAAGGGTGTCAACATGACACCCTGTTGCACCCCTGAATTTGATCTCTGCACATATGTTGCCCACACACATGCCCTAAGGGCATGTGTGTGCGCAACATGAAACTTTGAAAAATGCACAAAAGTGCATTTTTCAAAGGTTTTGCAAATTACCATGAAGTTCAACTTCATAGTAATTTGCTACTCCTATTAGCGAAATTGCTCATTATTTACCTTTCATGCACTGCATTTAAGGAATCTCAATTTGGGATTCCTTAAATGCAATTGCAATTTAAGGAATCGCAATTTAGAGATTCCTTAAATTGTGATTTTTTGCATTTGGGATGAAGCATCCCAAATGCAAAAATACCGGTGGCAAAGGGGCGGATTCTGAGAATCTGCCCGTTTGCGACCAGTATTTGGTTTGATGCATATGCCTGATGGTGTCTTAAACCAAAATGAAATTTCCCAGCTTTACTGACTCTTGCCATATTGAACAATTTCATAAATCAGCATAAACCATTATCTTTCGTCACACCTGCAAGACTGATACCGGTATTATGAGACTTCCAGTATGGATAACATGGAACTCTGACAATGAATGAGATGGACTATTTACTGAAAAAAAATACAAGCACTGTAAAATATCAACAATGACTTAAACTGTATTTTACTATACATTCAAAAGACTGATGACTTCTTCATTTTAAGTATTATTTACCCTAGAAAGCATTGTAGCTACATGTACCTACAACACTGACTGAATAACTGCTTCATGTTATTTCCCATCATCAGCACTTGTCCCTTTTCTGCTCTCCCCTCCCACCCCCCAAATCCCCTCAGCCCCCAAGTCAGGCACTTGAATGGGTCCTTCCCAGAATCCTTTTCTGGCAAGCTGCCATCACTGCCCTGGGCTAGAATCAAATCTTGTACTTGGAACATTGATGCAGGGCATTGCTCTTGGGGCATAAAACACCACATTCCAAGGGAGGAAAGTGAAAGCAAAAGAGCCCTCACCCTTTCCCCAATTTGACCTTCCAGTTCAAGTGGGTAACTTAATTCATAAGCCCTGGTTGTGCACTAATTATCTTAGCAAAGGTCAATTGTAGTATTGGATACTTATTTCCATTCCTGGAAGTGCATCATGGTAAATGTAGAGCAGAGTTGTCTCTTTACTAGCTTTTTTCATTCTATTCGGTTATTAGTAATAGCACATCAAGTGCTGAATATCGCTTTACAAGTTAATTTTTTGCCCTTTAGGTATTCGTCTAAAATGTTTAGTGTTGCAAGAAGTGCTGTTTTTGCTCCTATGATCGAGTACATACAGCCCTCAGGTGCACACTACTGACTCAGATAATCATCACAAATTTTAAGTAAAGGGAAAGACATAGAGGACTCAACTCCAATTTATCCCCACGCTAACGCAACAAATGTGGATACAGAATTAACACGCCATTCACAAGCTGGTGCAAACTGCAGACATAGCCTGTATTCCCATGATAACTGCCCCACAATGTATCTCCACGGTGGGCAACACCAACTAACCCTAATGAGATACAGAGTAGGCGTTCCTGTGCAAAAACACACGAAAAAAACGCACCACCACTTTCACAACGAACTGCCAGATCTGCAAAGCAAAACAAAAACATGCGATAAGCCATGGTAGCAGCAGGGAATTAACACCTGCCTACTGCTGGTGTTAAGCAGGACGACTACCTGCAGCATGAAAGGGAGCCCAGCCAAGAGCCACACCTGGAGACCCACAGGTGTCATGGAGATAATGATCATGCAATGCGGATACCCGTGAGGGTCACAACACCCCCTGCAACCACCCCAGGACCCCTCACAGCCTTCCCCCCGGACCAAAAAATACTGTGCAGGCCACAAGAGCCACAACAAATGCACAATGATGCACAGTACCAAAACAAATACATACATGTGTGGCCAGAAGAAAGAGAAACAGTCACACAGCAGTGAAGTAACAACTAAAAACTTTATTGAAACACAACACAAAACAGCAATGCGTAAGACTCCTGTCGGGTCCGCCAGGGACAATCTCGACAACACAGCCTGGAAGAGAATGCACAAAATCAGGACATGTGACATGCGCACATCAAAGGAGCCAGGCACAGAGAAATAGAGAAGGAAAGTGAGCCAGAGAGAGTAAGAGAGGGAAGGAAATGAGAGTAGCGAGAGAGAGAGAGAGAGGCAAGGGAGAGAGAGAGAGAGAGAGAGAGAGAGAGAGAGGGAAGGGAGTGAGGGGGAGAGAGAGAGAGAAGGGGGAGAGAGAGAGAGGGATGGGAGAGAGAGTGAGAGAGAGAGAGCGAGAGAAGGGAGAGGGAGAGAAACCACCGCCCCTGCGCACACAGGCCCCACTGCTCACCTGCTGCCACTGGTGTGTCCATCAGTAGGCACACTGCATGCCCGTGCAAGCTCGAGGCCCCTGTCACCTCACCATGGCATGGTCCTCATAATGCGGGTCCACCCGCATCCCAGCAAGTCCCACACATGACGCTGAGTCCTGAGTCATCAATGGCAGAGACCACATCAGTGCACACATCATCATCGCAGGCTGCACACCTGCTCAGCAATTATGTGTGCCACCAACCCTGTGCAACGCCAGTCAGCGCCACATGGTGATAGGCCAGTGTCGGCCTCCAGGCCTTTGTGTGCCACTAACCCTGTGCAACGGCAGTTAGTGCCACGTGGAGGTAGGCCTGTGTTGACTGCAAGGCCTTTGAAACCCTGTGCTACGCCAGTCAGCGCCACGTGGTAGTAGGCCCGTATCGGCCGCAAGGCCTTTGGGTACCACCAACCCTTTGCGCAGCAAATCATGGGCCCTTTATGATTGAGCACCGCGGAGCCTCCGTCATCCAATCACCACCGGCAGAGGGAAATGTGGCGTTGTCGGCCCCTTATGTTAGTGGGGTCACATGGCCTGTGACACCTGTGCCGGATGGGTGTGGTGTGTGTGTGCAGACCTGCCCTCAGAGATTGGCTGTGACATGCTGAAACTAGGCCAGTGACCTGCACACCACCAGCGAGTACGACTGCGAAAGGTAGCTATGTGGACCCTCCCTCGGAGGATAAGCTGAGTGGTCTGGCCTGGCGTACGCCGGACCGGCGCAGGGTTTGCAACAATAACTCGGGGGCTCTGAGCGTGGTTCAGTACATGTCCGGACAAAGAAGGGACTAATGCATGTGTCCCAGTTATATGGTCCACGGCACCCGGGACTCAATAGGCAATGTAGCACATGGTGACAGGCGTCACACAAGATGAGCATCATTGACGTAAGGGAAATCACTGTCCCCACTTCCCACACATTCATGCAGGAATGATGAAAGACATGGCACAGCAGTGCGTTACTGGATGCTTATTTCACATCCCGTGGAGTGTTGCAGCTAGAGCGGTACAGGGCCATGCCAACTACACCATACAATATGGGCCCATGAAGGGCCAGCCAGAGTTCATGACAGGTACTGCGGAAGAGGAAGGGTACAGTCCGCATTCTGGTTGCTGTGTCATTGGTTATCAAACAGGATATGGCAGTCCATGTAGCGGTCCAAGGTGAGTGCAGTGGAGTGTATCGGGGGTCAGTGGGAGGTCATGAGGCCATGTGCAACACCAAGCAGACACATAAAAAACACAGGAGAGAGAAAGGGATTTTCACGATTTGGAAGGGAATACTCCTGGTCCCCTTTGAGCAAAGTAAACAAACAGTGGGAGGAGTAAACCCAGGAGACAACTCAATGTCTCTGAAGTACTGGGAGAGATGCACAAGAGGGAAGTTCTCCTTTCTTAAGAAGATCCCTCACTCACCAACCTAGTTGGTGACATGCTTCATCATAGGGGTCCCACCAGAATAGTCAAATGCTATCCTGGTGTGCTTCAACACCTGGTTACAGTGGAGCAGGTTATTTTTTGTGCAAGTGAGTCAAAAGTGATTTACAAATTGGCCAGATATAACTCACTACAACATTTGTATTCTGGAGCAACTGGACAATATTAAAAATGTAGGTAAGTTGCCGTTCTCGGTTAAATTGACCTCCGGTATCTTTGTAGTGAAAAAAATGTGCATTAAAAGTGGATAAAAAGGTCTACATGTTTCAAACTGAAGATGATAGTACCAGGTTTTCGTCAGGACCAGTGAACATGACCCGGGCCATATACAAATGCTAAGGTGTACCTTACCCTTGATGACTACAACTTAACCATGTACTCACAGTCAGTCGTCCTTTCATCCAGTTTGAATAAAGGAGAAAATCTGACAAAACAAACATATAATCACAAGCAAACACAATACGTAACTGTAATATAGTGTCTAGAAGGTTAAGTGCTCCTTATACTCCCAATTGCGTATATTAAGAACGTGAGAAATACACACATCTTGACGTTTGCCTCATAGAATAAGAGGCAGTAATGGTAATATTCACATTGCGCACAATCACTCGAGTGACAGACTCAGTCACTAAGGAATAAAATGCACCCCACTGCTAGCATTCAATCTGGTGGGTGTCTGTGCACTCAGGCTGGCAAGTGATGCCGTGAAGTGCAAATGCATCAATCAACACACGGGGATATCAATTACGCCAGTGAGTATATAATACAACACCACTTTCGTCATTCATTAAAAGTGGGTGTCTACGCTCTCATAGAAATCAGTGAGGGCGTATGAATAAATGCAAGCATGCTAATTATAAGAGGATTGTACTCATGGTGCCAAGAATCATAGTAGGAGGAAAAACGAGGTGCTTACTAAAAGACGCGATGTTGCATGCCTCATGGGAGTCGGGGTCGTGGTGCTTGCTCAGTTTCACGATCTAGATAAATGAGCGTACTTATTGCATGAAGCCAGTACCCGGCTGCTTCGCCTATCCTATGGACCCGCCACAGCTCTCTGAGGATCACTGCATCGGAGGGTCTTCGCCGGGTAAATGCAAGGTGCTTCCGGGTGCGAGATCGGGGGCATGGTGACGTGATCACATGGCCAACGCCAGCACGCTAAAAGGGGCATGGTGCGAGTGTTCCCTCAGTGGTAGAACAATAATGAAAGTCCTTCGTGGGTCCGTCTCTGGGGATGAGGAACAATAAAAATAAAAAAAAGAATTTACATAAAAGAACACCTACACAGACCAGCACGTGTATTAAGCCCGGTGGAGGAATTCAAATGATCTAAACAAATGTATGGAATCGCTACATGGTGGTTGCTAGGGAGGAAATTAACTGACCTTAACAAATGAAAATCTGCACACAACTCGGGCAAACATGGAGGTTGTTAACAAAAAGGTGGGCATTGATGTAAACCACTGCTCTGTACTACTAAGTGCCTCATAGATATTGATACCCATATTAAAACAGGCAGCGATGGCCTGAGTGATGGGAGTGAGATTCTTGTATTGATACTGGACAGAATGTCGCCCATCCCCCTAGCATTTAGTCACTGCTGTCTCTATGTGAATTTTAAGGTGACAAGAGACGACTCTAGGGGTTATTCTCGACAGGCCGAATAGGACAAGATTTTATTTAGGAAGGACTGAGTTCCCCGGGATATTATCGTTTAATCCTTCTTTGTGGGTGGATAACCTATAAATCCACCGCTGTTCCTTCTCAAACAGGTGTTGTTGAATTATTTTTCCTGTTTTTATCTGTTCGATAATGGTCCATCTCATGTCATTGGTTGTGTGATTTTTTGGAGAAAATGCTCAGTGAGTTTTGTTGTAGTACTTTTGCACCTGATTGTGCTGCGGTGTTCACATATTCTCTGTTTAATTTTCCTGCCTGTCATACCCACGTATTGTAGGTTACATGGGTGCTGTTACAGTTCTTGTGAGCACGTTGACTCCACACTTTCCCTGGTTCCAGTGCTAGTGTTTTTGTATTGCTGGTGAAGTGGCATACACTAGAATTTCCACATTGAAAATGCCCTACGATGTTAGGTAGACCCCATGCGTTCAGTACAGTTGGTTATGTCTCCTGCCTGATTTCCTTGGGGCGTGTGTTCACTAGGGAGTCCTTCAAACCCCTTGCTTTCTTGAAGGAGAATAGTGGTTTCCCCCAATGTAAATTGCCTTTATTGATAATGGACCAGTGTTTGTTGATGGATCTTGTCATTTGATTGGAGGCTGTACTATATGTCGTTACACATGTTAGTGGGATTTCCTCATCCTTCTGTATTTTGTCTCCCAGAAGGGCCTCCCTGGGTTGATTCCGGTCTCTGACACTTGTTGAGGATTCTTTCGGGGTAACCTCGGTCTGAAAGTTTTTTGTGAGGTCTGCGGCTTGACTGCGGTAGTCTGTGGTTTTACTATAATTACGGCGCAACCTCAAATATTGGCCATTACCAACTACTGATACTTATTCCAAGAGGCAAACGTCAAGATGTGTGTATTTCTCACGTTATTATTACACGCAATTGGTAGTATAAGGAGCACTTAAACTTCTAGACACTACATTACAGCTACGTATTGTGTTTGCTTGTGACTATATGTTTGTCTTTTCAGATTTTCTCCTTTCTACAAACTGGACGAAACGATGCCTGTCTGTGAGTACATGTTTAGGTTGTAATGATCAAGGGTAAGGTACACCTTAGCTTGTGTATACCACCCGGTTCACGTTCACTGGTCCTGACGAAAACCTGGTACTATCATCTTCAGGTTGAAACATGTAGACCTTTTTATACACATTTATTTCACTACAAAGATACCGGAGGTCAATTTAACCGAGACCGGCATCTTACCAACATTTTTAATATTGTTGAGTTGCACCTGAATAAAAACATTTTTAGTGAGTTATATCTGGCCAATTTTTCAATCACTTTTCACTCACTTGCACAAAAAATAACCTGCTCCACTGTAATCAGGTGTCGTAGCACACCATGATAGCATTCAGCTATGCAGGTGGGAGGCAGTACCGGCTGCGGCACTGTGTGCCACTGACTCATCAGGGGCCAGAGGTGGATTGTCAGCCACACTGTGTGGCAGTGGCACATCAGGTGCCAGAGTGGATACGTCTGCTGCACTGTGAGGCACTGACACACCAGGGGTCGGAGATGTGGACGGTGTGGGGGCAGCAGCATTCATCAGTGCCATGCCTTGTCGCAGCAATTCCATGATGAGTATCTGCAGGGCATGGTAGATCCCAGCTACATCTCGCTGATGTGCGGCGGTGAATGCCATCCTTTCTGCCTCCATCTGCGCCATGTCCTCCACGAGCCTCCACATGTGTTTCAGCTCAGGGCTGGAATTGCTTGGGCCAGTCTGAGCCGACAGGTGTTCTTCCCTCCACGTTATGACTCCAGCGATGTCAGTCAGGGCTCATTGGAGAGCATGGAGCGGGCCGTGGGTGTCCGTTAGGAACTGGAGCTGGTCCCTGATGGGACCTAGACACCCATGGATGGCGTCCATTTTGGCAGCCAAGAGGCCCAACCCCACCTGCACCTGCTCAGTCGTCTCCCTCTGGCCCTCCAGCACACATCGTTGGAAGACCTTGGTTTCTTCCTGGGGGTTTTGGGGGAGTGCTGGGGCTGTGGGTGCCTCCTGCTGGGTGCTTTGGGTAGTGGGTGGGGTCTCCTCTTTGTAGCTGGGCTGCCCTGATCTTGGAGGCGAGTTGCGGATAATGTCCATGATGGTTTTTTTTTTTTGAAAAACTTTAATATTTTGAAGGTATAATGCACAGTTAGTACGTTGCGGTCACATTGTTACATTCGTAGTCGCTTGACACATTTCTTGTGATAATAATTTGCATAGTCCATTCTTAATGCACATCCCAGATTATCTATCTGAAGTCTGCATCCGCTCTTTCGATTAACTTTATTGCAGTTCTCATAGTTCAACTACTTCCTCTCATTATGAGTTATCTAACAAGTGCAACTGTCCTATAAATCCAAGAAAAAGCCCCCCCTCCCCCCAAACATCCGTCATCACTTTTTATTTACATTTCCGCATTCTCCCTCTCATCGGCAAGTCTCCGTGACCTTCAAACAGTATACAGGTGT
The DNA here is from genome assembly GCF_964261635.1 of Lissotriton helveticus. Classification (NCBI taxonomy): domain Eukaryota; kingdom Metazoa; phylum Chordata; class Amphibia; order Caudata; family Salamandridae; genus Lissotriton; species Lissotriton helveticus. Next base: position 1,744,838,098 of record NC_136067.1, read on the forward strand.
GCTATTGTAACACTTTGCTGCATTAGGTTTGCTCAAGCAATCATCCCCAATTCTATCCGTTACTCATCCTCCTCCTCAGAATCCAGTTCTTCTCCCTCTGGCAAGGGTTCACAAATCTCACCCCTATAGACATTCCATGCTGCCCACACCTTGTTCCATTTGCGGGGGGACGCCCGGAGGACATATACCGTTCTCTCCGTGACCATCAGGATTAAGCATGGGCGGATTTAACGAATTGGCAATCCGCGAACTTGCGTATTTACGGATTCGCAATCTGCAAAATCCGTGAACTCTCGCGAATTTGCAGATTTTTTTTTTTTATGTTCGCAAGGATTTCTGCCAGTTCGCGAGGGTTCTGTACCAGTTCGCAATTGCGAACTTACTGGTCGGCTCGCAACGGCCACGACTATGTTGTTTCTACATCTGGTTCATCATCACAGGTTCACAGCACCCTCTGTTTCACCACTGCCACCCTCTGGTACACCCATGCCACCCTCTGGTACATCACTGCCACCCTCTGGTTGGTTTATCACTGTAGATTATGGGGGTGAAAAAAAGCAAGCACACCTGCCCTGCTTCAACTGACATGAATTAATTTGGGGTTGATTAATGTGTCACTGAATTTAAACTTCCAGTCTGGCTGGCACCTGCTTCCTTATCTGTAATTTGCTGAACTCTGAAGGGGCCCCTCAGGAAGCACTACAGGGAATGGTTACTAATGATAAGATTGAACTTTTGCACCTGCTGAGTGCTTTCAGTATTGTCTGTAATTGCTTTCTGTTGCAGTGTAATTCTTTTAACAGGACCTTTGTTGTATACGTGTAGCTATTCTCTGAGCCTGCTGTGAGGGTCAGAGCAGGGTCATAGAATAGTTGCAAGTAGGCAAATGAACTCTGAAGCGGCCCCTCAGGAAGCACTACAGGGAATGGTTACTAATGATAAGATTGAACTTTTGCACCTGCTGAGTGCTTTCAGTATTGCAAAAATCCAAATATCCAGCAGCATCCACAAAAGTAATCCTTCCAGGTCAAGATCCAAATCAAAGTGACCAGCACATGAAGAAAGCACTGGGAGGAGCCTGGTGGACAGGAACAGGAAGTTGGAGACTGTGGGGCACTTCCTTCCTCCCACCCCCACCCCCCAAAATGGACTCCTTGCAAAGAAAAAGTGCAGGCAAATGTCAACCTGAGGAGTTATTCTGATAAAAATCATAATTTTCAAGGTTTATGCTGCCTGCTGGTGGATTTCTTGTGCGAAATTGCAAATTTTGCAATCTCGCAATTGCGAGATTGTCGCTGCCCGCCGCATCTACGTGTTCGCAAGTATTTACTCCAGCGAAATTGTATAGTATTCTAGTTGGCAAGCAAAAAATCCGCTTCGCACGGATTTTACGAATTTTCGGCAAGTTCGCTAGAGTTCGCGGATTGCGAATTTACCGAAAATCCGCAAAATCCGCGAGCGGAACGGATTTTACGCCCATGCTTAATCAGGATATCCATGTTTTTAGCCCATCTGTTCGCAGTGGGTAGGTCCGGAGCCCCCCATTTCTGTGCGATATCACGCTTAGCCACCGTCATGACCAGCGTAGCCCAAATCATCTCATATCTACCTAGGTCGTTGGTGTCCCAGATGTTCAAAAGGCATTTACGTGGTTCCGGTAAAACGGAAATCTTGAGTGTTTGTGAGATTGTGCGCATTACTTTCTTCCAGAATTCCTGGATGTGCGGGCACTCCCATAGTGTATGAAATAATGTTCCCTCCTCCCCGCAACCCCTCAAACAAAAGGGATGGGGTGCTCGATTTATTTTATGGAGTAGCGTCCTGGTGTAATAGATGCGCTGTAGAATTTTTAGTTGCACCAGTCTGAACTTTGCCGATATGCCCACCTCTCTCGGGGAGGCCAAGGCTTCGTTCCACTCCGATTCGTCCGCCTCGCCTAATTCTTCCTCCCATTTTACTTTAAGTCTCAGCGTGGGGTCTTTTAAGTTATTAAGTAGTTTTTTGTATATGAGGGAAGTCGCGCTCTGTTGCATAAATTCTGTCAATAGTCTGTCCTCAAGTGGTGAGGATTCTGGCAAATCAGCGCCCGTAGGGATCGCCCGGAGTAGTGCATGTCTAATTTGGATGTATCTAAATGTTTCAGTGGGTCTGAGGTCATACTGTTGCTGGAGTTGTGGGAACGCTATTACTGTGTCTTTGTCCCAGAGGTCACCCACCGTGGAGATACCTATACAGTCCCACTGCGCAAATCCTTTACATGTTCTAAGGTTCCCAAGTGACCTTGTGTCCCATAATGGTGTCATTTTGGTGATCTTTCCCTTCCATCCCGGTCGTGCCTGTGCTATATGCCAGAGGGTTGCTGTGTGTCGTGTCGGACCGTGCAGATGTTTGATTTGCGGTTTATTATACAGTACCGAGAGCATACAGTCCGTCCCCAGTTGCGACCAGTCTGCCCGGTACGCTGGGTCATCTCTCGGGGTGTGGATCCAGTGGTTAATTACTTTAAGTTGGGCTGCCCAGTAATACAACTGAATATTGGGAAGCGCAATCCCTCCCTCATACCAACTTTTCACTAATTTGTCATAGGCTATGCGTGCTGGGCCATTGCTCCAGAGTAGGTTGGAAACCAACGCAGCGATCTGTTTGAAGTATCGCGGTGGGACAGGGTGTGGGGTGTTTTCCAGTATGTATAAAAACCTGGGGAGTGCCATCATCTTATACAATGCTGCCCTTCCCAGAAGGGTGAGGGGCAAGGTTGCCCAATGTTTAACGTCCGCTCGGTAGCGTTCCAGAGGCGGCTTGAGGTTGGCAGCAAAGAATTCTGTCTCAGAATGTGTGATGACCACGCCCAGGTATTTAAAGGAGGTCGTCGGTGCTGCCAGGGGGCAATCCTCCCATAGCCTCGGTGCCGGGCCCTTGAGTAAATATATCACCGATTTAGACCAGTTCAGGGTATAGCCTGATGCTTTTCCGTGTGTGTTGCAAAGTTCCAGCAGGGCAGGGATGCCGCCGTCAGGTTCGGTCATATAAATGAGCATGTCGTCCGCATATAGGGAGATTTTATCCTCCCATCCCTCCTCCCAGTGAATGCCCTTAATCAGGGGCGTTGTTCTAATTAGGATCGCCAAGGGTTCTAGCACCAACGCAAAGAGCAAGGGCGACAGGGGGCACCCCTGTCTGGTCCCCCTGTTCAACGGGAACGTCGGCGAGATGCGGCCATTAGCCACTACCTGCGCCACCGGTTTAGTGTAGAGCAGTCTGATCCAGGCTATAAATTTCGGCCCAAAGCCCATACGCGCAAGTACCTCAAAGAGATACTCCCATTCTACAAGGTCAAAGGCCATTTTGGCGTCTAGTGAGAGGAGTACAGCCTTCTCCGAGAGGAGGTGCGAGCGAGCCAGCACTCCATGCACCCTCCGGAGATTCAGCGCCGTACTCCTATGGGGCATAAAGCCTGATTGGTCGGGGTGGATCAGGGTGTGCAGGTGTGGCAGCAGACGGTTGGCTAGAAGTTTTGCCATTACCTTGGCCTCCACATTTAGTAATGAGATCGGGCGATATGAGGTGCATTCGGTTGACGGTTTACCCGGCTTTGGAATAGCCACTATCGTGGCCGTGCGTTGATCCAGCGGCAGTTCCGCCTTTTCCCTGCTCTCCATAAACATGTCTAGTAGGGGTCTACTGAGCACCGAGGCCATTGACTTGTACCATTCCACCGGCAGTCCATTGGGACCCAGGGCTTTGCCTGATTGTAGTGATTGAATCGCCATTTGAATTTCATCCTCTGTGGGATCTGCTTCTAAATCGTGCACCTCTTCTGGCGTTACGCTGGGGATGACAATGTCCGCTATCGACATTGCTGCCGTTTGTGCTGTGACGACATGGTCTGGGGTGTATATGGTCTGAAAATGTTTTGCCAAAGTGCGCACGATGTCTTCCGGATGTGTCAGTTCTCGGCCGTCAGCAGTACATAGTCTCTGAATACCTCTCGTGCCTCCCCCTCTCCTATCCAGCCATGCCAGCATTTTCCCTGCTTTGTCGCCCACGTCATATATTCTGTGTAAGGTGTTTGTGATGTGACCTTGTACTGTCGTTTTGAGGTGGGCCTGGTATTGCTGTTGCTGCAACAGCAGTGCGTGTGTCGTATCCGGAGAGGGGTTTGCCATATGCTCGGTGTTTGCATCATGGAGGGCTAGTTCTATTTCAGTTAGTTCTCGCCGGGAGTCTCGTTTGTGTCCTGTAATGGCTGCTATTGCAGCACCTCGAAGGACGGTTTTATAAGCCTCCCACAGGAGTGACGGCGAATCCACCGTCCCTCTGTTTTCAGCAAAGTAGTGTGTTGTCGCTAGTTTGAGTTTCTTCCGAATTTTAGGTATTTTGAGATAATTTGGGTAAACTGGGTAGATTCTTGTACATTTCTTTTCCTTAGTGGTAAGAGTTACCACGACTGGGGAATGGTCAGATACACCTCTGGGTAGGATATCAATTTTGTCCACCGATCCCAGTCCCTCGCCCAGGAATAAAAAGTAGTCTATACGAGATAGGCTATTATGTACGGCGGAATAAAAAGTGTATTGGGTCGCTGTGGGGTGTAGATGTCGCCATATGTCCACAATGCCCAGTGCTTCTAAAAAGTCAGGTAGTGATGCATTCCCTCTTGAGCGGGTTCTAACGGGATAGGCGTCCATCGCCGGGTCTATTATTGCGTTCAGGTCGCCCCCTATGATTGTGTCTCCTTCAGGGAGATCTAGGAGGAATTTGCCCAGGGCTGGTAGCGCTACTGAGTGGAGCGCCGGGGGAATGTATACGGACACTAAATTAAGCAGTTTGCCCTCCCATTGGCCATGTACAGCTGCGAAGCGGCCCTGATCATCCGTCGCTCGATGTGTAATTATAAAGGGCGATGTCTTTTTCAGTAGGATCCCTGTCCCCCTGGAGCCAGAAGTAAATTCTGCATGTACCGCCATTGTGTAACCTCGCCTATCAAGCGCTTTGCATGTCGTCCCTGCCAGGTGAGTTTCTTGGAGTAAAACTACGTCCAGGCACTGGCGTTTAATGGCTTGCAGAACCAGGCCCCTTTTTATTTTGTCCCCTAGTCCTCTGACGTTCCATGTTAGCATGCGCAGTGGGGGGACCTCTACCGTCACCTGGGCACCCTCAGAGGGTGGAGCCTGTAGTGGCCGGGCCATGTAATCGTTGGGCTATTGTCGCTTGGAGTGAGTCGGCAGGGTCTGCGCAGCCGTTGCCTTTTGTGGTGAGGCGTTGGAGTCTGCCGACTTTTAGAGTGGTATTATGACGCGCGGAGTGAGTGATGACCATGAACAGAAACATAAACAAGAAAACTGTATCCCCTTCCCCCCTCCCTGCTCCCCTGCACCACGGACAAAACCCCGCCCGCTTCCCCAACATTGCAGAGTGCTTAAGTCCCTCCCCAATTATCTTACTTGCTCGTGGGGTTGGTGAGTCTCTTACGGGCACTAACTGCGCCCACCCTACTCAGCTGCAACAGGTTCAAGGTCCATTGCGGTCCGCTCATTTCTTACCATATATAGTCAATTTTCAGACCGGAGCTGGTTGTCCAGAGTCCAGCGGGACCTGTGTAGTGCCGGACTCTGCCACCGTTGTGTCATCTTGATGGGTCGAGTGGCTGGTCTGGGTGCCCGTCTGCTTACCGTTGCGGTGATTAGGTCGATCCCTGTGTGGACGCGGACGTTGTCCCACTTGTCTCCAACCCTCAAGCCAGTCGCTGGCCGCCTCTGGTGTGTCGAAAAACCACGCTTTACCATCGGCTACTATCCGTAATTTGGCAGGAAACAGCATGGAGTACGGCAAGTCTCTGTCTCGTAGTGCTTTTTTCACCTCCGTGAACGATTTGCGTTGTCTGGCCACCTCCGCCGTGTAGTCCGGAAAGAAGGACAAGGTAGCATTTTGAATCTTAACAGGTGGGGAGACCCTTGCTGCTTGTAGGATCGCATCCCTGTCCCTAAAGTTGAAGAGCCTGGCCAGCACAGGTCGTGGCGCCGCTCCCGGCTTAGGTGTTCCGCCCGGAACCCTGTGTGCTCTTTCCACCGAGAAGAAGTGGGATAGGCCTTTGGGTTGCAGTTTGTTCTGTATGAGATTTTCAACGTAGAGGTCCATCGCCCCCTTTCCCTCAGTTTCCGGAAGTCCAAGGATGCGTACATTATTTCTTCGCGAACGCCCTTCCTGATCGTCCAACTTATCCTGCAGGAGTTTGGTGACTTTCTCCATGCGTTCCATGGCTATTTGCAATTCCGACGTGTCCTCTATCAGAGACTTCGTGACCACCTCTACCTGGGATACTCTTTCAGTCATTTTTTGGAAGTCCGCTCGCAACAGCGTGACTTCAGAGGAGATGGAGCCCACCGTGGTTTTCACTTCTGAAAGGGTTTTCATAATGTCTTCCAATGTTATCTTTTTTGCCCCGTCTGTTTCTAAGCAGCCTCCATGGAGTTGCGCCCATTGTTTTGCGGTTGTCCGTGTTGTGTGTATGCAAACTTATCCAGCCTGGCCTGTGTGTTGCCACTCCTGGTTCCTCTGCCCGCCATGTCGTCGAGGTCAGGGGTCCCTGTCCAGCGGTGAGTGGCTTGCCTCCCACGTGTGGGTCAGAGGGACAATGGGCGTGCAGTCCTGTATTTTGAGCGTTTGGACGGACTGTTCTCTTTTCCACCCAGTATCACTGCCCCGACCTCTCCTCCAGTCGTGCTTCAGGTCCGTATTTATGGAGTATTGTGCAGTTGTCAGCAGGTCGCTGCGGAGGCCATGATAACTGTGGCGCCTCGTTCCTCTACTTTCAGTGCCCAGCGCACTGCGTCGCTTACTGCCAGCGGCTGGTTCCTGATCAGGTTTTGCGTCAGCGGTAAGTCCGTTGGATCTTTTGGGCTGGATCCGCTCAGCCGTTCTGCTGTCCGGCAGAATATCTGATCGGGTGTGCACAGCGTCACCGATTTGTCCCCCACGGTGTTATCACCACTAGTTTGGTTGAGGCCCTGCCGGTGTGGGATTATTTCCGAGTCGAGTTCCGTTCCCTGTCTGGTGGGTCTGGTTTGCTGGTGTTTCCCTCGTGTGTTCGTGCGTGCCAGCGCCATCTCCCTCCGTCCCCCAGGGGCACCCGCATTCACTGCATTCGGCCCAGTTTCGGTGAGTTTGGCCGCACCGTCCCGGGGGGTAAACGAGGCTTGTCTCGCCCGTAGTGGCCGCCGGGTTGGAGGCACGGATGTTCTGGGCCGAGGTGTCGCTCCCCTGGGGCGCTCACCGTCCCGCAGCGCGCCGTCAGGTGCTCCGCTTTACATTCGCTGTCGGATCCGCCTTCACCCTGTGTTCGGCCGTGTGTATATGCCGGTAGTTGTGCACGCCGTATTTCACTTTTGGGAACGGTGCAGAGGATGTTTCCACTTTCCCGGTATCCGATGTGCGCAGTGCCGCGCCTCAAGCCGGGGAGCGCCCCCTCAGTCAGGCCGGCCCGGTCCCACTTACGCCGGGGCCGGAGGATTACTTGAGGTCGGTGCTGTATCTCCGTTCTTAGGCCACAGCGCTCCCGAGCGCGGTTGGGCGGGCTCCGGTCCTCGGTTTTTGCCAAAAGTCAGTTTGGCGGTGCCGCTTCTGGCCCCGACCCGATCACTGCCGCTTCGGGTGGGTAGTGTTGCGGATTAATGTGTCGGATTGAAGAGTAGGCCGCAGTGCCCTCAGGAGCTCTCACGCTATGCTGCCACCATGTTTGGCTGCTAGCCACGCCCCTCGTCCATGATGTTTTTGAGGGTTTGGGTGTCGATGCTGGCGTTGTCCTCCTCGTCATCAGTGAAGACTGGCTGGGACTGCTCTGCAGAGGGTATTGACGGTGCCCCCGAAATGTGAAGGTAAGATGGTGTATCATAATATGTCCACATGTATGTAGCCGCATGGTACATGTTGACATTCAGACAGCATGGCATTGTACATTGGGACAGTGTGTGGATCAGGGCCATGACCCAGAGTCATTGTGGGTGTGCACTGCTTGATTGTGCATGTGAGCCATTGTGGCCTACTCCATCCGTCCCCCCAGTACCTGGTGTTCACTCACCTTGTTGTGATTGTGTTGTGTCCTGTCGAGCAGTGTTCGTTCCCCCGACTCCGGCCACAGTCTCCCCACTGATGACTGTTGACACCAGCTCCTCCATGTCATCCAGCATGAGCTGTGGTACTTGGCCCCCACTTTCAGTCTGCATTGCTGCCTTCTGGTTAGCTGCGAGTTTCTCCTTGGTCTTTCGCTTGATGGCAATCCATCGCCTCTTGGCCTCGTCCATTGACCTCCTCTGCTCTCTGACGGCATTCACCTTGTCCACGATTTTCCGCCATATCTCATTTTTTGTTCCCAATGTCATGTTGGAGGTGACGAATAGTTGTTGATGGGGTTCCATCTCCTCCGTGACTAGGATCCTTTTTTCCTGCGGACTGAACTTCGTCTTCCTCTTCTTCTTCTTCTTGCCCTTCCCTGTCCTCGAGGTCCGAGGCGGGTCGTTCGGGGTGCTTGTTGGGATGCGCTCATCCTCTGCGCCTGCTCCCGCTGCCACCATGGAGCTTGGGTGTTGTTCAGTTTGTGTTTGAGTGTTTTTCCTACTTTTATTTTGATTTTTACCGCCTGCCATGTGTGTATTGCAGGCCTGGCGCTGCTTTTCTTTGATTTTCTCATCGCACTTTGGCCCATCGCATGTTTTTTTGCGTTGGGGTTTGTGTTTTTATCGCCATCGAGGTGGTTGTATTGCGGACATTGGCCGCGGTTTCGGCAGACTTTGGCATGCTACCGCCTTGTTGTGCATTCCACGTTGACACAGGGTTATTTTCCCGCGATAGGCTGTGATGTGTAAAGGTGCATTAGCATTTTTGGTGATGTTTAGCACACATTCTTGTGAATATACCCCATAGTCCATCATTACAAATTACGGCTAAATCGCGATCCCTGTTTAAACAGGAGTTTGCCCAGGGATAGGAACTATGAGTTGTGTGATAATTACCGTATCCTCCTGCTATATTTCAACAGATAAAACCTGCCGAACCTTAATGTGGAAAGGCCCCAGCTAAAAAAGCAAAAATGTTAAATTTGGTGTCCTGAAAATTTAGAAGAGGATTTATTTACCAGACATGGTAAAAAGCTCAGGCAGATTTACAAGGAACTGACGCATCTGCATAGATGCGTCAGTTTCCTTGCATCACCTCCAAATGTCCTTGCGCCCCCATGGATGCGCTGTATTTACAATACAGTGTTCCATGGCGCAAGGAATTACAGATGTGTCTGAAATTCTGACTCATCTGTTGGAGGAAAAGTGACACATTGTTGGAGTTTGTCACAAAAGTGAGGCAACTCAGCAATGCGCCAGAAAACATAGGTAGGTCCCATGTGAAATGCCCTGCTTCAATCCTTATGCCCGGTCTGATCAGGCGTAGGGATATTGATGCAGTGAAGGCGTAGAGTGACGCAGTGAAATCTTGTAAATTTCACTGCTCCAGTTCTACATGGCTTTTTGCATGGGAACGCCTACCCTGCATACATTATACCTGGTTCAGGTATAATGTGACGCAGGGCTTTACAACATGACACATCTCCCTAGATGCGTCACATTGTAAATGGGCCGCAACTTTTATGCCGCCGCTGCTTCACAAAAGAGATGCAAGAGCGGCGCAAAAGTGACGTAAGGGGCATGTAAATCTGCTCCCTCACATTTACCATGTGTGGTAAATCCCCACCAGATTCCAAACCAACTAGTACTGAGGGTCCTACTAGACTAGTTGAGAGCTGAATGAATAAGTACATTAGATTTTGCCCGACAGATTGTGTTTTCATTTAAGGCTCAATACCTCTCTTAAATAAAAAAAATATATATAAATACTGTTTAAATGTCCTTTGTTACAGTTTAACTGTCCATTTTTTCTTACATTTTGTTTGATTGCATCTTCGTTGTATATCTGCATTGACTCTTTTCTCATTTACTCATTGACCTCAAAGCTCTAATCTTTTCTTACCATTGTAGGACTCCTATGCACAATATAAAACAACAAACAAAAGAATACATAATTACATAAATCCATGCAGTAATTTAAAAATGAATCACTATTTCTCTATAAAAAAATTACAATGACATTCTATATTAATAATACTTATCTACAGCGTTTATATTGTAAAAGAGCTATAATACCCATTGATTACACTATGTTAATTAACAAAGGTTGGTGGGAGTAAAGCGTCTCTTGGACGGTAGACTAAGCAGTCATGTTCTCCTAGAAGAAATCAAGCCTCGCGCTACGGGCTCATACAGTCCAGGGCGCGAGTACACTTGGACTGCACTGGAGAATAAGGCAGTTGAAGAAAAGCGGTAAGGACATGCAGAAGTTCCGCGGGACCGTATCTGGATAAATTGATAATCACGGGAAGAGTTCACTTCTCCTTCACACTCCATTTTGCCAGAAAATCAATGGATAATGGCTGGGAGACGGATATTGGCAAATTGAGGAAGACATTCACATTAATTAGAAAAAGTGATCTGCCAAGAACTAATTTACTTTGCTCGGTGTCTTTTTGTTCTTCAATACAGTTGTCAACCTTAGATCCTTAACTGTCCTAATTATGGTAATTAATTATAAGCAGAGTTGTGAGACAAAAACGGGCAGTTTTTTTTTTCCTGGTAATTGGATGGAAATGCAAGAGCACGTTAACAAAACATGTCTAAACAGATTTTCACGTCATTTAGGAAGTAGAAGCATACGTCCCTTAAATGAAATAAAAAGGCATGTCGTGATTCCACATTTCTGAAAAAAGGCAAATTACAAAGTAATTTATATGAGGCTACGGCAACATGCTCTGTGTGTGTACAGTTTTGGAATCAGCTTAACAAAGAAGCTTGGTGCGTCAAGCATTAGTGCAAGGTAAGATACAGCAGAAACAGGCGTAAACGGAAGCCACTGCTTTGAAGCCTGACTACTAGGATGTTTTTATTTCACATGCACCTTAATCGAATGTGCGACTTTTGTCAGGGACGAATGCGGTAAATTCTTCTAAATGAGTGTGTGCAAATAAATATGGTTTATTGCACATATAAATATGTAACTAAGTCCATTTTTCCCAAACACTAAAGCTACAAAGTCAGAAATGGTCACCATATGGGTTACTCCTGTTGCAAGAAGTTGGTTTATATATTGGCGAAAGGGTTACCCTAAGCAAATAAGAAAAAAGCACAATCTAGGTATACTAAACCATAGTTCATAGTGAACCTCTGCTCAACTTTTGGTAGCTATAGCACAGGCAGCAGACCAGTCCACAGAGAAATGCAAGTCAAGTTCAAGCAGTTCCAAAACCATAAAACCCAAGAAAATAACATGATTAAAGTGACAAACAACTTTGCATAACAGCACCGAGACCATACTACTCGCCACCACCGACGACATCCGCATGCTAGTTGGCCATGGACACACCGCAACTCTAAAGATCATCACTCAGCCCCACGCTCAACATTTACATGGCACCCTCGCCGCCATTGTCAGACAGCATGGGCTTAGCATAGTATCCTACGCCGACAACACCCAGCTCATCCTCTCCCTCACGAAAAACCCTGGAGACACCAGACTCAGCTTCCAAGAAGGAATGAAAGACTAGCAGCATGGATGAGCAACAGTTGCCTTAAACTGAACCGGGAGAAGACAGAGGTCCTCGTCCCTGGACCCTCCCCCAATGTGTAGAACAGTTCCTTGTGGCAATCTGCCCTCAGAAACCCACCCACCCTAATGGACCACACCCAAAACCTCTGCATCATTCTAGACTCCTCCCTCACCAAAGCTCGCCAGATCAACGCCATCACCTCCACTTGTTTCAACTCCCTCCGCGTCCTACACAAGACCTTCAAGTGGATCCCACCCAAAGCCAGAAAGACCATCACCCTGCACACTCATCACCAGCAGACTGGACTACGGAAATGCCCTCTATGATGGAATCAACAAATCCCCGCTACAGAAACTCCAGACCATCCAGCAGCAGCCAGACTCGTTCTCGGCACCCCACAACATGAGCATATGACCCAACACCTGCGAGACCTCCACTGGCTCCCCGTCGAGAAGAGAGTAACTTTCAAGCTACTCACCTACAAATCCTGCCACAACATCTGACCCAAATAAAATACCTCAATTAAAGAATCTCTTTCCACACACTCAAAAGAAACATCCGCTCGACCGCCTGGCAGCAACCCCTTGAATCCGCAGAACCAGTGCTGGGGGAAGAGCCTTCTTCCACATCACACCCAAAGCCTGGAACGAGCTCCCTGTCAGCATCAGATGCTCCCCCACCCCGCACACCTTCAGGAAGAGCCTCAAGACCTGTCTTTTTGGCTGACTCGCAGCTGCACCCTCGCCCCCCCAGTACCTTGAGACCCTCACAGGTGAGTAGCACGCTTTAAAAGCCCCTGATTGATTGCCAACTAATGAGTATAAAGACACCAAAATTATCAAAATCAGATAGGGCCAGTTGAGATATGATTTGTAAATGTTTTAAGTCGAAAAGCACCTAGAAGAAGTAAATATTCAATGAAAATTCAGTGCATGGATCATCAGGACCTAGGCACAATTTCTAGTGACTACAGATAGAGGTCTAATACTCAGAAAAAGTTGTCTTGATCTAACTTCTTACCTCGGAGTTAATCAATGGTGTGGAGGTACATCACCAGATGCATATGTAGGGTTGGGTCCATGGCGTTCGTGACCGGGTGGGGAGGACCGGGTCTGTGCTATCGCGCTCCGCTGTAGAGTTTCCGCCATCTCTGGTTGGGCGGTGTCTCCGCTGCGGTGCATCTGCCTGTTTGGGCCATGCCAAATTGTGGAACGGGGCGGACGTCATTCCGCACTGTGGTGAGTCTACATTGACTTTGATAGCGGTGCTCCGCAGTGGACGGGAAATGACCTATGTTTTGCTATACTAATATGGTGGACGTGAGTACCGCTGCTCGCGGACAGAAAAAGGAGTTTTTCCGCCCCGCCAGCAGCGCGGTGGTGCCACTTCCCGACATCCTAATGAACCCCAAAGTCTCTCATAAAGAGCTCCTGTGCGGGAACAAGGAAAGCAGAATACGCTTGCCCGAGCCTTCACCTGAGCAAGTATTTCCAACTTGCAACAATGTATCTTTTCCTCATCGGGCTCCAGCGCGGGAACGAGGAAAGCACTCATTTATTTTATTTATTTATTTATTTTAGACATATATAGAGCGCACTGTTACCCAGAGGTGTCCTGGCGCTGATGAAATGCTCCAAAAGGGTATGAGCCGAACGAGATTACTGTGTGAACAACCAAGTCTTGATGCCTTTCCTGAAAGTCATAAGATCCGTGGTTTTTCTCAAGGGAAAGGGCAAGGCGTTCCGGGCCTTTGTGGCCCCCAACACAAAACTCTTACCCCCCATCGTGCTTTCCTTATGCGAGGAACTATGACCAGACGCAAGCTCGATGATCTTAACTGTCTGATGGGGTTATACCATTGAAAATAATCTTTTAGACAGGCCGGTCCAAGGCCTCATCTGAGCGTTCACCCCAGTAACGATTTCCAACATGCAACAGTGTATCCTTTCCTCGTCGCGCTCCAGCGTGGGAACGAGGAACACAGAATACGCTCATCCAAGCGTTTGCCCCAGCAAGTATTATCAACTTGCAACAATGTATCCTTTTCTCGTCGCACTCCAGCGTGGGAACGAGGAACGTAGAATACGCTCATCCGAGCGATCGCCCCAGCAAGTATTACCAACTTGCAACAATATATCCTTTACTCGCTGCGCTCCTGCGCGGGAACGAGGAACACTCAAAACTCTCCACCCTGATAGAAATGGAAGCCTCAACGTGGACAAAAACCAGAGCAGCTTCCTTCTGTCCTCCAACTCGAATTGTCAAGCACTGGGCATTTCGAGTTCGGAGGTATTTAAATCCCGGCAACCGGATCTAATACAGGCCCCTCCTCTACAGGTATTCTGGGTGATGTAGTCTCTCCATTCATCCCCAACCCAACCGTAACTGCATTCAAGCCTCAAGAAGAAGGTGTTTGCCCTTGCGGCCTATCAGTCATGACAATTGTGAATACCTTGTGCATTGGTGAATCGCCCTAGGATTCCCTGCATTTGGACTGAGTTACTCAAGTCATAGTCCTCCAGCATTTAGAAGATCGCCTTCGTTATTTTATGTAGATGACAAGTGACAATTCATTTTCACCTGGATTGTTCGTACTAAGGTGTTTTAGGCTTTCACGCATCAAAGATTGAATAAAAAGAGCAAATATGGAGATCAAATAGGACCACTCTACTTCAAAACATTTTTTATTTATTTAAATGTTTTATAGAGTGCGAACTTGACTCGTTAGGGTATCAGAGCGCTTTGCAGAGAAACTTAAGCATGTACAGAGTAGGCATATCATCATCCAGCTACAGAGCGAGTGGAGGAGGGCAGGGTGCAGGATACATAATGGAGACAGAGCTCGTATTTACAGATTAAATATACAAGTACTCAAGATGAGATAACAAAATTATAAATTGCGTTTATCAAAGTTTGTGAAGGTCCCCCGTTTCAGCAGGGGTGTGGTAGATAATCCAAAAGGAGGCAGTACCTGGCTGTAGATCAAGGCTGTAGTGGTTTTGGAGGCAAGTTTGAGCGAGAAATTTGCTCATAAGGAATGTTTTGGCTTCCTTTTTGAAGCAAGACAGAGAGGGGATTCTTCTGATGTCATGAGGGAGAGAGTTCCATATTCTAGGAGCAGCCCCGGAGAAAGCTCGGTTGTAAGTTTATTTTTTTCAAAAGCGTGCAGGTTGGGCCAGGAGGTCTCTGGCAGATCGGGAGTTTCTGATTCCTCCGGAGATCACAGGTTTCTGCCTCAGACATGCAGGGAAGTTAGAGTATAAGGCTTTGTGGATGATGCATGCTACTTTGAGCTGCATTCTTGCCCCCTGGAGGAGCCATTTGAGAGCTTTGAAGTGCGGGGAAATGTTGTCGAAATTCCTCGTGCCAGTGAGTAGTCTGGCGGCCGCATTGAAGCAGGCTTTTAGAGGTGTCTGGGTAGCCCCGAAAGGGTAGACCAGCCATACTCCAGTCTAGATATGACAAGTGCTTGGACTGCCACTTTAGGTCGGGAGCGTCGAAGAAGGGTTTCAATTTCCTAAGGTAGCTCAGGTGGAATCTGCCTGATTTGACCATTGAGTTGATGTGGTCCGCATGTTCAGGTTGCTGTAAAGAATGATTCCCAGGGATTTGGCCGAGTCCACGATGGTCGGTGGACAATCCATGGCTGTGATAGCCTTAACCCATGATTTAATCTCAAGATTGGTATTGGGCGGGGCGATCAGGAGAAATTCAGTTTTCTTTGCGTTAAGTTTGAATTGATTGGATGCGAGCCATTGAACAGTGTGTTCCAAGGCATCGTTCAGGGAGAGGATCTCTTCAAGAGACGAGGTTTTGATGTAGATCTGCATGTCATCAGCGTACATATGATAGGAGATATTAGCAGTGCGTAGAACTTTGGTAAGCGGTTCCAGGTAAAGATTGAAGAGGGTGGGGGACAGAATTGAACCTTGCCGGACTCCAACCGTGACCTGGGATGTGCTGATAGGATGCCGTTGACGAGGAATCTCTGGGACTGGTTTTGGAGGAAGGATCTGAATCATTCTAGAACAGTGCTATCCAAACCCATCCTGAGTTTGAGGCATTCGAGAAGATTTAGATGGTTCACCGTGTCGAAGGCCGAGGATAGGACCAGAAGGATGAGGAGACAAGTTTTGCCTTGGTTGAGAGCTTAGAGAGCATCATCTACGAAGTGGAGCATAGTCGTTTCAGTACTGTGCCCTGGTCTGAATTCGGATTGGAAGTCATCGAGTAGGTGGAAGTTGTTGATGTGTTGACTTAGCTGCTGCTGCACATATTTCTCCAACACTTTGGCTAACAGCGGGATTTTGGAGATGGGTCTGAAGTTGTCAGGGGAGGCTGGATCCAACAATGGCTTTTTCAGAATGGGAAGGACTTGACCGGTTTTTAGAGGGTCTGGCAACGTTCCATGCCTGAGAGAGGTGTTAATTATTGTAGTCCAGCCAGGAAAAATGGATTGAACGACGGCAGTTGGGCAGTTGGAAGGGAGCGGGTCATTAAAATGGTTATTGGGTTTTATTGAACATAGGATTTCAACTGAGTCGTTGTCGTAGAGTTTGAAGTCAGTCCAGTGATCATGGTTTTTGGGTGAAGCCTGTAGGTGCGGCGTGGCTGGAGGAGGTGGGTCAAGAGGTATTTGAGGGTATGTGATGGATTTGAGTTCGTTTCCAAAGGCTGAGATTTTATCAGCGAAAAAGGAGGAGAATTCCTCTGAGGATATAAGAGACTTAGGGGTTTCTGTTGAGGTTTTGGCCAATTTATTAGATTGATGTTTGACCAGTTCGAAGAGCTTGTGGGGTCTGTTCTTGGCTTTCTCTAGTGCCGTTCTGAAGAACTCTTTTTTTACTTGAAAATGTTCTTGTTGTAGGTATTTCGGGCCTGCGGAGGAGTTTTGGATGTGCGGTAGAGGGGTGTTGCCTCCAGGATCTTTCAGCTTGTCGGAGGGTTCTCCTCTCGTTGTTAAGGGATCCAGTGAACCAGAGGTTTCTGTCTTTGATTTGGGTTCTATTCAGCTTTAGTGGGGCAAGGTATTCCAGGATGTTTGAAATGGTTGCCGAGTACTACTCGTTGAGGCCACTGGCTGTTGTGATTTCCGGGGGGAGGTCTGATTTGCTGCAAGCCTTGAGTTCCCTGCAGTCCAGATTCAAACTGTCTCTGATCCAGCGCTTCGAAATAACCGGTTGCGGTGCCCAAGACTTGTGGGCGTCAGGTAGGAGGAAGGTGATGGCGTGGTGGTCAGACCAGTCGCATAGGTCTATAGAGATCTTCTTGACTGTTGATTCTTTGGAGATAATCCAATCCAGAGTGGCCCCTTAAGCTTGAGTTGGTAGTGAGCAGGCTTGGATCAGGGCTTGATCGGCCAGGGGGTCCTTGATGGCGTTGACATGCGTCCTTTGGATCGTTCCAGTGCAGGTTAAAGTCACCAAGGAAAATATAATTGGCATTATTGGAACACCTAGCTGTGATGATTTCCATGAGGTGATCAGTAAAGAGGTCGTTCATGCCTGGCAGCGTGGTAAAAGATGTGCAGGCTGCACAGTGGGGTGGAGTTGCTGTCAATAGGGAGGGCAAAGTATTCGCAGTATTCGGTGGTGTCCGCCAGATGTTCAGTGACCAGAAGGTTAGAGCGGTAGATGCAGGAGATGCCTCCTCCTTTCTTGTTAGCTTGTCTGTCTAGCCTTGTGATGTTGTAGTTGGGAGGGACTAGGGGGTCCAAGTATGGAGATGAGGATTTGTTGAGCCTTGATTCCCTGAGGATTGCTAAATCAAACTTTTTGAGGAGGATGAGATCAGCAATATATGTGGCATGCTTAGCTGCCAAACGGAAATTAATTAAAAGACCAGATAGAGGGGATTTGGAAGGACGTTAAAGAGTCTGGGTGGACAGGCAAACGGGTGCTTGATTACTCTTGGCCATAGTTCTGTTGCAGAGGGTAGCTTTTCTGTTGGGGTTGATAGTGACCGTGCAGATGGCGTGTTCTGCCTTTGCATCTAAAGGATGAAGTATAGCTGGGGTAGAGTTGTGGTCTCGGATAATGGCAAGGATTTCCCTTTCAGTGAGATCTAGTGGGCTTGAAGTAGCAGAGATGGGGTTGTAGGAAAGGACAAGGGCACGTGTTTCTTCCTCTGAGAGTTGGCTTGGGTGCCTAAAGGGGCGACGATATCTCAAGGATAGCAGAGGGGGTTGTTTAGTAAGTTCTGGCAAATGCAGGGGTGGCGTTTGGCGGAGGCATATGGTTGGCAAGGGAGAGTTCGGCGAGGTGGAGGAGGTTCATTAGCTCTAGGATGGAGATATGTAAGCTTCGTTTGGCGGCTCTGGAGTGAAGAGAATCGATGTCCCTGTGAAACAGGGTTGTTAGAGGACAGGGGGGCAGTGGTTCTGGAGCAGTTCTGGCAGGGAGAGTAGGGGATAGGAGAGAGGGGACTAGTAAGGCCTGTGGTATAGGCCATAGGAACTGTATTAGAGTCCCTTTGCGGGTTGGATTGTGGGCAGGAAGGGAAAGTGGGACTTCTATCGTAAGTCATTGGAGGCTTGCCTGTGACATGGTCTACTTGGGGAGCTAGTAGAGGGGGGACCCAAGGTCTAGTAGTGATTCTATTGGCGAGCCCGGGAGACGTGCTGGAGTGGTTCGGGTGGACAGTGAGGGGGGCCCTAAGTGGGGTTTGAGAGTGGCAGGCCATGCAGGATGGGCTGGCAGAGGACTCAACGGTGCCGGAGAGGTAAGCGGGGCCTGTGTCGTTGGTCGTTGGAGATGTACCAGTGACATGGTCTACTCGGGTAGCTGCTAGGGAGGGAACCAAAGGTCTAGAGGGGATTATGTTGACAGGACCGGGTGACGTGCTGGAGTGGTTAGGGTGGCCCGAGTTGGAAGATCTTAGAAGGGTTTGTGGGTTGCTAGACATGTTGGTTGGGCTTGAAGGGCTGGACGAGGGCTCATCAAGGTGGGAGTTAGTTACCCTGGCGTCGTGCATGTGGTTTCTGAGGAGGGTAAATAGGTCTGCAATTTTATTCCGGTTTGTGGTTGAGGCCTGGATCAGAACAAAGCTGTTTTTGTAGAGAGTGATGGTAAGGTCAGCTCGCAGGGTTGAGGAGGGTGCTATAGTTAGCTTAGTGCCATACTGAATTTTCCTTGTGGCACGTACATTGAGGAGGTGAGCGAATGTTTTACGCCAGTTAGAGGCTTTTCTAGAGTAGAAGATGAGGTAATTAATGACTATACCGTTGTCTGTGCTGGGCCGCAGGTCAGAGATCAGTGTCTCAGGATGGCTTTTTTAGGGTGGCGTGCTTGAAGGATTTTGAGTTAGGTTTGGAGAAGTTAGGGGGTAGACCAGAGAGTACGAATTTTCACCCATAGTGGACAGGCCAGGCCTAGCCATGTTGGCACAGGTGGCTGCTCGAGCACCAATAGGGACAGTTATGCAGCAAGGAAGACGGCCCACTGTGCGGGAGCCAGTATTTTGTTCCCCAAGTTTATGGAGGGGCCACCATTTTGGGTCCAGGCAGCCGTCGATCCCTTATTGATATTTAATAATAGGAGGGTGCGCAATAATCAGGCGATGTCGTGTTGCCGTGTTTCCCAGAGGCGGGGAGGGAGGGCTCACCAGGCAGTCTCGCGTGAGCTCCTGGGAGCCGATGGTGGCTTCCACCATAGCGCCCCATTTCAAAGCCGGAGCCGGTGGGGGATCAGGGAACTCCTGGGACGGGCATGGCAGTAATGGCCGTGAAAGCAAGGTCTCCGCCACCGGGCAACCCAAGCCTGCAGGTGAGTACCCACCGCTGGCTCTGTTCCACCAGGCAAGACCTCCAGCACCAAGGGCAGGGGCTCAGAACTCACCAGGGCAGGCACGCCGGGTCTGGGAGTCCGGTAGCCGACACCAATGATCCGGTCCACGCCGATATGTTATTCATCCTCATGCAGCTACAGGTCCAAGCAGCCGCATGTCAACGCGCAGATCAGCCCAGGTACTGGACACCAGTAGGGCAGCACCGGGGTCCGGGCAGCAATGGCGCCGATCTGCACTGCGGAGGTCAAAAATTCTGGTAAGTTGGTGGCGAAACACCGTTGTTGCGGGATGGTTCGACGGGGATCGCAGTCCGGTTCAGGGGGCAGGTGGGTGTTTGGCCTGCGGGGTGGTTTTTCCGGGGATTTTTGCCAGATGGCAATCCCCAAACCAGGAGCGTCCAGGGAGGCTCCCACTCAGGCGGCCATCTTAGGCATCATTCTTAGCCATCATTAGGCAACAACTCTCAAAAGTCCCCAGATTCATAAACTGTCTCACAGCCTCCCTTGCAAAACCATCAAAAACACATCATGTGGCCCTTGCTACACTAATGAACTAAATGTCAACAAAAGAAACACCAGAAAAAAGTTAAAAGCATGGTTAAAACCTGAAATAGCAGACTCACTTTAAACTACAAAAATACAAATACAATGAATTTGAAATGAAAACTCATAATTATACAAAAGCAAACTATTTCAGAACCTGATCAGAAAAGTTACTAGAAAAATATTTTTTTTATAGGACCATAAGACTATAGGACCATAAGACTATGTGCCAGTATCATGCCACACGCAAAAATCTCCTTCACACCTTATATTACTACTAATATGGGCAATTTCTTCCTCAATACATTTTGAATAATCTATGAAGAACACCTGCTGAGTTCCCAAAAAATCCTCTCTTTGTATATACCAGAATAGTTCACACTAAATAGTCTAACTACAACCAAGTTGATGTCCAGCCCATCACATACATCAAATAGTCCTTTACCTTGCTTCAAAGTTCCAAGCATGTTTACCTTAACAACTTACAAAACTTCAGTTGAGCATCCATGCTGCCTTTCCTAAGTAATATCATTGAGTGATGTATCACATCCCACCTTCATACCCACATCTTCGAGAACAATCTGTTAAATTCTCTTCAGTCTAGGTTCCAGTCCAAACATATCACAAAGACAACAACTTTGTAGATATTCGAGGGCCGAGTAAGAATTCTGAATGAGATCGATACCTGTATATTGGTTTTTTTTTTAAATCCATTTTTATTAGGAAAGTAGTTCAAGTGGATAAACAGATACACATATAAACAGAGGATAAAATAACACATACATTTGCAGCAGTGAAAATAGAACCGGGAGGAGAAAGACCAAGAAGGTCTAGACTGCCGACTTTGGTGCTGGTGACCAGGGTTCAAGCCTCGGGGTCACATCCACATCCTGTGATTCTGGGCAAATCACTTAATCTCCCCATGCCTGAATGTGTAATGTAAATACGGTGCTCATGTAAAGCGCTCCAATACCTTTGGGTCGAGTTCCCGCTATATAAATATGCAAAAAATAAAAAAAGAATGGAGCTTCAGAAGGAAAAACAGAAGTGAAAAAAGGACAATGTCAAAGTTAAAAGAAACTAATACAATGCGAGTCCTCGCACTTATATACAACAACACGAATTGTAAGAAGGCAAAGAGTCTAAGACATGAAAGAAAGAATAAGACAAGGAGTTATGACCTATGACATATAATGATCAGTTAGAGAGTGGGGCCCAGAGCTGATTAATCATTATTTTGCATTTGTTGTTTCTCTGTAGCCGGAGGATTGCTCTTGCAGACTCGCAAAGCTGACCCAACAGTTCCTGCCAATGGTGTAATGTAGGGGGTGTCAACAAAGCCCAGTCTCTCGCTATACGTAGCCTTACTCTAACAAGAGCAATGGAGACAGTAGCAGACACGCCTGTCGAGCCCACTCTTAAAACCCCCAACATAAGACCTCGAATATAAAGCTGTAGGTTGTATTTTAATAGTTGGGAAAGAGAGCAGACAACATCATTCTAGAATGAAGTAAGATATGGACAGCTGACAAACATATGGACTGTATCCGCTGCCAGCAGCCCACATCGAAGGCAACTTTGCCTATGCCCACTCCCCAAAGGCTCGTTTTTCAATTTACAAATTTCTGAGGAGTAAAATACAATATGTATAGGGGCATATTAGCTAGGGTTGGCAATAATTATCACCTAGCGCGCTTAGCTAGCTTTTCTTTATCGCTGGCTATCGCTGGAATATCTCGGCAAACTAGCGCTGCATTACCAACGCTTGGCGCTATGGCGATAAATATTCCAGCGATAGCGGGCAAATGGCCAAACATCGCCTAAAAAACAGTGATGTCCCTCCCAAAATGGCGATGATCTTGGTGATAAGGCCCTGTGGCCTTAACCCCATAATCCACCTCCCATGTTAGGAATGCCTAACACAGGAATTCAGCAGATGTTTAATTCCTGCGTATATTCATTTTCATAATATTACATTAAAAAATTATACTTATTGGAAGCTTGCTCCAAGCCTACATCTTGGCTACACACTGACAGAGCAGCTGTTCATAATATAACCGAATGATACAATTAACTGAAGAAGTAAGCCTAATGCCTAAATAAGTAGCAACTGAGGCCACATAGAGTTATATGAGTTGAGAAATTAGATTTTTTTTGGGTTGTGGGTATAGTGAGCCAATATCTGGCAAATGCCCCACATTTTGTGTCTTCTCTAGTGATTACTCAAATGGCATAAACAGATGTCAGCAGAATACACAGCCACATTGTCCACATATGCGATAATTTTGATGTCGTACCCACGCAACGAAACTGGTACAATCCAAGAATTCTGAGCTATATGCCTGAAATAAGGTTCCAGATACGGAGCAAAAAATCAGTGAAGATAAAGGACACCCCTGTCTAGTGCCACAGGTAATCCTAAATGGAGAAGAAATAGACCCAACTATGGCAATATCAGTCATTGGTCTGTGATATAAATATTGAATCTGTCATAAAAAGCTATTCCCAGTGCCCATTGCTTGCAGAGTTAACGACAAGCTTAGCAAAGAGACCTTATCAAACTCATTTTTGGCGTTGACGTTGTCAACTAGCACTATTGTGACTCTTGGATGCAGGTGGACAAGGTTTTTCAAAAATGTTGGTGCCAGCATAGATCAAAGATATTGAACAGCAAGACCCTCTCTCTATTGCAGGTCTAACTTAAAAAAAAACAACAACACAATATGAGCATGGCTCCCAGATTCAGGTACTACATTTGTATGTTCAGCATATTGAAAGACAGAAACAAAGGAGCCAGAAAATGTATAACATTTTCATTAAACTCAAGAGGGAGAACATCCTCACCAACCACCTTTCCAGCAGGAAATGTTCTGATCTCCTCCATGGTAATTGGTTCCTCCAGTGCCTGAGCAGTAGTGGGGCTAAGCTTGGATACCTTGGCTGTGTGAATATAGTATTCAACTACCTGTTAATCCAACCACTGGTGTATCAAAACATGAAAGACCCCCCACTGCAAAATGCATGCAGAGGACCCCCCACTCTCTGGACCCAAAGCTCTCAGGCCAGGAACCTGCGAGTACTGGAGGGGGGCCGAGGAGCTCTGGGGCCCCCCTCACTGCAGGGTTTTGGGGGCTTTTGTTATGCCACTGTATCTGATAGTATAGCCTTCCCTATCTGGTTGAGGATTTCATGGGGGTCATGATATTTATTACCTTGGTCATCATGTATACATTGAACCATATTCAAATGCCTACTCTCAGCTATTTTGTTGGCCAAAACGTTTCCTGCTTATTCATCATACTCAGATATAGCAACTCTACCACCAATATGGGCGGTATGGGCTTTATCTGTTTGCCCTTGGTCAAGTTGACCCCGATATTCCATCAACTAAGCTTGAATCTCAAGTTCATTAAAGCTATTTGCTAGGACTGACTGAGAGTGCCTCTGCTCCCACATTAGCACTTCAAAGTGTGTTTCCCTTCTGGGCCTTATTCCACTGATAAATTTCTTAGTGATCCCCCTTGCACATGTTTGACAGCATCCCACACAACATTGGGAGCAGAAGAGCTGATATTTAGGGAAATAAAAATAGTAAGCTCAACATTCATTCTATTAATAAACTCAGTGTCCATCAATAAAGATCTAGGAATGGTCCACCATCGTTGGTCACATTTAAGATCATAAATGCAAAGTGTTATTAATAAAGGATTATGATCGGGCGTGACCTTTGGACAGCGTTAAATCTTAAATGTATTCATTAGTTCCTGAACAATAAAGATCATGTCCACCCTATAATAATGGACAATGGGAGCCAGAGAGTACCCAGGGATAGTTGGATACAGTGTTCTCCAAATGTCAGTAAGGCCATGTACTCTAATTAGCTCCCTGATATCCTGCCTAGTGTTGTTTATACACAGGTTGGCAGCTTCATTGTTTGTATCCTGCACGTAATTCATAATGCATTTAAAATCATCTAATATCAGCAGTTCCAGATCATCCCTCTTCCAAGACCCTTTTCACCATTGTCAAACATTTTATCAATCCTCCTGCCAGGGCCCCACAGCATTCTGCTACCCAGGCTTTATGTGATGGACTCTCGGACTACTTCCTGGAAAAAATAAATCTTCTCTCCGCCTCATTTCCCGATGGGTTACCCCCCCAGTCCCCCAACACCAGCCCCCCTGGTTCTGCCTCTCTACAGTCTTTCAACAATCTGACTCTAGAGACCGCTCTCAGGCTATTCACCAATGCAGATCTGAGGCCCCCTCATACCCTATCCCTGCCAAACTCATGGGTGAGTTAGCTCCCATATTGGCTAACTCCTTTCTCTCCATCTGGAATGCCTCTCTCCATCACGGCTTCTTCCCTACCTCTTGGAAGGAAGCAATGGTGGTGCCCATCCTGAACCCGACGCCGACCCATCTATATTTGCCAATTACCGTCCCATTTCCCTTCTCCCCAAACCCGCCAAAATCCTGGAAAAAGCTGTGCAGCTGCAACTTACGGAGTTTTTGGAGAACAACTCCCTGCTGCACGACTCCCAATCCGGATTTCGTGCAGGTTTCAGCACGGAGACGGCCCTTTTGGAAGTGGCTGAGACCATTCGTGAGTGTGTGGACAGGGGCGAGGAGGCCATGCTTGTCCTCCTCGACCTGTCCGCCGCTTTTGATACGGTCTCCCACTCAATCCTTCTAGACCGTCTCAAGCTGGTCGGCATCGGTGGCACCGCTCTCACCTGGATTGAATCCTTCCTTACTGGGAGAAGTCAGAGGGTGCTACTCAAGCCTTTCAATTCAGAGGATAAGCCTCTGCTGTGTGGCGTGCCGCAGGGCTCTGCCCTCAGACCTCTGTTTTTTAACGTCTACCTCGCTCCCCTGGCCGCCGTGGTAGAATCCTGTGGAGTCAGGGTGGTCTCTTATGCTGACGATACTCAGCTTATTTTCTCCTTCAATGACCACTCGGACTCCACATTTGCCAACTTCCGCCACTGCCTCGACGGCATCCGTGTCGGGATGACTGATAATCATCTAAGACTTAATGCGGACAAGACAGAGGTGCTGTTTTTTAACCAGAAAAACCCTATCTCCCCTTCACGGTGGTGGCCCACTGCACTTGACCCCGCTCCCTCCCCAGTCCATGCTGCCCGCAACCTTGGCTATCAGTTTGACGACTCTCTCTCATGCAAATCCCAAGTTAACAAGGTCACCTCTGCCTGCTTCATGAAGCTACGAATGATCAGGAAGATACTTCCCTACCTTCCATTGGACGCCCGCCGAACAGTTACCCAGGCCCTCATTACGTCCCATCTAGATTACGCTAACAGCTTATACGCGAGCGCTCCTCAGTATCTAATCGATCGACTCCAGATCGTTCAGAATGCGGCGGCCAGATTGATCGGAAACATCCCCTACCGCCAGTCAGTCACCGCTTACCGTAAGGAACTCCACTGGCTCCCCATTGCCAGCCGCATTCAGTTTAAGATCCTCACCCTCGCCTTTCGAGCCATCAACGACCTGGGGCCCAACTACCTGAAAAAGCGAGTGTCCATATCTTACTCCACTAGATCCCTGAGATCCAACAACTTACGCCTTCTGGTCCCTCCTTGCTTCCGACGCGCCAGACTGGGCGGCAAGGGGTTCAGCGTGATTGTTGCCAAACTGTGGAACCGTCTCCCTATTGATCTCAGGTTCTGTCCTTCTGAACCGATTTTCCAGGCCAGGATAAAAACCTGGTTGTTTTCCGAACTCTGACTTCCTTTTGGCTCCCCCTCCTCCATCTGCCCATGAGGCCTTGGGTTCTAGCGCCGGGACACCCCGTAAGGGGTAGCTGTGCGCTCTATAAACTACAAAAATAAAATAAATAAATAAATAAAATAAATCCCTGTTGGGTCCATATGCAGTGCCAGTAATATAAATATAAGGGTTAAGTTTAACCTGTGCTGTTGCCCACCTACCCTGTGGATCAGATTCAGTCCGGAAAGGTAAACAATGTAAATGCACCAGACTTAATATCATAACCCCATGCATCAAAACCTGCTGTGTTGTACAGATATTAGTTGTGTAGCCAAGCTGTTGTAAATATGCCTATCTTTGTAAACTAGATGAGTTTTGGCCAAACATAAGATATGTGGTTTATGAACCTCCACCTCTTTCTTAGCCAGTCGTTGCTTTAGTGCACAATTTAGGCCTGCAACTCTACAACAGACAACATTAAGCTGTAACATGACAGAAATATAATCCCAGATCAGTATAAACCTGGGAGGCTTCTTTAGAAGAGGCCTAAGCCACCAGAGCATCACTTTTTTGATGATCCATTGGTACAGTTCTCTCAATTATATCTATGAAGTGACGCAAAGCCACGCTGTGTAGCTTTGCATTGCCTCATAGATATGGAGTAAGGCAAGGCCGTGCAAAGGGCTGCCTTTCCTTACTCTGCATTAGGGAGGCATTTCATGGGGTTTGCGGTGAGTGTTTCCAAACAACACCCAAGGATTTTGACTCTGATTGCAAAATCACGTTAATCTGGAGCAGTAGCAAAACCTTATTCCTCCCAGAACAGGCATAACAAGAAGAAATGTTTTAATAATTATTTTTTCCTCTATTTCTATGTGTGCTGTATTCTGCAGAACATATAGAATGTGTTAAATGACCTCCATGGATTGTTTTTGTGCAGGAAGGTGCCCCTCCCCGACAAAAACAATCATGCCAACAATGCAGACACCCTTGCACCATGATGCAAAGGTGCCTGTTTTGGCACAAAGCAGCTAAAATGGCCCCCCGGCAATGGGAAAGGACAGGAATACTCCTTTTATCATAAATGTGGCACATTCCTGCCCTTTCCTTTTGATGCAGGGCAACAGTGCAAGGTGACTTGCAGCACTGCCCTGTACCAAAAACTCATAAATGTGGCCCTAGTTCTACTCCCCTTTAGGGATGCAATTTCTGTCATCAACTATTTCCCCCATCCACGTTTTCACATGCAGCACCAGACCCAACTGCAAAGATCACTAAATGTTCCCAACAAACTGAAAACAAAATGACCACTTGAATTCTTTCTATTTTTTAAGCTTACTGCCATACCCAGAGACCCCACAATCTTCCTTGATATGGAGTACAATGGGAAACCCTCAGTGAATGTGCTAAAAACCCACCCCATCCTAGAATCCCTCCTGAAATCCCACCCTAACCCCATAGAAAGGGAAAATATCTTTCCCACACCTTGGCTGTCAGAAAACAAGACAGCCTCCCACACACTATGCCCCACCCCCTTACAGGACCAACTGTTGCACTTTGACATGAGGGGTAAACAAACACAGACAAAACAGGACAAAGGCAGAGAGCCAAAACAGCCCCTACGATAATAGAGAGAAAAGAAAAAAATGAATAGTCTCTGGGATGTGCCAAGTTAAGACAGTATGTAAACCAGTCTATCGTTGGGACACCCTTCCCTTATTTCATTGCTGCCAACAAAAGGTTGAGCCTTATCTATCCACTGCCTAATGCTTTTACACAAAAAAAAGAAAAAGCAGAAAGCCATTTTAGCCACTAAATAGAAGAAGAATGAGTAATCTCCAGGATGTGTCCAGTTCAAGCAGCATGTATACCAGACTGATGCCTGGATGCCGGGAGCCTTAAATGAGTTAATCATTTGCTTAAGCATCCATCTGCCATCCATAGCTAATTTTCAAAAGTCGGTGCGAACAGAAAAGGAAATGGAATTCACTGTATCTGGTAGCAGAAGTGTGGGTTGTAAGGGAAATAGCCTATCAGAGCAGGAAGTTCTCTACACAAATTAAAATAGGGGGTGACTGAGGCTTTGAACCTACCAAACTAGACCCACTTGACAAGGAAAGTCGATGCACCCTTTGAAACGGACAATCCCCATCCCAATCTGCAAGGTTGGGGAAAGTCTTTTGAAACAGTTGGACCACAAGATGATGAGTGTCGCTACCTTCCCTGTCCTCCGGCGCCCCAAGATCCAAAGGTTGCATCTATGTAATGATTTTCAAGATCTTCTAACTTAGATTGTATAGACAATATCTGAGTGTTGTGCTCCTTAACTGACATTGAAGTCTTCAGTCACAGCCACCCTTTGCTGCAGATCTTGTAGTTGGGAGGTCATCTCCGTCATTTGACCAATTAGATCACTGATCATGTTTTGCAACTGCAAATTATCGGCTCTGGCCGCAGCATAGTGGTTAGTAGATTCTTCAAGGTGAGCTTGGATCAAATGAAAAATATGTGCAAGCGATGGCTCACGTGTGCCGGCTGGATTGTTGCCCTGAAACCGTTGCCTTTCCACTCCCTGATACAATGACACTATAGTAAAGGTGGTTGCCTGGTTTAGGAGTGCCACATCCCCTGGTTCTGCCTGTGCCACTTCCACATAGCTAAAGGCCTCTATGCCTGTATTATCATGCTGTAGAGCCTTCACTAACTGTGCCTGAGACTCAATTATACCAGCTCTTTTGTTAGCCAGAACTAAATCAGAGTTTGTGTCTGTTACCTGATGACCATTTGGGGCTGGATTCTGGGAGGTTCACTTGTTTTCCTTGTCTTATTGCTCTCAAATGCCCATTGATACATTTTAGTTCCCTTAGTGTTGTTGAAGACTTTATCCATCTGTGCATTCGGACCAGTACATGAGGGCGCTAAAGGGAGGCTGTGAGGAGTTTTTGCTAGGCCAGTGTTATCAGATTGCCCTGAGACATCTACCAAGTCCATATTTCTGTTTTCAGAAGAGAGATCCCCGAGTAACTCCAGTAGTAATGACAGTATCTGCAGCGCTCAGTCAGTGGTCAATCATCCCCCCCTACAGCATTATCGCTTACACTGCCTTCCAGCATGCCTCATAACAGGGCAAAGACTGGATGAGGAGCCTCAGGATAAGTAGCCGGCTGCAAACAGCACTAGTGAGAGCAGCGTGAGCGATCCAGCTGGAGTGAGTCACTGCCCATGGCGAGTGACCCTGATTGCTCAAGTTAAGAGGTAGAAAGCAAGTGTATAGCTCCTTCTCCCACTCCCCCTCCATAGTGTCATTCATTTCCTGTGTGGCAATGGAAAGTAAAATCTGGGTCACCACTGTGGCCAAAGAGCCCTCCAGAGTAAGTTTAGACCCAGTGGTGGCACCACAGGCAGAGATGGCTTTGACAGGGCAGCTCGTAAGAAATGTAAGCACTGGAAGGCCAATTTTAGTTAAAGAACCACTGCTATGATGGAGCACTGCTTTTTCTGCTGTGTGCATGAACTGAGATGCTCCCCTTCGTAGACAGCCAGGGGAGAGGAGTCATGAATGCTGTGGCTTGCAGTCAACCGTGTGGGCTATGAGGGAGCCATGCAAACCACCTGATTCACTCAAATACGGATGCAACAAGCCAGTAGGTGCTGGGGGATAGCCAGAAGATGGTAGCCAGACAGCAATATCTGGGGCATGGAAGGTCGAAGTTTGAAGAAAAACAACACGTTAACCCGGCTAATTAGCAATTAATAATCCCCCTCACAGCAGGGAGTCAGTTGGGCCAGGCAGTGACGCAGCCCATAGAAATCAAGTAAGGCACCATACAGACGGTAGGGCATCAGCCTTACCATAGCAGCAACAGTGCGTACTTGGCCGTCAGCTGTTGGGTAACGACATGATCAATTTGGAAGCAGAACTGCGGTATGAAAGACGGCAACTGATTTCTGGCCTCTAAAGCTGCCTACGATCAGTTTACAGGTGAGGCAATCTGCAAGGAACAGCAGACGACGCTCCCAGGCAAGCATGGGAAGGAGCATGTTCAGCTGATGCCGAATGGAAACAATGTAGTAAGGTAAGGCAGAAACAGTTTTGGACTCCCATCAATCAGTGCTACATTTTAGCCACTCTAGAAATTTCCCAGCTCGAAAGTCATCTCGACATTCTCTGCGTGGTAGTTAGAGATAGGGTTTGATGCGTGGCCGATGCTGCCTCAGTCTGCCACCATCTTTGGCTAGAATATGGCATTCTGCAAACCTCAATTCTATCACTCCATCTATATCACTTATGCTGCAAGTTAAATATCCTTACGTCAACATGCAACTGATACACAGCTGTATCCGAGAATCCCTATCCTGGCGACTATAACACACGTTAACATCTTCTTTGCTAAATTAAGAATACACTCTTTTTAAAACAATACCCCACTAAGCCAGATTGCTAACTTCTCTACTTCAGTGGCTCTCTCAAAGTACATGAAAGGCTATCTATCCTGGATATCAACTTCTTTTTAGACACCTATGCCAAACCTCTTGAGTTTATAATTGATTAAAAAAAACTCATTACGACGGAACACATTAACTAAGTCGCAAGAAATGCCTTCACAGTTCAGTGGTTGTTACCACCAACATTTTGCTTGCTGGTAGGGTGAATATTTGTTTCTATATGGTTTGATAACAGAACCCAGCTACACATTTGAGATCAGTAGTCTAGGGAAATGGATATCAACTGTTCTGTAAAGCTTGTCTTGTTGAACCAACAAACAGTAAAATCCAATCTAATTGTAAAAAATAAACAATTACAGTGTAAATATGTTTCTTGAAGTTCATTATGAACATGTTTTCTAATGCATGATCATTCTTGATGACCAGTAAATCTCACTAGATTTTACTGTTTAATACCTCAATGATAGTACATCTGCTGATATGTAGTAACATGTTTGGAATCAATTCAAGCTTACATATAGTATAATTTTGTTAAACAGGGAGGCCAAATAAACCATTCACATTGTTACTAGTCAGAGAATTCTCATAGGGTGAATACCAGCTATCACCTATTGATATTCTGCTGGTTTATTACATGAAAGTGTGATCAATTTAGAAACTGCAATATACCTTAATTTCAGGAAACTCCTGAAAAGAGAGCTTTTCTGTGCTGCGTTCAACTAGACTCACTTATATCTATTTGAACAATGGAAGACTGACCAGTTAAAAATTATTCTGTTAAAAATAGCCATACTCTAAAAATCCTACATCTCATTTCTATATGTCCTTGGTTTATAGGCTTTCCTACTACTAATCTGAAGTGACATTTATGTACTAATTAGCACTAAAGGGGAGAGGAGCTTGTTTGGAACACAGTCATGTGTGCGGAAGATATCAATCAAACCACACAATGAGGGCCAGGGTTGAAGTACAGTTTGCACATCCACACTCCATTTTATTGTCCCCTATGTGTTGGACCTGACCTTCACTGCAAGGTCTCCCTCAAACCTTTTGCCTTTACTTTCTACTTTTTGTTAAAATATTTTTTTTTTTACATTAAGACACTGTGCACTTTACCACTACTAATCAATCAATCACTCATACTTGTAAAGTGCAGATTGTCATGCTTGAGGGTATCCAGGCACTGGGTTGCTGGGCTAGTTGAAAAGCCAGGTCTTAAGTCTTAACCTTAAGTCCATGAGTGAGGGTGATGTTTGGAAGTGGAGGGAGACGGCATTCCAGGACTTGGCAGTGAGGTGGGAAACCCCCATTACCATGCTCTGGCGTCTGCAACGCCATCACAGACATCATCGCCCCACTTGCCATTGAGATTAAGAACTACATTTTTCTTGGGCACACACCTCTAAAGCCCTTCATGACCACGGATCAGCATACATGAACCACACCAACCATCCAGAAACCTCTTCTCTACCTTCGCCCTCGCACAGATACCGCTATAACCATAGCCACAGCGGAGGCACTGCTAATCAGTGCTAAATTGATTGTCCTAACTACCATAAACATGGTAAAATTGACTTACACCTGATTGGCATATTTAATTTACTTATAAGTCCCTTAAAGCCCAGGGCCTGTAAATTAAAAGCTACTAGTAGGCTTGCAGCACGTATTTTGCCACCCACTTGAGTAGCTCCTTAAACCCTGTCCCAGGCCTTCTAGGGCAGCCTGAATTCAGTTCTAACCTGCCACTTCGACTTGGCAATATAACCCCCTTGCCAAACTTAAGCTCTCTTTTGTTGCCTTTAAGTCACTCCTAAGGTAGGCCCTAGGTAGCCAATAGGGCAGGATGCGTTGTAATTTAACAGTTGGACATGTGCGTTTGCATTTTACATGTCCTGGTAGTGAAAAACTCCTAAATTAGTTTTTTAATACTGTGAGGCCTATTGTTAATATTGAAAAGCCAGTGTCCATATGAATAACGATACATTCATGTATAAAAACAAAATCACATCTTTATCGATTGCATCCGCCCATTGAGAACTCCACGTCAACCCCGGCTCAGAAATATGTTGTTAGGCAGTTACATTCAGGTATAAAAACTAACCCCCACATGCATCATTGTGTCTTTTTGCATTTCTTAATTTGCGAAAAATAAGGAATCGCAAATTAAGAAATGCAAAATGATATGCATCAATATTTTCGGTATTCTTTTGGGATTCGGTAAAAATCGCAATTTTTACCGAATCCCAAAGAAATACCGATTTCTTAACTTAATTTTCGCAATTCCCATTGATTCCTATGGGCCAAAAGGCCCATAGGAGTCAATGGAAATTGCGAGTGGCACTTAGAAAATTTCATGGGTGCAGGGGGGGGTCCAAAGGACCCCCCCTGCACCCCTGAAATTTATTTTTCGCATCATGTTGCACACACACATGTCCTAAGGACATGTGTGTTCGTAACATAAATGTTGAAAAAAAAACATTTTACACATTTTACACACTTTTTCCAAATTTACCGAGTGGTTCAACCACTCGGTAAATTTGGCACCCTATTTGCGAATTTTCACTTTTTAAAAAAATGATGCATTGCTTTTAAGAAATCGCACATCTGCGACTTCTTAAAAGCACCCGCAATTTTAGAATTCGCACACATGTTACGAATTCTAAAATTGCTTCATGCATCCCAAAAAGCACTTTTGCATTCGCAAACGGCCGATTTTAAGGAATCGCACCGTTTGCGACTACAAAAATGCTTGATGCATGTGGGGGTAAATCACATCTTTATTGATGAATATGCCCATTGAGAACTTCATGTCAACCGTGACTCAGAAATATGTAGGTAGGTAGCCCCTGTGACCCAGTCCAAGGTCACTGATTGACAGATCACACGTGTGTGGCATAAACCCAACAGACAAACGTGCGAAAAGGAAATGCAAGATCATTCCTACATGTAGGCGCAGCAACACAATAATGGTCCGGATGGATGGGAGAGTTCCCAAAAACACCATCAAGTCAGATGCCACTTGAAGTAAGGAACTCATAGCCAATCAGGACACAGCACACATATGACACGCAGTGATCATGCACTGCCCATGGCGTACATCTGGGCATATTACCCACTGGCAGAATTGTGTCCATGCAAGGTTGGGGCCCACCTGGATTCCTCATCCAAGACATTACTTTATTACTCCAAAGACAGATGTTCACATTCCTTACCAAAAAAGAATTGCAATATCATTTTTTGGGGGGATTTAATGAACTGTATAAACATCCATAGATACTATGCTGATGATTATGCCCTATGTGGTAGTGGTGCTCTCTAGTAACGGTCTTTGGTAGTCACAAAAGACAGGTTTTCACTTCTATTTTATATGTAGAGTTGTTTCCTTTCACTACAGTCACTCTCCTCAGTTCACGGTAGATGTACGCACCATATATTACCATTTAATCATACAAATCTGATGATATTGACATATATCCTCATACTTGATTCACAGACAATCTTTCCACAAGAAACTGGAAGTTTGAATATCACCCCAGCCTAAATACGGCTGGGACGTAAGTAGAACCGGCAGAAAGTTATGTTTATACATGGAATGGTATTTCATGCACTGATGATATTAGTTATAATTGTGCCTGGTGTGTAATATGATGCTTCTTACAATCTTTAGGCAGAACAAATTCTACAAGAGTGATACAGGTAAATCTGGGCATTCGCCCACCCCACTATTGACAAAAGACACAAAGGGAACACACTGTAAAATTGTGATTATGTGCACTCCTATGGACGGTCCCACACGTTAGAATATTAGATACAGTTATGACTAGAATACCAAGTCATACAATCTTACAAGTCACCAGTATACTATACAGCATGATCAATACACCTGATTACCTGCTTTCTTGTGTGAATCTAAATAGAATATATATCACGGATACCAAAAGTACAATATTATCAGTAAATAGCATTGTGTATCCACCTCACACTCAAGCCCACATATCAGTGTAAATGGATCACCACTGTTGAATTTGGGTGCCACTACACAACACATATTGACAATGTATCAAGCTGACCATGAGATGTGTTGTCACATCGTTACATGTATGTGTCTTTCCAACCCTGAGGAAGTCGTGGACATATCCCCATAGTGACGAAACACGTGTTGGCTGGAGCAACTGGAATGAACATTAAACCTACAACATCACATTACTATTCATTGTTTGTTATAATTTGTTTTGCACCATTAATGTGCATAAGAGACTATATATGTGTGCTAGGGCTTGTTAACATGTATAAACATCCATGTTGAACCAATCTTAAATTTGTCAGTGTTCAAGCATCAATACTTCTTCCCTAGGATAACATTGGGTTGCCTTATTACATTGAATAGGTGAAAACGTTTGATTGGGAACAGATAATAATTTGTGTTTGGTATCTATGAAATTGCAATTAAAAATCCTCCTTAATTGTAAAGTCCAATGTTAAATTATATTTTTGAAAATGTCACTTTTACAAAGTTGGCGTTGTCTTGCCCTTTGTTAGTTGATGGCAGCAGCCTGTCATGGGTCACATAACTGGATGTAGTTGGCAGTTGGACTCTCTGAATTCTGCCCAGACAGTTACACAATGATGGATTAGGTGTACCTGAATAGGCCGTCAACTGACAGAATGTGGGGCAGAGCTGAGCACCCCTTACCTGCAACTGAACATGCTGTGCTCTGACTTCACACAAAGGACTTGTCACCAATGTATTGTCCCTGCAGCCAGCTTGAAGCCAGGGCAGGGGAGAAAAGAAATTCCAAGCAGTTCAACAGGAAACTCTAGAAACATCTCCTACTTTAAAGAAGGTTCCAGGTAAAAAAAAAATAGGACCCTCGGACCCACTCTTCAGTTTGTTTTCTGGATCTGTGGAAGGACTGTCAGAGGATACCCTTCTGTTGTGCCCTGATGTGTACTCCACAAGACTGCTTTGCTTCACATGTAAGGTCTGCTTTGCTTCCTGGAACCTGCCATGAACTATCAGAGGCCTGTCCTGATTCTTGAGTCCTGTTTAATTACCTTAACTCAGTACACTTGAGTCTTGTTTCTAGTTGGACCAAAACCACCTATTTAGGAGTCCCCCCCAAGACCTTTTTAGACACTGTGGTGCTGACCAGCGGCCCGCCTCGTCAGCAAGATTCCTGGTATCAGTTATTTTGCTGTCCAGCAGGTAGCTCTGGAAAACAAATATTCTCATTGTGCTCCCTCAGAATCAAGATGTACAGCCCATTGCAAGCACCTTGCTGTCCCTCAACCAGCCATTCTGACCCCTACTTGAGTAGTTCAAGAAATCTACCCAAGTCTGATTGAGAGGTTAATGGCTGTTTTAAAGTTTCTAGTGGTACTATTCAGGGATCAGTCCAAATTTAGGTAGAAGAATGGCTTTCATGGTGGTATATTTAGTTTGGTCCTCGAATTCTGGGGTCAGAAGTGAGTCCCTTTCTACTGGAACCATATGCTTCCACAGGCTAACACCCCCAGTGCTCCTTTGGGATTTGGTGCACTCACAGTCACCTCATCAGCAGAAAAACATTTATATATGTCATCTCCCATCACATAACTGGGTACCAGGCATTTGTGTGTACAGAACTTCTTGCCTCCTTCAGACACTGAGGCCCTCATTTGTGGGAATTTGGCATAGGGCAGTACATCAAGTCAGCTTGCTGCACTGCCATACGCCTAAATGAAAGGGCGGGAATGTACCGTATTTATGCAAAACTGTACATTCCTGTCCTTTCCCCCTGCAACTCCTCATTCTCATCAACCTAGCACCAATGCAGGCAAGGGAACCTGTGTTGTCAGCAGTTTTGGTTTTGTGCAGAAAACGGCACCTTGCTGCACAGAAACAATCCTAATAGGTGTTCCTCTTTCTATTAACCCTGGGCGTAGTGGGCATAGTGGCGCTACGCGGAGCTCCACGGAGTTGCAAACAAAGTCCGTGGAGCTCCGCTACACGGCCCATCTCCACCCTCCTATTAAGAAGTAACTTAACAGTAATTAAAAACTAAACTTAAAACCACTTACCTCTTTACTGCGGCATCCCCGGGATGCCCTCCTCCTCTTCGTTGCCGTACTGGTAATGCTTGCGAAAACTGCACATGCGCACACACATGTGCATTGCTCGCAAGAGGAAAAACGAGGAAAAATAAAGTTATTTCTCCTTGTTACACCTCACCTAAAGAAATTTAAGGATTTGGTTTACATAGTCTTGTAAATCTGGGGAAGTGTCGCAATCCATGGATGTTACATGGGAACGCCCACTGCTTTGCCCATGGAACTCCTCCCGAGTGCAGAGTAAGGCATCACAAAGATTTGCCCTGCAT
Organism: Lissotriton helveticus; assembly: GCF_964261635.1. NCBI lineage: Eukaryota > Metazoa > Chordata > Amphibia > Caudata > Salamandridae > Lissotriton > Lissotriton helveticus. The sequence goes on from NC_136067.1 coordinate 1,744,874,606, forward strand.
TGCCCTACTCCATATCTATGAGGCCATTCAAAGTCATGCATAGTGGATTTGCATGGTCTCATAGATATGATTTTGAAACTGCGACCATCAGAGCGTTACACAAAATGACGCCCAGTGGTGCAAGGGGCTCGTTAATATTCCCCTGAATGTATGAGTCCACTGTATGGCACTGTAAAAACACAAGTCAAATGCTCACTGCTAAATTTGGGTTACTAGTTGATAAAACCATACTCAAGCAGCAACTACAATCCCTGTCAGAGTGATGTGACAAGCAAGCCCTAAATTAACCTGTGCTCAACCCTATGATACCTTGGCAAAGAGCAGTCAGGCTTGATTTGGAGGCAATGTGTAAAGTATTTGTGCAACACTTCAAACAGCAATAAAATAAAAACTGCACAAAAGGGATTCCACACCAACTTAGAAACATAGAGTATATTTTAATAAATAAAAAACACAACCAAAATGGCAAACAATGCAGCAAGAAGAACCAAAGATATGCAATTTTGAATATTTAGGTGAAACTGGAAAAGCACCACTCATCTGTTCTTGCAAGACTGGGAGAAGGTCACATCTTCGGGCCGACTGCGAAGGTGGGCAAGTTGGATACAATAATAAGGTTAGTCCTGCTGAAAAGTTACCTTCTCAGTCTAGCACAAAGAGTCCTGTTTACAGTGGAGGGGGCGCGAGAAGCACATAAGCTTCACGCATCACATAAGGTCATTGATGTAGTGTGAAGAGCAGGCCTGGTGTACTAACTGTTGTCACTGTAGCACAAAGATCCTTTGTCATCAGACGTGGCCAACCTGGAGCTTCATGGTACACTCACCTCAAGCAGCAGATAGTGTAGCATGAAGAGTTGGGTAGACAGAACTTTGCATCTGTGGGCTGTGCGAGCTGTGAGGTTTTGGTGCCAACTGGCCTGTCTGTAGTCACAAATAGCCCAAAAACTTCACTTCAGCCTCTCTGAGGCCACATCAAGTGTCCAGGACCTGAGGTGGGACTACATGGGGGTCAGGGGCTTTGTCCAGCTAGATCTGGGTGCTGGTTCAGGTGGTTGGTTATGTCACTGTGGCTCTGAACATGAGGCCACCAGACTATCCTTTGGAGTAACTCTGGTAGTGCTCGGTTCAAGTGCCTCTGATTCAGGCAGCGGGACTAATGTTTACAAAATTTTGATGGATGGAATGCTTGAATTAATCTCAGCCACTGGTAATTACTTGGGTCTCATCCTAATCCATTGTTATTTTTCACATCATGCCACCTCAGTTTGGACCCAGCTAAATGTAAATCAATCTTGATCCTGTTCCAATTGGAATATTCCAGCCCTAACTGCCAAGCCAGGTCCTTCCTGTAACTAGAACACAACAACCCAGAACCGGTTCACCCTAGTTATGGGCTAATCAGTCAGGTACTGCTTGGCTCCAATAACACCGTGTCGATAGGACCCATTGTGAAGCCATTCCCATCCCACTTAGGGTGACACACAGGAGGGCAGCAGGGCAGAAGCACAGCAAGGCAGTAATCAGGGAGGGCAACAGTGTAGCAGAGTGGCAGTACTTTCAGGAGTACAGCAGTCCTTCTCCTAGCAAAGCCTCCACAGATCTAGAAGTGTACTCCAGAGTTTGTGCCTGAGGTCCAATATTAATACCTGGAAGTCCACGTGCTTCCTGTCTTCCCTGGCTCCTGACTAACTACAGGGGCCCTTTGTAGAGGCAGGACACAGCCTATTCAAGTGTAAGTAGGGCTGTGTCCAGCTATGCCCTTCCATCTTACCAGTGATGGCCCAACAAGGCACACCTAAGCTCTCTATTGTATGTGGTTGTCTAGGAGATAAAGACCGCCTGTCAGCTACACCCAATCATGTGACACAGTACAGTCACTAAATGGCTAAGGCAGGAAAATGTTAACTTTCTAAATGTGACGTTTTCAAAATTGTATAAAACAATCAGAATTTACCATAACATAGGATTCGCCATTGCAATTCGAAAGACACAAAAGATGGACTGTTTTGGACCTGGCCTTTTTTTCAGGGTTATCCTGTATCTTTTAGCCTTCCTCGTGTATTTGTTCTCACCTGTTGTTGTTGGTTTTGTGACTCTTGCCACTTTACCACTGCTGAACAGTGTTAAAGTGCATGTACTCTCTCTTGTAAACTTGGTAAGATTGGTCTACACCTGTTTGGCATATGTAATGTATCTGTAAGTCCCTTGTTCAGTGGTATCCCATATAGCGAGGGCCAGTAAATCAAATACTACTCATGGGCCTGCAGCGCTGCTTGTGTCACCCACCGATGTAGCCTTTCAAACCTGTCTCAGGGCTCTGGTGCTGCAAGGCCAGCAGGCGCAGTTTACTGCCACTGTGACATGGCACTTAACGTGTTTGCCAAGTCTGAAACTCCCCTTTTAACCCCTAACATAGGCCCCAGGTAGCCCAATGGCAGGGTGCTGTGTAGGTAAAAGGTAGGACATGTGCCTTTGTTGTGTGGCATGTCCTCGTAGTGACAAACAGCCTAGTTAGTTTCTCACTACTGTGAGGCTGCTACTCTCATAGGATTGCATTGTGAATTCCCTGATATTTGTTTCAGGGGTGATTTCTGAAATAAAAGGGGTAGCATGACCATGTTTAGTATGTTTGGAATAGTAGTGAAAAATCCTTCTTATTGGTGAAAGCGGATTTGTTGCTACTATTTTAGAAATGCCACTTTTAGAAGTGGACATTTCTGTGTGCTTATGACTCGTTGTGCCCTGCTTGTGTGTCTATTCACTGTCTCGTTTAGACTGACAGGATATGTGGATGTGCATTCACTGTAGACAGTCACAAGGCGGGGGTGAGGTACATCCTGCCTTTCCGCAGTGACTCATAGTGGTGCTGAATAGGCCTGGTCTGCATTTAGAGTTGTCACCTGCACCTGAATAGGGCTGTACCTGCTGTTCACAATGCTGTCTTGTCTCCGCCCCCCTGTAGTGTGTCTAGAGCCAAGGCTGGGGATTGAAGGGGGGTGTTGTGAACTTCTAAAGGATGGTTGAAATGCCCCCAGAACAAAGTCTTTTTGGGTATACAAATGAGGGATGTTACCCAATGATTTTAGACACTGCTTGGGACTTGTAACCTAACTAGATGCTGCTGGCTCCAAAGACTGCACCTTGTCAGGAGGAACTGCTATGCTGCCTGGAAATCCCTTGGCTGTTGTGCTGCCCTGTGGCCTGATTGGCTGCAACAAGGATTCTATGTGCTAGCCTGCTGAGCAATTTCTGCTTGGTACCCCCAGTGATCTTCCAGGGCTTGTTGACCTGCCCTGTAGTTGGGAGAGATTAGTGTGCCAAGTGTTAGAACCGGGGTCTCTAGTTGGCCGGGTTACGCACCCTAGTCCAAGTAGGGACCACCGCTTCCGACAGGGTAGCTTAGCGCAGAGCAGGAAGGCTTAACTTCAGAGGCAATGTGCAAATTATTTGTGCTGTAAAATGCTATGGGGTAACCCAGTATTCCTCAGAACCTGGGCAATACAGTTTAGTGTATACAATGGTTCTGTCGGGTATGCAACCTGATTACTTTAAAGTGTGAATGAATCATTCAGATTTTGATTAGTCATAAGTTATTTCAATCAATACTCCACTAAAAACATGATTAAATGCAAATCCAAACCAAAAGACAGGGTAACAGTAGATTTTAATATATGAATTATTCTCATTCATAAACACCCTTCAATAATACATGAAGAATAATTAAGGAATCAAATATAATTTTTTACTACACGGCGCATCAAATAAAGTGAGCGTGCTTTTGAGTGCGTTGTGACATGCTGTGCACTGGTGACATGAATTTGGTGACTTATATACAAGTGAGTGAAGGGGGGCGGAAAGGAAACAAGGAAAAGGATCTTTAGGCTAGTTTCAGTATTCAATTGTAGTTAATCCAGTATGCCACTTCAGTTGGCTTTTGTTAACTGAATAATCTCAGCTGGTCCGATGGTTTTACATCGTTGACGTTTCGACCCTATGGATGCCCTATTCGTGGGTCAGGTGCGGGTCTTCTTCAGGACATGGGGCAGGATGGGGGGAGTGATGTGGCACCTGTTGGTTAAATAGGTAAGCCATCAGGAGAGGATTTGCGTGGAGTTAATAATAGAATTAAAACCTCAGTGAGCGACAAGGGTTCATTCTGCACTCACCTATGGGCCCCCTTGTGAATTGAACCCAGGAAAGGTTGTGTAAAACAATCACCAGTTGTTTTGAGGAGTCTGGCTCTTTAGAGAGTAGAATCTGTTAAATAAAATAAAAGCGTGTGGTAATTGATATCCCATTCCGCTTTTCGTGTTTGTAACATCGCGAATCATTAGATGCATGCAGTTGGATATTCTCTAATGTGGCCCAATCCAACTTTTGGACACTGGGAATTCACTCACCCTGATAATGGAATTCGTTGGTCCCTGTATATTCTTAAATGCTCTTTAGGATAATGGAACTCGCTGGTCCCCGTATTTTCTTAGATGCTCTTCGGGTTAATTAGCAGGCGCATGTTTCAAGCGATCTGGAAATGGAAGAGAAGGGTAGCAGTTCTCCTGCTATTCTCCTGGTATTCTATAACCCAAGTTGGCAAGGGCATTATGTGCCACCAACCGCATGGATTAAAGTCAGATTACTGACTGGATATGGAGCTAGTGGGGATTAATCTTACCTGGTATCAAGATCAGAGTCTCATTTCCGAGGCCCCGCACGCGATCTAGTTCTGTCTGCGCACCGTCAAAAATGTTCAATAGGCAACCCGTCTGAGCCAGTGGAAGTTAAAACTAGTTTTCTTTCCTCGAGGACGTGGCGCTGTGGTTGCGTCACCTTGTAGCTAGGCAACAGAGTGGTTACGCTCACAAGGAGGAACATCCTCGTGACATCAGGCTACCAAGCGTTCCTCATTGCTAGGTAATGCAAGGACGCCTCATGTGTTGTAAAGCTCTTGGGTGGAAATGCTAGGAAGCACGCTACCTGTATTTAAAAGTAACCCGTTTCTGCACATTTTGGGAGGGTGAATAACCAATTGTGTGGTATACTGTTACACCTTGCACCAGTGTGCTACAGGAATGTTTAAGGGCAGCGGATTCTTTTAGGAATTGTTAAAGGGTTCATGATGGCATGTGACAATTATTCTTTACAGTTTGTGGTGGTAAAATCATAACAAATGGGCATTGTAAATTTGTGCAAGATAATAACTCATACACTTTTAGGCAATTCCAAATTGCCATACATCAAATTGCCATAGGTATTAAGTCCAACATCCAAATATTTACTAAATGACAGTAATTGCACAACGGGTAAATTATAGTACGTCAGATGTAATACATGAAGCAATGGTGTATACATTGTCAGAGCATATAAATCTATGAGTATACGCATCAATTACACAAAACAATTGCAGCTGAATATACAATTCAGGGCGAGTTGGATTTCCAGTTAAGCCCTGAATGTGTACTCATTTTCTCGAGAACCCGTTCAGTGTATTACAGAGTAAAGTACACTAAGCATGGGATAGGTCATGGTAGTAGGACGGACGTACTGAACTGTGTTTTATAGTTATACCAGGGGTAATCTTTGTGGTTACAGTTGCCCCATTTGTTTAGCCGTCTCCTCCCTTTTATTAAGCCCATCCTGTACTGCGTTCAGAGAATGTATCCACCTGCACTCTTTGTAGTTGAGTGACTTGGAGATGGATCCAGCTCTAGCGCTAGGAATTATTTTTTTCCAAAACCCTCCACTTGATGTCCTCAGGTTTGTGTCTGTGTGTGTTGAAATGTTCCACTAGAGGTGCCCCCACTGTGCTGCACCTAATTCTACTCATATGTTGTAGGATCCTTGTTTTTACTTTTTGCATTGTCTGTCCAATGTAAATCAATGCACACGGGCAAGTGATGGCATAAATAACATGAGAACTGTTGCAATTAGTGAAATGTGTTAGCATGTATGTCAAAAAATGCTAAAAAAAACGTTTTTCTATCTCAAATTTTGAAAATGAAAATAAATCAAATACTAAAGAATAGTATGTCTATTTGAATACCTTTTATTGATGTTGCATCCCTGTTGAAAGGTTTTGATTAATTCTCTCTTGGAAGACTAATAGGTCAGATTAGAGGTTTTGTGTTCATAGTTGCCTTTTTTCTCCCCCCTCTAGACCTAAAAAGTAAATTTTGGGAGTACCCTTATTATACATTTTTGAGCCTGTTGAATTTAAACATCAATTAGGGCATGGGTGGCATTGGGTTGAATAGCAAAATGTGTTTTTGGGCTATTTCACTTTTTTGGTGTGTTAAATAAATGCTTTTATTGGATGTGTGTGTGGTGTGGTTGTTGTGTAACTTGCAAAGCTTTTTTATCCTTGCGGATTTTCGTTTTTAGCAATGTTGCATTAAAGCTGTGTTATTTAGCAAGCCTTCTTTGTCTGGCCATATAATAGGCCTGCTTGAGTTCATTGTTTTCCAGGCCTACTGTTTGTTGTGACTGTGAGTGACCTTGTGGCTGGTGGTCATTTTTTGGTTGTAGTTTAGTACTGTGCTGCTTTTGCCATATATGCCTGCATGTCTTTCCTTTGTTCCTCTTGTCTAATTCTTCTTGTTGTTGTGGCCTGGCCATGTGGCTGGCGCTCATTTTATGAAGCCAGGCAGTGTGCTTTTGCCATAGGCCTGCATTGTCTGTCTTCCCTTTCTTGTTGTTGTGGTGGCCTGGCCAGGTGGCTGGCGGCCATTTTGTGAAGCCAGGCAGTGTGCTTTTGCCATAGGCCTGCATTGTCTCTCTTCCCTTCCTTGTTGTTGTGGTGGCCTGGCCATGTGGCTGGTAGCCATTTTGGGAAGCCAGGGAGTATGCTTTTGCCATAGGCATGCATTGTCTGTCTTCCCTTTCTTGTTGTTGTGGGTTGCCTGGCCATGTGGCTGGCTGACATTTTGTGGAGCCAGACAGTGTGCTTTTTCCATATGCCTGCAAGCTTGTGGCCTAGTCTGCCAATAGACCTTTCAGCCAGTAGGCCCAGAGCTACTCCTGGGTGCATGAAACAACTGGTTCTGTGGTGTTTGTGGAAGTTAAACATCATTTAGGGCATGGATGGCATTGGATTGAATTGCAAACTGTGTTTTTTGGGGGTATTTCAGTTTTTTCGATGTGTGTTAAATAAATGTTTTTGTTGGATGTGTGTGTGTGGTGTGGTTGTACTTGTGTTATTTAACTTTCCAACCTTTTGTAGCCCTGTGGATGTTTTTTTTTGCATTTTTGCATTAAAGCTGCTGTTGTTTAGCAAGCATTCCGTCTTTGTCTGACCATATTATAGGCCTGCTTAAGTTCATTGTTTTCAGGCCTTCTGCTTGTTGTGACAGTGAGTGACCATGTGGCTGGTGGCTTTTTGTGGTGGTAGTTCAGTAGTGTGCTGATTTTGCCATATAGGCCTGCGTGTCTTTCCTTTTGTTCCTCTTGGCTTACTGCTTCCATCCCCTGTGCCAGCTGCAGCTCCCTAAATGACGTGACGTTCCACTTCCAATACATTTTAATTTTTTGTTTTTCTTCTTCTTCTTTCCTATCCTTCCTGAATGTACAAAGCATACCATGAAAGCCCTTGTTGTCAAAGTCTCACAAATGGCTACACTGCTGTTATGTTTTTTTGATAACTGAGTTAGTAAAATGTAACAATAGAAACCTAACAAGTGTGACCACCGCACACTAAGTTATATATCATATTTGTTTGAACTAGTAGTAATTGAACCACAACAAGAAATGCAACATTTCACTGATGTTCTTCTGCTTTCTTTGCTTTTAGGTGCACAAAAAACTGAGGAGGATGTGTCATCATCACCCGTTGTACTGCCAGACAGAAGTCGAGGAGACTGCGCAGTGAACGTGATTCGAGGACGCGAGAGAAGAAACGAGACACAGGTTACGTGTCCATCAAGAACATTACTTAAGTTACAAAAGCAAAGAATCTGATGAACCAAGAGATCCTACTCGGTGCATCATGCAAGTTTAACATGACAACACAAGTCCTACCGGAATAAAACTATGCCCTGATGAAGACCTTCGTTTAAATTTTCTGTTGTGGTCCCTCCAACTGAAAGTCGAAACGCGGAGGCTCTTCCCATCTAGAGGTTTAGAGTACCTAAGGCAAATCCAGCCTGATAAATAGGTGTCTTGAGGGGGATTCATCAATCTCTAGACTATAAGTCTAAAGGTAAATCTCTAACCTCTACAGGACCTATAGAGAAGACAAAGTTGAGGACACAAAAAAATCTAGTCCCTTCATTGAGTTGAAGTCAGTAGAACTTCCTTCAGACGGGAAGTATTTTGCCTTACAAATCTGTAAGATTTGTCACTATGGTTACTGCTGTTGCTTATATGTAAAACATAGTTGTTGTAAATAGCACATATATGTAATGTCAAATAGTGTTTATGTTGATTGTTTTCCAATTCGATTTGAAAAGAGTCTCATGTTTAGTCAAAAACAGAGATGTATGTCTGAATGTGTTTTGCGAGAGAAACCTCTTGACTAAAATAAAAAAAAAGATATGCAAATTATTGCAGCCCAGGGTTAATAAAAAGGACTACTGAGGTACAATTAATAGTTTCATTTATGCTGCCAGAGGCATATTTTTGTTGTGATAAGACTGAAGTCTTGCTGCGCATGACGTCACATGACGAGTTACCACAGACATCTCTGCAACTTGTGCAATTGTATCCTGCTGAAATGTGAAGAAGATGGCACCAAAGGAAGGTACCAGGTTCTCCAGTACGAAGACAGTTGATAGAGAGAAGAAGGAACAGAAGAAGGAAGAAGTCGTGCTTACGAAGACTGGTGTGCCGCCCAGGATGTTTTTTGGGAAACAAAAATTTAGGCTTCAGCTGCAGTGTCCAGGGAGCACGCTGGGAGCAGCACCTCTGCATCAGTGGAACCACCCCACCAACTGAGGCCCAAGCCCATGAGTGTCACAGAAGCAGCCAGTCTAATCGCAAAAACGCCAATGAGCAGTGATGTTGAAATTGACTTATCGTATCACAAATTATTACCCAATCAACACAGATAAGTGGGCAACAACAGCCGCAACAATAGCCGCAACAACAGCCGCAACGGTCGCCCACAATAGTAGTTGTTCCTCCCGAAGTAGGGGCAGTTCAGGAAATCAAGCTTCCTGCAGAGGAAGAAGAAGAGCAACCCACTCTTTCAGAAGATCCATTGTCTTCCCGATCCCCAGCAAGTAAATGGAGGGTTAGTCCTTCAACTTCGTCTTGAAGCCCCCCTTCTGATGATCTAGATGCCACTTGGAAGCCACCAGTTCAGTCTGAAAGTGAGGCACGCCATGAGACAAGGCTAGGGAAAATGAAGGTTCCAGAAAGCCTTAGAGTTATGGAGGTAGATGTAGAAGAGTAGGATGAAGACGAGCCAGTCATCATGAACATCAATCCTGCATACCAACAACACAGGTAACACCAACACTACCTCCTGCTTGAATATTTGCATTTGCAAAGACCGGGAAGGACCTACATCCATCACAACCACCACCTTAGTAGATAGTGGTACTGTACGGAGTAAAATTGCAGGCACACCCTCAAGTCCATCCGACATTGCAAGTGGCACCTCCAGCAGCGCAAGAAAGTTCATCTCCCCAGTTGGGACTTCTTTTCGATTAACAGTAAGGAGGAGAACATTGCTATACGCTCAATTTGTCGACAACGTGTTAGTCGAGGTAAGCTTGGTACAAACTATGATACTGGAGGCCAAACAACCCATCTGAAAAAACACCACTTGATCCAGTTGGAGGCGCACCGTAGCGGCCAAAAAACTGCACCCATTGCTGTTGGTGGGGATGAAGAAGTAGAAGAAGATATGATCACGGTGGAAGGCGAACAAGAGGGAGACATTTTCTCTGGTACACAAAGTAGCCCTGTTCCCAGCAGTGCAGTGCTACCACTACTGCCCACATCGTCATCATCCTCAGCAACATCTCAATGGCACCGTAGTGAGAGTCAGGCTGAGACACCAAGTCAACAGAGTATCGCAATGAAAATAAAGTGCAGCATTGAGCCTAACAACATCTGGGTTCAAGAAGGAAAAAAATCCAGCCTACTATTCTCAACATGCTTAGGTTGGAGGGGCAGTACGAACGTAACCACCCAATGGCACGTTTGTACAATGCAGAGATGGCTAAATTGTTAGCGCTGGACTTTCTCCCTTTTTCTTTTGTGGAAGAGGTGGGCTGTCTGCAATTTGTGACAGCCAAATGCCCAAAATGGAAGGTTCCCAGCCGATCCTATTTCACCAGAATTGCTGTTCCAACACTACCTCACGACATGCTGGAATTCCTTGGAAAGCTGTGCAGCAGAGTGCTGTTCACAATATCCACCTGACAACAGACACCTGGACACCTTGCCAAGCCTCTGATTACGTGTGCATTACACTACATGTGGGTTAGAGAAAATATATCTGCAGCAGGTGTTGTTGACACCGCTGAGACATTTAATGCCACGTGTAAACATGCAACTGTAGCCATGTTCACCATGGGGAAATCTCATACTGCTGCAAATATTTTGGAAGAAAAGCAAAGTCCTTCAATGGCTGCACCCAAGGGGGTTTTGATACCACGGACAGTTGCAATAATATAGTTAAGGCCATGCACACAGGTGGCTATTTCAGGGTCCTGTGTTTGGCGCATTGCATTCAAGACTTTCTGAAAAAAGAAGACCGAATCAGCAACTTACTGACCACCTGTAGTAGAATATGCACACTTTTCAGCCATTCTTTTAAAACCCCGGAGCAGTTGAGGATCATTCAACGTGAGCATAGAATGCCAGTCAAAGCACTCATCAAGGAGGTGACAACACTTTGGAACTCAACTTATTACATGCTTGATCGTCTGTTTTATCAGTGCAGACCAATCAATGACTATATCATGCAAAGACTAGGGGATGCTACTGTGAAAGGCATGACCAATGAGATGGACGAATGAGGCGAGTTAAATGCCTGACAAAGATGCTTCTTCCTTTTGAGCTCTTCACACATGAAGTCAGCAAGGAGAACGGTACTATGGGCCAAGCTATCCCATTGTTGCACATGCTAGAGCAACAGCTGAAGGCGGTGTCTAACACTTAGGCAGGTGTGGAGGAAAAAAAAGAAGCACATGATTTGTTGGAGAGCTTAGCCCTTTGCTTAGCTGAAAATTCAAGGGTGCAAACTAATATTGTGTCAGACAAACATTACATTTCTGCCACCATACTGGATCCACTGTACAAATCAGTAATGAACACCAAGACATTCATTCCTTTTTCAGAAGTGGATGTTGCCAAGTACAAAACTTGGATGGCTGAGGTAGCCAGTGACTTTGAAAAAGAACGGCTGGTAATTAGAGGCCCTCTACTCCAGCCCACAAAAAGTGCTGCAGGGCATCCGGCGTCAAGTTCAACTTCAGAGCCTGAGGGCAGTGCGTTTGGCTCACAGCAGTCACCAACACTATCAACAACAGCAAAAATAAGCGCCAGTAAAATTGCCACAGGATTTGTATCTACAGCAAGGGCTTGTTAGGTCAAGTGCTGATGCAAAGGCAAAAGAGGCCCAGCAAAGCGGAGCCTCCCTGAGCATTGAGCGGATGGTCCAGGCCTATCTGTATCACCCAACAGAGGTCTACATTGATCAAAACCTATTGGTGTATTAATATGGGAAAAGGTGCCAATGCCAGTCCTTAGCATGCTGGTGATAAACTATCTGGCACAGTCCTCAGCATGCTGGTGATAAACTATCTGGCTTGCCCTGTTTCGGTTCTGCTGGTGTCATTGTAACAGTGAGAAGGACTAGTCTCTCACCCAAAAACATGGAGAGGTTAAGCATGATCAAAATAAATCAGCACTTTATACCACCGTATTACAAAATAAGTGAATCACAGTAGAAAGAAGAGGACAGCGACTTAGGTGACGGAAATAGTATGTGACCTACTTCTGGTTGAACCACCATAGTCTGAGGATGAGCTCTACTTCCCTGACAACTAGGCTTTCAACTTGTTACTTTCTTTCTTCCTTATTTACTTTTATTATGTGTGTGTGCATCTGTCTTTTTGGTTTGAATCAAAACAAATTCATCACCACTGTCTTTTCTTTTTATTGCCATATTGAAGTTGCAGCTGTGCGCATTTTAGTCCACTTATCCGAGTCCTGCTCCATCCTCCTGACTCACCCTAAATCCATTTCCCTCAAGCCAGACATAGGATGGAGAATAGTACACAAAATGTTGCCTTGTCGAGCCCCTCTTAAAGAAGTGGAACATGATGACTATAGCTATCCTCCTTTCCGAGCCGAGAGGGGCTGCCCCTTAACTTAAGATGACAAGGATCAGGTAATGATTGCATGCATTGGATGCTGGCTCCGAGTGATTGGTGATTGTGTTGTTGTTGTTGTTGTGCATGAAGTCAAAGTGTACTAGTATTTAATCTACACACTAAACGTTAACTCAAGTCAATGTTTCCCTCCTTGTTCTTTAATAACAAAATTGTACTTCTACTGCAGGCCGATCCATTGAATTTTTGAATATGGAATCTGGACTCACTCGGTACACTACAGACTGAGTTGGACAACACCATGATGATAACCACATAGTATCTTCGCAGTCAGTCAGTTGGATTGGAGATGATTGATGGAATAACTCAGGGCGTTTTAAAACAGGAAGCGGCATAAAAGGTAAATAAGTCAACATCAACTACAGCAGACCTACATGTCTGTGTGGTAGTGGTGGAGTTGAGTAGTCACAAGTGTAGTAATTATATGACTGACAGCCGTGCATTGATTTAGTTACTTACTTTGTAAAATGCTATGTTGTTGTATATGTGTGCTCTTTGACTGTCTGGCTCAGTCAAAATCTAAGCTAAGTGGAGGTTAGAAACTGGTTTGGGAGCACACTGCTTCACCTCCCAGCAGTCGCCCCTGTGCATCATGGTAGATGCAGTTCAGATCGACAAGCGAGTACACTTGGAAAGTCTTGAGTGTTTCACCAGGTGGGTGCAGATTAGTGCTGGCCATCACTGGACACGTGTTTCTGGATTATTATCCATCATCAGCAGAGATTAGGCAAAATGATGTGGGGTTGCTGAGCAGGCTGCCGTATTCTTGGAACGCAGTATCTCTACAGGCGCGCAGGTGCCTCTCCACGAGCTCGTCAGCTCAAAGGGGCTCGAGTGAGCCTTTAAGTAAGAAACTGGTGTGGGAGCACACTGCTTCACCTCCCAGAAGTGTCGCCCCTGGGCATCATGGTAGATGCAGTCGATCTGAACTGCATCTACCATGATGCCCAGGGGCGACTCTTCTGGGAGGTGAAGCAGTGTGCTCCCACACCAGTTTCTAAGTGGAGGTTAGGTGGGTGCCGTAGGCCTGCTCTGTACTGTTGCTGTTGTAGGTTAGTGCTGGAAACATACAACAGAGTAGTCATGATTTAGCCATGCTGCCTCTGAAAGTGTTTGTACTCTTCCGTAATTCATGCTTTTTTTTCTCCTTGATTTTTCAATATCCCTTTTGTTTTACCATCTACACTTACAGGCTAGCCTTTACCCTGTGCTAAACAGGGAAAAACAACTCACACTCACCTACCAATCCGCATCCGCCAGGCAGGCAGTGGCACCCAAGATTGATGGACGTATCATCTATGAAAGGGAGGACCAAGACAAGATGCAACTCCCAAATTTGACCAGAATTTTTTTTAGTATCTTTCATTATCTTTTAAATATTTTGATTTATTTTTTCTCTCCAATCACTATGACTGTGTATTTGTTCTTGTTGTTATTATGTTTGCTCTTTGCTTATAATTTATCCCTACAGATATTTTTTAATTTTCTTTGCTAGCTTTAAAAGGAAGCCCAGTACAATAGAACATAAAATGTATGTAATTTGGGTCTCTTGAGGGCAGACAGGCAAGGCAAAAAGCATAATAATAATTATTCATAATATACTGCTGCCCTGTACTGTCTACTAGTCCAGTTAGTAAGCACTACTTATCATCATTAACCATCAAGTCATCATCATGCATGCATTTCCTTTTTCTCCCTTAACAGATATATGATGGTCGTCTGCCAAGAATGTGTTTGTTCAGTTGTTGTTGTCCATGTGTAGTGTTTGTCTTTGTCAAACCTTTCCCTCAAATACCCCTTCCCAACCATTCATCAAACCCTAACCCTCTTTCCCTGGGGTGTGTGATATATATTAAGGTGTGACTAAATTAAATTTACACCAATTATTTATCACACACTTGCTGGGGTGGATGTGATGAAAGCAACACTAATTCAATTTCAAGGCAGGGGAAGGATCTTCTGCTTGCCAATGCCCACCAATGCTCAGTATATTTGCAAGTCAATTTTTTTCCCAAAGTTACATCATCCATCATAATTAATTGCCGGCATCAATTGGATTCATCATTCCCCTTCCTTACAGCACTAAAGATTATGCTTTTGTTGAGTGACTCGAATCAACTACAGTTTGTAACTTCTTGTACTAGGCTATCCCCACCACCATTATGTTTTATTTTACTTTAGCTTGCTAATCATCATTATTATGGTTTCTTGTTTGGCAGTCTTCTTGTGTACTGTACTGTACTTCGTTCTACTACTCCTTCCAGAGACTCTTGCAGGCAACTGACTGTCTAATTTTCCTTTTTCGTAAATGCTACTACCATTGTCTACTGTACTACCACCACAACCATGGCACCTCAGGAAACTAAACCATCATGACCATGCAGCCATTGCTGTGCCTAAGTTTAAACATTAATCACAGGTAAAAGAAGAAGTTTGGGGAGGCATAATTATTAATGGAAATTAATTCATTAATTCACACCCCCACACCCTTGAGTCCAGTTGCGGACTGCATAGACTAGGAGGAGAGACTGACAGTACTAGTAGGACAAGTCACTCAATGAGGGTACCACATCTATCTGTTTGTGAGTTACAAAATTTACAGATTATTTAAATCAAAAACTAGCTGCGGCCCTGCAGCATTAAAGGAAGGAAACCGTGTGATGTTAAAGAGTAGCCCCCACAAAACATTTACATTGTATGTAAAGTTTAAGTATAAATATAATTTAATCCCCTCACAAAATAAACTAATGTAAAAAATCCCACAACACCTGACCCATCCCTCTCCCTAAACCCAACCAATGTCCAAAATGATAAAGAGCACAACCAATGCCCACCAAAAAAAGGAATAAAAAAGGGGCAATCCAGTGGGATCTCTGTTGGCGGGCTCGCAGTCCCTCCTTTACCTGACCCTCTAGGTATGCCATTCGGAGGAGCATGCGGTGCTTAAAAGCTCGACATTTGCATCCACAGGGGGGGGTCAGCAGTGCTGGATAAAGAGCGGCAGGCCGCTGCGATAGCACAGCGCCGTTCCTCTCGAGAGGCTTGGCTGGGACCTAGGGCACTGGAGGAGGCTGCAGCTGCTGCGGCCTTCTCCTCCACCAGAGCCACTGGCCACCGATATTCCATGCGGATGGCCTCAAGCTCCTGGCGCCGCACCATGGCTGCCAACTCCTTTCTGTCTGGTTTTGCTTTTGGTTGGGAAGAAGTAGCTATATCAAAAAATAAAAAAGACTATTGTAACCAATACTGTTAGCAAAACAGTAACACAAAATTAATTCTACACATAGAGGCACAGTAGCACTAGTGAGCACAGTGCATAACATTTTTGGTATCTATGGACTCGAGTACTCCAGCTTTCTTCTTATCTCTTGTTTAGCTAAATTAAGTAACCTTGTTGTAGCTGACATGCCAGCTCAGTCAGCTTGCGCCCAAGACAAACATGCTTGTGATGCAGACTCGCGTTATTTTTTTTTACTGCCGGTGGGGAAGCTGACTACACAATCATCTTATTTTTTTTATTATGGGTGGCACTGGCCATAATCTATTACATCAAGGGCAACTGCTCAATTTCACATTCACCCTGCCCTGACTACTGCAACAAGGCAGATGATATCTGATCCAAATGATCATTGCTTATATATGGGACGACATGAGGTACTTTGTTTTGATTGATTGTGTAACCATCCAGCCGATAGGCCACCCATGGCAGGCTGACACATTTGATTTTTTTTTTACAGAGGTAGTGAGTGGGCCTCGGAGTCAGAGGGAGGCGCTAGATAACAACATACATACACAATGTACATGCTGTGCTTGCACACTACTGTGAGTCAAGGGAGTATTCTGAAAATTCAACTTCTATTCTCCTTGACTTTGCTACTCTGGCGCGGTATATTTTATTTTACATTCTCTTCAAAGACTCTGTATACAGTGACATTCTTCACCTATACTATGATGAATACCATCCAGGCATCCATCGTTAAAAGTAAACATGTCTATTATTCTTCTTAACCTCTCAACAAACCTTAGTTTGTTTCAACAACAACAAACATTTATTATTTTTCGTTAAACCACCACCCATGCATCCTTCCATCCTGGCTTTCCTTTGAGTTTGACCCATGAAACACCCTGGACGATCTTGCTATCGCCCATACAGTTTCACCCACCCAGGCAGGCATCTTTTCTTTCACTTTCCACCCATCCTTCAACCACCGATGCGTCTGATTCCTAACAGCCACCTATGCATGCATCCCACATTTCCTTCTCTGCCAGTCATATATATTACATCTCCCCCATCCTTCCTCCTTCCATCCTTCTTTCCCTTTTCGTACAACCCATCTATCAAGGTAATCTGACTCTTAGTCTTCTCCATAAACCTTTCCCAGCTGAGCTGAAGTCAGATATAAGAGGCCATTAGTTACTCAAATACTACTCCCACTTCTAATGCAATTGGGTGTCTTCTTTAACCATTGTTCACAACAACTTAGTCTCACTCAACATACAGTGTACACCCTTGCAGCGAATGCGTAATTATTGTCAATATGTAAGGAACACAAGCATAACTTACCACCTCCCCCCACTGCTGCTGGCTCACCCATCCCTGTGGCAGCTGCCACATCCACTGCTCACTCCTGGCTGGCATTGCCTGCCCCACTGCTGGCCCCGGCACTGGTGGTCAGTATGCCTAGAAAAAACATTACACATTTTTTATGTGCCATATACACCTTCCCCCATTTATTGTTTTTCACTAGCAAGATTGAAAAAAAGTTAAAATACATTTATATATATATATATATACCACATACATCACTAGTACAAATTGGGTACTAGAGTAGAGTAGACACTATTATGAGTATGTCCTATCCTATCAAAAATAGTAAAATATCTGGTTGGACATTTTGTTGGTGGGAATTGTCGAAAAGCCTCTCAAGATTACGAAGATTAGAAGAGGGCAACCCAAAGGTCTGGACTCTGTGGCTAGAGCTATTGGTAAATATGAGTTTTAAAACCTTTTAAGTAAAAATAAAGAGTGGCCAACTGGGCAAGCTTACCTACAGACAGACTAATATAGTAGTAGTACAGAGAGTCGGAGCAGAGGCATATAGAGCAAGGGATAACAAGAATTTAGAAACATATAGTCTAGATCGAAGAAGATTTAGTAAAAAATAGAATTAGGAAACAGAAATAATAGTTCGGACAAAATAAGGTGCAGAAAAAGTTAGGGAAATGTAATTATTAATACTAACAACTGGAGGGCCACCATCAGAGCCCTCGGTAGAGGAGGTGTCCTGGCCCTGAATTTAGAAACATATAGTCTAGATCGCAGAAGATTTTGTAAAAAATAGAATTAGGAAACAGAAATAATAGTTCGGACAAAATAAGGTGCAGTAAAAGTTAGGGAAATGTGATTATTAATACTAACAACTGGAGGGCCAGCATCAGAGCCCTCGGTAGAGGAGGTGTCCTGGCCCTGAATTTAGAAACATATAGTCTAGATCGAAGAAGATTTATTAACAAATAGAATTAGGAAACAGAAATAATAGTTCGGACAAAATAAGGTGCAGTAAAAGTTAGGGAAATGTAATTATTAATACTAACAACTGGAGGGCCAGCATCAGAGCCCTCGGTAGAGGAGTTGTCCTGGCCCTGGGATTGGGAGGCATCTTGTTGTTGTTCAGCTGCTCCCGCAGACTGTGATCCCGTCTTCTTGCCCCTGGGTGCTGATCATGTAACATATAATAAAGAAAGAGACAAACATTGATGAATGGTGTGAATCAAATAAAATATTGTTTTTAAACGCTCAAAAACACATTTTGGGAAACAACAATTGCAATAAATGTTACCTATCTAATCTGATCGACAAGTAGTATCACTGGATTCGCGGACCTTCTAATTATTTATGAACCCTAATCCAGCCTTCCATTCTGATTCCAGAATCCTAAGCCTAAGTACCACCTGAACTATCCCACCTATTCCAGACGGGCCAATTGTTCATAAAGTCTGCATTTCCCTTTATTTCAGTTCTCAATATGCATAGATGGAGGACGCATGCATATATTTTTGCATACACCAAATTGTTGGTTGGTTGCTGCTGATGTTCTGCTAAGTCTAATACTCATTCACTAACAAATTACAAAAGGCTCTACTAAGGACTGGAGTAAGCAGCACTCCGCAGCACATGATGTGACATAGGATGCGTCATGCAGACCGCAAAAACATTACCAGCTAATACTAAGTAACTAAATAACTAAACCACCTATCAATCCACCACTATCTTAGTGACAGGAGGACAACAGAAGGACTAGAGTCTCTCTAGCATTACCCAACTTAAGTTCTCTAAACTAAACTCTCTTACATAATCAGCCCTAGTGAGCGCAAAGTTGTAAACAATTAAGATTAGTATCGCCGAGCACCTGTGTCTAGAAGAATAACAATCACAGAAGATTGTTAAACATAATTTACCTGCCCTTTAAGCAGCAGCATTCTTGATATTCGGAAACAATTATATTCACAATAACAGTAACACAGTCTAGTGAACACACAATACTACTAGTATTAGCTACTCACCTAGCCCCACGACCTCAACATCTAGCAGGTCTAGCAGGTCCTGCTCCCGGTCCAAGATGTGTGACCACCAGTGGGTCAGCTGGTTATAGGTGCGCCAGACCCCAGAGCACCGAAACACTGCCCGGTGCACCCTCGCCCAAAAGCGGGGATGCTTCTGGGTAGCGTACCCGGAGCCTGGTCTGCTGCCTGCTGCCAAGGTCAAGGGGAGGTGACACTGCACAAAAAAAACAAGGGCGTCCACCTCTGCCTCACTAAAAAGGGACTGGGCCTGAACCCCTTCCAGGCGGAGTCTGTCGCAAGGAATGCGGCTCTTCTTTGACGCAGGCGCCTTGCCCTTGGAGCCTGTACCCTTACCCATGGTTCTGGCGTGGGTGGGGTAGAAAAGAAAATGTTGCCGTAAAAAGTCAGGGGAAGAAGTAGGTGAGTAAAAAGGAAGTAATATAAAACAGTAGAAAGATTTTTAAAAAATGCACTAAAAGTAGAAATAAAACGCAAACTATACACTTAGGGACAGGGAGGGGTAGATAATAAATAAAAGAAAGAAAAACAGTGTAAAAATAAAGAATTTAAAAGATTGGAGATGGATTGAAAAACAGGCCCACACCCATGCAAAGAATAGGAAAACATTGGGGACCGCGTAGTGAAGCTTGCCGGATATTTCCCCTGAACATGTAATCCTAGTTGCCGAACGTCAAAAACATCTCGGAGGCATACGCGAGCACATGCGAGCATGCGGAAATTAGCAACTCTGCATGCTTGTGTATCACTGCGTAGCGTTGCAGAGTTTTTGTGCCGCTTCGCGTAGCCTCGCATAGCGCTCCCAGGCGAAGTTTGTCCCGGGTTACTGCAGGCACACAGAGCAGTAATAGCAGAGAAATGTCCTCTTTTTAAAAGTGGCATTGCTAAAATAGCAGTGATAAATCCAGCTTTACTATTAAAGAGGATGTATCATTACCCTTCAAAACATATACAACATGACACAGCAACTCCTTCCTAATCAGGAATTACAGTTTAAAAGGGTATTAAGGAATTCCCAATGTAAACCTATGAGAGGCGTATGCCTCAATGGTGGTGTTGTTCATTACTTGGCTTTGCAAAACTTAAAAGTAAATATCCTAACTTTTATTTACATAGCTCCCTGTCCTATGGGCTACCTAGGGCCTACCGTAGGGGGTTCTTATGAGTAAGGTTCCCTGTTTTCCTTTTTTATGTATTTCTACAGATAAATACAGACAGAAAACAATTTATTTTATGTCTGCAAATTTTGCTCTTTTAAATGACTCTCCGTGCTGTCTTTCATGAATTGAAGCCTAACAGCTGAGCAGATGGACAGCATGGGAAATTAAAAAATAGGATGACATTTCTATAAATAATAGTAGTTGTCAACATACATTTGTGGTATAATGCTAATATTTGAGTCAATGTATTGTTACACAATGTCTGGCAGCTTAAATAGCTAAATCACAACAGACATCAAAGTATCATTGCGTGTCTATTAGTTAAATATGGAAATGTACAGTTTTATAACTTCATTTATACACAAAACACAAAATAAATACGGATAAATACAGATAAAGTGTCCCAAAAATAAATATGGATAAAGACAGATAAAGTGTTCCAAAAATAAATTTGGATAAATACAGATGGAAATGTTAAAAAAATAAATGCCATAAAACTGGGAGCCCTACTTATGAATAATGAAAGTGGAGTTTTAGGCTTGGCAAAGGGTTTTGAATGGCAAGTCAAAGTGGAAGTAAAATTGCACCTGCAGGCTCTGCAGGCAGGCCTGCAACACTTTTAAAGGGCAACTTGTGTGGGTGCCACAATCACTGCTGCAGGCCCACTAGTAGCATTTAATCTGCAGGCTATGGGTATATGGCATACCAATTTTCAAGGGAGTAACAAAAAGTTAAGTATGCCAATTGTGTATACACCAGAGACTTAAGGCCAACAAAAAGAAAGAATCAGCAAAAAAAGGAGGTAAGTAGGCAAACGCTTAGGGGGAGACCACTCTAAGACTTACAGGTCTAACTGTAATCCCAATATTATCCAATGGAAGAGGCTTTTCTTGCAGTATTGAAAAATTAATGTATTTCACTACTATGACATGTAAAACTGGAAGGGGCATATCTAACTTTTTAAATGTACTTCACCCTGCCCTGTAGGCTGTACAGGACCTACCCTAGGGGTGACATATGTATTAAAAAGGAAGGCTTGGGCCTGGTAAAAGGTTTATTTTGCCCGATCAAAATGACAGTTTACAACTATTCACAGGCTGCAGTATCAGGCCTAAGGCATGTTTAAAGGGTTACTGAAGTGGGTGGCACAATCAGCACAGCAGCCCCCCCTCGTACCACTAGTAGCATTTAATTTACAGGCTCTGGGTGCATGTGGTACCACTTTATTAGTGACTTAAATGTAAATTAAATATGCTAATCGAGAGTAAGCCAATGTTGCCTTGTTTTAACCACTTGGCTGCTAAGGGTGGTCGATGAGCTTCATTGACTTTCCATTGAAATCAATGGAAAGTCCATGACGAGTTACCCTTGTCATTAGCGCTGAAGGGGTTAAGAAGTGAGCACATGCACTTTAGCACTTTAGCCAGTGGTAATGTCTGCAGAGTCCCAAAGCCAGATACAACGAGGTGAGATATGTGGAGGAGGAAAGCAAAATGTTTAGGGGAAGATCACTCTAAGGCTGAAAGGTCTAACACTTTGCTTTTCCATCTTCCACTAAGTATTCATCTAAACTTGATTTCAAAACCGCCTAATTAGCATAAACAATTAAAGTGTTGAATTATATTGGGCCTTATTGAGAGTACTCAGGTTCTGGGGTGCTAATTACGTTTTCCTGGCACACTAAATTCATCTCAAAACTAACTTATTTTTACAAGGCAAAAGTTGTTTCAGGAACATAATTGTCTTTTATTGAGGTTCATCTCTTAAATTGCTGACCACTGCATGAAAAAAATTGAACAGCACATTACGCTCCCTATTCTATTAAAACTGAGAAAGAGTAAATAAGGAATCCAAATAAAAATGACCTGAAGATAATTGGTAAACACATCACCATCAAATGTTAGATTGCAGCTGATACAAAGCATTCATCTCAAGAGGGCTGGACACATTTAAACACAATCTATAAATTATTGGAATAAATTGTTTCAAACTGGTCAGTCAGCGTTAATGATCTTTCATTTAAAGACACTTTGCAAGGTCATTACAGTATCCTTCAATAACCCAGCATGCCATAATCAAATGACGAAACGTCAAATCATTAATAATGATACGTTTCAATTCAGTCAATAATTTCTGTGCGTGAGTTTACATGTATTGTCATAGTCTTCGAAAACGATGCAAATCGCCAGCATCCTAAATAAAAGCGACTTAACCTACAAATAACTGCACAATTCTCGAAAACCACTCCAAATTGCTACGTTCAAACGAATGTCTGCATGGGGTATTTTCAGAAATAAGGATATATTTCCATTGAGAAATAATGCAAATAAGTGTGCAATATTTTTTTTTGCAATTTGCAGGACAAGACCAACAGAAAGCGATGTTTTTACCCTACACATACATTCAAGTACATGGCAATCCACTTCAACATTATTTAGGCTTAGAAATATATGCGTATTTATTATCTATATTTTTGCATTCATCAAGGTACAGATATCTGCAAGTTTTCTGTGGAAATTGTGCAGGCATACAATAGGCCCATTACGTTTATCTATGTTTATTTTATAATTTGGCAAATACTAAATATAAGCAATACGGAAAATGACATAAGGGGAACACTTAGAAGAAAATAATTAACTAACCATTTTCTAAATAGTACTATACCGAGCCTCAAATAATGTAAAAGTGATTTATTGAATAATGGATATCAACTGTTCCTTTTATCTGTGAAAACTGTCGTGACCACTCTGCTTGCCTTGCAGTGGGCGCTTCAGCCAGGAGGTTGGTGTGCGGACTGAGGCTCGGTGCAGCAGGCTGTTGAAAATAATCACACAGAGGCTGAGGTGCAGTACACTTGAGCTCATGCGTATGTGCGCCACTGGCGTCACATCCGCGCAGGTTCATCTTTATTACATAGGTCATGTGACACCCGACTAAACAACTGACCCACAAAGTATCGGGCCATGCATTAATTCCACCCCGTAATTCTCCTCACATTGGACCCAACAGTGGTCACCCCTATTACGTCCTAAGGGCCAACACCACATTCCTCCCCAAACAGTATCAAAACAAACCCCATTATGGCAACACAAATACAACAACACTAGATATATTACTGGAACATGCTCACATGACAAATGGTCCTTTAGCCGGCAGGATGGGGCTGGGTTCTTCCGCAGACAGTACTGAGAATTTACCCGGCCTTCCGATAGGTCGGGCAGACTGAGCTCCTGGGCAGCCCCCGGAATGCACCCACCGGTCGGAGACACCCCAGAATCATCTTCGTCCACTTCTGGGCAGTCCACTTCAGTTGCGTCTCACTCATCAATATCCGGAGACCCTGCCTGACCCGACTCAGGTAGGCTCACCTCAAGTGGGACACCTCCGGCTGGATGAAAAAATTTGAAGAGGGACACATTTCTTGTGACTGTTTCAACTCCCTTCTGGGCCATGACCCTGATGTCATTAATATGGGGGACAGTCCATAGCACCTTTTCATATCGCAGGACAAACTTGCTGTTGACAACTCGATTTTTTAGAAGAACGGAATCACCCACTTTCAGACTAAGCGGTTGTGATCACCGCCGCTGGCTGGCATGATCGTTTCGATGTTGATGACCTGTTTGAATCTGCAGTTCATTGGGTGACTCCGGATGCTACTTCGGATGATGAGGAATATTTTATTTAATTTATTCAGTGTTTTGTATAGCGTGAACTTGACCCCGTAGGGTATCACAACGCTTCACAGTTTAGGACGTGGTAACTTTTCCAGTACAGAGTTCTGTATGACATTTAAAATATTCTAGACCAGTTCACAGTTGTCCCAGCTACATCATTGATAGCTGCAATAGTATGTTCGTAGGATGTAAGACTAGAGGAACCATGTAATCAAGGAAGCAAAACCCTGTAAAGACCAAAAACAATTAGCTCTTGGTAAAAAGCGTTTGTGACCTAGGGCGAGAGTATTTGGGCGAGCCATGTGTGGATGCTCTGTAATGTTTATGGTAGGAATTTACTCATTAAGAAGATCTTAGTTTCTTTCTTGAATATTGCGTGGTTGGGTAGCCTTCTGATATCTGGAGGAAGCGAGTTCCATATTCTCGGTGTGGCAGTTGACCCTGTTATGAGCCGTGTTGCTGCATTGAGGCAGGCTTTTAGAGGTGCAGTTGCAATTTCGGGGAGCCTATAAAGTATTGTGCATCCGTATTCGATCCTCGAGATTACTAATGCTTGAACTGCCATTTTGAGGTCCGTTGTTTCGATGAAAGGTTTCAATTTCTTAACGTAGCTCAGGTGAAATCTTGCATTTTTTGCCAATGTGTGACTGCATGTTCAGGCTTTGGTCTAGCGTTATTCCTAGAGATTTGGTTGAATCTACGATGATCGGGGTCCAATTGAGTGCAGTGACCAAAGTGGTCCATTCTTTTATAGTGGGCGAGCTTTTAGTGGGGAAAATTAGGAGGAATTCTGTATGTTTTTGCATTTAGGTTAATCTGGTTGCTTGTTAGCCATTGCATTGTCTCCCGTAGAGCCTTGTTCATTGTTCTGATCTCCTCTAAGGTGGAGATCTTAATGTAGATCTGTGTGTCATTGGCGTACATGTGGAAAAGGATGTTGGCACAGTGGAGTATTTCTGTTAGGTGTTCCACATATAAGTTGAATTGTGAGGGGGAGAGGGTTGATCCTTGATGAACCCCTATCTGAATAGGGGATGAAGTTGACAGATTGTTATTCACCAGAAATCTTTGTGATCTATTCCTCAATTAGGACTTGAACCATTCAAGATCGTTTCCGGACAAACCCATCCTGTTCTCCAGATGTTCAAGCAACATCTCGTGGTTAACTGTGTCGAACTTGGATGACAAATCCAGCAAGATTAACAGACATGCTTTATTTTGGTCTAGAGCAAGTAATGCATCATCTACTATGTGCATAAAGTGGCGGTGACACTTAGTGGAGACCTTGAGGTGGTGGCCCCCAGATTCCGTGCGGGACTTGTGGCAGTAGCAAGCTGGCTTCGCACCAACTGCCTCCAGTTGAATGCCACCAAAACTGAGGTGTTGGTGTTGGGGAAGCACGCGGAGCTATGGGGAAACCAGTGGTGGCCACCAGAGCTGGGAGTTACTCCGATTCCAGCTTCGGGAGTGAAAAATCTAGGCATTTGGCTGGACCCCGCGCTCACTTTTACGGACCACACTAAGAAGACGGCCGCCACGTGTTATGGTATCCTGCGGGGCATAAGGCTGGTCTTAAAGTACTTTGATCCCCCCACCAGACAGCTTGTGGTCCAGGCGTCGATATTATCTCGGCTGGACTACGGCAGTTCGCTGATGTTGGGGATGAATCAGGCGGAGGCCTCCAGGCTCCAACGGGTGCAAAATGCCGCGGCGCGAGCCATTGTGGGCCTTCCCAGACACTGTTCTGTGTCAGGTACCATCTTGGCCCTACACTGGCTTCCGGTCAGACAGCGGATCAAATTTAAGGCGCTGTGTCTGGCCTTTAAAATTCTGAAATCTTCTTCGCCGCCGGCACTTGCCAACTTACTTACTCCTTACATCCCTCTGAGATCTTTGAGATCGGAGGCTCTCCACTTGGCAGTCTGCCCCCGCTTTAAACTGAACAGAATGGGTGGCCGCTCATTCCGGGTGCTCGCAGCAGGGCTATGGAACTCGCTCTTAATGACTTGTTCGCCTTTAGGCAGGCGATCAAAACCTTCTTGTTTCCCGCCTCTGAATAGTCTTCCCTTCTTTTATTGTGTGTTATGTTACAGTGCCTGTCAAAAGCGCCAGGACGCCCCTTTGCTGGGGCAGCTGTGCACTCTAGAAATATAAATAACATAACATAAATAACATAACATAACATAACATAATTGCCGTTTCTGTACTATGGTTAGGTCTAAATCCTGATTGGCAATCGTCTAGTAGTTGGAATTTAGATATGTGCTGACTTAGTTGTTGCTGAACAAATTTTTCAATCACTTTAGCTAATAGGGGAATGTTGGATACCGGCCGAAAGTTGCTAGGTTCTGCGGGATTCTCTGTCGGTGTCTTTACTGTGGGAATGACTTGTCCCATTTTTTGACAGTCTGGGAAAGATCCTTGAGACAGGGAAGCATTGACTATCGAAGTCCAGCTGGGGATGATCTCCCGATCTATGCGCGGCACAAATTTTGCAGGGAATGGGTCATTGAAGTGATTGTTTGGCTTAATGACTGATAAGGATTTCAGGATGTCGTTGTAGTAATGAAGGTATGCGGTAATCAGGTTCTAAGTATTTATTTTATACAGCCCCACAGGGAGTACCCTTCAGTTAGGCTCAGGAGAAAGATGAGGACACTTGGGAACAGGGGCAGAGGAGAGGTAGAATTGGAATGTTGGGACAGCCAATGGGAGGGGGTGTACACAAGGATGCTCTCGCGCAGGAGAGTAAAGGCAGTTACTGTCACGCGCTGGCAGTAGCGCGTGACAAGCATACAAGTTAATTACAACACATCTTCCTCTCTTGTATGTTCAACAATTATTCACAAACAAAGTCATCAAAATGTTTGGGTCTGTTGATAAATCTACCAAACCTTCCTATGGGACAGTGGTGGTCTGATGCGACCTCAATGTCTGAATGGGAATCGCTATTGGTCCTACTAAACCTGCCCCTAAGGTGCTGACTGTCACATGTGACATCGGAGTCAGATGTGAATCACCCTCGCCACTCTGATCAAGCTCAGGAGTACGGAGGTTGATATCCTCAAGCTGGTACGATGAGCGACACTCTGTGGAGTCAGTGGTGAATGGAGGAGTGTGATTTAGTACATCTTCACTAGTGGAACAACCTTTATTATCACTGTAATCCACCCACAGATCTTTACCAGTACTGTTGGATTGGCTCAAGCCTGGATCATCTCTGGTGGTTCTAAAGGACTGATAATGGTTGAGCTCACTCCTAGTGGAATGACATTTAGCTAATCTGTTCAAGTGCCAAACTTTCCCATCGCTGATTCTGGCAGCGTTGTTTTATAATTTGCTGATGTGCAGGGGGGACGTGTATCTACTTTCTCCCTTCCTAGTTTTCCTTTCCATGCGAACTTTGACAAGGTCACCTATCTTGAAGGAGTGTTCTTTGACAGCATGTCTGGAGTCATACCAGTCTTTGTAGCTCATCTATGCTTTTTCTATGCTGTTCCTGATGGTTTCAGGTGACCATTAGATTTGTTTGGAGGCTGGCATCCAGCCTAGGTCTTTCCTCAAGGGTTGTTTGCTTCTCATCAGGACAAAGGGTGCCAAGTTGGTGCTGGCACTTGGGGAATTTCTAAATGCCCATATGAGTTTGAAAATGTCTTCTTCCCAGTTGAGATTTGCATTCCGGGATAGTTGTATATGTCCTTTAATGACTCAGTTGAAACGTTCAACAAGGCCATTACCTTCAGGATGATAGAGTGAAGTGGTGACGTGGGTAATACAGTTTCTCTCTAAGAACGATTTAAATGTTACAGATGAGAACTGAGGGCCGTTATCGGTGAGCAAGAATTTGGGTAATCCCTAACTCAAGAATAGCTTGTCAAGAAAAGACATGACTGAAGAACTGTCGGTGCATGACATAATTTTGAATAAAGGCCATTTTTAAAAGTGATCCATGACAAACAGGATATACTTGATAACTCCATCATGACCTTCAATGGGTCCAGTGATGTCCAAGCCAATCCTTTCCCATGGCATTGTTGGTGGCTTGATTGGAGAGAGAGGGACTCTTGAAGTTTTCAGACTCTTGTCTGAGTCATTGCAATCCACATGATCTCTGATTAGGATTTCTACCTGCTTGTTGATTCCAGGCCACCAATAGTTGCATCTGACTCTTTGGGGCTCATTAGGATGGCGGACGGAAACGGGTACCGTCCGCCATGCTCGCGGCAAAATCCCTCCCGACCGCACCGCGGTGTATCCGCGGTTGCGATTAGAATATTTAAGTCAAGAAACTCCGACCGCGGCGGACGGATCACATCAAACACCGTCCGCGGCAGACGGAACACATCAAACACCGTCCATGGCGGACGGAACCAAAAGAACACCCACCGCCGCGGACAAACATGACCGCGGGAACAGGCCCAACCGCCGCCATACCTGCGGAGGGTCCGGCCGCGTGCTTAGGATAACTCCGCCATTCCAACGGAACTCACCGCCGTCCTCCACCGCCGCGGAAACAATACTTCGGAAAACGGACCATGACTGCGGAAGGACCACACAAACACCATCCCTGCCGTCAAACCGATTATAAAATGGCAGACAGAAGTAAATAGAAAACACACCAAACAGAACACCCAACCACCTCAAACACCCACCCCCAGGAACCACACGCTCCAATGACACCCCCCAAGCACCGAAAAATGCACCAAAATCACCACACCCACAGAACACCTGATTGCCAACAACCATTGGGACACCATCACCACACAGAGTATAAAAAGAATCCCTCCCACTACCACATAGCTGCAAGCAAGAGCCACAATAC
Source organism: Lissotriton helveticus (assembly GCF_964261635.1). NCBI lineage: Eukaryota > Metazoa > Chordata > Amphibia > Caudata > Salamandridae > Lissotriton > Lissotriton helveticus. Next base: position 1,744,903,187 of record NC_136067.1, read on the forward strand.
CACGAACAGCAGACACACACAAACACACATACAACCTGCACACAAACACACACACCACACAAACCCACACAACACCATCCCTACACACCACACACCTGCACAACCCACCCCACCCCACCAACACCTTGCACATCACACACCATGGCACCAAAGAAAAAAAAACAAATTCACAGACAATGAGTTGAAGGTCATGGTGGATGAAATCATCCGTGTCGAACCACATCTCTTCGGCAACCTAGTCCAGCAGACCACCTTGGCAACCAAAAACCACATGTGGGACAGGATAGTGACCAGAGTCAATGCGTCAGGGACCGTGCCACGCACCAAACACGAGATCCAGAGGCGGTGGCACGACCTCAAGGCAAGGGTGAAAGGCATCAGGGCGAAGAACTACCTGGGGGCACACCACACTGGCGGTGGCACTCCCCCGGAGCCCATACCATATGCAGAATGGGAGGAGAAGGTGCTGGGCATACTGCACCCTGAGAGCCTGCAAGGAATCGAGGAAGGACAAGAGGCTGGTAAGTACAAACCAATCACCACTATCACACTGCCATGGTCTGCCATGCACAACTGCCAACCCACATCTCCCTGGCCCCAATCCATGCATGTGGACCACACAGTCACCCAAATATGAAGTCTTGGCCTCGAATGCACACACCATGACCAAACACAAATGTTGCCTCCTACCTTCCCAGCCTTGCATGTTGTCAAAGCAGCCAGCACTACAACTCCCAATAGGCCCCCATGTCCACAGGGAGGGTGGTGGTGGGTGGTGTGTGTGAGAGAGGTGGGTGGGGTGTGTGAGAGACCAGCACTACAACTCCCAATAGGCCCCCATGTCTACAGGGAGGGTGGTGGTGGGTGGGGTGTGTGAGAGACCAGCACTACAACTCCCAACAGGCCCCCATATCCACAGGGAGGGTGGTGGTGGGTGGGGTGTGTGAGAGAGGTGGTGGGGTGTGTTAGAGACCAGCACTACTACTCCCAACAGGCCCCCATGTCCACAAGGAGGGTGGTGGTGTGTGGGGTGTGTGAGAGAGGTGGGTGGGGTGTGTGAGAGACCAGCACTACAACTCCCAACATGCCCCCATGTCTACAGGGAGGGTGGTGGTGGGTGGTGGGTGTGAGAGAGGTGGGTGGGGTGTGTGAGAGACCAGCACTACAACTCCCAACATGCCCCCATGTCTACAGGGTGGGTGGTGGTGGGTGGGGTGTGTGAGAGACCAGCACTACAACTCCCACAGGCCCCCATGTCCACAGGTAGGGTGGTGGTGGGTGGGGGGTGTGAGAGACCAGCACTACAACTCCCAACAGGCCCCCATGTCTACAGGGAGGGTGGTGGTGGGTGGTGGGTGTGAGAGAGGTGGGTGGTGGGTGTGAGAGAGGTGGGTGGGGTGTGTGAGAGACCAGCACTACAACTCCCAACATGCCCCCATGTCTACAGGGTGGGTGGTGGTGGGTGGGGTGTGTGAGAGACCAGCACTACAACTCCCACAAGCCCCCATGTCCACAGGGTGGGTGGTGGTGGGTGGGGGTGTGAGAGACCAGCACTACAACTCCCAACAGGCCCCCATGTCTACAGGGAGGGTGGTGGTGGGTGGTGGGTGTGAGAGAGGTGGGTGGGGTGTGTGAGAGACCAGCACTACAACTCTCAACATGCCCCCATGTCTACAGGGAGGGTGGTGGTGGGTGGGGTGTGTGAGAGACCAGCACTACAACTCCCAACAGGCCCGCATGTCTACAGGGAGGGTGGTGGTGGGTGGGGTGTGTGAGAGACCACCACTACAACTCCTAACAGGCCCCCATGTCCACGGGGAGGGTGGTGGTGGGTGGGGTGTGTGAGAGAGGTGGGTGGGGTATGTGGGAGAGGTGTGTGGGGTGTGTGGGAGAGGTGGGTGGGGTGTGTTAGAGACCAGCACTACAACTCCCAACAGGCCCCCATGTCCACAGGGAGGGTGGTGGTGGGTGGGGTGTGTGAGAGGTGGGTGGGGTGTGTGGGAGAGGTGGGTGGGGTGTGTTAGAGACCAGCACTACAACTCCCAACAGGCCCCCATGTCCATAGGGAGGGTGGTGGTGGGTGGGGTGTGTGAGAGAGGTGGGTGGGGGGTGTGGGAGACCAGCACTACAACTCCCAACAGGCCCCCATGTCTACAGGGAGGGTGGTGGTGGGTGGGGTGTGTGAGAGACCAGCACTACTACTTCCACAGGCCCCATGTCCACAGGGAGGGTGGTGGTGGGTGGGGGGTGTGAGAGACCAGCATTACAACTCCCAACAGGCCCCCATGTCTACAGGGAGGGTGGTGGTGGGTGGTGGGTGGTGGGTGTGGGAGAGGTGGGTGGGGTGTGTGAGAGACCAGCACTACAACTCCCAACATGCCCCCATGTCTACAGGGTGGGTGGTGGTGGGTGGGGTGTGTGAGAGACCAGCACTACAACTTCCACAGGCCCCATGTCCACAGGGAGGGTGGTGGTGGGTGGGGGGTGTGAGAGACCAGCACTACAACTCCCAACAGGCCCCCATGTCTACAGGGAGGGTGGTGGTGGGTGGTGGGTGTGAGAGAGGTGGGTGGGGTGTGTGAGAGACCAGCACTACAACTCCCAACATGCCCCCATGTCTACAGGGAGGGTGGTGGTGGGTGGGGTGTGTGAGAGACCAGCACTACAACTCCCAACAGGCCCCCATGTCTACAGGGAGGGTGGTGGTGGGTGGGGTGTGTGAGAGACCACCACTACAACTCCTAACAGGCCCCCATGTCCATGGGGAGAGTGGTGGTGGGTGGGGTGTGTGAGAGAGGTGGGTGGGGTGTGTGGGAGAGGTGGGTGGGGTGTGTGGGAGAGGTGGGTGGGGTGTGTTAGAGACCAGCACTACAACTCCCAACAGGCCCCCATGTCCACAGGGAGGGTGGTGGTGGGTGGGGTGTGTGAGAGGTGGGTGGGGTGTGTGGGAGAGGTAGGTGGGGGGTGTTAGAGACCAGCACTACAACTCCCAACAGGCCCCCATGTCCATAGGGAGGGTGGTGGTGGGTGGGGTGTGTGAGAGAGGTGGGTGGGGGGTGTGAGAGACCAGCACTACAACTCCCAACAGGCCCCCATGTCTACAGGGAGGGTGGTGGTGGGTGGTGGGTGTGAGAGAGGTGGGTGGGGTGTGTGAGAGACCAGCACTACAACTCCCAACATGCCCCCATGTCTACAGGGAGGGTGGTGGTGGGTGGGGTGTGTGAGAGACCAGCACTACAACTCCCAACAGGCCCCCATGTCCACAGAGAGGGTGGTGGTGGGTGGGGTGTGTGAGAGACGTGGGTGGGGTGTGTGAGACAGGTGGGTGGGGTGTGTTAGAGACCAGCACTACAACTCCCAACAGGCCCCCATGTCCACTGGGAGGGTGGTGGTGGGTGGGGGGTGTGAGAGACCAGCATTACAACTCCCAACAGGCCCCCATGTCTACAGGGAGGGTGGTGGTGGGTGGTGGGTGTGAGAAAGGTGGGTGGGGTGTGTGAGAGACCAGCACTACAACTCCCAACATGCCCCCATGTCTACAGGGTGGGTGGTGGTGGGTGGGGTGTGTGAGAGACCAGCACTACAACTCCCACAGGCCCCCATGTCCACAGGGAGGGTGGTGGTGGGTGGGGGGTTTGAGAGACCAGCACTACAACTCCCAACAGGCCCCATGTCTACAGGGAGGGTGGTGGTGGGTGGTGGGTGTGAGAGAGGTGGGTGGGTGTGTGAGAGACCAGCACTACAACTCCCAACATGCCCCCATGTCTACAGGGAGGGTGGTGGTGGGTGGGGTGTGTGAGAGACCAGCACTACAACACCCAACAGGCCCCCATGTCTACAGGGAGGGTGGTGGTGGGTGGGGTGTGTGAGAGACCACCACTACAACTCCTAACAGGCCCCCATGTCCACGGGGAGGGTGGTGGTGGGTGGGGTGTGTGAGAGAGGTGGGTGGGGTGTGTGGGAGAGGTGGGTGGGGTGTGTTAGAGACCAGCACTACAACTCCCAACAGGCCCCCATGTCCACAGGGAGGGTGGTGGTGGGTGGGGTGTGTGAGAGGTGGGTGGGGTGTGTGGGAGAGGTGGGTGGGGTGGGTTAGAGACCAGCACTACAACTCCCAACAGGCCCCCATGTCCATATGGAGGGTGGTGGTGGGTGGGGTGTGTGAGAGAGGTGGGTGGGGGGTGTGAGAGACCAGCACTACAACTCCCAACAGGCCCCCATGTCTACAGGGAGGGTGGTGGTGGGTGGTGGGTGTGAGAGAGGTGGGTGGGGTGTGTGAGAGACCAGCACTACAACTCCCAACATGCCCCCATGTCTACAGGGAGGGTGGTGGAGGGTGGGGTGTGTGAGAGACCAGCACCACAACTCCCAACAGGCCCCCATGTCCACAGGGAGGGTGGTGGTGGGTGGGGTGTGTGAGAGACCAGCATTACAACTCCCAACAGGCCCCCATGTCTACAGGGAGGGTGGTGGTGGGTGGTGGGTGTGAGAGAGGTGGGTGGGGTGTGTGAGAGACCAGCACTATAACTCCCAACATGCCCCCATGTCTACAGGGAGGGTGGTGGTGGGTGGGGTGTGTGAGAGACCAGCACTACAACTCCCAACAGGCCCCCATGTCTACAGGGAGGGTGGTGGTGGGTGGGGTGTGTGAGAGACCACCACTACAACTCCTAACAGGCCCCCATGTCCACAGGGAGGGTGGTGGTGGGTGGGGTGTGTGAGAGACGTGGGTGGGGTGTGTGAGACAGGTGGGTGGGGTATGTTAGAGACCAGCACTACAACTCCCAACAGGCCTCCATGTCCACAGGGAGGGTGGTGGTGGGTGGGGTGTGTGAGAGAGGTGGGTGGGGTGTGTGAGAGACCAGCACTACAACTCCCAACAGGCCCCCATGTCCACAGGGAGGGTGGTGGTGGGTGGGGGGTGTGAGAGACCAGCATTACAACTCCCAACAGGCCCCCATGTCTACAGGGAGGGTGGTGGTGGTGGTGGGTGTGAGAGAGGTGGGTGGGGTGTGAGAGACCAGCACTACAACTCCCAACATGCCCCCATGTCTACAGGGAGGGTGGTGGTGGGTGGGGTGTGTGAGAGACCAGCACTACAACTCCCAACATGCCCCCATGTCCACAGGGAGGGTGGTGGTGTGTGGGGTGTGTGAGAGACCAGCATTACAACTCCCAACAGGCCCCCATGTCCACAGGGAGGGTGGTGGTGGGTGGGGTGTGTGAGAGAACAGCACTACAACTCCCAACAGGCCCCCATGTCTACAGGGAGGGTGGTAGTGGGTGGGCTGGGTGAGAGACCACCACTACAACTCCTAACAGGCCCCCATGTCCACAGGGAGGGTGGTGGTGGGTGGGGTGGGTGAGAGACGTGGGTGGGGTGTGTGAGAGAGGTGGGTGGGGTGTGTTAGAGACCAGCACTACAACTCCCAACAGGCCCCCATGTCCACAGGGAGGGTGGTGGTGGGTGGGGTGTGTGAGAGAGGTGGGTGGGGGTGTGAGAGACCAGCACTACAACTCCCAACAGGCCCCCATGTCTACAGGGAGGGTGGTGGTGGGTGGTGGGTGTGAGAGAGTTGGGTGGGGTGTGTGAGAGACCAGCACTACAACTCCCAACATGCCCCCATGTCTACAGGGAGGGTGGTGGTGGGTGGGGTGTGTGAGAGACCAGCACTACAACTCCCAACAGGCCCCCATGTCCACAGGGAGGGTGGTGGTGGGTGGGGTGTGTGAGAGACCAGCACTACAACTCCCAACAGGCCCCCATGTCCACAGGGAGGGTGGTGGTGGGTGGGGTGTGTGAGAGAGGTAGGTGGGGTGTGTGAGAGAGGTCATTGATTTGTAGTGTTGGTACCAAAAACATGTCATGTCCACAGCATTGATCATGATAATCTTGTTCCTTAGGTGATCGCAACTTGACTGGCGAAAGCAGCAACCGCCAGCACCAGTCGCCCCCTCACAGCACGGACTCTCTGGGGACAAGCCCATTGCCAGCTCAGGCGCAGAGGACGATGCGGGGCCAAGCAGACTTCCAGGGCCATCAGGCTCTCAGGACATCACTGCCTCCACCACCTCGGCCTGTGTCACCACACCAACAGCTGCCATTGTGAGCTGTGCAGCCACCACCACCTCCACCAAAACCACCACCACCACTCCTGCCTGTTCCACCCTGCCTGACCCTTCGGCCGATGATGGACCATCAACATCCCAGGCAAGCAGGGAGAGTGGACGTGAGAGGACACAGGTGAGGGCAGAGCTCACAACCAGGAGTGCAGTTGTCCGGCGAGGTGGGGAAGGACACCCACCCCATCCTGGCGCCGAAACCCTGGAAGCCATTGCCAGAGTCAATGCCTCCTATGAGCGGTCGCAGGCACAGTCTGATCGGGCACGCCAAGACTCAGAAGAGAGCAGTAATCTGTTGCGGTCAATTGATACCCACATAGGCCAAATTGTGGACCTCATGGGCCAGCAAACTGCTCTGTGGAGGGACTGGCTATCCCGCGCCACTCCACCACCCCCTCACCCAAGTGCCCAGTGGGACCGCTCACCAACACCACCGCCACCCACACCTGAGCCCACGGACAGGGAGGTGGCCCCTGACCAACCTGCCGCCACAGCTGTCTCCGCTCCGGCTCCAAGACGGAGGGCCATCCGAGACTGGATCCAGGTGAGAGCAGTGGTGTTGCCCCATCTACCCGCTCTAAGAGGGGGCGCCAATGACTTCACCCTTGTCTGAGCCTGCCATTCACCCTGCAAACTATCCTGTCCCACAATGCCAAGCCTTGCCACATGTCTGTTGGACTAGCTGGACATCACACATTGTGGTGTCCCCACGGTGTTTCATCTGCCATGACCTTCAACTCTCACTGCCCCACCAACACTTCTTGTAAATATGCACCAACATCAATCCTCAACCTGTAAATAAACATCACGTAAACATTCAATGATGTGTGGCCTCCATGTTTTAATCACATGATTGTCTTAGAATGTAACGTTACCAGGTGCAGGGATCAATGTTGTTGGAATCATGCCTCTGTGAGAGTGACCTAGGGATAATGAGAGAACAACAAACACAGCTCAGGAAAGAGATTCACACCCATCACAACACACTGTACTGCAACATCCCACAAACCACACTCATCACCAATTAAGTGGATCACAGGACACACATCAGGGAGTATTGCATGTACACCATCTTCAACACACTTGCAAACAGAACCTACCAGAACAGGCATCATAGACACACCACATCCACACTCCACCAGCAAACATACATCACGCATTGTCTGGCTACACAAGCGATAGCTACTCACATTCAAGGGAAATAGCGATCAATGAGCTGACGCCTCTGGTCCACACCTTCTTCCTCACCACTATCCTCATCAGTCAACATGGGTGGGATGGGAGGCCGAGAAACCTGTTGGTCCTCAGGGTCCATGATAAGTTCAATGTTATTGCGCAAGGCCAGGTTGTGGAGCATGCAGCAGGCAATCACGATTTTGCATACTTTGCCTGGTGAGTATGGCAGGGCCCCTCCGGTTTTGTCAAGGCAGCGAAACCTAGACTTCAGCAGTCTAAAAGTACGTTCAATCACTCGACATGTCCTCCCATGGGCATCATTATAACGCAATTCACCAGGAGTAGTAGGATTCCTGATGGGGCTCAGCAGCCACGGATGGTTTGGGTACGCAGAGTCGCCTAGGTGGGGGGATGACAGACACAAATTTCATTACCAGGAATTATGGGAACACCATGCCACACATACAACATAATTGTCCTCACAACACACTGACAACACAATTGTCCTTTCAGCACACTCACCTACAAGCCACGCACGTTCTGGACGCAGATTAGCCATCAGTTGGGGGACAATGCTGCTCCGCATGATGTGGGAGTCATGGACGGAACCGGGAAATCTGGCACACACATGCGAGATGATGTTGTCAGCCAGGCACACCACTTGCACGTTGATCGAATGGTAGTGCTTCCGATTCCTATATACAGCTTCACGTGCCTGGGGTGGTATGAGACCAATATGTGGCCCATCAATGGAACCTACTACGTGTGGTAACTGGGCCAGGGCATAGAAGTCCCCTTTGACTGCTGCCAACTCTGTCGGATGTGGAAATTGGATGTAATCATCCTTGTAAAGCATCATGGCATTCAGAACATCCCGCAGTACCATGCTGAACATGGATTGAGACATCCCTCCGGCATGACCAACTGTGTACTGGAAAGTGCCAGTCGCAAAGAAATGAAGTGCCGCCATCACCTTTGCTGTGGGTGTGAAAGCTCCAGGATATGTCCTGCGTGGCTGCAGATGAGGTGACAATTGTGTGACAAGCTCCTGCAATCTCAGTCGGTCAAGCCGGTATTTGCGGATCACCTCCTTGTCAACCATGTCCTCCAGCACAGTGTAAGGTCGATGCACATTTGGAGCCCTCCTGTGTGGGTGTAGATGGCAGCAGATATCAAATGACCAACAACGCATAGCTGTGCAACACTATCACATCTTGACCAACACAATGCTAATAATACATGTTGCAGACAGTGAAAATATGTGTGACCGGACCAATATATAAGGCAATACAGCAGACTACACACACAATGTACAACCACAACGAACATCCAGTGGGCTAACATGTACAATGTAACGTGCACACATGTTCAAACATCTTGCAACAACACATGACTGAGGGCACATATGTGGACAAGCGTCCCCACAGACACACATGTACGTGCACACACAACATGAAATTGGAACACACCCTCCTTATCTTCATGTACCCATGAGCACACCTACAATGCCCCCTCAGCTGACATGCATGGGCACACAACACCAGACACGCATACACAGAATGCATGTACACACACATCATTGTTACTTGCACACACAAACCACACACTCACAACAGCTAATGAATGTGTGTACACACCCTTGCGGTACTGTGTAGATGTGTAGAAATGAAAACGTGTGGCCACAAAACCAAAACGTCAACACGTCGCCATGCACATCTGACGCAACTTGGGCACACATCACTAGCCTTTGTTAACCACTGGCAAGGTCAACAGTATGAGCACACATGTCCACACGTGGACACGGTCCATAGACCTCACATCAATATTCTTCCAGCATTCCGGACATGTCCTGACACACACGTACAACTAAGAAGATTACATGTGTGCGGAGACATGCAGTGTGTGTACATACGCCATCTGGGGACGCCTTCCACCAACACAGAGGATGTCTGTTTACACAGCAATTAAGCATGACATATGCTGTATGGTCACGGACCATCCCGGTTACACCCCGTAAAAAGCATGTGCGCACTACCGCGACGGTGCATCATTTGAAATCAATCACTCACTGGCGCCGCTATGGCGGTGCACGCATTCTGCGGGGGTGGTGCAGGCCAACACATACATTTGATGATGCAATCTGAAATGGCATTTGAGAAACCCCCTTACAGTGTTATTGCGGCACTTACCGCCAGGACTGGGCAGTCACCCACCGCCAGGACTGGGCGGTCACCCACCACCAGGACTGGGTGGTCACCCACTGCCAGGACTGGGCGGTCACCCACTGCCAGGACTGGCCGGTCACCCACTGCCAGGACTGGGCGCTCACCCACCGCCAGCCATGGCTGGTCACCCACCGCCAGGACTGGCTGGTCACCCACTGCCAGTCCAGGCCGGTCACCCACCGCCAGGACTGGGCGCTCACCCACCGCCAGCCATGGCTGGTCACCCACCGCCAGGACTGGCTGGTCACCCACTGCCAGTCCAGGCCAGTCACCCACCGCCAGGACTGAGCGGTCACCCACCGCCAGTCCAGGCCAGTCACCCACTGCCAGGCCTGGGCGGTCAGTCCTGGCGGTGGGTGACTGGCCAGGACTGGCGGTGGGTGACCGCCCAGGACTTGCGGTGGGTGCCGCAATTAAACTGTAAGGGGATTTCTCAACTGCCATTTCAGATTACATCATCCAATGTATGTGTTGGCCTGCACCGCCGCCGCGGAATGCGTGCACCGCCATAGCGGCGCCAGTGAGTGATTATTTTCAAATGATGCACCGTCGCGGTAGCGCGCACATGCGGTTGCCGGTGTGTGAACGTGACGGTCCATGCACATGTAGCCAACGGGAACAGGTTACGCGTTGTGCGTAAGCGCATTCAAAAATTGCAGAAGACGCGCACCGCCACGCCAGTGCGAGTCATTGGCTCTTTTTGAATGATGCATCCAGGGAAAACCAATTGCTGCAGACGTGTGCCACTGATATGAGCTCTGGGCCCTATATATGTGTGAAAATTTTCTGCACACATTCACTGCTTCCAGCCACTGCTGCCTGCGACCGTCACCTCCACCTGCTGCTCCTGAGCTATCCAACAACTGCTGCCTGCGACCATCACCTCCACCTGCTGCTCCTGAGCTATCCAACAACTGCTGCCTGCGACTGTCACCTCCACCTGCTGCTCCTGAGCTATCCAACAACTGCTGCTGTAGTGCCACAGTCCAGGACCTTGCCATGTCGAGAGTGCAAGAGATCCAGTCTCATCCCTTCACCGCAGCGGAGCTGGACGTCCCTGTGGACGGTGTGCTCAGCCACTATGAACGGCTCTACGGTGCCCCCGGACAGGTGGTAAGTGAAGTGGGTAACATGTTGGTGGGCATGAGGTGGTCACTGACGCATTGCTTCTGCAAGGTTGGCGGTGTGCTGTGGGACCTTCACATGTGTTGTACTGCGCATGGCAGCATGAAGATACGTGTTTCTGCAATGTTTATGAATGTCAAACATTCCACTGACGTTCCCCCCTTGTCTCCCATCCTGGTAGATGAAGCTGCACCTTCGCAAGGCCGTGTGTAGGACCATAGCACGTGATGTACGGGCAGTGGGGGTGTGCAATAGACGGCACACACACTGCCACAAGCGCTGGGACGACATATCCGGGCTCAGCAAGGATGTTGCGGAGATGACACTGGGGATCATTCCAAGAACAGTCCGCCTTGCCCGAAGCACCATGACCCCTAAAATGCACAGCATAATTGCTGTGACGCATCCTGAGCTGTCCGCCCGGCTGAGAGGGGATCAACAGCAAACTGTCGGTAAGCAGACTGTATGTGTCTGTAACTTGTGAGTGCATGCATGTATTCGTGCTCAGACACAGTGTTGACATCCGTGGTGCGTATCTTTTGCATATATTGCATGTTGGTGGCATTAGTGGAGTGAGCGGTAGCATCCATGTCCGCCAGGTGGACTTACCAGGTGATTTGTATTTGAGGGTTCCAGGACATGCCGTTGAGGTCTGGTGTCCCATGGCATGACATGTGTGGTGGCCTGCATGCACTTGCCCTGTTTGTATGATGTACATGTTTCACAGACACCCACGGATCTATGATGTGAGGATGTGTGGTAGGGGTGGTTCGTGTCAAGGATGGGTGCTACATGTCAATCGACTGTAAGGAATGGTGTGACTTTGTAACCTTCTGTACGTGAGTGTGGCACTTAGGTTCACATCTCTTCCCTCTCTCTTCCAGCTTTGGTCGAGGGCACTGACACACAGACGACGGAGATGAGTGGTGGCAATGCATCCGGATCAGAGATGACACACACACAGACTGACACTGAAGAGGGCAGCCAAGGAGAGGGGGACAGAACCGTCCCTGAGGACTCACATGTGGAGCTAAACAAAAGGAGAGGTGGGGAGCGTAGAGTGACACTCTTAGACCCCGGTTGTAACAAATAAACAATAGAAGAGTGTCCAATGCTATAGGTTCAAGCACGACCACACAAGGGGAGCACGACAACGGCTTCAATTCAAGACGTTTCAGTGGTTTTTAGAAAGCCCTCACTCACCACCTAGTGATGACATGCTTCATCATTGGGCCCACCAAAGAGACCGAGTGTCTCTTCGGTGTGCTGCGACGCCAGATCTACTGCGGAGCGGGTTAGTGAGTTCAGGCAGTGTTGTGCGAAAGAAAAAGTAACTAGTGAGTGTTGAATGATAAAAAACAGTCCGTAGTGTATCAAAAATAATAACTTTATTGGAATGATCACTAGGGAGAGACTTAAAATTATGTGTCTGGAAATTGCGTCCACAATTAATAGAGTGGGAATTTCTTAGGTATCAGTCGACATGTTTCAGCCATGAAACGGTGTGATTTTACCTGGCATTCATCAGGACTATAGTGAAATAAACCCTGGTGGAAATGGACGCGCTAAGGCCCACCCCAACCTCGGGACGTGAAAGTGAAAATTAACAAAATGGTGAAAAAGTGCAAAAATAATTAGGAAGAAAAATTCATTCTACCTAATAACTCCTGGTTTAGGAGGGTTCCGACTTGAGCGTTTCTGCACCTGAGGATATAAAGGACAAGACATACAGATAGGACAAGACATACATTCAGTGATGATGTTAGACACTGTACATCGGTAGTGCTCCAACATGTGATTCAGTGGACAAAAATGATGAGAATACCAGTATTGTTATCACCACCATAGTCCCTGGGTTATTTAGATAATACACGATGGGTAGTGCTGTGTACTATTCGTGCTAAATAAAATTGGGTTGATTCAAAACAGAAGGTGTTGAACCTTATATCTATCAAATTAAAATGCAGGCACAGCCGTGCTAGAAAACTGCGAATTTCCAGTATAAACATATCTCACTTTTCTGGTGTTCGAAATTCGCACCATGGGTCTCAGGAGGGGGGTGGGAACGTAATTGGCACACCCTGCGTTTTTGTCAAAACAGAGGAAAAACAGCACAATCAATCGTGTGGCATTTTCGGAATACTTAGCTCAATGCACACGAAATCAAAGCGGGGTACTCTCTACTCACGCCCTCGACGTTTGGCACCCGCTCCGCACCTATGTCTTCCCTCAACCGGACCCCGACGATGTGAACGCGGGGCCGGGAGAGCATTAAATTGGAGAGTTACCGGAAAGCAACTTCCGGGTGGGCGTGGTCGTAGGCTTGCACTGCCGCGTTGTGAACCAATCGGAACGAACCATCGTCATCTGACGAAATCCTCACCTGATCAGGAAGTTCAACGTGAATGTCTGTTGCCATGGTAATCCATTTCCCGATGCCGATTCCCAAATGTTGTCAGTAATTGGGACAGCCCTCCGCATTGGTATCGAGGCGGCAGTTGAAAGGTATTACTATGTGGACATCCTGGAAAATAGATATGACTAAGATTGCTTGGATAATGAAAGTGGGAAGCACTTCGTATTACTTATGGTTACATATGGCAAAGCTAAGAGGGGGATATAACCGTTATGCTAGCAGTTGTCAAGCACTTCGTATTACTTATGGTTATATATGGCAAAGCTAAGAGGGGGATAAAACCGCTATACTAGCAGTTGTCAATTATCTAGCTGTCTGACACAAAACTAAAAGAATCAATTGTTTTCCGTTCATTTAATCACAGAATTCCATGGGATGTCATCATTGAGTCCAAACTGATGGGTCCCAAGTCTATGGACCCATCGCTGTTCTTTCTCAAAAAGGCGGTTGTTGTTATTATGGCCGCCGTCCAAGTGTTCAATGATGGTCCATTGCATATAATTTGGGGTATGGTTCAGTTCGAAAAAGTGTCTGCTCATTTTCGTTGTTGCTTTTCTACATCTTATATTTGACCGGTGCTCACAGATTCTCAGTTTTACCCTTCTGCTAGTCATGCCCACATAGCGTAGTTTGCAAGGGCAGGTAATGAGATAGATCACATTTTCAGTGTTACAGTTAGTGTGATCTCTTTGAGTCCAGGTTTTTCCGGGTTCAAGTTCTAAGGTTTTTGAGTGTACTGTCAAGTGGCAGACGCTGCAATTCGAGCATGGATAATGGCCAACCACTTTAGGTAAACCCCAGACGTCAGTTACAGATCTAGGAGTCGCCGTGGTTTTTTGTTTTGGCCGGGTGTGTACCAGGGCATCCTTCAGACTGCGTCCCTTCTTGAAGGAAAAAAGAGGTTTTTCCCAAGTCTTATTAGTACTAGACAGAATCCTCCAGTTTTTGTTAATTGATTTTTTTAAGAAGTTGGATAGGGTGCTATGTGTCATTACACATGTCAGTGGAATGTCTCTGGTAGTGATGATCTTGTCCTCCAGGAGCGCTTCCCTCGGCTGGTTCCGTGCTCTTTTATAACTTTTTCCCAAAATTGGTTGTGGATAGCCTCTCATCTTTAATTTAGATGTTAAATCAGCAGAATGTGTTTTGAAATCCTGTAATTCGGAACAGTTCCGTGTCAACCGTAGGTACTGGCCATACGGAAGATTTTCTTTTAGGGGTCGAGGGTGAAAACTGGTGTACTCAAGGAGGTTATTTTTAGCAGTAGGTTTGTGATATGTCTTGGTTATGAGTCTCGTACCTTTGACTTGGATTGTTACATCAAGGAAGGTAGCCTCAGATTTACTGCTAGCATGAGTGAATCTTAAGTTTTGGTCACGGGTATTGACCCAGGTAAAAAAGGCCTGTAGCTGTTCATCATCACCAATCCAAATGAGTAGGATATCGTCGATGTAACGTTTCCAAAAGTAGATTGAACTTGAGAACGGGTTGTTGGGTTGTAGGATGTGTTTTGCTTCGAAATCTGCTACGTACAACCCTGCCACACTTGGAGCAAAAGTACTGCCCATCGAAGTACCAGTACATTGAAGGAAAAGGTTACCCTTCTAAGAGAAAAAATTCTTGTTAAGGGCTAGGGTTGCGCAGTCCAGTATGAAATCTTTTGAAGCCTGATAATTCCACTCAATGGAATCTAGAGCTGACCCCAGGACCTTGATGGTGTTGTCCTGTGGGATGCTCGTATAGAGGCTCTCGATATCTAATGTGACCAGTGTCACTGCGTTTTCAGGGAAGGCAAAGTCCTGGATTAACTGGAGGAGGCTTTTGGTATCCTTAAGATAGGTTGGAGTATGCTGGACAATCGGCTTTAGGTAAAAATCACAAAAGCGCGATAAAGGTTCCAGTAAGGATCCAATCCCGGAAACAATGGGACGTCCAGGTGGGGGCATCCGGTTTTTATGAGTTTTGGGCAGTGTGTAAAAATACGGAATTATACCTTCGTTAGTACATAGGTAAGCTGCCTCATTTCTCGAAATTTGTCCGTCTTCTTCTGCTTTTGTGACCAGATTTGAGATTCGTGTCCTCAGGTCCTCTGTCGAATCTGTTAACAATGGTCTATAATTATTTTTGTCATCCAGGAGTAATTGACAGGCCTTGTCATAATCAGTAGTATTTTGTATGACAAGGCCGCCGCCCTTGTCAGCTGGCTTGATCGTGATACTCTGGTCATTTTGTAAGACTTGTAATGCACGATATTCTGCAGTACTGAAATTATGATAGGTTGTCAGTTCTTGGCAGGTTTCCAGGTCTAGGGATACTGCCTCTTCAAAAGCAATGATAGCAGCTGGCACTGCATGTGGGGGAGGGTTAAACGTAGAGTTCAATCTCAGGCTTGTGTCCCCTTTGCGAGTAGCCTCATTCGGGTCTTCCTTCCCCTCGAAGAAAGCCTTAAGTTTCGGCTTCCTAAAGAATGCAGCGAGTTCGCAGTGGAGCAAAAATTTGTCGGTGCGAGCTGTAGGGACAAAGCCTAGACCCCTTTCTAGGATCTTTACTTCCACAGGAGATAGAGTCTTATCAGAGAGATTCGCTATTAGGCTCAAATGTTGCTCGTTCCCGTCCTGATCTTCCCAGGTTACTTGGTTCGACCCTCTTCTCCTCCTGGGTTGTGGGATGGAACCCGGGTTTTGTGCCACAACCACATTTCAACCCCCATTACTGCCAGCCTTTTTTAGACCAGGGCCGGAGAGGAAGAGGGAGGAGAAGAGGGTCGAACCAAGTAACCTGGGAAGATCAGGACGCGGTGAGCAACCACACCCGCAACAGGGATCAACAACCGGAAACGAGCAACATGTGAGCCTAATAACGAATCTCTCTGATAAGACTCTATCTCCTGTGGAAGTAAAGATCCTAGAAAGGGGTCTAGGCTTTGTCCCTACAGCTCGCCCCGACAAATTTTTGCTCCACTGCGAACTCGCTGCATTCTTTAGGAAGCTGAAACTTAAGGCTTTCTACGAGAGGAAAGAAGACCCGAATGAGGCTACTCGCAATGGGGACACAAGCCTGAGATTGAACTCTACGTTTAACCCTCCCCCACATGCAGTGCCAGCTGCTATCATTGCTTTTGAAGAGGCAGTATCCCTAGACCTGGAAACCTGCCAAGAACCGACAACCAATCATAATTTCAGTACTGCAGAATATCGTGCATTACAATTCTTACAAAATGACCAGAGTATCACGATCAAGCCAGCTGACAAGGGCGGCGGCCTTGTCATACAAAATACTACTGATTATGACAAGGCCTGTCAATTACTCCTGGATGACAAAAAGAATTATAGACCATTGTTAACAGATTCGACAGAGGACCTGAGGACACGAATCTCAACTCTGGTCACAAAAGCAGAAGAAGACGGACACATTTTGAGAAATGAGACAGCTTACCTATGTACTAACGGAGGTATAATTTCGTATTTTTGCACACTGCCCAAAACTCATAAAAACCGGATGCCCCCACCTGGACGTCCCATTGTTTCCGGGATTGGATCCTTACTGGAACCTTTATCGCGCTTTTGTGATTTTTACCTAAAGCCGATTGTCCAGCATACTCCAACCTATCTTAAGGATACCAAAAGCCTCCTCCAGTTAATCCACGACTTTGCCTTCCCTGAAAACGCAGTGACACTGGTCACATTAGATATCGAGAGCCTCTATATGAGCATCCCACAGGACGACACCATCAAGGTCCTGGGGTCAGCTCTAGATTCCATTGAGTGGAATTATCAGGCTTCCAAAGATTTCATACTGGACTGCGCAACCCTAGCCCTTAAAGAGAATTTTTTCTCTTACAAGGGTAACCTTTTCCTTCAATGTACTGGTACCTCGATGGGCAGTACTTTTGCCCCAAGTGTGGCAGGGTTGTACGTAGCAGATTTCGAAGCAAAACACATCCTACAACCCAACAACCCGTTCTCAAGTTCAATCTACTTTTGGAAACGTTACATCGACGATATCCTACTCATTTGGATTGGTGATGATGAACAGCTTCAGGCCTTTTTTACCTGGGTCAATACCCGTGACCAAAACTTAAGATTCACTCATGCTAGCAGTAAATCTGAGGCCACCTTCCTTGATGTAACAATCCAAGTCAAAGGTATGAGACTCATAACCAAGACATATCACAAACCTACTGCTAAAAATAACCTCCTTGAGTACACCAGTTTTACCCCCTCGACCCCTAAAGGAAAATCTTCCGTATGGCCAGTACCTACGGTTGAGACGGAACTGTTCCGAATTACAGGATTTCAAAACACAATCTGCTGATTTAACATCTAAATTAAAGATGAGAGGCTATCCACAACCAATTTTGGGAAAAAGTTATAAAAGAGCACGGAACCAGCCGAGGGAAGCGCTCCTGGAGGACAAGATCATCACTACCAGAGACATTCCACTGACATGTGTAACGACACATAGCACCCTATCCAACTTCTTAAAAAAATCAATTAACAAAAACTGGAGGATTCTGTCTAGTACTAATAAGACTTGGGAAAAACCTCTTTTTTCCTTCAAGAAGGGACGCAGTCTGAAGGATGCCCTGGTACACACCCGGCCAAAACAAAAAACCACGGCGACTCCTAGATCTGTAACTGACGTCTGGGGTTTACCTAAAGTGGTTGGCCATTATCCATGCTCGAATTGCAGCGTCTGCCACTTGACAGTACACTCAAAAACCTTAGAACTTGAACCCGGAAAAACCTGGACTCAAAGAGATCACACTAACTGTAACACTGAAAATGTGATCTATCTCATTACCTGCCCTTGCAAACTACGCTATGTGGGCATGACTAGCAGAAGGGTAAAACTGAGAATCTGTGAGCACCGGTCAAATATAAGATGTAGAAAAGCAACAACGAAAATGAGCAGACACTTTTTCGAACTGAACCATACCCCAAATGATATGCAATGGACCATCATTGAACACATGGACGGCGGCCATAATAACAACAACCGCCTTTTTGAGAAAGAACAGCGATGGGTCCATAGACTTGGGACCCATCAGTTTGGACTCAATGATGACATCCCATGGAATTCCGTGATTAAATGAACGGAAAACAATTGATTCATTTAGTTTTGTGTCAGACAGCTAGATAATTGACAACTGCTAGTATAGCGGATTTATCCCCCTCTTAGCTTTGCCATATGTAACCATAAGTAATACGAAGTGCTTGACAACTGCTAGCATAACGGTTATATCCCCCTCTTAGCTTTGCCATATGTAACCATAAGTAATACGGAGTGCTTCCCACTTTCATTATCCAAGCAATCTTAGTCATATCTATTTTCCAGGATGTCCACATAGTAATACCTTTCAACTGCCGCCTCGATACCAATGCGGAGGGCTGTCCCAATTACTGACAACATTTGGGAATCGGCATCGGGAAATGGATTACCATGGCAACAGACATTCACATTGCACTTCCTGATCAGGTGACGATTTTGTCAGATGACGATGGTTCGTTCCGATTGGTTCACAACGCGGCAGTGCACGCCTATGACCACGCCCACCCGGAAGTTGCTTCCCGGTAACTCTCCAATTTAATGCTCTCCCGGCCCCGCGTTCACATCGTCGGGGTCCGGTTGAGGGAAGACATAGGTGCGGAGCGGGTGCCGAACGTCGAGGGCATGAGTAGAGAGTACCCCGCTTTGATTTCGTGTGCATTGAGCTAAGTATTCCGAAAACGCCACACGATTGATTGTGCTGTTTTTCCTCTGTTTTGACAAAAACGCAGGGTGTGCCAATTACGTTCCCACCCCCTTCCTGAGACCCATGGTGCGAATTTCGAACACCAGAAAAGTGAGATATGTTTATACTGGAAATTCGCAATTTGCTAGCACGGCTGTGCCTGCATTTTAATTTGATAGATATAAGGTTCAACACCTTCTGTTTTTAATCAACCCAATTTTATTTAGCACGAATAGTACACAGCACTACCCATCGTGTATTATCTAAATAACCCAGGGACTATGATGGTGATAACGATACCGGTATTCTCATCACTTTTGTCCACTGAATCACATGTTGGAGCACTACCGATGTACAGTGTCTAACATCATCACTGAATGTATGTCTTGTCCTATCTGTATGTCTTGTCCTATCTGTATGTCTTGTCCTTTATATCCTCAGGTGCAGAAACGCTCAAGTCGGAAGCCTCCTAACCCAGGAGTTATTAGGTAGAATCAATTTTTCTTCCTAATTATTTTTGCACTTTTTCACCATTTTGTTAATTTTCACTTTCACGTCCCGAGGTTGGGGTGGGCCTTAGCGCGTCCATTTCCACCAGGGTTTATTTCACTATAGTCCTGATGAATGCCAGTTAAAATCACACCGTTTCATGGCTGAAACATGTCGACTGATACCTAAGAAATTCCCACTCTATTAATTGTGGATGCAATTTCCAGACACATAATTTTAAGTCTCTCCCTAGTGATCATTCCAATAAAGTTATTATTTTTGATACACTACGGACTGTTTTTTATCATTCAACACTCACTAGTTATTTTTTCTTTCGCACAACACTGCCTGAAATCACTAACCCGCTCCGCAGTAGATCTGGCGTCGCAGCACACCGAAGAGACACTCGGTCTCTTTGGTGGGCCCAATGATGAAGCATGTCATCACTAGGTGGTGAGTGAGGGCTTTCTAAAAACCACTGAAACGTCTTGAATTGAAGCCGTTGTCGTGCTCCCCTTGTGTGGTCGTGCTTGAACCTATAGCATTGGACACTCTTCTATTGTTTATTTGTGACTCACATGTGGAGACACCATCGTCCTCATCCTTAGAAAGTGTTGGTGAGTCAGCACTGTTGTCACAGACTGGGAGTGGGCAATCGACACCTTCAGTTGGGACACAGCACACAGGGCCCACACTGCCACCCACTGCAACATGTACAGCTCGTGCACGCCAGAGGAGGGGGAGCAGAGTTGCCTTCGGTGCAGGCACCGCGGAGCCTGCCCCTGTGACACAAAGTGCACTTTGTGCTGAGGCAGTAGATCTGCTGCGACAGCTGTGTGTAGGGCAGACCAACATGATCAATGCATTCCAAGACCACGATAGGAAGTTGGGGCAGGTGGTGGCATTCACGGAGGGCATGCATGGCGATGTTGCTGGTCTCCACAGAACAGTTCAGTCATTGGCAAACACTGTGCCTTCAGCCATTGTACAGTCGCATAGACAGGGTGCTACTTCTGTACCACCATCCACACAACTTGATGTCTCAGGGGAGAGTGAATTTTCATACCAGGCCTCTTATTCAGGTTATTTCACTAGGAGCAGCCACAGGCAGCAAGGCAGGGCACGGAGGGCACAGACACCATCCCCTAGGACTGGGATATCTTTCTCCAAAGACGACGTCAGCTACACTGGAGTTGACACACAGGATCATCAAGGGGTGTTGGGGAAATAGCTTCACATGCTACACAGGCGTCCCCCACAAAAGGAACTCCCAAGGCAAGGGCACCTCCCAAGAGCAGGGGCACTCCCAAGGACAAGGACACTACAAAGGAAAGGGCACCTCCAAAGAGCAGGGACACTCCCAAGGACAAGGACACTACAAAGGAAAGGGCACCTCCAAAGAGCAGGGACACTACCAAGGACAAGGACACTGCAAAAGAAAGGGCACCTCCAAAGAGCAGGGACACTCCCAAGGACAAGGACACTACAACAGAAAGGGCACCTCCAAAGAGCAGGGACACTCCCAAGGACAAGGACACTACAAAGGAAAGGGCACCTCCAAAGAGCAGGGACACTCCCAAGGACAAAGACACTACAAAGGAAAGGGCACCTCCAAAGAGCAGGGACACTCCCAAGGGCAAGGACACTACAAAGGTAAGGGCACCTCCAAAGAGCAGGGACACTCCCAAGGACAAGGACACTACAAAGGAAAGGGCACCTCCAAAGAGCAGGGATACTCCCAAGGACAAGGACACTACAAAGGAAAGGGCACCTCCAAAGAGCAGGGACACTCCCAAGGGCAAGGTAGCTTCAAAGGAGAGGGACACCACAATGGACAAGTTTGCACCCAGGGACAGGGCACCGCCCAGGGATCAGGGACATTCCAGAGACAGGACGCCTTCCACGTCCAAGGCACATCCCATGGACAAGGGTTCTCCCATGGACACGAGCTCCATCAAGGACAGGCATATATCACCCCTGGCTGCACTGAGGCTGATGTTTCAGGAACGTACAACACATGTGTCAGCGGTGGAGTCCCCCCATACCTCTACTCCCATCCACGCCCCGCAGAAGCAGAGGAAGGAGTACACTGTTGTTGCATCCCACATTACACATGATGCAGAGGGCAGAAGGCAGGCCCACAGCAAACGACAGGCAGGGTCCAACACGTCCCCATAGAGCAGACCACCACAATCACATGATCCACCTTTGATGTCTGATGATGCCACTCCACTTACCAGTCCAGTCATGTCCGGGGTGCCCCTACATTTCACAAAGAAACGAAGGCACACACCTGTGACACATGACCACCTCAATGTCGCTCCAGTGCAGCTTTCCCCAGCTCCCACGGCCACCCTGCCTCCTGGCCCATACAGCCCTGTGGCTCATCATTTCAGTGGTCCTAGTGGGTCAGCTGCAGTTCACTCTCAAGTGTCAGATAATGGCACTGTGTCTATTGTACGCTGTCATGCAGCATGTAGTAGCACTGTGTCAGTTGTGCCCTCTCCTGTTGCAGGTACTGGCACTGAGTGTGTCCGCCACTCTCATGTGTCAGATGCAGGCATGGTATTTGTTGGTCAGTGTACAGGGACCTGTCCTGGCGGTGTGTCTGGGTCTATGGCTCATGTGTCAGTCAGTAGATTGGTGGCTGTGTCTCACACTCCTGTTTCTGGTGCTGGCGATGTGTCTGGGTCTATGGCTCATGTGTCAGTCACTACAGCTGTGGCTGTGTCTCACACTCCTGTTGCTGGTGCTGGCAGTGTATCTGGGTCTATGGCTCATGTGTCAGTCAGTAGATCGGTGGCTGTGTCTCACACTCCTGTTTCTGGTGCTGGCGGTGTGTCTGGGTCTATGGCTCATGTGTCAGTCAGTAGATCGGTGGCTGTGTCTCACACTCCAGTTTCTGGTGCTGGAAGTGTGTCCGAGGCGAGTAGTTCAAGCACTCCAACAGATTCTGTGGTGTGAGGTTTAGTTGCCATCACTCAAATGTCATTTTTCTTTGTGTGTAGATTGACGAATGTAACCACCCTGATATTATTATTGTCCTTGTGACGGGTCGCTTGACACACGTACTTGGGTAGCCAGTGATGTACCTGCTCTGTTGAAAACACTGCCCTGTTGCTGTTCTGATGCTGCATTGTGCCCTCATGTTCTGCCTCTGATGTACCTGCTATGTTGTAAACACTGCCCTGTTGCTGTTGTGATACTGCATTGTGCCCTCATGTTCTGCCTCTGATGTACCTGCTCTGTCGTACCCAGTGCCCTGTTGCTGTTGTGATACTGCATTGTGCCCTCATGTTCTGCCTCTGATGTACCTGCACTGTTGTACCCAGTGCCCATGCTCTTGGGTAGTGTACGGTTATACCAATATTCTAGTTAATAAAGCAAGTTAATCATGTGTCGTGGTTTGTCGTTGTCATTCCTGGTTGTGTACTTGAATTGTTGATATATTGGTGCGATCGTAAAGGCAGTTTCACAAACATGACACTCCCCCTCCCTACGTCACAGCCCTGGAAGGTATTCCCCTTCCGACGACAATTGGTGTGTTGGCGTACCTGCGTCGTCGTCGGTGATGGTCCATGACTTGCTGGTGGTGGAGCACGAAGAGTATCGGAAATGCGTGTAGCGCTGGGTCCATGACGGCGATCTGCTTGTGGTGTGTATCTCCACTGTGGTGAGTCCGCCGTGTTCAGGCAGGTTGTTTTTCCGCAGCGATTTTATGTGTGTTTTCCGCCATCGTGATTTGGAGGACGGTCGGAGACGTCATTCCGTACGGCAGTGTCTCTGGATTGGGTGCGTCCGCCGCGGGTTCGGGTGTACTTCCGCGGCGGTGCGTGCTCTTACCCGCGTACGGAAATTTGACAGTGTTTCCAATACTAATATGGCGGACGGAGTGTCCGCGGCAGGCGGACAGAAAAAAACCTTTTTCCGCCTACTCCAGGACGGCGGTCGTCCTTCCGTCCACCATCGTAATCGACCCCTTTGTTTGGTATTTGAGATACCTAAATGACCTATATGACATAAGTTGCGTATTATGTTTCCGAGAGTGAGCGGGGCTATAGCTTTGCCAACTCTGTACAACACCCCATTTCCAGACTAAGTTCATTCCTTATTTACCAGTAGGCTTTGGTATTTTCATCCAGACGCTTTTTCTCGGGCCAGGAACCCTTGATATATTCGCAAACTGTAAGTAGGGTGGGGTCTCTTGACATGTGTCCTTTCCATTCTTCTGACGATATTCCCTCAAAATCTAAGTCGAATAGCAAGGCTACTTTCTCATCATTCTCTTGCTCGTTCATGACTTCCTCGTGGGGTAGGGGTAACCTGCTTAGGAAATCAGCTACCTTGTTCTTGACCCCAGGCCAGAATTCGACCGTATAGTTGAAGTCCAGTAGTTTGACTGATATTTTGCTGAGTCTGGGGGAAGCATTCTGCAGCCCGGACGCCGAGAAGATCTTGATCAATGGTTTGTGCTCAGTGCGCACACGTATGTTGAAACCCCAAATGTACGCTCTGAAATAATTTAGAGCCCAGGAACAGGCAAGCATCTCGCGTCCGAGCACCGAGTACCTTCCTTGTGCTGAGGTGAGTTATCTTGATGCGAATGCTACGACCCATTCATTGTTCGCAGTGTCCTTTTGAGCTAGCACAGCTCCGAGCCCCTTGTTGCTGGCATCGGTTGAAACGATAATTTCTGCTTTGGAGTCAAAACCTTTGAGATAAGGTGCCTTGCTGATTTCCTTTTTAATGGAACAGATGGTGTTCTTACAAATTTACTTTTGTTCTTGAGTAGTTGCCTTAAATTAATCTTCTCAGAGAAGTTACGAATGAACTTGGAATAGTATTCTGTCAGACCCAGAAAGGCCCTTACATCCTCTTTGCCAGAGGGGCATGGAGCTTTCAGAATGGCATCACCTAAACCTTGCTTCAGTTTGATACCCTCATGACTAATCGTGTGACCCAGGTACACAACTTTATTTTGAGAAAATGTGCATTTTGTTATTTTAACTGTTAAACCATGCAATTTT
Organism: Lissotriton helveticus; assembly: GCF_964261635.1. Taxonomy (NCBI): domain Eukaryota; kingdom Metazoa; phylum Chordata; class Amphibia; order Caudata; family Salamandridae; genus Lissotriton; species Lissotriton helveticus. Next base: position 1,744,927,502 of record NC_136067.1, read on the forward strand.
AAGTTTTCTAGAACTTTGCTTGAGTTGTGTGTCATGTTCCATTTGGCAGCTGCCCTTGACCAAGATGTCATCTTGGTAGAACCTTACCCCAGCAATTCCCTAAAAGATGGATGACATATCTCTTTGGAAAAGTGCTGCAGCCAGTCAAAATGGTACTCTTGTGAAGCGATAACAGCCGAATGGGGTAATGAATGTGGTGTACTTTCTGCTATCTTTGTGTAAAGGTACCTGGTGGTACGCTGATTTTAAGTCAATTATTGGAAATACATGCATGTCTTTAGTGGCATTAAACATTTCACAAATACGAGGCAAAGGGTACTGATCAACAATTATATTCTTATTTAAGTCTCTGAGATAAATACAGAGTCTAATTTTTCAGTTGGGGCGTTTTACAACCCCCAAGGGAGAAACCCACTCTGCAGATTCTACCTTTTCACTAATGCCTTCTTTGACCAGTCTGTTAAGTTCAATTTGTACATCGTTTCTGACAGAAACCGGTAGATGTCTAACTTTATGTATGCCCGGCTTAGCAGAGTCTTTAAGCTCTATTTGTGTTGAAAACTGTTGAGAAAACCAACTTTGCCAGAGAAGACTTCAGAGTAGTCTTTATGAAGAGAACTTTTGCAGAATCGCTAGCCCACACTGCTGACACCAACGACGCAGCCCACAACCTCACACAGTGGATAATGAACTGTGCCGACAACCTCGCTCCACTTAAGAACCCCCCAGGCATGTCCGGCAACAGGAAAACCTCATGCTTCACAGACGCCCTCAAAGAATCAAAGAAATCCTGTCGAACCCTCGAAAAAACCTGGCGCCACGAACGAACTGCAGAAAACATGACAGCCCTCAAGATCGCCACCCGTGAACACCACCAGCTGATCCGCACCACCAAAAGGACATCATTCAAAGAGCGACTAGACAACAACACCCACAACAGCAAGGAACTCTTCAACATCGTCAAAGAGCTCTCCAACCCCAGCGCCAGCAACAACGACATCACACCGTCACAAGAACGCTGCAATTCCCTCGCCACATTCTTCTACCAAAAGATCGCAGATATACACGACGGCTTCGGACCCCAGACTCCGCCTACAATCACCGAACCAACAACCATCACCACCACCACCCTCAGCGCCTGGACCCCCATCAGCACTGAAGACACCACCAACGTCATGAACTCCATCCACTCCGGCTCCCCATCGGACCCATGCCCCCATCACATTTTCAACAAAGCTGACACCATCATCGCACTCCATCTCCAAAACATCATTAACAACTCCTTCATGTCAGCCACCTTCCCGGAGAGCTGGAAGCACACAGAAATCAACGCACTACTGAAGAAACCCACAGCGAACCCAAAAGACCTCAAGAACTTCCGCCCCATCTCTCTTCTTTCCTTCCCGGCCAAAGTCATCGAGAAGGCCGTCAACAAACAGCTGACTACATTCCTCGAGGCTAGCAACTCGCTCGACCCATCCCAGTCCAGGTTTTGAGCCAACCACAGCACCGAGACTGCCCTCATCGCAGCCACAAAGGACATCAGGACCCAGATGGACAACCGAGAAACAACCGCCCTCATCCTCCCGGACCTCTCCGCAGCCTTCGATACCGTATGCCACCACACCCTAATAACCCGCCTCTTCAACACTGGGATCCAAGGCAAGGCCCTGGACTGGATCACCTCGTTCCTCTCGGACATAACCCAGAGAGTCCGCATCCCTCCCTTCTGCTCAGAAGCCACCAAGATCATCTGCGGCGTTCCCCAAGGCTCCTCGCTCAGCCCGACCCTCTTCAATATCTACATGAGCCCCCTCGCCGCCATCGCACGCAAACACAACATCAACATCATCTCCTACACCGACGACACCAAGCTGATACTCTCCCTCACCAAAGACCCAGCCACCGCCAAGACTAACCTACAGGAAGGAATGAAAGACGTCGCAGAATGGATGCAGCTCAGCCGGCTGAAGCTGAACTCAGACAAGACGGAGGTCCTCATCCTTGGACAATCCCTATCCACCTGGGATGACTCCTGGTGGCCCTCAGCACTGGGCTCCGCAACGACACCCTCGGACCACGCACGCAACCTAGGATTCATCCTGGACTCCTCCCTCACGATGACCAGGCAAGTCAACGCTGTCTGATCATCATGCTTCAACACCCTGTGCATGCTCCGAAAGATCTTCCGCTGGATCCCCACGGAAACCAGAAAGACGGTCACCCAAGCCCTCGTAACCAGCCGACTGGACTACGGAAACGCCCTATGCGCCGGAAACACCGCCAAACTTCAGAAACGACTACAACGCATACAGAACGCCTCCGCGAGACTCTTCCTCGACATCCCTCACCACAGCCACATATCTGCCCACCTGAGAAACCTACACTGGCTCCCCGTCAACAAGAGGATCACATTCAGGCTCCTCTCAAACGCACACAAAGCGCTCCATGGCATGGGCCCAGAATACCTCAACAACCGTCTCTCGTTCTACACTCCAACCCGCCAGCTCTGCTCCGCCAGCCTCGCCCTCGCTACCGTCCCACGGATTCTCAGAACCACCACTGGAGGAGGATCGTTCTCCTACCTGACAGCCAAAACATGGAACTCCCTCCCCGCACAGCTACTAATGACCCAGGACCATCTCACCTTCAGGAAACACCTCAAGACCTGGCTTTTTGAGCAGTAGCAGCACCCCCCCATTCAGCGCCTTGAGACCCTAAAGGGTGAGTAGCGCGCCCTATACATTTGATTGATTAATTGATTGATGTGTCATCAACGGACATAACGGGGTTATCACTATTGGGAATGAGTATGATCCCTAGTTCAGCCTGAGCACACCAAGCCAGGACAGAAGGACCTTTTTTGGTCACAAAAAGTTTGCAGTGCACTGTCCTGTTCTTGAATTTGAATTCTAGTTCGCGAGTTCCTAAAAACTCTAGAGTAAAGGCAGTTACTGTCAAGCGCTGGCAGTAGCGCGTGACAAGCATACAAGTTAATTACAACAGTCGTTCTGGTCATATAGCTCAAAAGTGGACCAATGAGCTTCGTTTTTGGGTATTGAATTGTTGAATTGTTGGGCATTGAAGGAATATTTGGTTGAGAGGCCTCCCATGTAGAAGCTGCTGACTTGAGCTCACATTGCAGAGACGCGGCCTTGGATGTAAATAAATTTGTGAATTCTTCACAGCTAATTTGCTATTTTGTTACTTCGAGTGCAGATTTGTACGTTTTGTTTGATTGCTGTTTAACCAGTTCAAATAGTTTTCTAGGTCTTTTTTTCGCATTTCCCAATTCAGTGCTGAAGAAATCTTTTTTTTACTTCAGCATATTTTTATTGTAGGCGCTTCTGGTTTTTCTTAGCAGTTTTAGCTGTGGGGATGATGTTTGCTGTCTCCATTTCTTTTCTGCTAGTCTCAGTTTGCGTCTTTCTTCATTTAGCGTGTCACTGAACAAGGGGTTTCTATCTTTGTCCGATGTTCGGTTTAATTTTAACAGTGCTATGGTGTCCATTAGCTGTGACATCTTCGCATTGTAGTGCTCCGTGAGTTACTTATATTACTGGGAGGGGGAAGATCTCTCCTGCATAACGACACCAGCTTCTCATTGTCCACATGTTTTGTGGTCCTCACCCATTGTTTGGGTTTGATTGGTTTAGTAGTTCTTTTCTTTAGTACTCTGGGAATTTGGAAGGCTATTATGTGATGATTTGAACAGTCACAATGCATGATTGAGGTAAAGTTCACAGCTTTGTCTTCGGATATGATCCAGTCTAGCATGGAGCTCTTCACATGCCTTGGAAGCCTGCAGGCTTGCACTAGGTTTTGATCTGCTAAGAAGTCTTTGATGATGTTGACCTGGTTTACATTAGGATTGTTCCAGTGTAAATTGAAGCCTCCTAGGAATATGTCATTGGAGTGTGGGGAGCTGTGTGCTGTGATGATCTCCATTAAGAGTCCGATAAAAGGTTCATTCTTGCCTGGTGGGTGATAGAATGTATGAACTTTGCAAAGCTGTTCCTCGTTGTTAACTATGGAGAGTGCAAGGTATTAGCATGAGTTAAGAGGGTTGGCAGGCAATGGCTTAACCACGAGCTATGAGCAATGAATCACTGCAATACCACCTCCTATGTTTTTTAGCCTGTCTTGCCTCACAAATATGTCTGTTTGATAGAGACATTGGTGTTGTTTTTATGTTTTTATGTAGAGATAGCACTGTCTCTTGCATATTTTTTAATTTGGAGAGTACGTTTTCTGTGAGGCGCACAATATTTTTCAAATCCATTATCGCTTTGAAAATAGTTTGTAGAAGGTCGCAGGAGTTTGGATTTGAGCAACTGGGACCTGATCTCGGGGGGAGGTATACAGGCTTTTTAATAGATTATGAGTTAAGCACCTGCTGTCTGGCGAGTTAAATGTACATGGATCGGTGAATGGTGGTTTGGTGAATGATGTGGAATTATCCCCTATGTTAGGTGGTTTAGCAGACTTTCTCGATTTTTTCCCACTACTTCTAGATGAATGTGACGATTGGCTCCGGGCATGGACGTTGACGCGTTTGTCTGGGCAGGACTTTGCCCTTCGTTGAGGGATGTTGAAGAAGTATTCATCGTGAATGTCGGAGAAAAGCCCATTACTTCTATGGAGTGCCTGTTCGGGTGTGATGCGCTTATTGGGGAAGGGTTTGACCTCTGTGGAACCATTGTCTTCTCATGATCCTCTCTTGGTGCAGCTTTATTGTGGTGTGTTAATGGACTTGTGCAGGGGCCTTGTTGGATCCTCCTACGAGTGGAATAAAAGATATTTTCTTTAAGCATGAGGAAGTATTCATTTAATTTGTTTAGATCCTTGTCCTTTGCCTAAATGAGGACTGTACCATTTTAACAGATTGTTATACTCAGAACAACTCTTAGTCTATGTAAGGGAGTGACCAGAAGCTTCACGCCGTACAGTATGTTTTTTATATCTTGTGTGTTCAATAGTTCAGTTATGGTCAAGCACCATTTAGCCGGCTTTCTTGTGAAGAATATCAGAATAGCGTCTGCAACCACCCGTCTCATGGAGAGATGCCCTGGAGCCACTCCGGTTGTGAAGTGAGGGGTTTGTTGGTACACTCTTAGGAATGAGAAGATGGCCAATTCCAAGGACTGTTGACGGTCATGGGCAATGCTTATGACTTTGTTTAGTGTGCGCATAAACCTTTCTGCTTCTCTGTTTGCTTGTGGCCATCATTTGGTTATCTTTTTGTGGGTGGAGCCTAGAGACGCCGGGTAATTGGCTATTTTATGTCCATGGAACGGACGGCCATTGTCGGTCTATATCTCTTGTATGAGCCTGTGCGTGGTTATCTTATTCTGCAACTTTGGGATAACCTCGCTCGCCATCAGCGACTGCAATATTCCCACTTCAGGATATTTTGAGTGGTCATCGATCAGCACAAAGGTGTGTCTCCCATCCGGAAGACTCCTAAAGTCCAAACTGGGGCACACCCAGGGGCGGTCAGGTCGAGGTACTGTGATTATTGGAGCTGGGGAGCTATTTTCCGCCATGGCCTGGCACCATTGGCATGACCTCACCACCTCCCCTACTTTCTCGTCCATCAGGGGAAACCATACCTTTGTCCTCAGGTGGGTCTTGGTTTTTACCATTGCTTGGTGACCCACATGCGCCAGTTGAATCACCTGGTTGGTCAGGGCCGAGGGTATCACCAGGCGGTGACCTCAAAGTAGGCATCCCGTGGAATCCTCATTGAGCTCAATGCCAGACAATGTACACACTTTCCATGATCCTTCTTGCTTCCATAGAGAGAACTTTCCAGTTGCACCTCGCACTTTGCCACTGGCCATGCTTCAGGATCTCTATTGCCGCTGGATGCATTCATGCCATCTGGTTTCTTCCCCTAAAACCTTTATGGACATTGGGATGGGGCATGATCTGGCTGTAAAGTTACGGACATATTCTTTGGTGTCCTCTATGTTCTCGTCCTCTTCTGGGGTAGCTGCCCTGAGGTGACGGGAGAGATAGTCAGCCAGGTTCTGTGCCCCGGGATGATATTCTATGCGGTATTTGTACCCTTGCAGCTGCAGCATCCACTTTTCTTTGCATGGGGGCCGTTTAGAGGCAGTTCCAGCAAACAGTGAAAGAGGTGGCTTATGGCCAGTTTCCACAATGAAAGGTTGTCCATATATGTACAAATGGAAATGGCGACATTCCCAGTGGATGGCTATGGCTTCCTTTTCGATCTGGGCATACTGCTGCTCGGTGTCTGTCAATGACTGACTAGCGAAAGCCACCAGGGCCCAGTCTCCCTGTGCTTTACTCCGCTGCAGTAAAACTGCTACAAGACCCCTTGGTCCTGCATCGACTGCGACCATGGGCAGATTCCTAGGGTCAAAGAAAGCTAGGTTTGTGTTGGCAGACAGGGCATACTTACCGCTTGGAACTCTGTTTCCTGCTCATGATCCCAGACCCAGGGGACAGAGCCTTTGGTAAGCTCTTGGAGCAGCTGGGTGAGGGAGGTCAGTTCCTGGATAAATCAGCCACAGTAGTTGACCATCCCCAGGAAGCTTCGTACTTCTGTGACACTGGTGGGGGCCAGGTTCAACTTGATGTCACTCACCTTGTCCGGATTGGGATTCACATTTGAGGCTGAGAATATGTAGCCAAAAAACTGGATTTGTTGTTTGAGGAATTCAAACATGTCTCAATGGAGAGTGAAACCCAATTTCTGTATTCTCTGAAGTACTTGCGTCAGCCTGGCATTGTGTTCCGCGATGGTCCTGGCGTAGATGAGAATGTCATCACTGACGTTCACCACCCCTGGAAGATCCATCAGCAGCTCATTGTTGACATTCTGAAAGACATCCACTGCTCTTGACACTTCAGAATTCAGGCGAGTGTACCTCCTCAGACCAACGTGGGTGGAGAAGGTTGTGATGTAGTGTGACTCTTTATCCAACACCAACAGGTGATATCCTGACCGAAGTTCAAGCTTAGAGAACCAGCATGCTCCACTCAGTTCTCAAATCAGGTCATCAATTATGGGAGTGAGGTGTCTTTCTCTTTTTATTTGCTGCACTGGATAGCCTCATGTCTATGCAGATCGGCACCTAACCCAGTTGCTTGGGCTTTCGAGTGACCACAATAGGTGACACCCAGGGAGTGGGACCTGTTACCTTCTCGATGATGCCAGCGGCTTCCAATTTGGACAGTTCCTTCTGTGCCAGTGGTCTCAGATGAAAGGCGATGCACCTGTGGTGGAGGGCAACTTACTTAACCGTAGGGTCAATGTGTAGATGTACCTCTTTTCCGAGCAACTTCCCAATCCTATTGAATACGTCTGTGAATTCGGTTAGGATGTGTCGCACTGTCTCTTGGTGAATCCCAAAAGTGAATGTCACAACCCCTAGATCTTCTGCGGCCCAGCAGCCTAATAGCATGCCCTGTCCATCTTTTGCTACATAGACTTGTGACTTTATGACTTTGGAGCCATGTGAGATCATCGCCTTGAATTTTCTCCGCATCACCAGGGGTCTGTGTCTCCATACTCGAAGACTATGATCACTGTGGTGTCCAACACTGGAGCCGGCCTCATCATCTTGTAGAGTTCCAATGGCATGACGTTGATGGTGGCCCTGTATCGAAGACGGCGGTAATGTCCTGCTGTTCAACCCTTATTTGACATTGCAGCAGCTGGCGAGACATCTGAGTCACCGTTCCGATCATAAGCGCTGTATGGACCACTTCCTCATTACTGTCATCATCGTCCATGTCACTATTCCCACTTTGCGCTTCTGGGATGAGGTTGACAGCTGGCGGGATCGTCTATTCTTTTGGGACAGCACACATGTTCAAAATGGTTAAACTTTCCGGACCTGGTACACTTCTTTCCTCTTGCCAGACAGTCCAGTGGCCAGTGTGGGCTTCTGTCACAGTATCCGCAGCTTGTGAGCTTTCCCAACTCTTTCTGCGCTTGACGCTGACGCTGGGCGTGTTATTACCACGTTGATGGGTTCTACCTTTACTGGTGCATGTAGGGCCGCCTCCTTGTGGGCTGCTCGGGCCCGCAACAGTTCCTTGGTTCTCCCTAGGGTTAGGATGTCGGCAAGGGACATCCTCAATTCCCCCAGTGTTCTCTCCCTGAATTTTGCAGAGGTGCAGCCCTGTATGATTTGGCACCTAATTTCTAATACCTCATCTGTGAACCCACAGGTGCTTGCTAAGTCCTTGATCCAGGAGTGGAATGGGCCAATCAATCCATCTGCCTGTTGGCACATCTGCGGGAATACACAACGTTCATAGTCTTGATTCGCCATGGGCTCAAAATTTGCCGACAGAGCACCAACTAGCATGAGGTGATATTTGGGGGCTGGTTCATGCAGCGACTTGGCGACCCTGTAGATGTCTTTCCCCAAAAAATGCAGGAGCATGGCCCTCTTCTGGTCATCTTGCACCACTCTGGCTTTAAAGAACAATAGCAGCCTCTCCACCCACTCCTTCCATTTGGGTGCCTGGGCAGAGGGAGGGTCCTCCACTAAGAAGGGTTCGATGGGTGGAATTGCAGACATGGTGCAGGCAATCTTTGACAGTAGACAGAGGATCTCCCACACTCTCCCAGCACCAGTGCTAAAAAAGGAGCTGTGCTATCTGCCTGTGGAGGTATACTCTCAGGGCCAGTCCTCTCCAAAGCTAACAACCTGTTTCTGGCTCCCGTGTGAGGAGCAACCACCGTAGACTAGTTTCTCTAGGCCTAGTGACCTTTGTGGAGGTTCACCTCGTTGGTGGCTGCTGGCACACTGACAGTGTGGTCGTGCACTTCCACCCACTTCCTGAACAGCATCTCAGTGGCTGTGTGGCACATGGTGTCCCCAACCTTCACCAAAGACTAGTGAGCAGGCTATATGCTCTGCCATCACAGTGAGCAGATTGAGTGGCAATCCGGGACTCACTGATGCGTGTTTGGTTTTATTTGCACGTAAGGCCCAACGCTCACCCGCGCGCTCCCGCTCCAGGCACAAGCACCACCTTCTTCGTGGAAGCACTGCGGCTTCCATAGAGCAAATGTGGGATGCGGCCGCCCACCTCTCATCGCCAATGTCGTGTCCGTGCTGCATGCCTTGCAGCGGGCACTTCAGCCAGGAGGTTGGTGTGTGGATTGAGGCTTGGCACAGCAGGCCGGACGTTGAAAATAATCACATGGTGGCTGAGGTGCAGTACACTTGAGCTCATGCATATGCGCGTCACGGGCGTCTTATCCACACAGGCTCATCTTTATTACATAGGACACGTGACCCCCCAACTAAACCATTGTCCCACAAAGTCTCAGGCGTGCACTAATTCCACCCCGTACTTCTCCTCACAGTGGACCCAACTTAGGTCACCCCTATTACGTCATAGGGGCCAACATCATAAATCCCTTCAATAAATGTATCTCACCAATGTGAAAACCGGAGGTAAGAATACCTTTACATTTTCTGCATTTTTACGCTTCCCAGTTGTTGAAGTAATATTAACACAGAGAGAGATAATCTATTATTACCTAACATAATATCACAGGTTTCCCGATTCAGCTTGTGTTTAAGAATAATCCACATTTTAAGAGAAGCATCCTCACAAAATATTTAAATATTGGATTTTGAAGTGGACAGATGGACCTCATTCATTACCAAATTGCAGCTGCATGAAACTTGGGTTTCCGTGCTACAATGATGATTAGAAGTATTAATACAAGCGGTGTAAAGTCTTTTTTTGTAAATATATTTTATTTCAAGTTCACAAGGCAATTATGATACAAAAGTTACATCTATGTAAAACAATGAATATTAAAGGAATTGCTAACATGAAAAGTACATAAGATACTACATTTTTCGTTTTTATCCAAAAAGTGGGAAAAAACAACAAAAGAAGCAGAAAAATATTTTAAAAAAAGAGGGATGACGAAAGAGTCCAGGGAAGAAAGAGAAAAAATAAATTAAGAAATGGAAGAGTGTCAAGAACAAAAAATAGTGAAATGTAGCCAATATAAATCTGATTTACCCTTTTGATGCAAAGTAGTTGAAGACATAGTATGTAGTCTGTGTTCATCAAAATTACACCACGTGAATACAAAAAGTTTAGCAAAGTCTTTCCATCATAAGAGGATTACTCTAAAAGAAAGTGCAATGAAAAGATCTAATCTTGGAAGGTTTTTGAGCGTGGTCTCGCTGTGCTGCAAAATGGCCGCACAGTAGGCGAGCTCTGCGGACCGAGTCATTTATCCGACGGCACAAGTTACACCTGGGACACCCATTGGTGCATCTGCGCTCAATGGGCAATTGTGGTCATCAATGGCCTTAGCAAGGGACTTTCGGACTGTTGGAGGCCCGATTCCAGAGTGCCCACCAGTGCTACACGATGTGGGGGGCCGCTGCCTAGAAGAGGCGCGGCCTGCAGCGGCAGTGGGCTCAATTCGACGTCTGCCTGCCGCCAATTCTATCTACAAAGAAGCCTGCGCAAGGAGCAGCCGAGTCACCTGCCTTCTCAGGAGGAATGCCGCAACACTGAGCCCTGGGTGAGGAGCGGGCGCTGGTGACTGGGCCGGTGCGCGGGTATACTCTCGGAGCGCCTCACCCCATAAACAACAATACTTGCAGTGCTGGCTTTGGCGCGGTCGGCATACGCTGTCTTCCACTGAGATTGTATCGGAGGCCACAGGCTGCGATGGCTATTTTAGGGCCTTAGTTTTGGCTGGCGTGAGCGGCCAGGCCCAATTTGTGTTGAGGGCCGACTGTGCAGGCCCCGCTGACATGAACAATGATCCTCTGCCAGATAACAGGGCCCACACCTGCTACACAGCAGTGGTGGTCCCGGGCGTGGCAGGACTTTCACATGAATCAACAGCAGCGACATAGCAGAAGCCAAGGTGCAGATGGGCTTGTGACTGTGGCATGTGACCCTGTGTAATAGCACCTTTCCAGCTCGCACTGCGGGTACACTATCAGGCACACGCTGTGGTGCAGTGAGGGTGCGGAGTGAGGCACCGTGACTAGCAGAATTGTACCCTTGGGCGGTCCTGTGTACCTTACCTGCACCATTAGGACGCCAGCTATCTGCCCTCCGCCACAGCCACCGTGGGCGAACATGAAAGGAGACAAACTAAACTGTCATTTGAGTGAAAGAGAAGTGCCAGACAGGGGGATCTCACAGAGGGCAGTCGTACAGTTCCTAACCGAGCAGAGGATTTGGATGAACATGAGCTAGACTTGAAAGAAATACTCCTGGATGTCAAAACAAGCCTAAAAAATATTGATGCCAAGCTGGAACTACTCACATCGTGCCTAGACAAGGTTAAAGGGAGAATGGATGAGCACGATACTCATATGGACCAGCTAGAAACCCATGTTTCTGACGTCGACGACAAGCAGGCACTAGAGAAAGAACAACTCCTGCACATTGATAAGGTCCTGGAGCTTATTAAGTTCAAGAATGAAGACCTCGAAACTCATACGAAGTGAAACAGCATTCGTATCATGGGGAGACGGAAAGAATGGCCATCACTACAATGGAGTATTTCTTGGACTCAATGCTCTGAGATCTCTTTGGAGCTGACCTGTCATCAATCTTCATCGTCAAAAGGGCCCAAAGATCCCTTGGCCCCGGGCCCCCACCGTGGCACGCCCCTACGGCTCATCATGGTATGCCTGCTGAACTATAAGGACCGCAACACAATACTCAGGCTGGCTCGGGAAAGGGGACAGATCCAATACAAAGGTGGTAAATTGTCCTTTTATCCTCACTTCATAGTGGTGGTGCAGGCTGCCAGGAGAGACTTCTTGCCAGCTAAGCATCTGCATCAGCAGGTGGGTGTGCAAAATGACCTTCTCTACCCAGTGAAGCTCAACATCATGCAAGATGGCAAGACTCATTATTGTACGGATGCAAAACAGTCGCTCAAATATACCAAACAGAAAATAAAACCAGCAAGATCTCTGGCGGGCTCACCACACTCCTCGGTGGAGACATGTTTGAGTGACAATGACTAGTAAATATGTTTTGAATCTGCTAGTACACAATGCACAATGGCTAGCATACTGTTGTAGGATAGTTGCTCTAACAACTGCTTCGCTCTACTTAGTTAATGCAGAATAACATCTACGCCTTTAGATCATTGGTTCGGGTGGATGCGTCCCCGTGAGCCTATATATTTTCCTAGAATAGTGTCCACCGTTCTTGTTTATTTTCATAATTGGGACGCCCCAATACAAAGATGCTCAGCTACCCAGCCTTTATGGTGGGTAGTTAGTTTGGCAGTACCATGCTCCCAAGGGATTATTCCCAGATAGAACTGTTAGGGTGGTGGGTTATCTCAACCTGATTGTGGGGTTGGTATGGGAGGGGGGTTGAAATCCTTCTGTTGCTAAGACGTTGGGGTGGGAGAGGGGTAGACAGGCTTGTTTTTTGTTGTTGGTCTACATTTGCAAACAGACACATATATTATAGTGCAGACTCACTGGTGTATAATTCCTTTTTTCATTTATCCAAAGCTGAAATAAATGGCCACAGTTAAGTTCCTTATGTGGAAAGTACACAGGCTACATGACGGCAGGAAGGTATGGTTTGTACATGCATATTTTATCAGACCTCACATTGACATATGCGTACTTCAAGAAATGTACCTATCTGGGGCAGGCCTCCCTAACTTGTTAACACCGGTTGGGGGATGTCGTACACCTCTTCCTACTCTAACTACGCACAAGGGATCTCTATGCTCATACGTAAGGGCACTGCCTGGAAAACGTCCCACTGTATTAGTGATACCGATGGTAGATAAATTATATTAGCAGGTACATTGCACAACCACCCTGTAGCGCTGGCTACGGTTTATGGACCAAATGTCGATGATCCTGAGTCAGTTACACCAAGGTATGGCAATTGATCACTGACACAGGCTCTCGGACAGTAATCTGGGGTGGCAACCTTAATGTTCCAATAGATGACCTGTTAGCAAGGCAGGGTTGCACCAGACACCCACACCCAACAGCAGCAGCCACCCTAGAGGCAATCATCATGGACAATCATCTAGTTGACATCTGGTGGGCAACACATTGGAAAAACCAGAAGGGCACTTGCTTATTTCTACAACACAAAGCCTGGTCCAGGATTGATTACTGGTTAACTACCAAAGACGTACAACAATGGCTGTGGTCATTTACACACCTCTCACATACACTCTCAGATCATGCTCCAGTACTACTAACCATACAGCCCCCACATTCCCTACATGCACTTTTGCATGGTGAGTACCTATGCAAGCCCTACCCAATACCGCCTTTCGAGCATAAATACATGCAGCGAATAGTGAATATTTTGAGTTGAACACAGGGTCAGTGAGCTCTCCTTCTGTGCTATGAGATGCATTTAAGTACATCATATGTGGCATCTGCATGGCTAAACAGCATGGTATATTAAAATCCATTCAAGCTGTCAAAACTAGAAAATGACATTACAGCATTGAAAACTGACTTATTCCATTATGACGATGCGGCACGTTAGCCAGTATCCAGCATAAAATGTCTACATATCAGGAAGAAGCCCTTCGTGAAACACATTTTTTAGATAAAGATACCCAGGCCTTAAATTATGGAGCGGGAGATAGACCTGGTAGAAGCCTAGCTCGTCTCCTTCAGAAGCAGCACGCCTCCACGTATATCCCTGCACTTTCAGACTCGGAGGGCCAAAGCACCTCCTCTTTCTTTTCTAATTTTACTTTACTACTCCAGTGGTGTGTGCTACAGACCTTCAGGAGTATTTAAAGTTGTTACAAATTGTCTGGTTATCCGACGCACATAGGGAATTCCTGAACTGCACAATCATGGTAGAGGAAGTACACCAAGCAATCGCAGGTCTAGCGCCTGATAAGGCCCCAGGCCTCGACGGCCTGCCCGTTTTTGGTTCCTTCAAAGATTTTTCCCAACTTCTCGCACCCAAGCTTCTGGACATGTATCCAGACTCCATAGAATCGGGTGTCTTGCCCCCCTCCTTGAGAGAAGCATGCATAATCACGCTCCTTAAGCCCAATAAACCGGCTGATCATGTGATACATACAGGCCATTATCACTAAATAACTACTATTACCAGTAATGATCAGACAGGATCAATCCAGCTTTATTTCCGGTAAGTTAACAGCTCACAATTTCCGTACTCTATTTGCAGTTATGCATTATTTACACCCTGACATATCCGCAGCTGTCGCGCTCTTAGATGCGACTAAAGCTTTTGATTCGCTAGAATGGACTTACCTATTCCCCTTATTGCAGAGGCTTGGACTGAGCTCCTGCTTTATAGCGCAAATAGGTCTATTATACACATTACCCAATGCCCTGAAATCCCTCAACTGACTGCTATCAGATCCCTTCACAGTAGCAAGGGGGACGCAGTCAGTCTACCCACTTCTCGCCCATACTTATTTCCATTGCCATCGAGGCTCTGGCGGCATGGCTACGGCAGCACTAAGGTAACAGGTGGTTGGGATTTAGAGGACCCCTTAAATCTCTCTTTGCCAATGACGTCGCACTGAACATTAAAGACCCAGAGACTAATTTAGGCCCTCTGATCCGGGAGGTTGTTTGTTTCAGCAGCATCTCCAGTATCCACGTAAACTGGGCTAAATCTATTCTTTTTCCTCTGACAGAAGCGACGGCCCCTTTTGCCATGGATTACCCATTGCAGTGGGCTACGGGTCCAGTTAAATACTTAGGCTTAATGATAAGTAGGAACATTGAGGTGCCAAATAGGTGCAATTTTGGAAAAGCCATGAACCAGTCTGGTCTAAACTCCCCTTATCTATGGCAGGACAAATTGGCATTGCAAAAATGGTAGTATTACCGAACTTCCTTTAAATGTTTATGAACTTTCCACACCAGCTCACCATTAACTACCTAACTGCTCTAATATGGCCTGGAAGGCAGTCACAGATGAAATACGAACTTTTAACATCACCACAGTAGCTGGGCGGATTAGGCTCCCCGAATTTGTATCTATATGCATTGTGCTCTCAAGCACACTTCTTGCATTACTGGACCCATCCCACACCCTTCCAACCACACGTCGCAATAGAGTTGGACAAGGTCTCCCCTTGGCCTCTAGCCACAGCACTGTTTCTCCCATATAACTCGTCCATTCCAGACATTAACACTACACAATTATTGCAATGGACATGGGAGGGACTTGGGAGGGGTGCGGGCGTAACACAGCTCCATGCCCCATCGGTCCCCGTAGCTAACCACCCTGCACTACCTCCTCTAAAGGACAAAGGCGCAATTAACCACGCAAAAAGATTAGATATAAACACATTTGCAGATCTATATCCAGGTGATTGTTTCTTTGACTTCACAGGGAAGGCACTGGCACCGCTGGATGCTCTCCTTTACTACCAGTTACGAGCCTCATGCGGTGTGCTGCACAACACCTTCCCAGCCCCCCCAAAGACACTGCAAGCCCTGGAGCACATATATACTACCTCCTCACAACACCAGATGATAACATCTTTTTATCGACATAATCAACAGGCCACACCAGTGACATCTCCGAAGGCACGAGAGGCCTGGAAGGCAGACCTTGCAATCACTTTGACGGATGCACAAGTTTGCTCCTGTTCAGGAAAAACCTGAAAACATGGCTTTTTAATCTGTAGGCTGTTCTTTTTTTGTTTTACTTTTTCCATTTGTCTGTTGACTGTTATGTTTTTTATCTGCTGAGTTGCTCTTTGAAAGCGCCGGGACACTCTTGTTGAGTAGCCGTGCGCTATATAAATAAAATTTTAACATAACATAACATAACAATGGTCATTTTGTTGCAGTCGGTTAGAGATGCTGTCTCCCAATTACCGATTGTGCCTGATTCATTTTATATTTTTACACAAACAATACGGCACACAGGCGCAGTTATTCTGAATGGGATTGATTCCCGATTCCCCGTGTCAACGCTGTTATGCGCCACATTCAAACTTTATTCATCTTGCATGACACTGTCCTGCCATTATAGCCTAATGGGGCTGTAATAGAAGAGATCACAGGTTTTCCTGTCAAGTTTACACTATCATTGGTGCTGCTGGGTTATGTGGGTGATGATTCCCAGGAAGCTCGGAAATTGGTAGCGATATTGTGCCTTCTAGCAAAGCGTCAGGTGGCTATGCATTGGGGGAGATAGTGAGCTCCCAGATCTCAAGATTGGCTAACAAACATTGCACATTGCCAAGAACAATTGACTGCATATTGGGAACTGCAGCCACAAGGTAGTCACCCTCATGATATATGGGAACCGTTCATAAGTTACCTCAGATGCCGTCACACTGGACCTGCCGAAACACCAGTAGACACAACAGGTGGGCGGCGGGGTAGTGGGAGACACACAAAGTCTGCCTGGAGAATATGCCTTTTGAGATTGTTTAACTTACAATGTTAATGCAATGGAGCACCTCAGCAGTGTATTATTAACAATCCTCCATAATTGGAAACTTGCATATAAATGACCATGTTTTGTTCAAATAAATTAAATTTCTTTTAAAAAATATGTGTGGCTTATCACCCCTGTGGTATCCAGGTGCTGAGGTCTTGTGGCTCTTAGTCAAAGATCCAGGTCTTGAATTCCTTCCTGAAGTAGTGAGTGAAGGTGGGGTTCGAAGGTGGAGGGGGAGGTCGTTCCAGGACTTTGTGGCAAGGTAGGAGAAGGAACGAAATCTACTGCGGCTCAGGCAGATGTGAGGGATATGTGCTAGAGCAAATGAGTCAAAGGAGGGTTATCTGATGGGTTGGTGGAATATCAGGCGGTGGTTGATGTATCTGTGTCTGATGTTGTGGAGGGCTTTGTAGACGTGGGTTAGCAACTTGAACTATCATTTCTTCTGGACAGGGAGCCAGTGGAGACTTCTGACTCGGTGTGGGTGATGCTGGTACGTTTGAGAAAGTTGAGGATGAGTCTTGCTGTGATGTTCTGTATAGTCTAGAGTTTTTTGAGGGGTTCAGTGGTAGTTTCAGTGTAGAGTGCATTACTGTAGTCAAGTCGGCTAGTGACGAGGGCATAAGTGACTGTTTTCCTGGTGTTGACAGGGATCCATCTGAAGGTCTTTTGAAGCATGCAGAGGGTGTAGAAGCAGGAGGAGGATATTGTGTTGACCTGTCATTTCATGGTGAGTTGGCTGTCCAGGATGATACAGAGATTGAGGGAGTGGTCAGCAGGGGTAGGCGAGGGTCTAGATGGCCACTATGGCCACTATGTGTTGTCCCATGATGAGGTGTTCTTCTCAAAGATGAGGACCTCTTTTTGTCCATGTTCAGCTTCAGGCCGTTGGACCTCTTCCAGTCGGTGACATTGGTCATGTTTTGCAGGAAGCTGGATCTGGTGGTGGTGGTGTCTTCTGTGTGTTACGATCTTCAGTGGCTCAGAATATTGTCAGGTTCCAGCCGCGATTCGTGGGAGCTGAACTACGACTCTCAGCATGCATTGCACTTCCGGGTCGGAGGTATGATCTTTGACTCTTCTGGTTTAGGCGGAACTTAATCCTCGCTGTGGCGGCAGGATGCTGCAGATTATTCCTTTGGAGAGTGTCACAGCTGAAGTTCCAGAAGCGGTTCGTTCTTGCATCAGGTTGAGGTCTGGTAAGGGTGACTTTGCACCAGTCCTGTTGTTTTGAGGAATTCTGTCTATTCGATCATCGCATGGCTGTGCCGAGGAAATTGGTGTGCTTTCCGCATTTATCCGGATGGAGAGAACTCTATGACTCACGTCATTTGCCATGAGGGCAATAGCAGGGGACCTGTTTTTGGCATACATTGCTTTAGTTTTGGCGAACCGTGTTTTGAAACGGTCTGGGTGATTATGCCTATTATCATATCTTGCTGAAGCCAGGTTGAGAACCGGCATACAGTTTGTGATTCATCATCAGAGATAAATATTGGAATATCTCTCTGGTATATAACGTTACCTAAATTGATTCCAGAGTGGTTATCTGTATTACTTGAGACCTCTTTGCACCGGGAGAATGCAACTTTTGTATTGACCCCTGCTGGAGAAAGCACACTGCACTTTGGTGACTGCCCCTGGAGACTGCCGGGAACTATGAATCAACAGAGCCCAGGAGACCTCTCTGCACTGGGAGAACGCGACTTTTGTATTGAGCCCTGCTGGAGAAAGCACACTGCACTTTGGTGACTGCCCCTGGTGACTTCCTGGAACAATAAATCAACAGAGCAGGTCCCGCAGCGCGGGAAACCTCTCTGCACCGGGAGAACGCAACTTTTGTATTGAGCCCATCTGGAGAAAGCACACTGCACTTTGGTGACTGCCCCTGATGACTGCTGGGAACTATAAATCAACAGAGCAGGTCCCGCAGTGCGGGAGACCTCTCTGCACCGGGAGAATGTGACTTTTGTATTGAGCCCTGCTGGAGAAAGCACACTGCACTTTGGTGACTGCCCCTGGTGTCTGCCAGGAACTATAAATCAACATAACAGGTCCCGCAGCGCAGGGACGTGCATGGGGCATGCGCAGGCTTGTTTATTCTAAAGTGGTGTTCCTTCAGTGGTCATGAGTATCAAATAAACAATATGCATCCAATAATTGAGAGTGGTGACAGAATAGGATAACAGTGTTTACTTCATCATGGTTTTTATTTTCATTTAATGTATTTTTTCATTTCACCTTTTTTTTACATAAAAAGACATCATTCATCATAAGTACATTTGACAGACTTATATTTTTGACTTTTAAGAACACACATAATTATAACGAATCAATGGTAGAAAAATTCATACAAGATTATAATATACAAGTAATTTTGAAACAGCCACCTGATATGAAGAGCTTAATTCAGTTCACTCACATACACACATACATACCACAACCATACTACCAAAAGGGGAAAAAAGGAGGGACTAGATGTTGATTGACAAGTAAACAAGTTGTCAAATTCTAGGGTCTCAGGAAAATTCGAGACCCCCGCACATGATAGGTCGACGTGCGTTTCGGTGGATGAACCACCTTCCTCAGGACCTTTTTTTCTCTTGTGGAACGAGAAATATCAGGGGACAGTAAAGGACGGACAAATTTATGTTCCTTTGCTTGTTCAGTTTCTATGTTTTTTAGTACCGGATACTTGTAAGAGGCACCAGTTTTCGTTTCGGGGTAGGACGTAATTACTTCAACCTGTTCAGAGACAGTTCTCCAGGGAGTCAATTAAAAGCAGTTTTCGTTGTGAGACAGGGTGCGATTACTGCAACCTGTTCCGAGATAATTCTCCAGGGAGTCAATTAAAAGCTTTTCATGGCCGATGATACCCTCAGTGGTGTAATGCGGGTCGCTTAAAAGATCGTCTCAGTAACTGCGGTATCTTACTATTGGCACCTAAACGTATTCCTCTCTTTAATCCAAGTTCACACGCCGAACATACGCCGAGGGTTGCGGGTGTTCTTTTCTTTAGTCGAATAACTGACCCCTTTCTTTAAACTGCATGCATCTGAGTCACGGAGTCTGTCTTCATCGTCCTCGGCGATCGACGGAAAGCGCTTTCCGTCGATCGCCGAGGACGATGAAGACAGACTCCGTGACTCGGATGCATGCAGTTTAAAGAAAGGGGTCAGTTATTCGACTAAAGAAAAGAACACCCGCAACCCTCGGCGTATGTTCGGCGTGTGAACTTGGATTAAAGAGAGGAATACGTTTAGGTGCCAATAGTAAGATACCGCAGTTACTGAGACGATCTTTTAAGCGACCCGCATTACACCACTGAGGGTATCATCGGCCATGAAAAGCTTTTAATTGACTCCCTGGAGAATTATCTTGGAACAGGTTGCAGTAATCGCACCCTGTCTCACAACGAAAACTGCTTTTAATTGACTCCCTGGAGAACTGTCTCTGAACAGGTTGAAGTAATTACGTCCTACCCCGAAACGAAAACTGGTGCCTCTTACAAGTATCCGGTACTAAAAAACATAGAAACTGAACAAGCAAAGGAACATAAATTTGTCCGTCCTTTACTGTCCCCTGATATTTCTCGTTCCACAAGAGAAAAAAAGGTCCTGAGGAAGGTGGTTCATCCACCGAAACGCGCGTCGACCTATCATGTGCGGGGGTCTCGAATTTTCCTGAGACCCTAGAATTTGACAACTTGTTTACTTGTCAATCAACATCTAGTCCCTCCTTTTTTCCCCTTTTGGTAGTATGGTTGTGGTATGTATGTGTGTATGTGAGTGAACTGAATTAAGCTCTTCATATCAGGTGGCTGTTTCAAAATTACTTGTATATTATAATCTTGTATGAATTTTTCTACCATTGATTCGTTATAATTATGTGTGTTCTTAAAAGTCAAAAATATAAGTCTGTCAAATGTACTTATGATGAATGATGTCTTTTTATGTAAAAAAAAGGTGAAATGAAAAAATACATTAAATGAAAATAAAAACCATGATGAAGTAAACACTGTTATCCTATTCTGTCACCACTCTAAATTATTGGATGCATATTGTTTATTTGATACTCATGACCACTGAAGGAACACCACTTTAGAATAAATTTCCTTTTTTCCCCTCTGTTCCTTGGTCGCAACTTATCTTTTTGAGGGGGTCCCATTTTCCATGCTGTAGCATGCGCAGGCTTGGCCCGGGTGAAGACCGGGCCAAGACGGGCCCGTCTTAGCCCGTCATAGGACGAAGTAGGCTGGGCTGGGCTACTACTCTTGGTCGTGAGGCCGGGAAGCACGCAAACTCCATAACACCTGAGGATAAGAGTGTATGAGTTCTGTGCCTCAGGGCACTTCCTTGTTTTGTGAACTTGGCCTTCTCTTTTACATTTATATTGGACCTAATCTGCTGATAAACACCTAGCCATGGGAAATAGAAAATATACGTGTAAAAAAAAAAACCATAAGGAAGGCGGGGAGGGAGCAGCCAATCCCTCCTAAAATATTTGACCGGAGCCATGGGGCGATAGAGCAACAGATTTCGTCCGTAGAGGAGGCTATAAATACTGAAAGATCTAGTTCAGAAGAAGGGCGCGAGACTGAGAAAGAGACTTTCATTCACCCACCAGCCACGTTAGAATCCCTGGAGCCTAGCACAAACCCCAATGGGTGTGTATTGAATCTCTCGCACTGCATCTCTATTTGCGAGCTAGACCTAGATGGTGACTCTCAACCCCCGACTAAACGTTTGAGGAACACTATCAATTCCATCACTATCCCAATTAAATCCCACTCTGATGATAGAGTCATCATCAATAACTCTGCACCCTGCACTGTACAGGATAAAACCGCAAAAAAGGTTAAATCAGCGCCTGAGACACGAGGCCGCAAGGGCAACATTAATAAAGGCATGACACATAATATTCCAAAAGAACTGCCGACAGTAAACTCAATACTTAGGACTCGCATTTACGAGAAACTTTATCTAATCTTGTCAGGAGAGTGGGCATTCTGGAAGACCTACTGTTGACTTGTTTTGAAACCCGTAAGCCTTTATCTGAAGGTCATAATGTAATTCACCATATGGACCATGCCTTGGAAGGGCACGCTAATAATCCGCCCGTAAAGGGTGCCACTATTTTCAGTACTCGTGTGCCCTTAACAAGTCATAATCAGCCATCCAGTAATCTTAAATTTAGGTACTAATACTTTGCGCCCAATTGTAGATACTCGACTTGGAGTCCCTAAGCCCCTTCAAACCTTTTCCAATCAGGGTTCTTCCAATTGCCCTGATGCCGGCGCCAAGTTAAACCATCAGCAGATAACTCACCCAGGTCTTTCTAACTGCCCTGCATCTAATGCCCGAGCACCTAACCTTAACCACATTTCTGATCCTTCTATGGCTGTTCTGGACCTTCCTCCAGATGTGTCCCCCTACACAGTTATCTTGGCCAATGTGCCAAGACTACCCGTGGGTGCTATAGAACACTGGGATACATTAAGAAATAATACATTAAGAAATTAATCATTATCCTGGCTAAACTCTAAAACTGGCCTTACTAATTTCAAAATGGCCAGAAGAGCCAGTTGGTTAGGGAATGGACGGAAGTCTTTGCCAGGGGATTGTGTGATCTTGACTTTTAAATCTATAGAATTAGTGTAGCATATTTTTTCTAGGGCTGGAACGTTCTCTATATCCTCGCATGACAATAATGTGGTTCCTCTGGGTTTCTTTTATCAACCATACCATTACATCCGCTTGTACCCATATGGTAAAGAGCATTCACTGAACTGGCTTTAATCATATAATGTCCCAGTTGAAAATCGCTATGACCTCTTATTGCACCTGGAGCAAGTGGATTGACTCCCCGTGGCTACTCAGGGATCGAGCCCTCTAAGCCGGGTTGCTATTACAAACACGAGATCATTGGCCCAGGGAATAACTGAGTCAGGATATATAAAAACTATGGCAAGCGCATCAACCGTTTCAGAGAGTACCCCATCTGATGACCTTAAGAACTACAGCCATTCTCCGGAAATGAGAGCAGCTGATGAGACTATAGGTAATACTCCCTTTTCAGTCATCCCTTTTGCCCATACTTAGCTAATAGTTCACACACTTCCCTTGAGGTTGATACTGCCACTGTTTCTGGAACATGCTCGAGGGTCGTAAATGAAAGCCTTAAAGACCACATTTGTAATGTTTTATTCTGGAATATTGCAGACCTAAAGTCAAAGATTGGGAATCCACAGTGGACAGAGTTTGCACTTGGGTTTGGGGTCTTGTGTTTACAGGAAACATGGGTGGAAGATGCAATCCATATTAATGGTTTTAGAAACCTTTCACTTGCCTGCAGTGGCATCAATGCATGGGAGAGCAATTACGGGTGTGCACCTATGTAGCATACCACTCAAATTTGACGACGACTATTGAAATACTGAAATACATTTTGCGATTCCTTAAATGCAATGTATGTAGCAAAAAAAATAGCAAAATGCCCTTAAGGAATCGCAAATTACCACCAACTTCTAGTTGGTGGTAAGTTGCAAATTCCTTAAAAAAAGCAAATTGTTGCATTTTTCAAAGTGCCATGTGCTCCACATGTGCACCTATGCATATTTCAGGGGTGCAACAGGGTGTCCTTTGGACACCCCTGCACCCTTGAAATTATTCTCAATTTGCGATTAGCAAATTGCGAATCGCAAATTGAGAATAACTTCCCATTCATTCCTATGGGCTTCCTGGCCCATAGAAATGAATGGGAAATTATTCCTTAATTGCGATTAGCAATTTGCTAATCGCTATTAAGGAATTTTAAGGAATCGCAAAAACATAGCGAATTTCTACATACATCCCAATTTGCAATTCCCAAATAGCGATTTCTAAAAAATCGCTATTTGGGAGTCGCAAATGATGGTAATGATACATCTGCCCCATAATGATTACAGGTGACATAGGCTTTGCAAATAATCTACGCAGTCTATCAGTCCCATTCAGTCCAACATTTAATGGATGGGGACTATTCTCAATCAGTGATTTTATTTTAATCTCGTCCAGACATGCTTCAGAGTCACAAGTTTTAAAACTCATGTCGTCTCTCTCAGCGATCATTTCCCGCTGAGTGTTAAGTGTTAAGGTTGCTTGCAGATAAGTTAAAGAGAATGTTCCGTCTACTTATGTGTTAAGGACATTATATTGGCCAGACAAAACGGCTATGTGCTGAGCTGGAAAAAAATAGATCCAGACTCCTTTGTGAGTAAGGTGATACCTAATTGCAGTGAAGCCATCAACATATGCCTAGGAGATGACCACTCCGCTTTGGATATGGTGGGGGGTTTGGTAGTATTCTGCATGTGAATTTTAGTGGGAAAATCCCTCAAAAGAAAGGATGGTTTGATTCCAATTGCACTAAAGCCCATTCTAAACTTAATCTTGCACTACATAGAAAGGTCAAAGACTTTAAAGAAATAAAGGAAGCAAGTAGGGCATATAGATACGCTTTAAAAGCAAGGAAAAAATGTTTAAAAGAGGAGGCATGGAAGGCTCTCCGAGTGGCATCTGAAACAAAAGACTCTTCAGCATTCTGGAAAGTGGTTAATGCCCCTTTTCTAGTTGATGCAGGGAAGGCAAGTATAGAAATAGCGGTCACTAGGAAGGAATGGGTTGATCATTTCGCCCAATTATATTCTACCCCTGGCCCTGAACTAAGTAATAGCGACTTGGTGGGGGCCAAGGCAGAACTTCAGACTGCAAATCATCATTCGCATCTTCAACTAGACCTTAATGAAATTGAGGAGGCAATTGCACAGAGTAAGAGTGGTAAGGCCCCTGGGCCAGATGGTATCCCTGTGGACCTTTTTAAACCTAATATAGCTTTCTGGGGACTAATTTTAACTCAAGTTATAAATGCATGCATTTCAACCAGCCTTATTCCTATCTGGAGCAAATCGATTTTGATCCCAATTTTTTAAAAGAGGGACAGGCACAACCCAGCTTGTTATCGGCCTATCGTGCTTCTAGATTTTACTGTCAAGATAATCAGTAGAGTACTCCTTTCCAGACTGCAGGACTGGGCAGATGATCATTCTATCATTAGCAACATCCAACATGGGTTCCGCAAGGGCCTGGGTACAATAGACCAGTGCCTGAATTCAGAATTAATTATTGGCAAATATTCTAAGGCCAAAAGGGGCCCTTTCTACCTGGCTTTTGTGGATTTATCTGCGGCTTTTGATTGTGTTATTAACAATAAACTTTGGCCGATTTTGGGGAAGATGGGAATGGAGTACCTTTAATCTCCTTAATAAGAGAATTTTATAATGGGGCCAGGGCCAGGGTGCAATTTGGCATAGGGGGCGAGTGCACCGATTTTTTTGCTGTTGGAAGAGGGGTACAGCATGGCTGTGTCCTGGCGCCCTTTCTATTCACCTTGTATATTAACAACTTGGACCTGATGCTGCGAGAGGAGTGCCAGGACCTCATGGGGGTAGGGAAGCGTCCACTCCCTGTCCTCATGTATGCTGACGACGTGGTGCTCATGGCCCGCACCCCAAATATTCTCCGGAAGGTTATATATAGATTAGCGAATTTTATGTCCAACCTGGGACTCTCTGTTAATGCATCTAAAACATTTATTTTAAAATGTGGTTCGGAGAACAACAAGTGCCGCTTTTTTAGAGAAGAATCGTCTAACATGAGCCAATACTTTCTCATATTTGGGGGTCTTATTTGATCGCACTGGAACATGGAAACAGGCCGTTAATCAAAGGAGATTGTTATTCTCTAAGGCACTGGCAGTCTTGACCAACTTTGGTAGGAAATTGGGTAGACATCACCCCCCCCCCAGAATTACTTTACATTTACAAAGCTAAATGTGTTTCAATAGCAATTTATGGGGCGGGCAGCTGGGAACACGCAGACGTGATATCTTTGCAGTGGGTTGAAAACAGATTTCTTAGACACCTGCTTGCTGTCCTGGCAAGCGTTTCCACTTTTAATTGTCATTCAGAACGGGGCTTGTCACACTTAGAGGATGTGATTGCCATTCAACCAATCCTTCTTTGGCACTACATTTGGACTACAGAGCAGACTATCTTAAATCGACGATTAATTAGCGACTGTTGTGGGCTAGACGGGGTTTCACACATAGGATGGCTTAAGTACGTCAAGGAATTTCTATGTAAATTCGGCCATCAAGAATATTTTGATAACCCCATTATTTTAACTAAAATAGAGAGGAAAGGTTTTAAACTAAGCTGCTTACAATACCTTAAAAACAGATTAAATACAGAGATCAAAAAAACTTCGGTTTCTGCCCACCAAAATATTCCGACTACCTTCAAGATACAGCCGTATTTAACTTATGTAACCTATGATTTTGAAAGATTTTTTATTAACACGATTTAGGATGGGCATCATCCACAGGTTACTTAGCTTCCCAGTAATTAATGATTGGACTAGGCAGCTGCCTAACTGCCCATGTGACGGTTTATCAACTGAATCCACCATACATGTCTTATTTTTCTGTAAATTTTATTCAGCCCGAAGGAAAATGTGGTTACTCCTGGTGCTCAGAACACTTGGTTTGAGACAATGTCGCCCAGCTTTTATAGTTATGCAATTCCTGGGGGGAGAACTTGTGACTTTATCCGTTACATTGTTTTTAAAGACTGTTTTAATTGTAGAAAGACTATTCTCATGTACGAATTTGTACTGTTTAATTTATTTCTCCTCTCTAATGTGTTCTTTTAAATGTGCTTTTATGATTATTCTTTAATCGAATAAAGCTTGATTGATTGATTGGTATTACTTGCTGAGCATGTGTATTCAGATGCTATGTTGCATACATGATGCCAGTCAATGATGCTTGAATACTATTTTTATGCCTATTTGTAACAGGGGTCCTTATGGATTGGTGACGCCAACCCCTGTGATTTCCAGAAAGCCACATGTAATGGTGGGTATGAAAAGAGATGGCAAGTCGTTGGTTGACTAAAAGATTACCATAGACTATTAGTAATTACGTCTTTATTGTTCAGATTCATCATTGATATTATTGTTTATGGAAACCATCCATTAGAGTCTCTCCTTAACAAAGATTAGAATAAGATTTTCTTTTACAGGTACTTAGCAGAATATTTCTCATAATTGTTTTTATTGTCAGAGTCTACAAGAAGGAAAGTGTTAGGACTGATTCTTGTTCCTTCGTCTTCCCAGGTCTCCTTCCCGGCTGTTACGATCCTTTCCTTCCCTGATTGAACCCATCAACCTTCTTTGCGATAATAGCATATAGAATTGAGATGATCAAAAGGTGGACCCCTTTTGTGCATCGTACCAACTCTGAGGTATCATCTGAAGTTTCAAGAGCTACAGGAGCTGACACTGTGAGGGAGAGAATGAGTTGAGTGTCATTGGCATATGAGATGAGGTTGAGTCTGTGGACGATGTCAGCCAGTGGAGTCATGTGGGTGTTGAAGGGGGTAGGGCTGAGGGAGGAGCCCGTGGATGCCACAGATGATGCTCTTGGGCTTGGAGGGGAAGGGCGGGAGGCAGATTCTCAGCATGCATTCTGTGAGGGAGGCGGTGATCAACTTGAGGATGTTTCCCCAGATACCCCAGATACTGATGTGGGGGAGTCTGGTGATGAGGCAGTAGTGGCCCGTGGTGGGAGTGCTGCTGGACGATGACGTGGGGCAGGGTGGGGGGTAGTAAAATCCATAATTCGGCCGCACAGAGGTAAGTATACAAGCAAATAAATAAAACAAATTTCGTAGCGCGAGCTGCATCGCATTTGGCAATGAAGCGTGTGCAAAGAAATTTGTTTTATTTATTTATTTATTTGTATACTTTCCTCTGTGCCGCCATTTTCCGGATTTTACTACCTCCCACCCTGGCCCATGTCACCGCCCAGCAGCACTCTCACCACGGGCCGCTAATGTGATGAGGGTGTGGTAGGATCCCTATCAAGAAGCTGAAGTAGCAATTGAAGGGTAGCCAGGGGACGACTGTGAAGAATTCTGTCCTCAATCCTGTTCACCGTTGGATGTTTAGCACTGATCAGTTTAAACATGATCAAATATGTTTTACTTATTTATGCTTGTTTGCACAGGAACCGTATTCCTCATCCTGTCACAATGTTGATTGTTTTAACACAGCAAAATAGAGATTTTATGGGTAAGGCTTCATTATTTATTATGCTGATTTGCACTGCCAATGGTATTTTGCACAGTTGTGTCGATATTTGCATAGGCTCTTTGATAAAGTTTTGCATGCATAATTTAGCCAGGTTGATACGAGATGATAAACTGTCTTAATATGCTCAAATTGTTCATGCCTCTTTGCACAGTTGCATCAATGTTTGCACTAGTCCCTGTAATAATGTTTTGCGCATGTAACTTTTTCAGGTTGGTACGAGATGACGAACCATTTCAAAATGCTCTATGCTCGTTTGCAAAGTAAGGCCTCGATACCTGCATTTTGCACTGTCTGTATGACCCTCTGTGAGCTCAGGACTATATATACTATTATGCCTTTCACAATGTACTCTCTGCATGATCTCCCTGTGCACAGTTACAGGATACAGGATGGCCTATGACTTTAAAACTGTCAAAATCCCCACATTGTTACTCCTCTGTTTGAACACTATACTTATCGAGTATGAGGTGGAGACTCACTGATTGTTAGCCTAGACATCCTTCTATCGCATATTTTTAGTTATCAGTACTATGCACCTGTGTATGATCCATTAGTGGCTGTCCCCCATGTGGAGGTGAATGTGCAATTATCCCTGGACAAGAGGTGTGTTTCTTGACGGAACACCAGCTTGACACCGCGTTAATCCATAGAGTACCAGTTTATCCTTCTGGGCATAATTAGGGCCCCTGTTGTTCCAAGTTAGACATGTCAGGTCCAACTTCCATAGCTCCCTAGTCTGGGGTCCCATGAGCTAAGTTGATAATGGATAGAGGTCGTATAGTGTGGAGCAATGGTGAGAAGTCATAGAAAACTCAACAAAAGCTGCCCATTCCCCCTCCCACACAAGATTAAAGAACATCTGGTGAATCCCAATCCAACAAAGATAGAACACAATTTCAAACATTACGGTGTACACCTCAGAAAGGTGGCAACGCCATGGTAGCTTGTGCCTCTCTGTATTACGGTACTGATCAGTAGAAGACTATAGAGTGTTTGTGAATCTAGAATTATTGAGTAACAAGTGAAGCACAAAAAGGACAGAGTGCAGGGAGAAACAGCTCTAGCCACAGATCTGCACAGTGGAGGAATAGTGATACCCAAGCACCCCATACCACTCATGTTGTACCCCAAACCTTCCAGGTGTGTTAACTGATGTGACTGCAT
The DNA here is from genome assembly GCF_964261635.1 of Lissotriton helveticus. NCBI lineage: Eukaryota > Metazoa > Chordata > Amphibia > Caudata > Salamandridae > Lissotriton > Lissotriton helveticus. Next base: position 1,744,956,289 of record NC_136067.1, read on the forward strand.
CCCAGGAGGTGACGGTGGCATCTGATGGTAACCAGAATCTGTCCTCTCAGGCCTTACAGAAGATCCGTGATGAACTCCATAAGTTCAGAGAGTCACATTCCAAGTAAATAGCCACTCTCAAAGCCACCATCCTTTCCTTGGGTGCAGCCATATTGTCTGCATTGGCCCAACAACCCACCCAGACCACAGTACATGTGTCTCCCTGTTTATCTTTACTCACTGCTTACCCTGCTACCTCTCATATCCCTCATGCTACCCATTCCCGTGGGGTGTCTGGTCCTGCACCGGCCAGCCAGGATGAGTCCACAGGAGCAGAGAATTTCCACATTGTAGAAAAGGAGGACAGTGAGGATGACCAGTGGCTGGGCTATGTTTGTACTGTGGAGTTTTTGTGTTACCCATATCCATAGACTGGTTTCTCTGGTGCCACCTGATGTGTTTTTATTGTTTTTCTCAACCCCCTCCAAGTTCCCTTGCCCATTCTACCTGAAGACTTTAATTTTATTTCCTTTCTAACTTTGCAATGGACAATTATTTACTCAACATATTTCCTATACTATAAATATTCGTTATCCTATCCTTCGTTATCCTACATTGAGGCTGGAACACCCCCCACTGAAATTAGATTGACAGAGTGATTCTACTCCCGTTTCCTCACGGTTGCCTTCTGCATCCTTGGTTGATGAGCTGTCTAGCTCTTCCACTGTACCAGTCGACTGCAGGTTTACCCTGCCTTGCATTTGACATTGACTCAGGCATGTAACCTACTTTCCTGATGATGATCCCAAAATTCTACGTATGGTATCGAAACGTTGTCGACTCTTTGACACCTTAACACTCATACTTATCATTTCAATGTGCAATGATGTTTTTCTTTATTTATGCTTGCTAAATTGATTAATTACTTTCCAAGCATTAAGCTTTGCCTGAGCCCTACTGTTTGTTCGTACCTTGCTTGATGCAAGTTTGTGTTCCTACTTTATCATTGTATCACTAATTCTAAAATATTAAAATATTCCTGTCCGGCTGGACTTCGCAATATAGATTTCATTGAATATCTATATTTATTACTTCTCTACTAATGCTCTTGTGAGGGACCACTGTGTTTAATTACTAGCACAACAGACATGAAAGCATAATATGGTTTTGTTAAATAATTCTTTTTATAGAATTATGGGCTCCAGTTATGTTTTTCCTATATTTCCTATATTTTTGGAAGGCATGACTTCAAGTGTGACATCATCACTGCTGCGTGGTAATTTCAAAGAATACTTTTTCATATGATGATTAGCTGAAAAAGTTCAGATTCATATTAATAAGGCCCTATTTACATATGAGATTGATTTTTCTCTGGCACTTTGTAGAAAAAGGAAATGTGGACACACCCCCTTGAAGATATATGTGTTATCTTTCAGCGTTGAAACTTGTTTAACAGATTTTATCCTGTTTCAATAAGGTTAAAGTAGGACCCGGTGACCCACCTCATGCCACTGGGAAGACAGATTTAAAATGCTGGTTTTAATTAATGCACTGAATTCATTTGCAAGCCTTGATAAAATATTGTATTTGGAATACTTACATCTGTATGCTGTTTTATTTATTTTTACTAAGCTTGAAAAGAAAATGTGGGAATGCTGGAATGTTTGATTCTTGACCACATTGTGAACCTGTTTTTTTAATAAGTAAAGGGTTATTGGTATAGTTTCAAGTATTCTCACAGACTGTTTCTACTTATACAAAGATCACTGTTATATATAACTAAGTGTTGTCGTTTAATGGGGTACTGAACAGTTCACTCATTGAGCTGCAAGGTTTAAAACATGAATTTGGCTTACCAATACACTTGTTTTTCCCCTTATTGATGAACCAGCAGAAATGTTTTCTTTTCATTAATAATGATGTTTAGACTTTTACATAGTTTACTGGTTAGAAGCTGATATTAGAGAATTGCATACCTCCTCAAGTATGGGGGAAAGCAAGCCTTACAAAAACAGACTCCAAGTTAAAGCATAGTTGATAATATTTGACTGAAAATGCTCATGGGTGTCTTCTTCTTATTATTATTTCTTTTTTTTTTTTGTCCTCATCTCACCAAAGACTTTCACAGGTTTGACAAGCCGATTTTGCCGCTTCTGGGGGACAACCTGCGGCTCACTGCATCCGTCTAGGCCCCTAGGCCTTCCTCACGTGTTTGAGGACAGGTGTAATCATAGGACTTTGGGGATAGGGCCATTTCGATCTATTACTCTATTACTCATTAGTTAATCAGGTGCCTTTGCCGCGCCCATCCTATCAGGGGTAGCCAAATACTGGGTGGACTATTCTCCCCAGAATCTTGTTCTAAACATGCCATGTTAAGAACGGCTATAAGCCAATCTTCCCTACCCAGAGGAATGGTGGCCTTTCATTTAATACAGATCTCTCTCCTTGCCAGGAGCACTAAGTATAGCAGGAGGCCCATTTGTTTCTGTGGGAGCACCCCACTGGTAAAATCGTTCTTACCAAAAATCACCAGGTTCAGATCTACTTCTATGTCAATTTCAAAAAATGGATGTTAACGTGTCTCCCACACTTTTCCCAAAAATAGTTCAAAAGGTTCAAAAAGTTTATTATGATTTGGCTCTCACTGAGGGCCACATAAAAGTACATACATATTAGCATAACAATAAACATAAAAGCGTCAGTCGATAACAGAACAAGATACAAATTATCTGCAAGTGGTGCATGCATCAATATCTCCCGTAAATTCATTAATAAATATCTAAAAATTCTTTAAAATATTTAAAAATTCTGAAACAGAACATTTCGTTAGGGGGACAATAGAGAGCATGGAAAAACATTTTTACATTCACAATTCCCAATTGTAAACAAATTGGTTTTATCCATTTTTGCCGCATAGCGCGTAATACCGGACATATAAACAAAACATGGTTGAGATCTTGAATAGCATTATTACATAAATTGCATAGAGGAGAAACTCCATACCATTTTGCTAAGAGTGGATTAAGTGGAAGCAAATTATGAAGTAAAAGGTACCATAATCTACGTACTCCGTGAGGTATATTCCAATTCAAATATTGTTGGCCTAATTTTGGTGTATAGGTTTTAACCAGGGCTTCCTTTTCTTTATACTTCTGTTGGGCAAGTATATCCGATTTATAACAAAGTTCCCAGGACATACTTTTTAACTGTAACTTTAATTCTAATGGAGAAAGAAGAAATAACGTGCTTTCATCCAGTTCAAGCAACAAAACCGCTTTTCTAAAATTCTTTACAAGCTGCGAGAACTCATTAAAGTTGCCCAATAATTCCTTTTTTAAAATTGCTCGTAAGGTGCCCGGTTTACCTCTGGCCAAACAGGCTACCCATCTTACTAGGGCAGCCAACCCCTGAGCCCAACAGCTTCGGAGTCCGAATTCCAGCCTGCATGAAGCTGTAGAGCAGGCAGAATTGAATGAGGAGATTTTCCTTATTACCTTTCCTTCCATTTTCTGCATGAAACCCCATTGTTTCATGTCCACCAGTTCCATTCCATAAAGGAGGGTTGCAGGAATTTTAGCTCTAAAAACCTCCAAGCATAAGGCGAAGTGCCTCTTCCCTGTAGCTCTATACAAAGAACATAGTCCCCTTCCATGTGCCATTGCTTTTCGTGAGCTATGTTCAATGTGTGGTTTCTCACTGAGATTAGCAGAGATTAGTTTACCTAAAAACATGTAGGATTTAACAACCTCAAGTTTTTCCCCGCCAAGTGACCAGTTATAGCTACTAGATCTGCACTTCTTCTTTCCAAAGATGCACATGATTTTACTTTTAGAGCTATTAATTTTCATAAAATGTGCATCGGCGAATTGATTCAATGCATGAAGACGGTTAGAGAGACCTTTCGGGGTCAGATCTAAAACCAATATGTCGTCCGCATACATTAGAATCGATATAGCTGTCCCTCCTATTTTCGGAGCTATTCCCTCACAAACTGCAACAGTAGTTGGTAAATCAGCCATATACAAGGAAAACAATGTGGGTGCCAAAATACAGCCTTGTTTTAGTCCGTTCCGGGAAGGGATCGCTTGGGAAAGACCCCTTTCACCGCCTTGTAACACCTTACACCATGTATTCACGTGTAATGACTTAATTAAATTCAATAAATGTCCCGGCATACCCAATGCCGACAACTTTCTCCACAACGTTGGGCGATCCACCTTGTCAAACGCTGTGGAGAAATCTATAAAAGCTACGTATACGCCACCACCCCGCACACGAGCATATTTATCCGTAATTACCTGTAACGATGTTAAATTATCTAACGTTCCATGCTCTTTTCGAAATCCTGTCTGTTCCATGGGTATAATATTATTTAGATTTGCCCAATCTGTTATTAACACTAATAAAAGTTTAGCAAAAATTTTCCCTATTGAGTCTAATAAAGCTATTAGACGATAATTAGAGGGATTATCCCGGTCACCTTTTTTGAAAATTGGGATTAGGATACTACCCCGCCAAGATTCGGGGACTGTTTGTGTCCTAAAACACGCCAGAAATATTGGAAGGAGAATTCTACTCCAGGAAATTATATCTTGCTTGATTATAGACATGGGTAATTCGTCAGGTCCCATAGCCCCGGAAGAGCGCATGCTCTTTATTACGGAAGCTATGGAATCCACAGTGGGGAGTTCCATCTTACAATCACTATTAAGCCCTGGATCCCATGCGTCCTCTCCTGCCCCATTTGGCGCATATAAGGTGAATACAAATTGGGACCAGGCATCTTCCGTAATAACTATAGGAGTGGACGTTATTATAGATCCACATCCTTGCCTTATTATGGACCAAAACTCTCTAGAATCTTTACGAGTTGATGCCTCTCTTAACTTGATCCATAAAATGTCTTCTTTTCCTCTTTTTAACTTGGATTTCAATCTTAGCCTCCTTCTTTTTAGTAGAGCTAACTGAGCCTCATTTTCCCTTGATCTATTCAGGTATTGCTCCCTGACAAGTTTATTAATCTCATTGTTTAATCTCAATAATGGGCTAGGAGAAAAATATTTCTTTTTATGATTTCCAGTAATTCTAGCCATAGCAGTGACTTTTTTAATGAGACAATCAAGAAACAAAAATTCCCTACCTTGCCAGTATTCGAGCTCCATTAGTAATTGGGTAAGAATGTTTTGTACATTCTTAATGTTAGTAACTCCCCAAAAACATCTATCTTTATTACAGTTGATAGAAAAACCTCTATGCTTTAGGGACCAGAGGCTAGTTTCAGGGGGAGTTAATGAGACAGTTAAATTGATGAGTTTATGATCGCTCAAGGGAGTATGTAAGATTACTAAATCTTTAACAAAAGGGAACATATCGAAGTCTGTTATTACATAATCCAATATAGATTCTCCCCTAGTGGAACCATGTGTATAATTAGCCGGGGAATCGGAAGGCATTCTGCCATTTATAATAATTCCCTCCACGGAACTAAGTTCCCCAAGTAAAGTCCTGCCTCTTTTATTAGTTTTTATTTTAATAGGCAGGAGAGCTTGAGGAATATTATAAGCTTCTTCCTTTACTTTGTTTCTAAACATGTCTAATGAAGTATTAGACACTTTACAGTTTAAGTCCCCCACCAAGAGTAAGTATGGGGGGTGATCCACCTCTATTAGTTGCTTTACATGGGAAAACATACGTTTTAAAACTATCGTAAATTTCTCTTCTGGGGGAATATAAGCATTTAATATTATCAGCGAGGACCGTTGAGCGATAGGGTCCAAGTTGGATATAGTTATGGTTTGGAAAAGATTACTCTCGTCTTTGTAATGTGAGAATTGCCATTGTAAAGCATTGGATAGCAAACAGGCTATTCCACCTTTAGCATGGCCTTTTTTAGATGGAGTTGCAGGGGCCTCTAGGACGAAGTAATCATTCCCTCCATATGGGAGAGTTTTACACCATGTTTCCTGTATACATACCACATCTGCATTCAAGGAAAGAAGAAAATCAAATTTCTCAGGGCAATTAGACAAACCAGCGGCATTCCAAGAGACAATTTTTAAACCGGTGTTAAAGATGCGAAACTGTTTGTTGGTTTACCGAGGAGGAGTTTGAAAGAACTCCAGGTAACCAGTTCCACAGCAAATTGTCTTCCTTTAGAGTATTATCGGTGTTATCAGGTAATGGGAGTACCTGGGAGACCATTCGTTTACCCCTGGAAAGCCAAATCTTTAGATCGTTTTTACCTATAGAAAAATCATCCTGTCCAGAAGGCAACTTTGTGTTTCTTTCAATAGTAGATAAACACAGACTGTTATTAAGAATGGGTAACACGTCAATTCCTCTACATTGAAAGGCTTCGGCTTGCTGAAGGACTAAGTTAGCAATTATTTTCGAGTAAAACTTTACCCTTGTTCTTTGCCCGTTTATAGATCGAATTGGGAGAACTAAATCAATATCATTTGTTGATATCAACTTTAAGCTATCTATCTCTTTAAAACAGTTAAGTAGCCAGGATCTATTCATTTTTAGATCAGAGTCAAATAATGGGAGAAAATCCAGTGACAGAGTATCCACATATAAAATAGGGCTTTTAATACTTTGAGGTATTATATTCCTTACTACCTCCTTCTGGGGCCGAAAAATAGGTGCAGCTGGATTAAATACTCTTGTTACTGACGACGAAAGTATATTTTCATCGGTACTTATAGACTGAGGTACAGGCACATTTTCCAATGAGCATGGGACCTCCCTCCTCATAATTTCTTCAACCGGGAAGTTCCCGCAATCATCATTTATAATACCTTCAACTTCCACCTTTTCCAAAATGTCAGAAGGTGGGTTAAACCCTCTTTCTATGCAAGCAGGTGTTTCCGATATAATGTGTTTTTGAAAAATAATTTGTCTAGGTTTTTTCTTTTTATATTTGCGTATCAGTTTCCTATTTTTTCCTCTTGATTTTACTTTAGCAGCTTGGGGAGTTCCTAAGGGACCTTCTGGCTCCTTTTTTTCGTGTACAAAAATAGGAAAAAGATCCTGACCCCCCATGTGAGGCTCTTCACTCACATGTTCTTCCTGTGCACCCTGTAATGGTTCTATTCTCTGAAGCAAGAGGGATGAGGTGGATAAATTAGGGGACTTATGAATATCAGCCTCTATAATACCCCCCAAAAGAACATTTCCCCTCACCTCAGTGTTATTATCAGCATCATTTTGTACAGGAAGAACAGGGTTAGCAGAGGATATCAGGGGATTACACACATTTTCAACATTTTTCGCATTTTGAACCAACAATGCCTGCAATATCTCGGTAACCGACGACAAAATACAATCAGAGTTTACAGCAAACTTACCCATTAAAAGTAATATGGAAGACAAAATTTGCTCAAGGGCAATGAGTGACTCAGAGATGGGTTTGTCATTTTTTGGATAGCTAGATGATGTAAAAGCGCAAATCCCCGATAAATTTTGTTGCGGAGATTGCGCACCACTCTGAAAAGAGAGATTATCTGTAGATTTAATAGAGGGCGTGCTGCTATATAATAGCAGACCAGAAGGAGTTTCGCCACAGGGAGTTTTGTTAGCCGCTAAATGGGATAATGATGTCTTATTTACATAGCGACCACAGAGTTCTAAATCAATACTGGTAGCTATTGAAACATCACCCTTATCTTCATCCAAGTTATCATTTCCCTTAAGAGTATTATGGCCCAGAGATTGAGATGATATTATCACAGGATCAGCGTCGGCCACATATACTGGGCACAATGGGGGGCTTACCTCACTTGCTTGCCTCAGGGACCCATTTGTTTCTACTAAAGGCTTCAGCAAACAAACTCCCTCCACATTAGGACAAAGATCCAACTTAGAGGATTTAACTGTATCACTTATCCTAGAAACTTCTAGGGATTTATTCAGACTTTTCTCCCAGATTTCAGTCAATTGCATCTGGCCTTTCATGAGATCATTGCTAGCTTGTTTTTTCCTCAAATGTATAGGACCGGGTATTGTACCAGGCTTCTCCATTACAACTTTCCCTGATCGAAGTTTCTTAGCCTCCATGAAGCAATAAGAAGAAAGAATAACAGGTCCTACAGCAGAATTCCCGAATAAAACAACAACACAATTTAAAATAATATGTAGTCACAGGAGATAAAGACGGGTGACAAAACCTGCAGAAATAGAGCTATGTGTCTAAAATCCTATCGGCGTAATAACTTATCCTTGAAATATAATATGACACGCTACAAACTAAGAAACAATAACTTCAAAATAACACGGTCCGGCCCGGCCTACCTCGGCCACTGAGGGCCACAGAGGGCCCGCCCTTTGCCCGGGCTTAGCCCGGCGCCGCCCGCGCGCGTCCCGCGATGCGCGCACCTCGGGCGCTAATGAAGGCAGGTGAGGGGGGCGTGTCAGGTACAGTTCCTGATTACCAGAGGCTTCTGGTCGATGGAGTCTCTTTGCGCCCAGCAGTCCACAGGCAGTCTCAAGCGAGTGTTTCCCGCGAAGCGGGAAACGCGAGAAGTAGTGAGAACAAGCGCTGCCAGAATGCGCTACCAGATGAAAGGCGCTGGGGCGGCTTCGGCGTTTTCAGGGGTCGCTCCGTTACTTCAGCAGCCCGCTTCGTATAATGCGACCAGCAACAAACAGGAAAAGATTCCAAAAATAGTTAGTTCCGGGCATTAAAAAAAAATATGTATATCATTGGCATTGACGAGACTGCATCTTGGGCAGCTTGGCGGCAGGTCAGGGGCAAATTTTTCAATCTTGGCTGGGGTGTTATATAGCCTATTGATCACAAAAAAAAGATTTTTCTTCAGGCAGGCAGGCAGGCTTTATATATTTATACAGTGTCTAGAGTGATGATTCAAAAGATTCCTCAATATGAGGGGCGAGTGACGTTTGGTTACAAACTGATGTTAGGGAAGGGACCTTAACTTCCTCTGCTTCTTGGATTCTTGCATACCAAAGAGATATCTCTTTCTTCCTCGGCCGGCAATAACTGCTCCAATTCCCAGCTGCCAGAGATGTCACCTACTTCTGACTCATACCAAGATCTTAATTGGAGGTAAATGGGGGCCTATCTTGGCTTGCAAGACTTCCCAGGGAAGGATGCCCTCTGAGTCCACCAGATCCGACCACCTCACCAGCCCCGAGCTTTTAATCGGTCGGTATCGCCAAGCTATCACACATGCAAGGTGGGGTCCCAGGGGAGTCACAAATTGGGGCGAAGTCGGAAAAATAACCTATGCCCCATATACGCCTGATCTTATACCAATTGGACAAAGCTGATTTCAAGACCTTTAGCCAGACCCGTTTAAAAAACATTGGTGCACCAAATTATACAAAAACCCTCCTTGCCCACTACCTCCCTCAACCAACACCATTTCCTCAAGTACTCTACCCCAGGCAGTTTCTTCAGGTCTAGTCAATAGCATCCTAACACCTTTAAATTGGAAGGCCATCAAATATCAGTTAATGTCAGGGAGGGCCAACCCACCTTTGAGGAGCTTCCTCCTGAGCTGTGTCCATGACATCCTAGCATTTTTCTGGCCCCAAATAAAACAACCTATTTTCCCCTGAATTCTACTTATATTTTTTGAGGGGAAAGTTAATGGGATTGCATTAAAAATATATGTCAATTTTGGAAGCACAGACTTTTTCACAAGATTTACCCTCCCATAGATGGTCAAAGGGAGGTTCTTCCATTTATCAAACAGGTAATCAATATCCTTTTCAATTTTCCCCAGATTTATCAACGGGATTTTGTTTAAATCTTTAACTATTTTGATGCCTAGGTATCTAAATTCATTACTGACAGGGCCACCTCTATATGAACTGTTCTAACACATTAATTTGGTCTTAGCCGAATTCACGAGATACCCTGAGACCTTACCAAATTCCCTTAACATATGCTCCAGCTGTGGAATGGCATACTCTGGATCGCTAGTGTAGACTATCACATCATCAGCATACAATGCCAGTTTGCACTTGTAGCTTGATGATTTAAATGGGATGATGGTGTTATCCAGTCTGATAGTTTGGGCTAGGGGCTCTATGTAAAAATTAAACAAGAGGGGAGACAGGGGGCATCCCTTCCTAGTCCCTCTCTAAATTGGGAAACTTGGGGTCAAGCGACCATTCAAGAGGATTTTCGCAGATGTGCCAAGATAACAATGCTTTACAGTCTGCACGAACACTGGTCCCATACCCATGACCTCTAAAATGAGAATTTATGGTATACCTGAAGGGCCAGAAGGCTCAGATATGCTTGCCTTTCTTAAGGCGCACATCCCGAATATATATAGTCGGTCTTAAGGAGCCTACAAACCTTAATCTACGGCATGCTCATAGAATTGGTTCTAAGCCTTCAAGAGTTTCATCCTCTGATCATCCAAGAGGTAAAATAGTCCTATTTCTTGAATATACTGATCTCCTTATGGTCTTATCAGCGACAAAGCAGAGGAAACAAATGCTGTGGTCTTGACAAGGCTGCCCATTGAAAGGAATTCCTCTCTTTTCACCCGGCTCTTCACTCCATGGATGCTAAATATGGGGTAATACATCCAGGTTTCTTCAAAGTGACTTGAAAGGAAAGGACCTTCTCATATGATTGCCCTGATGAGCTGCGAACCTTCATTCTCCAGTGAAAGGGTAAAGAACTGAAACTTAGAAAAACTTGAAGCCTTTTTATTATTGCATTGTTTTTTTATATGTTTCTCTTTATATTTGAATAGTTTCTGTTTGACTGAAGTACTCGTATTGTTCTTATGATAAGATTTTGCGTTCAAACATTAATAAAATGTTTCCTTTGCAGATGAATTATGTATAACATGGACCCCCTCCCATCCCAAGCTGTGTCCTTTCCCATGAATTCCCATCACAAAGATACTGTATTTACCTTATCTACATGTGTAAATAAGTGTTCTTTATCAGTCAAACGTGTACACTAGTAATTTTGGTATTCCTTTATCTTCTAGTCTTTCGTTATGTCTCAACTCTGCTGTCTTAATGTGTATTTTTAATATTGATTGTCTCCATGGCTTTCGGCTCTCATCTCTGACTGTCATAGGTCTGCTGTTCATCTTTTTCTTCTCGCTTCCCCGCCTCAGTTTGTTACTGTCTCTACATTGGATGTGTTCTATTTCATCTATGACTGAAGTCGTTCAGCTTTTTGCCATCTTCTCTTTTTCTACAACTATTTTTATTTCATTTAATTCCTCTTTTCTTTTTTGTGCCCCCTTTCTTTTTACCTGACTCTTACTGCGGCAATACAAGCTATTTGTTCCCCTGCATGGTTTACATGTCATTTATATTTTGCATTGTATTTTTTACTGAATTGAGAATATATTCACAATATAAGTTGTGTTCCTATTTATATGGTTAACAAAGTCTGAGTAGTGTCCTGGAATGTGAAAGGTTTATGTAACCTATTAAGAAACAGAGAGTGCTAGCATATTTAGCCAGACACAGTGCAAGGTTGTTATGTTACACAAAGCTCACCTTACAGGAAAAGACATTAACTCATTAAAGAAACATTGGGAAGGCCACGCTTTCTGTTCTCCCTCAAATCAGAATGAGAACAGGGTAATTCAACTATTTCATAAGTTGCTTTCAATTTCAATTGAAAAGGAGGAGAGGGATGAGGATGGTCGTTGGCTTCTTCTGCACACCAACATTAACAATACTCCCATTTCCCTCCTTAACATTTATGGCCCGACTGGTATTGAAGTACAATTTTGGTAACATATATCTCTCATTTTACATTCCTCTTCCCGGTACTTATCTTCTTGTGGGCGGAGATTGTAATCAGATTATGAATCCTTTGACTGATAGAAAATTTTCTGCTAGATATTTCCCCAATAGAATGAAAAAAACTTCAAAAATTCTATCCAATCCAGAGGTCTGGTAGATGCATGGAGAATCTCTGGTCCAGAGATCATTGAATTTACGTGTTATTCACCCACTCACAATTCCAAATCCAGAATTGATTATATTTTCATATCACCTCAGTTAATTAATATCCACTATTGATATAGATATTTCACTTGGTTCCTCCAGATCAAAAACATTTGGCGTTTTAACAATCTATTTACAGAAAGATCCAAACTTTGTAGAAAACTTTGAACAATTTTCACTCTTTTTCTGTGTTCCCGATTATATTTACGAACTAAAACAATATGAATTGTCGATTGGGACGAAGAACCATCTTAAGGGCAAACTCCTACATTTTTGGAGCAATCATTTATTGTAGGGAACAATACTAAACAGTAAAAATAAAGTAGTCTAAAACGTATAAGTACGAATTTGTCGTACCCAGTTCCATAATAGATCAGATACAGTTGCATTTCAGTGGAAGAAAGGATCATCTGATTTAGTCGGAATGTTGGATTATGGGCTTCACTCCCGTATCTAAGTTCTTCCAGGTGTGACATACATTGTTTTTTAAAATCTTTCCTGGAAGTATTAATCATCTTTGATGGATTGTGGAAAAATTCAGGCTGCCCTAAGTCTGTCATAAAATCTTTCATGTACTTCAGCTATCGAATAGCTAGGGCTTGCTCCAGTTTGAGGGAATCTCTTCTGACCCTTTGATTAAATGTTGTTTTTGTTGAGGTCCAGATTCGATGCCACAATAAAACTGGCTGGACCCTTATTTTGTCCGTAATGTATTGTAGCCCCAGCTCTGTGTGACAAACGAAGGTTGAGGTCGAGCGAGGGACAGACAATATATAGCGGATAAAAGCATTTTCCACTTTCTGTATGTCCGCTATGTTACAGTATCCCCAGATCCCAGCCCCGTATAATACTACACTGACACACTTGGCTTGGTAGATCTTAATCAATTCCAATGATGGCCTTTTACCTAGTTTCTGTGCAAAATTTACAAGTGCTGTTGTGGTTCTCATAAATAACAGTTTTTTTTGCCCTCTTTGCCTGTTGCTAAGTGCCCTTATTATCCATAAGGATACCTAAGTATGGGTACGTTTTTGTGCTTTAAAGTTTGTTATTTCCAATGAAAATCGTTCTTTCTTTCCTACTAGACTTCCCACAACTCATTATGTAGGTTTTAGTAAAATTAATCTTTAGATCAAGGCTTTCCATATGGTCATTATATTTATTAAGGGTCAGCTGTAGCTCTAGTGGTGTTTGGGCCATTATCACCGCATCATCTGCGTAGAGTATGGTGGTTATAGATCGATTTTGTACTTGTGGTAGGTCCTGACACCCCTCCAGCATCATCTGTTCATTGGTATACCGGGTAAACAAAAAGGGTGCCAGGACACAGCCCTGTCCAACCCCCTCTCTACTGCAAATGGAGCTGTGTATTCCCCATTTGGTCCATACCGTACCCTGGCATCAGAATATAATTCTCTTACAATTTGAATTAAGGGTAGTTCGACTCCCATCGCTTCGAGGATCTTCCACAATTTATTGTGGCATATGCAATCGAACAATGTGGAGAGATCTACAAATGCTAGGTACAGTTTCTCTTTTTTTTCTTTAGTATATTTTTCCATCAAGAATGCTAAATTGAGGCCCTGTTCTATTGTTCCTAGGCCTTCACTAAATTCAAATTGTAGGTCCGTTAATACATTATTATCTTCAGCCCATTCTTGGAGACGGTTTAAAATAATGGTGCCTAACACCTTTCCCACCGACTCTAATAAGGAAATTGGCCGATAGCATGTAGGGTTTTGTCTGTCACCTTTCTTGAATATTGGGACCATTAATGACTCAGACCTTGTTCCTATAAGTCCTACTTTGCAAGCTGCTGCAAGGACTTGTTTTATTATGGAACCCCATAGCTCCAGATTTTGTTTGAATATGCCTACGAGTACCCCATCTGGTCCTAGTGTCTTTCCGCCCTTACTAGCTTTCAAAGCAAGTTGAATTTCATCTAAAGTAAAGTCTATATTAATTGGGAAGGGCTCATTTATGGGATAGACGATACGGGACAAACAATTTGGTTGCTAACCTCCTTTTTCTTAGCATACATTTTAGAGAAGTGGTATACCCATTGTCCTTCATCAATAGCGATTTCTAGTCTTGAGGTTGTCTCAGGTCTAAAAAAGGAGAGTTGACCACACGCCAAAATGCAGTACTATCCTCATCCATGCTTGCCTTGCATAAATTGACCCAGGCATTCATTTTTATTCCCCTCTTTCTTGTTTTTAAAGCTTGATTATATGCGTGCCTGCATCGTGTTATTTCTACACTATCCTTTGCCTTTTTGTGTAGAGCGTGCTATAAGATAGTGTATGCTCTCGTACAATTATTATCGAACCATCCACCTTTCTTTTCCTTCCCATTTTTCACTTCCCTTTTCAGTGTGTTCCTAATAGTCTCTGTTATGCATATATAGGACCTTAATATGTCTTCATATTGTGTAGTCTCATCAAGACATTTCAGAATTTCTTCCATACTATTTTCCACCGCTGCTTTCATGATTACGGATGGTTCTACCTGGGTCCATTTTAATTAATATCCAGTTGTTTTATTTATTACTAGACCCTGTAATTGTTGAATCCTTTCAGAATGTGCTGTATGTATTTTTCCTGCGACTGATATCTCCAAGCTTTGGGGAAAGTGATCGCTTAGCACATTGTTATGGGTTTTAGAGCTTAGGGCCCTAGAGGCAGACCTGTTTGGGGTTATTATAAAATCAATGATTGTATTCAATCCTCTTCCATGGAACGTCTGCGTGAACGGGGTAGGTGGCGAGGTCAGCAGGTCGGCGAAACCCACATCTAGAAAAAATAAAATCTCATTTAGGGCATGACACAAGGAATCAAAGCAGTATTAAAATCGCCCCCCCCAGACTAATAATGCGTTGTCCCTGCTATCGTTCTGAATATTCAGCATTTCTAAGCTGTATTAACATATCTATTACACATTCCCTCTGTGCATTGTTATAAAAGTTTACCAAAATAACAGTATCTCGATTATCCGTTTTCATAACCAATACTTGATCATTGGATTCTAAGATGGTCAGCCATACTTTATTTATCCTTTACAAATTAGACACATATATTTATTTATATATATATATATATATATATATATATATATATATATATATATATATATATATATATATTTACACACACACATATATATATATTCACTGAAAAAACCATAGGTTATAGACCATATATAGTTAGGAATTAGCATTTAGAAAACCTTATTTTACTCACACAAAACCATTGAAATTCCATATATAGTTAGTTGCACTAACTATATATCGCGCACCCGCAATCCACTGCTGATGATGTCACATATTACATCATTCATGACATGGTCAGTGACATCACTGATGACATCACTGATAACAACATCCAGTGATTTTTTGTTTCTATAAAGTTTAAATATGTCTTACATATTGAAGAATGAGTGGATGTGTAAGTGTCTGGACGAAGGATTTAGTAGGTGCATGACTGACTGTATGAGTGAGTGATTAAATGTGTCTCACTGACTGCATGGGTTAGTGACTAAACTGTCTTAATTTGTGCATCATTATGTCTGTTGTTCTGTAAACTGCTGCATGTGTTGATCAGTAGCTATATAAGTAACTATATGGGTTACTGATTGATTGCCCAAGTATTTGTATGGGAGACTGAGTGTGTGTGTGGCTAGCTGGGAGGTGTGTGACTCTGTGCAGATCAATCTGTACTTGTATCAATGATTGTATAAGAAGGTAAGTATGTGTTAGTATATGTTTGAAAATGTAAGGTGCTCTATGTTTAACTGTATAGACAAGAAAATGGAAGTGTCATTGATTCTTTACAGGACTGACTAGGTGTGTGAGTAACTCCATGGATGAGTGGCAGACTGTGAGTGTCTGTATAGGTGTATGAGTGCATATGATAGTGTTGTAAAGATGAGTGATTGTATGTATGAATGATTGTATGGGTGAATGAGTGAAGGTGTGTGTAGACGTAGCAATCAGTGAGTGCGTATGTAGTAACTAGTATTGGTGTGTCAATGGTTTCAAAAATTATACTCTCTTTTTAACACTGGGTGAAACAGAGGTTATATTAAAATGTGAGGAGATGCATTGTATTGTCACATGAATGATATCATCAGTGATGTGGTCATTGATGTCAAATGAGATGTCATCAGTGATGTCATCAGTGATGTCATTTGAGATGTCATCAGTGATGTCATCAGTGATGTCACTGACCATGTCATGAATGATGTAATATGTGACATCATCAGCAGTGGATTGCGGGTGCGCGATATATAGTTAGTGCAACTAACTATATATGGAATTTCAATGGTTTTGTGTGAGTAAAATAAGGTTTTCTAAATGCTAATTCCTAACTATATATGGTCTATAACCTATGGTTTTTTCAGTGAATTTTCAAGGTTTTGTAATTGCTAATTCCTAACTATATATGGTCTATAACCTATGGTTTTTTCTGTGAATTTCATTGGTTTTTTAACAGCTAATATCTGTAGCTGTAAAATGTATTCTTCTTTAAATCCAAAAATATATTTTATATGTTTATGAATAATTTTTTTTTTTAATATTTTTTTTTCTTCGTTCCCGCTTCGCGAATCGGGAAGCTTCCCGTTAGCTGACCTTGATGCCGCGAAATAGACCGCGAGCCGGTAAACGTTTCTTTACCGCAAGTGCCGCGTTAGAAAACAACATCGTGACGCCTCCCGTCCGCATGACGTTTCACGTTGTCGCGTGATACGTCATATGACGTGCTACGTTAGCGAACTGGTACGCGAAGCGAGTCGCAAAGCGCAGGTTTCTGGAAGCAAACCGGGAGGCCCTGCAAAGCGCTTAACGTAAACACAGCAAGTCATGTGACTTGGTAATAACACTTTTCATTGGTTCATTTCACTTTTGGTTTCCTAATGATGTAAGACTAGGTCATATAATCTAAAATCAACACTTTTGATTGGTTGAGAACTCTTGTTTTTCCCAAATGATGAAAATCCCTCCTTCTTTCCTCACTCTGACTTTCATCATTGTGAGAGAAAGACCCTTTGTGATCACTGAGCAATGGCTTCTTTAGTAGCTTCAGCTGGTGCTTCCCCACCACCTCCACCACATCCAAGGAAGAGTGGACCACCTGCTCAAGTTATAATTCAACAAGAAGAAGAAGAAGAGGAACAGGACGACAAGCACGAAGAGAGGCAGTTTTTGCCTGAGCAGCCCAGGACGTCTCACCGGAAAGAAAACTTCATTTGGCAATTTTTTAAAATTCCCAAAGGTCAGAAAAAAGTAAATGCAAGATACGTAACTTGCCTTATATGTCAAGATAGACTGTCCAGAGGAACCGAGAAAAAATACAGTTTCGGAAACTACACAATGCATCGCCATATGACTAGGTGGCATCCTAACACCTACAGTGCTGCACAGTTTCGGAACGACCTAGATAATCTCCCTATTATGGCCAGAAGATCTGTTGTACCGGAAGTAACGGGACCAGAGGGCAGGGAGATGGTGCCAAATATACAAATGAAATTTGGTGAAGTAAAACACACCTGCGTATTTTGCGATGGATTCATTTCCTACGGAGAAAAAAGCATCACTCTGATCAACAGAGCTATTGACTATCATATGCAAGTTTGTACGAAACGCCCAAAATAATAAATACTTCTTTTTTGTTTTGTTGCTCCTGTTGAGCCCTTTACAATGAATCGTTTTCATTGCCCCCTCCAAGAAAAACCCCAAAAAATATAAAACTTCAGAAAAATTAAAAAAAAGTAAAAAAATGTTCCGAAAAATAATAAAAAAAATATAAAACAACAAAAACAATAAAAAAAAAGTTCTTTTCAGAACTACCTCCCCGTTATTAAAAAATTGGTACAATATTTGGAACTGTGCCAACCTCTATTTCTCTTAGTTCGCTTCCCAGTTCGCTCGCCGGTACGCGAACTAGAAGCGAACCAAAAACAGTAAGTATAAGGGAAGGAAACAGACACTTATGTTAAAAGAAAGACAGCTATAGGGGAGTAAACTAGAGATACTATTACCCGTAATCCACTGCTGATGATGTCACATATTACATCATTCATGACATGCTCAGTGACATCATCAGCAGAGGATTGCGGGTTTTTTGGCAACGTGCCTTATCCACGGTTTAATAACGCTGCCTTTTGCTTTATATAAGTTTTCAAATTGTATGAAATATATACCAATAGGTCGTTATGAACCTTTAGGTAGTGCTTTTCTTCATGAGGTCTGGTCGCTTCCATACACATACAGATGTTTCAAAGATGATCAAGAAGTTTATCTGAATGGAGAGGAATGCACTGAGACGCCAGATCATTCACTAATGTGTAGGCACATACAGTTACACGGTTCATGCAACAAACACCGACCAAATATGGCTTGCGTGTTGCAAGGCACGCCAGTTCCTGCTATCATCCCCACGTTCAAGTTGTTGGAAAATGGTAGTTATTTGATGCTCAATAATGAAGATTGTTCTGAGTTAATTGAAAAGGGTCTGCACCTCTGTACGGGTGTTCGCTATGTGAAGCACGAAAGTTTCACGGGCCGAACTCAAGGCCACCTCTCTCTGAGACAAAAGAGCTCTTATTCTTGCCATGCCGTTGAAATCTGTCCCAAGGTTGGTATTTGTGGCCAGATTGAAAACTCCCTATGTTCATGTGTGGGAGGAAATAGAACATTTCTGCAGCAAATAACCCGTTCACTTACTGTTACGATAAAAGGAATACTTTTAATTCAGATTTGCCTTTCAATTTCAGCAAGATGGTTCCGACTATCTTTAACGCATCCTCCACAAAGACCCTGGCGCACTTTTTTAAAGTTGTTACCAGTGGTCTCGTGACTTCATTTGAGAAAATCTTTGGAGTCATCCCTGCTTCCTTTCATTCTATTTTCTCCACTCTGGTTCGTGGATTGGCATTTTTACTTGCATTACCAGCGGACGCTCTTGTGCTTTTTTACATTTTTAAATATGGATGTCCCTCCTATGCAACCTCCCACCCTGCAGCTGCTGACACTGTTCCGCAATCGCATGCTAGAATATTATGGCACAATGCCGTTGGCGATATTAAGCACGGCATATGGATTATCTTTTCGATTCTCCTACTTCACCTGTGTCCAGCCTGTATTTCACTGCCTGACCTGTGATTTCGATTGGGCCATTGATTTGTGTCTCTGCGGACCGGTTTCTCCTGACGTCGACTTTAATCAGCTGATGACTCCTATCATTACTCACGAGTTGGTTTGTCCTGGCGAAAGGATTATGGCTGTGGCATTGATGCATGGACTACTTGGTCCCTGGAATTTACTGGCGGCAGCACAGTCTTTCTTGGAACAGAGCTTTCTTGAAAACCCACCGAGCTGTCCTCTGATGGTGATAGAGGATCCGGTGCTGGGAGAGCACGTATGTTCTTTTCCGCTTTTAAATTGGATGGCTGAACTGTTTTCGGATGAAGACGGTGACTTCCTATTGGAGGCTGTTGCAGCTTATTTTGCATACACAATTATGTCATAGACCTTTTTCATGTTTGATATGCTGAGTACT
Organism: Lissotriton helveticus; assembly: GCF_964261635.1. Classification (NCBI taxonomy): domain Eukaryota; kingdom Metazoa; phylum Chordata; class Amphibia; order Caudata; family Salamandridae; genus Lissotriton; species Lissotriton helveticus. The sequence goes on from NC_136067.1 coordinate 1,744,975,785, forward strand.
AGCATTTCATTGACAATTCATTGACTTATTTGTCAAGTTTTTATTATTTACCTTGCCTATTGGCTTAAGACTCGATAAAGTACTTGGCTGTTTTATTTTTCTTTAGCATTAAATTTTCCTAGTTTTTAATGCTTTACCTTGCGGACCGTCCACATATAAACTTGCAATCTGCTCTCATGAGATGGCACTTCTATTATCTTATTCAGTTCGTTTCCGGATCATGGGGAGGTGTCATCTAGGTCCTGGATATCTTTACACCGTGTTAAGTTAGCATGGGCTCATTACCGGTTTAAACGCCATTTTTCCTTTTTTGCAACTTCTGCACACGACACTTAGTTGTTGCTTTAGCTTTCCACCTAGTAGTTCATCGTGGTTTACATGAGAATAATATGTTATTGCTCTACTATCTGCTTTGCTTGTTAAACTATATCTGTACAGCGAGTGCTAAAGTTTCAAGAACAACACGATACAGAATTGTTATGAGGTCTGATCTCCACGACTTCATACTCATAACATAAGTGCAACTTCTGCCAATTCTGGGCATGAGGCGGGTTTTATATTGCTTTGCCGAACACACATACACAACAGTTGATGCGGTTCACATGAAGAGAGAGCTGGTGTATGCTGATGTGATTCCTTCAAATCTAAGACACTAAAGTATGGGCAAGCCCTAACCCAACACAAAGAGACCTTCTTAGCAAATAATATAATATGTGTATTAGGGAGGGTGAGATATAAGCAGCCGCGGGCCGTGGAGGGAGTTACGGTGAGGCAGGGAGGTGGGGAGGGGGAGAAGCAGGGTGGAGCCCTCTCTACCTTGCCCCTCCCCCTCCCCGCCTCCCTGCCCCACCGTAACTCCCTCCACGGCCCGCGGCTGCTTATAAGTGTTGCTAACTCTTATTCATTTACAGCATGTTAACATACTGTCACCATTCGCTTTTTATGTACTAGTAACTATGCTGGTAATTTTGCTACTGATAATATGTGTACTTGTATTCTCCACCCTGCTTCTCCCCCTCCCCGCCTCCCTGCCTCACCGTAACTCCCTCCACGGCCCGCGGCTGCTTATAAGTGTTGCTAACTCTTATTCATTTACAGCATGTTAACATACTATCACCATTCGCTTTTTATGTACTAGTAACTATGCTGGTAATTTTGCTACTGATAATATGTGTACTTGTATTATCTAAGATACTACGCCTGAGAAGACGGCATTAGTAAATAAACATTTCAAATACACATGTGTTCTTCTTAACTCCATGTTCTGGTTTCTAAGAAATATATAACGACCGACTGTTCATGAGTTCCACGTATCCTGAGGTACTATAAGTTCATATTCTGGATTGTCTAAACATTGAGAGTTTGTTATATCCAATGTGACACTGTACCTAGCTTGCTAAGGAGTTTTTGATTACTAACGTGAGTTTTGGGACACCCTAATTCGCCGAGGTTCCAATCCTCTGTCCACAGTTCTGTGTGAGAACAGAAACCCTGCGACAGGGGCACCCCCGACCCTTGCTGGAGCTTCATCACACTTGCGATACAACTCCAGCAATGCGCCACCTTTACGGCACAGATACATCACGCATCTGTGCTGTTTTTGCCCCATGATGCGCCGCATTGTAAATGCAGCACACCATAGGTGACGGAACAGCGGCACAGAATGACTAACACATCCCTGGTGATGCGCCAGTCATCATAAATGTATCCCTATGCTTCTTATCTTGTTAGAGATGAACCGCCATATGTATCATCAAAGTTTTTTGCATTTCCTAAATAGCGAACTTTAAGGAATAAATAGCGATTCTTTACCATTCCTAGTTTGCGATTAGCTATTTGCTAATTACAAATTACCCATTCATTTCCTTCATTTCCATAGGGCGGTTGGACTCACTTTTAGCTCGAACGGCTGAATGGATTTCCACGAAACTTGGCAAAATTGTAGGGACTGGTAGCCCGATGTGCCTTTGCTATATCTCAAGATATATGCTCCAGTGGTTTTTACGAAAATTAACTTTGAAAAATATATATTGGGCTACATTGGCCTATATATATGTTGGAGCCCAAATGTAGCCCAATGTAGCCCAATGAAGCCCAATGTAGCCCAATGTAGCCCAAAGATGGCCGCCAGACACACAAAAAAACAAATGTAGCCCAAATATCAGCCAGATGTAGCCCAACTATAGCCCAGTGACAGAATGATCAATCAGCTTCGCAAACCTCCGTTACGCGAAGCGGAGCGCTGTTACAGATATATATCTTTTTTTGAACGTTAATTTCTCAAAATCCACTGGAGCACATATATTGAGACCTAGCAAAGGCACATCGGGCTACCAGTCCCTAATATTTTGCCAAGTTTCGTGCAAATCCATTCAGCCGTTCGATTATTATTATTATTATTTTTTTTTGCCCCGCGGGGCCCTTTTAAAACCTCCACATCAAACCTAGGGGGTCAGCGAGGATCTACTATGCCCCCTTATAGTTATTTCCCCCTTTGTTTTGACCTCCTCTTGTCTCTCGATCCTACCGAGAGACAAGATGGCGGCCGCTACGGACTTTTTGGAATGTTGACAGACGCCGGAGAACCAATCAGCTTCGCTTCACAAAGCTCCGTTGCGCGTAAAGTACGCGTCCTGGGACGCTGCCAGGTCCGCTGTTACAGATATATATCTTTTTTTAAACGTTAATTTCTCAAAATCCACTGGAGCAGATATATTGAGACCTACAAAAGGCACATCGGGCTACCAGTCCCTACAATTTTGCCAAGTTTCGTGCAAATCCATTCAGCCGTTCGGGCTAAAAGTGAGGCCAACCGCCCTATGGAAAACTCAATGTTAAAAACATGTTTTGGGACCCCCCTTTTTTCTCGGCCCCCCCTTGACGAACCCCCCCCCAAATTTTCAAGGGCTGCTCAGAAACAAAATGTGCCATTTTCCTGAAAATTTCAGCCAATTCCGTCCACAAACGCCAAAGTTATTAGACATAGAATTTTCAAAAATCCCATAGAGAAAAAATCCTAACTATATATACCTACTGGCGACCGCCAGTAGGTAATATATATATATATATATATATATATATATATATATATATATATATATATATGTATATATATTACCTACTGGCGGTCGCCAGTAGGTAGTTATAGTTAGGATTGATTTCCATAGGGAAATCACAACATTCTATTTGGAATAACTTTGGCGCCGGTTGAGGAATCAGCCTGAATTTGTCAGCAACTTTGCCTCGCGGCTCTCCGCTCCTTCCCTGAAAGTTTGGGAGGGATTCGTCAAGCGGGGGCCGAGATAAAAGGGGGGTCCCAAAACGTGTTTTCCCCATGTTAATTTCCATAGGGCGGTCTGTCGCACTTTTAGCTCGAACGGCTGAATGGATTTTCACCAAACTTGGCAAAATTGTAGGGACTGGTAGCCCGATGTGCCTTTGCTATGTCTCAAGATATGTGCTCCAGAGGATTTTGAGTAATTTAGGTTCATAAAAATGTATATATCTGTAAGCGCGCCCCGGTGCACCTACCGGGGAGCACTCCGGGCACGCCACGCGACTTGCGCACGGGAAGCTGATTGGCTCTCGGGTGTCTGTAAACATTCGAAACAGTCCGCAGCGGCCGCCATCTTGTGTCTCGGTAGGATCGAGACACAAGAGGTGGCAATAAACAAAGGGGGAAATGACCAAAAGGGGGCAGGGTACACCCCCCTGATCCCCTAGGTTTGATGTGGGGGCCATAAAAGGGTCCCTCGGTAAAACCTTTTTTAAAAAAAAAATTCGATTTTCGCGGGGGGAGCGCCCGGTACGCGCACCGGGGAGCGTACTTTGGTGAAAAATAGTGAAAATAATAGTGTAAAATAATCATTTTGAGTGATTACAGGTAGGGTAGCTCTGAAAAGAGCTTTTGGGTTCTGTGGCTGTTTTAGGTACCTACAAGTACGTCCCACACACACCCACACGCACACAACCCCACACCCCCACACTCCCCACACACACCTCACACACGCACACCTCCACCCACACCCAAACACCCCACACCCCCACACCGACACCTTACACATCCACACCCACAACCACACATCCCACACACCCAGACACACATACACACCTCACCCCCCCAACACACACACACGCACACACAGATACCTCACAGACACACCTCACACATCCCACACACACACCTCCCCCCACGCACACACGCACACCTCACTGACACACTCACACATCCCACACATACACACACATCCTACACACATACACCCCACACCCACACACACCCCACACACACCTCACACACCCACACTTCCACCTACACCCAAACACCCCACACACACACCTTACACACCCACATCCCCACCCACACCCACATACCCCACACACCTATACACCTCATCCCCCCAGACACTCACACACACACATACTCACCTCACAGACACACCCCGCACATCCCCCACACACACCTCCCCCACCCCCACACATGGGGAAAACTCAGTGAAACACTAAAATAATAATTTAAAGTGCTTAGAGGTAGGGTATCTCTGAATAGAGTTGTTGTGTTGTGTGGGTGATTTAAGTACCAACATGTAGGTCCCAATGCAGAGTCTTAAATTCAATGTACACCGTTTCCTCTGTAGATAATTTGCATGTTGTTATAGAAGTTATTGTGGTATATGGAATCCATGCCATAGTCTGTCAGGAAAGCATAAAGAACATGGAGGCAGGAGATGAAAAAGAGATGTCAAATACACATTGGAGATAATATAGTGGGAGAAAGGAAGTATCTATGAGCAAAATTACTATGTACAACAAAAAAGTTGCACAGTATAGTATAAGTCTGACTTTACATTATAATCAATTTGGTACTAGTTTAAGAATTACATGTAAAAATGAATAATGTCTCAAACAATTTTAGAATTATTAAATATAAATTTATTTTTGAGATTCATTTTCAAAATTTGATAGAACGTCTAACATTTGACTGTCCGAAATGTCCTCTTTTTGAGTGAACATAACTTCCAACATTTGACTGTCAGAAACGTCCTCATATTGAATTAACAAATCCACAGATTCTACACATTGTAGAAGTTCATGGTCCCGTGATTCATCCATGAATTCCAAGTCATTGGGTTCAATGATTTCTTCATTCTTCATCTCTAGGACAATTTCAAAGGAAATGTTCTGTTCTCCTTCCATTTTTGTGCTGAAATTTGCATTACAAAAAAAACAGTAGAAATATGGCACTGTTGGGTTTAAGTTCAGACAGGTAGTTTTGATTTTTTAACTGTGAAGTTAACTTTGGGCAATGTATGGTAACAGGCAGGAAGTAGAAATATAAAAAAGTGCCTGTGAAGAAACGTAAGTAAATTCATAATTATAGCAGAGAAGCCTAAGTCAATCCATAAATATAACAGAGAAGCCTATCTCTATCTATAACTGTAGCAGAGGGACAGTAAATAACTATCAGAAAACGTTTTTACAAATTAACTTAAAGTGCCCCTTACAAATTATCAACTTACTTTACAGAGAGGTGAAGAAGACAAAATGCGAAAATCCTTTCAAGATGTACCTCAAGTAGTTGTAGTCAAAATGGCCATGTTTCCCTCTCATTTTTCATTTATATTCATGTACATAACCAATCAAATGTCAGGAAAATAAGTAGAAAATGAAAGTAACATTTTAATTGGTTGTAAATTCTAACACTTCAGATGTGTTTTTGTGAAGTAATTTACCTCAGGGTATTTAGAGAGGTCTACAGGCTAAATGGCTCAATGGAATTCCATCGAATTTGGAAAAATGGTAGGGATTGTTATGTAGTATGAGCTATTCTATATTTGGTTAAAGTGTCTACAGTGGTTTTTGTGTAAATTAACTTTTAACATTTATTTTAGAGCGCTTCCCGGTGCGCGCCCTGGTACTCGTACCGGCAGCGCTACGGCAGTCCTCCATTTTGTTTTCGGTAGATTTAAGACAGAAAATGGAGGACAAACAACATTGGGAATGGGTATAAGGGGGCATCGTAGGCACTCCTTGACCCTCTATGTTTTGTGAGGGGGTCTTAGAAGGCCCAAATAGGCAAAAAAATATATATATATATTTTTCGCAGGGGGTAGCGCCCGGTACGCGCACCGGGAAGCGTACCGGGGAGCGTACTTTGGTGAAAAATAGTGAAAAAAGTTTGAAAAAGATAATTATTTGGAGTGATCAGAGATAGGATAGCCCTGAAAAGGGCTTTTGGGTTCTGTGGCTGATTTAGGTACCTACAAGTAGGTACCAATGCACAGTCTTAAATTCAGGAGGAATATTCTATTCCCCTCATCTGAAAAGTGCACACCATCTCCCCTGTAGATATCTTGCATGTTGTAACGTAAGTTATTATTGTATATTGAACCCATTCCATAGTCTCTCATGTAAGCAGAAACAGATTTATTCACATGTTTCCGTGCTTTCTCAAATTGTGGACAAAATTGATTGGACCACTTCCATTTCTGTCTTTGGCATATATTGGAATATACCAAGGCAGTTTGAGGAAAAAGTGCCATCAATTGATCAAAGGTGTCCTTTAAAAGCATTTCCAGACCTACCCCAGTCAAAGTGCCCAAGTCATTTCCTCCACAGTGCACAATTAAAAGGTCAGGGTGTGGCAAATGCAAAAAGGTTTTCACCAATGGTATCAATTTGGGACATTTCAATCCTCTCTGGCCAATCCATTTAATCTTCACATTTGGTAAGTCAAGGTTGTGAAAATTTCTGGTAGCTGCATACCTTTGAGCCCAGTGGATATAGCTATGTCCAATAATCCAGACAGAATACATGGTGAGAGGAGATTCTGATGCAGTCAGATGAAGCGTGGAAAAGAAATGACAGTTGGAACAATAGGAGTTTGCAAAAAAAAACCTGTGGAGTTTCAGTGCTCTGCAAGCAATGATTGGTAGAATGAGATAGTTGAAAACTGCAAGTTAGGGTGCATGGTTGTGTTCTGTGTAAGAAGTAATTTGAATGGTTAAAAAAAGTCATTTAAAGAAACCTTGTACCAGAAAAGCAGGTGTATTCGCAGGTCAAACATCCTTGATGAGGCGATTTGCAACATTGTAGAATAAACTTTTAACCCTGGGAGCTCAGTGAGGAGGGAGTTGCTATGGTAACAGGTAGAAAAGGCTGAGGGGGGAAGGGTGTTGGTTTGAAAATACAGAGAGAAGAGATTTGATTGGTTACCATGAGCAATATGTGTGTAGAATTAGAGGTTTTCTGTGCCTTTATGGTTTGCAGTGCCTGGAGAACATACCTTTTGCTCTGCTAAAGAAATATTGGTGTGTGTATCTGACACTGTTCTGAATCTCCTAAAATATTTGTAAAGGTGAGTTATGATTCATTTAATATACATAGAGACTTGTATACTCTATGGACAAGATTTGGAAGCAAATTGTGGTTTTTTAATGTTTTTCAATGTTGCTTATAATGCTTCGTAAAAAGTTTTTACTGCATAGAGTATTTGTATTTTGTAAAATTGTGAAGTTTTAATCGTGACATGGAATTCTTCTACATAGGACCTGTGCTGTGTTTTGTAAATGTGATGTCAAAAACGATTTTGGGAAAAATGAATGGCTTTTACATTTTTTTAAAGGAATAAAGAATGTGTGCATGTTTAAAGAAATACACAGGTAACATCATTGTAAAGAGTCAAATTGACGCCTGTGTCTAAGAGTGCAGTCAGGGATAGGCTTCATGAAGCCTAGTCCACTGCACTCTTAGACACAAGCTTCACCACCTACGCTCCCCAGGAAAGCCCAAACATGTACCTTTTTGCGCTATTTTTAAAAAGTTACGCATGTAGGTAGATGCGTCACTTTTTAAACCTCTGCGCCACATTATACTCAAAAATATAAAAGCCATTCATTTTCCTCAAAATCGTGTTTGACATCACATTTAGGAAGCACAGCACAGGTCCTATGTACAAGCATTCCATGTCATTACTGAAACCTCACTATTTTACAAAATACAATTCCTCTATGCAAACAAACTCAATATGCTTCCTACACTGAGTTAACACAGGTAACATCATTGTAAAGTACATAACACTTGACAGAGGTATAATGTGGTGCAGAGGTTTAAAAAGTGACGCATCTACCTACATGTGTCACTTTTTAAATATGGTGCAACAAGGCACATGTTTTATACCGCCAATGCGTCACAAAATGTGACGCATCAGTAGCGCAAAACTGACGCATGGCTTTATAAATGAGGCTCATCTTTTTCTTGCACACTACTCCAGTTTAGTCCTGTCCACTGCACTCTTGGACACAAGCCTCACGTTTTGTGCTCCCCTGGAGAGTCTTCATCTCATCTGCACTCCTGCTTAGGTGTGAGAATCGTATCACATGGGGAAAGCCCCATGTGAAAGCGTTTGCCTCAGTCTTATCCCTACTGTGAGGCAGGTGCAAGATTTTGACATAACAGTTTCCTAAAAGTGACGCACTGAAGTTTTATAGATTTCACTGTGTCATTATTACGAGGCTTTTTGCAGAGAAATGACCCCTCTCGGTACATTACACTTGACAGAGGTATAATGTGGTGCAAAAGGTTTTAAAAATGACGCATCTACCTACATGCGTCACTTTTTAAATATGGTGCAACAAGGCACATGTTTTATGATGCCAATGCGTCACAAAAAGTGACGCTTCAGTAGCGCAAAACTGACGCATGGCTTTATAAATGAGGATCAATTATGTCATCTGTGTTACCTGAGATTAGGAAGTAGATTGTGCAGATGAGGTGAGACATGTCCAGAGGGACAGAGGAGGTGAGGTTTATGATCAAGACTGTAGTGGGAGAGAGGGCTTTCCCGGGAAGCATAGGTGGTGAAGCCTGTGTATAAGAGTGCAGTGGACTTAGACACAGGTCTCATCTTCTTTGTACCTGTGGACAGAGCTGTCTTCCACTATACTCTTCAATACAGGCCTCAACTTTTGTGTACCCCTGGAGAATCCTCACCTGATCTGTAACCCTGAATAGATCGTTTGCTTTTTGTCATTGCTTTGTTGTTTGATAATAGTGGTCTATAATGTGCTAGAAAGGACAAGAAAACAACGTAACCGAGAAAAATCAAAAACAGCAACGGAATTGCAGTACTCTTCCACAACAAATACTTCAAAAAACAGGAACCAAGCTCCTGGTAAGACAACTAAGTCTTTTATTCAGAACATATGTACTAAACAAATAAAAAATAATGGACAGCATGTAGAAAAAGAAAATGAGAGAGTAAATTTGAAAAGGAAGGAGAGAACGTCAAAGAATCCTACAACTGGAGCAGGAGAGAATAATATGTGTAGGAATAGAAGGCAGAATCAGTTTAGAGACATTCGTAGACGAATGTTTCGCAATAGGGTGGTTTTAAATTTGTTAAAAAACATTAGGAAAGGTAAACAGAGAGCTGCTTTTTATAAGAAAAAGAAAAGTATAGAGAAGATTGTTGATCAGGCTTTTGAAGTTAAGAAAAAATTATTTATTTTAATAATCAATAGAATTAGGACACTTAACAAGACAATTGATGTTTTCAAATCAAACAGTAGATGGAAAAGAGTAATTAATCGGACTAATTTTTGTAAAGTTTTTTCAGGAGAATGGATGCACAGTTCAAGTTGTGAGCCATTTTTTAATGAGGAGAGTTACTTCCAGGATAATGATTTAGTGCATGCAGTTGACACCTGTGGTCGAGCATATGAAGTGAAAGACGGTTGTCCGATTGAAAAAGAGAAACTTGTGCCTAGAGAACCAGAAGAGGTGTTAACTGAAGAAGTTTTAGGGAGACGTACTAAGGGTCCAGTGTACACTTGGAAGTGTAGTAGTATTTGTAGTGTGCGACAGGAATCAATTGATTTGTTTTCTAATTTCTTATGTACATGTAGTAAGAAAAGTCTAAAGCAGAAAGTGAAGTTGTTGCAAGACTTAGATCCTTGTAGAGTGAGAGAAAACACAGGTTTGCAAGGGCATTCACTGGCTTGTCTTTCTAGAAAAGTCTGTCAGAGTGTTTTTCATCATTTTAGGATGTTAGCAGTGCATCATACCAAAATGAGGAAATTAGTGAGAATGTTGTATTATGCAAAAAGTCCAGCACTTAAGCTTAAACAATTAAACAGTGCTCTTTTGCATGGAACTGAATTAGATGTGAAGAAGATTTGTGAAGAAATTGAGATTTGTTATTTTGGTGAAAAAGAGGACAGTGTAGAAATTGAGACAGCAATTCAAGGTAATGTCTAAGACAATGTACAGATTTCAAATACAGAAAAGTTTGAGCAGGAAATTACCAGGTTTAAGGTGAAATCAAGTGAAAGGCCGAATTTAACTTGTGTTTGTTGTCGGCGAAGTCATTATAAGCATCAAACTAGATTAGTTGATTTATATGTAAAAAGCGAAAAGATGAATAATTATGAGTGGAAAGATTTAGCAACTTATTTGTGGGTGGAGAATTGTTTTGATTTGAGTTCTGATCAGCGTATTTGTAAATATTATTATGATAAATTAAATGAAAACAGAATGCCTGCTAGAGCTGTTCATAATAATCTGGAGTTGGTAGACATTCCCCCTGAATTGATGGATTTAAATACATATGAGTCTATTTTGATTCAATGTGTCCACCCTTTTCAGGCAATTGTTCGCATGGAGCCTAAGATAGGGAAATTGCCTGCTACAGATTTGCAGAGAGGATTAAAGGGAAGAGTTGTTTATTTACCTCTAGATTTCAAAAAAAATATTGATACAATTGGTATAGAAAAAGTAGAAGAGGAACCTTTAGTTATTCTAGTTAACAGGGTTCCGACAAAGAGTAAAAAAATCTGGCAAGATTTAGTGGATGTTAGGAAAGTCAAAAAGGCAGTCATGGCATCGAATAAGGCAATTGCCCTGCGGATATGATCTGTAGTTCCCTTCCCAGGAATGAAGCTATGCTGCCAAGGGGAAGAGAGCTGTTCAACGACCCCACTGAGTCTGAGCGCTAAAATTTTTGCATATAATTTAGAGTCCGAATTGATAAGAGATATAGGGCGATACGAGGTAAGCTGTTCAGGAGATTTTCCCTTTTTTTGGAAAGACGATTATATTAGCTTCCTCCCAAGACATTGGAGGTATACCATTAAATTGTATCCCAAGAAATAAATCATGTAAAATAGGTGTTAATTGATGACTAAGTAGCTTAAATAACTCAATCGGTATCTTATCGGGACCTGCTGCTTTGCCAGATGCCAGTAATGATAATGCGGCGCTGACTTCCGTGAGTGTGATTTCTTTTTCAAGATCCTCCTTTGTATCGTCATCATCTAATAATTTCGTGGCCTCGGGATTACTGAGAAAGTTATTTAAGTAGATTTTTGTATCCTCCTCAGAACTTATAGTATCCTCAGTATACAACTTCTGATAATACCTCTGAAACTGAGAATTAATTTCGGTTGCATGAGTAAAGGTCTGCCCGTTTTCTACTATTGTAACGATATCTCTCCTTGCAGTTTTTTGCCGTGTATTAAGTGCCAGTTGTCTGCCTACTTTCTCTCCACTTTCATATACTTGTTTTCTATGTGACTGATATGTCTGGGCAGCTTTCTGGCTGAGTTTGGAATTCAACTCTGATTTCAGTATTGCTACCTGCATCATCACATGACTAGTATCTTGTCCTTGCCTAATTTTGAGGATATGCTCTTCCTCAGCTTTAGCTAAAGCTGCTATTTTTATTTCATATTCTTTTCTTTCCCTATTCCTAATTTTAGATTGGTAACTAATAGTTTCCCCCCTTAAAGCAGCTTTATAAGTATCCCAAACGATGTTTCTTGATGCACTGAATCGATTCATATTAAAAAACTCCTCAGTCCAGACTTTAATATGATCAATGTATTCTTTGTTACATAGTAGTTTCCTATCAAAGGACCATGTTGTTTTTTGAATACAATTAGTGTCATAATCAATTAACAGTATTAAGGAATTATGATCTGATATTGTTTTTGGGAGTTTGTTTATATACGAAGAAGATGTTAAATCTTTAGAAGTAAAAATGTAGTCTATTCGTACATATTTTTGGTGGGGATGCGAGTAGTACGTATAGCCAGGGTCTATTGGATTGTTCTGCACCCAAATATCAGTTAGCCCAAGGCTACATATTAGGCTATTGATAGCGCAATAAACCTTCGGTTTCCGGCCTATATACTTGAGTTTAGTTGTATATGGTGACAAGGGTGGCATTAAGGAGATGTTAAAATCGCCACAAACAATTAGCGGACCTTGCCACATGGCTAGTTCTGTTTCCAAAGTTTCAAAAATTATGGGGTCGTCCTGATTTGATCCATAAACAGTGCATATCGTAATTCCATTTGCTAGTTTGGCGATTGCCCACCTTCCATGTGCATCAGATAAAAAGCGTGTTCCTTGCCCATGACAATTCTTAACCAATATTGCAACCCCCCTAATATTTGTTGTTTGAGATGATGCCACTATTAGATTATATCCTTTAAATCTTAATAGCGCTCTTTTACTCCAGGGGATATGGGTCTCCTGCAGGCACAAAATGTCTACAGGGTATAATTTAAGTAATTCCTCCAGCCGTGACCGTTTATCTCTAGCCAATAGACCTCCTATATTCCAAGTTTGTATACTAAGCTTACCCATTGTTAATGTAGTAGCTTTGACTATTAACATTGCTCAAATAGTGCTCCATATGCATGTCCTGCTGTATCTTTTCCACAATTAATTTTGTTCCTGCTATTACACCTGTTTTTTTTCCATTTTCTACTTTCCCCCCTTCTTCCTGCCCCCCCTCCCTCTTTGTTGTCCCTCCCTCTGACCCACCCACTTCCCCCCCCTTCTCCCTCCCCCCCCCCTTGCAGAGGCATTCAGACTCAACCAGAGTCTGTGTGATGAAGTTGCTGCACTTCTACTGAGCTACCTTGCCATAAATAAAGAAAGAGAATCACAGAAAAAGAAAAAGAAAGAAAAAGAAAGGATTCTACATCACATATCACATCATAACATATGTCATAACTATATTCATCCTATCGTTCATCTCTAATCTATGCCTAGGCATGCTAATCAGTCTTCAGTTAAATCGAACAAAACACATTCTTAAAGCATCAAGAGAAGTGGTGAAAAATAAAAACATATCTCATTCTATCCTTCACCTGCGCCCTCATAGTTCTTGTAAAATGTAAGTTATTATTGTGGTCATCATCAAGACTTATGTCCCAAATGAAGGAGATTTTATCTAAGATATTTCATCCAAATATGCTTTTGCTTTTATCTCCGACTGAAAAAACTTTGTATGACCTTGATGGACAATCTAAAGGCTAGCAGGGTTATTCAAAAAGGCCAAAGCACCCTTCTCTTGAAAAGATTTAATCATCATTCGCAACCTCCAACGTCTTTCAACGATTGCGTGACAAAAGTCAGGTCTTGAGAAGAAGGAAAATCCATTGCAAGTTATTTTGCGATCTGGTCTCGCTTTCTCTGCCACCGCTTGTCTAAGTAAAAAATTGCCAAAATATACTAAGACAGCAAGTGGATATATCCCTGGTTTCGGTGGTGGATTAAAGGGGACTCGATGAGCCCATTGGATTTCAACTTCCCAGTTCCAGTTCTGTATTTCAGGCATGGCCTCACTGAAAAGTTTAATAATGAAAGCTCGCATATTCTCCCCCTCAGCTTTCTCCGGTACCCCCAGGATGCGAAGATTATTACGACGCTGCCTGTTTTCAAAATTTTCAAGCTTCCATTTGATATCCATCAATTCTGTTTCCTGAAGCTTAATTTTCTCATGATTTTCGGAAGAGTCTTTCTCTGCTGCCATCACCCTTAGTTCCATTTCAGTTACTCGTTCACCAATATGTGTACATGTCTTAGATAGTTTTTTGACAACCCCCTGCATTTTACGCATAGCTGCGCGAGATCTTCTGCTATCCTGGGCAGTCTCTTCCCTGTGGGCTGCTATAGCTTGTAGAATAGTCTCCACTGTGGTGGGGGTTAGCTCTGAATTATCAGGCATGTCTGAGATAGTGCCTTGATGATATTCAAGATGACCTTTAGCTATTTTCTTCTGTGTGGTTCTAGCACTACTTTTAGGCTTAGTCTTTACAGTATTAGGCTTCTGTCTCCCCTCACCATAACTGTCTTCTGAGGAATATATATGTGTTTCTGATTCCTCGTCCTCATCCTCACATTCCGTAGATTCAAAACCTCAGTCCACTCCCCTAATATGCTACTTCGACCTCTCCGGTTTCATCAGAAAAGGAGTAAAACTCAGTGAGGTCTTTTTCCCCCTCTGGTTGTTGTCCAGTTTGTTCAGTTTGTAGTAGAGCAGTACTTGGTAGCGAGTCATCAACCCCCTCGCGTGTTGTAATTTGCTTAGAAATTAAATGTAGGGATGTCCCTGGTAACCCTGGTGCCTCCTCCGAGGCTGTTGAGTCTACTAAACCTGGGGTTAGTGCAGGTGTTCTAGGCTCATTCTGATTGGTGACTGACGTGAGTGGCGTTGCTTCTGATATAGGATTAGTCTGATCATCTTGTACGCCCAATATATTGCCCCCAGGGCCCGAAAAAGACATTGCCCGGCCCTCCTCAAATTGCATCTCCTCATTCCCCGCTCTCTTTGTTGGCACATCAGTTAGTCCGATTTTTGAGACCTCGACAGTTGTAGTGCTATTAGTATTGGAAGTTCTCATACTTTGAGCTTCAGCTGCAATCGTTAAGTTATCAGGGGCAATAAGGGGGTCAAACACCCCCTCCTCTAAGTCTAGAGTTTTATTTGATTGTTCCACAGTTAAATTATTCTGTTCAGCATTCATTATAGGGGTAGATACGGGCTCAGGCTGTAGATTATTTTGATTTGGGTTTTTTTTAAGCAATAAATCAAGCACAGAGAGACAACAACGTGAATGTTTATTGGACGGTGAAGATCAACTACAGGTAAAAGCAGCAAGAGCTAAGAAGCAAGCAATTGCAACTGCGTCCCCCATTGGCACCTCAAGGCAGGAAATCTTAGCATCTCGTAGAAGGCTAAGCAGTGCAGGGGGGAGGACTGTGCTTGATTTATTGCTTAAGGAAAGTCAAAAAGGCAACGTTGTATTTAGTCAAAAACAATGAGTATTATAAACATGTATGTGTTGCAGCAGAGGAAACAGCTGCAGATGAAGACAGTGATTGTTCAGTCAGCCAAATTGAAAAAGTTGATGTCTCTAGAAGTGAAGAAATATATGAACATTATACTGTTCATCCTTTGCATTCCAAAGAAGTAATGGGGAATGCAATTGAATTGTTTCAAATGAAAGCAGCAAAAGGAAGTCCCGTTAGTGTATGGGAAGAAAGTTTGGAAGCTCGTTGTTTTCCACAGCTATTTCCAACAGGTCGAGGTGGACGATATGACGATCGACCACTTCAAATTCCTGCATCTGAATATCGAACTGTAAGATTATATGCTGAAGATCCAAGGTTTCACCAATGCATTCCCTATTTGTTTCATCTACTGTATGAAAGTGACTTGTCTGGGCTTTCTTATGCAGTAAACCATATACTGAAAAGTGGAGCACATCTGCAAAATGTTTCGGCGAGGGACTTTATGGAGAAAGTGAATCTGCAAGATAATATTTTGGAATCTCATCTAATCAATCTCATGGCATGTCAGCGTGGTACAAACGAGTATTGGTACCGTCGTCATAGGGAATTGAAATGTATGCTAAGAAACTTAGGAACTCCTACATGGTTCCTCACTCTTAGCTGTGCCGAGTATGCATGGGATGACTTACTCCAATTTCTACGAGAGGCAAATGCAAATATACAAAATATAGAATTCAAAACACCTGGAGAACTGTGTTCTTTGGATTCAGTAAATGTATGCAGATATTTCAATCATAGATTTGAAGCTATGATGTCTTTTATTACCAACAAAAAAAATCCTCCCCTTGGAGAGGTTTTGGATTTCTTTTGGAGAAAGGAGTATCAAGCGAGAGGTGCTCCTCACATACATATGTTGTTGTGGATTAAAGATGCACCCAAATTTGGAACAGATTCGGATGAGACAGTGATGAGCTTTATTGAAGAGTATTCAACATGTGCTGTTCCGAAAACTACTGAAGAAAACAGTTTAAGGCAACAAGTTTTACGCTTTCAATCCCATCGTTGTGGAAAGTACTGTCGTCAAAAATTCAGAAACAAGGACAAGTTCTACACAAAATGTCGTTTCGCCTTTCCACGACCAGTGATTTCTAAAGGAAGAGTAAATAATTTGATGTCTTCTCTGCGACATACTGTGACGAGGAATTCACCAAAAAATACATACAATTTAAAAAGAAACGAAGAGTCCAAGTACATCAACGACTACAACCCAGTGATTTTGTCCATGTGGAATGCTAACATGGATATTCAATTAGTTGCTGACAACTCTATTGCTGTGGCTCGATATGTGACGTCTTACATCACAAAAAAAGAAAAGACAGAACTGAAGGAAATGTGGGAGGACATTTCACATGAAAAGAGTCGAAGCAAGAAATTATACAGTTACAGTCTGAAGATGTTGTCGCATCGAGAAATTGGAGCATATGAATGTTCTGATCGATTGTCATCAGCAAGTCTATATGCCAAATCTAGAACCATCATTTGGGTGAGTCTAGGTCTTGCTGCAACACGAAATCGAGTTTTGAAATCTGTACAAGAAATAGAGTATTTGGCGGAGAAAGAACCAGAAAGTACAGATATTTTGAAGACAAACATGTTGGATACATACTATCCAAATAGAAGTCCTCACCTTGAGAACGTTTGTCTCTATGAAGTTCTGCAAAGATATATTTATATGAGGAACATCAGAAGAGATATCAATAATGGAATATATGGAATTATTGGATGTGAAGGATGTCTAGTGAAACAGAAAAAAAGGTCATTTGATTAATCATCGAAAATTGAGTTGTGAAAATCCAGACAAAAGAGAATTTTACTATTTGGCTCTTTTGCAACTCTTTAAACCATGGCGAGAAGAAGAGGAACTACTTGGAGATTTTCTCTGTTATGAAGACTCTTTTAATGCTACGAAGGATACCATAGAATGTCCTGTTTTTCCAAATTATCTGCAAATGTTGAATGAAGAAATAGAGCAAGAATCAACAATTGCTGCAGAGATTGCGAGAGATAGTTCTCAAGGCAGTCTGCTTCATTGAGTCAGGATCCACTAGGAGGACCAATTATCCAAAATTAAGCTGCCACTGCCATGGATGAAGTGGAAAGAGCTATGGAGCAAGCTCAAGAGGATGTAATTAATTTAGAAGATTTGGTGAAACAATTAAACCTTGAGCAGAAACTGATATATGACAAAGTCACAGAACAGGTTGAACATGGATTGAGTCATGAGAAGAAAGAGTGCTCATGTACATCATTTAAGCCTGTCCGACTGTATGTGAGTGGGGAACTGGAAAAAGTTTTCCGATTAAAGCAATTTCATCTTATCTGCAGAAAAGGACTGAATCACCGCTGTCTTGTGTTGTTACCGCTCCAACTGGGCTGGCAGCATATAATATAGCATATAATATTAAAGGGATTACTTTACATCGTTTACTGATGCTGCCAGTGGAGCATGATAACAAATTGCAATATCACAAGCTATCTGGAGATGCGTGTTCCGAAGTTTCGAGAGTCCTGAAGAAAATGAAACTTCTTATCATTGATGAAGTAAGCATGGTGTCAAATATAATGCTTGCTTTTGTGCATTTGAGAATGCAAGAAATTCTTAGAACAGACTATGATGTTTTATTTGGAGGAAAACATATTATTGTTTTTGGAGATCTTCTGCAGTTGACTCCAGTGAAAGGACAACCTGTGTTCAAAATGCTCACACATGAAGATACCAGGAAGTGCCTAGGAAGCATTGGAAACGTTAATATATGGTTAAACTTCAAATATGCAGAACTGCTTCAAAATATGCGGCAGGCAAAGGATGAAGATTATAAAAATATTTTACAAGATGTAAGAGTAGGAAAAATAAGTCAGCAAGGGAAAGAAGCTTTACATGGACGGTTAATTTCTAATTTGTACCCAAATGAAAACATTCTTCCAGAGAATATTTTTAAGAAAATTAACGAGAAGAAATCTGCCATATGTTTGATGCCTACTGTGAAAGAATGTTCCAAGTTCAACAACAAAATGCTGAAGAAAATGAAGAGATAGTGAAACTGGAAGCTATAGATAAAATAGAGCATATGGGAGCAACAATTATTTTGTCAGAAAATTTGAAATCAAAATTGGATTCATTGGAGAAGACTATATCTAAAACTGCTGGTTTTGAAAAGACTCTGAATGTGTGTTTAAATTGTCGTATTATTTTGAGAAGGAATTTAAATGTTGAAAGAGGTCTGGTAAATGGAGCAATGGGTCATGTTGTTGGTTTTGTGAATTACAAAAATAGAGATGGAATTGAAATTTTAAAAATTAAATTTGATGGCATTGACGAAATAGAACAAATTTGTCGTTGTTCAGCTAGATTTTTGCTTGTGAAAGACTTATATGTTCGCCGAAAACAGTTTCCTGTTTGTTTGGCATATGCAGTGACAATTCATAAATCTCAAGGTTTAAGTGTAGATAGTTCTTTGGTGAACATTGGAAGTTCTGTGTTTAAAGAGGGTATGGCATATGTGGCATTATCATGAGTGAGAACTTTATCAGGATTGTACTTGATTGAGTGTGATGAAACAAAGATTTGTGCTGATCTAGATTGTGTTAAAGAATACAATAGGTTAAGAAGAGAGTATGCTCCACATTTGCCTCAATATCCTCTGATTGAAAAACGTGTGGTAGGCCGAAAAAGAAGAAATGAGAGTAATTGCAGTAAGGTAGTAGCAAAAAGACAAAAAATAGATGAAACTGTAATTGTAAGCAGAAAGAAAAATGATTCTGTTGAAGATGTTGTTGGATTTCAGTTTGAAAACAGTTCTGGTGTCAACTGCTATGCTAATGTAGTAGTTAATGTTGGTTTTTTTCTTCAAAATTTACAAAAACAGATTGTCGAAAATCGAGAACAAACATTGTGCTGTTTATTGAATTCTGTGTTAGAGAAATGTAGTAGTGATAGAGGAAAAATAGAAAGTGTTTCAGAAATTAGGAATCTTGTAGACATATGTTCAGGTCAAAATCAATTTTCACTGATAATTCAGCAGGATTGTCAGGAATTTTTAATGTATATGTTTGATGTATTGGAAGATGAAGGAGTAGATATAAAAAATCTTTTTAATCTTTCTTATCAATGGCAACATGACTGTGATAACTGTGCTTCATCAAGTACTACTAGAATAGACACTGAAAGATTTATATATTTGACTTTACCAGACTGCAAATCAGTGCCTTTTAATAATCTAGTTAAAGCAGCTGATCACAATATGGTGTGTACCCAATGTAAGTCTACAATGCTGTCCACATTATTTCTACAAAATTATGGTCACTATGTCATTTTAATGTTCCAACGATGTAGACCTGATGGAACTAAATTGACAACTTCTATTAAAAATTTTGTGGCTTCACAGTTATCGATATCAGGAAGAACCTTTGCAACTGTAGCTATTATTTTTCATGATGGTCCTTCTACAACATCAGGGCATTACACATGCTATTTAAAAACTTCTAAAGGTTGGACCCAATGTAACGACACTCATTTGACTTTCAAACAACGTTTGCCTTTTGGCTTTATAAATTCATACCTAGTGTTTTTACAGCCAAAATTTAGGTAAAAGTAATTGGCATATGAAGACGGGAGTAGTTCATAAAGGTTATTTTGCTGTTTAAAAATATATTCTGAGTAAAAGTGTTCCAGGCAATATAAAAAATTGACTTGTCATATAGGTACTGTAATTGGATCTCATAATAAGTGAAGTTAGTATTATACAAAATGATGAACATGAGTGAGTCAGAGATGGTTATACAAATAATTAAATATTGTGAAAATGTTGTAGAGCCTTTCTTTCAGAACGTCGGGAAAAAGATCATTTCAGAGTGCTTTAGAACTAATTTGAACATATACTCATACATCTGACACTATTTGGCCAAATGGAAAGGTGCAGGAATGAGTAAAGAGTTATGACTAAAAAAAGGAGTATATGAAAATATTGAAAATATTTGAGAAGTTCTTGGAGCTTTTCTTCTAGAAAGTCGATGAAATGGATTTTTAAGTGAACAGCAAAGTACTTTCCAACGAGAAAAGGACCACCATGATACAGTATTTGGCCTCAAGGAAAAGTAAGTCAATCTAACTTTAGCGTACATTTGTCATTTGTCAGTATCTAAGTTTTTTTTTAAAACACAATCTTTTAGATTGTGTTTTTTTTTCCCGCTGTCATATGAACTCACTCTTTTGAACTCACTCTTTTAAGTGAAATTCAATATATTCTGAGAACAGCAAAAATAAACTTTGTAACACGTTGTACAAGTTATTTTATACTTTGGATTGTGTAAATTAAATTGTATTCCCATTCTCTGACATTTACTTTCATTTTTCCATCCTCTTTCAGCTCTTTTTACTCACTTATAATGTCTTTCTCTCACTCTCTGTAACCCCTGTTCCCTTACTCCACTTCTTTGACAACCCCTCATTTTCATTTCAACTGTGTGTATCCCGTCTCTCCCTTGCATAACTTTGCAGCTTTCAGTCTTTCTGCTTTACTTCTCTTTTCCGTATTTTCCTCTTTTGCTCTTTTAGTAATTCCTGTTTACTCACTCAGCAGTATTATTGCACTCTATCACTATAAATCACCCACTCTCCTTAGCTTATCTTTGTTTGCTCCTTACTTTTGACCTCTTCTCTCTGTTTTTCGTTCACTACTTCTATGTCCTCAGTGCCTCACTCTACTTGTGTTATGTTCACTTGTGTTTATCTACCTTCTATCACTTCTTTTACAACAACTTCACTGCTCCTTTCTCATCGTTCTTCATCCCATTTCTTTTACTCTGGTTCCATTACTATCCCTCATTTCTTTTCTTTCAATGTCCTTCTCTTTACTTTCATCACCAAATTATTTTTTCTCAGTACCACTGTTTTAGTCGTCTTCTCCTTTCTTTCCTTCTTTTTGCTCACTTACTCATTTCCTTTTCTCACTCATTGTACTCCACCTCACTCACTTTTTCTCTTAGTGTGTCTACCTTATAACTTTCTCAGTCCATTTTCCTCAATCGTTGTATATTATCCTGCCTCCCTTCATCCTTTCACTCTATGACTGTTCTTCATTTACTCTCAGTTATCTTGCATTCCTCATTCTTCTAAATGCATCCTTAATTAGACTGTTTTCTGTCTCAGTCATTATCTTTTTACTTACTACTGTTTCCTGATTTAGTTTTGGTAACTCACATTGTTTTAGTATCTTTCTTACCTACATTTCATTTCTCTGTTCTTCTCTCTCTTTTTCTCAGTGAATCTATATGCCTTACTCTTTGTAATTTGCTCTCCTTCTATTTCTTTTTCCCTCTTTGTGTCCTTCTACCTTAGTTTATTTCCCTTTCTGTGTTCTTCACTCTAACTTTATTTCTAAATAGAGCGTTATGATTTTTAACCTCTTCATTTGGATCTTTTAATTGAAAATACATATTTTACTAATTATAACTTATTTTTTCTTCTCTCTTTCACAGATACAAAGTGTAGTTAAAAAATGTATTTATTATATGGTAAGTATGACTAAAAAAATGGAGTTTGTGATCACCCTTTGCTTTAAGCTCACTAACATTTTCTTAATCTACCACACTCCTGTGTCTTTACTCTGCTTCACTCACTTATTCTTATTCTACATGTTTACTCCCCTTTTCCGATTTCCCATCTCATATTCAACTTCTTTCAATCCCTTTTCTTTACTTTACTTACCCTCTAATCCCTTCCTTTGCTTCTTCACTCATTCTCTTTTTCTTAATTATTTACCTTACTCCTACACATACACCTCATCCCCATTCCAACACATACACACACCTGTAACATACACCCCACACACACCACACACACACCTCATACACACAAAAAATCCCCCACACACACTCCTGAAACACACACACACATTCCATACACACACATACATCGAACACATATACACCCCACACTCATACACTCCTCACACATATTTCACACACCCTCACCTCCACCCACACCGAAACACTCCACACAGCCACACCCACAGACACACCTTACACACCCACACTGCGACCTACACCCACTGACTCCCTATAAGTCACACACACTGCATTACTTATCTTTTTTTGCTGTTTTACTCAAGCCCATTCAGGTACTGTTTCCTTTACTCTCTTTGTCCTTTCTCTTTGTCACTCCACATGTGTTTTCGTAATTCAATTTGTCTCCCTCTTTCACCCCTCTTTACTTATACTACCTGGTCTTTTCTCACTTTTCCTCATTGTTCTTTATTTATCGTGATTCAGCCACTACCCTTCATTCTCCTTTTTTGACTGTCCTTTCTTTTTCTTTTAACAGCCAATCACAGTCTCACACTATCTCTACTTTAGTGTTCTTCCTCTCTCTTCCTTTCTTTCGCTCCTTTAGTCATTTTACTTTTTTCACTTTCATCCAATTACACCTTCTCTAATTTTTTACTATGTAATAAACAATCCCTCTGTGGTCATCTTGTAGCTCTTTTTCTCTTAACTTAACTCTGTTTGTGTCCTTTCCTCATGCTAACTGTTTCATTAATTTATTTATTTTTTATTTGGGGGGGGCGCGCCCCGGTACACGTATCCTAAGGAGAAATAATTGACAGAGATCCTTTAAAAATATAGGTTTAATTTTATAAATGTGAGGTAGTTCTGATAAACTTTTTTTAAATTCTTTTTGTTGTTTTATATATTTATTTATTTTCTGAACATTTTTTGTTTTTTTGGTTTTTATGAACTATTTTATATTTTTTTAGGGAAGAAACAAAAAACTGGGAATTAACAGTGGCTCGACAGGAGCAAATAAAAAAAAAAGCTACTGCTTTCTTTTCTTGCTGCAGTGGTGGTTGTCTACAGAATCATTAATGAGGGAAATACTTAGTTGCCCATAGCAGAGGGTCTTTCCACAAAAAATGCAGACCATCTTTAATACACCAAATTTGATTTGTATGTTTGGCACCATTTGGCGCCCTTCTGGTGCTGCAACCGAAAATTCACCTGTGGAGGTGCTGGCCTGAGGATCTCTGTTCTTCTGAAGCATGGCCCGTACCTCAGCCTGTACCAAATTGTTAGGATGCCACCTCTCCATGTGGCGGATCATTGTATAATTCCCAAAGGAACACTTTTTATTTGGGTTGCCCCTGGAGAGGACTGTGTCGCAAATCAAACAGGTGACATGTGGGGCATTCACTTTTTTTGCCCAGCAGGGATGGAGAAGTACTTCCATATAAAATGCACTTTCACATGCCTTTCCCTAGGTTCTTCCCACAAGAATCTCCTAGGCTGTTCCTCCTCATCATCTTCTTCCTCCTCTTCTTCAACTCCTGGAAGGATCTGGGGTGGTGGACCTTCCTTTCTGGGTGGTGGTGGTGGTGGTGGTGGGGGTGCACCAGCTGCAGCTACTACTGAAGCCATTTCTCTGCTCACAAATATCTCTTGCTTTCTCAAAGAAGAAAGTAAGAATGAGGAAAAAAGGAGGGGGCTTTCATCATTTGGAGAAAAAAAAAGTTGAGAACCAATGAAAAGTGTTATTTTCAGGTCACATGTCCCGACGCACTTACGCTGCGCGCCTCGGCGCGCTCACGTTTCGCGCTCCGGGTCGCGCCACGGAGCGCTTCCCGGTGCGTTTACGCAGCGTGCCGAAAGAACGCATCACACGATTACGCGATACGTCACGCTTACGCGGCGCGTCACGATATTGTTTTCGTTCGCGGCAATTGCGCTGACGTTACGCGCACCGGGGCGCTGAATAGAGTTGCACTTACCGGTGCACTGCCCGGTGCGCGTAACGGGAGTGCACCAGGGCAAAAAAAAAATTTTTTTTTTAAATTCAACAAAAAAAATTGTATTAAAAAAATATAAAATACATTATTCATTTTAATGAAGTATCTATTTTACAGCTATTGATATTTGCTATTAAAAAACCATTGAAATTCACAGAAAAAACCATAGGTTTGAGACCATATATAGTTAGGTGAATATTTTAATCATACAAAACCAATGAAATTTCCATATATAGTTAGTTGCACTAACTATATATTTCGCGCACCCGCAATCCACTGCTGATGATGTCACATATTACATCATTCATGACATGGTCAGAGACATTACTGATGACATCACTCTTGACATCTCAAATGACATCACTGATGACATCTTAAATGACATCACTGATGACATCACTGATGACATCTCATTTGACATCATTGCTCACATCACTGATGACATCATTCTTGTGCTAATACGATGAACCTCTTCAGACTCTAATATAACCTTTGATACACTCAGTGTATACAGACACTCACACACTGTCACTCATCCATGGAGTTACTCACACACCTAGTCAGTCATGCAAAGAATCAATCTCACCTCCATTTCCTCAACTATACAGTTATACACTCCTTACTTATTCAAACATATACTAACACATATTTACTCTCTTATACAATCCCTGATACAAGTTCACAATGATCCATACAGCCACTCACACATTCACTGGCTCTCATGCACAGTTATTTATATATGCCAACTCTCACATGTACTGTGTTTTACATATGTACTTACTATGACATGTAGCATTCAGATATATTTTATATTTGTGTATTTTATAAAGCGCGCAGCGGCCCCAACGGGGCATCCCGGCGCTAGCAAAAAGGCTCTGACATCAGGAGGAATCAGTAAGGTAACCAGACTAAGAAGAAAAGAGAAGGGTTTTCAGGGATTTACGAAATGCGGGTTCTGTTTGGGAAGAGCGAAGGGCTAGGGGGAGTTGGTTCCAGTGCTGAGAGGCGCAAACCGCAAAGGTTTTGCCACCTGCTCGGGAACGTTTAAAGCGGGGAGTTTCCAGCAGTGAAAGGGCATTGGAGCGTAGTAGCCTGGATTTAGCGTAAGGGCGCAGGGTGGTCTTCAGATGGGCTGACCCAGTGCCTTTAGATGCACGGAAGGCCAGCGTCATTGCCTTGAAGACACACCTTTTTGCAATGGGTAGCCAGTGAAGTTTACGAAGATGTGGAGAGATGTGGTGTCTGGCGGGGATTCTCTCCACCAGCCGAGCAGCGGCATTTTGGACCGTCTGTAGTTTGTGACACAGGCCGGCCGTGATACCAAGGTAAAGGGCATTGGCATAATCAAGATGGGAAATGATTAGTGCCTGGATCACAGTCTTACGGCAGTCCTCTGGCAGATAGTTAATAAGCCGTTTGATTATTCTAATTTTAGCAAAGCAAGAGGCAGCTACGGTCTGTACCTGGGTGTTAAAGCTGAGATTGTTATCCCAGCGTACTCCTAGATTTCTCACAGAGTCTTTAGGAGTGGGGGCTTGACACAGGTCTAAGGGCCACCACAGACTGGAGTCAAGGGGAGAAGGAGATTTGAAGAACAGGATCTCCGTTTTGCCTGCGTTGAGACGGAGGGAATTAGCGTCCATCCAGTTGGAAATGTCTCTAAGGCAGGATTTCAATGGCTCGAAGGCAGAAGCACAAGGGGTGTCAAACGTGAAAAGTAGCTGAATGTCATCAGCATAGGATATGGACTTAATTCCAGTCTGGGCGATCAGTTTAGCCAAGGGGGTAAAATAAACGTTAAACAAAAGCGGGCTAAGGGAAGAACCCTGTGGGACTCCCCATCTGAGCGGTCTAGCAGTGGAAGTAAAGGGAGGGGTGAAAACTTGCTGTGTACGGTCAGACAGATAGGAAGACAACCACTTCAGAACAGTGCCCCCCAGTCCCAAGTCCTCCAACCTTCTCAGCAGGATCTTATGGGAGACGGTGTCAAATGCTGCTGAAAGATCCAGCAGCACTAACACCGCCCTCGACCCTCGGTCAAGCGTCCACCTCACAGAGTCAGCCATTTCAATAAGGGCCGACTCCGTGCTGTGGCCCGACCTAAAGCCGTGCTGGGAGTCATGGAGAAGCCCATTGGACTCAATGAAGGTCGCCAGTTGAGAGTGGACCAACTTTTCCAAGACCTTGGCCGGGGCAGGCAAAAGGGAAATAGGCCTATAGTTACTGGGAAGGTCGGGGTCGAGGCTGGGTTTCTTCAAAATGGGGACCAAGGAGGCATGTTTCCATTTAGAAGGGAAACATCCTGCTCTGAGGGAGTCATTCCAAATGAGATTGAGATGTGGGTTAAGTAGGGGAGCTAGTTTTTTGTATTCCTTGGCAGGCCAGGGGTCGTTGGGGGAGCCTGATTTGCATTTAGACAGCTCTGTCAAGGAGTCAGCTTCCGATATTGCGGCAAATTCACACATGGAAAATGGAGGCGGTACAGGGGGAATGAGCTTCTCAGTGCCTCCCTCACGATCAGAGGGGGGAAAGGATGAGTAAATGGTCTCAATTTTGTCCTCAAAAAATTGGGAGAGTTTGTTACATAACGCTTGTGAGACAGGTTGGGATCGGAGGAGCGGAGTGGGGTCAGTAAAAGATCTCACAATGTTAAAAATCTCCCTGGCGCCGTTGCTAGCAAGTTTAATTCTGGAGGCCAGAAAGTCCCGTTTGTGCCTCTCGATCATTCTCCGATATTCTTTAAGGACAACTTTATAGGAGATTTTGCGGTCTGGGGAATAGTTCTGTCTCCAGAGGCGCTCAAGAGATTTGCAAGAGGACTTTTTCTGCCGAAGTTCGTCGGAATACCAGGGGGCTGATGGTACCGCCCTGTAAGTTTTAATGGATTTGATGGGGGCCAGGACATCTAAGGCCTGACCAATCCAGGTGTCCAGATAGTTAATGGCTAGATCAGGGTCGGACGACGAACGTGGTTGAGTATTATTGAGGTGTTTTTGGAGCGCATCCAGGGTGATGCGGCTCCAGTTTCTGCCTGAGGATTTAGGGTTGATGATAGGTCGGATTAAACAAGGGATATCAATCTCAAATGAGATAAAGAAGTGGTCCGACCAAGTTACCGGCACAGGGGGTGCCGTTCGAATGGAGGGGAGGTTAGAACAGATTAGGTCAAGAATGTGACCCGCATTGTGCGTAGGTGAGGTTATGAGTTGTACTAGATTACAGGCCGCAAGCGTAGAAATGAAATGACTGCTATGCAGGCAGGATTCATTGTCAATATGGAGATTAAAATCTCCTAAGGCGGTAAAATTGGCGTACCGAGTGCTAAACTGAATAATATAGTCCATCAGGGCCGATAAATGTGACAAATTGGAGTGGGGGGGACGGTAAATGAGTATTCCTGAACAGGAGGAGGTTGGAGAAGTTTGGATGCAAAAAGGCAGGCCCTCTATACAGTCGATTCGGTCGAACGGGGGGAAGGTAACTGCCAAGGTAGATTTAAAGATTAAAGCAACACCCCCTCCTGTTTTTCCGAAGGGTCTGTTGGCGCAGCTGATACTATAGCCATCTGGCAAAGCGAGGGAAATGGCGGGGTTTGTGGTGTCATTCAGCCACGTTTCCGTTAGGAAGAGCAAATCCCAGTTGTTATCTCGGAGGGACTGCCAGATATCAAAGGCATGTTTGGGCAACGACCTGCAATTGATAAGCGCCGATCTGAGAGTTAAGGAGGGGTAAACAACCGGGATAGAGGTCGGAATGGGAAGACAAGATCGTCGAGTTGAGGGAGTTGGGGGTGAGAAGGAGAAGTGACACACTGTGCAAACATAATTACGAGCTTGGCTATCCATGGGAGAGCAAGGGAGGGTCGCGCAAGGGAGAGGTCTTATAACCAGCAGGTCATTCCGTGTGTATGCTGCGGTGTTGTGGCAGATATGTCGGACAGGGGGACCGGCCCCGGTCGCGTCCTGATCGCGGACGAGCGCAGACGAGCTTGCCTTATGCGCGCCTTCGGCGCGCAATCGTCGCGCCCGCTGCGCTCGTCCGCTGCGCTTCCTGTTCATGCACATTTTTATAATGGGGGGCAGAAAGGGGGGGGGTGGCCTCCGGATGGGCGTGGCCCGGACAAGGCGTGGGGAATGGCGCTAGGAAGCTCGGCGATTTCGCCCTTCCAAGTGCTCGTTTTTGCGCTAAAATGGTGTGCCAGCAGCAGGGATACTGAGACAAGGTAGGAGCAAGGTCGATTTAAAAGTAGCAAAATATAACACTTTAAAACACAAGAGATGCAATTTTTACATGTGGCTGCCGGCTGTGCCTCAGGAGATTGTCAGGGTCTAATCAGCGCGCTTGTGATTCAGCGGGGCTTTATTGACTTTGGCGGGGGGGCGTGGCCTCCGGATGGGCGTGGCCCGGACAAGGCGTGGGGAATGGCGCTAGGAAGCTCGGAGATTTCGCCCTTCCAAGCGCTCGTTTTTGCGCTAAAATGGTGTGCCAGCAGCAGGGATACTGAGACAAGGTAGGAGCAAGGTCGATTTAAAAGTAGCAAAATATAACACTTTAAAACACAAGAGATGCAATTTTTACATGTGGCTCCCGGCTGTGCCTCAGGAGATTGTCAGGGTCTAATCAGCGCGCTTGTGATTCAGCGGGGCTTTATTGACTTCGGCGGGGGGGCGTGGCCACTCTTCAATACACTCATGCACACAGTCAACCGCCCATGTAGCTCTTTCCACATGCACTCTTGAACTCATACACCTAGTGAATCAACTGCTCACAAATCTATGCACAGAGTCACACACCTCCCAGCCACCCCCACACACACTCAATCTCCCATACATATAGTTAGGAATTAGCATTTAAAAAACCTAAGAAATTCACTGAAAAAACTATAGGTTTCACACCAGTTATAGTTAGGAATTAGCATTTAAAAAACTGATGAAATTTAATGAAAAAACCATAGGTTTCACACCAGTTATAGTTAGGAATTAGCATTTTAAAAACCTATTAAATTCACTGAAAAAACCATAGGTTTCACACCAGTTATAGTTACCTGGAAATTTTACTGACATAAAACCATTGAAATTCCCACGTTATAGTTAGTTGGACTCACTATAACTTGCGCGTGTAATGCACTGCTGATGACATCACATATTACATCACTCATGACATGGTCAGTGACATCACTCATGACATCACTGATGACACCATCCTTGTGACAGAGTTACAGACCTCCTTTCAGTGTAATGTAACCCTTGAAACACATATTCAAAAAAAGAAACTAACATTTTCCAAAAAAAAGAGATATCCATACCAGTTACAACCAATTCAGTATTATCACGATCTATATACACATCCACTCATTCATCAATAGTTCTATATAGTCACTCATACATATACTCACTCATCATATGTAGTGATACACCTATACATCCTGTTAGACACCGACAGTCATCAAAAAGTTACTCACACACATACTCACACATGCAAATAAACTATTGAACATCCATTTATTTGCATATACAGCTATACACACACTACCACCTTACTTCTAAGGAAACTTACACATACTTACTCTCTTAAACAATCACTTATAGAAACACATACTTATTTAAACAAGAACTCTTTCAATCTCTCACTCTCACATATACTCACTTATATACATCAATACTCACATATACTAGATTAGAACAAATGTAGTTAATGATAAAGATACTAGTGTGACAGTCATTCACTCACTAACACACACATAAACACACTCATCCACCCATACAGTCCTGCACATATGCTGTCTTAAAAACTCATACAAACAGTGAATCAGTCACCAACCCATGCAGCCAATTATACACAAAATGAAACACTGATACAAACATTTAAATATTTAAACAATACTCGCTAATATATGTATTCACTAAGATACACTTAATAAGCCAGTTAACCAATCAATTTTTTTTTTAAAAAACATCCATTAAGACACTTATTTAAACATGTATTCTTCCATCGACCTTTACATATACATATATAAAACATATTTATTTTTCAGAAAGACACACATTCACTGGATGGTGTCATCAGTGATGTCATGAGTGATGTCACTGACCATGTCATGAGTGATGTAATATGTGATGTCATCAGCAGTGCATTACACGCGCAAGTTATAGTGAGTCCAACTAACTATAACGTGGGAATTTCAATGGTTTTATGTCAGTAAAATTTCCAGGTAACTATAACTGGTGTGAAACCTACGGTTTTTTCAGTGAATATATATATATATATATATATATATATATATATATATATATATATATATCCATACCAAAGTTTACCTGGTGAGAGAGAGCCCACACAAGAAGTTCAAATTTGCCGCTTTATTAATGGAGATTGCAGTAACCACAAACAGCAAACCGCGTTGCAAACATTCTGTCCAGCCCGACGCGTTTCGTGCGGATGCACTTCTTCATGGGCTAAGGGCTTCCTGAAATTGCAAAGCTCAGCTGTTTATCCGGGCACTTAAGAACATCTCTAGACCCCACCCAGGTGGGCGCGGCCACCCCGTGGCCTTCTGGTCTTCGTAGTGCCCTTCTATTTACTCATGTGAGTCGCTGTGCTGCATTTCTCGTTTTCATGAATTAGAATCCACAGTGGGTAGCAAACACCATTCCGCCGTTGTGGAACCTCCGTTAATTTCTCCACGGGCTTTTCCTGCTCTTGCTGTCACGCCGCTTGACGCCACAGTGTAGACTGCAAAGTGCAGCTGGGCTCTCTCGCGGCTCAGGCATCGCCGCTAAAAATCCATACCAAAGTTTACCGCTTTATTAATGGAGATTGCAGTAACCGTCGGGCTGGACAGAATGTTTGCAACGCGGTTTGCTGTTTGTGGTTACTGCAATCTCCATTAATAAAGCGGCAAATTTGAACTTCTTGTGTGGGCTCTCTCTCACCAGGTAAACTTTGGTATGGATTTTTAGCGGCGCTGCCTGAGCCGCGAGAGAGCCCAGCTGCACTTTGCAGTCTACACTGTGGCGTCAAGCGGCGTGACAGCAAGAGCAGGAAAAGCCCGTGGAGAAATTAACGGAGGTTCCACAACGGCGGAATGGTGTTTGCTACCCACTGTGGATTCTAATTCATGAAAACGAGAAATGCAGCACAGCGACTCACATGAGTAAATAGAAGGGCACTACGAAGACCAGAAGGCCACGGGGTGGCCGCGCCCACCTGGGTGGGGTCTAGAGATGTTCTTAAGTGCCCGGATAAACAGCTGAGCTTTGCAATTTCAGGAAGCCCTTAGCCCATGAAGAAGTGCATCCGCACGAAACGCGTCGGGCTGGACAGAATGTTTGCAACGCGGTTTGCTGTTTGTGGTTACTGCAATCTCCATTAATAAAGCAGCAAATTTGAACTTCTTGTGTGGGCTCTCTCTCACCAGGTAAACTTTGGTATGGATATATATATATATATATATATATATATATATACACACACACACACACACACACACACACACACACAGGTCACCCTTTGACCTCCTTGCCGATGGTAGAGCTGATGTGTTTAAAAGTCTTGTAGCCTTCAATATGCATTTCTTACAGGGATCATGTTTTCTGCAGGAAAAGTATGTCAGATTTGCTCACAAAATTTAGCCAGAGCTGATTCTGTAGTTTGGACGGAAGTCCTGCAACATTCCAAAAAAGTACAGTTACAGTGATGCTGTTTGTGGTGTCTGATCCCTGGATTTGATTATCAATATGCAGGGGTGTGTGTAAATTGGGAGATACCATCCTGATGTGTGCTACATTTTGTGGAAGGACAGGCACTTCTGCACTATTAGTAGTATGTATTCTATGTGTGTCTCTCGAATACTGGCAGCTTGTCGTACAAATGAGTATAATTGTTCCCGGGGGTCCTGTCTGTTATTGAGATGGTCTCAGGACAGGGGCTGTTAGTAGTAACTCCCTCTAGTAAAGAAAGGCTTTTTTCTATTACATTGGTCCTATCCAATGCTTGATGGCTTTCGGGGAAAGCGTGAACAGAGATGTCAAAAGGGTCAATAAGGCAGTTGTCAAGTCAATCTATCTCCTCTAAGGAGGTCAGTGGTGCATAACGATTTTTGAGCATAATACTATAGGGGTAGTCGGTACTTTTTCCATTTGCCCGATCTATGCAATCCCGTCCCATTACGTTTACAGGCTTATAGAAATAGCCTAAGGGGAGAATGTTTATATCAGCTATATTTTGGCACCCATTTCCCCCTTTCCATAAGATCCTTTTTACTAGATCGGGAGTTTTAAAGGTTAACACTATACAATCCAATTTATCCTCCTAGCCATTTTGAACTCCATGAAGAGTTGTTGAGTTAAACCCACTCTTCTGCTTAACCAGTGAAGCGCTTTGTTTCTTAGACTTTCCCAGGTTTCATTTTCTTCTGGTCTCAACTTGGGTGAGTGGGCTAATATTATTGTATACGGGGTACAAGCTGGTGGTGGATCTAAGTACGGTTGATCTATAGGTGTCTCTTTTGTGAATGTGGTTATCTTTTGTTTGTAAGAGGGAATCAACCTAGAGCTGTGGGTTTCCGTTTCTACTTTCCTATTGCCTTTTTTGTGGATAACACTCCATTGGTGGTCCTCATAGTTATCTTGGGTCCTGTTTAAATTTACCCAATCTTCAAATTTCGGCGGTCTGGCCTTGCTTGTTCTGTGCTATGCCGACCCCCCTGTATTGTCTTTGCCAACTGATCTTTCATCCTGATTGCTTGGTAGATGTTTGAGGCCTACTCTATCTGAAAGACCCGCTAATATGTGCTCTATCATATTTACTCTTCCCTCAAGATATCAAATCACACTATCTTCTGGAAAGATTGGGTTGCTAAAGGAATAAAAGAAAGTCAAACATTTATTTCAAAGGTCACGTCTTTTTACCTCCTCTGAAGTGCACAACACATTTGGTCTCTACCTCGATTCCACTCTTAAATATGAATCATTAAAAACATTCTCTTACACAATATACCTCTCTGATTTCACAGGTTTCTTCTTCTACATCTGATCCTCCTCCAGTACAATCATTCTTTTCCTTACCCTCTTAATCCTCCAACAGATATAAATATCTACAGTATTCTTCACCCAATCATCCCAATTTCAAAATATAGCTCATATGGGCATCAGAATTACAACACTCTTTCTCCATACAAACCTGGAATTCCATCGGACAAAAAAAACATCATACTTCTTGTAATGCGAGCACTACCTAAACTTTATACCATGTTTTAATCAAAGATAGTTTTTAACTCCTACCTCTATTTGTAAATATAACTCAAGCTTGTCAACCTTAATGTAACTTGCACTAGCACAC
Organism: Lissotriton helveticus; assembly: GCF_964261635.1. Taxonomy (NCBI): domain Eukaryota; kingdom Metazoa; phylum Chordata; class Amphibia; order Caudata; family Salamandridae; genus Lissotriton; species Lissotriton helveticus. Next base: position 1,745,009,048 of record NC_136067.1, read on the forward strand.
AAGGCACATACATACATTCATTTGTTTTGCTCTTACATTAATTCCTTCTGGAATAGGATTTGTGGAACAATTTCCACTATGTGCTCCATGCATTTTCCTTTCGAGATTCAATCTATTTTTTTGTGTAGGTCCGATTTCACCTCACCTATCTGGAGTGGTGTTCATAACTTGGGTAAAATTGTGGACTTGCTTATTGCCGTTGCTTATCAAATGATTACATCTAACTGGAAAGTTGCTACCAAAGTTACTTGTGCTGGATGGTGGAATTTACTCTGCCCCCATTTTAGACTTGACAGAGCATCTGCGACCTCCACCCATCAACTCCTCCAATAGGATATTTTTTGGTCACCTCTCACTATCTACTTCACCTATACGGATTAAGAAAAGTAATTTGAGTTTTCAAACACCTTGATCTTTTCATTTATGTTCATAACATTTAATTGGCACTAATTGTTGGCACCACTGTTCTGAATAACCTGGGCGCCCGGGCGCGCGCGCATTGAAGGCACCCCAAGCGCACAGTGCTCATTGTTTTGCGCGCACATCCTGAGACCATTCGCGACGCCGCTATTAAAATGCGAGCTATGTGAAAACCAGTCATTTTCTGTTTGCTGGAGCCTGGAGACAAGAAGAACATGACGGAGCGGCAGATAAGTGGGTTTTGGGAGGGCGTGCGTTCACGTGCAAATGGCCCTTGCACTTGCTGCATTCCTTTCCTTACAGTGCACTGCTGCAGGGCTGATTGTGAGCCATTAAGTTAGTATTCATATTAATTGCAGCCCATCTGCGCTGCAATTAATATGAATACTAACTCAAAGGCCAACAATCAGCCCCGTAGCTGGGCACTGTTAAGAAAAGAAACATTGTGTGTTTTAGCACACGCTGTGTTTGACACTGTGCTTTTCTTTAATTATTTGTGTAAGCTGCGGGCTGATTGTGTGCCTTTGAGTTAGTATTCATATTAATTGCAGCGCACACGGACTGCAATTAATATGAATACTAACTTAATGGCTCACAATCAGACCCGCAGCGGTGCACTGTAAGGAAAGGAATGCAGCAAGTGCAAGGGCCATTGCTTGCAATGCCTGGGAATCAAGGAAGAATCCGATAATTTCATAGCCCAGCAGATAAACAAAGTAGATCTAGAACATTGGGTATTCAAGAAAGAGAACAGAAGCATAAAACAGGGGATTCCGTATTATGGAGACTTCATTTTTGTTAAAAAAAAAAGGTTATAAGATCAGATTCTGTTTTGGTACATCAACTATGTTCTAGCAAGGCATTCCGGGCTCACTAAGACTATAAAGGCTATTACGCATGAATTTTTGGTGAGATTCCAAGAACTCTGACAGTTTTGATCACATAGCCCAATACATTGATTGTGTCCAAAAAAAGTCAGGCATAAGAATCTTCACTGGTTATGAAAACCCACGCCAATTCCATAGAAGCCATGGGAACATTGGTCACAGGATTTTGTAGTTGAGCTACCTGCTGTTCAGTGTTATTATACCATGTTGGTAATCACAAATTATCTATACAAAATTTCACAACTCATCCCTTTTTCTCAACTCTTTTTCTAACTCACATTGTACGTGTTCATTGTTTTTCCCTTAGTGTGATCTCTGACAGAGTTTCCCAATTCACATGCCAATTTTGGAAAACCTTTTGTGAAATAAAGGGAATTAAATTAAAACTATCCACCAGTTGGTATCATCAAACAGTTGCTCAGTCAGAAGGAATGAATAAATCAATACAGCAATATATTTGATCTACTCTGCAACACAGTGGAAACTGGTCAGATTGTAGTTATGTCATTGAATTCTTATATAATAATGCCCAACATTCATCCACGGGAATTATTCCTTTTTTGCACTAACTGGCGTTCACCTGAGAGTTTGCCCTGGAATCTTACCTTCTGATCCTTTATATCCTGTTGTACATGAAAGGTAGAGAAACCTAAAGCATACTTTGGTACAACTACATCATAACTTACATAAGCCCAAAATGCTTAAAAGAAACAAGCAGATAAACACAATCAAGAAACTCCAGTCGTTAAAAAGGCTGACTTAGTTATGTTGTGTACCCCAACATTTGGCTCAAGCCCAATTGGATCCTCTGAATTTAAATTGACTCCTACCAACAAATCAAGTTCATCCAGTCTTTCATGTTTCCCTTTCAAGAAGGCTTCTACTTTACTTGTCCCATTGCACTCAACCTCATTGTTTATTACTGAGGGATGTGCAAGTCCAAAAATGAAGACAATTGTAACTTCTTGTTTGTGGAATGGACACATCTAGCATTTAATCGAATAGATAGGAAAAGGAAGTAAAAAATAGTCTTAAGAGCCGCCTGTCTCCTATGATTAACCCTGTTTAGAACAAACTTTCCATATACTCTTTCCCTACAAACTCTGGAGTGGAGGAACATTTAAAGAGGGGAATGCTGTCAGTATTCCCACTATGCCCCATAAATCTCAGCTGCAAGGACCATTTAGGAGGAACGACAAAAGGTTGTGTCATGGCGAGCGCTTGTTGTATTACATCCAATTATCTGTGTGCGCTAAAATGGAAAATGGACTACATTGAAAACTCTGCTTTTACGTGCTCCTTCGTCAGCCATTTTGGAATTACATCAATGTCAAGTAACTATCATTTTGAGCGCTTGTTGTATTACATCCATTCCTCTGTGTCCGTTAAAATGGAAAATGTACCACATTGAAAACCCTGCTTTTACGTGCTCCTTCGTCGGCCATTTCGGAATTATATCAATGTCAAGTAACTATATCAGAAACAACACTCATACTACTCATTCAAGACACATTTTTTCAATATTCAGACTTTGTTATCATTTGCATGTAGTTTTCTAGAAATATCAATCTTAACAGCTTACATCCCAACACGTTATTACTTTGAAAGCTTCAAGTGAAACATTGGTGCATCATTAAAAATATTAAACTACTTTCTAGTTTCTTGAAACAATACCACTTAAGGTATTGCAACACGTTGCATTTCCTTGAACAGGTGCCCTTATCATATTAAAGTTGGCATCTCGCGTACGCAAGGCCGAGCAGGGGCTCCATGGCGGGTGGTCATTCGTGTCCTTCTTCTGTTTCTGTGATGAGTGCTGTCTGCATGGCAGTCAGGCAGTGCGTAGGGCAGCCCCGCCTATGGTGCTATATCGAGGGTCCTTCGGTCTGGACCTGCTTGGTCTGAGAGGAGACAGCAATGGCGGATTACGATACTTACGTTGACCAGGCCTACAGCAGCTTTGGAGGCAGTCGAGGGTGAGCTGGACTAGCAAGAATAACACCTGTGGTGCGGGAGGGAAAGGCAAGGCATGGCTGGACGAGCTCAGGAAGTGGGCTGCCACTGGAAGGGCTCCAGGGTGAAATCTGGTCTAACAAGCATGGGCATGGAGCCCTGGGAATTTGGATCAGCAGATCTTTCTGACCTCGCCCCTCATGTACTTTCAGGCAGCCGATATTACCCATCATTATTGTAGGCTTCCCCCTGACCTCAACAACGCCGCCTCTATGGGCTCAGCCAGGTCCTCATAATTTCTATCTGGACATTAGAAGATGCAGTGCTGAGGTGGTGTGTGTGTGTGTGTGGCTGTGTGTGTGTGTGTGTGTGGTTGTGTGTGTGTGTGGCTCTGTGTGTGTGTAGCTCTGAGTGTGTGTGGCTCTCTGTGTGTGTGTAGCCCTGTGTGTGTGTGTGTAGCCCTGTGTGTGTGTGTGGCCCTGGGTGTGTGTGTGTGTGTGTGTGACTCCTTGTGTGTGTGTGTGTCTCTGTGTGTGTGTGTGGCTCTGTGTGTGTGTGGCTCTGTGTGTGTGTGTGTGTAGCCCTGTGTGTGTGGCTCTGTGTGTGGCTCTGTGAGTGTGTGTTTGGCTCTGTGTGTGTGTGTGTGGCTCTGTGTGTGTGTGTGTATGTGTGTGGCTCTGTCTGTGTGTGGCTCTGTGTGTGTGTGTGTGTGTGGCTCTGTGTGCGCAAGATAATGTTTTTAGGTGTGGCATGACAACGCAGTTTTGTCCTATTGTTATCTGTTATTTAAAGAATGGCTTGTCTCTGCCCCGGGAGAGCTAAAGCCCATTCTTTCAAGAATTGATAACAATAGATCCAACAACAGTGCTCTCAGTCATACCTAATGATAATAACCGTTCTAATGGAGAACTGCACTGTCAAGGCACACCTGAATACATTCACTCTTAAATCTTGCCTCAAAACATGGTATGTCACCCTCTCACTCCATACAGTTGGCTGTTTGTTGCATCATCCAACCTCATATGGAGAGCTTAACATGCAGTGGATGCAGGACTATTGTACAGCGCAGAAGTACATTGAGAAGCAACCCTGTCACCCATCTAGTTATGCCACTTGACGTGTCTGATCGGCCCTCTCCCTTATTGTGTATACGTGATATTGTATAGGCTCGCAACATTTCCCCATCCAATGAACAGTGCTCATGTTAAGAATATTGATTAAAATCTTATGATGGTACCACCATTGGAAGTCTTGTGCTTTTCTAAACTTAAAGTGTACTTGCCTGTGTAACCAATTCATGTCATGGGGTGTTTATTCAATTTGCAAAGTGCCCTTAAGACCCTTATTGTGGCGATGTATGTGTGAAAATGTACCATCTTTTCACTTTTTAAAGTCAACGTTTTGAGCGACATTTGGCGCCGCACACACACGTTTCCTGGCACACATAGCCATGGTTACAGCGCACAGAGACCCTCCACTGCCGAACTCAGAGGAAAGAAATTAGAGGGAGCATTGGTTGGCACTCTCCTTTACAATGCTATTGTTAATTTATAATATTGTCCTCAGTAAGCTTGGTTTTTCTTTTTATTTCCCTTCTCTTCCCTCTTTTTACAAACAAAAAATGTGGTCTTGGTCTATTGCCTTTATAATGCAGTATTGTAATATCTGTTCATGTTCATACTGGATCTTCCTTTCCTGCAGTAATATGTTATTGCTATATCTATTCATAGCTATTGGACATATATTATTGGATGTACCGTTTTAATGCAATTATTTCAGTAGAGCTTTCTTAAACTAAAAAAGATGAGCTACTACAAGATTTAACTAATAAAACCCTTTAAACCTCTAGCAACTCCTGTTATTGACTAAATATATTAGAATAGTTATTGTGATAATTGTTGATGAATTTGTTAACACTCTTCTTGAAAAGAATGGCAGAGATCCATCAGAAAGGAGTGAAAGGTTTGGGGTTATCCCTGGAGGTCATAAACCGTGTCTTTAAATCGATGTTTCGGCTTTAACACCACCTACTAGAAAATGTTCATGTCAGAAAAGTTTGCTGCACGTTATCTGTGCTGTTCTGTCTGTGTCTGATGCTGTGTATTTTGGTTATTCAGAAATATGTTTTTCTCACTAATAGAAAACATAGAAAATGTATTGCTGCCAACTTTCCCTGTTTATTAGCAGCTTGCAAAAGACAGGATGGACTAACTAATTCCCAGTTCAGTGAATAATGTAGTCCCATGGAACAGAGCCTGTGACTGTTCAAAAGATATGTTCGGCTCTAACCTGAGATACAACTATAAATGAAATTAAATGTGCAACATATATTTGAACTATGCTATAGAATACTCCCTTTAATATTTAATTTTTAGTTTCAGTGGAACTTATTAGTATTTAATAGATTTATGTGCAATTTATTGAAAACTGACACTAGAATAGCAATTAATGTGTAAACGCGAAATAACCCTTTACAAAGAATGCCACAGTGTGTTAACAGGAACAGATTTCTTTCCTTGGGCAATCTTGTGTTCTTGTTTCTGCAGATGGGTGCTCAAGTGAATTCATTATCATTCTGTGACATTACACAGAGTCTTGTCTATGTGTAAGATGTAAGTGCTTACAAAGCTTAACCTGAAATTAAATTGATAGCAGTTTTATGTTTGTTTTCTGAAACAGAAAAATGAGCGTGCGAATGAAACGCTTGAGGATGTCTATGCTTCAAACAAAAGACCTATGGGAGATATGGCTGAAATTCACATCATGCTCACCAGAGAAGAGATGCTGATGGAGAAATGGACATGGGCTTATATTTTAATGGGCTTATATTTGAATTTTATTACATTTGGAACGGTTGTTCAGAAGCAAATCACTGGAAAAAATATGTAGGCGACCGGGGACGTTTCCAGAACAATTCCCGAACAATAAGCTGTCATACGTTTGGCTTCTATGTTCAGTTAATGTTATGATATGAAGATACTTTCTACAGTGCTATATGCCATGGCAGGCCCGGAATTCGGTGATGGGATACCGTGTGGAGAGAAATAATAATTCCACCAGGTGTCCTTGCCCCTAAGTCCAGCTACTCTGGATATTAGCCATCGGAACGGAAATGCCATGATACCCAGAATTACTGGATGCAAATTAATGTGTAAAGTCTCAATTTTGTGGACAAATCTGCTGTTGCGGAGCTTGTGCAGGAAAAGGTGGATGGGTAGTGAGAGGTGTGGCAAAAGTCAGGGGGCAGGAAAAGCCGTAGCCTAGGGGGAAGGAGAACTGCATATTTCCCTCATGCTATAGGTGTGGGTCAAGCAGGGGCAAGGGCAGGGGCCAGCCTGCAATTGCTGCCTAATTCTGCATATGATTTTACCTGCCGGATTTTCTGGGCCCAGTGTTTCTCCACAGTGGCCGCTGGTGATTAGATGAGGGAGGAGCACACATGCAAACATACACACTCGCTCACACCCATGCATTCACACATGCACACACACACATGTATTCACAACAATCACTCATAAATATTCATATATACACAAATGCACGCATTCGTGCATCTAACATTAAAAATATAACATTTACCTGCTGCAGCTCTTGAGTAGGAAGCCTTGGATATCCCATGCCTCCTCCCCTACATTCAGCCAATTAAAGGAGGTGACACTACCATATTCCTCACAGAGTGGCGTGTGGTCAGCGAGACTTGCTGACCCTATCCCACTTTGTGATGAGGTGTCAGTGATAGACACTTTGCCCTGGGCACTACAGGGCTTAAAACCGAAGCACCCAGGTCTTAGGTTACAAGTAAAGCTCCCCCTAATTGTGAGAGGGAGGGCCTCTAGGCACTTTTGCGAAGCTGAGGAGGACACGCCCACAGGGTTGTGAAATCATCAGCCTAGCCAAGTTTAGCTCAGGCAGCCCGGTGTCTGCACATTTAATGCAAGTACAGCACCCACCTGACTGCCTGAACTGAACAAGAATATTGTCTGTCAGGCTGACCTTTGGTCAGCCTGACAGCCACTCTTGTAAGGAAAAAGGTTGGGGACGAGCCACCTCCACCTGTAAGGATGGGCCCAGGCTGTTCTTACACCTGAAAAATCTGGTGCAGCAACACTAGGGGCCTGATTTAGATTTTGATGGACGGTTTACTCAGTCACAATGGTGAATGAGATACATACACTCCAATACACTGATAACAGATAACCCGACTGACTCTATGCTCCTGCTTTGCACACTCTGCTATCTCACACACATACGAACACATATTTATAATGCTCATGAACCTCACGAAAACGTTCAAAAATAAATAACACAAGTAAAGGCAAAGTCTTTTGTTGAAAGGGTATCCTAGAAAAGAGCCATTTATCCTGGCTTTATATACATTGACTGGATTTAAATTCTAAACACACCTAACTGATATACTCATGTCCATGATATCAAATAAACATACTCCATAGGATACATACACCCAATACTCACAATTTACATGGCACATAAGGCCACCCAATACAGAGATAACACAAACTCCGTTCTTCAAGCTTGCAGACTCTTCAGACACACACACTTTTCAGGGATACACAGTCCTGACTCCTGCCACAAAGTGACAAAAACCACGCTCCCTTGTGATTCCACACACACATCTGATACACTCGCTCCATGTGATGCCGACTCCCAATACTGATAAACTCACCACAATACATACACTTGTCCAATACACTGATAACACACACTTCTCTTTTTCACTCCACTCCAAACCTTTTTAGACTTGACAGTCTCGAAGACCTCATATCATCAATTCTTCCCAAAAATATGAAGTACAAAGAGTAGGCTTTGGGTCAACCTCCTTCTGTCATCGCATTTCATGTGTTTTTTATGATTCCTCAGTGCTTGACAGCTCCTTCCATCTTAGATGGTTACATTGTCCCATTTAAGTTCCCATTAAAATTTGGTGATGGAGATTGTGCAGTCTTTTTATAAGGCTGCAAATGCAACATGACAAGTAAAGCATATTTCAGTGTAGGTGTCTTCTTTTGTGTGTTTATTTTACTGACAAATGAAATTTTACTTGCAGATTTATGGTTCTCTTGTTTACAAAGTGTGTGCTACAGTTCTTTATGACAGGCATATAATGCTGTTGTGCTAGACACTAATCACTCTTGCATGCTCATTTTGATTGCCTTTGAGAGTTTAATAACTTAATGGTGGAGTTCAGCTTTTTTATTCCCAATGTAAAGGTGTGGATGCACAAACTCTTTCCTAGCAATGCAGCAAAAATGCCAGTCCTTTTTCAGAAGTATCTACTATGCAATATGTTCCTGCTCATGCCTTTTGATTTCACCATTTACAACACAAACTTCTGACTCTTATGTATAATACTCTTATTTGAGGGTACAGCTGAATTCGGCTACTGCAATCTGTTTAGGATAGGAGCCATACTCCCATCACTGTAGCCAAAATATGTTGCTTCATTATGTGGTTTCCTTTCAAAGAATCAAATACTTCCTGTAGCAAATATGCCTTTTCTACACAATTAACCCATATTCATCACTTTTTTCTAGAACATGTAAAAAGAAAACAAAAAGCTATTTCACTACTTACGCCATACTAGACGTTTCCGTAAATAGGCTCAGATCGGATTAAAATGTGAGTTCCTTATCCCCACTTAGAAAAAAGCTAGGGAAAGGTTTCAAAGTTTTACTTTTCCCCTTTTTGGTTTACAAAACCTGTTTTATTGGTGAAAGCAGGTTTTTGATAACATATATGTAAAATTAACTTTATAGGAATGTAATTTAGACTGACTGAGGCAGAACTAGCTTAATGCTAGTTCTACCAGTCATTACAACTCCAGAGCTGGTGATGGAGCAAGGTTTCACAGATACAGAAACTTGCTCATACTCAACCCTCTCTAAATAACCTGTAATATATTAACCAACATGTTTTGTTTACTAATATTTACATTTCATGACATTTCTAGTATCTAGAGGAAGCTCGCCTATGTTCTTTTACTAACATCAATTCGAATGTCCTAAAATGGCCGCCGCATCGCAGGAATTTTACTGCGCATGGGTATGCCACACTCACGTGGTGTGACGTCTTTTCTGCTTTGGTGGAAAATCTTTGCATCTGCGCACTAGTGCCAAAAATGGCCGCTTTAAATCTCACATGCTACTGTTTGTGCTGCAGATTGTACTAAGCTTGTTCGTTCTGCTTAACTATTAAGTCACAAGTTAAAATAAAGTAATGAGGTTAGAGTAGAGATAAGTGGTATACAGTGCATTCATTTATTTTTGTATTCTAATATGTTTCTTTTTGACTTTGCTACTAGCTCGTGCTTTGGGCCTGAATACTGTCACATCCTTTTGGACGATGCCGCACATTCTGAAATTGCTGAAGAATTGGCATTGAATGATTGCCCACACCCTTCTTACCCACAATGTTCCTGGGAACCTGCTCTATAGACCTCTAAAGAGGAAGCAAGAAGACTCAAATAAATACAATGTATATGATTTGTATGCCAATATTGTTGGGCGGAATAAAATCATGGGAAAGTAAATTGTGGGTGGGGATTCAATCAATATGAATCAAACTGAAATTACATCATCTTAGTATGGTGTGATGACCTCTCCTCATCTTTCCAACCAATCACTGAAGGGGAACACATAGCTTTGCAACATTTAGGGGTGGTACATTGCCCTCGAAAAGGTATAACTAAGGTAGGTTTAGATAGAGAAATTGTCCGACTTGTCCGAATAGCTGACCTGTCACTGACATAATGCACTCAATAGGCGATCGAGAACAGAGTTGCTGGCGGAGCACTTTGTCAGAAGAATCGATTAACCAGTCGGGGTACCAAATTTGCTAGACAGGGATGTGACGCTGGCGTTGCACTTAGAGAAGGGGACCTGTCCTGATCTGCACCTGTCTTGTCCCATGGGCACCTGATTAGTCAGGAGCCTAGCCCTGGTCTTTTTTCCCCAGAGCGTGACCAGGATTGGTCATTGCACCATTCTAGGTAAATATAATCTATGTGGTATGTCCTTGTGCTATTTCCCTTTCTCATCCTTCCCAGGTACCAATGTCTAAAGGTGTTACTGTGATCTCTTAGAAACTTTATGTCCTACTGGTTATATTCTTGCTTGTAAATTCATAGTCATAAGATTGTGGTTTTATCAATTTGACTCAGAAAATCTCTCATAGATAAAGGTTTAAAACTTTTCCAGAGTCTGTGGTTTATTATAAGAAAGTAAATGTGTTTAAATATTGCCTAATTATTCTAACTCCATTTACGATCCCTAGGACTTATAGCAAGGGTGACAAGGATTAGTAAGTCAAGGTTTACAGGTATAAGTCCTAAAAGGACTCAAAACACTGATAGAGTGATTAAATTAGAAATTAGTTAGGCAGGACTGCTAGTTCAAAGTGTGATTGTTATATGGGCCCAGGTGAGTATGGTAATATTGAGCTAGTTGGTCCCTGCGCGCTCTATCAGTATACTTTTCTGGTAGCAGTATGATGGTTAGAGATTAGTTAAAATTAGGTAGTTAGTTGTGTATTGAATATTGATTGTTGCTTATTGATTATTGTTTATTGAATTTATGTACTAACCAAAACCTGCTTGTGTTAAATGTTGTTTGGAATATCCCGGGATAAGAACAGCAGGTGGTAAATAGAAGCCACGCTGCTGAGAGGTTACTTGCCTTAAGGAATAGGTGTGTAAAGTTAGGTAAAACTTGAAGCACTAGTTAGGGTTATTTTCCTAGTATAAAAGTGAGAGTGATTGGTAGCAAAGGAGTTTACTGGTAAAACTTTGGCCTTATATCACCTAGAAAGGGTCATTCTGAAGGAGTAGCAGGTTCTCTTTGCTTAAGTGAAGAGTAAACGTAAGAATGTTTTTCTCGCAGTGTTTGAAGAGTAGACAGAATTAGGTTTACTCGTTGTGAAAGAAATTGTCTTTTCTTTTGAATTTAGTCAATCAGGCACAGTAGCGTATGTTTTCATGTTGTCAATTAATGAAATGTATAATTGAGTTTTGAAAGAAATAGAGTTGTTGTATTACCTTGCAAAAGAAGGAGTCAGACGCGGGTGCTGCACTGACGTCATAGAGAGCCACGCTGGGATTGGTAAAAAACTGCGGGTGTATAGCCGTGAGAAAATTGTGAAGGAGGGGTGCGTGCAGAGAGTAAGATTCACGTCACAGAAAAGCAGCGCAATCATTGATTAACGCTGCTTGTAAGTCTAAACCTCATTGGTCATTAAAATTAAGAAACGCGCTGGTATTGGAGAACTATTTCTGAAAAGTAAACAAACCGAATCAATTGAATTCATTGACATTCCGTGCAAATTAAAATAGCGGTATTGTCAGAACCAGCTCTTCTCCTCGGAACTGGCCAGTGACACAGGAGCAGAATGACGCTAGCTCCCAACTCCCCCTCAGGACTTCCCAGCCACACACAGTTTATAAATGCGCAGCCAGAAAAGCCCCAACGGGGAAAGGGGAATTGGACAGAGAAGAGAATGCACACAAGTTGTCTTCTTCCTTCTTCTTTTTACTTTTTCTTATTCTGCTCAACTGGTCGTGTGGTTGCTGAAAAAATAAAGGTACATATAATTCTCTCACTGACCTATATTTACTCCTGTATCTTTTCTATTTCACTTAATATACCACTACCTACCCAGAAGCTGTGTGCCTTTGCTTCTCTTCTATTTGGCTTCACGTTCTTCTATTCTGTGTCTTTAATCACTGTAATGTAAATCGAATTATTATATGTTCCTTCTCTGATTTAACTCTGCTCTTCTTCCCTATTTTACTCTGGTGCTCACCTACAGAATGGAGAACTGCCGCTTGTAAGTATTTCCTATTCTTCTTGTTTCTTTCTTCTATCCTTACTATACTGCAATTACTTCACTGAAGTATCATGTAGGACTCTTGTCTTCTTCTTCTTACCTATGCTTCTCCTTACTCTTCTATATATGCCTGAAGATATACTGTAGAAATAACGACTTCTGCCAAACTCTATTCTACTGACCCTAGCTCAGAATGAATACACCCCGTGCTCAACTCTTAATGTAATGCGACTGATACTTTTCCTTACAACTGATGCTGGCTCTTGTTCTCTGGTAAATAACTCTTATAACTCAAACGCACACTCGCACAGAGAAACGACTTCTGTAAACGGGCATGCGCTATTAAACTGCTCAGACTCAAGAATATGCTTCAGACTTGAGCATGCGCCTTTCTCTGGAAACACGAACTTCACCTCTGGTAATCAAATGGAACGTTCTTACTTGAATTATAAATGTCTAATGTCTCTGACGAACTCGTACTCCGCTCTAGTATACGCGACGCATATTTTTATCCCTAAACTAGCGCGACGCGAACAGGACAACTCTCTCCGCCTCCGCTGCTCTGGTGAAGTGTGTAGCTTTCCACGCGCCTCACCTGGAACACGCTAATCATCTTGGTAGGCTAGAGCGCTGACTTGAGTTCCACTGAGGGACAAACGGCTGCCATGCTGCATTTTCCCTTGCACCCAATTCTGCCTACACAGCCTCACCAGCGCTGTAACCACCATTCCTGTCTGACCTCTCTGTGATCCTCTCTGAGTAATTAACCTCTTTGCTTGGGACCTGACAGTACCCCCCCTCAAAGGCCTCTCTTCCTTCCGAATCTTGTTTGGGAACCTTCTGTGAAATTCAGCTATTAGCCTGGGAGCATTGACTACAGATTCAGGCTCCCAAGATCTTTCTTAGGGACCATAACCTTTCCAATCCAGCAAGTAATATAACTTCCCTCTCATCAACTTAGAGACTAGAATCTGTTGAACTTCAAACTCATCTCCTTTCTCAGTTTGAATGGGTTTTGGAGTCTTATGTAATCTAACTTCTGGTACTGCCTTTTTGAGTAATGATACATGGAATACTGGATGAATTCGTAAGGTCTTTGGTAGTCGTAACTGGTAGTTTAGTGTGCTTAATTTTTTCTCAATTTTTTAAGGCCCGATGAACCTTGGCTGGAAATTCCTTACCCCTCTTAATCTAAGATTTCTAGTATTTAACCAAACCTTGTCTCCCTCCAATAGCTCTGGTGCTTCTCTTCTCTTTCTGTCGGCGTAGCGTTTGTAATTTGCTTTAGCTACTGTTAAGTTTTGAATTGCTCTACTATGTACCTGTGTCAGCTCTTCTACCAGATGCTTAATCTCTTAGTGAATGCCTTCCAGAAATGAGACAGAAATTGAGAACCCCTATCTGACACTAATATTTTAGGTATGCCATGTGCTCGGACAATGTGCTGACTGAAGGCATTCGCTAGAACTTGGGCAGATGGAACTCCTTTTAAAGGTACAAAATGTGCCAACTTTGTGAAGGCGTCCACACACACTAAAATGGTATTATATCCTTGACTAGAGGGTAAATCTACTACTAGATCTAAGGTTACTGTGTACCACGGAAAAGGAGGGGTGGGTAATGGTTGTAACAACCCCTGTGGACGTCTTCTGTCTGCTTTTCCTTTTGCGCAAGTCTCACAAGTGGCTACATAATGATGGATGTCCTTGATCATGTTTGGCCACCAAAACCGCCTCCGCACCAATTCTTTAGTCTTGTTAATTCCTTTGTGCCCTGCTAAGATGCTATCATGGCATTCTTTTAAAGCTTGTAACTGCATCTCTGTAGTTGGCAAATACAATGCTCCATTGTGATATGGTAGTCCTTGTCGTATTTGTCTTCTGGAATCTTCTTTTAACCAACATCTTTTTTCTTCCTCACTTAAGATACTTGATTCTGCTCTATCCTCCATGGTCTCTTGCAGTACTGCACTGATTATCTTCTCTGTGGGAATAATGGCCTGATTCTGAACTTGCTCCACAACTCCTTCAGTCTCTAATCTTGACAAGGCATCCGCTTTTCCATTCTGGGCTCCAGGCCGATAGGTGATGACAAAATCATATTCAGAAAAGTATAATGACCAGCGCAATTGTCTGGGAGTCAGAGTCCTAGCGGACTATAAAAATTTTAGATTTCTGTGATCTGTGTAAACTGTTACCACATGCCGCGCTCCCATCAGATAATACCTCCATTCCTTGAAGGCATCGTTTATGGCTAATAGTTCTTTTTCTGTGATGGTATAATTTATTTCTGGGGGAGTTAGTTTTCGAGAGCGAAAGGCCACTGGGTGGAGTTGGCCCGTAGTCTAGTGTCTCTGAGATAACACTCCTCCCAAGGACAGATTGGATGCATCCGTTTCTACAAAGAATGGCTCCGCCGGGTCTGGATGTAGCAAAATTGGTGCTGAAGTAAAATCCTCCTTCAACCGCACAAATGCTGCCTCTGCTTCTTCACTCCATTGGAAAGGAACTCCCTTCTTCAATAGACGTGTGATAGGAATTAACTTTTTGGAGAATTCCGGGATAAACCGTCTATAAAAGTTGGCAAACCCAATAAAACTTTGGATCTCTTTTACCGATGTTGGAGACTTCCATTCTATCACCGCCTTGATCTTGTTTTGGTCCATAGTGATTCCTCCTGGAGCTAATACAAAGCCCAAAAACTCTACGGAAGTAACATCAAAGGCGCATTTATCCAATTTAACAAAGAGTCCGTTCTTACGAAGTCTTTGCAGGACCTTCTTGACATGTTCTTCATGCAATTCCACCTCTGCCGAGTAAATCAGGATATCATCAATATACACTATTGCTATTTGGTCTATGCAATCTTTCAGTACATCATTTATAAAATGTTGAAAAGCTGCAGGTGCATTGCATAGCCCATGGGGCATTACTTGATATTCAAATAGACCTTGTTTAGTTCTAAATGCGGTTTTCCACTCATCACCTTCTCTGATACGGACCAGGTGATAAGCTCCTCGCAAATCAAGTTTTGTATAGATTTTTGCTTCCTTCACTTGGTCCAAAAGAGTTGAAATTAGTGGCAAGGGATAGCGATTCTTGATGGTTATCCGGTTTATTGCTCTGTAATCTATACAAGTGCGTAATTCCCCATTCTACTTTGGAATAAAAAATAAAGGGGAAGAGACTGGGGACTGAGAGGGCCGAATGAACCCATTCTCTAAATACTCTGTTAAGTATTCTTTTAAATGCTTGTCTTCTTGTTCAGTTAAAGCATAGATTCTGCTGCAGGGTAAATTCACTACTGGTTCCAAATCTATCTTGCAATCATACTCCCTGTGGGGAGGCAACTTCTTCGCTTCGACTTCATTGAAGACATCTTGAAATCCTAGGTATTTTTCAGGTAACGTAACAGTATCAATCACACAAACTGATTTCTCCGTGTTACTTAAATGATAAGCGGGGGACTGTTCCATCTTGAAGTTACAATTGTGAAAGCGATTTTCCTTACAGTAACTTGAATTCAAGGTAATGGTTCTTGCCGCCCAATCTATTGTAGGATTATGCTCGGTGAGCCATGGTAACCCTAAAATTAATTGAAATTGAGGGGCGTCAATTAAATTGAATTGAAGAATCTCTTGATGTCCTTCAGCAGTTTTTAGTTGTACTGGTGCTGTATGACTCACTATGGGACCTGATGATAGGTTTGTGCCGTCAACTGCTCTAACTGGATCACTCTTTTCCTTCCGGATCGCTCGCATCCCAATCCTTTCTGCAAATCGCAAATCGCAGAAATTTCCCGTTGCTCCGGAATCTATCATAACTGCAATTTGTTTCTCTCTTTTTTCTCGATAACTCAAGGTCACTGTAATCACTAAATGAGGAGCTGCCGATTGAATAGTATTGGCCAATGCATGATCCTTTGGAGTTGAATTTGCTTCTGCGACCACCAGTCCAACCCCACTTACTGGCGGCGCGTGGCGTTTTCCGCCAACGCAGTCTTGGGCTTTTTGGGACAATCTCGAACAAAATGTCTGCTCCGTCCACAATAGAGACATAATTTATTTGTCAGCCTCTTCTCTTTTTCTTCCTTAGTAAGAGGCCCACGAATTGTCCCAATCTGCATTGGCTCCCCTCCTCGATTAGAATCATGCTCCTTTTGAGGTTCATACCTGGCTCTATCGTAACGTGGCACATTAGGTCGATAATCTCGCTTCTTCTCACCTCTCCTTTCGCTTTGACGAAAGTCAATCTCCAGAACAAGGTCAACCAAAGCTGAAAGTTCAGTAGGACAATTGGGAACTTGCGCTAAGGTGTCCTTTAATTCGTCTTTTAGCCCCCGATAGAATACCGCCGCTCGTTTATTCTCTGGCCATTCTGTCTCTAGTACCAACTTGTTGAATTGTGCCAGATATGCTACCAACTCTCTGTTTCCTTGTCTTATTTCCAAGAGTTCGTTGTCTGTAGCTTGTGACACCTTGCGTCTATCAAAGATTCGCATTAACTACTTTTTGAAAGCGTCCAAATCAAACAACATTGGATCGCTCCTAGTGACCAAGGGCATCGACCATGCTGCAGCATCCCCACTTAAATAGGATAGGATAAATGCCACACGAGACTGCGCATCAGGAAAAAGTGCAGGTCTGCACATAAAGTGCAAAGTACATTGTGTCAAGAAGACCTGTGCCTTCTGTGGGTCCCCGCTAAAGCGTTCTGAGGGTGCTAGGGGAATCACTGGGGATAGAGAATGTATCACTTGTGTATTTAACTTTTGCTGAGGTGAAGCTGACTCTCCAAATGGACTCAAAACTGGGGAGGATAACCTAAACCCTTCTCCGGAAACTAAACTTCCTATTTTTTGCGCTAATTCTGTAGTATCCTTCTTGAGCTCTCTATTTTCCTCCCTAACTGTTATTAACTCTCTTTGTATGCTATCCAAAATATCCCCCAACTTCGTTAAATCCAATCCTTCCGTCATTCTGCTCAGGTGCCTCTATTTGTCGTGGGCACTTCACTCTGTCAGAACCAGCTCTTCTCCTCAGAACTGGCCAGTGACACAGGAGCAGAATGACGCTAGCTCCCAACTCCCCCTCAGGACTTCCCAGCCACACACAGTTTATAAATGCGTAGCCTGAAAAGCCCCAACGGGGAAAGGGGAATTGGACAGAGAAGAGAATGCACACAAGTTGTCTTCTTCCTTCTTCTTTTTACTTTTTCTTATTCTGCTCAACTGGTCGTGTGGTTGCTGAAAAAATAAAGGTACATATAATTCTCTCACTGGCCTATATTTACTCCTGTATCTTTTCTATTTCACTTAATATACCACTACCTACCCAGGAGCTGTGTGCCTTTGCTGCTCTTCTATTTGGCTTCTCGTTCTTCTGTTCTGTGTCTTTAATCACTGAAATGTAAATCGAATTATTATATGTTCCTTATCTGATTTAACTCTGCTCTTCTTCCCTATTTTACTCTGGTGCTCACCTACAGAATGGAGAACTGCTGCTTGTAAGTATTTCCTATTCTTCTTGTTTCTTTCTTCTATCCTTACTATACTGCAGTTACTTCACTGAAGTATCATGTAGGACTCTTGTCTTCTTCTTTTAACCTATGCTTCTCCTTACTCTTCTATATATGCCTGAAGATATACTGTAGAAATAGCGACTTCTGCCAAACTCTATTCTACTGACCCTAGCTCAGAATGAATACACCCCGTGCTCAACTCTTAATGTAATGCAACTGATACTTTTCCTTACAACTGATGCTGGCTCTTGTTCTCTGGTAAATAACTCTTATACCTGAAACGCACACTCGCACAGAGAAACGACTTCTGTAAACGGGCATGCGCTATTAAACTGCTCAGACTCAAGAATATGCTTCAGACTCGAGCATGCGCCTTTCTCTGGAAACACGAACTTCACCTCTGGTAATCAAATGGAACGTTCTTACTTGAATTATAAATGTCTAATGTCTCTGACGAACTCGTACTCCGCTCTAGTATACGTGACGCGTAGTTTTATCCCTAAACTAGCGCGACGCTAACAGGACACCTCTCTCCGCCTCCGCTGCTCTGGTGAAGTGCGTAGCTTTCCACGCGCCTCACCTGGAACACGCTAATCATCTTGGTAGGCTAGAGCGCTGATTTGAGTTCCACTGAGGGACAAACGGCTGCCATGCTGCATTTTCCCTCGCACCCAATTCTGCCTACACAGCCTCACCAGCGCTGCCACCACCATTCCTGTCTGACCTCTCTGTGATCCTCTCTGAGTAATTAACCTCTTTGCTTGGGACCTGACAGGTATATGTGGCATTTAGATCCAGCAGTTATAGGAAACCGTCCTGATAGAAGATATATAGGATTTGCAAGAGAACAATAAAGAGGAAGACCTTATATCATGTACGGAGAACAAAGAAAGATATCATTTTTCAGTAGAATAAAGAATTATTTAAAAAAAACAAAGTTATTAAGACCAGAGAAGGGATTATTATTCCACCACCTAATACGCCCGCATCACACATGATGATAGAATGGGGATATCACACATGTGTGTGGTTAGAAAACTGGATAGAGTACACTAAAGATGATATTGTGGCATTTCCAGAACATGGTACCTTTAATGGTAGAATTTTATATAATTTAATAAATAGTATAAACAAGTTAGACCCCAGATCAAGATTAACACAATATGAAGCTCTAGAGGAGTGGGAGACAGAGGCTTTTGAGCGGGACAGGTCCAGAAGTGAAAGAAATTGGAGTAAGTTTTACCCTAAATTTCCAAAATAGACAAGAGATAAGCAAATGAAATGGTGGAGACAATCTATGTTAGTAGAAGGAGTATATCCTGTTTTTACCACAGAAGAACCATCAGGAAGTAAAGGTACAAGAAAAACGGGGAATTTAATGACTAGTGGTGATTCGGATGATGATTTATTAAATGACTTATTAATGAAAAATCCGCCACCTTACCAAGAAGAAACTCAGAGAGCTACTCCTAGTGCTCCGAGCTTACAACCACCTTTAGTTCCGCAGGTTATACATGAAACCTCATTAGAAAAAATACTTCAAGAAAGAGAAAAGGAAGCTTTAAATAAACAACGTAGTGAATTAATTCAGAAAATTTCCCAAATGAATACAAGTCCTGAAGCTTTGACAATACCTGTAACAATGGGGCCTGTAGTTCCTTTATATGGAGATAAGCAAGCTAATCGTAAAGCTCCCGTCCTGACTACACCCATAGTTCAGCCGAGAAAAGAAAGCCTAATAGTTGACGATCAAGCTAGTGCATTTGAATCAGTAATTTCCCTAATGGATTTACCTATACGAGAATCAGTAATTGATTGGGGCAAGGTCACCGAGGACCAACTGACCACCACCCTCGCCCTGGGTTCACCCGCCGACCCCACCGACCCCGAAACCTCTGCCATCAACCTCAAACAGTAGATCAACGACTGCACCGACACCCTCGCCCCACTCAAGACCTCCGCCACCAATCACACCAACAAGAAAGCCGCATGGTTCACCGAAGACCTCTGGACCTCCAAGCCCACATGTCGGAAACTGGAGAAGAGCTGGCTCCGCGACCGAACCCCAGAGAGCTACACAGCCCACATGAACGCCACCCGCAGACACCACCAACTCATCAGGACCGCCTTCAAGGACCGCCTTCAAGGACCACCTAGACAGCAACGCACACAACAGAAAAGAGCTCTTAAACATCTTGAAAGAACTCTCCAACCCCAGCTCCAACATTCCACCATCACAAGACCTGTGCAACTCACTGGCCACCTTCTTTCACCGCAAGATCACCGAAATCAATGACAGCTTCAACACCGCCACCCCCACATCCACCGCTAAGACCACCACCCCTGCGACCACCACCCGCACCAGTTGCCTGACCGCCTGGTCCAACGTCAGCGACGAAGACACCACCAAGACCATGAACTCCATCCACTCCGGATCCCCATCGACCCATGCCCTCACCACGTTTTCAACAAAGCCAGCACAGCCATCGCACCCCATCTCCGGAAAACAATCAACATCTCCTTTGAGACAGCAACCTTCCCAGAGAGCTGGAAGCACACTGAGATCAACGCCCTACTGAAGAAACCGAAGGCGGACCCCAACGACCTCAAGAACTTCCGGCCCATCTCCCTGCTCCCTTTCCCGGTGAAAGTCATGGAGAAGATCGTCAACAGAAAGCTGACCTGCTACCTCGAAGACAACAACATCCTGGACCCATCCCAGGCCGGCTTCCGCAGCAACCACAGCACCGAGACCACCCTCATCGCCGCCACCGACAACATCAGGATCCTTATGGACAAAGGAGTAACAGCCGCCCTCATCCTTCCGGACCTATCAGGAGCCTTCGACACGGTCTGCCACCGCACCCTAACAGCACGCCTCCATGACGCTGGAATCCAAGAGAAGGCCCTGGCCTGGACCACATCCTTCCTCTCCGGCAGAACCCAGAGCGTCCGCCTCCCACCCTTCCGCTCCAAGACCACCGAGATCATCTGCGGCGGTCCACAGGGATCATCCCTCAGCCCGACGCTGTTCAATATCTACCTGGCACCACTCGCCCACGTCGCACGACAACATAGCCTCAACATCATCTCCTACGCCGACGACACCCAGCTGATCATATCCCTCACCGAAGACCCCCACACCGCCAAAGCCAACCTCCACAGAGGAATGAAGGCCGTCACCGAATGGATAAAGGACAGCAGGCTGAAGCTGAATTCAGACAAGACAGAGGTCCTCATCCTCGGCCCCACATCCTCAGCCTGGGACGAATCCTAGTGGCTTACATCCCTAGGAACAGCCCCCGAACCCACTGACCACGCACGCAACCTGGGGGTCATCTTTGACTCCGCCCTCTCCATGACCAAGCAGGTCAACGCCGTCTCCGCTTCCTGCTTCAACACCCTCCGAATGCTTCACAGGATCTTCAAATGGATCCCCTCCGACACGAGAAAAACTGTCACCCAGGCCCTTGTCACCAGCAGACTGGACTACGAGAACGCCCTCTGCGCTGGACCAACAACCAAGCTCCTGAGACGACTGTAACGCATCCAGAACGCCTCGGCACGACTGATCCTCGTCGTCCCCCGAAGCAGCCACATCACACCCTACCTGAGAGGCCTGCATTGGCTCCCCGTCAACAACAGGATCACCTTCAAACTCCTCACCCATGCACACAACGCCGGACCAGCATACCTCAACGACCGACTCAGCTTCTACACCCCCACCCGCAGCCTCCGCTCTGCCGACCTCCCCCTCGCCACAGTCCCACGCATCCGGAAAACCACTGCCGGCTGCAGATCCTTCTCCTACCTCGCCGCCAAGACCTGGAACTCTCTCCCTACAAGCCTATGACAGACCATGGACCTGCCGGCCTTCATGAGACTTCTCAAGACCTGACTTTTCGATCAGTAGCAGCCCCCCTCCTCCCCGACCCCCAGCGCCTTGGGACCCTCACGGGTATGTAGCGCACTTTATAAATGGCATGATTGATTGATTAATTGACTCAGTCAGGAAAATTACACCCCCAAGTTCAAAAGAGGTACAGATTGAAACATCCTCAGGAACGAGGCATGCAACTGTAGGAAGTCCAGAAGAATTAGACAGATGGACCCGAAACATAGAGAAGCCAAAATCACAGTCAATGGTATTAGCCATATTCAAATTGAGGGTGAAATTAGAGGAAATGGTAGCGGGAAATGTGGGACTGGACAGACTGAACTCATTTGATGAAGATTAATTATTTTTTATATGCAGAAGTATTACTCGCAATACAAAAATATATCATGAGAAGTTAATGAATTTGGCTTTGGAAATGGGAATTGACATTGGCAGAACAAATGTATTGCAGAAACCATATAGAGCTGAATTCTCTGATAAAGATTTGGAAAACATGAATGTGTCAGGTCGTAAATTGCAGATAAAGAATTGTTGTCATTGTTGCAAAAATGAGGAGATTTGGATAAATGGAAAGCTAGATGGACAAAGAAAAAGGAAGAAACACAGGCAAATAAAACGTCTTCTGAATATTTACTAAAAGAAGCAGAAAAAGTCAAAAGGTTGTGTCCAATGAGAGAGGTGCCAGGAGGAGGTCATGTACATGTCCCATGGTCACGACAGGATATTTGATCATTTACTAATGATTTTCCAAAACTCAGAGAAAAACCAGTAGAATGGTACAGACAAGTCGAAAGGTTTGTGAAGGTGACAAAAGTACTGTTAAAGGATTTAGACGGTTTATTTAACATTGTTGTTCCAGCTGATATGTGGTCCGAGTGCAAAATCGCAGTAGATTGGCCTAATGATGAATACCTTAGAGACCCAAATACAGGAGCCCCTTCAGGGGAAGTGATGAAGAAATACAATCAGGTGATATCTTACTTAAAGGTAAAGATTCCCCTGAAAGAAACTGATTGGACTAAAATAGACAGAACCACCCAAAATAAAGATGAATCTCTACATGCATATTATGAACGTCTCTTGCAGGTATTTAAACAGTACAGTGGTTTAGAAAACATTGATAATAAGGACATGACAAATTTTATTTATTGTTTTGTGTCCAGATTAAAACCTGAAATCTCCCAGACAATTAAAGAGCATAAACTGTGTTGGCAAGCAAAGCCTGTCAACGGAAATCTCAAGAACGCAAAATACTGTGAGGATGAAATTAGAAGAAAACGTAATGTAGGCTCAAGTTAAAATGACAGAACAACAGGAACTTCAGTTAAGTCAGCTGGTAAATAATAAGAAAAGATGGGAAGGTCAAAGTGAAGGAAGTGGGGGCAAACCAAGAGGGAAAATGAGTAAAGAGGCAAAGAAAAAGTTTCCTTGTCATTAGTGCGGAAAATTGGGACATTGGAAAACGAGTGTAAATTAATACTGAATATTAATGTCCAAAATCTAAATTTAAATCCACAGATGCAGAATGAGGTGTCAATGAGACAGCCGCAACAGGTAATACAGAATCAGTTACCTCAAGCTCCTATACCAGATTTTGTGAGTCACCCAAATACAGTGTGGACACCGGATTATGGGAGGGAAGTGGTAAGAAAAATACGGTAACACCACAGTTTCTTTTACAGGACACATTTTTCGAGGATGATACATACTGACGGTGCTTAAGAGGGGGGGAAGAGGATTGCGTACTTGGTGCATCCTTACCGGTAGATCAGTCAGGTCCTTACATTGAAGGGAGAGTGGAGGGAAATGATGTAACCTTTTTGTTGGACACTGGTGCTTCCCGTTCTAGTGTGAGAACAGCAGACATTCCAAAGCTACCCCTCTCGGGAGAAGCGATCCAAGTAGTGGGTGTTTCTAATAAACAAATTGGGCCCCCTGTCAGAGAACCTATGGAAGTTTGTATTGGCAACTTCCGAGTAATGCACAAATTCGTAGAGTGTGATTCTAGCCCTGTAAACGTGCTAGGAAGGGATCTACTGTGCAAAATGACCTGCACAATGTTTTGTACACCAAATGATGTTGAAATTCAGACTCCAGATGAAGACAGAGTGTATAAAATTATGCTAGCCAAACAAGAAACCGAAGTTAAAAAGATGTCCTTAGAAGATTTACCAGAAGAATTTAAAAAATGTGTGAATCTTGATGTATGGGATTTTCCAGGAAAAGAAGTAGGTCTAATGGCAGATGTCGATCCCATAAAGGTGACAGTGAAAGAAGGTGCAGTTTACCCAAACATTCAACAGTACAAAATGAGTCCCGAAATAAAAGCAGGAGTTGCACAAGAAATAGGGCGTTTGGTTGAACAAGGCATTCTAGAAGAAATAATGAGCGGACCTTGTAATTCACCTATAATTGGCATAAAGAAACCAAACGGAAAGTACAGGACCTCCGTAAAATTTATAAGATTGTCGTCCCATGTTGTCCAGTAGTCCCAAATCCAGCTGTGATTCTGTATCAAATACCATGGGGAGACGGATGGTTCACAGTAATTAATTTATGCCATACCTTCTTTTCCATCCCGCTGCATCCAGATAGCAAGTTTTTATTTTCATTCAAATTTGACGACCATGTTTACATTTATTTTATTTATTTATTTATTTTTTTAACTTTTAAGGCGCAACAGCTACCCAAAAAGGGTTTCCCGGCGCCGAGAGACAGCACAGAAAAGTGGCAAGGGTTCGCAGGGTCGTTCTTGTTATTGCTCGAACAACCAGGTTTTGATGTTCTTTCTGAACTTAGCGTAATTTTCCTCCTTGCGAATACAGGGAGGGAGTGCATTCCAGAGGGTTGGTCCTAGGTGTGAAAAGGATCTGCCTCCCATTCTTGAGAGTTTGAACCTAGGCACACAAAAGTTGGCTGCTGATTGTGACCGTAGGTTGCGTTTGGGAGTGTAGGGATGGGCTAGTGCTTTGGAATCGTGTTCCTCGGGGGTACATGGAAAGTCCATCCATTTTTAATCAGATTCTGAAAAAGTGCCTTGAATCACTGGTGCTGCCCTGAAAATCTGTCCTGGTGCAGTATATCCATGACCTATTATTGGTATCGAGAACAAGAAATGACTATGTGATTGATTCCATTGCATTAATGAACTATTTAGCAAAAGGTGGACATAAAGTATCCCAAGAGAAATTATAATAATGTACAACCTCAGTAAAGTATCTGGGACACCAGATAGAAAGAGGGGTCAGAAGAGTGAAATCTGAAAGAATCAGGATCATTCAAAACATGAAATTACCCCACACTCAGAAAGAAATCAGAATGTTTCTCGGAGTTGTAGGTTACTGCAGGCAGTGGATTGTGGGATTTGCAGTACTTGCAAAGCCATTGATTCAAATGACAAAGAAACGAGCAAGAGACCCAGTCGAGTGGGATGATGAAAGTTTGACTGCCTTTTTAAAATTACGTAACAGTCTGTGTGAAGCTCCAGCATTAGGGATGCCAGATTATTCAAAAGAGTTTGCACTATTTTGTGACACAATAGACAATTGTGCTCTTTCAGTTCTAACCCAGACCCATGGGTTAATGCGACAACCTGTAAAATATTTTTCTGCCACATTGGACCCAGTGGCATCAGCACTGCCAGGTTGTTTGAAAGCGGTAGCTGCAACGTGCATGAGTCTTGAGCAAAGTGAATCAATTCTCATGGGACATCCTGTAACAGTGTATGTTCCACATTCAGTTGTGATTCTGCTAACAAGAACACGTACTCAGCACCTAACACCTAGTCGGATGGCAAAATATGAAAGAATTATCCTTGGTTCAGAAAATGTGACAATAGTGAGATGCACTATTTTAAATCCAGCGACATTATTGCCAAATTCTCACTTTGAGGAAGTAAGAGAGGCAGCCGAACATGACTGTATCGACTTAACACTGATAAAGAAGGATTAAATGAAGACATACCATGGATGTCACTATGATAGTTGGCATTGAACGATATGAACAGTGCGAAAACAAAGAAAATGTATAATGCACTGCGGCACTCATTGAGAAAAAGAATGTTCTGAGGTTCACGTTTGTTCTAAAAGGACACGACTGTCTAAAGAAGAGCCATAATGCCACATCAAATTATGCGTTTAACAAATCACTCTGAGCCACTCTGGTTACATTTTAGAAAAAAATGTATTAGTTGTCGGGGCAAACAGAGCTAGATCCATTAGGTACTACATTTCCCAAGTACCCACGTGAAACATTCATGTGACACGCCGCGTTTTTGACAACAAAAATGGCATTCAAGCACGGCCACACCGACTGTTTAAATAAGAGCCATGATGCCACAATCTAATTATACTTTAATAAATCACTCTGAGCCACCCTGGTTAAATTGAACAAAAAACTTTATTAGTTGTCAGGGCAAACAGAGCTAGATCAATTAGATACTACATTTCCCAAGTATCCACGCGAACGAAACACTCACGTGACACGCCACGTTTCGACAACAAGAATGGCATTCTAGCACGGCCGCTCACCTCCCCAGTCAGCTCGGAGGGACGCAAGGGAGAACCGATGGACAGGTCAGTGCCTGTAAGAGTGCTTGCGAAACATTTTCACAATGCGTTTTTGCAATGCGTAAACGCATGATATCTTTAAGGGTGCCACCCGACTTCGGGCTTACAGTTCAAAGAAACTTTGGGGTGTGACTATTGTTAGAATTGGGGGTCTCTGGTTGGCGCAAGTAGGTACTTGTGACAAGCAGGGACCCTCTCCTCTACGTCAGGGCAAAGGATGACCCTTCAGAATTACCCTTGCTCACCCTCTAGGTGCGTGGCGTGAGCAGCCAAGGCGATTCTCCAGGCGTTAGTCAGTTAAGCATTTGTAGACACACACACAGTAAAATGTACCAATCCCCCCACAAATGGACACCAGGCTGTGAGTATATAAAAATACGCTTCTTTATGTAAAATATATATATCTCTTAGGTCAGACTTATCACAAGATCAAATAACGGTTCTGTATGCCCACAGGTTGTACATAGGCAAGCTCTCTTTTAGTTATAGTTCAAAAATGCACTGTTCTTCTCTTAAGTTGTATTCCACAATGTTCTCTTGATTCTTTGTTTGTTTCTGCACTCGGGTGCGCTTTAGACGGGTGAAATCCCGACGCCCTGCCAAGTCTCACGCTTCCCGCGTGAGACGCGATCGGCCCGGCCGGGTCTCTGACAGCTGATGGCCCTCCTGGTCTGCGGGACCCCCTCGGGGGGGAAACACCGACCTCAGAGCTGTCCAGGTGGAGGGGAGGCCCACGGACCCAGCGCAGCCCCAGTCACTCGGTCAGGGGCTCTGGGTGCAGCCTCGTCTCCCCGACAGCTAGAGGATTCCAGCGGGAGGGGCTGGAGCGCTCTTCTCAGCGCGGAGCTGCAGGCAGGCACACAGAGCGGCGCGAGTCAGCGGAACAGGGGCGGCTCGCACCGCGGGTGATATTCACAATTCCTGGGCCCTTGCAGGCAGGCTGGCAACCCCAAAATCAAGGGTAGAAACAAACGTTGCGGGCCCCGAGCCCTTTGACGGTCTCGGTGGCGGCTTTCCTCCGGGGACAAAGGCGAGGTGCCCAGCGGCTCAGGCAGAGCGAGGCTGGCACCCGAGGCGTCCGTCCAGGTCGGAGGTCTGTCCCCTGGGTCTGTTTGCGTCCGGTGGGGATTTCTGGCGGGAGGGTGAGGCACAGCAGCGGGCCCTCTTAGGCGGTCAACACAGCGATCTCCTCAGCGGGGGGAGAGCGGCTCAACGGAGCGGAGCTCTTCCTCGGCGGGGACGAGGAGACACAGTCGGTCACGGCCTCAGGGAGGGGCTGGGGGGCACCACAGCAGTGAGCCTTCCAGGCGGTCAACACAGCGATCTCCTCAGCGGGGGGAGAGCGGCTCAACGGAGCGGAGCTCTTCCTCGGCGGGGACGAGGAGACACAGTCGGTCACGGCCTCAGAGAGGGGCTGGGGGGCACCAAGGTCACAGCTCCGGCAGTAGTAGATATCCCGGTTAATCACCGGCAGACGAGCAGAGGCAGGTTGAGCCAGATGGTCCTGTGGCTCAGGTCAGGGGGCAAGCTCAGTCAAGCCCTTGGAGAATGTTTACGCACAAAGCAGCAAAGTCTTTTCTCATCAAGTCTTTTCCTCTCCTTTCTCAGCAAGGCAAGCAGCAGGCCAGTTCTCCCAGCGTCTCTTCTCCTTCTAGTCGGGCAGAGGTCCTTCGTGGTGAAACAGGATTCTAATTTACAAGGAGCAGGGCTCCTACTTTTATACACAGTTTCTTTTGTTCTCACTGGCCAGGGGGGCCTCTGCATAACTGCTCTCAGCTCCTGAGCACTTGTGGTGGGTACTTCTGCTTCTGCATTCAGTGTGAGGGCAGGCACATCAGCCGCTCCCCAGGGGGGCGGAGCCGGCATTGTGAAGACAGGGGCAGCCTGAGCACTCTGTTGACAAACTTCGGTCTTTCCTGGGCCAGGTGCAGGCTGAGTCATCAGTCGCTCCCCAGGAGGGCGGAGCCAGCATTGTGGTGGCAGAGCACAGCCTGATGCATCCTTCAGGGGAAACTCCCACCACCCACTAAGGTGTCATCTGGCTATTCACTACCTGTCAACTCCCAGCCCTGTCACTCACACACACCAGACAGTCAGATCCACATCCAAGCAGAGGCGGGCTGAAATGGTTAGGCAAGCAAATGCTAACTTTCTAAAAGTAGCATTTGCAAACACAGGATATTAAAATAAACTTTACTAAAAGAAGTATTTTATTATTCTGAGTTCAAGCATACTAAACATTAATTTCTACCATGTTCCCTGAGCCTGCTGGGATTATAGAGTGTAATAATTCCAGCAGCCCATCTGGCCTAGAAGGGAACTGGTAGCCTTACAATAGTGAAAAACGAATTTGGCAGTAATTCACTATTAGAACATGCCACACACATCTGGGCATGTTCTACCTTATACTTACAATGCACCCTGCCCTCAGGCCTACCATAGGGGTGACTAATATGAAGTTAAGGGAAGGTTTAGGGGCTGGCAAGTGTGTGCACTTGCCCAGCCAGCATGACAGTACCAGACTGCACGCAGGATCTGCAATGGCAGACCCTAGACACATTTTAAGGCTGCTTCTGTGGGTGGCGCAATCAGCGCTGCAGGCCCACTAGCAGTATTGGCATTCACAAGCCCTGGCACTCCTGGTGCACTTTACTGGGGACTGACAGTAAATCCAATGAACCAATCAGGTATATCAATCACATGTATACTTTTCACAGGGAGAGCATATGCACTTTAGCACTGGTCAGCAGTGGTAAAAGTGCCCAGAGTCATTAAACCAACAAAAACAGGTCAGAGAGAGTCTTGGAGGAAGGCAAAAAGTTTAGGGATGACCCTGCCAAGAGGCCCAGGTCCAACACAACCCCCTTCCAGCCAAAACGCAGGGTAGACCAATCACCACTGTGATGGGCTTCCCTGCTTTGGGCGATAGAACCTGGACCTGGCCCGCAACAGCAGGGGCACATTCCAGTTCTACGCCAATCTGAACCTATTTCAAATCCTCTGTCCATACTCTCAGAGTCCACCAAGCCAATCCCTGGGGCACCCTTTTCTTCCTCTGTGGACACCACCTGTGCAGCCTCTAACCTTAACTGGCTCACAGGTGTGTCCCAACAGGCAGTCATCAAATCACAGTGGCCACTGACGGTAGTCAGGGCTGAGACCCAGGCCTCATGCCTCTCAGGGCTCTCAAACCTCTGTGGCCTCAGAGAGCGGGGGGCAGTAGCCCCAGGTGCTTGGCACCCTTTGTCCACTCTCCCTCCTGTCAGGTCAGGTATGCCATCCTGGCACTGACTCACCAGCCCCAGGCCTGTACCTGGCTGCTGGACCAAAGACTGGGGTGGGCTCTCCCACAACCGGTCCTCCTCCTCGGGGCTCTGTACCCTCCCACCTGGAGTGGTACCCCCTTCCAGAATTGTCAGGGCACCTGTGGCAGGTGATCTGCACAATTCTCCCACCAGTTCAGGGGTGCTATCCTGCAACTGGGGCACCAGGTCAGGGGGGACACCCTGCACCTGGCCCTTAAACCTAGGGTCTAAACCCTCAAGTCGCACCGGGGTCAGAGGCGAGGACTCCCTCCCTCTGCACCCCCTTCCAGAGTACTGCCCACTCCCAACTGGAGTGGTACCCCTAGAAGGGACATGGGCCAGGACACTGATTACAGTGGTCCCACCCTCCAGGTCAGACAACACCTGAACCTGACTCTCCAACTCAGGGACCCAACCCTGCAGTTGAACAATTGCCTGGCGCACCAGGACTTCCCGGGGAGCACGCATGCCCCCCCTGAGGGTGGCACATAGCTCATGTGCCGTGCGACAGTCTACCTGGCGCAGATCTCCCAGCCTCTGTCCCTCTGACAGGGTGGGAAGATCCCCCAGGACAGAAGTGGTGTCCCCATGGTCATTCACTGGGGACTCAGCCCTGCTGGCTGGCCCCTGACCCACTGGTTCTTCCACTGGGGACTCTTTTCCCCTCTCGCCCCTCTTTCTGGACTTCTGCACCCTCCCAACTGGAGTGGTACTGCCAGTCACCAGAACTACTGGAGCCCTGTTTACAGAGCCTCCACGTTCTCTAGCCACTGGGGGATCCCCCTTAAAGGGTGACTCATCCGGACAGCCTAGGCTCCCCACCTGGTGTTCCCTTAAAGAACCATCCAGGCTCTGAGACTGAGGTTGGGCACTACCGGGACAACACCCATTCTCACTCCTTCCCCTTAAGGACAGGACGTGAGGCCCTACACCCCTCTCACTGCTACAGGACCTAGCTGGGCTACTCTGCGCCACTTCCACCACTCTGGGCTGGAAGATACCTGAGCCACTCCCCACAGGATCACACCCCAATGCCTCTCCAGACCCTCTGGAATCCACCACAAGGTCTGCCTCCAATGTGAGCTCCCTGGGGTCAGAGAACTCACTCTCAAACAGGTGTTGGCATAGCTCTGGAAAACTGGGACTTAAAGTATGCTCTCCCACAATTGGATTACACAGCCCCCTAGCAGGGTTAACCAAACTATCCTTCACCTCACCATCCAGCGCCTCACACACATACTCCACACCATTCTCCTGAGACTGGCCAGACAATAGCGGACTGTCTCTGTCGCACAACCCACACTCTTCTGGGCGGTCCTTACACTCACCCACCAGGACCTCAACCATGGGGGAATCCCTCCCACCACTAGGACCATGAACTCCTACGCCAGCCACCCTATTCCCTTCAGGGACGCTGCGCACTACTGGAGCTACCTCATGCCCTTGAACCTCCTGGTGTATGTTAACCCCCTCCAAGTCAGGTGCCATATCTCTAGGTGCGCGCGCTATGCTGTCAGCACTAGATACCTGAATGTTGCTGCCACCATCTGAGCTGGACTCCACCTCCAACTCAGCAAAGCTCAATCTGCGAGCTACACAAATCTCTGGATGTTGGGCGGGAGCCCTCCTGGCTTCAAGCTCCAAATCAAGTTCTTTCATCCTAAAGTAGTGATCTCTTTGGCGTTTTAGCGCCTCCATGGCTAATTTTTGGCTTTCCATTGCCAATTTATGCTTGTCCATTTCCATTTGTCCTTTTAATTTCGCCATCTCTATTTCATGCGCCCTGGTTGCTGCCCTGTCTGCCAACTCCTCTGGCGACAGGCATCTGGTTGCTGCCTTTTCCATCCTCACTGAACCAGGCATGACGTTTCACAAGCACATGGAGATCTCCCAGCAAAAATAAAAAATGGAAACCTGTGGCTACGTTATAGATCTGCTCTCACTATGTGGTGATCAGTAATTCACTGTATGCAAACTACAAATGCAAATTCGCAAATCCCACCGCTGCCACCAATGTTAGAATTGGGGGTCTCTGGTTGGCGCAAGTAGGTACTTGTGACAAGCAGGGACCCTCTCCTCTACGTCAGGGCAAAGGATGACCCTTCAGAATTACCCTTGCTCACCCTCTAGGTGCGTGGCGTGAGCAGCCAAGGCGATTCTCCAGGCGTTAGTCAGTTAAGCATTTGTAGACACACACACAGTAAAATGTACCAATCCCCCCACAAATGGACACCAGGCTGTGAGTATATAAAAATACGCTTCTTTATGTAAAATATATATATCTCTTAGGTCAGACTTATCACAAGATCAAATAACGGTTCTGTATGCCCACAGGTTGTACATAGGCAAGCTCTCTTTTAGTTATAGTTCAAAAATGCACTGTTCTTCTCTTAAGTTGTATTCCACAATGTTCTCTTGATTCTTTGTTTGTTTCTGCACTCGGGTGCGCTTTAGACGGGTGAAATCCCGACGCCCTGCCAAGTCTCACGCTTCCCGCGTGAGACGCGATCGGCCCGGCCGGGTCTCTGACAGCTGATGGCCCTCCTGGTCTGCGGGACCCCCTCGGGGGGGAAACACCGACCTCAGAGCTGTCCAGGTGGAGGGGAGGCCCACGGACCCAGCGCAGCCCCAGTCACTCGGTCAGGGGCTCTGGGTGCAGCCTCGTCTCCCCGACAGCTAGAGGATTCCAGCGGGAGGGGCTGGAGCGCTCTTCTCAGCGCGGAGCTGCAGGCAGGCACACAGAGCGGCGCGAGTCAGCGGAACAGGGGCGGCTCGCACCGCGGGTGATATTCACAATTCCTGGGCCCTTGCAGGCAGGCTGGCAACCCCAAAATCAAGGGTAGAAACAAACGTTGCGGGCCCCGAGCCCGTTGACGGTCTCGGTGGCGGCTTTCCTCCGGGGACAAAGGCGAGGTGCCCAGCGGCTCAGGCAGAGCGAGGCTGGCACCCGAGGCGTCCGTCCAGGTCGGAGGTCTGTCCCCTGGGTCTGTTTGCGTCCGGTGGGGATTTCTGGCGGGAGGGTGAGGCACAGCAGCGGGCCCTCTTAGGCGGTCAACACAGCGATCTCCTCAGCGGGGGGAGAGCGGCTCAACGGAGCGGAGCTCTTCCTCGGCGGGGACGAGGAGACACAGTCGGTCACGGCCTCAGGGAGGGGCTGGGGGGCACCACAGCAGTGAGCCTTCCAGGCGGTCAACACAGCGATCTCCTCAGCGGGGGGAGAGCGGCTCAACGGAGCGGAGCTCTTCCTCGGCGGGGACGAGGAGACACAGTCGGTCACGGCCTCAGAGAGGGGCTGGGGGGCACCAAGGTCACAGCTCCGGCAGTAGTAGATATCCCGGTTAATCACCGGCAGACGAGCAGAGGCAGGTTGAGCCAGATGGTCCTGTGGCTCAGGTCAGGGGGCAAGCTCAGTCAAGCCCTTGGAGAATGTTTACGCACAAAGCAGCAAAGTCTTTTCTCATCAAGTCTTTTCCTCTCCTTTCTCAGCAAGGCAAGCAGCAGGCCAGTTCTCCCAGCGTCTCTTCTCCTTCTAGTCGGGCAGAGGTCCTTCGTGGTGAAACAGGATTCTAATTTACAAGGAGCAGGGCTCCTACTTTTATACACAGTTTCTTTTGTTCTCACTGGCCAGGGGGGCCTCTGCATAACTGCTCTCAGCTCCTGAGCACTTGTGGTGGGTACTTCTGCTTCTGCATTCAGTGTGAGGGCAGGCACATCAGCCGCTCCCCAGGGGGGCGGAGCCGGCATTGTGAAGACAGGGGCAGCCTGAGCACTCTGTTGACAAACTTCGGTCTTTCCTGGGCCAGGTGCAGGCTGAGTCATCAGTCGCTCCCCAGGAGGGCGGAGCCAGCATTGTGGTGGCAGAGCACAGCCTGATGCATCCTTCAGGGGAAACTCCCACCACCCACTAAGGTGTCATCTGGCTATTCACTACCTGTCAACTCCCAGCCCTGTCACTCACACACACCAGACAGTCAGATCCACATCCAAGCAGAGGCGGGCTGAAATGGTTAGGCAAGCAAATGCTAACTTTCTAAAAGTAGCATTTGCAAACACAGGATATTAAAATAAACTTTACTAAAAGAAGTATTTTATTATTCTGAGTTCAGGCATACTAAACATTAATTTCTACCATGTTCCCTGAGCCTGCTGGGATTATAGAGTGTAATAATTCCAGCAGCCCATCTGGCCTAGAAGGGAACTGGTAGCCTTACAATAGTGAAAAACGAATTTGGCAGTAATTCACTATTAGAACATGCCACACACATCTGGGCATGTTCTACCTTATACTTACAATGCACCCTGCCCTCAGGCCTACCATAGGGGTGACTAATATGAAGTTAAGGGAAGGTTTAGGGGCTGGCAAGTGTGTGCACTTGCCCAGCCAGCATGACAGTACCAGACTGCACGCAGGATCTGCAATGGCAGACCCTAGACACATTTTAAGGCTGCTTCTGTGGGTGGCGCAATCAGCGCTGCAGGCCCACTAGCAGTATTGGCATTCACAAGCCCTGGCACTCCTGGTGCACTTTACTGGGGACTGACAGTAAATCCAATGAACCAATCAGGTATATCAATCACATGTATACTTTTCACAGGGAGAGCATATGCACTTTAGCACTGGTCAGCAGTGGTAAAAGTGCCCAGAGTCATTAAACCAACAAAAACAGGTCAGAGAGAGTCTTGGAGGAAGGCAAAAAGTTTAGGGATGACCCTGCCAAGAGGCCCAGGTCCAACAACTATGCTGCAGCGTGAGGATCGATGTTGTGACTATATTATTGTAGAGGAACAGGGCTGATTCGAGTACACGCTTGTTTGTAATATGGACGGTGTCTCATTGTAGAGAAAGAATCACTTCACCATCTCTAGTAGCGAGTGAGACATGAACATTATTGGCGCGGAACTATCGCATTTTTTAAGCAGGATGTTAAATCTGATTGAGAGCTGTTATTACCTCTCGTAGCGAGTGAGATATGACCGTTATCAGCGCGGTATTATCGCCTTTCTTGAGCACTATGCAAAAAGCTGATTGAAAGCTGTGATCTGATTGTTTTTTTTACTAGTCGTTCACGTGTCTCGGAACCACTATTTAATTTCTATAGAACCATATGAGGAGTGGCTCAAACTACATCTGATTAAGTTTAGAGTGCCCTCATTAGGATTAATTATATATACCCACTAAAAGTACATTCCACATTATCCAGTAATGCTCTGATGTGTTATCCTTATCTTTTTATTAGAGCAGTGCTCCACTTACCTGAGCTGCAGCCAGGTGGGGTGATGCTTTATCCTTCTACCTAATAGGCAAGCGGATTCATATCTTTGAAATAATGGGGCATTGTCCATATTTACAAAAGATAATTACGTGCATAAACGTGTGCATGCTAACAGTAACAAGATGTACAATTCACTGTTGACATCTTTGGTTTTGCTTGTTTTATTTCTCTTTACGTCCTGTTCGTGGCATGACCATTCTTCTGATGTGAACAATCAGTTCTTAGGAGGATACGTCCCATGATCTAGAACAATCAGGTGACATGATTGTTACATTTTATTATTTTCACGATTTTGCAGTAACGAATACTTGGTCCTGATGAAAGCAGTGGAAAAATAGAATCCACACTTGCTGAAACATGTTGACCGTTGACTATATAAAGCAGTTACCTGGTGAATCTGCTGTTATTCTGCACTGTTTTTAGAACTTGGAAGATTTGAGAAATATCAATACATTTTCTTTTTTACTCTCTTCTCTCCAATTTTATATACCTCACCTTTTTGCACTGTCACTCACTCACGCACTGCAAATAAGTTACCTCTATACACATTTATTTCGGTACTCCCTATTAGTACACATTATTCTCAATGGTTGGGCTACAGCCACAGTAACATCTTGAGGCAGCTAGCTTATTCTCGTAGGTATGAGGAGAACCCATATGATGACAAGGGCGGTACCGAGCGGGAACTGATGGGTACTTTTTATACCCCAGTGACATTATGCTGTGCCTTTAGTTTACAATTGAGAGCACACATTTCTTTCCTCACTATTAAGTTTTGTTGTTATCTAGTTGTGTCTTAAACAGGATGTGTATTTGACCTCTTAGACCCATAGACATTTTTTGTTATATATGCATTTCATGGGGGTCTCTAAATATGCCCTTAGACCCTCTCGCTAACGTTTGGTTTTGTTGTTCATGTGCAGCTGAGGCTGCGGGTCTTCTTTTATTGTGCTAGACACCTGTATAGTACAGTTATCTATTCCTGTGCTAATTTTAGCTAAGGGTAGCATTTAATCAGAGCAGTCTTCAAGAATGAGTGGGTGACCTACAAACTCTTACCTCTTACATGCTCTTCCTTATTACAAGTCCTAATCTGTTTATATATATTCGCTGCAGATGGCCACCAATTGCGGCCTAGCATTTGATGAGACTGAGATTCAATCAATCTTACAAGACAATCCTAGTTTACTTGATAGTATTCCAGTAGCCCTTAATAGCAATGAGGAAGGATGGGCTAAAGTTTTGGTCCTTAAAAAAATGCATTCTAGAACTATCATGCATGGCATAACCATGGCTTAATATCTGCGTGGAAATTGTGCCCCAACAGGCTTAATTGTCACCAACGCCCCCAGGTTATTTTTGGACGACAAAGATTTCCTTAAAGATTGGTCATTGATAGCCTGGAGGTGTACTAGGGACTGGCTAGTTTTGATTATAAAAACTGCCAAAAAAGTGGCAGATAAGATTCTTATTGACATTCAAATATTAGAGGGCCAAATAAAAGCAACCATTAAGGGTACTCTATTTAAAAATAGCCAGGAAGAAAGCAATAAAAATAATAAAGAATTTAAGGATTCCATCCTCTTTACTAAGCTTGAGAAATTCAAGAAGGACCTAGCAAGATTCTCAACGGAAAAGATCTACCCATACACCAGTGACACATATGTACCACCGGCATTCAATCGTAATGGGCGTAGAGGAGGATATACCTATGGAACTTCTGGCTCAGAAGAAATATCAAGTGACTCAGACTCTTCTTCAAATGGGAATCCCCCATATAAGAACCGAGGAAGGGGTAACAGACGAGGATGGAGGAATAACTATCTGCACCAAAACCAGTTTCCAAAGTGGTGGCAACCCAATCCATGGATGTATGGCGGTCCACCCTTCCCCCAACAAATGGGAACCTTTGGCCCTCCTCAATTCCAATGTGATTCAAACATGCAGCCTTTTTCAGGGTTTGGCCGAGGGAGAACCAGAGGTCGAAGACGACAAGGACAAGCCCAACAAGTCCAATGGGGTCCTCTCCCACCTTCAATGGACCTAAGGAGCGGGAATAAGGTCCCGCAGGAACTGGCAGGCACGAGCAACGGGACAGTCTTGTGATAAATTTGAGCTCATGCAGACTAACTAAAGATGAAGAAAATGTATTGAATAGAGGACTAGGTTTTGTGGCAACACAGACAGGGGATCCCTTTTTGACACAAATTGAGATGGACAAACTTTTTAGAAAAATCAGGTTACATTTCTTTTTCGCTAAACAAACAAAAGAAGGGGCTCATCACGTTGATGTAAACACTGGCCTGAAAAAACCCTTCAACTTACAATCCTCCAGTTTGCAGTCTACCTGCCAAGGTTTTGACCTTTGACCAGGCGGTTGAGAGTGATGTCAAGAAACTATACCAAATAAAAGACCGGGCTTATATTACCTTGCCAAAAAAAAACCAAGACGCACTTCGTGCTTTGACAACAGATGACACGCTGGCGATAAAACCAGGGGATAAGGGCGGTGCTATTGTCCTACTTGACACAACCACTTATCGCAGTGAGTGCCTGAGGCAACTACAAGATACGAAATCGTATCTCCCACTCACAGAAGATCCGACAGAACGACTAACCAACACTATTGGCCACATGGTTGAAGAGGCAGTTACGGAAGGATGGATTACATCACAAGAAGCGAACTTCCTCCGTACTACACATCCCAAAATGCCTTATTTTTACGTGTTGCCAAAAGTCCACAAGCCGCAATGACCTCCGCCTGGACGCCCTCTAATATCAGGGATCGGTTCTATTTTGGATCTTTGTCCACTTTTGTGGATTACTTTTTAAGTCCTATGGTCAAGGGAATGCCCACGTTCCTCCAAGACACCAAGGACTTATTACGGCTGCTACCGGACATTGAATTTGATACATCGACAGACCTCTTAGTGTCCTTCGACGTAGAATCCCTCTACACCTCCATTCCCCAAGATGACACCCCGGAAGTAGTGGGTAGTCTGTTGCAAAAGAGAGATCTACAAACAATAACACCTGTTCACTTCATCATGAATCTTGCACATCTGGCAATGAAGGAAAACTTCTTCAGGTTCGAGGAGACCATTTACCTACAAACATCTGGGACCAGCATGGGAAGTGCTTTCGCTCCCAGCCTAGCGAACCTCTACGTGCATCATTTCGAACAGGAACATGTACTGACAACCACCAATCCGTTCTTTCAGTCATTACGGACATGGAAGCGTTATATCGATGACATTTTTGTTGTCTGGCGAAGATCTGCTAACATTCCATCAATGGCTGAATACGAGAAATGCCTATCTCCAGTTTACTGTTGAATATGACAAACATCAACTTGTATTCCTTGACCTCCTGATCACGTCCACTTCTGGTTTGGGATCAGAGCTTTATAAGAAACCTATGGCCCACAACTCTCTATTGAGTTATGAGAGTTGCCATCCGAGATCTTTAAGAAACAACTTGCCATATGGTCAATTCCTAAGAATTCAGAGAAACTGTTCGAACAAAGACAACTTTAAGGTACACGCACAAAATCTCGAAAATCAACTCATAGCCAGGAAATATCCAAAGAAGATCAAACAACAGTCAGAGAAGCGGGCTTCCAGCAACAATCGTGAAGCTCTTTTGGAACCTTCCGTTACCAAGGAAAAATCTGAAAGAATGACCTTTGTGAATACATTCAACACAAAGTCTAACCAAGTACAGAAAATAATCCAGAAACATTGGTCCATTCTGAATACTGGTGGAGACCAACTACCACCACCCTTGTTTGCATTTAAACAGGGACCTAATCTGAGGGACAAATTAGTGCATACAAGACTAAAGAGTAAAGAACTACGAGCAGTGGGTACCTTATGGGACTTGCCAGCAGTAGAAGGACACCATCCATGCGGCATGTGTGCAGCATGTCCCCAGACTAGCAAGTCTTTAAGTCTGGACATTGGCACCAATCGACCTTGGTGCCAAAAGAAATGTATGAACTGTAACAGCCATAATCTTATTTACTTGATTACATGCCCATGCCAATTGAGGTATGTTGGCATGACCACGAGGAACATTAAAGTTCGTATATCCGAACACAAGAGTACCATTCAGTGCAGGAAACAAGCAACCCGCCTTACAGCCCATTTTCTACAAGCAGGGCATGGCCCAACAGAATTTACATGGATGCTTTTAGAGCAACCATTCATTCCAGAACATGTGGCAGATGTCAGCAAATACCTATTTTCTAAAGAGCAGAAATGGGTCTACAGACTTAACACTGATAAAGAAGGATTAAATGAAGACATACCATGGATGTCACTATGATAGTTGACATCGAACGATATGAACAGTGCGAAAACAAAGAAAATGTATAATGCACTGCTGCACTCATTGAGAAGAAGAACGGGGGGGAGACTACCCCCACGTATTGCTTATGTGCATATAGTTTGCTCTCAACAAGGACTCCTTCCATGGAATTTGGTCCTAACCTATAAGCATGTTCTGAGGTTCACGTTTGTTCTAAAAGGACACGACTGTCTAAAGAAGAGCCATGATGCCACATCAAATTATGCGTATAACAAATCACTCTGAGCCACTCTGGTTACATTTTAGAAAGAAAATGTATTAGTTGCCGGGGCAAAGAGAGCTAGATCCATTAGGTACTACATTTCCCAAGTACCCACACGAAACATTCATGTGACACGCCGCGTTTTTGACAACAAAAATGGCATTCAAGCACGGCCGCACCGACTGTTTAAATAAGAGCCATGATGCCACAATCTAATTATACTTTAATAAATCACTCTGAGCCACCCTGGTTAAATTGAACAAAAAACGTTATTAGTTGTCAGGGCAAACAGTGCTAGATCAGTTAGATACTACATTTCCCAAGTACCCACGTGAACAAAACACTCACGTGACACGCCGCGTCTTGACAACAAAAATGGCATTCTAGCACGGCCGCTCACCTCCCCAGTCAGCTCGGAGGGACGCAAGGGAGAACCGACGGACAGGTCAGTGCCTGTAGGAGTGCTTGCGAAACATTTTTACAATGCGTTTTTGCAATGCGTAAATGCATGATATCTTTAAGGGTGCCGCCCGACTTCGGGCTTACAGTTCAAAGAAACTTTATGGTGTGACTATGCTGCAGCGTGAGGATCGATGTTGCGACTATATCATTGTAGAGCAACAGGGCTGATACGAGTACGCGCTTGTTTGTAATATGGACGGTGTCTCATTGTAGAGAAAGAATCACTTCACCATCTCTAGTAGCGAGTGATACATGACCATTATTGGCGCAGAATTATCGCCTTTTTTAGGCAGGATGTAAAATCTGATTGAGAGCTGTGATTACCGCTCGTAGCGAGTGACATATGACCGTTATCAGCGCAATATTATCGCCTTTCTTGAGCACTATGTAAAAAGCTGATTGAAAGCTGTGATCAAATCGTTTTTTTACTAGTTGGTCACATGTCTTGGAGCCACTGTTTCATTTCTATAGAACCATATGAGGAGTGGCTCATACTACATCTGATTAAGTTTAGAGTGCCCTACATTAGGATTCATTATATATACCCACTAAAAGTACATTCCACATTATCCAGTAATGCTCTGATGTGTTATCCTTATGTTTTTATTAGAGCGATGCTCCACTTACCTGAGCTGCAGCCAGGTGGGGTGATGCTTTATCCTTCTACCTAATAAGTAAGAAGATTCATATCTTTGAAATAATGGGGCGTTTTCCATATTTACAAAAGATAATTACATGCATAAACTTGGGCATGCTAACAGTAACAAGATGTACAATTCACTGTTGACATCTTTGGTTTTGTTTGTTTTATTTCTCTTTACGTCCTGTTCGTGGCACGACCATTCTTCTGATGTGAACAATCAGTTCTTAGAAGGATACTTCCCATGATCTAGAACAATCAGGTGACATGGTTGTTACATTTTATTATTTTTATGGATTTTGCAGTAGCAAATACTTGGTCCTGATGAAAGCAGTGGAAAAATAGAATCCACACTTGCTGAAACATGTTGACCGTTGACTATATAAAGCAGTTATCTGGTGAATCTGCTGTTATTCTGCACTGTTTTTAGAACTTGGAAGATTTGAGAAACATCAATAAATTTTCTTTTTTACTCTCTTCTCTCCAATTGTATATACCTCACCTTTTTTCACTCTCACTCACGCACTGCAAATCAGTTACCTCTATACACATTTATCTTGGTACTCCCTATTAGTACACATTATTCTCAATGGTTGGGCTACAGCCACAGTAACATCTTGAGGCAGCTAGCGTATTCTCCTAGGTATGAGGAGAACCCATATGATGACAAGGGCGGTACCGAACGGGAACTGATGGATACTTTTTATACCCTAGTGACATTATGCTGTGCTTTAGTTTACACAAGAGCACACATTTCTTTCCTCACTATTAAGTGTTGTTCTTATCTAGTTGTGTCTTGAACAGGATGTGTATTTGACCTCTTAGACCCATGGACATTTTTTATATATGCATTTCATGGGGGTTATGTCTATGTGTTATGTCTATGTGTTGGTCTCTAAATATGCCCTTAGACCCACTCTCTAACGTTTGTTTTTGTTGTTAAGTGTGCTGCTCACCAATCTGGACATGACAAAGTGACAGCTGGTAATCATTATGCTGACCAAGTGACTCAACATTGTGCCAAGTATAAAATGGTAATAAACAAGAACATTGAAGCATGTGGAAACAGCTGCCAACTTATGCTATTGAGTGGTGTGAATACATGGGAGAGATGAGCAAGGTGAAGCAGAGCCCAAAGAAAAGGAAGACAGTCAGAAAAGAGGGTGTCAAATGGGACCTGAAGATGGCATAATAGTCTACCTAGATGGGAGACCAGTGTTACCTGACTGTATGCTTGCACCAATGGCCGGAATGTACAATGGGGACACCCACATAGGGAGAGATGAAATGGTGAGGTTGTTTAGAAGGGACTGGTTCAATGCGAAGTTCAGGAACACAGCAGAGAGTCTTTGCCAGAGATGCCTAACATGTCAGCGATTAAAAATTGGGAAAGCAGAAGACCCTTTCATTAGATTACAAATTGACTTCACTCAGTTACCTGCTTGTCGAGGATTGAAGTATATTTTGGTCATTGTCTGGCTATTTTCAAAATGGGTGGAAGCATATCCTACCCGCAGAAATGATAGCTTAACTGTAGCCAAACTCTTTTTAAGAGAACTCATACATAGATTCAGTTTTCCAGTAACAATTGAGTCAGACCGAGAAAGACATTTCAATAATGAAATAATTAGTCTGATTTGTGAAGCATTCAAAATTGAGCAAAAACTGCTCTGTGCACACCGCCCAGAGGCTTTTGGAGTGGTAGAACAATTGAATGGCACGATGAAAGCAGGATTGGTAAAGATGTGTGAATTTACCTCTGGTTCTGATGGGACTCAGAAGCATTCCAGACAAGAAAACAGGCATGAGTCCCCATGAGTTAATCATGGGAAGAGCAATGAGGCAAGCATGTGTGCCAGGACATCAGCTGTTAACTATATCTGATGATTTAGTGTTGGAGTACAGCAAAAAGTTGGCTGACCTAGTGTGTTCTATCTCTCACCAGGTTGGGGAAGACGCTGAAGCCAGATATTCAACTCCAGCATATGATTTGAACCCAGGAGATTGGGTAGTGATAAAGAATCACACCCGAGAATCTTGCCTAGCACCAAGGTGGGGAAAACCAAAACAAGTAATATTGGTCACCACCACAGCTGTGAAGTTCAAGGGAATCCCCAACTGGATCCACGCCAGCCACACTAAACGGATACCAGAACCAGACGAAGTTGAAGCTGAAGGTTGTGCAGCTGAAGGGTCTCAAGAAGTTGATCCTGAAGTAGTTGATGAAGAGCAACCGAGCACCAGTCAGGATGAATGAATCCCAGTGGTCGACATACCTGAAATCAGAGTGAGAACAAGAAGTCAAACATATTTAGATAGTCAGACTGATGGTGAGGACGAGATAGCTATAGAACAACATACTCAGATTACTGAAATACAAGCTAATGGTGATCGTGAGGAGGACCAGATAAGGAAAGAGCAATATACTCAGACCAACAAAACACCTACCAGAGCTCCATTGTCTGATGAGGGACAGATAGGTATTAGTCAAAATGCACAGGCGGAAGACAATCAAGAATCTGCAAGACCTGTGCAGGACCAGACAGGATTAGTAAAACGGGTTAAGGACGAAGAAAAAACCCCAGACCCAACAAAGTCATATCCTGAATCTGATCAGATTAAACCAGAAGAATCCATCCAGGTGGAACAGTCAACAGAAATAAGCCCTGGACAAGGTGAGTTAGAGAGGAAACCTAAAGTTGACGAAAATCAAGTTGTGCCACAACTTAATGAAAACAAAAGAACACTTGAAGAATCAGAAAGCACAGTGCCAGCTAAAAGACTTAGAAAAGGTGATAAATGGCCTGGTGTTGTTAAAAGACTAAAATATCGCCTAGTCAAAATAGATGAAGAGCCAGAACAAGTAGATGAAGTAACAAGACAAACTGAGCCGTCTATAAGCAATCAAAGAAGG
Source organism: Lissotriton helveticus (assembly GCF_964261635.1). Classification (NCBI taxonomy): domain Eukaryota; kingdom Metazoa; phylum Chordata; class Amphibia; order Caudata; family Salamandridae; genus Lissotriton; species Lissotriton helveticus. The sequence goes on from NC_136067.1 coordinate 1,745,052,295, forward strand.
AGAAGTCCACGCCTGAGAAAGCTGAACAATAAATTCAAAGGCCCTGAATGGACATATATCATCCTTGAAGATTTTGAAAATCTAGAGATCAGTGATAACAGTGATGAAGAATTGATTGCCGATCAAGATATTGAAGAAGTGAGGCCAACTTGATATAAACACAGGTGTATTTTTCAAAGAGGGGTTAAGCCTCCTTAGTCAAAAAAATGGCTGATAAAAGAGTTACTGGAAACTCGAAAATAAGTTGTATAAAGACATGCTGTAGGATATGTATCTGTAGTGTATTGATAGTACCAGTAGTATAGTTAGGACTAACAATAGCAATACCGTACTTGATGGCTGCTAAACAAAATGACACTAGTATACACGGAAGGATAGCGCAGCACAAACAAGATAGAGTAGACTTAGAAGCACCAGATGAGATAGAATTACATCACGTTAGAAACAGAAATGAAACTGAGATTAATGTATTTGCTAGTCTATTAGTACAGTATTTAGAGACTATGCAGATTAGTGATTGTTATGTCTGTATGAAACTACCCACTTCTGTAGCTGAAGGTGTTACCTACCATCATTTACCCTTTACCTACGGCATTTCCTGTAGCATATTAACTAGTTTGTTTTATAAAACTGGAAGGTTGCAGTATTATTATTCTAACATAGATCTTATTTTTCCTGAGATTCCTATACGTAAAAGAATGAATCCTGTCCTTAGTGCTAAAGATGCCCAATTCTTTGGTGACTTTTTCCTAACAATGAAATAAATAGATATAGCTAATGCACACAAAGACAATCTAACATGTATTTTACACGACGAGGAAAAAGTGGGGCATATTACCAACAACTAGCGATAATTTTTGTCTCTAACTTGTTTAGAGACAAAAATTATCGCCGCACATCGGCGATTTTTATCGCAGATAAACCTTGCTATTAGCAAGGTTTATCGCAAATGCGATAAAAAACGGCCGCAATGCATGAATATCACTGAAAAGTCAGCGATATTCATGCATTATCGAGCAAATGCTCTTAGCCATGTTATCCACCTCCCATTGGATAACATGGTGAAGAACTGCTCAGGGCAGGTGTTAGCTTTTGGAGATATTCGCGCTTAGCGCGAATATCTCCAAAAGTTGGTAATAGGAGATAGCGATGTTAGCGACTGTTTCCAGTCGCTAACATCTTGGCACGCCCACTTTGCATGTCATTAGTGATAAATATCACTGACATGCAAAGCGGGGCCCAAGATGGTCGCTATCTCCTATTAGCTGTCACTAACTGGTGTTAGCGACAGCTTGGTAATAGGGAGATAATTTTATCTCCGCTTTCTTGGCTTTTAAAGCCAAAAAAGCGGAGATAAACCCCCTTGATAATATGCCCCAGTATTTTTAAATTTAGTAGAGAAAAGGAGGCAGAATTTCCATAGAAAAGCCACTGAAACGAAATCCAGGATACCCAAATGGGCCGAAAGGGAGGAATTTATGGCACTGGCAAACCTCATGCTGCTATGTCTTTGGGCTTTGAAAAGATGGGGAAAATCTGTCTCCATAGAAAGAAAACTGAATATAACAATGTATTCATTGGTTCCAGTGAATGTGAACACAATTTCCTCATAATTGGGGGTTGGGGACTAAAAGGGGGAACTGATCCAGTATTTCCTGGAGTCTATTACATTTGTGGGAACAAAGCTTACTTTTAGCTGCCTGATCATTGGTATGGAGTTGCTATTTCAGAATAGTATTCCCAAAGGTATACCATGTAAAAAGAATCACTGGAAGCAATGAACACGAAAATGAACTAACACAAAATAAAAGAGCTAGTTTTGCAGACATTGTAGGTGATATATTTAGTTCATTGATACCTTCAGTGGGAGTGGTTCTGAATACACAAATAATCTGTAAATTGTCTACAGTGGTGGATCTCTTATCGACTGACACTGCTGGAGGATTCTTATTGATCAATATTGAATTTGTTGCGTTAAGATCAACGGTTTTACAAAATCGACTTACTCTTGACATATTATTGGAAAAAAGGGTGGAGTCTGTAGAATGTTGAAAGCGCAACATTGTTGCACTTACATACCAGATAAGGTATGTAAGGAACATTACTCATTTGGAATAAGTACTGAAACCACTGGAAGTTGATAGTGCATGGAGAAAACTAACTGATGGTCTCTCTTCTGTTGGTAATTTGATTTCTAATGTAGGTAGAAGTATTGTAGGTAAAGTACTGATGCCAATAATGGGAATATCACTAATAATATTAGTGATATTGATTTGGTGCAAATGTTGCAGAATACAAAAGGGTACATTGTGAGTAAGAAAATGAAGAAAAGAAAATTTGACGAAATTCAAATGGAAGAAATAAAGGGAGACATATTTAAGAGAATGAAAGTTTACCACAGTAAAAATGAAAGAAAACTCCCCAAGTAATTGAAGAAATTGAAATGGGAGTGTTAAAGTTTGCATCTGGTTCCTTAATTTGTTATAATATAAAATAATATAAAATATCATCAAAGAGGGGATTGATGGAGCACGGTTTCACATATACATAAATTGGCTCATACTTAACCCTCTCCAAATAACCTGTAATATATTAACCAACATGTTTTGTTTACTAATAATCACATTTCACAACATTTTTAGTATCTAGGGGAAGCTCGCCTATGTGCTTTTACGAACATTAATTCGAATGTCCTAAAATGGCCGCCGCAATGCAGGAATTTCACTGCACATGCGTCTGCCACACTCAAGTGGTGTGACGTCTTTTCTGCTTTGGTGGGAAATCTTTGCTTCTGCGCACTAGTGCCAGAAATGGCCATTTTAAATCTAACATTCTAATGCTTATGCTGCAGCTTGTACTAAGCTTGTTCGTTCTGCTTAACTATTAATGCACAAGTTAAAATAAAGTAATGGGGTTAGAGTAGAGATAATTGGTATACAGCACATTCATTTATTTTTGTATTCCAATATGTTTCTTTTTGACTTTGCTACTAGATCGTACTTTGGACCTGAATACTGTCACATCCTCCATTTTGGACGATGCCGCGCACACGCATTCTGACTCTGAAATTGCTGAAGCATTGGCATTGAATGATTGCCAACACCCTTCTTACCCACAATGTTCCTGGGAACCTGCTCTACTGACGTCTAAAGAGGAAGCAAGAAGACTCAAATAAATACAATGTATATGATTTGTATGCCAATATTGTTGGTGGAATAAAGTCATGGGAAAGTAAATTGTTGGTGGGCATTCAATCAAAATGAATCAAACTGAAATTACATCATCTTAGTTTGGTGTGAGGACCTCTCCTCTTCTTTCCAACCAATCACTGAAGGGGAACACATAGCTTTGCTACATTTAGGGGTGGTACATTGCCCTCGAAATGGTATAACTAAGGTAGGTTTAGATAGAGAAATTGTCCGACTTGTCCGATTAGCTGACCTGTCACTGACCCAACGCACTCAATAGGCGATCGAGAACAGAGGTGCTGGCCTAGCACTCTGTCAGAAGAATCGATTACCCAGTCGGGGTACCAAATATGCTAGAGAGGGGTGTGACGCTGGCGTTGCACTTAGAGGAGGTCACCTGTCCTGATCTGCACCTGTCTTGTCCCGTGGGCACCTGATTAGTCAGGTGCCTAGCCCTGGTCTTTTTACCCCAGCCCGTGACCAGTATTGGTCATTGCACCATTCTAGGTAAATATATTCTACGGTGTTACTGTGATTTCTTACAAACTTTATGTCCTACTTGTTATATTATTGCTCGTAAATTCATAGTCACAAGATTGTGGCTTTATCAATTTGACTCAGAAAATCTCTTATAGATAAAGGTTTAAAACTTTCCCGAGTCAGTGGTTTATTATAGGACAGTAAATGATTTTAAATATTGCCAGATTTTTCTTACTCCCTTTACGATCCCTAGGACTTATAGCAAAGGTGACAAGGATTGGTAAGTCATGGTTTATAGGTATAAGTCCTAAAAGGACTCAAAGCACTGATAGAATGATTACATTAGAAAATAGTTAGGAAGGACTGATCGTTCAAAGTGTGATTGTTATATGGGTACAGGTGAGTATGGTAATATTGAGCTAGTTGGTTCCTGCGCGCTCTATCACTGGAATACACAACAGTTAATAACTCAGAGGACAATTCCCTCCTTGTGAGCCCAGACAGGGGCAACCTCTAACCACTTAGCAGGAGCGTTTTACTATTTGAGAGTGGACAGGAACAGTTGGAAAGAAAAAGTCAGCTTTAGCACGACCTCTTTGCACTTGAAGATGCCAAGTGGTGCTTCTCCTACTCATTTTCAGGGCCCTCCAAGACTACCTGTTTCAACATATGCTAGGAGGGAAAACAGCTTTGACTCTGTCAGATGAGAGCTCATCTGAATAGTGGAGTGACATAAGAATCGAAGACAGGCCTGCCAGGTATAGCTGGGTTTTTTCAGGTTGATATATGTGCTTCTGGGTAATTTTACAGTAAGGCAAAAGGGTGTGCTTCCAAAATAGGTGGCGACTCAGAGAAAGTAGTTAGGACTGGATGGTTGCATTTCTCCTGTCACTGGCTAATTCACAGAGTACAATTGTACCTCTTCCACCACCCCTTCAGCACATTCCTGAACCTTGTTAACCTCCATCGGAAGACAAAGGACCTGCTGGTAGAAGACTCCTGATTTCTGACATATCACTCCTGCTGGAAGTAGTAGACTCCTACTGACATAGAGGTTCTGGATTTGCTCTCCATGAGTCAAGTGGTTGAAATCCTGTGTAATTCATTCAAGAACACAACAAAGGGAAAGACTCCTGACTACAAAAGGGCCAGCAAATTAATGAGAGCTAGATACTATAGGAGACTTGGCTGGAGAAGGACTGGCCTGAGGAACTAAGGCTGCGGGACTGCCAAGAATAAATGTTGTCAGCAGTTGGAAACTAAGATCCTGTTTACGATGGAGGTTTAACGAGCATCCAATCGCCATTGCCGGGGTAGGTGACCGTTTGACAATGATTTGGCATTCTCACCTGCCCTATTATGCTAGGACTGCCATAAAGGTGTTCAGAAAGTGCCTTGTGGTGCCTGGCACACAGTGCATGGATGTGTGGAGGGGCACTACATGTATGGAGCAGATTTAATCTGGAGTCAGGCATTGTTTATTTTTGTGCTTCAGACAGACTGCATTTAAATTGACATGCACATTTTGGTGCAAGTTAAAAACATCGCACATGAAAAATATGAAAGTGAGGCCTAGTCAGTCTGAAATGATTGTGCTGAATTAACATATTTTATTTTGCAAGTGTAGAGAAAAGTGGCCTTTTTAGTTGCGAAGAATAACCATACAATGTGTTCTCTTTTCCCAGCATTTTTCCTGTCTTAAAGAGACTTTGGCTTGTTGCATATTTTGATAAACATGTTCAGTTTAAAACACCTCTTTCTATAATGTGTGTGAATTAACAAATGCACCAAACACTACACATGGGGCAAAATGCTTTCTAAAACAATAAAGCATCGGTATGAATTAACTGTGTGCGCTTTTAAAATTTACACTAAAGTATAATAATGCTATGTTGCACATTGCACATTTTTGCATGTTGTACATAACCAATCATAGAGCTGCTTTAAACTAATAGATTGCTAGGGAATCTTTATAAAGGGTATTAGTATAAGGGAGGGAAACATAATGGCTGATTTACATGAAAATAATACTCTCTATTATTTTTTTTATTTTTTGGGGGGCCTACAATTAAATGGCTGCCTGTGAATCCAGCAAGGCTGTGACTTGCATTAAAAGAAGAGAGCATGCGCAGATTACACCACGTTGCCTCAAACCACGAAGGAGTCAAGGCCACTGTGAACTGTACATTCTTGTGATTGTGCCAATATACCAATGTTTGTTAAAGTATCCGTCCAGCCTGTGCTGTGACAGGAAGGGAGGAAAAGGTAGAAACATTTTTTCCTAGTAAATGTTGCTAATCATATAAAATGTTTTCATCATTTGCGCTTCTTTTGTTAAAACTGGTATGCTCGAGAATGTTCAATGAGTCAGGATAGTGAGAGATCATGCCATCATTGGCTACCCAATCTGGTACAAGCTTTTCTTGTAATGCAGGATTTTTGCGTAGTCTGCAAAGAATTAGAGTATAAATATTGACCTCTTTGGAGGCGTGGTTGGCTTTAGCTCACTTTTGGCTTTCAGGCTCATTTGGCTTTTGGGCTCTTTTGACTTAAGCTCTGCTTCATTCATATGGGTTAGGTACGAGAAACGTAGCAGGAGATTGCTGAGGGTGGAGATTGCTTCCGAGGAGAGGGGGGTTCCCTTGCTCATATTTTTTTCAGAGAGTCCTTACACGTCATATTATTGACACCAGGCCACATTCCTTTAAGGTCTGGTGAAGGAGGGTGTGCTTTCAAGGAGAAGCTCCTATCAAAGTGACAAAGATGCAGAGAGCAGCAACAGAAAGAAAGGCTTTTTAGATTTAGATTCTAAAATTCTAAGTTTATGCATTAACTAATTAATTAGGTCTGAAAAGATTTATTTGTCGTATGCATTTATTTCTCTTTATGGGAGATTTTTGCAAACTATTTATTTATTGATTAGCCATACAAGACTATTTTTCTTACAAACTATTCAAGAGTTTTGAATTACATTTTGCGCCACAATTTCTTTTCTACATGTGATGCTTATATGCAGACTGTAATATGTTCTGTATTAATGCTATCTTTCCTGTTTTCCAAATTCTGTAATCTGATTGATATTTTACTAATGAATAAAGGGTTAGAGAAAACTTAACTTTTGACTAGAAAATAAAACCCTTTAAAATACTCAACAACTCTCTTCATTGGCTTAAATAATAATTGCATTTTTGACTGTTCATGTTTATTTAAAGTCTCCTGAAGGTAATACATGGTGTCAAGGGCCCAACACCTTTTCAGCGGTAAATTAGAGGTAGCATGAGGGTTTTGCAATCAGAAAGGGACATCCTAATCCTTACAGCAGTGCCTGCACAGGCACCACCCTCATGGGAGGGATAGGAGTCCAAACAGCGTCCATGTCGGAGGTGGCGGTCTGTGCCCAGACAGCTGCGGTCCAACCGTCTGCTTCGTAATGTGGTGGTTGGGCCGACAGCCTGAACCTTGATGGGACTTTCACCGATGGCCTGGCGGTGGCAGTCCCACCCACACCCAAATGAGGATTTAAGAGCCTTATTTAGAGTTTGGCATGCTCAATACTCTGCTAAATTGTGAGGGATGTCCCATCTCCCGTATTACAAGTGTCATACGGTCTAATGCTTTTATAATATTGCGGGTAGGATATTGACTATGATTGTGATGGAGTATCCCATCCGCCAAACTGCAAATAATGCCCAAAGTCTGGAGATTCAACCTTTCTCTTGGAGAACTCACTGTATTAAACTCTGCTCCATCGCAGGTGGCTCGAGATTTTGCCTAGGTCCCTGTCAACTGCCATCAGTGAGCCCTAAAACTGAATAAAAAAATCATATCTATAGTTTCCCTTAACCTAATCTGATTAACTAGTGTATTTTTGCTTTTTTTCTAAATTGGTTTCAGAATTTTATTATGTTCGTTTTTTTACTATAAAATTGATGGTACTGTGTGAACTTTACAAGATTGAGACATTACTACTGTGAGAAGAGATTCTTTCAGGAGACTGTTTTGATCTAACCAAAGTGGGTTTATTTAGTTGGTAGAACTACTCCCTCTCAATTAATAATACCATGATTGAAAGTCCCCTAAAAAAAGCCAGACCTCTTGGCTTTTTCAAAGCGTGTTAATAAATTCAGTTACTAAGCAGGCTTCAAATAAAACGTTGAATTAGGTTTCTTGTGTGGAAGAAACATTTCGTAGATGGATTGCCAATGAAGACAAGTAACCATTTGTGCATAAGCAAGGCTTATCTGTTGGGTTTTTCCGGAAATTGCTAGGCAGAGGGGATTGGTTGCAAATCCACATAAACGCTGTGAGGATTATACATAATACTTATCAATGAAAGACGGATTGGTGCACACCACTGCCTTTAAATAGATGTACGGTGTGCGCTTAAGTAAACTCATGATCCATTCTTGCAGTGAAGGTCAGATAGATTCTACGTTAGGGGTCGCATCCTCTTTATCAAGCAACACTTGTGTGGTTAGATGCTTCATAACTGTACATACATAGCAGACTGCCAAGCGACATTTACTTTACATAAAACTCCCCAGTGGTATAAGGAATCAGTTCTTTAATCTGTACTTTTAAAATCAATGTATGGAAAGGGGCTAAAACAATTATGTCATTAAACGGCAATAGTTACAAATGAAAAAGCAATATTTCACATCATTAGAAACAAACACAAGATGCTTGCAGTGATTGCATTCAAAGTAAAACGAAATGGAGCCTGCATAATGAGAAAACATTAGAAAGAAAAGCAGAGATATGAAACAGCTTAGCGAAGCAGTGAGGAGGAAAATGGAGAAGATAAGAGAAAAGGCGCATAGCTAGACGAGAATAATACCCTTCCAAGGCCACAGCTTCTTTGCACAATATGAATGAAACTATACTGGAGGTTTGCAATGAATTGAATGATAATATTTTAGCTGAAATGATGCAAGGCATAGTCATTAACGCAACAGAAAACTTTACACATACAAGATCCATTGCTATTACAGAGCCACTGTGTTGAATGTTGTAGCCTAAATATGTCAGCTGAACTTTCCCAAACAAAATGATCACTGAAAACTGCTTATCAGGACCTATGGCTATTGCGGACTGGCGTTGACCTTTGCAGCCTAGTTCCTGGCTGGCCACCTGCATTCAAGGCGTGCAGACCTGTCTGTCAGGTTATGATTTACATCACTTAAAGTACAGGCTTCCACATTCTCCCTTATCAGCATCAGTAAAGTAAAATGTGTAATTAAAGGTGCATAGTTCAAGATACCTTCAGTGCTGCAGTTAGTTCCTTCTTTCCAGTCACCATGTCAACATATGCTGCCCTCTGACATGCACTTCTACTCATGACATTTTTGTATTGCAGCAAACCAGTCCCAGGACTCACACCTGAGCTGCTTGGCACATTGCTCTCTGCTCTTTAGATACTGGATTAATATCCAACATGAGACTTGCTGTAGGGGTCCTGTGGTCAGGTATATTTAGTGTTGTAGGGGTCACAATCCCTGAAAATGAATGCATTTAAGGGTTTGAAAACACTAAGGGGCACATGCATCAAGCATTTTTGTCTTCTGTGTGCGAATGCAAAAAAAGGCTTTTCAGATAAAGTGAATCCTGTTTTGCTACTGAATCGCAAAATGGGTTTGCGATTCGCTATTAGGAAGTGGTGTATTTAGGGCATCCCTTCCTAATACCAAATCGCATCAGTATGTTGGAATGTTGTGTTACCAAAATGCGGTCACAAAACATTTGCATTTTACCACCTACTTTAAGTAGGTGGTAACCCACTCCCACATGTGAAGGGGTCCCTAAGGGACTCCTTCCCCTTTGTGAATGTTTGTTACAGTGTATTTTAAGAGCAGGCAGTGTGTCGTGTTTTGGCAGCTCCTGAGTTAGCGTTTAGCACAGCTACACGGTCTTTTCTGTTAACTTGACCAAAACGAACGGGGGCCATTTTGAATCCTTCTGCCTTCCGTCTCCTATGAACACGCTGCCTCGTGGTCAGTGTGCCCTTTTGTCCTTTCTCGATACCCATGGTCACTAGTCTGCTCGGCAACAGGCTATTTTTAGTACTGGTCAAGCGCACATGCGCATTACGCACCAATTGGTCACTCTTCAGGAATGTTCATGCTAACTGACCAGTGCTGTCGAAACTCCTCCCACGTGTTGGCTGTGTTCCAAAAATGACCTTATATGTACCTAAAATGTGTAAACTTGTAACCGCCTATCTTTTTATTGCTACTTCTTACATTACCGAAGGGTGCTGTTGGAATGTATCACCACCCCATGGGGTCTTAATAAACTTGTCTTTTACCTTTTCCAGTGTCCGTGCCAACTTCTATACTAAGGTGTTCGAGAGTTTAGCAGAGTATGTAGGCCTGATTTGAACCCAATACCACAATTGGCGACCACGAAGGGACTCATCGGCGACTCGGAGGCCCGAAGGAGAGGTCGTGACGAAGGTTAGGAAACTCGCCATGGACGCGATCGCTGCCATTGAGTGACCCGAGTCTCGGCACCCACGGTGTGTTTTCCCTTCCTTCCGATCTGACCTTCCAGGTGGCGCCGGTCCTCGACTGAGATTCTGATCTTGGATTGTCGTGATGTGCCGTTTTGGCTGATTTGACCACAGAACTTGGCAGTTGGACTTTGGACGTTTGAAAATATTTGGTAAGCTTTTGAGTGGTGAAGTAGTCTACTGACACTTACTGTGGCTTTTTGAAACTTTTAATTTGAATTTGAATTTGTTAGCTAACAGTTTGAATCTATGAATTTGAATTTGAATATGTGAAGTGCACCTCACATAGGCAGGCATGTAGAGATATTTCTCTGATTTATTTGATTTGAACAGTGCACCGTGTTAGGAGGCATTTTTGTAGTATCACGTTTTCGTGGTACTTTTTGAAACATGCCTGTTTTTAGCACACTCCGTAGGATGTGCTGTTCTGAAAATGGTACCAATTATCGATTAAGTGAAAAACAGCCGGCTCCCCCAGAGGGGACTCCAAATCGTGAAATGTATATTAAATTCGGTATTCCACCTATAATGTATAGTACATTATGGCATAAGTATACTAAGACTGATCGTGAATTACAGTGGCCACTATATGGGTCGTTTGACCTTCGAAAGGTACAGTATGTCGAGCAGTGTTTGTTTCAGCGAAGGTCTAGACAAGATATGTTTGATTGTGTGCGTATGTGGGAGAAGGAGGTGCGTGAACGAGTGAAGCGTGAGGAAGCCTTGGCGGAGAAAGTGCAGCGGAAGGATGCACATGACAAAGCTTTACAGCTACAGGAGAAGGAATTACAGGAAAAGAAAGAGAGGGAGAGACGAGAACGTAATTTACAGGTTAATGGTCAATTCCCTATCAGGCGTCCTCTCTATCCAGTCCTTACTAATGAAACGGATGATTTTTCATTACTAGATCGTTGTCCGCCTCCGTACGTCGTACCTACGGCTCCGAATGAGGACTCGGACGAGGATAGTGATCGAACACAGCGTACCAGGTTATATACGGAACGAGCTGCGGAATTACGCTCAATTGCGCGAAAGCTAAATAATAATACTGTTACTGTTTCTGATGTTACTAAACAAATGGAACAGTGGTCTGATAAGGAACGACTGTATTTTTTAGATCATTTTGGAGATGAAGTTGTTGAGCGGTATAGAAAATATTCTCTCGAGTTAGAACCTAAGGAGATATCCAAGGATCGTGAGAATTTTCGTAAAGGTCTTTTTGTTCTTTCAGATGCGGACGACTTCTTCAAGCGTTTGCTTGAACTGCGTAATGAGACGACACGGCTACGGGAGTTGGAAAAGTCGAAGAATTCGTCTACGTCCGGAGCGACGGGGATATCCAAAGAATGCCCTATCTTTGAAACAGATAAGATCGCTGCGATCAATGTTAGACCTATGCGAGAAGCTGCGCCTTTATATGTCCCTCATAAAGGGGATGGCACAGATGATGATAAAAGCTCCAAAGACGCGAAAGGGTATTTTGTATATAATTGGGTTTATACGCCTTGGAATAGAGCAGATGTCATGGCGCTTAAGAATGCTTTACCTGATCCCCGTAAAAACCCTGCGGCTTTTTATGAAAATGTTGAAAGTGCAATTTCTTCATGTATCATGACGTTAGTTGATATTGATCTATTTTTCGGGTTGATATTGCCCCCTGATATGTGGAGAGCCATTCGTAGGTTTGATGACCTCACGACTCTCGGGGCCACTTGGAAAGATCTTGTTCAGGCTGATTTAGATAGAGAACCAGCATGTAAGCCGTGTCAATTAATATTAGACCTTCCAGGTGCCATACTAACAAAACTAAAGACTCTTGCTCCCGCTAAAAAGATTGATTGGACTATATTAGCCTCTTGTAAGCAGAAAGCGGATGAATCAGTTTCCGATTTTTTCTCTCGCTTCGAGGAAGCGTTCCATGATTACAGTGGTCAATTATTGACAGAAGATACTGGCAGGCATCTATTCGTTGATAAGTATGTAGCTAATCTCCTACCGGAGATTGCGAAACGATTAAAAGCGAGTGAAAGTTCATGGACCACAGCAACCCCTGCCTCTTTATTGACTATGGCTCAATATTATGAAAGACAGGAATTGGAGGCGAAAGAAAGTAGTGAAAAGAAGGCGAAGGAATTGAAAACGAAGGTAATGTTAGCTCAGGTTCAGGCTACGAGAGGGAACAATAGAGGGGGGCGAGGATCGTACAGTAATGCTCCTCCCCCTCGTTCTGACATTTCTGTGAATCAATGTGCATACTGCAAACAGTTTGGGCATTGGATTGCAGACTGTCCGGTGTTTCGAGAGCAGCGTAATTTGAGGGGACGAGGAAGTGGGAGATCTAGGAATTATTATGGAGGGTCAAGAGGAGGTTATGGCACGAACGATCGTGGAGGATACGGAGCAAGGGGTCGTGGTCAGTCAGATTATAATACGTTTGATAACCGCAATCAATATCAGATAAATGAGGGTGATCCTGCTGAACCACGGGATGAGCATTACACATAGGATTGCGTAGGATGGGGTGTGGAATCGGTTGAGGTACCAGTTGATCAGAGGGGTCCATACATAGAAGCACATGTTTTGGGTTCTACTGATCAATTTCTGGTCGATACAGGAGCTACTCGTAGCGCTTTGTCCAAACACTTGGTTCCAAGGGCTCCCCTGTCTGGCGAGGTAATTACAGCAATAAGGTTCGATGGAACACCTACTTCTAGCCCACTGTCTCAACCAGTTGCATTTCATGTAGATAAATTTGCTGCCCCTTGTCCCTTTTTGTTGTCTCCAAATACACCCGATAATATTATTGGACTCGATATGTTGAAACACTTTCGAGCTACCATTCGCTGTGCCCCAGAAGGAGTGCGAGTTGTGCTGAATGAGAATTACCCAGACTTTGAGCGAGTGTGTTTTTTCCATGAATCTGAAGTATTGGCCTCCTTACCAAAAACGTTGTGGGCCACTTCAGACACGGATGTGGGGCAGATGTTAATCCCTCCAGTACATATTACTGTAAAGGAGGGAGTATCTCTACCACGTGTCCCGCAATATAAGATTTCTAGAGAAGGTGAACTTGCTTTAATACACATTGTAAATGATTTGATTTCGGCAGGAGTAGTCGAGGAAGTTCCTTACAATGTTTGTAATAGTCCAATTTTACCGATCCTTAAGAGAGATACCGATACTAAAGTTTACCGTTTCATTATTGATTTGAGGGAAATAAACAAGATAGTAGTGCCTCAGTATCCAGTGGTATCTGACATCACCACATTGCTTACGTTGGTTCCACCGACGGCGACTACTTTTACGGTCATTGATTTGAAGAACGCCTTCTTTTCGATCCCTGTACATCCTGACAGTCGATATCTATTCGGCTTTACATTAAATAATAAATCGTACAGATTCTGTCGAATTCCTCAAGGCTATACTGAAAGTCCTAGCATTTATAGTCAGGCATTAAAAAGGCAGCTTGATTCCTTTGACTTACAAGAGGGAGTGGTTCTCATTCAATATGTAGACGATATCTTACTTGCTGCAGACACGCCAGAACAATGTGAGAAGAGTACCTTTTCCTTGCTTTCCTTCCTGGCCAAACATAATCATAAAGTTTCGAAGAAAAAGCTGCAATATTGTAGACCAAAGGTGACCTACCTCGGTCATCTTTTGTCTAAGGAGGGCCGTGCGTTGACACCAGATCGAATTCAAGCAATATTAGATACCCCAGTTCCTCGCACTCAGAAAGATGTTCGCGCCTTTATAGGTTTGACGTCTTTTTGTAGGCAATGGATATTGGGTTTTTCACATATCGTTAAACCATTGTTAGCATTGTTGTCTAAAGATACACCGATTCCCATTGAATGGACGGATGAATGTCAGAATGCTTTTGAACAATTGAGACAAGCTCTTTGTTCTGCACCAGTGTTAGGTACACCTGATTACACGAAGATTTTTATATTATATGTACACGAGAAGGATGGGTGTGCATTGTCAATGTTAGTGCAGACACACGGAGATAAACAGAGGCCTTGTGCATACTTCTCGGCGGTACTCGACCCTGTGGCTCGAGGATTGCCTGGATGTTTTCGAGCAGTTGCAGCAACAGCAGTTGCGATACGACAAAGTGAGGGACTAGTTTTGTCACACAAATTGTTGGTGCTAGTTCCCCATGCAGTAGATGCGTTACTGAATCAAACGAAAACACAGCATCTAACTAGTGCCCGTCTGACAGGATATGAGCTAACATTGTTGGCGCCGCACATCACACTAAAGCGATGTGCAGCACTAAATCCTGCTACTTTATTGCCGGATCCTGTTGCTGAGACCCAGAAGGAAGAACAACATGATTGTGTTTTTCTGACTGAGGAACAGACAAAGGGTCGTATCGATTTACAGGATACGCCATTTCCAGATGTAGATGGGGAACTGTGGGTTGATGGGTCATGTGTGAGGCTACCAGATGGTACGACTTCCGCAGCTTATGCGATCACGACACTTAAGACTGTGGTAGAAGCAGCACGGATACCCCAAAAATCGGCTCAAGCGGCTGAGTTAATAGCCTTAACGAAGGCATGTGAGTTAAGTGCTGGATTATGTGTGAACATTTACACGGATAGTCGTTACGCTTTTGGAGTAGTGCATGATTTTGGCCTACTTTGGAAGGAACGAGGATTCCTGACTTCACACGGAGTACACATCATGCATGGAGAGTTGGTGCGCGATCTCCTGAATGCACTGTTATGCCCAAAGAAAGTTGCAATAGTCAAGTGCAGTGCACATAAAAAGGTGACGGACAAAATAGGGCAAGGCAATGCCTTTGCAGACCGCATTGCGAGAGAGACCGCTATGCTGCAAAATAATTGCCCCATGTATGTGGTGAAGTCACAAGCTGAGCGGTGGCATGATGCTAGAGAAGAAATACTAGATATACAGAAGTCAGCATCAGAGGCAGAACTTGTGAAATGGGCCACCGAGGGAGTATTGGATGATGAGGGTTGCTGGCGTAGTAAAGATATGGAGAGATGGAAACTACCCATGGCCTATTTACAAACAATGGTGCAAATGACACATGGACTGGCACACATTGGAGCTCTCGCAATTACTAAATTGCTTACACGAGTTTGGGAAAATGCTGACATTGCTAGCACGGCTAAGAGAGTAGTGCAGACCTGTCTGATATGTTTGCAGCACAATCCCGGACAAGGGACTCATACTCCTAAAGGTGGGTTTGTTCCACCTACTGCACCATTCGAAGTACTACAAATGGATTACATCCAGCTGGAACGCTGTAATAATCTCAAGTATGTCTTAGTGGTGGTGTGTGCCTTCAGCAAATGGATTGAGGCTTACCCTACGAAAGACAATACAGCATTGACAACAGCTAAGGTGCTACTCAAGGAGTACTTCCCGCGCTATGGTGTTTGTAAACTTATGTGGAGTGATAATGGCCCTCATTTCATTGGAAAAGTAGTGGAATATGTCCTGAAAGGATTGGGAATCAAACAACGATTCCATGCTGTCTTTCATCCGCAATCAGCAGGTTTAGTGGAGAGATATAATGCAACTCTGAAGCTGAAGCTAGCAAAGATAGTGGCATCGACATCTCTGAAATGGCCGGACGCTTTGCCTCTGGCATTGCTGTCCATTCGATCAGTGCCCCATTCTCGGTCTGGCCTCACACCCTATGAAGTAGTGTTTGGAAGGCCTATGAATATCTGGGGAGTTCCAAAACCTCGTTTGATACATGATATGCCTTGTATAATGATGAACGATTATCTGGCACGATTAACAAATGATTTGCTTTCTATTCATCAACAGGTTCGAGAGGCGCTCCCTGATAACTCCGCTGGTGAGGCTCACGATCTCCGTCCTGGGGACCACGTGATGGTCAAAATCTTTGAGCGATCCAGCAGTTTGGAACCGAGATGGCATGGCCCTGAGCAAGTGCTGCTGGCTACGCGAACTGCTGTGAGAGTCACCAACAAGAAGCGGTGGATTCATTCAACGCACTGCCGACGTGTCTCTCCGGATCTGGTGAGCCCTGTGGTGCTATCCGACTACAGAAAGATTTTGGATACAGAAAAGAGCCCAGCTGTCACGCCTGATGAATTGGAGGGAGCCTTCCCGGACCACGTTGTTTCTGATAAAGTGAAGTACAATCTACGCCCCAGGAAATAAGATTTCTTTTGTGCTCTTTTTGAAACTGGTTGGTGACCGCTCTGAGGTTTGTGAAACGGAAGCCGGGAATATCAAGGGGGGGGGATCAGTTCTGCCCAGTGTAGCGACACCCGTCTTGAATCCCGGAGAACAAATCAACGGCAGCCTCGGTTCAGAACCATCGTTTTAATTTTTCTCGCTTAGTGTTGCTTTTGAAGAGTATTGTTTTGTGAACTATGGCATCTCCTTCGACACGAAGAGGGAGAATTCTTGGTGCTGTTTTGTTTATCTTGACCGTAGTGGTGATCGCAGTATTAGCTTGGACTATAGAACTGTTGTTTCCTGCACGAGAACATTTACTGCCCACCACTCCAAGTCCGTCTGAACATTTTCATTTCACTCTGCCTTTTCACGAAGAAAGGCATAGGCAGACTTATTTGAATAACAGTTTTATTAAGATTCTGCATCATACTCATAACATGACCAACACGTCCAATTGTTGGGTATGTGGGATGTTGCCCGGACATCAGAAGAAGGGAGGAACACCACTCATTCCTCTCCCGTTTTCTCATAATGGTTCTTGTCATGCTTGGTACACTCTTCTTTTTACTCTGCGATGGCCAACGAAAGGTGGATTACTTTTTCGGTTGAATAAAATATGCTATAACGATAAAGATGGCTATCCACATGCTGAAGGAACTAAATTCGAATGGGAAGAATATCGTCCGGACAATATTTCTACACCTCGTGTATATACGAATCAAAGACTCATAAATGTGACGAACATGCATATAATAACCGTGATCGATACAAAAGCAGATTTGTGTATTAGAAATAAAGGTACAATCCCCGTAGGTCGCAGTGAATGTAATATTACACTTACCTTTGATACACCAACTGGAATTGCATTTGTAGCTTCGCATAACACATATTTTATTTGTGGAAATAAGGGATATCACCGTCTACCTTTGGGATGGTTAGGAACGTGTTATGTAGCATTTGTATTACCACCTGTGTTTATTGCTCCTCCCATGTATCACAATGATTATGTTTTGTACCATGATTTCATATTGAATAGAGTGAAGCGAACAATAGATCTTGATGAAATAGACCAGACTGATACCACTTTACAACAGTATGTAGATTTCAATTTGGGGTTATTTTCATTCGTAGGAGCTGCATTGAATAGCAGAAAGATAAGGCGGCTTACACGTGTGGTGGAAGCCGTTGCCAACGAAACTGCCTCTGCTTTAGGGAATATTACTGAGGAATTGCAAATTACCAGAATTGTGGCGCTCCAGAATCGAATGGTTCTAGATGTGATACTAGCTGATAGGGGTGGAGCATGCCGCGTCATCGGAAGTAGTTGTTGCGTGTACGTACCAGATAACTCACCTTCTGTATATGATTCGATTACAAAATTACATAAGATAGCTGCTGAGATCCACCCAGAAAATGGAACATGGACTTTTTCTGGTTGGTTCTGGACTCTGCTTAGTACTTGGGGTTGGAAATTATTAACGATTCTCTGTGTTTTTATTGGAGTATTATTTTTCCTTTGTCTATGTATTCAATGTGGCCCTACATTATGTTCTGTATGTATCACAGCCTGTATTCCGTCCAAACGAGCTATTGTCAAACAAGAGAAACTGATCAGTGATGAAGTATTGAAAATAATGGCTATTGACATTGAGGATGAACATTCTGACTATGTCCACTATGAGGTAGCTTTTGCTAAACGCTAAAAGGGCCGTCTGTCGTGTTTTGGCAGCTCCTGAGTTAGCGTTTAGCACAGCTACACGGTCTTTTCTGTTAACTTGACCAAAACGAACGGGGGCCATTTTGAATCCTTCTGCCTTCCGTCTCCTATGAACACGCTGCCTCGTGGTCAGTGTGCCCTTTTGTCCTTTCTCGATACCCATGGTCACTAGTCTGCTCGGCAACAGGCTATTTTTAGTACTGGTCAAGCGCACATGCGCATTACGCACCAATTGGTCACTCTTCAGGAATGTTCATGCTAACTGACCAGTGCTGTCGAAACTCCTCCCACGTGTTGGCTGTGTTCCAAAAATGACCTTATATGTACCTAAAATGTGTAAACTTGTAACCGCCTATCTTTTTATTGCTATTAAACTATATAAAAGAGGTCGCGCACCGATGTTCGGTGTGCTACTTCTTACATTACCGAAGGGTGCTGTTGGAATGTATCACCACCCCATGGGGTCTCAATAAACTTGTCTTTTACCTTTTCCAGTGTCCGTGCCAACTTCTATACTAAGGTGTTCGAGAGTTTAGCAGAGTATGTAGGCCTGATTTGAACCCAATACCACAAGTGGTCCCATGGAGCACTGCCTCCTCTTAAAAAATGAAAAGAAAACTTTTCATTTTTGTTTCAGAAACGCACTTCGTTTTCCTTTAAGGAAAACGATCTGCATTAAAAAAAAATACTTTATTTAAAAACAATCACAGGCATGGTATTCTGCTGACCCCAGCACACCACCATCTTGCGATTCCTAGGGGATCGCAAATTGCGACCTACCTCATTATTATTCATGAGGCAGGTCATTTTCGATCCCCTAGGAATTGCAAAAAGTGTTCAACACACTTTTGTGCATGCTGTTTTGCGATTTCGCAAGGATTCACAATTAGGAAATGGCAAAACAGTTTCTTCATGCATCTGCCCCATAAACACCTTTTCCAATTTAGCGATTCAAAAGACTTTTTCTAAATAGCTAAAGATCCTCTAATCGGAAGAGTGTTTTGGGCATCCCTTCCATTCATACCCTGACGTATCAATGGTTTGTGACCATAATTCTGGTTGCAAACCACTGAAGAGTGACAGACTTCTACTTTGGTGTGCTAACTTGTACCCATTAGTGAAGAAGTCCCCATTGAATGTCTTTTTCCTTTGTAAATTGGTGGTTGATATTTCAGGGTGAGTAGGTAGTTGACCAGTAGACCATTGCCAAATCTCTCAAACTTTTAAAAAATAAAAACATTTTTTTTTTAAACCAGCTCTATTTCCCGTAAAAAAAGTTTTTTCGTTTTTGATAAGGAATCACAGTGTGTATGGCCTACTGGCGCTTGAGGGCTAACATTACTATTATTGCACTCATAGATGCAGGTTGCAACCTGCCTAATTAGTATTGTAAAGAATCAAAAAGGGTCTTGACTCCTAACTCAGCAAGGCTGAGTCCAACCAATACTATTAAACAAAACAAAAGCCAATGCTGGAAAACCTATTCGTCAACCAATATCCTTCAGACAAAGCTGCTTTGAATTAAGCAAAAACAACCTATTTTGATTTAGCACCATACAAGTTTATTCTATTTTAGTAAAGTTCTTTTTACGTTTTTGAGCACACTATTTGTCGTGCATGGAAAATACAAAATGCAAAATACAACAAAATTTTATATACAATATATACATACACATGAATAAACAATTTCATACACACTTGGCCGTACATTCACACACAAACCATTCAAAACAGCTGGAAATAAGAAAACAATGCGTCCACGCATCGGTAAATAATTCGGTGGAAAATACTTCTTTTCGTAATTTTAGAAGCTCCATTCGCGTGAATCATGAATATCACCTAAGGAGAAGGACGGACGCCTTGTTACTACATCGCAAAGGAGCAGCCGCCCACGAGTAAATAAGGACAGAGCAGCTAGTGAGAAGCTGTTCGCCCGCGGCCGCTGTGATCACCTCTATTGGGAAATACAAATTCTACTTTGGGAATTTATCCGCCCGCCATTGACTGTGATTATTGACTATCGGAGTAAGAACCAATCCGGTCCTGAGGAGAACCCCACCAAAGTAAAGGGGTTTGAAACGCGTCGACCAGTTTTTTGTCCCGCATCTGGTTACCATTATTACCTTGGAACAGTCTTTGCATTTATGTGGTTTCATGAGTGATTTTGTGAAAACTACGACTACAATAGACTCTAAAATTACGAAAAGAAGTATTTTCCACCGAATTATTTACCGATGCGTGGACGCATTGTTTTCTTATTTCCAGCTGTTTTGAATGGTTTGTGTGTGAATGTACGGCCAAGTGTGTATGAAATTGTTTATTCATGTGTATGTATATATTGTATATAAAATTTTGTTGTATTTTGCATTTTGTATTTTCCATGCACGACAAATAGTGTGCTCAAAAACGTAAAAAGAACTTTACTAAAATAGAATAAACTTGTATGGTGCTAAATCAAAATAGGTTGTTTTTGCTTAATTCAAAGCAGCTTTGTCTGAAGGATATTGGTTGACGAATAGGTTTTCCAGCATTGGCTTTTGTTTTGTTTAATATAATTAGTATTGTAAGGCCGGACAGTTTGCGACTCAGGATTCCTTATTTTACAAACCGACCTATAAGTACATAGGATGGTTTCCGAATCAGATTGGAGTGGCAAAATGTCGGTGTTCAAGTTCTGAAACCAAATCTTAGTACATCTTACTCCATGCTAGTTCTTAAGTATAAGATTCAGTAATCGACATGTATCAAAATATTGTTGTGCCACATAACTCAAATGATGAAAAAAGGGCCAACTATGGAAAAGCTATAAACAGTGAAACTATAAACATCAAATGCTACGTAGGGGCAAAACATACTGTGCCAATATGCACAGGACGTAATGTAAAGAATGCAATTAAAGTAACACCAGGCAATGACTTAGAGCTTTCCAGTCACATCAATCCTGTATTTCTTCAAAACAGTCTTACGCAAACTTCTCATAGACATAGGTAAAAAGCCGTCAAGTTGGTATGGATGCAATGAGACCTATTCACAAAGTCATTTCAGAGTATGGAAATAGTACTCCTGTAGCACTATTTTATGTACTCCTACATGCTTTTGATAATTGGCCCCAAAGCATCTCAATTTTAACATACTGTTCATATTCAGGGAATATTCATGTACAATTAGTACAAGATAACTGTGCCCTATTTAACGTTTTAGAACCGATACACAAAGACAGCCACATTAGACAGAGCTCTTGCATACTACTTTCTGCACTCATAACTTCTTTTGTGAATCAGCCCTATGTGTGTGAAATAATGTTGGAAGTGAGAATGGAGCAATCAATATTTGTAGTCTACAAGTGAATAACAATACATGTGAGGTATTTGTGTATTCTATACTGGACTGTTACATTAGGAATCACATGGGGTCACAGTACGTGTGCATGCTTTTACTGCATGTTCACGTACACGCATAAAAAAAAAAAACACTCGCAAAGCCATTTCTGGCTTTGGCAAGCTAACATGTTTGATAGCATAGGTAAAGGAATTAAAGGATAAAATAAATAAAATAAATACAATGAAGGGAGAATTTGCTACAAAAGCCCTGGGTTGACTCAAAGCATTTCCATGTACAGTCAAGAACCAGAAAATGTGTTCAGGAATGCTGAAATAAAAGATGTTCTCTTCCTTTATTGGACCAAACCTCTTAAAGCTACCAGTTACAATAGCTGGGCTTTTACAACATTTGTAAATCTCTCTCAAGTTGAGAGTAAATGGTGTTCCAATGCGTGGTTTTCCTTGGAAATCTTTAAACACCCACAACCATCTACATTTATGGGATTGACCAAACTTCAATACTGTCCCATTCCATCCTAGAAATGATCAGTTGGGGGGAGGCAATTCTCTCTTTCCAGGATCCGCCAGAGTAAGGGTCATTTCCACATTTTGCGGGGATGTAGGATAATTATTTTCTCCATGGGGAAATACGTTTTACTTGTGGAATCCATTTGCCATATGAAGAACTCTGTTCAGGTGTAGTAAGAGGTTTTGAAACATTATATGGCAGTTTGAGAGATAGACGTTACTAGTTATATGATGAGTAATGTATGTGTCGGATTAACACTTTAAGTAGTATATAATGTACAACACCAAAGTATATAATGAGTATGCAAATATATATCAAGGCCCAGATTTATCAAACTTTGATGCAGCTTAACACATCAAGGCAAGTTCCTGTGCTGGGTGCATCCACGTGAGGGAACAGGAATGCACACTATGTATCAAGATATGGTGCATTGCTGCTCTCTCCTTGCAATTGTGCACTCAGTGCAGCCTATCACCACCGAAGACATCCTTCCATCATAGTGCATGGGTGCCAGTGGTGGAGGAGGAATTGTTTTTGTTCGGGAAGGGACACCTTCCTGCACAAAATCAATTCTTAGAGGGATTTTTGGTCTTTTTAAGTGTGCTGCAGTTTTGCGCCTCATTTAGGAAGGCGTAGCATTTTGAACTTGTTGCACCTCCTTACTGCTGTGGATTGCTGCTAGAGGAAGGTCCTTGCCAAAGGAATCAAGGGGACTGAGACCACTTTTCGCCGCACCCGCTGTGCGGGTGCCGCTTAAGGAGCAGAGACATCGGGGACAACCTTAGGAGTACGGGCGCTGTGTGTAGGTGGCGGAAGGGGGCTGAGCCTGCGACCACGAGCGCTGCAGGGACTCCAACATCCAGGAGTCCCTGCGTGACCCGTCACACCTGGTCAGCGCTCCACAACTCGGACCCGCCCACCACGCTACTAAACCCAGGCGCACCCGGATCTTCAGCGGGAACTTGTTGCACCTCCTGACTGCTGAGGATTGCTGCTAGAGGAAGGTCCTTGCCAAAGGAATCAAGGGGACTGAGCCCACTTTTCACCGCACCCGCTGCGCGGGTGCCGCTTCAGGAGCAGAAACATCGGGGACAGCCTTTGGAGTATGGGCGCTGTGTGTAGGTGGCGGAAGGGGGCTGAGCCTGCGACTGCGAGCGCTGCAGGGACTCCAACATCCAGGAGTCCCTGCGTGACCCGTCATACCTGGTCAGCGCTCCACAACTCGGACCCGCCCACCACGCTCGCTCTACAACTGACAGAAGTCCCCGCTGCGCGGGAGTGCGCAGGAGCGCCGGGCGAAGCCCGGGCAAAGGGCGGGCTGTCTGTGGCCGTCAGGGGCCGACTAAGGCCGGGCCGGGCCCACTTTCATGCCTCTTACCTCCACCCCCTTCACTAACGAAATGTCTGCTACTGCCACATGTATGAGCCCCGAAAAAACAATTGTTGATAAGGCGGGGGGTTGCTGCTAAAGGGTACTCTGGACAATTATTTCACCAAGGTCCTTGATGATCTAGAAAAGGAGACCATGCTAGCTGAACGAAGGGCAGAGCGCCGTTGTTCGGTAGAAAATATGAAACTTAAAATTGTCACAGATCACATGCAGAATGTTTCTCTTCCTTATGGGGGTAACCTCAGTGAAGCGGAAGATCTCACTTTGCTAGAGAGTGTTCCGCTTCTGTTACGTGACTGTACCCCTACACCGTGTGCCTCTACGGGCAGACCCTGAGTCCTATTCCCCTCACCAGCCCTATTAGCTTAACAAAGGATATGGTCATAACAAATCGCTCATTTGACAAAATTAAACGAAGCAAGGAAAAAAGACCAATCATGCCCAAGATCCAGGGTC
Organism: Lissotriton helveticus; assembly: GCF_964261635.1. Classification (NCBI taxonomy): domain Eukaryota; kingdom Metazoa; phylum Chordata; class Amphibia; order Caudata; family Salamandridae; genus Lissotriton; species Lissotriton helveticus. The sequence continues at coordinate 1,745,076,075 of NC_136067.1, forward strand.
CCCCACCCTGCAAAAGAAGACGAAAAGAGGGGACAATTCAAAAACCTAAGATTAGCCACTCAGATTTTGGCAAGTCTTATAAGCCTGGTATCATAGTAGAACAGGCCCCAGTAGTTGTAGAAGACAGATCACTAAATTTGCTAACTCAACATACACCTTCACATATTGGGATGGACATCAGCACTAGTGTACCCACTGACGCCCCCGTAGAACCCATACTGAAACCTGCCTACACTAGTGCTTCACTAGACAGTTTGGAACATTTAATCAGATCTTTTATTTTACCCGTTATTGAAAGGTTAAGAACAGTGGAGAAGCGTCTCGAGGAGATGGAGATGGGCACAAGGAGGAAAGTCAATTTATCTGAGGCTTTAGCGAGTGAGGCAGTGCCGCCTCAAATCCCGGTCACATTAGCCACGTCAAATACCCCAAAAGTTTCATTTAAACCCACTATTGCCAAACCAAAACCTCCCAAAACAGCAAGCTCCATCCAAAATAAGCCATCTCCCCCAAAACAGACAAAAAACCAGCCGCAGTTCCTACGACCAACATCACGAGAGATCAGGAAAAGGTACTTGTGGGGAAAATACAAGATGAAAGGAGAGGCACAAGACACACAGGGGTTCTAAAGAATAGAGGTCCATTAGCAGAGCTCCCACCAGAAGCTGTGCCATATGTGATTGTTCTGACAGGGGTTCCTGTACTGGCAGACGATAAAAGGAAAGGATTTGCTCAGCTTAAGAATAAAATGATGCATTGGCTCAGATTACATAGACCAATCAAAAGCAATATCAATGGCGACATAGTCCATGTTCGCCGACTACCATGGCTGGGCAGCAGAAGCAAGGATACTGAGGGAGATGTTGTTGTAGTTAACTTTAGAGATTCACATGCAGTCAACTACATACTGAACTGGCCGGTAGGGAACGGTAACAACAGCATTATCCCCCGCCCCCTGACTTACTTCTATCCCAGATCCCTGGTATTTGCCCCGAATCATATAAGTAGACAAACAAATATTCACACCTTTTTTCCAGCCCCATTTAATACCGGGCATCTGTCACATACACAATATCAAATGCCGGTACCAGATCCATACGGGTGGAATACTGTACCTTTCAGTGCAAATACAAATTTTAACAGAAGTATGGACCATCTGAGGCCCTTTACTCCCCTGGAGACATTCAATAGATTTGATGTCTTTAATGGAATGGATGACTGCGACTGAAGTTTACAGTCTAGGTGGGGTACGGGCAGCCTATTCCCTGCCACTAATTCAGATGATGCAGCCTATGGGGTTTCAGAAGATATCACTTTGTATTCTACATCACACCAACTATTGGTGCAAGAACACACACTTAGTCACATTCACAGTGAATTAGTATACAACAAATCCACCAGTGTGAACACTGTTCCAAAAACGACAGCATCAGGGGGAACTTCTGTGGAATTTCAAGATGAGACTAGAATATACCCTCTTATAGTTGGTAGTGGGGTACTGATGATGAAAGATAGGACAATACTTAGGCCTAAACCCTTTCATCACAAAATGAAGAATTTGGGGCAGCCAGCCGAAGTAGATACAGGACCAAAAATTAGTTCACAGAGCAATATCCCCAACGAACCTGACAATATACTTCGGAATCCAGATTCGCAAAGGGATGCACAAGTACAGAATGACCTGGCCCCTAGAGATCTGGTAAATGACCAGGCTGGCCACTATCTGGTGTCCTGGAATATAGCCGGTCTTAAAAACAAAATAGTTTCCCATGATTGGTTAAACTTTAGTGATAACTATAGCATAATCATCATGCAGGAAACATGGGCAATGGAAACTTACCATCGCCTGGGTTATCTAAATTTTTCCATACCCGCGACCCACTCACACAGGGGAAGGCCAATGGGGGGCCTGACCACTTGGGTTAAACAGGATGCCAGGTATACCACGGCGTATTTAGATTCCAACTCTAAGGACATTCTAATTGTTAAGCTCCATTCGTCTGAGTTTGGGGATCTATTAGTATTTAATGTATATGCAAGGGGTATTCCGGGAGGTAAATCCACCGAGACTGTTAAACAATTGGGACAGTGTTTAAAATGACATAGGGGAAAAGCAAATATAATGATAGGAAGTGATTTTAATTGCTCCTTCGAGCCGCTGGACCAATTTGATATTGACCTCACAGAGGCTGAGGATGATAGTTGGCAAATTCCTCCACTAACTATACCACCTATAAAGAAGTGGACTCAAGCAGCCATCCAGCTCAAGACTTTCAGTCTTGAGTACGGATTAAGAGCAGTGAATGGCAGAACTAAAGGGGACAACTTTTAATAATGGTATTCGCTCAAGTAGGATTGACTATATTCTCGTCAATCTGGAATTTTGGTCAGCCATCCGGGACATGAACATTATTAAAAGAATCAAGAGCGACCGTAACCCTCTTAGTTTAGAGTTTCAGCTTTTTTTTAAAATGGGAGTTCCTGATATAGATACATCCAATGACATAGTCCTTGCAAATGACACAAGAAGGTTAAAATGGGCGGAATGCATAGATAATTGCCAATTCATTCCAGAAATGGAAGAAATGGTGTCTAGTGCAACCAGTGAGTTACAGTGTTGCACGACTAGTAATGACTTTATGACCAGGGTGGTTCCCATTCACACAACTCTTTTTTAAAATCTTAGTACATTTTTTATAAAGAAAAAAAGTGATCGTCCACGCAAAAACAGAAAGAAACAGGAATCATGGTATGGCAAAAGCTGCAGAATTGCATATAAATCTCTAGCATTGGCCGTGAAATCAAAGGATAGGCTCTCAATACGAGAAGCGAGGCGCCACTACAAAGTGACCCAGCAGGAAGCAAAAAAAGGCTGGGACAATAAATATTGGGAAGAGCTATATGAGGCATGTAAGGCTAGAAACATGACAGGATTCTGGAACTTAGTGAAATGGGGTAAGGGATCCCATAGGTCACAGTCAGAAAATTCCGTCCCACCCGAACTATGGGTCTCACACTTCAAATCCCAATTTTCAAACCCTGTCCGGGTGAGTGGGGATAGTTTGGATCCTATTACTAATTATGTAGTTACCACTCCGATAGTGTTTAGTCGGAGTGACATTGAACACGCCCTAAATACCATCCCGAGAGGAAGAGCCCCGGGTCCGGATATGATTCCGGCAGATCTTTTCATCCATTGTAGAGAGGTATGGGTGCCGTACATAGAGCTGTTGGTGAATGCAATTTCCAGGGGCTCCCCGGTACCCGACGCCTGGAGGGGAGCTGAAATTATCAAAATTTTCGAAAAGGGGATCGTGCAGACCCTGCAAATTACAGGCCAATTAGCCTAATTGCATGCTTTCAGAAGGTGGTGGCAAGGCTTGTATTACACAGGATCCAGAATTGGGTTGATGATTCTGGGGTTATGTCTGCACTACAGGCAGGCTTCCGCCCCTTTACCAGCACCGTGAATCAAGTTTTTAGATTTTGCAATATATATTGGAAGTGAGTTATCCTTGGGGGAGGCACCCTTTACGCAGCCTTTGTCGATTTGAAATCGGCATTCGTTTTATTCCGCGCTCAAGGCTGTGGCGAGTGCTTCACGATCAAGGTATGCCACAAGAACTCCTCACCCTCCTAATTAAATTCCACAAAAACAACTATGCACAGGTTAGGTGGGGTAACCATGGTCAGGTCACTGACAAATTCAACACAGAAAGGGGAGTCAGACAAGGGTGCGTCTTAGCACCAACTCTGTTTACGCTATATATAAACAGGGTTACTGAATACTACAGGGAGGTCCATACAGATGCACCCAAACAAAATGGCATCCCTATACCCCTGCTAATGTTTGCAGAGGACACCCTTCTAATTTCCAAGACGCAAGAAGGGCTTCAAAAAGCAATAGGCTGTTTTGAGGATTTTTGCAAAGACCATGGTTTAATCATAAATGTGTCTAAAACAAAATTCATGGTAATGCATAGACACAAGAAAGTGAGGGGCACAGTTTTTATGAATGGTGAGCTTTTAGAACAGACAGATTGCTTTAGCTATTTGGGCATTACACTGGGATCTAGGATGGAATGGAAGCCACACTTGACTTACCTGACTGCAAAACATGCACAGCTAGCAGGTGTCCTCCTGAGAGAAATAAAATCATCAGCTACTCAACCAATAGCCCCAGCTTTAAAAATATATGACACGAAAGTCAGGGCTTCGTTGTTATATGGGGCCGAACTATGGGGGGTCACTGATGTCTCTGTCCTGGCAAATGCCCAAAATAAATTTTTTGTGGTGTATAACTAAACTTCCTAAATCAACACCATTGACACCGCTGTACATGGACTTGGGATGTCAGAAATTTCAGGACATAGCTAGCTTTCGACCAGTTGCATATTGGAGAAGGCTTTGGGTTACACCCGAATTAACCCATTATGCTGCAGCGCTCCAAGAAACCAGGAATATGGACACAGGGGGCAAAATATCATGGTTTAAACAGGTTAAGTCGCAATATAAAGCCTTGGGTATGGAGCAACATTGGGAAAACCCATCAGAAAACATCTTACCATCACGGAAAGCCCTAAAAGAGATGTATTGGGCTAACATCACCCAAAGGGAATTCCAAACGCACACTGACGCATCACTAACTAGGGCTTTCCTGGAACTTAAACACATCCCAGTATATGAGCGATATTGAGACCTTATTACTATCCCCATTGACAGGAAACTTTTTCATCAATATAGGGTAGGAACCCTTCCTATCAACACATTCACAAGTAAATGGTCAAGTAATAAGAATGAGCAATATCCTTTTTGCATAGGCCAATCTGAAACTTTAGCCCACGTCCTATTCATATGTCCAGCATATAAAGCTCCGCGCCACAAATGGATCAAACCAATCTGTTTACAAAAAGGTATTCTCAGTGGTACTGTAGCACTCAGGATTCTAAAAACTGACTGCTCCGACAGTATGGTTATTGCACTTGCAAAGTTCCTAAAATGGATGTGGACTATACGTAGAGACAAAATGAAGCTAATATAGACTGCAGTGTCCTAACCTGGCTTTTAATAGAAATTATCAACTCTTAATCATGTAATTAATTTTTAAATGTCTTATAAGACTTTTAAGAAACAGTATATTTATTTTCTTAAACGATGTGTTTGGAACACCCTGTACTAAACCTTTACTGAATAGTTAATCCATGAATTTTCCCTTGACCTCAAGGACATTAGGATGATCTAAGTATGTAATGTTATTTTTAATATTTGTTGTTTAACTGTAATGTCTTTTATGACTTGTGTCGAAATAAAGACTTAATGAATGAATGACGCATTCCCCGGTTTACCAATCATGGTAAATCTGGAAATGCTCCACAATCAATTGGTGGATGCACGGGAACGGTCACCCAGGCCCTCGTCACCAGCCGACAAGACTACGGCAACGCCCTCTACGCCGGAACCACCGCCAAGCTCCAGAAGAGACTCCAGCGGATCCAGAACGCCTCAGTCAGACTTATCCTCGACATCCCCCGACGCAGCCACATCTCCGGACACCTGAGAGACCTGCACTGGCTCCCCGTCAACAAGAGAATCACCTTCCGTCTCCTCACCCACGCACACAAAGCCCTACACGACCAAGGCCCGAGCTACCTCAACAACCGCCTCAACTTCTACGCTCCCAAACGCCACCTCCGATCGACCAACCACGCCCTCGCCGCCGTCACCCGCATCCGAAGAGCGACAACAGGAGGAAGGTCCTTCTCCTACCTGGCCGCCAAGACCTGGAACACCCTCCCTACCGACCTCCGCCTGACCCAAGATCACCTCTCCTTCAGGAAGAAGCTCAAGACCTGGCTGTTCGAGCAGTAGCGGCACCCCACCCCCCCCCCCAAGCGCCTTGAGACCCTCTGGGTGAGTAGTGCGCTCTATAAATGCCTTGTTTGATTGATTCTCCAACCATAGAACGCCTTTCCAGGGCAGAGTAGCGCAAGGCAGTGACTCGCCCGCCCATTCATTACTCCAGATTTACCAAGCAACGCAGGGTTATGCGTTTTTTGGTAAACCTGACTTAAGGATTGGGCTGCCCTCAAAACATCAGGTGGGAAACAAGTGCATCACAATCCAGTTATAAATCTGGCATTAAGTGTATTGCAGAATATTGCTGCTTCTATGGTTTTCTGAAACCAATTGTATGCTCTTTGATAAATATATATAAAAAAAGGCACATATCAACGATGCAAAAAAAAGAAAAATGTTTCAGTTTAGTATTCATTTATGATGCAGTATTGTTAATAGAGATTTGCAGCCATAATTCTTGCATGCAAAATCTGAACAACAAATGGTGCTTGAAGGGCAGCTACAGGAATGCCCATCAAGATTAAACTACGGTGTTAATTATGTAACAAAAAGTATGTCAGCTCTTTAAAATACACGTGTTCTCTTTGCCAAATGAGACTTACACTGACTGTTAATTCTTTTTATTAAGTGGGCTCAGTCGTAAACTGAATACATTTATTTTCTATTAACTGTGTTTTAAAAAATTTTTAAGTTTGAGTTTATTGAAACATCAGAGAAAATACAGAAAAGGAACTGGAACTGTAGAGAGGAAGAAACAATCAAAAAGATAAATCATCAAAACATACAGCAGCAAGGGGGAGGATGGTAAAAGTTACATACCAATATCAAGAGATAACGGTACAATTACGTCAGAAATGTAGCATTCAAAATAAATTAAGGTGGTTTGCGTACCTCAATAGAATGAACATCATGAGTGATGGATCAAGGGGCAGAGGAGGAGAGATAATTCACTAAAGGGAGCCATAGCAGGTCACGTTTGATTGCTAGGGAGACAGGGGAAACAAAATTAGTGTCTAACCTATGATTGAAACAGATAGCATTCCACCATGCATGGAATGAGACATCAGTGGCTTGTTTCCAGTGAGAGGTGATATGGTGAAAAGGTCAAGAAGGAGATAATGGTGGTGTGACTGGGGGAGTGCAGAAGATAGGGAGCCCAAGAAGATGTGAGTAGGGAAAAATGGAATACGAAACTGGAAAATTTTCTGGATTTGTAGGCAAACCAAGTTCCAAAATCGCAGTATAGGAGGACATTCAAAGAGCATATGTTTCAGATCTGCGGATAGACAGGGACAGGACCAGCATGTAGAAAGGGTATCCGGGGAGAAAGAGGACAAAACGGAAGGGGTCAGTAGAGTGCGGTTATAGATAAAATATAGAGTCTGAGTTGTATTTGCAGCTCTAGAGGTCTTATGGAGTTTAGACCAAATCTTCTCCCACAATGCAATTGACCATTCTACAGTGAAGTGTCGCTCCCAGGCTAACTCGACTTTCGATTTGGGTCTATCAGCAGAGAATTGAGTCGAATTATAAAGAAAGGAAGCAGAAGGAGAGGAATCCATCGCTAAAGCTATAGAGCGATAAGCAGGGGGGACGGAGTTAGAGCTTGACAAGGAAGTAAGATAAGACTGAAGAACAGGAAGTAATGCGTCGTGTTGTGAGCGAGAATTAGAAGGTAGGGAGAATTGAGACCGAAGATCAGAGAAAGATAGAGGAAGATTGCGGGATAAAAGTTGAGAAAACCAACATAGGCCACGAGAGTGCCAAGTTTTCCAAAGGAAAGTGCGGTTTCGGATTAAAAGTTGTTTGTTATGCCAGATGGGCTGCTCATGGGTCGAGGAAATGGAGGGGTAGGAGGAAGATAAGTAGGGCGAGAGAAGTTTGCGAGATTGAGAAATGACAGGAGTACGGAGACTGGTCAAAGGGGAGGTAAAGGATAAAAATTCACGAAACTCAAAGGGAGAAATAAAAGAAGATTCAATTGTTAACCAAAGGGGCGGATAGAAAGGAAGATCCGAAGAAAGCCAGCGAGCCGATTGTTTAAGTGAAAAGGCGCGGTGATAAGCTTTGAAATCCGGGAAACGAACTCCCGATTTGGATTTATCCTTCCGCAGAGAAGTGAGTGCAATACGAGGTCTCTTACCCTTCCATAGAAAGTTTAACAAAATAGAGTCTGTTTTCTTAAAATAACTATCAGGAATACGGATTGGTATCATGGAAATAGTGTATAAAAGAGGAGGTGAGAGCATCATCTTGATCGAATTTAGACGGCCCCACCAGGACAGGAAAAGTGGGTTCCAACGGGAGATGGCTGATTCAAATTTTTGGGAGATATAGTCAAAATTAAGTTTCAAAGTGTCCGATAAGAGGGGAGCAAACCAAACACCCAAGTATTTAAGTTTAGTTGGTTGCCACAAGAAGCCGGAGATATCAAAGAGATGCTTCTGACATGAAGAATTTAAAGGAAGAATTTCGCACTTATCTACATTGAGACGGTAACCTGAAACAGCGGCGAAGGAGGAGACCAGTCGTAAGAAAGAGGGATGAGAGACTGTTGGATCCGTACAATAGAAAAGAATATCATCGGCATAGACCGAGAGCTTGACTTGTTGGGAAGCAAAATGAAAACCAGAAATAGACTCCTCCTGACGGATTTTGGTAAGAAAGGGTTCTAAGGCCAAAACAAACAATAAGGGAGAAAGGGGACAGCCCTGTCGAACGCCTCTTTGAAGAATAAAATAATCAGAAGTTGTACCGTTAACAAAGATCGACGCTTGGGGACAAGAATAAAGTAAAGAAATGAGAGAAATGAATTTGGGGGGAAAGCCCGTCCAAGAGAGAGCCTGAAACATAAAATCCCAACCGATTCGATCGAAAGCTTTCTCCGCATCGAGCGAGATAGCCGCCAATGGAGTGTCTAAAGAAGAAGCTTTACTCAGGATGCTGAAAAAGACCCTAGAATTATCCGAGGATAAACGACCCTTTAAGAAACCGGATTGTTCAGGGCCAATTAAAGTGGGTAAAATGGGGTCCAGGCGAAGAGACAGAATTTTAGCCAAGATCTTATAATCTGTATTTACTAAAGAGATGGGACGGTAAGTTTTACATAGAGAATGATCCTTATCCTCTTTAGGGATTAGAAAAATTAAGGCTTGCTGAAAAGACCCACTCGATAGACCAGAACTCTGGAAAGATTGAAACAGAAGTAAAAGTTTTGGTAAGAGAAGAGAAGCAAAATGACTGTAAAATTCAATGGTAAACCCGTCAGGGCCAGGTGCTTTACCGTGACGCAATTTGGAGATAGCATGAGAAATTTCGGAAAGTGAGATATCAGCTTCCAAAGGCTCGAAGTCTACATGAGTTGAGGGAGGGGGGGAGATAGATTGAAAATAAGAGAGAATATCAGCTGAGGAAGGAACAACTTCCGGAGTGTATAGATTTTTATAGAAAAGCAAGAATTCATTAAGAATTTCTTTATCTTTAAATAAGGAATCCCCAGTAGATGACTTAATTAGTTCAATCCTCGTTCGTTCCTTCCGAATTTTTAAATAATTGGCAAGTAATTTCCCCATTTCGTTCTGACCACCGTAATATCGTGCATTACATTTCAATAATAAGTTCGAAGCGGCATCTGTGGTGAATTTATTAAAAGAGATTTTAGCCGCAATAAGGTCCTTAAGGGAGGATTCGGTGGTCGAGGAATGGTAGGCAAGTTCAAGCTTTTTAATTTTAGCAAGAAAGAGAGATGACTTAGCCTCGTTAGCTCTTTTCTTTTGTGAGACGTAATTAATAATAAAACCCCTAGAAGCTGCCTTAAAAGAGTCCCAGATCGTGACAAAAGAAGATTCGGGGGTTTGATTAAGTACAAAGAACTCAGAAGTGAACTCTGAAAATTTCATACAGAAAGTGGAGTCAAGGAGCAAAGAGTTATTAAATATCCATCTGTCAGAATGAGGGGAAAAGGGAATGAGGTCAATATCAACGAGTACTGGGGCATGGTCGGAGATCAGAATGGAGCCAATATCAGAGTGGATAGCGTGTTGAGTGAGGGATTTACTAAGGAAGAGATAATCAATACGTGATTGGGAGTTGTGGGCAGGGGAATAAAAAATATATTCTCTAAGATCAGGGTTACAGAGTCTCCAAATATCCACTAAGGCATTGGTTTGATAGGATTTGACGAATTGGGAGTGCATTCTCGAGGGTGAGAATTTAACTTTGAAGTGGCGGTCAAGGATAGGATCTGAAATCTGATTGCAATCGCCGCCAAAAACAATATAATCGTCAGATAAGGTGGAGAGTTTGTCAGACATAGAGGGCCAAAAAGTCTTATCAACACCAGTAGGGGCATAGACATTAAAAAACACAATCGGTATCTTATCAATAAGCACTTTAACAAGTAACCAACGACCCTGAGAATCACACTCCTGAGAAATTACAGAGACATTTAACCTTTTATGAAATAAAATCAAAACCTCACCCTTTTTAGAATCAGTGGGAGAAAAGAAAATATGTCCCACCCAACAACGTTTATCCTTTAAGGCTTCATCTTCCGAAAGGTGAGACTCCTGTATAAAGGCCACATCTGTTTTAAGTCTAGCGAGATGCGACAATACTCGTTGTCTCTTAATTGGATTGCTTAAACCTTTAACATTCCAGGTAGTAACACGGAACGAGAAACAACTAGAGTAAATACAGCAAAGACATGCTTGCTAAGTCAATAGAGAGAGAGAAAAGAAAAAAGATCTCATAGCAAAAGATAAACAAGATGAGGAAAAAAGAGAAAAAGAAAAAGACAGAAAGAAGGGAGGAAGGGAAAAGCAGTGAAGGAGAGAAAGAAGAGAAGTAAGGAATGAGGAACATAAAGACAGTGCAAGTCCAAAACAGACGACTGGAAAACATACTTACAAGACACACGCGAAGACAGGGGATGACGGCGCCAGAGACAGCGATGACAACAGCGAAAAAGCAACCGCAGCTGGACCTCCGCCTGCACAGAAAGAAAGGCAGCATAAGAAACTAACAAAGGAAACGGTAGGATGGAATGCCCGGGACTGAACCTATAGGAAGGGGAATAAAAACAAAGGTTAATATAAAAGGATAAAAAACAATAGGAAGCAGATGAAGCACAAAATCGAGACAAGGATCACAAGGCTAAGACCAAGCAGGTACAGTTAAGTCCAATCAGGTTGCTCCGGAGGTGTCCATATTACTCGCTCCATGACGACGGAGAAAGTCTTGCAACGCAGCAGGATCATCAAAAGTAGTGGTCTTCTCCTTATAAATGACCTTGAAAAGGCATGGATGTAGGAGGCCATACCTAGCGTTGAGAGCTCTCAATCGAGGTCGCATATCCAGGAAACGCTTCCGACGATCAGCTGTGACCTTGGCAACATCTTGTGACAGGTATAGACGATGGCCCTCCCAAACAATTTGTTTTTTTACCTTGGCGGCAGAAAGCACTTGCAGAAGATCAGTATACTGCAGAAATAGCATGATGACACCACGTGGTTTAGAAGACACTCTAGGACCCAAATGATGTGCTCTCTGTATATTAATGGAGGACAGGGCAGGAGCGTCCAGGATTTTTGGAAGGAAGGATTTGAAGAACGCTGTAGAGTTAGACCCCTCTGAAAGTTCAGGGAGACCGTAGAGGCGAATATTGTTCCTACGGTTCCTATTTTCCAAATCCTCTGTCTGCCTTTTAAGATGGAGGATCTCAGCTTCCATGGACGGAATCCGGGAGCAAGAGCTTTGCACAGAATCCGATGCTTGTTCAAGAAGCAAGGCTCGAGAATCCAGGGTCGCCCATTTATCCTGCATACTTTGCAACGTTTGGGACGTCGTTTCCATAAAAAGCCGTAGAGCTCGCAGTTCCTCCAAGATGAGATCCAGGGAGGAAGGAGAAGGATTGGTGTCCGGGGAAGGAGGATCCTTTTTGAGGCGCTTTGAAGAAGCTAGGGTGGTCGGAAGTTTGCTGCCACTGTGAGATTTGGAGATGGCCCCCAGACTAGATTCAGGCTTAGGCATCGCTCCTTCTTCCATATCTTGTGGGGGGGTATCAGAATCAGAGTTGGTAGGACCCTTGGTCGTGGCAGCCAGTTTCAAATTGCGAAGTCTCCCCATGTATGGACAACAGAAAGATGAAAAATGGATACACGTTGGCCGCCCAAGGTCAAAGATGATTAAGAGAGTCAGGTAAATATGAGGCCCATAGGTCGAGGAAAGAAACCTGAGTTCATCTAGTTAACCAGGTAACGGCAGAGAAGGTACAATATACGGGATCCCCTACAAGGCCCGGAGGAGGCGGAGCCAAATCATAACCACACGTCAGGTAGTCAATGAAAGCATGAAAGTCACAGAGGGTAGAATGGCTGGTGTGGGGTCTTCAAACTGTGACAAAAGAAAATTGCCAGGTATGAACTGCGAGGTCATGACAACACTAAAAAGATAGGAAATCCCCCTCGAGGCTGAAGAAGCAGGTAAATGCCTCACAATGCAGCGAACAATTGCTGGATACCTAGAGGCATGAGGTGGTCAAAAAAAAAATCCAGGAGCAAACCAGGAGGGAGAAATGACACTAAGGCTGCAGGGTCTTCTCCAACTTAAGGCAAAAAACGGACTGCAAAATCAAGTAATGCGGGGTAAAAGTACTCCGTCATGAGGGCAGGCATCACTTCACTGGAAAAACATAAAATGGCGTCCGGAACATCGCAACCGGTACTGCTACCCGCAATTAATCAAAGTAGATGCCTACAAAGCGGCAATTGTCAAAATCTGGGCTCACCTGACACGAAGAGAAGGAAAAAACAGTCCGAGGATGGCAGGGAGCAGTCCTTATGAGCCAGGGCACACTGCATGAAAAGGAACGAGGTCCGCTTCCTCAGGAACGAAATGGCGGTCGGAGCCGCGAAAGACGGAGCGAAACAGCATACGCGATGGATGTGAGAGTGAAAGACCTCTCCGAGATCACCTCATGCTGGACTGTGAAACAGGAGCATTTCCAAGTCGAAATACCTCCCAATGAAGAGTTAAATTAGCAGAGGAACGGAGGTCGCCACAGGAGCTCCGCCGTCAGCCCGCCATCTTGACTGACGCCCAAGCCACGCCGCTTTTTGTATTTTATGCCACCTTGTGGAGTGTGCTGAGATTGCCTACCCAGCAATGTATGTGCTCTTTTAACAAATTTGTTTTCTGAGTGACGTGCCCCTAATGTGAGAAATCCTTGACATATCAGTCAGAGCCTCAGGTACGAAGTGGAAAATATTAAAATATTAAATGTCATTGGAACACAACAACAGTAGTACATGCCACCTTGCGTATCACTTCTGGATTTACTATATAATTGTGGAATGGAAGATTTATCCCTGCTACTCAAAATGCATGTTAGAATTACGCTGGTTCTGTCTGTCATGCTTCACGCATTTCACATGCATTTCAACACTTGGTAAAGACCAACAGAAACTACCTGCAGGCCAAACTTCAAAGTCCACCCATAAATTGCCAAGGCTAAGGAAGAGAAGGCTAGACATTTATCAGTTATTAGCCTTGATTCTGTCTACCTCATTTCAGAGGAGGGGATGATACAGACTTCCTGAATCCACCATATTTTAAGGAAAGCCTGTTAATTGTACAACATTCAAGTAGAAAATGCATCGGAATTAGGCTGGGATAATGCAATTAGTGGCAGGTGGGACTAGTGGTGAGTAGAGAGCTACCTCACCTAAAAGGTGGACACTACAGTGTTTTTTTATTTATTTTTATTTGAAAGGGATCTAGAAGATTCTGTGCCCACAGTGTTTTCTCTTAGAACAGGAGCTACATCGCATTGTGATAAAATTAGAATGAGGGGTTGTGATTATTTAAGACCAGGCAAATGGTATGCTTGGCCCACTGGGGCAAGGAGGAGAAAGGAGGAAGACTTCCCTGACTCATGATCTAATACCATTTCATGTCGTCTTACGGTTGTATTTTGATGGCAGTTGGCCCACACACTGAAAGGCCGTTAGTGGCAGTCTGACCTTGGACACCCCTTCAGTCCGACTGCTGGATTACAATCCAGAGGGTTGGACCCACAGTGGTAGGGGGAAGACTGCTGTCTCGGTCATAATCCGTGATCTTGACAAGACGGCGATTGGAATTGTATTCCCAAATGACAATGGTGCTCAGGTCGGCACTGCCATCAGGATTACTACATCCCTTTCTGAGAGCCTCTTTTCATGCCAGGAAGATCGCCATGAAAAGGCTTTCAGAAATCGAATTTGGTCCACCATGGTACACTGTAAAGTGGCCTTGGGGGCACATGTTCCCCCACTCACCTCAAAGCATGGTGTGCTATGCACGACATGGTGCATGGCACACTGTGCATATAGGTCCCCAGATGTTCCATACCACAGTGGCATGTGCTGCTGCCATTTCCTTGGCCACAGCTCAAGCCGCCGAGCTATGGAGCACTTTCCGACCACCAACATGGCGGTCATATCATAATGAACTGCCGAATGCTTGCAAAAATTGACTTTGCACTGTTCACATGATGACTAATGCCAAACATCAATTCTAGTTGTGGAAATGTCTGTTTTGTCAGCCAGGCATTGGAATTGTCAATTACACATTTTACCTCTCTGCTGTGTTAGACTGAATGTTTGGGAGATGTTAGGTCTAAACTTCACAAACATTTCATGGCATTTCATGAGGCTGATGGGTGCCTGACCCTAACATGGCTGCCAGTGGTGACTTTTTTTCCCCAAACTGAACTTGTCCTTACATAATCCTACCTAGACTGTGCCTGACTTCCAGATCTCGACTGTATTTCATTCAGACATGATTTTTCACCCCCCATGCTAATCTGACACTCTCTGAGTACACCTGATCACTATCCTGACAGCAGAGTCTGAGCATTATGTCCAACGTCCGGTGGGGCTGCTCTGTTCAGCTATTGAGGAGATCGGCCTTGGTCCAATCCCTTCACCGTCACCCACCCAGCCGGGCTTTGGGCACAGTTTCTCTCCATCTCCCTGTCTCGCCCGTCCCCCCATCAAATTTCTATAACTCTGCTTTTTCCTTGTCTCCTATGTTTTGATTGCACTTGAACAATTGTAACTTGTTTGCCTCTAACTCTGATCCTCTAGTAAAGTGCTCTGATACCTCTGGGTCTAGACAGCCCTATTTAAAAACTCAAATAAATAAATACATCTTATTTCTTATATGACGTTTTACTGTTTGAAATTTCTAAACTTTATGATAATATTTGCAGTACTGCTGAAAGCTATCATCACAATATCATATCTCTACCTATTTTGTTTCCTAGGTATCTACATTTTGTGTCTCAAAATATTAGAATGTACAATCCACACTATTACTAATACAAATGTATCATTTTCTCAATAGGTCCAACTGGCAGAGTATGCATCCAGGAATCTGCCACTGAAGAGACCTTCACTCGCGCTCAGGACCGAGCCTTCAGTGATGACAATACGCCTAGGAATATAGAAGACAATGAGGAGGCTGGCTCATCTGATTAGTATGGTCAGATAGCTCCAGTGACACCAACTGTGCCCACACTAACACATCCCACCCCAGCTGTAACACCTCAGCAAACCGAAGACTCCACTTCCTGTGTTCTGACCACTGTGACACCGATTGTGTGCCCCCCCAGTCCCGGGTGATCTTGAGCACACACCATCACTGGCTCCAGCTCACCCAGGAACTAATTGGATGGGGCACACTGGACCAAGGGCACAAGGCAGATTGGTTAGCGGTCATGGGAGGCCAGCATATCGAGGCCACTATGGTCACCATCACCCAAACCACAATTGACCAAGTCTTTGTAACCTACCATCAGTCCCAAAACATAATGGGCCTGGTACTTACCGAGAGTTGAAGTAATTGCAAAGGGAGCTCAATCATCAGGTGGTGGTCCACAATTCAAATATGGGCTCCCTTATTGGTATGCTGCAGGACATATACACCCATATGTGCAGGGCTTTCCCAGGACCATCTACCTGTTACTGTGATCTTACAACATCTGGGCCATCCACATCTGCCAGAGCCACACGAAGAGAGGCCCTGCCAACCAAAGAACCACCAGGAGTCCCCCTCCATCCCCTGTAACTGTGGATTCCCCCCACAGGAGGGGATGTCCACTAATATTCCCAGGAGACAAGAATGGCAAGATCTCTGCAGAAAGAAATCACAACACTAATTTTCTCCAGTGTATGCCTAACATTCACTCTGTGAACTATTCCTGGACACATTTGCCTCTCTGATGCCAGTAGTAATTTAGACATTAGACTTCAAACAATTTTGGCTCTCCAACTATTGTTTCATTCACCATGACTGACATCTTCACTTTTTGGTTTGCTATTGTTTAGTTCACACTTTCTAATGTTATCACCTTTTATACAATACAGTTACAAGTCAAAAACTCATAGACTGGAGTTGTGTATCTCAACTCTATCAATGCATTTGTTTTCTTCTATCATAACTTGACAATTGCACAAATTGATAGATTGTAAAAACAGATGATTCGCAATTAGGTAATGTTTATCACAAGATCCCAAACATAACTCCCAAAACTTTCAGACCATTCAATCATCTACTATTCTGTTTATTCCATATGACCATTAGTTGTCTGTCAACATTTGCATTAACATGATAATCCATACATTTTTAACATATATACTTTTCCAATTCAAGATCTTGGCAACATGGAAGAAGGGGATCTGTTCAAACCAATAAGAGAGCATAGGCAAATTATCATTGACTCGTCATCAGCTGGAGCAAGATCTTCTGGCTCATGTAAGGAATCCCACTTCTATAACACCAACAATCAAAACCTGGGTAGCACTACATTTTGTAGACACTAGATCGTTCCAAACCACTATTCCAGAATCTGGTGGAATGTCACTACCAAGTTTCAGTGCTGTGCCACAAGAAGTGTCACGCAATGACGTGACACATCAACTGTTACATACACTTAACCAAACCAACAATAAAGATTTCACCAATGTGAAGGGTGAGCATTGCGATTTGGCTCCAACCCACATGTTTTGAGCAAATTATGACACACATGTTGCTTTCGTGTCAATACATGACAGAGGACAAGTCTAATGTAATCTTCACATCTCCCATTCAATCACAGTGCAAGTTGTCTTGGTACATGATTTGTACATAGAAAGTCTGTGTCTCTCTTCCCCAGTATAAACCCAGGCTCCCTCTAAACAGCACCAAATACCAGCAAATGTCATAATTCTGACATTTTGAAAACGAGATGGCATGGTGAAGGAACCTAAAGCAGATCAAAAGAAAAAAGATGACCAATCACACTGAACATGATGGCCACATTACAAAGTCAACCTTTGAAGACCACAGATTCACAAAACAATCTGAGATTAACAATGCAACTGAACACAGTAGTGAATGTGTCCAAACTTTGATCAACAAACACCTTTGGACTGATTTTTCCAGAACATCCCCTTCCCAACAAAGTACCACCACATACGTCTCTCATGACCACATCAATAGTTGGAGTAACAGTGAAGACATGACATGTAAAGATATACTTACAATCATGAGAAGAAGTTGTCAATGACATCTTGACATTAGTCTACTCCTTCCTCTCCACCACTATAATCTTCATTTGGCATATGAGGATCCTCATCCTCTGCGATATATGGGATGTTCCATCACAGGACAATGTTGTGGAGCATACGGCAAGCCACAGTGATTTGGTACCCCTTATCAGGTGAGTAGAGGAGGGCTCCACCAGTTTTGTCCAGACATTCAAATCTGGCCTGTAGGAGCCTAGAGGCCCACTCCACTGACTGCTATGTTTTCCCCATGGGCCTCATTGAAGCAGGCTTGTTGGATTTCTCAATGGTGCCAACAACAATGGATGGTTGAGATAAGCTGAGTCTCCTAGATTAAAGACAAAAAATGTCAAAATAATGTGACACAATTCCATATTATGCAAATAGAAGTACCCCAAACATTATAATGAAAGATTGCACTGACCAATAAGCCAGGCCGTCTCAGGTCCAAAATCTGAAATTTGAAGGGGTATGGGCTTGTTCCATAGTATAAAGGATTCATGGGCAGGGCTGGGGACCACACACAAATGCTTATGATCTACAAATCCCGTAAGCAGAAAACTTCCAAGTTGATTGAATGGAAGTGTTTCAGATTCTGTTAGGCCTGTTCTATGGTGCGTGGTGGCACTGAGGCAATATGTGTGCTTTCAATTGTTTCAGCCACATGTGGTAGGTGACCCAAACCATAAAACTCATATTCACATTGGCTAAATCATGCTGCCATGGAAACTGGGTTAAGCTGTTGATGGGTCTCTTCATTGATGATGGTCGTTCTTGTTGCACATAACTGAAAGTTCGTTGTGACATACCACCAGATACTGTCACAATGTATTGGAAAGATCCTGTGACCACAAAATGAAGTACTGCCATGAGTTTGACAATTGGTGTAATAGATGTGGAATTTCTGTTGTTAGGCTGAAGATCCAGCTGATGACATAAATCCAGTATAGTTTGTCTATTCAACCTGATCTTCTTGATTATCCCTTTCTTCTATGGTGATACAGTCCGGAAATGAGGGGGTACACCGGAGGATGTTGTCTCCTCACTCTCCCAGGGTTCATATGTCGGCATTTGAAAAAAATGAGAACATTTTGAATTTTATTAAAATCATCCAGAGTAACATATTTGATGAGTACACAAAAGTCATTTATTTGGACAAAATGTATATAGTTTAAGGCATAATTTGAACCAACCTTCGCTTCTTGTCCTTTATCCATTACAAATGACATTTGTGGCCTTGATATGAATCTGAAAAATAAATGTGTAAATAATCCATTTCAAATGCGTTATTTACAATTTTTCTTTATTTTTTATTTGTTTTCCTACTAAAAATACAGTCAACAAAGGTGTACACAACACAGCACTAATATTGCATTTTAGCACAATAACACACTACACATAAATGTTTATTTTCCAAAAATAAGTGTCCATCGAAGTGCGATTATTTGAACAAACTAGTTCCCATTTCGAATGGTTGTGATGTACTTAACAGTCACTAACACACTAGTCTAAAATCCTAAAATGACGGGTGCTTGACCTCACCGATTGGATGTGAGCGGGGATCTGTCTACTTAAATTCGGCCGAAAATGGCGTGCCTGATTGGGAGTTCGAATGAGGGACTGGCACTAAGACTGCGACCCTTGATACTGACAAGGTAAGACGGGGGGTCCACCCTGTGGGGTGGATGTCCGGGAATCTGATATTGTGCTAACTCGGCGGGTTGCTATTTATTGCAAAGGGCCTTAGAGTAACGGGGAGGCTTGAGGCTTAATGTGGTTTGGCGTCCAGCAACTAGATAATGTGCTAACTCAGCGGGTTGCTATTCACTGGAAAGGACTTTTAAGTACCAGGGATAAAGGAGGCTTTATATCGTACACGCGCACGTGAGGTGAAGATCTACTTAATCTTTTAAAACGCGCTACTCTTTAAACCCGAGTGCGCTGCTAAATT
Source organism: Lissotriton helveticus (assembly GCF_964261635.1). Classification (NCBI taxonomy): domain Eukaryota; kingdom Metazoa; phylum Chordata; class Amphibia; order Caudata; family Salamandridae; genus Lissotriton; species Lissotriton helveticus. The sequence goes on from NC_136067.1 coordinate 1,745,095,470, forward strand.
AATGTATCACACATGGAAGACCCCTAAGGTGGGGGGGCGCCCCGGGTTATCAGGTCTGCATTTCCCCACATGCGTACTTTTGTGCACTTCAGGGCAGTAATGAAGGGCTACGGGATGTTCAAGGTATATTATTCTAACCTTGCTCCATTATCATGTACTTGGCAAGAAAGCGTTGGTCCCCCGAGGCGGATTAAATAGTGTGTAATAAAGCTTGGCACTGAACTTTTGATTCTGGCCCCTAAATTTAGGTTGTTTGAAACACAGTGGTAGTATCATATTTAAAAGTCTAATCATGAAAGCTCAGGAAGACATTATGAATATAATAATTTTTGTCATCAGGAACATTGGCTGTTACTTTGGCCCTTGGATTCTCCTTTTTACCTTGAAGTACGCCATTTGTGAAATCCCTTGATTATTGAACCAGGATAAAGACTATCTTGGTGAGATTGTTTGTTGGTCAATGTGGTCACACTTTATAGTATAGTTACTTCAATACAATTTTTCTTTACCTGTTTTCTTTTCTGTTTCACCTAGCTTTCCCCTCCTTTCTTTTGGTCTTTATAAATAAATAATTTCTTTACGATGTTTCACTTAGTTATGGTGTGTGACGAGGGACTTGTCTCTCTATGTAACCGTAAATAGGGTATGAACATATTTTATTTATGTTTATCTATTTATTTTATGGTATGTTCATACATCTAGTGTCTTTTTACTGTGTGTAGATAATTCTGGTTTGTTTTGCCGTTCTTTCAATATAAATGTATGCATGTATTTTACATGTTTATGTATTTTATATATGTTGTCTAGTCACTTTTTTTGTGTTGTCTTAAATGACAGTTGTACTTAGCTTGTTTTCTATTTGTGTACCCTTTCAGCCCTGACGAAGTTAGATCTTGAATGAAGCGCGTTGGCTGATGTCCATGCTTTTAATTGAAAGTTTAATAAAGAACCTATTTTGGAATATACACGGATTGTTTTGACTTCATCCTGGTGCATCGTCCCTCTTCCTTTACAGCTCTCAGACCCCTTCAGAGTAGCACACAGCCGTGAGGTCACTTATTGGATGGGCAAAAGCTGAGCCTTGTAATGTAAAAGTGGAGGAAAGGCTGTGCCACTGGATTCAAGCTTTCCTGTCTGATATGGAGTGATACCCCAAAACCGGTCCTAGGGTGCTTGTTTCCGGTCCTAGGAGGACCTACCCTGGCAATTCGGGCTGACTGTCCCCATGAAGATCAAGGTCAAGAATGATTTGCATATAGCTGGGTCCAAACTGGGGTGGCATAGTGTGAAATAGAACAATGATTGAACTGAGATTTCTTGACTGGGGGTGAGTGGTTGAAAAGTTTCAGCACTCCATTCATCATCTTGTTGTGTTAGCTATGTGCAACCTCAGAAATACCTTAGCCTAGATCAGGGCTCTCCAAAATGTAGGTTGGGAGATACCAATAGCTACCAGACCCCTTCAGAGTAGCACACAGCCTTGAGGTCACTTACTGGCAGCCACGGCTCGTGCAGGGACGTCAGACAGAGGAGGGGCAGGGTGGGGGGTTGTAAAATGCAGGATATAGACGATGTCAGGTAAGTACCGAAAAAAATAAATAAACATATTTCGTTACCCACGCTGTATCACATTTGGCGATGCAGCGCGGGTAACAAATGTTTTTTTTTTTTTTTTCGGTACTTACCTGACATCGTTCATATCCCGCATTTTACAACCCCCCACCCTGCCCCTCCTCTGCCTGACGCCACCTCCCGGTGTAACGCCCTGCACGAGCCGTGGCTGCTTACTGGATCGGCACAAGATGAGCATTGTAATGTGAAAGTTGAGGAAAGGTGATGTTTATATGACATCATGATCACCAGGCTGCAAATACCAAGGCCTGTCATTGAGCAGTGTTCATTCAGAATCATGGGCCAGACTGGAGCTGTTTTAAAGGGTCATACAAATGAAGCACTGAGGCACAGATGTCAATTGCTTATATCATTTGCCGCCCAAAATGTCAGTTGTGCTTAAAATATGGCAGTGGATGCTTTTAAATGGACAACAGTTGAACTGGAAAGTTCCATGACTTCTTGAGCTAACACTTCTTTTCAAATGACTCACATTTCAAACAATGTCATGTCCAACTTCAGGCCCCTTATTTACAGTGGGCACTGTGCCTTAATTATTAATGTTTAGCCTTCAGTAGTTCTCAATCTTTTGCACTTATCATAAGTATGTCATATTACATATTATACAGGGGCCCCTGGGCTAGATGATTTCACAGGCCAGAAGTTGTCTGCTTACACCATGAAATGGGATGAGGATGGACAACAGGTCACGTTAGTATGTGTATGGGGATATTGGTTTAGGTCAGCATGTGACAATGCACATGTTGTATGCTACTGACAGCTGTAGTGAATTTCTGTGGCAGCAATATACACAAACAAAAAGTCACAATACCGTTGTTTTTTCTTTCCTTTCATGTACCCAAACAGGTCAATACCCATCTGAAGTGCAACATAGGAAAGGCCATCGCCACGAAGGTACAGACTGTGGGAGACTACAAGAGGGACAACTTCCATTGCCACAGGAGGTGGGAGGACCTAAGAAGCAAGACCTTTGAGAACACAGAGGTCCAGTTTCGGGAAGTCCTCCCAATGCATGAGGGGTGTGTGCTACATTCTGACCCCCCCTAATGGCCCACATTCCTGGGGTGACCTATCTGGTGCTTGATGGGCAGTTGAGGGCACAACAGCAGCAACAGTAAGTTCTTACAGAGTTACATATGTTACATAACCTATTTTTGGATACAGTCAGGATCTTTTCCTTCACCATTCAGGGTGACTGTTGTCCAATGCTCAAAAAGAGATGCACATTTGTTATGTTATGTTATAAAGACTTTTGTAACGCGCTCTGTTACTAACAAGTATCCTGGCGCGGAGAGAGAGGTGGAAGAAATAATGAGGGGGGGCGGGAAGTTACAGGTTCATATTAAACAGATGGGTTTTCAGTCATTTCTTAAAGGCGGCAGTGGTCTGGGCAGCCTTAAGATGTAATGGAAGAGCGTTTCAGGCCCTGGCAGCCCTGACTGAAATGGACTGGCCTCCCACTCTGGAGAGCTTAAATCTAGGCACGGTCATTTGGCACTGATTAGCCGAGCGGAGACAGCGCTTCGGAACATACAGGGTAAACCGTTTCCTCAAGTACACAGGTCCGAGCTGATGGATCGCTCGGAAAGAGAGCACCAAAGTTTTAAACATAATCCGGTGTGCCACCGGAAGCCAATGGAGGCTGCATAAGTGAGGGTGGACGCTAGATCTCCTGGGCAGTTTAAACAGGAGTCGCACAGCCGCATTTTGAATAACCTGAAGCCGTTGGATCAAATACGCAGGTAAGCCACTAAACAGGGCATTCGCGTAGTCAAGCCTAGAAAGTATTAAAGCACGCAACACAGTCTCTTTGGCCTCTCTTGGGAGGAGTGGAAAGAACCTACGTAAGGCTTTGAGAGTAGCAAAACACACACCCGTTAGTTTTTTTATGTGGACCTCAAACTTGAGATCACTCCCAAACCAGACCCCCAGGTTCTTAGCAGGGCCGCCCATGGAATTGGGGCAAGGCAGATCTGGTGGCCATAGGAGGTTTCTAAAATTATCCGGAAAGGAACCATAAAAGAGAACCTCGGACTTGTCTTCATTGCACTTGAGCTGGGCAAGTGCTAGCCAGCGAAAAACAGATGAAAGGCAAAGTCCTCTTAAATCTTAGCAATTTTATCAGTGAAGAAAGAGGAGAGCTCTTCACACCAGTGATCCGATGAGGGCAGCATAGGTTGCGCCGCACATGGTGATACAAAGCTCTGAACAATAGAAAACATTTCTTTACTATTGTTGTTTGCTTTTTCAATTCTCCCTGCATAATAGCTGCTCTTGGCTGATTTAATCGCAGCATAGTAGTACTTTTGGGCAGCGCGCAAATCACTCTTTGCCTCGGGCAGGTAGGCTTGTCTCCACACCCGTTCGAGTTTCTTACATTCAAGTTTAAGTTCCTATAGGGTGTGGGAAAACCATGGTTTGGAAGGGGTAGACCGTAGCCTGCGAATACAGACATTGTTAATGGAGGCCGCTGACCCCTGTTCCATCCATGTGTTAAAGATACTAACTGCCGCACCAATCTCCGAGGTCAAAATCGGACGATTTTGGGATAGGGATTCCGACAGGGTGACTAAGTTGATGCTCTGGGAGTGCGCAAGTGGGGGGGGGTACCCTCCACCCCGTGGCTCTGTCCAAGGACCAGGAGAACCTGATCAGCTCATGGGCCGACCATGTCACGCTCTCAGGACAGGTCATTACAAGATCAAAATTGGAACAGACCAAATCTAAGAGGTGGCCACCCACATGAGTTGGAGCATCGACCCATTGTTTGAGGTTGGCCATGGTTAAGGCTTCTCCTAGGCGGTTAGACTCAGTGGAGTCCAGAGCATCAACATGAATATTAAAATCCCCCAAAAGGAGAAACCTAGAAAATCTAAGGGCACGCGGCACTATAGCCTACTCCAGTGCCCCAATAAAATTGCCAACATTACCTGGAGGACGATACACCAGGGTACCACCTAAGGTAAAGTGTGGGGTCAGCACAAGGGAAAAGTGGAGCATCTCCGCATCCCCCAGCTCATCCTGGGGTTCACCGGAGAAGGCTCATATGTCTCTATAGATCACAGCAACTCCGCCACCCCTGCCAAGCGGGCGGTCCGCCCTTGTGATCTTAAAACCCCGCGGAATAGCTAACTCTACCACCGGTGCACACGTATCATTAAGCCAGGTCTCGGTAATAAAAAAAAGATCAAATTGGTCCTCCGCCAAAATTTCAAAAACGTCGGCGGCATGTTTTACCAACAACCTAGCATTGATTAACCCCGCCCTAATCAGCATAGGGTCAGTGCTTACTCGTTCCGGGCCGTTCAGTGTGGGATTAAAATGAAAATTACACGCGGAGCATACCCGAGATAAGTTATCAGCTAGCCTCCAGATATTTCCTTCTCCACATCTGAGAACAATGCAAAAAGGTCCTCATGAGAGTACCTTAATCTAGTAGTCTGATACTTCCTATGCAGACTGGCAGGGAATTTGGCCCTGGGCCCGTCCCAGACACAGATGGGCACAGACAGGCCCTCCTTTGTTGCTCCTTCGGCGCGCAGACGGCACGCCCGCTGCGCGCGTCCGCTGCGCGGCCGAGCAGCCATCACTATTTATGTTAGAAGCCCCTCCCCCCGCTAGAGCGCTAACTCTGTTGACGGCGGGATCCGGCCCTCAGGCAATATGGCACCCTGCCCTGCCCTCCACATCAAACGGCACGAGAGCCGCGGTGGAACGGGGCTGGTGGGAGATTGCACATACAGCAATTGGCAAAAGGTAAAATTCCAATTAGAAATGCAGCACAAACATTAACATGAAATTAAAAAATATTTTCAGCGAATTTTAAAAGACGAGTCCAGCTGGGGTCAATTGAGGCAGAGGAGGATCCCCTCGCAATCTGCCAGTCCCTGGAGCAACACACAAGGAGCTGCCACCACCTTGAGAAATCGCCCGGAACCCCTGAAACGCACTCTATTTATGTTAGAAGTCCCTCCCCCCGCTAGAGCGCTAACTCTGTTGACGGCGGGATCTGGCCCTCAGGCAATATGGTGCCCTACCCTGCCCTCCACATCAAACGGCACGAGAGCCGCGGTGGAACGGGGCTGGTGGGAGATTGCACACATTTGTACAAGGTGTATGATAATGTGCTTTGTGTATTGTTTTTTTTTATAATGATCTCACATGATTCCTGTCCACAACCAATTGACTGTTCTGAGCGGACGCATGGCTGCCTCAACTCCACATTCATTTTCATGTTGTTTGATTTCATGTGGGACAGTTGTACCAAACAGAAAAATAGTCTTTATTGTGTCAGGTGTGATGCTCCTTCACTCATGTGGATGATGTCATATTAGCACCATTACAGAAAACATAGCATACTAGGCGTACTTTAAAGGAGACCGTTTGAGCCGCCACAACCATCCCTCCACGGTAAGAGCTTATGCAAATGCAGTATTCGTTGGGACTCCTGCATTAGACATTGTTTCTACCTTAAGGGCACTCGGGAGGTAGTCTTAGCCTTTCTGCTCTCTGCTTCTCTGTTTGTCGAGAGCAAAACTTTGCTTGTTTGCATCAATATCTTAAATATATATTAGTACGGTAATTTTTGAAAACCATTATTGCCAACAGTAACTTAACCACATTGGAGCTAAGGCAATGCCCCCTGAGTGCTGCTACTCCATATTTCCCATTGTTCATGACAAGCTCAGCTCGTCATCAGCACACGAGCAGTGCACTGCATGACGAGCTGAGCTCATCATGAGCATGGAAGGGGTTAAGAAGGGGGTTTAGTGAGACCTATCAGGGACAATATTTAATAAAAAGTGAAAAATAATTGGCGCACGAGCTTCATTCTCAATCGGGCGATTATTTGACTAGAATATTACGCCCAATTAGGGAATTTTATAAGCCATTTATCCCCTCGGTAATACAATTCCATCTCTTATTTTATTTAGAGTCGGCCACTGACATATGAAGTTTTGGCTCTATACTGGGGATTGCCGACCGGAGCCATAAAATTGGGGACCAGGTAATACAGTACGTCTACTTACCATACCCGTCGACGTGGTCTAGTCACAAAGTCTAAAATTAAAAATTAATAATTAAAAACTTAAAATCTAATACTCTTTTCGATTACTTAATTCTTTTCTTATTCTTTGTAGAATTGTCCAGGAATATAGGAGGGCTGTTATTTGATACATTCGAATACCGATCTTAGGCTTAGAATTGGAAACCAGGTAATACAGCACTCGTGTGTCATGTCCACGCATTATGTCCATTACTATAACTCATCTAACATATGTGTTTTTTCTTGCCATTCCTCTTAGGCTTTTAGGGCACACTCGATAGATGGTGCTCGCCTGGATACCATATAAATTTTCTGGGTTGTCTTGACATACAAAGGGTAAGCATTACCGGAACAGGAGGTATCTCAGCATGGTTATTCATAGGAGCTCCCCTTAGGGGAATGTCCTTATTTATCATATTTATATTATTATTACTTTTCAGTGGGATCATAGTATGGACAATCTCTGGGGCTCCCCCTAGGGGATAGTGAGTAAAAGACAGGTATATCCTGTTCTAGGCATATGGATACGAACGGGACCATTAGATAGAGGAATAGTATGAACTAAACAAATGATGTATTGCAGATATGTACAAAATGTTTATATTATCTACCTTAATATGGTTTCAATGTTGGATAGGGCTCGACTTTCCATTTATAGACACTTTAAAATCCAGTATTTATTTTTAATATTCTCTACAGTCCAAACCGCAGCTCTCTATCCTTCGTATCCTGATCAGTTACCTGGTCTCCTTCAAAGATAAAGTGAATTTTACTCAAACGTGAATGATCATCCCTATACTTCTCCATGGGCAGTTACCCAGTGCATCATGGATAACAGGGAGGTGTGTAGGATTAGAACAACATGCATAGTACCGTTCTTAGACTTACATGCGTTTTTGCTTCTTTTTGTTTCTTGGAATAGATACGTAAGACTGCATATAACACAGCAATCAGCGGTACGATTGTCCTCCTTTATTTGTCCTGCCGATTTGCCAATGAGGCTTCAATTCATCTCGGTAGGTCTTTAGATGTACATTATCTTACCTACTAATGTTTATCTGTAGGATTGTTATGACTCAGCATGTACTACTTTTTTCCTTTTCCCTTTTTTCTTTTCCTCTTTTACACAACATTGTTTTTGCAACACCGGTAAAGGCAGAGGATTGTCCCTGCCATTGGCTCTTTCTAGGATTGCCTTTCTTCGTTTTTCATATGTCTACTTTTTCAGACCTAACCTTCTGCATGTGGGAAAAAGGAATAGATAGAGACCAAGCGAACAGAAAGCATCAACTATACAACTTTGTAACGGGTTTGGGGAAGCAAAGGGCCATCGTCCTGGACCTTTTTTGTGCTTTTTTGTGTAGCAAAATTGAATTAGACATTGTAACACTAGCAGCTATGTGTTTTTAATGTGTGATTACTTGTGGCTCGGTTGAGCATGTAGACAGCTCATGATTTTAATTGTATGTTTATATGTTTTGTTTTTGTTACAATACAGCCCTGAAGAAGTCCCATTTGGGACGAAACGCGTCGGCTGTTCTTTCTTACAAATGGACCAATAAAGAGGAATTTTTTTGAAAAAAATTGGACATTATTCTCAGTATCTTTTGTGACAAACTTGTGACTCAGTTTGTACAATTCCTATATGTGGTGCACCTGTGCTTATAAATTCAATGGCATACTAGGCACTTATGATACAATGGATGTACAAACCATCCCATTGGTAAGATGGGATTCTACACAAACCAAAGTGAGCATGTGATTCAAAATGACTATTGACTGCAGAAAAGATGGCTACATATTAATATCAAGACATATCCAAATTGTGTCCAGCATCAGAAATACTCAGTAGCGGCCGGTGGTGGGAGTGCTGCGGGGCAGTGGGCGGAGCTGGGGTGGAGCAGGGTGTGGGGTAGTAAACTATGGAATAAGGCCCAACGGAGGTAATTAAACAAATAAATAAAAACAAATGTTGTTGCGCGCGCTGCATCACATTTGGCAATGCAGCGTGCACAATGACATTCGTTTTATTTATTTATTTGTTTACTTACCTCTGTTCGGCCATATGCCGTAGTTTGCTACCCCTCACCCTGCTCCTCCCCCACCCCGCCTCACCGCCCGCAGCACTCCCACCACCGGCCGCTACTGGAAATACTGTTTCATACATGTTAAACAGTGACAGATTTGCATGATGTCTTACTGCTTCACAAATGTATGTGTAAGGCAGTCTGCTTTTAACCAAATAATTGAGATAGCCATACAATTGGTGAAGAAACACAGACAGGAATGTGTACGCAATGGTGACAGAGTAACAAATACCCAACACCATTCCTTAATATCCTTTGTCATGTCTAGATGAACAATCAATGACAGAATTAAATGGGAAACAAAAGTATTTTGGAAGATGGAATGTTCAGTCACATGTATGCGTGAGTATCCCATCAGGAAAACTCAGATTCAGGACAAACTCATGACTCATTAGGCAAATTTTGAAATGCATAAAAGTGTAATATGTTTCATATTGTATTTCACATTTAAATCTTTGAAGTGAATATCATATATGAATCATTGTATGTCATAATTAGTATGATGTTCTACAATGTTTTGACTACAGAGAAAGCTAGCATATTTAGTGAAACCATTTCACAAAGATACAAAAACGTTTAACTAACCAGTGATTTTTAGAAATCAAATATGAAGATGATTTTGCTCTGTACTAAAGTGTATTAGAAATGTTTCAAGGGCTATGTATTTACCTTTACTGTAAAAGTAATTTGTCAATACCCACAAATATTAGTTTCCGACTTTCTTTAACATCATAGGTATGCTACATTGCTAAGCTACTTCAGGACAGAATTCACATATAATTTTGACACTTGAAATATATTTAGTGACTAGAAGTGAGTGTTACCATCATGTAATGTCCAAACAAAGGCAACCTGTTTTTAGATTATGCTAACATTGGTACAACATTGCACTATATGTTGACAGACATTGAGTCATATTTTACTTATTGAGAATGATAAGTATGCAGATCTTAGAGCCTAGTGAACACACAGAACAAAGGTTTTGTTGGTGTACATCCCTTTTGATGACATCAATTCACTATTCTGAATAAGAAAGGCAACCACTATGAGGTGTGAGGAAGTTCCAGGAGAGACATACTAATGGATAAGAGACAACATGATATATGAGCTATTGTGGGCCACCTCTGAAAATTTTGTCTACATGCAAGTGCTTATGCAAATGAAGAACCAAAGTTTGGGAGGCTTGAAGAAGGTGAAACCTGAAAACTTGGTAATTGTTTTGTGGTCAAAGTTCATGATCTGTTCTGTCTACACAGATCCAATAACACTATTGTATATGTCATTTCAGCATTATCTGGGCAGGCAAAGGAAAATTTGCCAATCTATGCAGGCAAGCAGCTGGCCACTGTGTTTCCAGTGTTGACAGCACCAGCAACGAGGGATCCAGTGGCTCATAGACCACCAGAGACATGACATCTACTTTGGAGGCCTCCTCCAGCGAGCACTCTCTAGTGGTGGCAGAACCTACTGTTCCAGCTCCACCTGCATCCTTGCCTGTTACCCAGAGTCCCATCTCCACCCTCCCTCTTGCTCTCCCAGAGTTGGTCTACCCAAGGCCGCTAAAAGGCCTGGGATTTCCTTTGTTGTAGGCATCTACCCATCTGCCTTTGTCTCCCCAGCTGCGCTGAATGAGGAGGTAATTTACCTCGTCTGGGACATCTCTGTAGGCAAGACTGCCCTGCTGAATGCCATTCAGTGGCTTAGCTGCCATATGCAGGAAATGGTAGCTTATCTGGAAGGCATTGACAGTAGTATGTCTGTCCAACAGTGGTCATTTTAAGCTCAGGTCTCCTCATGAACTACAGCCTCCCAGCCCCATCTTCTGCTCTACCTCCCACAACTTCCCCATCCCAATTACATATTCCCAGCCCTGTACAAAGCACACTCATATCTTTTCATATACCCACTGAAACAGACAAAAGCAGCACACACACAAACAGAAACACCACAAATAAAAACCCAGGCACTCATCCAAACATACAGACAATACACATCCACAACCACACCTACTGACAGCTCACCCACAGACAGCAAACACATCACGATTCTTACAAATGTACCACACCCACCACCAGCACACTGACACACAGCACACCCACCACCACATACACATGCACCCAACCCGGGAAACAACCTTTACAGCGCAACTTTTACAACGCACTACCATTACAACAAAACTTTTACAACGCAACATCCATTACAGCGCATGCATTTACAATGCAACCATTACAACGCATGACACTACAACGCACACCACTACAACGCATGTCATTACAACTCAGTCATTACAACGCATACCATTACAACGCATAACATTACCATCCAACACTTACCCTACTGTTGCACCCCCTGGAGTTAGAATAGTAATTTTTACCCCTACACTATCCAACACTTACCCTACTGTTGCACCCCCTGGAGTTAGAATAGTAATTTTACCCCTACACTATCCAATACTTACCAAAACATGCAATGTAATGTTATGCGTTGTAATGGTATGCATTGTAAAGGTATTATGCATTGTAATGGAATGCGTTGTAAATGTAGTTTTTTAAATTTCGTCGTAATGACATGCGTTGTAATGGAATGCGTTGGAATGGATGTTGCGTTGTAAAAAATGCGTTGTAAAGGTATGCATTGTAAAAGTGTGTGTTGTAATGTCATACATCCACCAAACCCACCACCAGCACACTGACAGACAGAACACCCACATACACCGCAAGTTCTACTTGCATCATAACCACACCCAACACCTCCACAGCTGCACACGCCTACCTTAGAATACACACCCACAAAGCACAGACACTCACAATCAAACACACAATAGACACCTATAACACAAGACATACCCAAACATGTACAGCATACACCAGACCCACAGGCACCTTCTCCCTCAACGGACACATGCCATTCCCTATACCTCTCAAACGCCACTCCACAATGTGATGAGTCCTGACCATAAAAAGTAATCACCAGTGCACACCATATCAGAATGTGCATGAACGTAACAAAGTACACTCTAAAAGTATTTGTAAGATAACCTGCCATAATGTGTAAACACAATTTATCCTCTGCAACATTGCCAGGTTTCCATATTTAGTTAGGAAAAAGGAATATCCGGACTAATGTGTTCAGAGACAAAGCAGATTTTAATTAGTATAAAAAAACAACAGGGACAAAACATAACAAAAATCAATGGGAAGTCTATAGCTAAATTGAGTGGATTAGCACTCTGCTCTGCAACAGAACCTGCCCTTACTGACCCTTCTAGGCTAACCTCCTCACATAGGGGCATCCATTGGGCAGGGCAGGCACCTCTAAAATGTTATTTCAGATGGGCATGTTTGGTTTTGGAAGAGGTGTCCTTGGTTTGGGAAGTGGTGGTTTTGGAAGAGGAAAGTGTGGACTTACGTTTAGGAGTAGTGGTTTGGGAGTGTGAAGTTGAGGAACAGTTGGCAGGTGTGCCTTGGAGAGTGGAAGGAGTGGATGAGTCGGTAAGAGGGGTGGATTTGGAGATGGAATGGTGGTCTTGAGTATGGGAGGGGTGGTAAGGTCTTTGGAAGTGGTGGTTGGAGGTTTTGGAAGGGTGATGGCAAGGGAAAGTGAGGGATCTTTGATAGGTACTTAGTATTGTGAATGGTAAGGAGTGTGTTGTTGCAAGTAGAGGGAGTGACTATGTGTGATGGGCTTGGGTCAGTTGCAGTTGCATCTTCATGTGTGTCAGGTGTACGTGTTTCAAGTAGCAGTCTGTTGGGTGCTTGATGATGTTCAGCTGTATTTCTTAAGTGTAGAGAATGTGACTGGTGTATCTGTTAATGTTGCAGCAGTGGAAGTGCTGGGTTTTGCGTTCTGGATGCTGATGTGGTGGTGACAGTGTGTGTGGTTGTGTGTGGTGTGTTAATGGAAGTGATATGGTTGGGGCTGGGTGCGGTGTCTGCACTGGCTGTGGTGGTGGGGGCGTGCATGTATGCTGTCATCTGTCCTATATGGTAATGTGATGGGGGCTGGTGTGCGTATGCGGGTGTGGTGTTGTCAGTGGTTGTTGTGCATGTGATGGAGGTGGGGTTGCCTGTGGTTGTGGTGGATGCAGTGTCTGTTTGGATCTATATGAGTGGGTGTTTGCAAATGTTTATGTGTGCTTTGCATCAGTTTGGGAATAGGGTATTGGTATGGATATTGGGTAGGGGAGGGACACAAGGGTTGGGGGGATAGCAGGCTACTGTGGGGGAAGAATCCAGAGCCTGAAAAGATCCCTGTAGACCAGACATTGCACTGTGAATGCCTTCCAGTTGGGCTGCTATCTGCTGCAGGTGGCTGCTTTTCCCCAGGATGGCATCCACAAGTGCAGTATGACCCATAGAGATGTTTATCAGGAGGTCAATAGCCTCCTCATTCTGCACAGTGGGGGGGACAGGAGCAGGGGCTGAGGTACCAGGAACAAAGGAGACGACTTCCCTCTTAGGGGAACAAGTCATGCCAACTGGTTTGGGAGCAACACGGAGGATGGCAATGGTACTAGTGGTGTTAGACAAGGATGAAGATGGAAAAAATCCTGTTGTGTCTGCCACGACTCAGGAGTGTCCACTAGCGGAGGAATCTTAAGATGAAAGTAGGGCTTGCCTCCTCTGTGGCACTCTCCATAACCTCTTGGTCACTGGGTCCCTCTGTGTCTGTACTGTCACGACCAGAACCACTGTGACCAGCAGCGGCCGTTTCTCCTTTGCTTGCCCATGGTGGATCTGAAATCACATATTAAATTGGTTTAAAAAAAAAAAACAATTCTAAAGTGCACAGATTGCACCAGCTTCATGGTTCACTATATAGGCTTCAACATTAGCATAGGCACATATATGCTTGTTTTATTACCTTGAACGGTGGGTCTCAGTGATGTCATATCCTCAGAATGCTCCAATCCCATTAACAGACTTGTCTACACCTCATCCTTATGTCTACACCAGGATAATTGTGCACCTTGTATACATTGGCCCTTGAAGTATACCATAGTATACTGATGTCACCAAATAGGGTGGCTACTAAATATATATTTCCACACTGTTCACACAAGCCCCAGGTTTCAGCAAATGTTCATTTACCTTAAACAACACCATACCACCATGTAGGTGAAGTTATACAGCAATGTAACAGCACTATGTGCTTTAGTAGAAATAATGTTACATGAAAATGCTCATTTCACAGATGTCACATTTTACTTGAAACTTCATCATATGTCCACTTTCAGAAAAGTCAAAAGAAAGCTGTACTGAAGTTGTGTTGCTATGTATCACATGTAGTATAGAAAAGTAGCCTGCAGACCTTGAGGACCAAAGTATTGAGAGATAGACATTCCAAAGGCACACAGCATAAGAGTGCATTTAACCATAAGAACATCCCCTGCTTGGTACTGGTGACAACACCATTCTTAGATTGCATTTCTACAAGCCAATATACCTTTAAAGATTGTTGTATATCAGGGAATATCTATGGAATCACTTTAGTCAAAATGGGATGGCACATCACAGCACTATTAAATATCGAAAACACAAATTGCCTTGTAAGACTGAGTGCGGACACTCACATATGATCTCTAAATTTCTTACATCTTACTCCCTGATGCATGTCACAAGTAAATCAGGGGGTTTGTAAAGCACGAGCTACTCACCCGGACCGGGGCTAAAGGCACTGAGGGAGGAGGGGGGCAAGGTGGGGGTTCCGCAGATTCCTGTGGGTTCACTGAGTTCCATCAAAGAGCCAGGTCTTGCGGTCCTTTAGGAACTTGGAGAACAAAGGAGTCTGTTGGAGGTGGAGAGGGAGTGAGTTCCATGCCTTGGCCGTGAGGAGGGAGAAGGAGCGTCCTCCTGTTCTGATTTTCTTGATGTGAGGTAAACTTGCAAGGGAGGGAGGAGAGTATGCATGGGAGCATAGAACATGAGGAGGTGGTTCATGTTTGCGGGTCCAGCGTTGTGAAGGGCCTTGTGTGCGCAGGTGAGAAGCTTGAAAGTGATTCTCTTCTCAACGGGAAGCCAATGTAGGGTTTGTAGGTGTTGGCTGATGTGAGATTGGCGTTGTAGGTTGAGAACTAGTCTGGCGGCTGCGCTCTGGACGTTCTGGAGTTTGCAGGTGAGGTTTTTGTACATACCGGCGTAGAGTGCATTGCCGTAGTCCAGTCTGCTACTGATGAGGGTGTGAGTGACCGTTTTCTTGTGTTCGAGGGGATCCACTTGAAGGTCTTTTGGAGGTGGCAGAGGGTGTGGGAGCAGGAGGAGATGATGGCGTTGACCTGGAGGTCTGTTTTGAGTTCAGAGTCTAGGATGAAACCGAGGTTGAGTGCGTGGTTCGTGGGGCTGGGGGTCCCCGAGGGCAGGGGGCCACCAAGTGTCGTTCCAGGCATTGGGTGTGTGTTTTGTCTGTTTAGTTGAAGGCATCTGCTCTTCATCCATCTGGCGAAGGCTTCATTCCGTCTTGAAAGTTGCATTTGGTGATGTTGGGTACGTTGGATAGGGAGAGAATGATTTGGGTGTCGTCTGTGTAAGATGTGATGTTGAGTCTGTGTGCTCTGACGATGGCTGCGAGCGGGGCCCTGTAGATGCTGAACAGGGTCGGGCTGATGGAGGATCCTTGCGGTACTCCGCAGGTGGGTGGGTTTGGTTTTGAAAGCAATGGAGGGAGTCTAACTCGTTGCCTTCTGTTGGAGAGGAAAGAGAGGATCCAGTCAAGGGCCTTGTCCCGGATTCCCACATTGTGTAAGTTTGCGGGCTAGGGTGTAGTGGGAGACAGTGTCGAAGGCTGCGGAGAGGTCAAGGAGGATGAGGGCTGCAATCTCCCCTCAGTCATGGAGGGGGCAGATGTCGTCAGTTGCTATGAGGAGTATGGTTTTGGTGCTGCTGTTATTCCTGAAGCCTGATTGGGATGGGTCTAGGATGTTGTTTTCTTTGATGAAGGCTGCAAGTTGGCTGTTGACGGCTTTTTCCATGACTTTGGCCATATAAGGGAGTAAGGAGATCGACCTGTAATTCTTGAGGTCAGTGGGGTCCACTGAAGTTTTTTTAAGGGGATGTTTTCATCTCGGCGTGTTTCCAGCTGTCCAGAAGGAGCCAGTCTCGAAGGAGCGGTTGATGATACATTGTAATTTGGGCGCGATGATGTCAGTGACTTTGTGGTAGATGTGGTGGGGGCAGTGGTCTGTGGGGACCCAAGAGTTGGTGGTCCTCATTATTATCAGAGTATCTTCGATGGTGAGGGTGGTCCAGCTGTTGAGTATTGGTTGCGTCTTGCTGGGATCGGTGGGAAGGGGTTTCTCTAGGGGGTTGTTGACGTTGAAGTTCTCATGGATGGTCTTGATTTTTTGATGGAAGAAAGTGCTGTGTTAGTGAGAGATGGCTCTCTGTGTATATGTGGGCATGTGCACTCGTAGATGGGATTTCATTCTCTGGGTAAAGGCATGCACTAGCATCACAGGACACACTTTTTGCAATATGAGGCACTGCTACAGGGATGACATCAGCATACCATTGTATATCCTGTTGGATTGGTTGACAATAAATATGCTGGTTATTCACCTATACAACACCTCTTATGAAGTGACCACCTATCTTCACTGGTAATGTGTCACATGTAAGATAGGACTGTACAGTGCAAGCAACAGTAATGGAACAGTGAAAGCAGACCTGCGGAAGTAAGGGCCCGGTCATTAGGAAATCAAATACCTGGGAAATGTAGGTCAATAGACTGAAGTATCAGGTCAAGGGATAACCGCAATCAACATTTTAAATATAGTCAATCTGAGGGAGAATACCAATTGACAACTCAATTTCTGAGCATCCAAGGACCTACAGGTCAACGGGGATGTAGCTCTGTGCATCAGTTGTATTGAAACAGAGACTCAATGCCAGTCTGGCACATGGTTTTGACTATGCACAGCTTATTATCAGGCTTTGCTCTCTGCAGGCTGAGAATACTGATGTCACATGACCAGCACAGTTACAATATTTCTAAATGAAAAAGGTCAGCTTGGCACCGTCTAATAAGTGACCTCAAGGCTGTGCAGCATTCTGAAGAGGTCTCTGAGCTAGTGCTAGCTCCCAGATAACTATTTAAAGAGCCATGATTATAGACAAGTGATATGTGGGACTATACACATAGCTAACAGCATCCTCATCTGCTCCAGACAGAGTACATAGAAGGCTCATGCCGTGAAGGCTATACAATTGTCTTCACATTTAGCATTATAATATTTGTATCAAAATCACAGGTACCATGAAATTCATGTACACATATATGATTACATTTACACCAAGTACAATCTAGGGCTTTACACACACTACACATCCCAATCGCGATGTTAGAATCACAATGTAGAGTGCTGAACAATCCCTAACATAAGTGTCCTATGCAGGGTCCAACAAATGATACAACATGCCTAACTCTGGAACTCAGGGGCACATTGTAGCCTGTGGAAATGACAAAGAGGGAGTTACACAGAGCAATATATGTATGTCAGATAGTTACCTGTTCCTCTGGTGAGCCATAGAGCTGGCCATACAGGGAAAGGACCTTTTCAGTCAGCAGCTTCTTCTCCTTTGCAGAGAAGGCAAAGGCCTTCTTACCTGCTTGGCCTGGCATGATTGCTCCCGGAGGTGGCAAAGAGCAGCTAAAGTGGAGGAGGAGTTTTCTAACAGCAGTTTGAGGTGTTTTTCAAACCGCAGAGTACATGTAGGCGACATACATGATCATCAGTGGAGATGGACACAGCCATTGGCCCTCTACCATCACAATGACGAATGTTCGCCCATTGCTGTGTTTGTCGCACATTAAAACACCCAACCCCGGTGGCGGCAGGTTCAGAATGTCCAATATACGATTTCAGAGATCCACCATTTTAGCAGTTGGAAGAACAGTATTGGTGATTGTTGTTCGTCATCATCGCTCCAAATGAGGTGTTACATGTTTAATTATGGACTACTCCATTGCCATGCAATTTCCATGACGTAAATTATCTATGTAGTGCGTTACTGTGCATAAATGCTATATTTTCACAGAGCACTGTACACTGCCGTTGATGGCATTTTGGTGGAAAATATCCCAAAAGATATATTAAGGTGTTCATAATACATTTGTGGATGTAACATTTGCACATTTATGTTACAGACACATGTGAAAGCAACAATGGGGATTATTGGTGGATGTTGGACAGTAGTCATTTCTTATGTGAATAATGTGTAATGCTTTCTGAACCGGTTATGTTTTGTCACATCACTTTTGGCTTACTCTTGACATATCTTATTCTGGACACTGTGACCAATGTTCAAAATTGTTTTCACTCCACACATAGGTACTCTGGGAGAAGGAGGAGACAACAGCTTCCAATGTACCCTCCATTTCTAGACCTTCAGACCATGGAAGAAAGGGATATTATCAAGAATTTCATTTGAATAGACAAACCAGACTGGATTTATTTCATCGTTTGGACCTGATCTCTTTCCTCAAAACACTAATACCACATGTATTCCACCAATTGCTAGACCTATGGCCGTATTACATTTTCTTGCCACAGGTCCCTTTCAGTACACTATGGCTACATCTTGTGGTTTGTCACAACCAATGTCAGTAGTGTATTACTACAAGACTTCCTTTCAGCAAGGATGAGAAACATGGACAGCTACATCCAGTTCTCCAGGCATCAGGATTTAGCCAATGTGAAGGTTGAGTTCTATGGATTTGGTTGCCTTGCACATGTTGCTGGAGCCAATTAAGGTACCCATATTGCCTTAGTACCACCGCAAGCCAAGGAACAACTTTACTGTAACAGGAAGCACTTCAATTCTATCAACATGCAAGTTGTCTGCTTATCGGATTTCTATATCTCAAAGGTCTGTGCCCGGTACCCAGGATCAGCTCATGGTTCCTTCGTACTGTGAAACAGCACCATATCCCAGCTGATGTCACAACTACTACTGGCGAGGGCCTGGCTTATTGGTAGGTATAATCTGTCCTAAATGTGTGTGGGTAATATGGGGTAGTAGAATCAGAAAGTTATTGTTACACTTATGGCTGTCTTCTATTTAGGAGACTTAGCATACCCCAACCATCAATGGTTTTTTGCACCGCTGAGGAATCCAACAACGCCTGGGGAAGTCCACTTCAATGAAGCCAATGGAAGGACATAGTGGCCAGTTGAGCGGGCGTTTGGTCTCCTGAAGGCCAGATTTAGATGTCTGGACGAGACTGGGGAGCCCTCTTCTATTCACACGGCAAGTTGTGTCAACTCACAGTGACCTGCTGCATGCTGCACAACATTGCCCTACAATGTAACATTCCTTATATTTTAGAGAGCATGACGTGCCACCAGGTGAGGATTCTGAAATGCCAAATCATGATGATAATTGTGAAGAGGAAGGACCTGACTTGCTTCAAGACATCATCAAAAACCTCATGAGTGTAAGAATTGTGTGGAATGTCATGACTTTCACTATTACAGCAACTCTTAGGGTAAAATATTAAAAGAAATCAAAAGGAGCGCAACACATAGTATTATATCAAGAGATCTCTCTTAAACAATTGTGTGAGACCTCAACAGTTATATTCGGTCAGTGGAATGTTGACTCACTGGAGGAGATGTCTCTCACAGCGGAGACAAATTGGGATCCATGACTAAGAAACTGTGTTTATAAAATTACCTCCTACCCCCTGAAAAATAATACATTTATTGAAAGTAGGGGTATTGGAAAAGTTAAAAGAAAGAACAATGTGCATAGGGAGATATTTAGCATTCCACACATCGACATGTATTTAATTTAGATCAACATGTTTTAACCTTCTTGCACCTGCTAGTCGGTGGCTTTCGTCAGGACCTTGGATTTTTTTCTACGAATCCATTTGTGAAACCAGCTAGATCAATTTTCCCTGGTTATTTCTGTGTTCTCTGTATGGAGAACTCAAAGAATGTAATTGTCTCTCCTTTTAACCGTACCCCTACTTTTAATAAATGTATCTTCTTTCTAGGGGTATGAGGTAATTTTAGGCCACAGTCTCTTGGTCACAGATTATAATTTGGCTCCACTGTGAGATACATCTCCTCCTGGTTGATGATAGAACCAATGATGATGCTAACGGTTGTTGGTACAACAGTGAGACAACATGGCACTGACCGAATATAACTGTTGAGGGTCTCGCACAATTATTTAAAAGAGATCACTTGATTTGATACTGTGTTTCCCAGGAATAGGTAGATGGTGCTGTAAAAGACCTGCACCCCAATTAGGTAGCCCATGTTGGTGTTATGGGACTGTATCTCATGGTATATGTCACTCTGCATCTGCTTCATCACCGGATTTCTGTGAATACCTGGCCCATCACACCTTAGGACTCTTGATAGGCTCCCAAGACTTGGTTGATGATGGTCTTGGTATGAGTGGCCTCCCTCTGCCGGCACAGTTACCCTCCCATGACCTCTTACCCCACAAGCCTGTGCCCTTAACTCATTGTGCCCTCAAGGACTGGGTCCTGTCTTCTCTCCAGCACAATGGTTGATACTGTTCTAGGTACACAGGTCATGGGGACAGAGGTTGGCTGAGGTGTTGCAGATGGGGTGGCAGGTGTTTTTGTGGGCCCAGTGAGACTCACTATTGCCGTCTGCCCAGGTTGACCAGATGGACCAGCACTATCATTCACGCCAAGATCTCCAGGAGTGTTGTCATCCTAATGTGGGTATTTGACCATTCCAAAGTCTAGTTGTGTACAAAACCAGTGATCACACAACTTGGTTGTATATTTAGCATTAGTCATCATGTGAGCAGTGCAGAGTTAGTGGGTCACCTCCAACTTCTAATCAGCTGAGTTACCTTCATGCCTTAAACATATTTGACCTACACACTTGGTATGGTGTTACTCAAGCCATCAATAGTTTCAGATGAGGAGGCCAAGACAACATACAGCTAAGTAAGCAGATATGTCTCGGAATAGAGCATTGTATGTAGATTGCTCAGCAATGAGAACTGAACATCAGTTGTAACACGTCAGACAAGTGACAATGGGCAAAATCACAATTTCATCTTGTTTTGAGTTATTGAAACAGGGCCTTACAGTAGTTCTAGTAATTTTAATCTCTATTTGCCAAAACTTGCAAAATGGGTAATTCCATTTGAAATGAACATCAGTTGTAATATGTCAAGGAAGGGAGAATGGGCAAAATCACAATTTCATCTTGTTTTGAGTTACAGAAACAGGGCCTCATGGTAATTGTAGTAATTTCAATCTCTACTTGCCAACACTTGCAAAATGGTAGTGTAACATACCTGTTGCCCAAATGCACTTGGGATGGACAATACATTTACATTTTAACACACATCATGGCTCCTGGAATTATATTTTATAGTAATACACTTACAAACACCATTCAAACATGCGGCATATAATGGAGATTGAGACATATATTCTTATATGCAATAATACACATTAGCACAGACAAACCAACATCTCTAATACTTTAGGAATGCATGTTTGGAAACTAGGTACACAACATAATGGCAAAAGCTGAGTTGAGAGCAAACTCAAACATTGAGGTATTGTGACAGTAAGGTGTCACTTACTAGACTCCACTCCCTCAGGTATTCTGTCAAGCCTTCAGAGTGTAGGATGGCCAAGACCTTCTCCTCCCAGGGAAACATTTGTATTGGGGCATTGGGAGGTCAACCGTCAGTCCTCGGGCCTCAAGGTGTTGCTTGGAGGCCAGAGAACGCACCTTCCCCCTCAGGTCATTCCACTTCTTCCTAATGTCCTCCTGGGTGCTCAGGGTGGAACCTACAGCATTCACTCTGTCTACCATTCTAGACCACATTTCCCTTTTATTACTGATAGCAGTATGTGTGACTTGGGCTCCAAACAATTGTGCCCCTACTCTTATGGTTTCATCCACCATGACTGTCAACTATGCCATTCAAAAGCATGGATTGTTTGGCAGAACATGTCTCCACATGAAAGTAAGTGACAGTAAAAAAAAACATACATCAAGGGATTTAAGAAAATGTGCAATAAAAGTGTGTGGAGAGTAGGAAAAGGGACGGCGGAAAAGGGCTGCCTTATCTCACCAAATGTTGGGCTCTGACTTGCTGACTTGCAGTGGGTGGCAAAAGATATAGGGGCCCGATGTAGGTAGCCCTTTACCGATCGGAATCGGCCGAAAATACCGATTTTCGGCCGTTTCCGATCGGTAAAGGGCCATGGAGATGTAGGGGCACATTTTTCGGTAATTTTACCGATTCGTTATCATTACCGAATAGGTAAATTTACCGAGTCGGTAATATTTACCGATTCGGTAATGATAACGATTCGGTAAAATTACCGAAAATGTGATGTAGGTAGCCTATGTTCCGGCAGCACATGGCTTACAGAATCGGTATTTTACCATGGAATACAAATCCATGGTAAAAAACCGATTCCTGTGTACATGCACATCTGTGCATGTACACATGTGCCATGTGACAGACAGACGTGCCCTTAGGGCATGTCTGTGTGCCACATTGCACACATGGCCGTTTTGGGGGTGCTAGAGGGTGTCAAAGTGACACCCCCTGCACCCTTGTGAATTCCTTAAATACCGATTGGGTAAATACCGAATCGGTAATGCCTAATCATTCCTATGGGCTTCAAAGCCCATAGGAAAGAATGGGCATTACCGATTCGGTATTTACCGAATCGGTAATTAATGAATTGTTAAGGATTCGGTAACGAATCCAGATGTTGGGACCTACATCCCATTTACCGATTTTAAAATACCGAATCGGTAAGATTCGGTATTTCAAAATCGGTAAATGGGATTTACCTACATCGGGCCCATAGTCTGAAATGTGGTGTGTTTAAAGTGTGATTTGCAGATGTATTGACTTGGCCAATGGTCACCAGGTGTGTTGTATTAGCATCCATACAATGGCCACACTTATGTGCTTTAATGAGTGCACACTGAGACAGACTACTGCCGTCGGTGCCTGCCACAAGGGGACCTCCAGTACAAATGTGTTTTCATAGGCTTGGCGGGAACTCGCCGCTCTGAAAGCGATGGAGTTTGCATCACCAACATTGCATCCACCGCGTTGTAGGCGGGACAGACACTATCAACACAGTCAACAGTTCAGGCTGTATGCATCGCAATAGAGCGGTCGGAAGACCGCTGACTCCATGGTGTTTTTGGGTCCGCAGTATTGTGGAGTTTTATTTAATGTCCAATACCTTCCCCAAAATGGTTAATATTAGAGTGGGAATGGAAAATGTCTCCCCTTTAGTGTCTAGCACCTTCAACAATCACTTATGCCTGTCTATATCAGTGAAGCTTTAGATGCTTCTGTCACTATGCCAGTGGTTGTTTTAGTGCCTGTCTGATTTTCTACTAAGGTG
Organism: Lissotriton helveticus; assembly: GCF_964261635.1. Classification (NCBI taxonomy): domain Eukaryota; kingdom Metazoa; phylum Chordata; class Amphibia; order Caudata; family Salamandridae; genus Lissotriton; species Lissotriton helveticus. Next base: position 1,745,118,618 of record NC_136067.1, read on the forward strand.
TATAAGATTAAACTCTGAGTGCAGTATGGGTGTTTAATGGGGTACGTGAGTTTTTAGGAGCGCATATAGCGTAATGAATCTTCAGACTACACGTGTTACATTTTAAGTACATACCAGCCAGTCCTATGTGGTGGCTTATATCCAGTACACAATTAGTTTATGCATTGTGTACGAGTTTAAAATATGAAGGTTGGCCTAGCAGTAAAACTGCATCCAGAGACTAAACTGTACAAGGCCCAAAGCATGATGCAAGGGTTACTTCTTCACATGTTAGACTTGGAATACTCAGTTCTTTAACAAACTTGTGAATTAAGGTTTCAGTCTCTACCTAGGGCTATCATTGCATGTGTGTTTAGGTTTTTGGGTAAATGACTGCCTCTCTTTGTAATATCTATGGTTCTGTAAATGTGTCTGTAGAGGCTGCATGGTTTGGCTCCTATATGTGTTAGTGAGTTTTATGTTTTTTAGGTGTTTATGCAACTGGCTTCATTAGCGCTACATAGGTATCACTTGAGCCTGTCTATATCAGTGAATCTTTAGGTGCTTCTGTCACTATGTTACTGGATGCTTTACTGCCTGCCTGCTTTTCTACTAAGCTGTGTAAGATTAAACTCTGGGTGGCAGGGTGGATGTTTAATGGGGCTCATGATTTTGTATGAGCTCATGTAGCTCAGTGAATTTCCAGACTACGGGCCAGATGTAGGTAGGCATTTACCGGTCGGTAACGCCGAATTCGGCCGTTACCGACCGGTAAATGGAATTTGAGATGTAGGGGGCATATTTTTACAGAATCGGTAAATTTACCGATCGGTAAATTTACCGATTCTGTAAAATACCGAATCGGTATTTTTACCGATTCGGTAAATTTGATATGTAGGTGGGACTCTTCTGAGTCCCACAAGCCTTACCGAATCGGTATTTTACCATCAAATTCAATTTGATGGTAAAATACCGATTCCGGTGTGCATGCACATGTGTGCATGCACACCTGTGCCATATGACAGGCAGACCTGCCCTTAGGGCAGGTATGCCTGCCACATGGCACCCAAACCTGTTTTAGGGGTGCTAGAGGGTGTCAAAGTGACACCCCCTGCACCCTTGTGAAATTCGGTATTTACCGATTCGGTAAATACCGAATCGGTAATGCCCATTCATTCCTATGGGCTTCAAAGCCCATCGGAATGAATGGGCATTACCGGTCGGTATTTACCGATTCGGTAAATACTGACTTTTACAGATTCGGTAAATCCACATCTGGATTTACCTACATCTCCCTCCTTATATTTTACCGATTCATAAATACTGAATCGGTAAAATTCGGTATTTATGAGTCGGTAAAATATATTTACCTTTTAAGCACACACCAGCCTACCATACGGCCAAGCTACAGCCTACCTCAGTTTTGACTTATATCTAATATAAGATTAGGTTCTGCCTTGTATAGGAGTTTAAGATTTGCAGGTTGGCCTAACAGTAAGAACTGCACCCAGATGCTAACCTGTACAAGGCCCAAAACCAGATGGAAGTGCTACTTCTCTGCATGTCAGACTTTATAGTCTCAGTTCTTTAGCAGATATGTGAATAAATGTCTGAGACCCTATCTGGGGCTGTTGTTGCATGTTTGCTAGTAAATGAGTGCCTCTCTACATGATCACTATGATTATCTAAATATGTCGTAATGGTTACATGCTTTGCCTCCTGGATGTGTTAGTGAGTGTAAGATTCTTTAGATGTGTGTGCAACTGCTTTCATTACCTTTACATAATATCACTTGTGCCTGCCCATGCAAGTGAATGTTTAGGTACTTTTGTCACTATGACACAGGGTGTTTAAATCCTTGTCTTTTTTCTACTAAGAAACCACAAAGCACCCTGCCATATGGCCTACCTAGCAGTCCCATAACATGTTTAAGAAAATATAGCCGTATCTGACTGTCTGCTCTGAAAGTTCTTGAAATGTGAATGCACATAGCTGAATGAATACCTCAGTGCCTGTATTAGAAATTAGAAACCAATCTGTACCTGCCTTTGATACTGCTAGATATATATCTACTTTGTGAGTATCTTAGCGAATCTGTTGATCAATGAATATATATTCATTCTGTATGCTTTAGAAGCCAAAAATAATGTTAAGTAAAAACTATAGGAATAGGCAGTGTCTAGAGTGTGTTTTAGGAAAAAGGGTATCCTGGAATCTAGGAAAAAACATTATTCATAAAGAGTGCTTTGACTTAATTCTTCAAAGCAAATTGCTGAGGGATTCATTCAGGGTCTGTGTGTTCCAAATTCTCGAGCCAACTCAGAGAAGGATCGGATATAAATGTTCTACTTCCTGAATCTCTGTGGTTTTAAAAGAAGGATGTTGGAGCTTCTGGAGGATCTGGTGCCACCAGAAGGTACAAGCTCTTTAGCAAGATACCTTGGAATATTGAAATGTAGGGCTTTATGTGTCATGCATGCACTGTGTAACTGAATTCTTGCTTCGTATGGAAGCCAGTTGAGGGATTTCAGATCAGGGGTGATGTGGTTGTTTCTTTTTGAGCTTGTGATGAGTCTTAGCAGCATCGTTGAGCAAGGTCCTTAGTGGTGCCAGTTTGGATCTGGGCAATACAGGAAGGGTAGCACTTCCAACGTCCAGCCTAGGAATCACTAAGGCTTGCACTGCATGCTTAAAATTGTTGTGAGGGAGGGAAGTTTGAGTTTTTCTGGAGTGTTCATTTGATGATGTGCTCCTTTGGTGGCAGTACTGATGTGCTTCTGCATGTTGGGGTTCCTGTCGAAAATTATTCCTAAGGATCTCACAGAGTAAATGACCTGAGGAATGTAGCTGAAGGCTGTAAAGTGAATCAACCAGTCTTCAATCACATGTGACTGGGTTTTGAGTGTTTAGTATGAGGTGATTGGCTGCAAGCCAATTCTAAATTGTCTATAGAGTTGTGTTGAGGGTGCTAATGTCTTCAAGGGAGGAGAATTTTAAGTATAGTTGGTATTGTCAGTGTACATATGGTAGTGGATATTAGATAAACTCAGAATTTCTGTTAGCGGCTCCATGAACAGGTTGAAAAGAGTAGGTGAGTGTTCCAAGCCCTGAGGGATACCTACTGTGCCTGGAGTGGTCTGCAATAGTAAGTGATTAACCATAACTCTTTGAGTCCTGTTATGGAGGAAAGCGGTGAGCCAGATAGGGACTAGTGCTGCTAGCCCAATGCAGTGTTCCAGGAGGTCTAGTAGGTTGTCATGCTTGACCATGTTGAATGCCGACCATAGGTCCAAGAGGATTAGAGACATGGTTGGTTCTGATCCAGCATTTTCAGTGCATTCTCCACCTTGTGTGTCATTGCCAAATCAGTGATGGGCCCTGGCTGACGGCAGGATTGAAAAAGGTCTACTAGTCTGAATTTTTCAATGTGATGGCAGAGTTGAATGTGAACACATTTTTCAAGAAAGTTTGCCAGGGTAGGAATTTTTTAAATAGGTCGGAAGTTGTTTAAATAAGTTTTATCTGCTTTAAGTTTTTGTAGGCTAGGGGAAACCTGACCGGATTTCAGACAGTCTGGGAGAGTGCCTTGGAGGAGGGAAGCATTAGTAATCTTGGTCCATAGTAGTAGTATCGAGGATAGGATTTTCTTGGGAGGTAAAGGGTTGTTGAAATGGTTTGCAGGTTTCAGTGGTATGAGAATCTTGTGGATGTCACTTTTCTCAAACGTGTTGAAAGTGTTCCAAGATGCATTGTTTTTGTGGAAGTGCCCAGAAGGACACAGGGATCAGTATTCTTTGAGGCTGACAGAATGCGTTGAGTGGGAGAAGTGCTTGTTCCAAGGGGGTCTGCAGGTCCTTTGTCATGCTTTTCAAATTCAGAAGAAAGAAGGAGGCAAATTCCTTACAGTTTGGTAGTCGACTAGATCCAGTGAGGGACGGTATGTGTGTGCTGTTCGATTGAATCTTTGATGAGCTCAAAACATTTTGGCTAGATCCAACTGTTTTCTGGAGAAATTTGCTTTTGTATTGCTGATGCTTTTGTAATATCTATTTCTCAGTGATCTCAGGTGTTTGAGGTGTTCAAGGGATGGAGCTGATCGCCACTTACTTTCATCTAAACACAAGCTGCACCTTTCTGTGTTGAGGTAAGCATTGTAGCAAAGATTGGAGTCTTGTGTGGACACTGTTTTTAGCTGGTGTTGAGATTTCGAGCCAAGGATAGTCTCCATTGAGCAAGTGTACTGATTTGTAAGATAATATACATCTGCCATCTCACCTGGGGGAGGCAGGATGTTGTGGCTGGCGGAGGTGAGGTCATTGCAGTTGATGTTGTTTAAGTTCCTTTTCCAAAGTCTAGGTTTTGTGGTTGAGCTGTCTTGATTGTCGCTCCTTGTGATATGAGAAATTTGGTGCGTTGGTGATCGTTCCAATCACAGGGGAGGATGGATTGAAGTTGAATTGATTTGGACTGATAATATCTTGGTTGAGCCTTTGTTGTGTGTGAGCCTGCCACAGAATTCATTCAGGTTAAGGTCAGCAAGGGAGGTTTTAAAGCAATTCACTTCAGGGTCGTTTAGGTCATTTCAGTGGAGGTTGAAGTCTCCAAGGTAGTTTTGAGTACACTGATGTCAATTGTTAGTTACAATGGTTTCCATGATCTATTCTATGAAAACCTGATTGTCTCCTGGAGGGAGGTAGTTTGTATGAAGTTTGCAAAGTGGTTAGTTGTTGTGGAGATATTAAGGCATAGGTATTCGCAAGTGGATAGAGCGGGTTTTGGTGTATGCTTTACTGACAGGTTATGACTGTGGAAGTGAGCAATGCCACCACCTCGTCCAAAGGGTCTGTCTGATCTGGCAATGCCATAGTTGGGAGGGACTAATATGTCCAGGATAGAAGCAAAGGAGACTTTAATTCAGGTTGCAATTAGAATAAGAAGGCCAAGCCCATGTGTGACGATCAGGTATGCAATATCACTAGCATGTCTAGAAGCAGATCTGCAGTTGATTAACATGTATTTCAAGTCAGTCTTTGTGAGGGTAACTCACCTGAGGTTGTACTTGTTGACAGCTCTCGAGTTGAGCCCGGTAGACCTAGGAGGGTTCACCGGGATGGTATGGATTTTTCCATGGTTAACAATGTTCTCAGGGTGGGGACTGTAATATGAAGAGAGGAGTGCATGGATATCTATGTTAGATAGGTTGGTGTTCTGTCACATTAGCCATGTGACGGCATTGGGATAGGGTCTAGTTCTCCTTTCCAGTGCCTGGGTGAAGCGGTGGGAGATGAGGCAGGGTGGCAATAGGGTTGGTTATTAATGAGAGTATTTAATCTGAGGTTCCTATTTGAAAATTGTTCATCTTTGCTGTGAAGTGACTGAGTCTCTGTAGGTCAGCTTTGTGATCATGCACGTTTTTAGTAATCTCCTCCAGTCTGGATTTAGAGTGGAATGGGGCAGGATGTCGGGTCTTGAACCAGTGGGTATGGGGCAATGGGAATATGTCGATGGGTTTAGGGTGCAGATATAGTGGATATGAAGTAATAAGAGAGGGTGGGATGGGGTAGGAGAAAGATCAATGTTAGCAGGGGAGAGATGGGGTAAAAATGGTAAATTGTTAGCTGTTAATGAAGGATCAGCAAAGGGGGGAGACGGTGTTCAGGCAGGTGGGGTCTTAAAGGTAAAGTCGAGGTAGCTTGGTTATGTAACTCTGAAGGAAAGATTCTGGGTGTGGGATGATATTTCAAACTGCGGTGGATAGTGGCAGAATCTGGCCTACCAGGTAAAGGAGATGCAATAGACATATAGAGCACTGGGAAGGACTGGAGCAGTGGTGGAATCTGAATTAGATGCAGTTTTCATGATGTTAGGGAAGAGTTCCTCAAATAATTTAAGGTGGTGATCTGAGGACTGAATGAGAATTATACCATTGTTGTAGATGATGAAGGTGACTACTGTTCTGCTAGCCGATGAGGGGGCTCCCGACAGTTTGAGACCCTGTGAAGTTTTTCTATCTGTAGAAATTAAGAGAAGGGATAGCAATGCTTTGCTCTATTCTGCTTGTCTATTTGTATAAAAAATGAGGTCACTTATTATCATTCCTTTGCACAGTAGTAGGCACCCAAGACCAGGTTTCTGGATGAAATTTGAGGATTCTGTGTGTTGGTGCCTTCAACGCTTTTTTTGATAGATTCATCGGGTAGATAATTTTATAAGCATAACATCCCAAACGCTCCAGATTGGCGTTGGTTGTAATTTGTGATTCTATTATGGAAGCAAGCTGTGGAAATTGAGGTGGAGGGGTGTGGAAAAGAGAGTGGGGCAGGCTGAAATGGGGTTGGAGCATGTGAACTGAGGAAGTATGCCCTTTATCGCAAAGGTAGAGTATACTAGTTTGGTAAGTTTACCTTAAAGACAGACATCAAGTTTGGTTAGAGACATATAAATGTTTTGATAAGTGGGTGAACAAGCTAAAGTGATGATAATTAGAGCTCTTAAGGGTGAAGGAGGTGCCTATTGACTATTATAAATTGCAGTCTCAGAGTAGGCTCAGTGTTATAGGGTGAGTTGCTGTAGACCTTTAATTTCTTTGGTGATGGCGGTTTTTCAGCGTGAGAGGCAGGAGAGGTGATATCCAAAAAGCTACGGTGTCAAGGTGTGCGAGGTGTAATTCGAGTAGATGAGTAAACAACCAGCATTTGTGAGTAATTTCTCTGGAAGTTTGTGGACTGACCAGAACAATTATAAAATGGCAGTCCTATAAGAGAGCTTGAGAGAAAAAGAATATGGCTATTAAGCTGCTGAGGCTGCAAGAAAGAGAACTATTGACAGGGACTTGGGATTGGCTAATGTGGACAGTACTTGGATTGGGCAGAAAGGAATAAAGTGTCATCAAACGCTGCCTTTGGTCAAAACCATCTCATGATTGTGCACTGTGGTGTTAATGACCTAGGCACATTGACTAGGAAAGGACTGGAATTCCTAATGAAGGATACCTTTGCCAAATTGATGATGCCTTTCCATCTCACTGTCTGGATGTACTCTAACATATGCCAAATGTTTCTGTATTCCTCAGAGACCATAACATGGTCTCTATCTACAAAAACAACTTGCGTTTCAATATGTATGAAATCTATGGAAATGATGGAATGTACTTTACAGACGAAGCCAGCAAGGTGTTTCAAAGCAACCTGCCTCTCTGCATCTGGTCTTATATGTAGCTCTTATAAACACACAATCAACACAAAAGCTCTTGTTGTAGCCACCCTAGTGCCCAAAATATTGTTAATTTTCTTTATAAAGATCCTTTTTTTCCACTTTTTTAGGAATGTTTTTGACAATGTGATGGTCGAGAATATGTTGCAAAATTAGGAAACAAAAGCATACACTGAATGGGAACCAGTCACTAATAAAATGTTAACAAACAAAATTCATCCTAAACATTACACTACACACATTACTATCTACAAGACTGTGTAAAAAACATGTTTAAACTCATGTTTTTCCAGTGAGTTTCTATAAAAAAAATCTTTCAAACTTATTTTCTGTTTTCGCGGTGATGTCGGGAGTCACAATGACATTGTTAACCACAACGTACGAGCCTTTTTAATAAAGTGTTAAGCCCATATATGCACACATTTTACAGTATTGTGGACACTAGGGTTTTATTACTGTACTGTTTTAACTCAGATTTTTCTAGTAAGTTTCTATAAAAACCATATTTTAAACCTATTTTCAGTCTTTACTGTGACGCTGGGAGTAGTGCTGCCGTTGTTAACCACGATATTCACAAATACGTCACAATATTCAAAAAACAAAAGCAGGAATTCAATAACCACCACTACATTCAAAATATATAACTACATAATTCATTCTAACCTTCACACTAGATACATAAAACATATAGAAGTATCTGAATGTCTCTGTGACAGTGTCTATGAATGATTGAGTGGGTTATGTGACTGGCAGTGTGAATGTGTCACTAAGTTTCTCAGTGGATATATGAGAGTCTAATTGGGTCTGTGACTGAGTCGATCTGTCAGTGGATGCCTATATATCTGAGTGGGTCATTGAGTGGATGTATCAGACTGGGAGGCAGGAAGCTTCATCTGGAGAGAAAGCGCAGGAGTGGGAGGGGCCGTGGGCGCAGCAGCTCCGGGAAACGGAAGGAGGCTAGGGCTGAAGGCTGCACAGGGTAGGCAGATGCACTGCCCTATCCGAGAACAGAATAGGAATAAATAAAAGGCCCCTATCCCACTAAAAACCTGCTGAAACTAAAAACAGAGTCAACTAATAAAACTAATAGCAGAGTCACCTCTCAAAACCTGGAAAATAAAATGATGGAAGATGCAGGACTAGAACCGTGGTATGAAGGGCTGCAGAGACAAAGCCCTGCCGAGGTGATCCACGGAGCTGCGTGCTATAGATCAGGGACCTGGTATGGACCCTCGTCAGGGCTGCAGGGACCAAACCCCTGTGCACTGTGTTGACTTGCCATTGAAAAAGCTTGTTGGCTTCCTTTAACCCCTTCCCTGCTAGGCCATTTCTCCCCCGTGCTAAGCCCTATTTGGCTATTTTAGGCAGTTCATGCCTAGGCCCCTGTAACTTTTTGACCACAAAAGGTATCCACGCTAAATTTGAGTTCTTTTCTTCCAACATCATGGGGATTCTAAAGCTACCCAGGGTTTGTGGATTGCCCTGGGGGGGACCCAGAAATTAGACAAAATACAGCTAAATGTTGTTTTTTCTTGAACAAATGGGAAAGAAGTGCTGCAAATGAAAACATCTGGGTTTTTCCCTGCAAATGGTACTACTTTCCCACACAATTTTTTTTAGAAAAAGTGCTTTTTTTCAGCTAAATTTGAGGTTGCAGGGGCTTCTGGGTAAGAAAACGGGGGATCCACAAAAGCTATACCTCCCTAGAATCCCCAGGGTGTCTAGTTTTCAGAAATGTGTGGGTTTGCTAGGTTTCCCTAGCTGGCCGCCGAGCACGGGGCCAAAAAGCCAGGTAACCCCCACTTGCAACACCAGGTTGTTTTGTGATAGGCAATTTTGATGTCACCTCAGAAGGTTTTGGGCCCTTTCCTGTCGTGGGTCCTTGACTCACCCACACGAGTGAGGTACCATTTCTATTGGGATACTTGGAGAAAGGCAAAGGGGTAGGACATTTCTTGTTTCTTTCTGCAGGGTGAACATTTTAGCACAATATTGCAAGGAAAATGTGACCGACATTTTGTGGTCTGCAGTACATTGTGGGTAAAATAACTTGTTGGGATCCAAAAGAGAGACATCACCATGTAGTCCCATGGGTGTTTAGTTCACGACAGTTTGTAGGTTATTTTTAGATGGAATGTGCACCTTGGCAGAGAGACTAAAAAGACAAAGATTACTGCACAGCCATCTATTTCTCAAGCACACACACATACTGGTTGGATTTGCATGAGGGCGAGTGATCTTTTCAGTATATACAATTTTATTAACAAGAGATTTCAAAAAAACAAAATGCATTGTCAATAATTGAAAGGACAAAAAACTGAACCAGTGACTCGCATCTCGTGAGCTGTAAAGCCATGTCAAGGCCCCAAATGCTTTACAGGCCATTCACACACCTTTCATACGTAATACACACAAGACCATTCACACCACCAGGCACGAAACCAACACATTACAACTTTGTAGAAGTTATGAAGGTACAAATGGTGGCCTCTGTTAAACAACCCTCTAGCAGGATCCCGCATAATTTTCTCTGAAACTCCAAAATTGGACAGACAACCAGGGGGGTCAATCGATGAATCCCTACCAGTATAAACCCAGAAATTAAAGACATATTCTGTCCTACTTTCAGACAACATATACACTTAATTCCATACCGTGCCCTTTTGCTAGGAATGTACTGTCTAAAAACCAAATGAACCTTGAAGAGGACAAAAGACTCATCAATACCTATTTCTTTCCATGGAATATAGGGGCATATTACCAACAACTAGCGATAATTATCGCTATGTTGGCTTAGCGGCAATATTTTTATCGCCGAGCTGCGGTGATTTTTATCGCTCAGGAACCTTGCTATTATCAAGGTTTATCTCCTAAGCGATAAAAATCGGCCGAAATGCATGAATATCGCTGAAAAGTCAGCGATATTCATGCATTACCGAGCAAATGCTCCTAGCCATGTTATCCACCTCCCATTGGATAACATGGCTAAGAACTGCTCTGGGGCAGGTGTTAGCTTTTAAAGATATTCGCGCTTAGCGCGAATATCTCCAAAAGTTGGTAATAGGAGATAGCGATGTTAGCGACTGTTTCCAGTCGTTAACATCTTGGCACGCCCACTTTGCATGTCAATAGTGATAAATTTCACTGACATGCAAAGCGGGGCCCAAGGTGGTCGCTATCTCCTACTAGCTGTCGCTAACTAGTGTTAGCGACAGCTAGGTAATAGGGAGATAATTTTATCTCCAATTCTTGGCTTTTAAAGCCAAAAAAGCGGAGATAAACCCCCTTGATAATATGCCCCATAGATCTCTGAAAATTGACCTACAAAGTCATCAAGAACAGGTCGAATTTTAAAATGACGGTCACAATCAGGGTGATCACGTGGCAATGCCGAAACATTATCAACAAAATGCAGCATCTGAAGTTGAAGCAAATTCAGATCACGATTTATAATTGCAGGAAATATTGCTGTTGCCTTCACTGGACTAGTAGAACAATATGAAGCAATGGATGGCTTCCTTAGCAACCCAAAAACTTCTTCATCTCATCCAGGTTTGTGGGAGTCCACCGAGTAACTCAAGAGTAGGGCCTAAGTGTTCACTGTTGTCCCTCAAATACTGTTCTGCATACAAATTAGTCTGCTCAACAATCTCAGACAAAACCACATCATCCACAAACAACTAAAAAAACGGTATTGGCCAAAAAAAACACAATTCACTCAACACCCTGCATCACTAGTAAAGGCAGTCAACACCGGCTGCACCATGTTTAGATCAACTAAGAGTCCAGCACTTCCAGTAGGAAGCCTAGCAGCCTGAGGCTGCAATCCAGAAGCCTCTTGCTGCACCATCGGCACATCAGTGTCCTCCTCTTAAACAGGCACTTCATCCACACTGAAAGTAGCTTCATCCACACTGACAGTAGATTCATCATCCGATGATTCCACGTGGAAAGACAACTCACTGCCTGAATCTTCACCTCACTCCTCTCCCTCAGATGCACTGTCAGTCTCATAATCCCGCTCAGAGGATGATTAAAAAAACATACCAACCACCTGCTGAGCAGTAATTCTGCGGCTAGCCATAATCCTTTCTAACAAAGGTAATGTGTCAAACAAGTCAACAACAACAAACACTTTGTAGAAAAACTAATAAACAAAAGGTGGCTTTATCACAAAGACCTATATACTCCAAAACGATACCACTCACTTGTCAGAAGCAGATAGACACACCACCTACTCTGTACAGACACAGCAAGGACAGACAATATCCCACTAAAAAGAAAAAGAAAAGAAAATTACATATAAGACAATGCAAAAGACATCGCAAAGAATTTCACACTCCAAAAACAAACTAATTATGCTGCTGTTTTGACACCACTTACTAAAAATTCACTTGTGCATGACAATAATACTCATTTAGAGTAAACGTAACAAAAAAAGTTTTTCTTACCAAACAAATGCAACTACGCAAAACTGCAGAAACCGCAAACAAGAACACAAAGCACTAGAAAAAAAAGGAGAAATAAAACATTACAATCACACATGCAAATAATGAACTGGTCCACACACAATCTACCAGCCAAGTTGACGGGTAGGTGGGCCTGAAAGCAAAAGGCCGACCCCAAGAGGTCAGAAACAGCTGAAATATTCAACGCCATGAAGGGGAGCGACCCTTGTCCATGAGGCTGCTCCCCACAATCATCTAAATAAAAAGTCCCCGATGGCCTATTGGGCCATCTGAAATCATTTTGGGCCAACCCTCCCTCATTGGGGCAGAACCTGTAAGACAAAATTTCCCTTGCCCAAGGGGCCAAAAAAACGAAAACAAAAAATTGCTGGTTGCCCAGTGGTCCATCTATAAATCATTTGGGCCGAAACAGGCAAACAATATATCCCCCAATGGAGACACTTGCCCAAGAGAACACCCCCGCATGCATAACATGAAGAAAAAAAATCCCTGGTGGCCCAGTGGGAAATATAAAATGTGGGCTGATCTCCCCCCCCCACAGGGCAGAAACGGCCAAAGAATATATCCCACAAGGGGAGCATCCCTTGCCCACAGGGCCGCTCCCACATGTATTACAAAAAAAGAAACTAAAAAATAAATCTATGGTGGCCCAGTGGGCCTTCTACAAAAAAGAGTTATATGCCCCTCTAAAGGGAGAGACGCTTGCCCAAGGGGCCGCTCCCCCCATGCATTACAAACTAGAAAAAAACAAAGTAAAACAAAAAAAATCCCTGGTGGCTACATGGGCAATCTAAAAAATGTTTTGGGCCAATCTGCCCCCCCCCCACAGTGCAAAAACAGCCAAAGAATATGCGCCCCAAGCGGAGCCGACCTTGCCCAAGGAGCCGCTCCCCAAATTGATTGCATACATTTAAAATAATAAACTAAAATAAAAAAATCCCTGGTGTCTAATGGGCATTCCTGCTACACTATTGAGCGACCGTGCAGCAGGAATGCTCAAAGAGACATTGTGGAAAGGAAAACCCTTTCCTTCCCCCTGATGCCTCTTTGTTTGGAAAAAAAACCCTCCCGAGGAGAAACTCATCTTCTCCTACTGGACGCACTGGAAGCAAATGTCTTCCAGCGCCTCCAGTTTCATCTAATGATGTTGGCACGCAATGTGCGCTGATGTTATTAGATGATGTGGAGGAGGGGGCGGGGGGCTACCCGGTGGGGGCAGCACGATCAGCGGATCACGGGGGGAGTGCCAGCTCTCCTCCCGTGGGTGGGTGCCAGAACGGCTGGGAGCCGTTATGAGCAGACGCCCAGCGTGCTTCATAACGGCTCCCGGCCGTCATCAGCACCAAAGGGGTTAATCAAGATCTTTGGGCTCCAAGTAGCCCTAACCTTAAGCATCTCCAGTGTCTAGAATCTTCAACCACACCACATTGCTTGCACCGTGGGCCTTCTTCTTTGGTAAGATGCTCAAGGTCCTCTTGTCACGCCAGTGCCTCCGGCCTTCGGGCCCTGGCGAGAGTCACATTTGAATTCTTTGGGTTCCCCTGATTGCTCGGGCCTACCCTGACTCCCCTGCTTGTGGTGAGTCTCCTGGACCTTGCTGGTCCTGACATTGCACCTTCTTCAAATTCCTCATTGGGGTGCAGTTGACAAGGCTTGTTGATAGTACCACCGGACACCGACCCCTAAACTCTCAACATTCAACATGGGACAGCTTGTGTATGGCTCCTGGTCTTCCACAGCATTGCCTGGTCCACACAGCTGCAGTTTTATGGTCACCGTCAGCACGCCTGCAGCTCCCAACATCGGTGGTCACTCATCTTCTGTGCCTCCTGGTCACTCCTGACTCTGTCCTCTCTGCTTGCTGCTTCTTCACATCTTGAATCCACCTTTGGGTTCCACCAGACACTTTCTCCTTCTCCAGCAGCGGCATCTTCCTGAAGTCTCCCATTGAGGTTTCCGACACCTCTTCACACAATGTACTGGCCTTCCCTGGTGCAGGTAACCTGGTTCCAAGCGTACCCAAGGGTGCGGTCTCTCCAACATCTTGTCTTCCACAGGGTTTCTTCAGGGTCCACTGTGAAAGGTCCTCTTTCTTTAAAATTGCAACCGTAACTTACACGTTGATTTTTATGGAGCACTTGGTCATGTTCCTAATCTGCACACGACCTCCATGGGGCTCCTAGATACTCACCTTGGGTGGTTCCTTGGGCCCGGCACTTCTACGTCTTCTGACTATTGTCTTGACACCATCATGGTTCACATACAACTACTTTAGTATATGGTTTGGTCTCCCCCTGGGGACCACTGTGTATTTTGTGCTACTTACCTGTTTCTATTGCAAAGTATTGTGTGCATTGTGTAAATTTCTGGCTAGGAGATAGCTGTATGTGTTAGTCAGTCTCTTGTAATAAATACATATTTTTATGAATACACTGTGTGGTTCTTTTTCTCTTAAGCTATACAAATAAGATTATGTTCTGGTAAAACAAGCTGCTTTACACTCCTTCTGGACTAAACCTGAAGGCAGCTCTCCACAGCTACCACTTAGAGAGTTTTCTAAGGTTGTCTAAGATCACTAAAATCAACATAAGGGTTGTCTGGATCAGTGCAAGGTGCCCAGTTATATAAGTGTACATCATATGCTGAGCCAGCCTCTCACAATATGTTTTGCAATATATAGCACCCATATAATGGATACACATTTTCATCTTTGCCTGGACATAGTATTTGGTACTGGAAGTGTATCCTTCCAGTAAAAAAAACCTTTGCTAGACAGCACAGATATATCTTTTCCATAATGGTGCAAATGTGTTTGTTTGGTACTAGGCAGCCTGTTTGTGCACCAGCTATGGGGGAGAGAGTATCAGTGTCAATGGTTTCTGTACTCCTCTGTGTTGCATAATTTTTTTGTAAATGTGGCCCTAAAAGTGGTGCTTAATTTGATCTACAAACTGAAGTTGAAAACTAACTAGACTACATCCATGTACAACGCTTCTTGAATAAAAACGTTAAATGTCCATAGGAAATGCCATAGGAAAATTTGTTTGCTGAATACCAGCTCTTTCCTTAGTTTCAGTGAGCTAGTCCTTAGTTTAAGGGAGCTGGTATCCATGGCAATCAGAGAGTGTGCAGTTTGACAACACTCTAATTACTGGGAAGTACTTTAAAGCTGCAATATGTTGCAAAAGGCAGTTGAACTGGGTGTGCACTAGGACTTTTGTTAAAACACTTGTGGCAATGCATATTTTTAGTACTTCACACTTGTGGACAAATGCCAGTAGGTAGAGATGGATGCACATTGTGAAACATTAAATGTCGAACTAATTAGCACATTGGTGATCCTGTGATTAGCCACGGAAAGCAGTGAAAGGAGATGAAAGCTTCCCAAGTATGCACTTCAAAACTGCACTGCGCCTTGATGCACTGTGGGGAGCGTAGTGCAATAGGGACTCTGTAGTCAGAAAACAAGTGCAGCATATCATTTCCTTCCTCTCCTTTCGTCACTGCATAGTACTGCACTGCAACGACAGGAGCATCATCATTAGGAATTTGGGAGTATAGACATTGATCCAGCGGCCTATAGAAAATATATCATAAACAACGCTACTCAACTTCATAACCTATAAACAAAATTCTATACTAAATATGGACCCATTTATAAACCTGACATATTTTTGGGCCTACTGAATCAGGTGGTCAGATTAAATCTATATACACATTATCTACAAACTATATACATATTTATACATCTGCGGAAAGAATATTGTCATTAGAATAAAACTTGACCATTTAAACGACCACCATTGGCGACGTGATCTAGCTAAAAGTAACCTACACTTCTGAATAACCAAGACCAGCTTGTTTGTCAAAAGTAAGATTTTATTTACTAAATTATGGTATATAAGTTGATAGTTTTATAAATGAATTTTATTTGCAATAAAGCAAGCATGATTGTAAAGAAATATGAGAAAAATACAATTTAAGCAAGTGAATTAAAATCAAAGTGAATATTTAAAGTTTAGCATTTCTAAAACCTAATTCCCTAACTGAACTAAATAGATAGAAATTAAAGTAAAGTTCTTTGAGGATTCTTACGTGCTCCACGCAAAGTCCAACAGCACATCACCCTCATCGGAAAGTCAGAAAGCAGCAGCCAGCCCATCCCTAATGGCTGGACTTTTTATACCTTTCTACGCTAACTAAACTAGCAAAGGAAAGTTTTCAGAAATCTTCGACGTCCCATTGGCTGAGAGTGACAAGTGACATGTCACCCATTTTCCAAAAAGTTCCATTAAATCATGTCTCATAAAGACCATTGTCTCTTCCACGTGAAACCAGGAGCTTCCTGAGTTTGCAACAAATGTATTAAGTCATTCTCGCAGCGTCCATTGACTTTCATTAGACTTCCGCGGATGCCAAGTTAAGGACTGACAAAATGTTCACTTTCGACCTTGGCCATGTCCGACAGAATGATGACAGCATTAGTTTTTGCTTTGTGAACGCAGCTTTTGACAAACGCTTTAATTCAGAATGGGCGTCTCGTGACTTTTGCAGTATTACAAATCAGCTCTTTTCTGCGACTCAAGTGACTAGGCCCAAAAGCAGGCAACTTATGATTTCTAGTATAAAACAAACACAAGAAAAGTATTAATGTAAGAAATAATGTAGATTCTGTATCCACCACTTGGTTCACTAATTATTTAACCCACCCGATTAATCAAAATGTTACCTAGCCAATGCAAACAAATAAAGCAGCGTTTATATCTACCAGTCTCCGTTATTCCATGAGACTCATATGCACCTAGAATAGTAGAAATGACATCACACAGACAAGGAAAAGCAAAACAAGCACATGCTTCTTTTAAGTTTGCAGCAGTTAGTAATGACAAAAACGAAAACAATACATTATTTTATTATTTTGCACGAACAAAAAGATGCAACAATTATGCACGTTTATGAGCACACATGTTAGTCCCCCCATGTGTAAAGTTTAATCTAAGTTGTATTAGCATGACATATCACAAATCATTAATATTATTATTCATGTTATGGAAATGTGATTTCGCGAGTTTAAACAAAATTTTGTTTTCTATCTCGCTCCATCAACTCCCTCATCTGGTGATTAACAAATCACCACACTAGCACTCAAAATTTTGATAATCTAAATTTCTAAGAAATCGATTCAAATTCATTTGTATCAGTAAACCTAAAAGTCTGTTTCTGCATAATCTTTGGAATTAGCATAACGCTCTCTATGTAACTCCTGTAATTCGATCTCCCTTTCTTCTTCTTTTCTGAGTTTATAGATTCTTTTCTTTTCTTTCAACTGTTTCTTTCTTTTATGTAACAAACAACCTATTTTGGTCAAAATAAAAATGAATACTATTATAATCAAAGGTGCCAGAATCTTGCCAAAAATTGAACTTCCGATATTATGAAACCAGTTTTTAATTGCTTGAAACCTTTTTGAAAGTTTCCCTGTAAAATCTTCTTCTTCTAAAGGAATTATCTCTGAATGCATTTGTGTAATATTCTTAATATACATTTCAATATTCTTACTTTCATCAGGTATATATGTACAGCAATGTTGTACATGTAAAATGCCACAGACTCCTCCCTCTTTTGCTAGGAGTATGTCTAAAGCAAGACGGTCTTGAATTACCATGGATCTAATTGCAATAACTTCAACATTCACTAATTGGAATCCATCAGCTGTGTCAGTTGATAATCTATCAACTATAGTGGACAATTTTCTGATTCTCCCTGCATTTAGGGTTATACCAACAAAAGGTATTACAGCTTGAAAAATATCTCCCAGAACTTCAGTAAAAGTTTCTCTTTTAGCTCTATTTACATAATTATGAATTTTAAACAATCCTTCTGAATCTCTGTCAACATGAAACACTTTAGGAAAAACAATTCCCACATAACAAGTTCCATACCAGTGGTCTGGAAGGTTGTAGTAGGCTTTGTCACCACAAACAAAATAAATCCCAGGAAAGATAGGATCCTTTCCACCTTTAAATCCCCAACCTCCCATAATCTGATAAGTATCTTCACAGTTACTTGCACCTACAAAATAATTATCAAAAAGTGTATTATCTCTTCTAATGCAAAGTTTTCCACTAACTGGTTTATCTATGTGAATTGCAATATTTTCAAGCATTTTGCCATTTAATTTCTCATCCTCTTTCTGCCAGAAGGCTGACTTAGTCTGCTTGACTAATTCATTTCTCTTATAAATTACTCTTCTCTCTTCAACCATGTTCAAAAATTTCTTTCCTTCAGCACTTAATTTACATGTTAGATTATTCTTGTAAGCATACTCGTAAGTGAGTTCATTAGTAACAAGGAAAAATTCTCTCATTTGTTTTGCTTTCTTATGCTTATTTAAAGCATTATCAATCTTTATATTCGCAAAAATTTCATCATAATTTGAATAGTAATATTCTAAACGTCCAGTTTGATAAAATAAACTAGTTAATACACTACATGTTACAGCATAAGTGAGAGGAAGCATATTATATGTTACTCCCTCAGAAACAGAAGCAGGTAACTTAACGCAGACATAGCAGTCTTTTGCATCCATTACCTTAACATATTCACTCAATAGCTTTGTGAATGTATTACTTGAAAAATCACCAATTGATTTATCTTGATGAATGTTAGGCTGATGATCAATAACTTTTGTAGACGCACTATGTTTAGTTTGGCTAACCAGAGCTTTGCTTGTTATATTAACTTTGTGTAATTCTCTATTCATCTCTAAAGGAATAATCACAGCTAGAACCAACCAGAGCAGAATTAAAATGAGCAGACATACCAGAGTCATCTTACAGCATCTTTTAAAAACAGAACACTTTGAAGTGCTCTCCTTAACATAAGGCATTTTTGGTTAGTTTTAGCCTCAAAAATAAAAATAAATTTTAAAATTTATATACACCCCCCTTTTAAAATATTTTTTTTTTTTTTTTTTTTTTTATAACCCTAAACAAGATTTCTTCGACCTTATGTCATACATAAGTTTTCTTCAACTAAACAGTTTTTCTTCGACCTTGTGTCAACTAACAAATTTTCTTCAGCCTTTTGCCAATTTAATATTTCTGTACTTCAATCATTGTCACTAATTTCTTGGATTTCGTTTTCTTCTTCACTACTATCATATATGTCTATAACAGGTGGAATTACTAAGTAAGTCCACTCAGGAGACTTGTATTTTTGGTTTGGTTTTATTATTCTCTTCCCTTTTCTCGATATCACTTCAATTTTTCTTCCAACTCCAACTTCTTTTCCAGGACTCTTTTGACTACTGATTTCTTCAACTTGTTCTTTTGGCTTTTTGATCAATCTGACTCTCAATCTTCCACCTGGCCAGTAGTCTGCTTTTCTCACGTACTTCTTCTTTGGTTCAGAATTATTTGATTCTGACTTCCAAGTCCTTTTCTTCTTGTTTTCACTTTCACCTTCCACTTCACTTTCTTCAGTTTCGTAGTCTGAAATCTCAATTGACTCAGGAACTTCTCTATTCGGCAATTTCACTCCTTCAGGAACTTCACTTTGTCTTCCATCACTGGTACTCGGTAATTCGTTCTCTTCCTCTTCCTCAATTACCTCTAACTTCCCAGATTTCGGATTTCTGTTCCTTACTTCAGAGTTTGTTCTCTGCCTTTCGATACTCTCCTGGTCTGAAACTTCTTTTTGTTCTGCTTCTTTGTCTTCAATGGAGACAACCGAATCCTCAGTTATCTTTCCTTTTAACAGATTCTCTTCACCTTCAGAATCTATTTCAATTATTTCCAAGTCTTTTCTTGTCAAATTTCCATTCACTGGCACAGTTTCCAGATGTCGACTTTCTTGTCGATCTTCAGAATCTGGAATTATTTCACCCTCTGTTTTGCCTTCTGCTTCAGAATCAGAATCATCTGTGGTATCACTTTCAACATCAGAACTCTCAGGAGTTGGTACTGGAATAGTATGACTAGGATGTATCCAACGTTTCAATCCTCTGCACTTTACAGCATTAGTAGTGATCAAGATTATCTGCCTAGGTTTCTGCCATCTAGGAGCTAGACAATTCCTTCTCCGATGTACTTTCGTTCTGACCCAATCGCCAGGTCTCAGATCATGTGTCAAAACCTTTTCATTTGATTGTGCTTCAGTTCCCACCTGATTAGACACAGAAGTTACCATATCAGATAACCTTTTACAGTAATCCAAAATTGCACTGTCATTTATGCTCAACAGTTTACCTATAGGTACAAAAGCTTGCCTCATAACTCTTCCCATTAAAATTTCATGAGGACTCAAACCTGTCTTTTTATCTGGTGTACTTCTTAATGACATCAAAACAAGTGGAAGAGCATCAGTCCACTTTATACCTGTTTCAAGACACATTTTTCCAATTCTGTTTTTAATTGTTCCATTTATTTGTTCTACTACTCCTGATGCCTCTGGTCTGTATGCACAGTGTATTTTCTGCTCAATGCTCAAAGCTTCGCAAATTAACTTCATCAGTTTGTTATCAAAATGGCTTCCTCCATCACTCTCAATAGTGACTGGAAAACCGTACCTTGGGATGATTTCTCTGAGCATTAGTTTTGCCACTGTAATTGAATCACAATGTCGTGTAGGGAAAGCCTCTACCCATCTTGAAAACAAGCATACAATTACAAGTACATATTTCAAACAATTGTGTAATGGCATTTCAATGAAATCCATTTGTAACCTGGTAAAGGGACCACCTTCTCGACCAATTATTCCTGTCCCCACCACTGATTTTCTGTTTGGATTCATTTGTTGGCATGACAAACACCTTTGACAAAAAGAGTCAGCAATAGTTCTAAACTTGGTATTGAACCATGTTTCTCTGAAAAGTCTAACCATAGAATCTCTTCCTAGATGTGCTGGACCATGATATAATCTGGCCATGTCAGCAATCAAACAATTTGGTAAGACTACTCTGCCATCTTTGTAAACCCACACTCCATCTTCTTCACGTGGTCTACAGTCTGATCTTAACCATAAGTCTTTCTCATCATCTTCTGCTTCATTTTGTAAATCTCTAATCTCATGCCATGTTTCTACAACAGTTGTTAGCATTAATGAATTTGAATCAGTTTCTTTACTCCTATCCCGATTGTATGAATAATTTTTCCTTGCGCAGTATTTAGCTGTTTCATCTGCGAAGGCATTTCCCTTGGAAATATAATCAGTTCCTCTAGTGTGCGCTGCACATTTAACAATGGCGATTTCCTTTGGTAATTGTATTGCTTCAATTAATCTCCTAATGAAAACTGCATTTTTAATTGGTGATCCTGCTGATGTCATGTATCCTCTCTGTGACCAGAGTTGTCCATAATCATGCACAACCCCATACCCATACTGACTATCAGTAATGATGGTAACTCTTATATCCTTTGATATTTCACATGCACGAATTAAAGCAATCAATTCAGCCACTTGTGCTGAACGAACTCCTTCAAGACATGATGCTTCTTCAATATCTACGACTGTACAAACTGAATATGAAGCTTTTAAGACACCTCCTTCGGATCTTAAGCATGAGCCATCTACAAAGTAGACAAAATCCGATTCAGACAAAGGTCTGTCTTTGATGTCTTTTCTTGGTTTAGTGCAGAATTCCATGACATCTAAACATTCATGTTCTGTTTCAATGTCATCAACAATTTCAGAATCAGGCAGTAATGTAGAAGGATTCAGATTTAAACATCTTGAAATCGAAACATTATCTGCTCCCAGTATGATTTTCTCATACTTTGTCAATCTGCTACTTGTTAAATGTTGAGTCTTACCTCTTGTCAGTAATATTTCAACTGAATGAGGCACAAAAACTTTTACAGGAAATCCCATAATGATTCCCTCACTTTGTTCGAGACTGATACTTGTAGCTGCAACTGCTTTCAAACAACCTGGTAATGCCTTTGCAATTGGATCAAGAACTGCAGAGAAGTATGCAATAGGTTTCTTTAAATTTCCATGTCTCTGAATTAACACAGATAATGCACATCCTTCTCTCTCACTGCAATACAGTTCGAAATCTTTCTCATAATTTGGCATACCTAAAGCAGGAGCTTGGCATAAGCTCTTTTTCAGGTTCTCAAAAGAGTCCATCTCAGCATCATTGAGAATAATTGGATCTTTTACATCTGACTTTGTCAATCTTTGTAGTGGTTTTGCAATTACTGAAAATCCACTTATCCATTGTCGACAGTAACCAACCATTCCCAAGAACATTCTGACCTGTCTTTGTGTTCTTGGTGGTAACATTGCTTGAATCATTTTTATTCTCTCTATTGTTACTTGTCTTTTTCCTTTTGCAATTCTGTGACCAAGATATTTTACTTCTTGTTTACAAAACTGTAGTTTTGCTGGGGACACTTTATGTCCTTCTTCTGCAAGGCGATTTAACAGAATTATTGTGTCTGTTACACAATTTTCTCTTGTCTTTGCAGCTATTAACAAATCATCAATATACTGCACTAGCGTAGACCTACCAGGTAAGTCTAGGTCTTCTAATGATCTTTTTAACAGTTCGTTAAAGATTGAAGGACTTTCTGTATAGCCCTGAGGGATTCTTGACCATCCGAGGGTCTTACCTTGGAATCTGAAAGCAAATATTTCATAACTGTCTGGATGTAATGGAACAGTAAAGAATGCATTGCAAAGGTCAATAACTGTATACCATTCAGCATCATGTGGAATCTGAAATAGAATTACTGCTGGATTTGGGACCACAGGACAACATGGAACGACAATTTGATTAACCTTTCTCAAATCTTGTACGATTCTAAATGTTCCGTTAGACTTTTTAACTCCCATAATTGGTGAATTACAAGAGCTACTCTCCATTTCTTTTAATACACCTTGCTTGATTAATTTTTCAATTATAGGTGTAATACCTTCAATTGTTTCTGTTTTCATTTTATATTGTGGAGTGTTTGGAAATTCTATTCCCTGTTTCAATGTAATTTTTACTGGATCTACGTTTTTCATCAGACCCATCTCATTTCCATTAAAATCCCATATTTCAGATTTCACTGTTCCTTTGAGTTCTTCTGGTAAATCTTTTTCTTCAAATGCAGGAAACAATTTTGTTTCTTCTGCTTCCATCATCATCATTGTCATTCTATATAAACCATCTTCCTCCATTGTTTGTAACTCAACTCCATCAGGAGAACAATATATTCTACAATTCATTTTACATAGGATGTCTCTGCCCAATAGATTTACTGGACTACTATTACAAACCACAAATCTGTGTTTATCTCTGTAATTTCCAATTTCAACTGGTACTGGATCAGTTAAGTCAGTTTTAATTTGTTGATTACTTACTCCAACAACTTGGATGGTATCCCCAGAGAGAGGTAGGTTTTCAATTTCCACTGATCTAACAGTAGAACGGGTAGCACCAGTGTCCACTAGAAAAGTGATGTCTACATCATTAACTTTCCCGTTTACAAAAGGACCAGACTGGTCAACCTCAAGAGTGGCTCCAACGACACACTCTTCCTCCTCTCTCGGGCACCGTCAGCAATAATCATCAGAATCGCTGTCTTGACTTTCTGCTAATAAGAATTGTTGTGAAGCATTTTGCATTTGAACCCTTTGCTGTTTTTGCTGTTTTTGTGGTTTTATTACCTGTTCACTTCCCTGAAATCCCACGTTTGGATTATATTTTTGAACTCCCCCACAATTTGGAAAAGGTGGTTGTGGCAATTGGTCTTGACGATTTTTCACCTGTTGTTGTTGCTGTTGCTGTAACTGTCGCTGAATATTAAATTCATTTAACCCCTGTTGCATCTGTAGCTGTCGCTGCAGGTCAACACCATTCTGCATCTGTGGATTCAATAAGGGATTCTTTAAGTTTTTAGGAGGATGAGGACACTCGTCTCTCCAATGTCCAATTTCGCCACAATTAAAACAAGGTAATCTTTGCTTCAACTCCTCAATCTTTGGGCTAAATTTCTTTGGGAAATTATTATTTTTAAACTTTCCTTGTATCTGGTTTGTATTTCCAGTTTGAACAAAATTAGTGTTCTTATTACCCATGCTGGCAATCTGTTGCTCAGCCACCTTTACCTGAGCCCACATGGCTTTCTCCTTCAGCTTCTTCTGTTTTACTTCTATTTCATCGCTGCAATACTTTGCTTTTCTTAGAATATCATCTACAGATAGTGATTGCCATCCGACAATACTATTTCTGATCATTTCTCCAATTTCAGGTTTTAGTCCATAAACGAATCTATAGACAAAATGGCTCGTGTCTTTTTCATCTAATTTTTCATAACCACTGTATTGTTTAAAGATTAACAGTAGTCTTTCATAAAAAGAATGAACTGATTCTTTTGTTTCCTGTTCTGTCCTTTCTATTTTAACCCAATCGACTTCTTTGGGTGGAATTTTGTTTTTCATCCAAACAATTACTTTTTCATAAAAATCCATTACGAGTGGATTTGGGGCACCTGTTTCTTTGATTCGCTCAGGTTCTGTTTTTGGCCAACTAATCGATATTTTACATTCTGTCCAAAGATCAGATGGAACAACAATATCAAAAAATCCATCTAAATCAATCCACAGAACTTTTGACACTTTGATAAATCTATCAACTTGCCTGTACCACTCAACTGGTTTTTCCCTCAATTTTGGAAAATCATTTGTAAATAATAGAATGTCCTGTCTCGACCAAGGGACATGAACATATCCTCCACCTGCAATTTCTCTCATTGGAAATTGTTTTGACAATTTTTCCAATCTCTCATCTTCCTTCTTTTTCGTCCATTTTACTCTCCATTTGTTCAGTTCTCCTAGCTTTTTGATATATACAATCAAATCTTTAATATGAACTATTCTTCCCATTGAGTTTAAACTCTCGATGTCACTTTCTGAAAAGTCTAATCTGTAATGCTTTGCAAAATTCTTTTGTTTACTCACATCGATTTCAAGTTCAGCTGCTAGATCCTCTAGTTGATCATATTTGTTTTTCGTTTTCCACTGAATGCTTTTGCAAATGAACAGTAGTTCATCATCTCGATAGTAATTTAAACTATCTGGACCAATAGTTCCAATTATTAATTCTTCGATATTCGCTTTTAATTTGGCCACATCAATTTTTGGTGTGGTTACCCTGACTTCAGGACTCCCTATATCTGATATAGCACCCATTGGTGTTTTTGGAGATAAATCCTCATTAAAGGTTAAATCAGGCATTCTCGATTTAGAAGTGTTTATTTCAGATAAATCTGAATAAAATTTTTCAGCAGCCTTTTGAATTTCTGTATTTAAAGGAATAGTTAATCCGGTTTTGTTTGTTTCTTTATGGTCAAATACGGGCTGAACAGGACCAATTGTTACTGGAACTGTCACAGCTTCCATGCCTTTTGTCATTCTTTTTATTAATTCTTCTTTTGATCTTAAATATTCATTATAATCAACATCTTCAACATTTCTTGCCTCTCTTGTATAATCTTTTGGAGGTTCTCTTGCTCTTGGAGCCATTGTAAAATGTCTACCTTCATTTCGAGCATTCTCGAATTCTGGTCTTCTAGGAGTTTCAATAATTTCACAATTATTTGGATAAAGTTTAGGAGCTTCATTAATTGGAGGTGCACTCGGTGAAGTTTCAGTAGAAACCACCGGAGTCGACCATGATCTAGGAGGTCTCAAAGGCTGATTCTTTCTAGCAGTTGTATATATTTCTTCCATGACTGCATCCTCAGATTCACTTTCCATTGATTTCCCTGTAGGAGAACCCATTACCATTTCATGAATTAAATACAATCCTTCACTCATGTTTCCCTGTCTCCACATTCGCAATCTATCTTCATGAGTTTCTCTTTTCCAAGATGGATTTTTAGAAGGTCTTTTAATTCCACTAGCTTCTCTTTGTAATTGATACATCTCGTCTTCCCACTCAACTAAAGCTTCAAATTGAGTTGGTCTCGGTTTTGGAACAAGAGCATTCATTTTCTCTCGTAAATTTCTTAAAACTCTTACATTAAATGAACCATCATCAGGCCAAGTTAAAACACCGTCGTTTTTAGTATATCGTTTCCAACTGTCAAACCATAAGACAGTATGATATCCATATTCACCTTCCATATACGCTGCAGGTGTTTTATACTTATGAAGTAGTTTAGCACCTCGCGTTTCGATTTTCTTGTCAGGTGAAAATAAATTCTTACATTTCTGAAATAATGTTGGCTTTTTCTCAACATGTTTAAAATGATAACTCATTTTTAAGAGTTAAATCTAATTCACAAAATCGTTCGTAAAATATTTCCAGGATGTTCCGTAAAACAACCAATCCGTGCGCGAAACACACCAACAAGCCAATGACAGTTGAGCTACGTCACTTTTCTGCTCAACCAATAAATTTAGAGTTTTTCCGAAGGACCAATCAGCTCACAGGCCGTCAGAGACTCAAGAGCCAATCAGAATATAGCTTGTGACGTAGGTCACCCAATCCCAGCGCGGCTCTGTGACGTACACAGCAGCTGCGGTTTCTCGTTTCTCACTCCTGGCGCTTACCCCTCCTTCACAAAATCTTTTCACAGCGCCATTTTAAGAACACTTTTCAGTGTAAATTAATTCTTAACAATGACTATAAAGACAACATCTGTTCGTTTCACTATTTAGGATAGTTTACATACATTCAAGTATCCACACTTCGGAATAGACGGCGCTATTCACACTAAGGATAATATTCAATTGTTAGTAGAGTAACCTTACCCCACCCTTCTAACACGTATAATTATGAACTCGCTTTGCTCTGAACCCACCGCGAAGTGAAAGTTCTAAGAGTTTCACTTGAACATAAAATACAATTCAAACTCGCACTTTCACACTGAAATTTCCCTAATTTCAAACACACATGAAATCCGTACAGGACTCTCACCTGTTTATAGAAATCATGCACCGTTAGCAAAATAACGACGTTATCCGTACAGGGCTCTCACCTGTTTATAGATATGAAACATGTACCCGTACAGGACTCTAACCTGTTTATAGATAATCATGCACCGACGTTACCCTGCCCTTCACTCAAGCTCGAATATAACTAATACTCTTATCACAGTGAGTTTTATGGAAGGCGCTTTGTCCCTATTCTCATGCTGCTTTAATTTCTTAGAAAATCCTCACTATACAAGATTCAGACCTAGCCCTAAAACTGTGCTGCTCGGCGACAACACTATGGTACACGGCGATACCTCTTGTGATACTCGGCGATATCACTACAAACAGAACAGATGGCTTGCGTGACTAATTTCTCGCCACACAATCTATACCGGTATAGCTTACAGATAGCACGAAAAACGAACTTAACATGTGTTAAAACATCGATCCTATTTCCATACCATAACGCTTTAGTAACCCTTAGCAACCAACATATTACCTTGGTTACCCTTAGCAACCATCAATTTCTGCTACCAGAGAATTGATCCAGCGGCCTATAGAAAATATATCATAAACAACGCTACTCAACTTCATAACCTATAAACAAAATTCTATACTAAATATGGACCCATTTATAAACCTGACATATTTTTGGGCCTACTGAATCAGGTGGTCAGATTAAATCTATATACACATTATCTACAAACTATATACATATTTATACATCTGCGGAAAGAATATTGTCATTAGAATAAAACTTGACCATTTAAACGACCACCATTGGCGACGTGATCTAGCTAAAAGTAACCTACACTTCTGAATAACCAAGACCAGCTTGTTTGTCAAAAGTAAGATTTTATTTACTAAATTATGGTATATAAGTTGATAGTTTTATAAATGAATTTTATTTGCAATAAAGCAAGCATGATTGTAAAGAAATATGAGAAAAATACAATTTAAGCAAGTGAATTAAAATCAAAGTGAATATTTAAAGTTTAGCATTTCTAAAACCTAATTCCCTAACTCAACTAAATAGATAGAAATTAAAGTAAAGTTCTTTGAGGATTCTTACGTGCTCCACGCAAAGTCCAACAGCACATCACCCTCATCGGAAAGTCAGAAAGCAGCAGCCAGCCCATCCCTAATGGCTGGACTTTTTATACCTTTCTACGCTAACTAAACTAGCAAAGGAAAGTTTTCAGAAATCTTCGACGTCCCATTGGCTGAGAGTGACAAGTGACATGTCACCCATTTTCCAAAAAGTTCCATTAAATCATGTCTCATAAAGACCATTGTCTCTTCCACGTGAAACCAGGAGCTTCCTGAGTTTGCAACAAATGTATTAAGTCATTCTCGCAGCGTCCATTGACTTTCATTAGACTTCCGCGGATGCCAAGTTAAGGACTGACAAAATGTTCACTTTCGACCTTGGCCATGTCCGACAGAATGATGACAGCATTAGTTTTTGCTTTGTGAACGCAGCTTTTGACAAACGCTTTAATTCAGAATGGGCGTCTCGTGACTTTTGCAGTATTACAAATCAGCTCTTTTCTGCGACTCAAGTGACTAGGCCCAAAAGCAGGCAACTTATGATTTCTAGTATAAAACAAACACAAGAAAAGTATTAATGTAAGAAATAATGTAGATTCTGTATCCACCCCTTGGTTCACTAATTATTTAACCCACCCGATTAATCAAAATGTTACCTAGCCAATGCAAACAAATAAAGCAGCGTTTATATCTACCAGTCTCCGTTATTCCATGAGACTCATATGCACCTAGAATAGTAGAAATGACATCACACAGACAAGGAAAAGCAAAACAAGCACATGCTTCTTTTAAGTTTGCAGCAGTTAGTAATGACAAAAACGAAAACAATAAATTATTTTATTATTTTGCACGAACAAAAAGATGCAACAATTATGCACGTTTATGAGCACACATGTTAGTCCCCCCATGTGTAAAGTTTAATCTAAGTTGTATTAGCATGACATATCACAAATCATTAATATTATTATTCATGTTATGGAAATGTGATTTCGCGAGTTTAAACAAAATTTTGTTTTCTATCTCGCTCCATCAACATCAATCATTCACAAGTTGTCACATACATGAGTGTGGTCACCGAAGCAGGATAATGAGTTGTTTAATTCTAACATCCCCTGGTTCCTTCCTTTTCCACCAATGTAAAACCCTCTATTGGGAAACTCATGGTCTATCTATCTCCAAAAAAGGTCCGATTGCTTGCCTTCACATCAACAATGATGTGGTAGCAAACATCTTACGACTCAGTCTGGAGTCTTAGTAAAAAAGATAAGAAAGGGTATAAGGGGGCAGGGTAGGGATACCTTGTACCCGTGGCCTGGTGGTGGGCTCGCAAAGGGACCCCCAGCCCAATTGGACACTAAAACATTTTTTTTTTTAACTAGAATTTGAGGTGGATCAGCAGCAAACGTTTACAAAACAAAGCGGGTTCCAAAGCCCGAAATAAATTAACTTGCCGGGGTGGGCTGGGGGAGCAGCAAACATAGTTTATAGGGGAAAGAGGCCCACAGCCCCCGAGCCTCTCTGGCACGCTGGGGAAAATGATCAACTAAAAGGGAGAAGGCACGGGTCCCCACTCCAAGAGTCTTTCTTAGAACCCTGGGACCCCATACTCCAGGGCCAGGGAGAGAGGTGCATTTCTAATTCTGCACTTTGCAGCTTATAAATGTTAAAGAAAAACTCACAGGTGTTGCTGTTTTTTCAATTTAACTTGATTAAATGTTGTATGACAATCCCTTCTATTAAACATTGTACTGTGTGAGTTGATGAAATATACATTTAATTGTGATCATTGGTACTTTTTTAACAAAGATAATACATGTTCTTTAAATATGCTGAAATCCAGATCGCTTCATAAAGCCAATAGGCCCACTTTTTATATTTTGCTGCTCTGCTTCTTCGACATCGTTGGTAGTTCTGCCTTACTTAACAGAGGGGGGAGGATTGGGCAGCAGCAAAGCTTGGGCACAGGGCCTGGCCTGCAGCCTCAAGCCCCCATGGCAAAGAGCCATGAGTGGCGTGGAGTTGGATGTTAGCAAGGGGTTCGATGCTGGGTCTGGCTGCATCTATATATATTGTTTTTTCAATTTCCTTAGTAACCTTAGAACTGTTCTGAATTTGCATGACATTTGGCAGACCCCTAACATGTTAAGCTTACTTTGAGTATTTTAAAGTTTGTGCAGATGTCATAAGGGCATAGGTCAATGGGGGTCGGAAAGGTGTACATTTCATAATAACTAGGACTTCCTTTGACAAATTTACATGAAATTTGTCAAACATTTAGCATGTTTAGTCTCATATTGCTAGATTCATTCAGATTGAGGGCAAAGGAAGGGGGAGTAAAAGATGAAAAAAAATGTTTTGGTTACTAATAACTTAGGGCCTGATTTCGATCTTTGACAGACCACAATGGTGTGGGCTTTTTTGGCAGTCTTCCCACCCACCTACCTTGCGGACTATCTGCCCGATTTAGATGCTGGAGTTCAATGAAAGAGGACACTGGCATGGTCCTGCTGACTCCACCAGGACTTCGCTCTCACCCCTTTGGTGGGGTGGCTGCAACAAGCAACGCGACACCAGTCATGGTTCCCACCATTCCTATTTGGTTCTGGCTTGTTTTGAAGGGAATTCTGACAGGAATCCCCCCTACTTCAAGTTAGCAGAATGGGATGAAGAGGAGTAAAAACTGACCCTTTTTCGGGGTGCAAACTGTGGTTTCTTCCTCTTCATCTTCGTGCAGGTCCTTCTCTCCTTTTGCATCTTGACCACATTGACCTGCACCCTGTTTTGATAGACTTAAATGTAAGCTTACTTGGTGTTGGCATACAGTGCATGGTGTGTGTATGTTGGTGGGGTGCAGTGCAGAATGTACTACATGGGGTCACTACACATAACCTACATACACCTATGGACACATATACAACATACATGTATTATATGTAAAAAATAAAATGTCACTTACCTGTCTCCCCACCACCACGGTCGACCCCCATCTTCACTCCACTGACAGATACTGCCAGCCCAAAGGGAACATCAAAATTGGCTCGGCTGGAGTCCGCCATCAGGATGACGATGGAGGGTGGGTCACCAGCACTGCGGACAGCCTCCACAGCCGTCTTCTCTGTATTGCATATTAATCTAAATACAGTTGGCAGGTACTCCGTCAACTCAATGGAGTACTGGAGTGCACCATCACTGCGAGCTGGTTGTCAGTATGCCAAGATCAACATCAGGCCCTTAAATACTGTATAATGATCCTGAATTTAATTTGCCTGGCATTTAGCAAGTTAAGCTCAGTGCAGGATTTCAGGTTTCATGCAGTTCCAACAAGTGGGAGAAAATTGTAGGGGGGTGTCAAAAAATTTATTGATTTTCTAATTCCTTTTGCACAGTTTTATGGATCTGCAAAGCACTTCGTGGACACTAAGAATGTTTAGGTTATTCCTGATATTTTGAGTTTCACTAGGTTGCATTAAGTGGGATTGGAATTAAAAGGGGAGGGTAAAAAAGGTTTGATGTACTGATAATGTAAACACCTTTTAATTATTCGTTAAGAATTTCTTTTTAGGCTTTTACCATGTTAAGCTCAGCTCAGTGAATTTTGGCTTCAATCGACACCATTAGCGAGAGGAAGGCTTAATAAGAAGGGCATAAAACCTTTGACTGATAATAGTTGTTTAACCATTTCCTAGATCTATAATAATTTGCAATACGCAATGCATTTTCAACTTACTTCTCATATAATGAAGTCATTATAGATTCATCAAGCAAGACATCATTAAAGGGAGTAGCCTCTTACCTCCTGGTCTCTGAGCCGCTCGCCCCACTGCCGTTGCCCAACTCTGCATGACTGCTGCCCTCTGCACAGCTTTCGAGTTCACCGGTTTGGTCCCGCAGTCCCAGGCGCACGCTACCTTACTGGTATTTGGTCCATTACACTTGTTCATTTTGTTTTTTACTACTATTTGCGCTGGAACCTGTGCTTTCTGTAGGGTGTCCGTCCATTGCAATTGACTCATAGCCCATGATATTGTTTCTTTTTTATTTCCCTCAGTGCCTGTATCTTTACTGGCCCATTTGCACCTGTTTAGTGCATTTTCCTTGTATCTACCCTAGTGCTTGTATTGTAATTTCTAAACCCCCTGTTCATTCCCATTGCCCACTCCCACCATTTCTTTCCGATCACCATCCTCCCACCTCCCTCCCAGCCCCTCCCAACTCCCAGGACTACTTATGGAGGTTGCTGCGTGACAGTGCAGTGGGAGGGAGCAGAGGGCGTGCCACTGGAACACTAAAAAAACAATAGGTGATGGACAGAATGCAGAACAATGTCATACATTCACCCCAGTACAGAGATGTGGGCCTAAATGCATCGTTTTTTTGCTCAAGTAAACACAGAGAATCCAACAAGAAAATTGGAAGGGAAGAGAGTGATCGACAAATGTTGAAGCACTCAGTGTTTTGTAAAATACCCCTCACACACCAAAAGGCCCCTTGGTGTCATGCTTCATCATCGGGGTCTTCGCACCCCTCTACCGGGATGCGGCGTGCTACGACCTACGACTACGCGGGAGCACTAATAGTAATGACTATGTGTGGTGTTAGGTGTGTGAGGTGTATTATTTATAGGTGAGTGGTGGGATGTGGTGAAAAAAGTTAAAAAGTACCTGGCGCATGAGTTTGAAAGAAATTTTTTTTTATTCTGAACTCTGGCTGGTACTATTAAAAGAAGTGCAGTGTGAGGTCAGATCTGTTATATTAGGGAACAGGACCTCTGGTGTGCGTTGTCGACATGTTTCGGAGTCAAGCTCCTTCTTCAGGACGGGGGCACGACCTCCCCACCTTACTCACGTATTTTTAATAAAAAAGTGTATTATACAGAAAAGTGATAATAAATAGGCTAAGTGTGCCTACAGCGGTCTGCTACAAGTACAATGACCTGTAGAAAGACAAAAAGGGGAAAACAACAATGGTTACCCTTGTAGCGGGTAGTTCAAGCAGGTGCAGTCACCTGGAACCTCACCAAAATGCTTGTTTTAAAGCCTGTGGAAGGAAAAAGTACTCACAGCACATACAACATAAAACACATAGGGTACTAGGAGTTACTTATTGGTCATACTTTTGAAGCTTGCTTGTGGGCTTCATGAGCAAAATGGGACGTCTGGGGTGTTGCTTTTATTGCAATCTGTTGGGAAGAATGATGCAGGTTTTAACAAATCGTTCTCACTTACTTAGGTGCCAAAAGGACGGTCTTTTCAAGTTGGTCTGTAGAATACTCACACTGACACAACGCTCTGGACACTGTCTACCCCCACACGCTGCTCCGCTGTTTGTGAGGCGGTGAAAATGCAGACATGCTATTTATACCCTGTTAAGTAATTGGGCGGAAGCATCTGTATTGCCTAACATGGGTGTTCCGCTCCATGTTAATTGATGAATGCCCATGTATGGAGCGTCCGCTCGTCAGCCATACATCATGCCCCTCTGTCCGTCATGGGCAAACATGGAAATAGCGTCTCGTTTGTGCCCCATGCGCGCGCGTGGAAGAGGTTGTTTTGCGCATGCGCCGGATAGCGTTTGTAGCGCATGCCCGTAGGGTACTAGCGCTGCTGAAAGGCCAGTGGGTACCGCGCATGTGCATTGGGTATTGGTGGTCCTTATGGTGATGTGTGTGATTATCTACAATGGATTAACTGTATTTGTGGTGACAGCGCTGAGTTTATTGAGATGCTCATTGTTGAATAGTCATATTGATAGGCTAAGTGCCTAGTTTATGAGATGATCATTTTCTAGGAGTCATTGGCGGCCCACTTTTTGACATAGAAGGGGGTTGCATCAAAATTGTCATTGAATATTGGATAATTGAGTCCAAGGCACATCGTCATTAAGCCCAATTAAATGGGTTCCAAGTCTAAAAACCCATCTTTGTTCTTTTTGGAAGAGCCCGGCATCTGAGGGGAGTTGCTCTATAATTGTCCAATTGAGGTCATTTACACAGTGTCCTGCGGTCAGGTAGTGTGTCGCCATTTTTGTTGTACTCTTCTTACAGCGCACATTGCTCTTGTGTTCATTCATTCTTGTTTTCATGGCCCTCGTGGTCATACCCACATATTCAAGGTTACAGGGGCACTTTATCAGGTAGACCACGTTTTTTGAATTACAATTGGAAAATCTCCTTTGTTCCCAGGTTGTTCCATTTCGGAAGGAAAGTTTTTTTACTTTTTTTGGTCAGGTGGCAGCTGCTGCAGTTGCCGCAGGGGAAATGACCCTGGATGTCAACAGACGGTTGCATAACTGCTGTTGTTGGTTTTGGTCTTGTATACACCAGCATGTCTCTCAGGTTTCGTCCCCTTCGGTGATTAAAAATACGTGAGTAAGGTGGGGAGGTCGTGCCCCCGTCCTGAAGAAGGAGCTTGACTCCGAAACATGTTCGACAACGCACACCAGAGGTCCTGTTCCCTAATATAACAGATCTGACCTCACACTGCACTTCTTTTAACAGTACCAGCCAGAGTTCAGAATAAAAAAAAAATTCTTTCAAACTCATGCGCCAGGTACTTTTTAACTTTTTTCACCACATCCCACCACTCACTTATAAATAATACACCCCACACACCTAACACCACACATAGTCATTACTATTAGTGCTCCCGCGTAGTCGTAGGTCGTAGCACGCCGCATCCCGGTAGAGGGGTGCGAAGACCCCGATGATGAAGCATGACACCAAGGGGCCTTTTGGTGTGTGAGGGGTATTTTACAAAACACTGAGTGCTTCAACATTTGTCGATCACTCTCTTCCCTTCCAATTTTCTTGTTGGATTCTCTGTGTTTACTTAAGTACCCTAGTGGAGCAAGAATCCAGCCTTTCGCTCTACCTCCCTCTCTTGTTTTTTACTTAGTTCAGGCAGCGCACAGCTGCGGGAGTCATACTCTCTCCACAACACATAAAATCACACACACTAGGTAGTTATAGACACCAGCGGTCTTTAAAATGGAGGACGAACATGGCCTCACGTTTGGGGACGACGAGATCGACATAATTCTAACAGCAATCAACCCGTTTGAGGGCCTTAGCAACCCAGAAACTGGTCCCAACATCAATGATTGGAACGAAATAGTGAACCTAAGACGTAATCAAATCAAAGCAGCACTGCATGGTTTACTAATGACGGAATACCTTAGGAATAAAATGGGACCACCAGGTCTGATCGTCAAAAACGAACCATTTATATTCCAGTCAGACGCCCAGTTCCAAAAGGAGTGGTCACTGATTTCCTGGCACTGCACCAGGGACTGGTTAGTCCTCATTGTAAAAACAGCAGTCAGAATAACACAAGAATTAAAAATTGAAATTCAAAAAATTGAGGTACAACTGAGCACTTACATCTCACCTGCCGACCTTAAAACTAGACTAGATGAACTCAACCAACAGATGACCGAGTTTGAGTACACCCTGAAACAAAGCAAGTTTAATAAATTAAGAAAGGATAAAGACAAATTTACACCAGAAGGAGCTTTTCCAAACACAAAAGCCGACTACGTGCCCAAGAATCAAAATAGTGATATAGACAGTGATGGGTCAGATAACAGTTCAGCCAGCTCCAACTCTGGCAGTGGTCAAAGGTATCGCCCAAACAGAGGAGGATGGAGACAAAAAAGACAACAATTCCCGAGACAACGCGGGTGGAGAGGGTATCCTCAATTCCCACAATACATGGGACCTCCACCATTCCCACAATTTCAGTTTGGCCCAACGACGAATGCTCAGGGATATCCACAATGGAACCAGGACTTCGAAGGTGCTTTCTATGATCCACAACCTTTTTTAGGTACCCGCCCCGGGACACGGGGAAGGAACCGGAAGGGCAACAATGTCGCATGGGAGGACCAGAACCAAGGAAACCCCCGACAAACCAGGAGCATGACAGGCTCCCTACCCAACCAACCATCGACCAGCAACCAGAGAGGGACCTAGTGGTCAATCTCACTCTGAAACCATTAACAACACTACAAAAACAAGTGTTAAATAAAGGCTTAGGTTTTGTACCTACACAGAGACCAGATATCTTTAAAGTGAACATTGAGATGCAAGAATTCATACGCAAATTGAAACTACAGGCCTACTTCATGGAAAAACCATCTCCAGTACTGATAACTGATACCGGCCTTAGACCTAAGTCTACCTTCACCCCACCAGATTCCTTGCTCCCATTGGAGCTACTAGCTTTTGAAAAAGCCCTCATGACAGAAGTCAATAAACTGGATGTGTCGTCCACACGAGTTTTCCACAACACAACAAGGGAGGAACAACAAGCCCTAAGAGCGCTATCCGAAGACACAAGTATCATTATAAAACCAGCGGACAAAGGCGGAGCCATCGTCCTGCAAACTACAGATGCCTACGACAATGAATGCTTGAGACTACTGTCGGATAGACGCAATTACATGATCCTACAACAGGACCCAACAGAGAGCCTGAGGATTAAAATCGGGGGGATGATCGAAGAAGGCCTAGCACACGATTGGTTGAGCAAAAAAGAAGGTGAATTTTTGGAGCAGAAAAAACCACGCATTCCGTACTTTTACAGCATCCCGAAAATTCATAAAAACCTCACCAACCCTCCAGGGAGACCGATAGTATCAGGTATCGGTTGGCTCTTGGAACCCCTGTCGAAATTCGAAATTCGCGGATGCTTTTCTGCGCCCACTAGTACAATCAACAAACACCTACCTTAAAGACACGAAAGCGGTCTTACAACTCCTACAGGACACAACTTTCGACCCAGGAAGTGAACTCCTAATCAGCCTAGACGTCGAAAGTCTTTATACCAGCCTTCCTCATGACGAAACACTCGTGATCATTGAAGAAGTTCTCTTCTCAACACAATGGAAGTATCTGACACCACGAGGGCTGGTTCTAGAATGCATCTCATTGGCACTTCAAAAAACTTTTTCAATACAAAACCACGATTTACCAGCAGTGCCATGGGACCAGCATGGGAAGCACCTTTGCTCCGAGCC
Organism: Lissotriton helveticus; assembly: GCF_964261635.1. Taxonomy (NCBI): domain Eukaryota; kingdom Metazoa; phylum Chordata; class Amphibia; order Caudata; family Salamandridae; genus Lissotriton; species Lissotriton helveticus. The sequence goes on from NC_136067.1 coordinate 1,745,155,256, forward strand.
TGGCCGGCCTCTATGTACACCACCTCGAGACCACCAAAATTCTCCATGAACAGAATCCATACAGAGCAAACATAAAATGTTGGAGGAGGTATATAGATGACGTCCTGGTCATCTGGGAAGGTGATCGACAATCTGTTGAAAATTTCCAAATATGGCTGAATAATCAAAACGCCTTCCTCAAATTCACAAGTACCATATCGGACCACCTACTGGTCTTCCTGGATTTGAACATCTACGCAGAAGATGGGGGTTTAAAAACCACCACCCACTTCAAGCCAACATCCAGGAATTGTCTATTAAGATACGACAGCTTTCACCCCAGGCACCTGCGAGAGAACTTACCGTATGGGCAATTCCTACGTCTAAGACGCAATTGCACAGATGTGTCCAGTTTTAAATTACAGGCGAAAGACCTGAGTGAAAAACTTAAACTACGAGAGTACCCCAAGAGGATTATTGACAAAGCATTGAAAAGGGCCAAGAATAACAACCGAGGGGCCCTACTGGAGAACCGAACAAAAGTAGCCAATGAGAACAAACGACCGATATGTGTAACAACTTTCAACTCCATGTCCAATGAAGTATCAAAGATTGTCAATAAACATTGGAGGATACTAACATGTGGCAACCTTAACTTTGAAAAACCTATGTTTGCTCACCGAAGGGGACGAAACCTGAGAGACATGCTGGTGCATACAAGACCAAAACCAACAACAGCAGTTATGCAACCGTCTGTTGACATCCAGGGTCATTTCCCCTGCGGCAACTGCAGCAGCTGCCACCTGACCAAAAAAAGTAAAAAACTTTCCTTCCGAAATGGAACAACCTGGGAACAAAGGAGATTTTCCAATTGTAATTCAAAAAACGTGGTCTACCTGATAAAGTGCCCCTGTAACCTTGAATATGTGGGTATGACCACGAGGGCCATGAAAACAAGAATGAATGAACACAAGAGCAATGTGCGCTGTAAGAAGAGTACAACAAAAATGGCGACACACTACCTGACCGCAGGACACTGTGTAAATGACCTCAATTGGACAATTATAGAGCAACTCCCCTCAAATGCCGGGCTCTTCCAGAAAGAACAAAGATGGGTTTTTAGACTTGGAACCCATTTAATTGGGCTTAATGACGATGTGCCTTGGACTCAATTATCCAATAATCAATGACAATTTTGATGCAACCCCCTTCTATGTCAAAAAGTGGGCCACCAATGACTCCTAGAAAATGATCATCTCATAAACTAGGCACTTAGCCTATCAATATGACTATTCAACAATGAGCATCTCAATAAACTCAGCGCTGTCACCACAAATACAGTTAATCCATTGTAGATAATCACACACATCACCATAAGGACCACCAATACCCAATGCGCATGCGCGGTACCCACTGGCCTTTCAGCAGCGCTAGTACCCTACGCGCATGCGCTACAAACGCTATCCGGCGCATGCGCAAAACAACCTCTTCGAGACGCTATTTCCATGTTTGCCCATGACGGACAGAGGGGCATGATGTATGGCTGACGAGCGGACGCTCCATACATGGGCATTCATCAATTAACATGGAGCGGAACACCCATGTTAGGCAATACAGATGCTTCCGCCCAATTACTTAACAGGGTATAAATAGCATGTCTGCATTTTCACCGCCTCACAAACAGCGGAGCAGCGTGTGGGGGTAGACAGTGTCCAGAGCGTCCTGTCAGTGTGAGTATTCTACAGACCAACTTGAAAAGACCGTCCTTTTGGCACCTAAGTAAGTGAGAACGATTTGTTAAAACCTGCATCATTCTTCCCAACAGATTGCAATAAAAGCAACACCCCAGACGTCCCATTTTGCTCATGAAGCCCACAAGCAAGCTTCAAAAGTATGACCAATAAGTAACTCCTAGTACCCTATGTGTTTTATGTTGTATGTGCTGTGAGTACTTTTTCCTTCCACAGGCTTTAAAACAAGCATTTTGGTGAGGTTCCAGGTGACTGCACCTGCTTGAACTACCCGCTACAAGGGTAACCATTGTTGTTTTCTCCTTTTTTTCTTTCTACAGGTCATTGTACTTGTAGCAGACCGCTGTAGGCACACTTAGCCTATTTATTATCACTTTTCTGTATAATACACTTTTTTATTAAAAATACGTGAGTAAGGTGGGGAGGTCGTGCCCCCGTCCTGAAGAAGGAGCTTGACTCCGAAACATGTCGACAACGCACACCAGAGGTCCTGTTCCCTAATATAACAGATCTGACCTCACACTGCACTTCTTTTAATAGTACCAGCCAGAGTTCAGAATAAAAACATTTTTCTTTCAAACTCATGCGCCAGGTACTTTTTAACTTTTTTCACCACATCCCACCACTCACTTATAAATAATACACCCCACACACCTAACACCACACATAGTCATTACTATTAGTGCTCCCGCGTAGTCGTAGGTCGTAGCACGCCGCATCCCGGTAGAGGGGTGCGAAGACCCCGATGATGAAGCATGACACCAAGGGGCCTTTTGGTGTGTGCGGGGTATTTTACAAAACACTGAGTGCTTCAACATTTGTCGATCACTCTCTTCCCTTCCAATTTTCTTGTTGGATTCTCTGTGTTTACTTAAGTACCCTAGTGGAGCAAGAATCCAGCCTTTCGCTCTACCTCCCTCTCTTGTTTTTTACTTCGTTTTTTTGCTCACCATGCCATTCCAGTTTGAACCCATCCATATGCAAATCAGTCTTGACCCTGTGCCCCATGGGAACAGTCCAGCCCGAAACGCCAAGCCAGGTCCTCCATGGACTGGAAACAAGCATCCAAGGACCGGTTTCGGGCTTTCAGCCCTCATCAGCCTGGATAGCTTGATTCCATTGGCATGGAGAGCACGGGGCTCACATCTGAGCAAACCCGTCCCACTCGGGGTGACAAATGCAAAAACAACAGGTTATGGACAGAATGCAGAACAATGTCATACATTCACCCCAGTACAGAGATCTGGGCCTAGATCCATCGTGTTTTTGCTCACCATGCCATTCCAGTGCGAACCCAGCCATATGTAAATCAGTCTTGACCCTGTACCCATGGGAAAAGTCCAGCCCGAACTGCCAAGCCAGGTAAGCATCCAAGGACCGGTTTCGGGTTAACAATGGATTAAACCCAGAAATGTGACTGGGGGTGAATGTTTTGCCATTGTGCAACATTCTGCCCATCATCTTGTGTGTTTTTGCTGTTCACCCTATGTGGGAAGGGTATGCCCAGATATGGGCCCCGTGCTATCTATGCCACTGGATTCAACCTATCCTGGCTGAAGAAGGCTAATGAATGCAAAAACAACAGTTGATGGACAAAATGCAGAACAATGTCATACATTCACCCCAGTACAGTGATCTGGGCCTAAATCCATCGTTTTTTTGCACTCCACACCACCCCAGACCAGACATGGCCATATGCAAATCAGCCTTGACCCTGTGCCTCATTGGAACAGTCCAGCCCGAACTGCCAAGCCATGTCTTCCCCGGACTGAATTCAAGCATCCTAGGACGGGTTTCTGGCTATCAGCCGTCATCAGCCAGGATAGCTTGACTCCAGTGGTGTGCAGAGCACGGGACTCACGTCTGAGCATACCCATCCCACTTGGGGTTACCAATGCAAAAACTACAGTTGATGGACAGAATGCAAAAAAAGTCATACATTCACCCCAGTACAGTGATCTGGGCCTAAATCCATCGTTTTTTTGCACTCCACACCACCCCAGTTCAGACATGGCCATATACAAATCAGCCTGAACGTGTGAGTCATGGGAACAGTCCAGCCCGAACTGGACCGGAATCAAGCATCCTAGGACCGGTTTCTGGCTATCAGCAGTCATCAGCCAGGATAGCTTGACTCCAGTGGTGTGGAGAGCACGGGACTCACGTCTGAGCGTACCCGTCGCACTCGGGGTGACAATTGTGAAAACAATAGTTGATGGACAGAATGCAGAACAATGTCATACATTCACCCCAGTACAGTGATCTGGGCATAAATCCATCGTTTTTTTGCACTCCACACCACGCCAGTTCAGACATGGCCATATGCAAATCAGCCTTGACCCTGTCCCTCATAGGAACAGTCCGGCCCCAAACTGCCAAGCCATGTCTTCCCTGGACCGGAATCAAGCATCCTAGGACCGGTTTCTGGCTATCAGCCGTCATCAGCCAGGATAGCTTGACTCAAGTGGTGTGGAAAGCAAGGGACTCACGTCTGAGCATACCTGTTCCACTCGGGGTGACAAATGCAAAAACAACAGTTGATGGACAGAATGCAGAAAAATGTCATACATTCACCCCTGTACAGTGATCTGGGCCTAAATCCATCGTTTTTTTGCACTCCACACCACCCCAGTTCAGACATTGCCATATGCAAATCAGCCCCCTGTGCCTCATGGGACCAGTCCAGCCCGAACTGCCAAACCATGTCTTTCCTGGACCGGAATAAAGCATCCTAGGACCGGTTTCTGGCTATCAGCCGTCATCAGCCAGGATAGCTTGACTCCAGTGGTGTGGAGCGCACGGTACTCACGTCTGAGCATACCCGTCCCACTCGGGGTGACAAATGCAAAAAAACCAGTTGATGGACAGAATGCAGAACAATGTCATACATTCACCCCTTTACAGTGATCTGGGCCTAAATCCATCGTTTTTTTGCTCTCCACACCACCCCTGTTCAGACATGGCCATATGCAAATCAGCCTTGACCCTGTGATTTATGGGAACAGTACAACCCGAACTGCCAAGCCATGTCTTCCCTGGACCGGAAACAAGCATCGTAGGACCCGTTTCTGGCTATCAGCCATCATCAGCCAGGATAGCTTGACTACAGGCGTGTGGAGAGCACGGGACTCACATCTGAGCATACCCATCCCACTCGGGGTGACAAATGCAAAAACAACAGTTGATGGACAGAATGCAGAACAATGTCATACATTAACCCCAGTACAGTGATCTGGGCCTAATTCCATCCTTTTTTTTCACTCCACACCACCCAAGTTCAGACATGGCCATATGCCAATTAGCCTTGACCCTGTGCCTCATGGGAACAGTCCAGCCCGAACTGCCAAGCCATGTCTTCCCTGGACCGGAATCAAGCATCCTAAGACCTGTTTCTGGCTATCAGCAGTCATCAGCCTGGATTGCTTGACTCCAGTGGTTTGGAGAGCACGGGACTCACGTCCGAGCATACCCGTCCCACTCGGGGTGACAAATGCAAAAACAACAGTTGATGGACAGAATGCAGAACAATGTCATACATTCTCCCCAGTACAGTGTTCTGGGCCTCAATCTATCTTTTTTTGCACTCCACACCACCCCAGTTCAGTCATGGCCATATGCAAATCAGCCTTAACCGTGTGCCTCATGGGATCAGTCCAGCCCGAACTGCCAAGCCATGTCTTCCCTGTACCGGAATCAAGCATCCTAGGACCGGTTTCTGGCTATCAGCCGTCATCAGCCAGGATAGCTTGACTCAAGTGGTATGGAAAGCACGGGACTCACGTCTGAGCATACCCGTTCCACTCGCGGTGACAAATGCAAAAACAACAGTTAATGGACAGAATGCAGACAAATGTCATACATTCACCCCTGTTCAGTGATCTGGGCCTAAATCCATCGTTTTTTTGCACTCCACACCATCCCAGTTCAGACATGGCCATATGCAAATCAGTCTTGACCCTGTGCCTCATGGAAACAGTCCAGCCCGAACTGCCAAGCCATGTCTTTCCTGGACCGGAATAAAGCATCCTAGGACCGGTTTCTGGCTATCAGCTGTCATCTGCCAGGATAGCTTGACTCCAGTGGTGTGGAGCGCACAGGACTCACGTCTGAGCATACCCGTCCCACTCGGGGTGACAAATGCAAAAACAACAGTTGATGGACAGAATGCAGAACAATGTCATACATTCACCCCTTTACAGTGATCTGGGCCTAAATCAATTTTTTTTGCTCTCCACACCACCCCTGTTCAGACATGGCCATATGCAAATCAGCCTTGACCCTGTGATTTATGGGAACAGTCCAGCCCGAACTGCCAAGCCATGTCTTCCCAGGACCGGAATCAAGCATCCTAGGACCGGTTTCTGGCTATCAGCCGTCATCAGCCAGGATAGCTTGACTCCAGTGGTGTGGAGAGCACGGGACTCATGTCTGAGCATACCAGTCCCACTCGGGTGACCAATGCAAAAACAACAGTTGATGGACAGAATGCAGAAAAAGTCATACATTCACCCCAGTACCGTGATCTGGGCCTCAATCCATCGTTTTTTTTGCACTCCACACCTCCCCAGTTCAGACATGGCCATATACAAATCAGCCTGACCCTTTGACTTATGGGAACAGTCCAGCCCGAAATGCCAAGCCATGTCTTTCCTGGACCGGAATCAAGCTTCCTAGGACCGCTTTTTGGCTATCAGCCATCATCAGCCAGGATAGCTTGACTCCAGGCGTGTGGAGAGCACAGGACTCACATCTGAGCATACCCGTCCCACTCGGGGTGACAAATGCAAAAACAACAGTTGATGGACAGAATGCAGAACAATGTCATACATTCACCCCAGTACAGTGATCTGGGCCTAAATCCATCCTGTTTTTTTCACTCCACACCACCCCAGATCAGACATGGCCATATGCCAATTAGCCTTGACCCTGTGCCTCATGGGAACAGTCAAGCCCGAACTGCCAAGCCATGTCTTCCCTGGACCAGAATCAAGCATCCTAAGACTGGTGTCTGGCTATCAGCAGTCATCAGCCTGGATTGCTTGACTCCAGTGGTGTGGAGAGCACAGGACTCACGTCTGAGCATACCCGTCCCACTCGGGGTGACAAATGCAAAAACAACAGTTGATGGACAGAATGCAGAACAATGTCATACATTCATCCCAGTACAGTGTTCTGGGCCCCAATCCATCATTTTTTTGCACTCCACAGCACCCCAGTTCAGTCATGGCCATATGCAAATCAGCCTTGACCGTGTGCCTCATGGGAACAGTCCAGCCCGAACTGCCAAGCCATGTCTTCCCTGAACCGGAATCAAGCATCCTAGGACCGGTTTCTGGCTATCAGCCGTCATCCGCCAGGATAGTTTGACTCCAGGAGTGTGGAGAGCATGGGACTCACGCCTGAGCATTCCCGTCCCACTCGGGGTGACAAATGCAAAAACAACAGTTGATGGACAGAATGCAGAACAATGTTATACATCCACCCCAGTACAGTGATCGGGGCCTAAATCCATCGTTTTTTTGCACTCCACACCACCCCAGTTCAGACATGGCCATATGCAAATCAGCCTTGACCCTGTGCCTCAAGGGAACAGTCCAGCCCAAACTGCCAAGCCATGTCTTCCCTGGACCGGAATCAAGCATCTTAGGACCGGTTTCTGGCTATCAGCCGTTATCAGACAGGATAACTTGACTCCACGGGTGTGGAGAGCACGGGACTCACGTCTGAGCATACCCGTCCCACTCGGGGTGACAAATGCAAAAACAACAGTTGATGGACAGAATGCAGAACAATGTCATACATTTAACCCCGTACTGTGATCTGGGCCTAAATCCATCGGTTTTTTGCACTCCACACCACGCCAGTTCAGACATGGCCATATGCAAATCAACCTTTATCCTGTGCCTCATGGGAACAATCCAGCCCGAACTGCCAAGCCATGTCTTCCCTGGACCGGAATCAAGCATCCTAGGATCGGTTTCTGGCTATCAGATGTCTTCAAAAAGAACTATGATGGACAGAATGCTGAACAATGTCATACATTCACCCCAGTACAGAGATCTGGGCCTAAATCCATCGTTTTTTTGCTCAACATGCCATTCCAGTTTGAACCCAGCAATATGCAAATCAGTCTTGACCCTGTGCCTCATGGGAACAGTCCAGCCCGAACTACCAAGCCAGGTCCTCCCTGGACTGGAAACAAGCAACCTAGGACTGATTTCGGGGTTTCACCCCTCTTCGGCCAGGATAGCTTGATTCCAGTGGCATGGAGAGCACAGGACACACGTCTGAGGATACCCGTCCCACTCGGGGTGACAAATGCAAAAAGAACTATTGATAGACAGAATGCTGAACAATGTCATACATTCACCCCAGTACAGAGATCTGGGCCTAAATCCATCGTTTTTTTGCTCACTATACCATTCCAGTTTGAACCCAGCCATATGCAAATCAGTCTTGACCCTGTGCCTCATGGGAACAGTCCAGCCCTAACTGAAGACATCTGATAGCCAGAAACCGTTCCTAGGATGCTTGATTCCGGTCCAGGGAAGGAATGGCTTGGAAGTTCGGTATGGACTGTTCCCATGAGGCACAGGGTCAAGACTGATTTGCATATGGCCATGTCTGAACTGGGGTGGCTTGGTGAGCAAAATAACGATGGATTAAACCCGGATCTGTGACTGGGGGAGAATGTTTTGCCATTGTGCAACATTCCGTCCATCATCTTGTGTGTTTTACTGGAACACTGAAGGCATGTCACAGGCAAACCTGTCTGTGCCCATTTGCACCAGACCGCATCCAGCACCAGGAATCCTGGCCCTCCACTCTCCCACAGATCCTCCACTGCAGGCTTCTGTGCCCTAGACCCCAGATGCAACAAAAAACGCTGCCTCACATCGCCTGCTCCACAGTGGGACCTTTCACCTGCATCCACTGCTGGTAAACCTCCACATCTGGACTGACTGTCATCGAAGCAACCAGCCCTATGCCAACCCCACTAGCTGAGACCTCCGCAGAACAACTCAGCTGCCCCATGATCAACAACAGAACAGTCTGCAAACATACCACTGAAGTCTGAGGCACCTTCTCCACCCTTGCCCCTGACGTAACCTTGATTACAGAGACCTGGCTAACCCCGACTTCAGCTCCTGACATCGCCACTGCAATACCCATCAACTTCAAGATGAAACAATGCGAGCACACCAACAGACAAAGAGGTGGCATCACCATTATACACAAAGGATTGATCTCCAGCACCACAACCTATGACAAAACCATGCCGATTATGGAACACGTGAACTTCCAACACTGCACCAACAACAAAACCATCATGAAAGACGCCCTCGCTTACAGACCACCAGGACCATGCCATTGAATCTGAATATTACGTCTTCCTAGGACACCTCAACTTCCACACGTGCTACTCAATGGACATCAATTCCACCAACATCCTGGAAAGACTGGTCAGCAATGGCCTCAAGCAGCTGGTCACCAACCCCACCCACAAAGCAGGACACACTCTGGACCCACATCCTCACATCCAGCAACAGAATCAGATAGAGCCACATTATGGAACTCACCTGGTCGGACCACTCGATTGTTCGCTTCACATTCCCCAGGACCCCCAGCTCTAACCTGATCTGCCACAGCACCCCCTTCTGCAGCTAGATCAAGGTCACCCAGCATCAAAGAACTGATGCCCTCAGCAACACACTGCCCACTGTCACCACCACCCGGAACCAGACAGTGAAGAACGTAAATGCCTGTATAACCAGCTCCACTGACCCCGTCGCTCCCGCCAAATGATTGATTGATTGATTGATTGAGGCTAAAATGGTGAGGCCCATGGTAATTCAGTTGTTTAATACTTGATTTCTAGATTTAAAATAGCATTTTTTTGTAATCTAAAAGGTCAGTCACCTTAGGCAATCCCTGTAGTCAATGTTTTCTTCAGCAATACCTAACTCTAGAAAGTGGCTGCTTATCCAAATCCTGATCTCCAACATCACTACAGGGAATTATTATAATGCACAATTGTGTGACACCAAGGACATTTTAGACAAATCTGGGTATTATTATTACAAGTAAAATGGAAAATTAAGGGCCCAGGTGAGCTTTGATAATACCTCAATGTCAACATTGAATATGCAATAAAGCATATATGAAACTTATGTGGCAATACAAATGATTTGATGGGGTGACATGTTAACAGACAACCTGACATTTCACTGATAACAATTAATTAAATGAAGCAAGAGTTGTGCCGGATAAACCTAGGAACTGAGACCATTCCTCAATATACTGTGAATGAGGAAGTCAAAAGGACCATGTCAATAAAATTCTAGCTATCAGCAACAAATATGATATTGTGGAGAGCTGCAGTGATATTTTTAAAGAATAGGTTGATCTGTGGATTTTACATTTCTTCAAAATCACATAGAGGTGTTGAGGGCAGTGGCCGGATTCATGACCATAAACATATTAATATGTGGGGAAATTGACTACTCTGCCTGGACGTATTTGTACTTTATTTACTATTCCCGGTAGTAAGCATCGAAATCTGTATCAAGCAGAGATCTCCCGGCATACAATGGAAATGTCAGGTACCATGTTCATGGTGGTATTATTTCCTCTATGAAGATTTCTCTCTTTTGAAGAAAAAAAAACATTCCCCTACATCCCTATTAAATTTACGAGTGAGTAGTGACCCTTTCCATTCTGGAAAAGGGCTTATTCCAGCCCTTAACTAGAGTACATAATAAGAACTTCCATAGTGGAAAGGGGTTGAATATAAATTTGTCAATGCATCAATGTTTGTGAACATTCACTAACTTTCAAGGCAAACAATGCCTTTAATTGTCATGTTCCCACATCTTAAGCATGGTTCACCATTACAGATTTCGCAATATTCGTTGCTGAGAAATATACTGTAAAATTCAATTTACAACTGCCAAGAATCCCCTTGTCAGTTCCTCACAGACTTAAGTAAGGTATTTTCAATTGCAAACTTATGTTGACCAAAATTACATTTGTGAAGAGGGCCTACATACTTTTAGAAATGTAAAAGAAACATTTCAGATTTGTCTGATACAAAAGGTGTTTTAAAAAGTATATGTCTGTCAATTTATCTTAAAAACTTACAAAAACCCTGGAACTTAGAATACAATTAACATATCACTCTACTTACTTAGTAATTCAGAATTCTAAATTAGAACAGAAGAAGATTGTAATTCTCTATTCTTGCAAAATGCCAGAGGGATATCAGAATAGAGGAGACAGTGCTGTACAGCCGCGGTTTCTCTGCTATGACAGACGAGCATTGCTCCCTGTTAGTTGTTTCAAAACGGCAGGAAAGGAAAAATAAAACAATAATAAACACATTTTGTTATCGTTTTATTTTGCCTTTCCTGCTGAGTCTTTGGGAGCAGGGCCATGGGTGACGACAGGCTCAGGAAGAGCCCTGTGATCAGTGTACATGATGGTTTGGCCCGTCGTCTCAGGTCGGCCAAACTGTCATACCACTGAAGTGCTTTCAAACCCGCTCTGCGTTGTCGGGTTGGAGAGACATCATCAGAACCCGTAGGCATAGGCTCCCAATCTCGCTGGGAATGCAAAACCAGAGCATTCAGGCCATCCTGAGGCTGCTCTCATGACATGAGAGCAGTGTCAGGATTGGCTGCAGTGGATTCTTGAAGCCTTTGCCTACGAGAAGAGGAGCAGAATAGCAGGACGCGGCCGTCTGCAGGCAAGCTTAGCTTCATTCATTTTTAGGTTTCGGCTACCGTCGCACTGCGTAAGCAGTGGGCGGAGCCGAAATCTTATGTCTGTAGTATGGGGGCCTGAACACGCCCCTCTCCTCCATTGGCTGGCCTCGTAAATGCTGGCCAGCCATTGGAGGAGAGGAGCGTCACTCAGTTCAGGGCCCGCCTTGACGCGATTCGGGGGCGTTTCTGGGTCTTTTTTTAAGTCCCGCCCTCTCCTCTTCCCATTGGCTGGAATTTTACCTTCCAGCCAATGGGAAGGGGAGAGCACGCCCCCGAATCCCTACAGGACGCTGTGCTTTCCGAGCAGCATCTACCGAGGCCATGCGGTAAGCCTCTGCCCCCCTGTTTGTGCCGTTGTTTCTTGTTTTTCATCAGACATTAACCGCGAGGACGAGAGGGGAAAGAAGCAAGTTTGGAAAGCCGTCGCAGAAGGGAGAAAGCAGGAACTTGCACAAGATATAGGGGCGGGGGTGTCTCATGGAAAAAGACTAACGCAGGATATGTATTGAATTCTGTGTGCTGACGTTTACCACTCGCAGCAGGTATTTGAGCAGAACTTTTATCACCTGCACTCATTCTATTACAAATTAAGCACTGCGGTCTTTTCGAAATACACGTCTGTAACATATACGCCGGAGCGTATTTACACACTCCTCCGTAGGTACGCTACTCTGCATTAAGTTTTACGATCCTCTTCATTTACGATCCTCTTCATTAAACACTGATCACGTGATGACTCCGCTCCAATCCCTCCACCCGGTGTCGGCTCCACCATTCACCCGCAGGTGCCCGCGGCACATCGGCCAGGCTCCCCGCCACCAATTACCGTTTTCTTCTTCCTCCGGTTCTGCAGGCGGCTCCCCACCCGGTCGGTGTAGAGGACAGGCTTGAGGTTCCTGGAGCGCTGGGGCCACCCATAGCAGAAGGTCTCCATGCCTCGGTAATTCCGGCCGTAGCGCACCGAGCACATGGAGCGGGAGCGCAGGCGCCCGGCCCCGCTGCTGTTGATGCTGTTCACCCCGATCATCTTCTCTCGCTGGCAGAGGGCTCTGCTGGTGCCCCTGTCCTCTCCCGGGGGTGGCTTCCCTATCTACAGCTGGCAGGTAGAGGAGGTGACGCTGCCAGGGCAGTGAGCCAGGCGCCCACCAACTTCCCAAGCCCGCGCTCCCAGGGGCCACGCGCTCCCGCCCTGGCCACCGCTGACAGGACCCCAGAGCCGCGCGCATGACTGGGAGCCTCGCGCGCCCTGACAGGATCCTCTGCTGCGGATGAGGGCCAGCTGCGACCTCGCCACGGAGTGAGTCAGGCTCACAGCGACGACAGGGCTGGCAGGAGGATCCCAACTACCCTCGACTTCCGCCAGCCAATGTCGAGCACATCCACCGAGAGGCACTTGGTATTCAGAGCAGCGAGGGGGCCGTGTGGGAGCGAGGGAACGACGCACGCAGTAATGCAGCAAAAGGAGAGCACGGGGAGGGAGTGGGATACGAGAGGAGGGACACATATCCGAGGGGGTTGTAAGATGAGAGGAGTGGGTTACAGGAGGGAGATACGCGAGGTGAGGTACACACAGGTGTATGAGTGTGTAAAATACATGTGTATTTACGTAGCGCCAATGCCAATATATATGCCCCAATAAAACATGTTTCCGCATTAAGTGTATCATTAAACGAAGATCAGAAAAATGGTTAGGGGTTCTGCCCACTTAACCCTCCCGTACCTGAGCAGGAGACATCCAAAGATGAAGAAGTAACAAAAAAAGGTACTGAAGGGATCAATCCTTTTTTAATTTTCAAGCAAGAAACACCTAATTATCTTGCGATTCAAAAATAGAACATTGAAAACATATGTCGGTTAATTTATATACACAAATATGAGCGGACGTCTAGGGAGGCACAACAAACAACAGTCTATATACAAATTATCACATATACATCATATACAAATATACAAAACATGTACAAAGCAATCATTTATCTGTACCCTAAATTCAACATATATATACACCAATTTACATAGATGCCTCCTCTTAACTTGCAATGGAGTGCACAAAAAATGGTAGTCCCAAGAGAGAAGCACCAAGGGGTTAGAACATCAACCCAATCTCTAATTATATAGGTGCATAACAGACAGAAATCAAATCTTTTTATCAGTAATAACAGGGGACTCCATTCAAAAAAGGTGTCGACGCAGTCGCGGTCGCGTTTCAGCCAGATGATGTAGGCTTCATCAGGACATGGGTACTCTAATTTCGGGGGCCCTGGCCGAGCCTAAAGCCGGTGGAACCGGCTAGTCCAAAGGACCACCCACAAGGGTGGTGTGGGGGCCACTTTCTTTTCCCAGGTACTGCAACTAATATCTTTATGTCTCAAGTGTGTCCGCTCAGATAAGGGTGGGCTCCAGAAAACACGTAGCTAGCAACACACGGTCTCACTAAATACAGCTGGTGACACAAACAAACAATGTTCACCCCGGCGTCAGTCACTTCACCGGAAAGCCCACAGGTGTATGAGTGTGTAAAATACATTTGTATTTACGTAGCGCCAATGCCAATATATATGCCCCAATAAAACATGTTTCTGCATTAAGTGTATCATTAAACGAAGTCACACAATTTATTACCGCGCAACCAATATAAATACATTTGATTTCAATTGCTGTGGGAGAGGATCATATGACCCACTCAAGGCTTTGGCTGGTGTGACGTATGGGTTCCTCCTCTCGCAATCAACAAATACATCAATAGCATATTTTCAGCGGAGCATTTATTTTGTATTCAGTGCCTGATGAAATTATTATACTAATATTGTAAGTGTGATATATATATATATATATACACACATATATATATATATATATATATATATATATATATATATATATATATATATATATATGTGTGTGTATATATATATACATACATATATACACACACACAGAAACACACACGTACAATGAATAGTTGAAAATAGGTGAATTTAATGGTGATAACTTGTTCTGTCTTTTTCTTCCTCCGTTTTTCCCGTTCGTGTGCCGCTCCCCTAAAATGAACGTCGGTAGGCGCACCTGCTACCACTTACTCAAATTAAGCAAGTAAAGCAGTGGGAGAGTTGTCAGCAGTAAATGTTTCTCCCAGTCGTCCTCTGACCTGTAATAGATATTGGCTGTTTAGGTAAGGCTGCAAGTGCTTATGAGACAGCATTTGTTGTTTTGGGTTATTAAGCATAGATTCCGATCGGACTAGCCAGTCAGCTCACAAAAGAGGCTCGCGCACGTTCTGCTTCCCGCCTGTGCAAGACTACCTGCCATTCTCGGGTTCGGTACCTCCATTTATTCTGGGTGCAGAGTGTATGGCGGCGCTACTGCTTCCTTAAAGTGACATTCATTGTGTAAAAGCAAACGATGAAGGATACAGATTCTGTCTTGCCCCGCCAATCAGTCTAGATATTGTGGGCATAGAACTTGGTGAGAGATCACCATTGAAGTTATTTATGTCCTGATACGCATTTATTTATGTAGTGCATCATACATGCAATTAACCTAATTCTAAGCACTTTTGGTTTTGGGCTGAAGCAAAGAGAGATGAGTTAATTCACCTACATCACCTAGCAACAAGGTTTTGGTCAAGTGCCATTATTTTCCCCTATTTCGCCTGGGTCGAAAGTTGACAGGTAAGCTACTACACCACATTCAACATTGAGTTACTGTGTGTACATGTGTGGGTGTATAGAATGGAAATAGGTGAATAACTGGAGACAGGTGTGGTTGTGCATGTTGAAAATTATGTTGTGGGCCATTTACAAACCAATAAAGTTTGGAGTGCAAGTAGTAGTCTATGTGTAACAAGATACAGTCTTGAACCCACCCGATGTGGGTTATAAAGGCTTGTTACATAGTACGTTGTGGGTTAAAGCCAATGTGTGTCGTGAAAAAACTGTGAGAAACGACAAAGCTTCTGTTTACAATATATTAGCCACCAGTTGGTGTCTGGGCACATAAAATGTCTGTCTGTGTGTGTTGCTCTGTCTGTGTGTGTTGCTCTGTCTGTGTGTGTTGCTCTGTGTGTGTTGCTCTGTCTGTGTGTGTTGCTCTGTCTGTGTGTGTTGCTCTGTCTCTGTGTGTTGCTCTGTCTCTGTGTGTTGCTCTGTCTCTGTGTGTAGCTCTATCTGTGTGTGGCTCTGTGTGTGTGCTTGTGCTCTGTGTGTGTGTGTGTAAATGCAATAGGTCTCGCATTTGTGAGAGATTAAGCTATTGGCATTGTAAATGATAATGCCATTTATTTATCTGCTTTCAAAACCAACACATAAATACAAAATTTGTCATTTACAATGCCATAAGCTCAAACTTTTACAAAGGCGAAACCGTTGCATTGTAAATGCTTGTTTTTATTTTGTCCCCTTTACCATGCCGCTGCCTCATCCCACCCCTCTTCCACAGCACCAGCCGCTACTGGTGCTGTATACTATGCAAAGTTAATCAAATACATTTTAGTTGATTCTAAATGCAAAGCATAACTATTGGATAACATAATGGTCAACATTTCTTGAAAACTTTAAAAGTGTACATTCTAGCCAACCTGATTCTGGCAACATTCAGTCACGGAGGGGCAGATTTCTCACAGGTTATGCAGTATGCAAGGCCACTTGCTATACTGTGTGAAAGGGAGACATTAGAAATGCACCCCATTTACTAACATATGGCACATTTCTGCTGCCTCCTTGCATTGATGCACTGTGTGCTGCATAACTGCAATGCAGACACACTTGCACCATGGTGGAAGGGTGCCTACATTATGAGCAGACTTGCTTTTGTACAGGAAGGTATATCTTCTGGCTCAAAAATAATCTGTGATGGCATTTTCATTTTACTTGTATGATGCATAATCCATAACACATAAACAAGGAAGTAACAATTATGCTTGAATCGGGGGAGGCATACCATTTTGAATGCATTCTAGGTATACAACTCTTTGTAAAACTAGGAATGGACCTGCTAAACCTGTTAGCCTTGGGGTGATCTTCTCCCAAACCTTTTGCCTTCATGCTCCTATCTTGCTGTATTAATTTTTGTTGGCCTTAGGAATCTGTGCACTTTACCACTGCTAACATGTCCAAAAGTGCTTGTGCTCACTCCCTGAAACCTGGTAAAGTAAGGTTATACCTAATTGACATAGTTGATTGTTGAAAGGTGGGTTATTGGGAGGTGTAGGTAGGCACCTAACACCAGCAACAAGGCCACCAACTTGGTAATGGGTTCTAAACGGATGTGTGACATTGCAACTCATGCTTTCACTCCACATGCCATTACGACGCAACTTTTACAACGCAAGTTGTTACAACGACTTGCGTTGGGGGGCGCTGGATAGTGGAATAGTTTAATTTACTATTCCAACTCCAGTCCCCGTGGATAGTAGGGAAGGTGTTGGATAGTAATGAAACTATTCCCTATCCTAGAGCGCCCTCCAGCGCAAGTCGTTGTAATGACTTGCGTTGTAATAGTTGCGTTGTAATGGTAGTGCAGAGTAAAAGTTGCATTGTAAAGGATGTTTCCCGTCCTAAACAGTAACTCTATGAATTAGTCCCTTGCTCAACCCTTTGTAGCTGACACTGAGCAATACGGCTAAGCTTAGGACAGAAGCATGTAAAGCATTTAAAACACCTAGGGCCAGATGTAGGTAATTCTATTTTACCACTTCTTAAATACCGAATTTTACCGATTCGGTATTTAAGAAGTGGTAAAATAGAGGGGGGGGGATGTAGGTAACACAGACTCGGTAAATACCGAATCGTTAAGATTCGGTATTTACCGATTCTGTAAATACAGATTCAGTAATGCCCATTGATTCCTATGGGCATTGAAGCCCATAGGAATCAATGGGATTCGGAAAATACCGATTCCAGCAAGGGTGCAGGGGGTGTCACTTTGACACCCTCTAGCACCCCAAATACAGGCATGTGTGCCATGTGGCACACAGACATGCCCTAAGGGCATGTCTGTCTGTCACATGGCTAGGTGTGCATGCACACATGTGCATGCACACCTGGATTCGGTATTTTACCACCCAATTGGATTGGGTGGTAAAATACCGAATCTGTAGGCCTTTGGGACTCAGAAGAGTCCCACCTACATCTGGGATTTACCGAATCGATAAAAATACCGATTCGGTATTTTACAGAATCGGTAAATTTACCGTTTCGGTAAATTTACCGAATCTGTAAAATGATGCCCCTACATCCCAAATACCCATTTACCGGTCGGTAATGGCCGAAATCGACCGTTACCGGTCGGTAAATGGCCTCCTACATCTGGCCCCTATACAGTAAATAAGTAAGACACTACGTACAAATAACAGAAATATTTTTATCTTCACAATGTCACCAAAACCATGACAATCCAATGTAGGGAATCGGAGATACAAATTTCTAAAGAAAAAACACTTTCTATTGCTCAGAAACCAATAGCGCCACTTCTGGACATCTGATCACGCTTGACAGCAACAAAGTCAAAGGCTGACTGCGATGGATCTCTGCTCAGATATCCCTTGCTGTAGGACTTGGTCAAACTTTTACATTTCTGGAACTTTTCCGTCGAGGGCCACCTCTCCGGATTCGGAGCAGGTTCGCCAGCTTGACTTTCAGGGAGCTCCCGATCAAACTCTGGAAGTAGGACTTCATGCTCTTTTCAGCTGGATGAACCTGGAATCTGGGATGGATTGCGGTTGAAGTTCTTGCGGTCGGGTTGGTCACCTCCTGGAGCTTTTCCAAAAAGTTTCCCAAAGTTTTCCAAACTTCTGGAGTTTCTTCCTGAAGGTCTCCTGGTGGATTCCAGCTGTCCTAAACACAAATCCAGGGGTCTGGAATCTCCTAGATGGTCCTTGATAGGCCTGGTCTTCACTTCCCACAATGCATTTGGCAACCCCATTAAATTTTCACTGGAAGTACACCAGGAGGGGGAATCTGTCTGGAGAAGGGTCAGTTAAGCTCTGTTAACCTGTAGCTGCAGGGAATCTACTGCTTACTCCTTCATGAAGCAAGGCTAAGTCCTCAGAGCTGTAGTCTGTTATAGTACAGCAGGTGTAGCCTTCACTAGGCAGGCCCTTGGTTGCAGTTCATGATTCCAGCAGGACACTCCTCTATCTTCTTGTAGTTTCAGGCAGTAAATCTGAGAGGCTCTGCACCTCTCACATATTTATCCAGTGTTCAATGGTGACCAGCAGGGGAAAATCCACTCCAATGAGGTGTGGGGCAACACCCCAAAGCATGACAATTTCCTTCAAAGTGTGGCATAGTCTTGTCCCAGAAAGCCCTATTCTCTCAAAATCAATAATGGCTGAAATTTCAGCAGAGCAGCAAGAGCTAACTAACCCAAACTCCGAGTATGTCTTATTTCCATAAAATCCCCCACTCACATATGTTAATTCCTTCCTTAAGCCTCCCATCTGCCAGGGAGAGTGGGTAGCCCTGGCTGACAGGCTTGCTTGATCTGTTCTCCCTTTGAATCTGATGCTTTATTGCTCTGGCATGCCTGTGCTCCACAGAGCTTTCTCCATCAAATAGCCTCTGTCCGGCCAGGCCACTTATTACCTAATCAAGGCAGCCTGCCAAATGCTCTCAGGGCTGACCAATCAGGGAAGAGTGTTAGAGGATGGATTTTGGCTCACAGAAAAGAAAGTAGTGTAACTTATTTTCTGTACAAGTTATGATAAATTGAACAATGCCAAGTTGCTGGATTTATCAAAAACATTCTGTTTAGTCTTTGCGTGATACTTTCATACTCTCCCAGCAATAGTTATGTGTTCATAACATATTGCCATGTTAGCCTATGAGGAAAACTATCTTCAAGGGAAAGAAATGAAATGTGCAATTTCTTCTTCAATAGGGTATATAAAACCTCTTATATAAAGCCCCTCCTCATAATTACAGGATCCTTTATCCCAAAATACTTATGGGAGACCTTGGAGGTACCCACAATGTACAAATAAGGTAGATTATCACTTTTATAGTGTTCATACCACCAAAGACAAGTCTGCAGTGAATTTTACTTTTAAAATCAGTGCCGTAACACAGGGCTGCTTTCAAAATGACCTCAGGCTCACAGCAGTGTACACATGCAAGTACAACAAAAGCTGCTGGTGTTTAAACTACCATGCCCTATTATTTACTAGGGACTTATAGGTAGCTTTGATGCCCTGGTCCTATTAACTAATAGGATAGGTCATGCCAATTGTAAGTGTACCTCAATGTACGCGTTTGTGTTTAACATAGCACTGGCCCTCGGCCTGACTCGCAAAGTCCAAAAGACAGTCAGAGTCTTTTACCACCAGTTCCATTCAGCACTAAAAAATAGGGGTGAACAGGCCCAACAGGGTGACTTTCTAATATTGATGTCCTCATAAGTCCCTAATAAAGTAACATAGCATATACCCAGGGCCTGTAAATTTCATGTTGTTACTGGGACTGCAAAATGTGACTTTTGGAAAGTTGCTGTAGCACCAGTGCAATCCCAGCTAATCTCTAAATGAGTGGTAAAAATCTGCCTGCATATTAAAAACTCAAAATTGCCAAAACAACCGTATTCTGAGTAAATGAGATATTCTTATTTCTACTTTTGTGCTTCCTAGTATGGCGTGTCCTTCATGGTTAATGAAGCGTTTCATTTATTTCCACCTGTGTTACTAAAAACGCTTAACGTTGTAATTGTAGCTTTAGTCGTGTATCACTTCAGTACCCTGTTTTGCCAATATTATATTGTCCACTATCAATTCAATGGCACACTTAAAAAGAAACCTCAGCCTGCACAAAAGCTGTAGTATTGATCTATTAGCAAGAAAGCTAAATTGTAAAATGCAACTTGACAAACATTACCCCTTTAGCTGGTTTGATGTTCACTAAATTACCGACTGTGTGGAAAGGAAATCACTAGCATGAATGGCAGAATAAAATTACACGTGGGAGGTGGATGCGGAATCAGACCTCTGTTTGGTAGATGTTTGATCTTATCTGACCCGATGCTCTAAAGTGTTTCTCCTAATGTAGGCGTGCAGTTTAAAAAGGCAGACTCTCGTTATTGTGGGCCGTTCGAGTTAATATATCACTTCAGATGAGAGTCGAGATAGCTGGAATAGCACACACTCCCCAGCATGCGTGCTGCCTGCTGCAGCCTCGGCTTCACTTGATATACTGTGGTTCAATTTCAAGCACTTCAGGTTTGATCAGAAATTACTGGTATCTTTGAGGTCTCAACGCTGCCCGCATGGAAACAAGGCTGAGACAGAGCGTTCTGACATGATTAAGATACTTCCTGCACAGTGAGGAATGTCTTAGACAACGATTTCAAGGCTCTGTGCTGACATCTAACACGGCTGGTGGTGGTCAAGGACAAAACAATTTAAGAAGACAGGTAGAAAAAATATCTGTATAATCAAACTGTGCTCGTGTTATCAAAGCGATGAGCGCAATGGCATCCGCTGCTTGCGGTTAGTTGTTTGACCGGTTACAGCAGAGTAAAAACAGCAAACATGGGACAATGTGCCGCAATGCATCTGAAAATTGTTATCTCTTCTGTGAGCAGATTTCTGGTTCGAAAACATATCATAGACGTTGTTTGGGTTTGGGTAAGCCCCTTCCTTATGATTAGCTGGCGTTGTTCTCTGTCACAACTGTCTGTGCTTAATTCAATTGATTTCCTCCATGTTCTTGTGTGTGCCACTCCCAGGAGCATTTCGCTCTTACAGTGTTCTCAGCGGATGACTTGTATTTCTCCACTGCAGACACCAGGGACTATTTTTCCTGTTGTACTTT
Source organism: Lissotriton helveticus (assembly GCF_964261635.1). Lineage (NCBI taxonomy): Eukaryota > Metazoa > Chordata > Amphibia > Caudata > Salamandridae > Lissotriton > Lissotriton helveticus. Next base: position 1,745,176,550 of record NC_136067.1, read on the forward strand.
GATATTGCATTTGACATTAAGTTCTCCAAAATAGAGCATGGCCTTATCCTCTTTCACCTCGCTTTTTCCTCCTCACCTTGCCTGTAATCCCTCGCCCGGCTTCCCCTCTCTGCTTACCTCTTCATTGCTGCTGCCTCAATGCCAGAATACATGAGTCTGTGATACTGTTTTTTGGTATTAACATAAGCGCAACCGACCATTGAATTTGCAACTAACAATTTTAGACAAGTAGGGCTGTGACCGGGATTCAAATTGTAGTTGAATGTGGGGTTTGTCGGTAGCTGCGGAGAAAAGTGAAAATGGCCATTTCCACGGACTGTCCTTTGTCATGAGCAATGCGAATCACTTTATTGAGGGTCCTCATGAAGCGTTCCGCTTCCCCATTCGCTTGTGGCCATCGGGGAGTGATGCGTCGATGTCGAATGCCCAGAGATGATAGATAGGAGGCCAATTCCTGTCCTTGAAATGGGGGTCCATTGTCTGTGCGGATTTCACACATGGCCCCATGTGTGGCAATAATCTTCTCCACCTTCGGGATTACACACTCGGCACTGGTGCTGGCTATTATTTCTACTTCCGGATACTTAGAATGGTCATCAATCATGACCAGCGTGTACTTTCCATCCGGAAGACTGCCAAAGTCCATGCTGACCTTCTCCCATGGCTGTTGTGGGCGAGGTTCCACAGCAATCGGGGCTTCACGAGGAGCTTCCCCGGTCACTTGACACGCAGCGCATGTCCTTACCACCTGCTCCACCATGTCATCCATCAGGGGAAACCACACCTTTGTCCGTAAGCGTGCCTTGGTTTTGACTATTCCTTGGTGACCTACATGCGCTAACTGTATTACTTGATCAGTGAGGGCTGAAGGTATCACCAAACGATGCCCCCACAGAAGGCATCCTGCTTCATCCTCATTGAGCTCCTCCCGGACATGATACAGGCTTTCCATTATTTTCTGAGCTTCGGACGTAAGCAACTTCCATCCCTCCTTGGCCCGATGCCAATTGGTCGTGTGAACAAGTTCTTTGGCCCTCTGGAGGCATGCGTCCTGTGCTGTGGCACTCACAATGTCACTGAGAGAGATGGGACGAGGGCAAGATCGCGCCACCACCCACCTGACATAGGCCTCCGTTTCTTCAGCTTCCTCCACCTCCTCGGCCGTGGCTGGTCTGGGATGTCGTGACAGATAGTCTGCCGGGTTCTTTGCTCCGGGCTGATACTCGATTGTACAGTTGTACTCCTGCAGTTGAAGCAGCCACTTTTCTATGCGAGGCGGGGGTTTAGATGAGGTTCCCGCAAAACAGAGACAGCAAGGGTTTGTGATCGGTCACCACAGTGAATGGTTTGCCATAGATGTAGAGGTGAAAATGTCGGCACCCCCAATGAATGGCAATTGCTTCTTTCTCAATCTGCGAGTACCGTTGTTCCGTATCCGTGAGAGATCTGCTCGCAAAAGCAACAGGCGTCCAGTCTATGTCGTCTCTCTTCCTTTGCATGAGAACCGCTCCCAGTCCAGCAGGCCCCGCATCCACAGCAATGAGCGTGAAGTGGCGGGGGTCAAAGAAGGCGAGAGTGGTGTTGTTGGACAGAGAATCTTTGATGTCTCGGAAAGCTTTTTCTTGCTCAGGTCCCCAGTGCCATGGAGTGGAGTCTTTGGTGAGGTCCCGCAGGGGGAGCGTGAGATTAGCCAAGTCTCTGATGAACCGGCCACAATAGTTGACCATGCCCAGGAAGCTCCGGACTTCAGTAACGGTCTGCGGGGGTGGCGCATCTTTAATGTCTTTCACTTTATCCGGATCAGGGTTGACACCCTCGGCTGAGAAGACGTATCCAAAAAACCCTATCCGGTCCCGCAGGAATTCACACTTTTCTCGGTGGAGCGTTAGTCCTGCGTCTTTGAGTCTTCGAAATACTTGGGCCAACCTTTGATTGTGCTCCGGGATGGTGCGGGCATGTATCATTATGTCATCACTGACATTTATCACTCCAGGTATTCCAGCAATTAGCTCCTGGATGACATTCTGGAATACCTCCGCTGCGCTGGAGATTCCGAAACTGAGGCGAGTGTATCGTCGAAGGCCGATGTGGGTAGAGAAAGTAGTGATGTTGCGCGACTCCATGTCCAACACCAACTGGTGATACCCCGATCGCAAGTCCAGCTTGGAAAACCAGCGGGCACCTGCCATCTCTCCGATGAGGTCATCGATAGTGGGCGTGATGTGACGCTCCCGTTTTATGGCAGCATTCGGGAGGCGCATGTCCACGCAGATCCTGACCGCTCCGGGTTGCTTCGGTTTCCGGGTGACCACGATGGGCGAGACCCATGGGGTGGGACCCGAAACCTTTTCGATTATGCCCGCCGCTTCCAGTTTGTGGAGTTCCTCTTCCACCAGCGGCCGTAGATGGAACGCAATGCGGCGGTGTCGCAGAGCCACCGGCTGTACCGTCGGATCAATGTGCAGATGAATTTCTCGGCCTTTGAACTTGCCAATGCCCTCAAAAAGGTCCGGGTATTCCATGAGGAGATGTTGAACGGATTCCTCATGGACCCCAAAGGCAAATGTCACCACACCCAGGTCTTCAGCCGCTCTGCAACTCAGCAGCATACCTTGGCCTTCTTCCGACACAAAGACGTTGGTTTTGATGGTCTTGTTCCCATGGCGGATTACCGCTCTGAATTTCCCTCGAATCTCGAGAGGGGTGTCTTGCCCATACGCGAAGACGGTGATTGGGGTGGGACGCAGCGCCGGAGGCGTGGTCATGGTCCTGTAGAGGGAAACACTCATAAGGTTTATGGATGCGCCCGTATCCACCACTGCTATTAAATCTTGGTCCGCTACCTGTATGGCGCATTGAGGCAGTGGCCTGGTACGGCGGGCAGCGGTGCCGATCATGTGCACCTTGTGCACCGACCGTTCTTCTTCTTCATCGTCATCCATATCGCTGTGACTCTGTTCCCCCTCCATTATGGCCTGCACAGCGGGGCGTGGTTTACGGAAGTTCTTCGAACGGCACACCTTTTCAAAGTGATTTTGCCTGCCACATCCCGAACATCGCTTACCCCGTGCTGGGCATTCTGCCATCTGGTGTCGCGGACCTCCACAATAACCACATGACTGTCCCGACGCTCCACCCTGAGTGGGTGGTCTCTTGGGCCACTTGGTGGGCGTGTGTGTCTGTATCTTGTTAAACGGTTCCACTTTGACCGATGCCTGCAAAGCAGCTTCCATGTGCGCAGCCCTAGCTTTGGAGAGTTCTTTCGTGCGGCCAAGAGTTAGGATGTCCGTCAGTGGCTTGCCAGACTCCTCTAGAATCCGTTCCCTCAGTTTGGCCGACGCACACCCCTGTATAATTTGTCCCCGAATTTCCTCAGTGGTATCCTGAAACCCACACGTGAGCGCCAACCTTTTTAGCCTGGTGTGATATGTGTCCAGCGATTCCTCAGGCAGCTGGCGCGCTTGTCTGAACACAAATCGTTCATAATCTTGATTGGCCATGGGCTCAAAATGGGCATTGAGGGCATTAATCAGCGTGTGATGAGTTCTGGGGGTCGCCTCCGGGAGGGTCCGAGCAATGGAATGGATGTCCTTGCCGCCGAGATGTAACACCATGGCCCGTTTCTGTTCCTTGTGCGTCTTCGTAGCTTCGAAGAATACTAGGTGTCTATCCACCCACTCCTTCCATTTGGGAGCGAGCGCTGAGGGCGCGCCCTCCACCACAAAGGGTTCAATGGGCGGAATCGTCGCCATCCTCCCAGTCGCGCCGGATCAGGCACTTCGCACGACCACCTGATGCGTGCGCTGAAGCGGGGCACCGCCCGGAGCAACGTGCAGATGTGAGCTGTGCGGCAGTAGGGTCGGAATCACCTACTCGATGTCCATGCACCAGGCCGCTCCTCCCGGCGGTCTGCGCGGGGGTGGGGTACGCCGCACGGCACGAGCACCACGAGCCGAGGGACAGGCTCGCGGCCGCCACACGGGGCAGGAGGCAGGTACCCTCACCCAGCGAGGATCCAGCAGCCACCCTCGTCGCCAATTGTTGTGTCCTGTAGAGGGGTTGGACCAACCTAGCTAATCGGCACCAGGCCTGACACGTGGCCCTAGAAATAAAGGAGTCAGACACTGGGAATAACTTGCTGGCTCTCCGAGCGCCCGTCTCTGAATAGCGTACGTGCGTGCGGAGCCTTTCTTTATTATAAGCGGTCACATGACTTCAACACTGCACGCCCCTTACGCCAGGGGCGGATCATGGGCCTAGAACATAACACACCACATCTCCCACCTTCCTTAGCCTCTCTTGTTTCTATGGTTAGTAGGCAATCACTAATACAACTGTGACACTTTGGGTACTGTAACAGTATGGAATGGAGTCCGATACCTATTTCCTTGGCTTCTGGTCGTCCTTCTTTCATAGACTGATTGAAGTAGCCCAGGGAAGGAAACATGCCTGTAGGCCTGTTCTTGTTGCCAACATATGGCTTTATCCATAGGCAGTAGTGGCTCCTGGTGGGAGTGCTGTGGGGCGGTGATGCGGGTGGGGGTGGGGCAGAGGGGTAGTAAACCACGAAATACAGATGAACAGAGGTAAGTACATAAATATATAAACAAAATAAATTACATTGCGCACGCTGCAACGCCAAATGGCGATGCAGTGTGCGCAATGTAATTCGTTTTGTTTATATATTTATGTACTTACCTCCATTCATCCATATTCTGTGGTTTACTACCCAACCTTTTTCTTTCCCAGACTGTAAAGCGAGCTGAATTTGTAAAGTTAACTATCTGACAATCTTTCTGAAGTACAAGGAGTGTGAAAGGAAAGACTGTAGGATATCTGTTGTTTTTCCAACACCCAACAACATATAATTACCCGTAAATTAACTGTACACATATTTAAATTCATATCACCATGTAGGAAAGCAAATTCTTTCTAATTCTGAAATATAAAGGAAACAAAGATTTTAATAGGAACAAAATATATCAAGAAACTTTACTTGGTGATATGCAAATGGTAAATATTTGCTGACACCCACATTTTTGTTTGGGTGCTAAATAATTTTATTTAAGAGTAGGCGAAGTTCCCGTAGCAGTGCTACATGGTATTCCGCAAAGCTACAAAAAACCTCTGCCTCAGAGTTCCGTGACCGGGCTGAGTTGCTTGTCCCACCCATTCGCATGACATGTCTGCCTTATGGAAACAACAATTGCGTGATTGGGCAGAACTATTGCGCAAACTGCCCCTTGCGGTTGCGTACGGGCGCGGCCACCTTGTTTCTTACTCTGATTATGGTGCTTGGGCCTACTTTTTGATCCTTCTTTAATACTTTCAATCCTTGATTTCTAAAACTATTTTTTCTGATCTTTTTTATTTAATATGTTACCCTATGTCTTCCTAAGTCTGTATTTTGCGTTTTTTTCTCCTTATTTGAGTGTTTTGGTGACTTTATTTACTGTATTTTTTCTTTACTTCATTTCTAATTTTTTTACATCCTTTCCTCTTCTTCCTGTATTTTTTATGCTTTCTACATTTTCTCTCTTCCGCCCCACATCATGGCAGAGAAGCATGCCCCAAAAAAGGCGTCAACCAGGAGCCGCCTTCCGGCGCCCAGAAGGGGTGCAGCCCCGGGCCTTGTTTTCCGAGACGTAGGTAGCAGCGCTTCTTTTTCTTGTCCAGTGTCACCTCCCATCCACCCTGGCAGCGGGTAAAAGGCCTGGGCCCAGGGTATGGGCTCCAGAAGCGCCATCAGTGCTGGGGGAGGGTGTGCCAGGCAGTGTATCACTGCTCTGGGGTCCAGCGGATCCACATTCAGCTGATCGACATCCTGGAGCAAGAGCAGTGCTGGCTGGACCTGCTAGGGGTTGAAGTTGACACTTGGATAGTATCTAATTATTCATATTAATGTTAATATTAATTGTGTGTTCTATGTTATTGCAAATATCTTTTTCCCAAATAACAAGCATGCTGCTCACATGCAGGTTAGTTATGTTTACAAATCCTATACTATGTGATGATTATTCTAGACAGATTCTCAGCGCTAGCTAATTGTACTTGTTTGCGAGTTTGCGATAACTTGAGCTGACTATGTAAGAAATGCCAACTAGAGAGAGGCTTCTTTCCTTTGTTCTGTTGCTAAGATAGTGGTAGTTAGTGTTGGTAATTTAACAGAACATGTCCTCTCACTTCAATTCTAAGAACCTTTTTTGTATTTTGTACAGTGACAAGCAACCAACCAATATGGTGTATGCATGCATCCATTTATGCTTTTAAATACAAAATGCAGACTTAGTGAATTGACCCATTGAAAGGGGTTGAGAATGATTGCGAATGAGAGTGGAACTTAGAAGCAAATATAATTCATTGCAATTTATTAGTAATTTTAAAGTCTTTGGAATAGGCAGGCTTGGTAGGTTTAGGAAATGCAGAATAAATAGATAGGATGGTCCACTACCCTGATACCAGTCTATTACTAGTCGATCTGATTAAGGAAAGTTAAATGTCATTTCAATTGTCGCTTCCTGTCAAAAAATCTTTTTGGAGAGATTACCTATTTACCACCAATCATTTTTTGTTTCTTTAATTATGACTTACATCAGCATCCAGGGGCAAGAGGTCATCCGAGGCGGGTGTGGGAGCTGGAGGTGCCTCCCAGAGTGAAGAACGATCCTTGGCTGATGGCTCTGCTGGCCACAATAAGTTCTCCTCTTGTTAATAGAAATATATATTTCCCTAATTTTTAACACTTCTCATTTTGAAATATTATTTCTACCCATTTCCTATTTTTTTTTTTACAAAATCCTCTTCGATCTATCTGTTTCCAAATTCTTGTTATTCCGGCATTATCTTATTTACTTATTGTCTATATTTCTAGTGTCTGTTTTTTACCTCAAGCTGTCTCTGTATGTGCTAGTCTGTCTGTAGCTTCCTTTCTTCTGTTTTCTCAGTCAGCTTTCTCTCTCCCTTTATATATTTTGTCAACTGCCTAGTGGTTGTACTGTAAGACTCAGAGAACCAATCAGTCATGGTCACAAACTACTCCTAGTACTACTACTCTGCCAAAAGATTGCATGGCCAAGTAAGGTATTCTACGCATGTTTGTTGAAATAATAAGGCTTTCTTTTAGTTTCTCATGTCATTGCTCAATCAGTAAAATAAGAGAGGGGCCATGGCCATGTTGGACACCCCAAAGTTGTGTCTTCTTCTTCTTATCTAGTCCTAGTATTATTGGCAGCAGTTGATGGCGAACTGATTACTGTGCACCATGGCTGGGAGGAAGTATGAGGGGGAGGACGGCCCCATCGCATTTGCCAACCAAGACCTTATGTCCAATTGTCCACTCATTTCTTTAAAAATACTCAAATTTATCAATAGCGCTAGCCACTCCAGGCCTTTACAGGTTATCCTCTTGAGAGGCTTTTCAAGAATTGCCACCAAAAAAATGCCCAACCTGAAAATTTTGAAGAAGATACTGTCTGTGTCCAAATGGTAGTGATGTGTGCTGTGTATTTACATTTTGCTATAAAAATATATAATAGGAGGAGGCGTGCCTGGCATCTAAAAAAATGTGTAATGTTTTTTCTAGCCGGACTGAACACCAGTGCCGGGGCCAGCCAGGTAGCAGATGTGGCAGCTGTAGGGGGTGAACCAGCAGTAGTAGTGGGTGGTGGGAAGTCAAATTGCTTGCTAATTGACAATTAATTATATACTTGCTGCAAGGGTGTACACTGTACGTTTGAGAGTTGTGAACAGTTGAACACACCCCTTTTTATTTAGAATATATAGTGGGAGTTCAGTAACTAATGGCCTCTTCTATCTTCAACTCAGCAGAGAAACTTTCATGAAGAGTCAGACCTTGATGGGAGGATGGAAAATGGAAAGAAGGACAGAATGAGGAAGGACAGGTGAAATGTAAAATGACTGGAAGAGAAAGATGTGTGGGTAAAGGATGCATATGCTATACGTGGCCGATGAGATGCATGGCTGGGTGAAGGATGGATGAAAGGCAAAAGTATGGCTACCTGGGTTGGTGAAAGCGTATGGTTGAAAGGAAACCTCTGGGGAGTTAGAAGGGTCAAATGATGCATCAGTGGTTAAATGACAATTGTATGTTGGTGAAAGCTTTGTTGAGAATGAAAGCCATGTTTGGATGGATGTATATATGGATGGTATTCGTAGATGAAGACTGGATGGAGAGAATCTAACCCCTAACTGACTGAGTTTCAAAGCCAAGGGTTAAGAATTGAAATACTAGAAAAACAATGCAATGATGAATGGAACAATCCCTAGGAAGAAGAATAAACAAGGATTTTTTTTTATCCAGGTGTTTGATTCAAACGGCTGAGGTAGTGTTTCAGACTACTCCTTTTACTCACAGTAGTTTTCAAGCACAACATATATATCCTTCCTAGTAACAACCCACCATCATCAAACGCTTCCCTTCGAGTTCCTCCCCATGGCATTTTACCAGTGACAGCCATTGGTGGCCTATCAGCTGCATGGTTACATCAGCGGCACTGCATTGTTGGCTATGCAATGTGCATCTGCCTCAGTAAATGTGTAGTCCCCTTTTCAAATGTGATGGCAAAGAGGAAAATAAATAGTTGTGTTACCCTTCCTACCTAGTGCCCACGCAATCACATCCTAGTACATAAGTAACTCTAGTGCTTTCCTAACTTCCTCTTTCTATGATTTTGTCCCATCCTTCCATAACATTTGAAAAAGCATTCTTTGTATGCACCACTTTCCTCTGGCCAAGTTCTATATTATATTATTGCTTCCATAAAGTATTACTTCAGTTGAAATCGTTCCCTTTCAACAACTGCTGAACAAAGTGACTCACTCCTAGTAAAAGCTTAGGCACTTAATGATGATCAGTTTAACATCTACCTATCATGGCCTATTCCCTCTAACTTACCTGTAGTCGACTAAGTTAATACATATTTTCCTTACTGCCAAGCAAATCTATTTTGCTGAGAACAAGTAATGTCAAATGTTGTAACGGAGGGTGAGGCCAGGGAGTGCAGTGGGACGAAAGAGTAGATGACTGCATTTTTTGGATGTTATAGCCTGTGATGAATGTGCCAAATACAATATCATGTTCCTTAATCCTTTCCCTGTACTGTAGTGCATTGCTTTTCCCATGGGCAGACAGGAGGTTGTCTGTCTGCATAATTGTCTTTTTTATAATAATTTAGTTTTATCTCAGGTGGCGTATATCATTCATAGTAGCTATTCATCTGCCCTATTGTAGTCAGGGTAAAATTGAGGCATTTAGCAGAGCATGGCTATGAGAGGAAAAGAGATAATTGTCTAGTACAGCGGCCCTACCTGCAGACAGGAGCAAAGTAACACAACACAAGTATGTATGTCTAGTGTGCAAGCTGAGCTGGCATGCCTACATTAATTTAGCTCAACAAGAGGGATACGAATCCCTGGTATACTCCAAAGTGCTTAATGCCTGAAACTCTAATCACATCAGAATCGAATGGCCCGAAGATACCAGCAAATGTTGTGTACTGCTAGTGGTACTGTGCCACTGTATCATTTTATGTGTTTTGCCAAGATTATTGGTTACAATTTGGTTTTTTTCCTTCTTGATATAGCAAATACTGAAAATCCACCACAAAAAAACAACAGGCAGGAGGTAATAGTCAGGACCCGGCAAAGGAAGCTGGAGACCATCAGAACCGAATACCAGTAGTTGGTGGCTAAGGAGGAGGTGTAGGAGGCTGCAGTCTCAAATGCTGTGTGCCCCAGTTCCAGTGCTGCTTTCCCCTACTTAGAGCCTTTCAGCACCACATGCTCCAGAGGCAGGCATGTATGGAAGCCAGGATGGAAGAGTGTTTGGACAAATTGGAGAGGTAGCTCCAAGCCACCAGCTAGGCCTCTCTTGACCCTTTAAAAACATTTTGGGGGTGGGTGGGACTTGTTGAGGAAAGGGAGAGAAAGTAGGATATGGGGCATTTTGGGGGATTTCCTATTTCTTTTTTATGGACTATTATGTTTTTGGACTTTTACTTTGGACTAAGCTTACTTTGGACATTAGTTAGGGTTAGGGAGAGGGGTGGGCCAATTGTTGTGGGTTAACTAGTTTATATTTGCTAGGTAAATACATTTTTATAGTTGTACATATGATTTACATCTTTATTGGGGGGTTACCGGTTTACTTCGCACTGCTGCCATTGCTGGCAGCCCGCACCAGTTTTTTAAATCTGCTGATAGCATAACAACAACAAAATAGTTATGTGGTACCTTCACTTGTCCTACTACTCTTTTCTCCTAGCCTCTGCAATCTGCAACTATATTTACCCCTAAGGACTTGGAGGGGTGGGTCTGTGAATTTCCATTGTATATAGATTATTGCAGTTCAGTAATGAATCCCCCACAGTTCTTCTCTTACCTGAATACATGAAGCAATGGCTGCATTGCTTCCTAAGGCACCATGGTGGTGGTAGTAGACAGTAGCAGCAGGCAAGCGCACTAGTTGAATAGTGAAATCACCAGATCCATAAACAAGGTCCCACTCCCTCCTAGCCAAACTCAAACTGTAGGATACGGACAAATCATTGCAGGAAACTAATTAAATTGATATAAAAACTGAATTAATACCATTATTATATGCAAGCTTAAAAAAAACGGAGACATTCACCAGAGACTAGAATGATAGTACACAAGAAGAAGAGAGACAATAGAGAAAATATGATAAGCAATGCTAAATTAAAATAATCAGAATGGTGAGCTAGTAAAAGTTACAAATGAAGTCGACTCGAGCTATGAAGTGGATAAGCGTAACCTTTAATGCAACACAGTGCTTTAAGGATGATACTGGCAACTATGTCCCTCTAAAAAAAAAAATGAAATATCAAATACTGTGCATGGGTGGCTAATCTAAATATAATATTGCCAATGTGGGCTATACTAGAGATGAAGAAGATCATCTCCCTCCACTGAGTTGGTGTTGCTTTTACTAAACCTGCCCCACCAAGTGTGTGATCAATTAATGGTGTAAATTAAATTTAGTCACACCTCAATAAATCACACAGTCCGGGGGAAGTTGGTTAGAGGTTCATTGAATGGATGGAAAGGGGGATTTGAGGTAAAGGTTTGTACAGTTAAACCGAACGAGACCCAAGTTACATTATATTCTGTTGTACTGAGATTTGAAAGATAGCAAATAAAATTAAAATATCTGTAGGAGTTAGGCAACAAACATAAACAACAGATACAGTACTTATAATTGAAGAGAAAAAATGTATTGCCAAATTGGGAGTATACCTGCATTCCTCTTGGACTGTCCGTCAATCTTGGGTGCCTGGCAGATTCGGTTTGGTAAGGTAAGTGTGAGTATGTTTTATTGTTCTTCCGGTATGGAGCAGGGCAAGAGGGCCTGTAGATTGAAAAACAAAAATTATATTGAATATTCAAGAAGAAAAAAGTTAAATTACATAAGGGGTGCACCGAGAAGACTCAGAGGCAGCATGGCTAAATGTCTCTTTCCACTTAACATCAACAGTAGCCCTCCATTCAACCACCACTTAGCTTCAAATTTGATCCAGACTGCAGTGAGCACATACACGCCCAGCAACAGAGCATTTTCCCAATCAAGAAAAAATCAATGCACCGGTGTCACCCACTACTCACCACCACTACACAGAGTTGTGTAGGTCTATTGTTTACATTTAGGCCACTTCAAAGTCATCACCAAATCCTGTTGGTTTCAGTGAATTTGAAAACGTCAATCTTCTTCTGTTGCTAGTTCTCAAAGTAGTCAGGCCCATGAGTCAATCAATCATCTTAGATCATCCATATTCTGACTCAGTGTTTAGTGCCCAAATCCTCACTAACTGTGTCCCGACTCCTGACTCAAATGCTATAGGCCGGTCTGTAGTACAATTTTATTGTTGCACAACAGGAAGGGAAAGATTGAATAATTTTTTTGTGTGGACTAGATTTGTGTTCGCGTTATCTAAGGAACTAGTTGGGTCTGATTCTTTGAGAAGTATAAAGCAGAAAACAATAAAAACAAAGCAGCGTGAACTGTGGAGTGGACCTAATGAATAAATCTAGCTATCTCTCCAAGGGAAAGAAAAAAAAATAACCTTCAGGGGAAAATTATTGATCAGCCATCTGTAGGCCAACATTATAACTCTTAGTTACAGATAAACAAACACCAAGTGTCACCCTGCCTGCCAAACCCAAAAAGTCCTACTCTAAGAATGCTACCCAAGATACATAAAGATCTTAAAAACCCTCCCATGAGACCTATTGTCTCCACCAGAGGTAGCTTGCACCAACCAACAGGTCAACTCATCGACAAATATCTCCAACCTTCAGTACAATCGATGCAAACATATACAAAAGATACTACGGATTTCTTACTCAAATTGCAACAAATTCCGTTTAACCCAACTGAGAAAATATATCTTTGCACAGCGGACGTCTGTAGCCTCTATACAAGCATACCCCACGATATGGGGATAGAAGCAATGGAAGCAGCCCTGTTGAAGACTGATTTAGAACAAGATTTTCAACTATTTTTGATGGAATTGATGTACTTTACTTTGTACCACAGCTACTTTAGAGTTCAAGATGAATGGTACCAGCAACTAACAGGCATGGCTATGGGCAATTCTGCAGCCCCTGTATATGCAAACATTTTCATGCAATGGTATGAAACACAACATATCCTCACGAACAAAGACTGGACCAAACACCTCAAGATGATAAACCGATTCATAGACGATTATTTTATCATCTGGACTGGAACTGAAGAGACATTAAAATTGGAACTCAACAAATTTAATGCCATAGATCAACGGATCCAATTGACCTGGGATATTTCTGACATATCCGTCAACTTTCTTGATGTAAAAATTACAGTCACACCACAAGGGTTCACCACCGACTTGTACGTCAAACCCACTGATAGAAATAACATGCTGCTACACTCCAGTTTCCATGAGCCAAACCTGATTCGGAACCTGCCATACTCACAGATGGCGAGAGTAAAAAGAATTTCTTCTGATCAGACCACTCTCAAAGTCAGACTTTCTCAAATGGCCGACAAATTTACAAACAGAGGTTACCCAAAACCTTTAGTGGAAAAAACCAAAACTAGAATTGTTGAATTAGACAGATCTAAACTACTCTCACCTACCACAAAGCCTGAACAAACACGGACTGTAGTGGTGTCCAAGTATTCCACAGCAAGTAGAAGGTTTAAACAAAGTATAATGAAACATTGGATGATTCTTAACATGGAACCTGATTTTGCTAATTCATTCAACCAACCACCGATATTCGCCTACACCAGGGCCAAAAACCTAGGCGAAATGTTACAACAGAAACAAACAATAACTTCTGTTTTTCATGGAACAAAACCTTGCTTAAGTTGTGGACATTGCAACAACATCATTAAAGGTAACACAATTCAACACCCCAGATATGGCCATTCTATCAAACTACGAGTGAATGCAACTTGTGACACTAGTAACTTGATATACGGAATCAAATGCCCATGTGGCAAGTTCTACATCGGTAAAACAGAAAGACGCATCAAAGTGCGCTTAACGGAACACAAGTCCAACATAAGACTGAAAAATTCCAAATCAGCGTTATCATCTCACTTTGTTGAAGCACAACACAATGTTTCCCAGATCAAATTTACCATTCTTGAAACAGTCATGAAACAAGAGGGAAGAGACAATAATAAATTTCTACTCAGACGAGAGAATTATTGGATATATAAACTGTCGACCCAGAAACCAATGGGCCTTAATGACAGAATTGAGTTTTCATGTTATTTATGATTTAATTGCTCAGTACACCTACTTGACTGTTAATGTGCACGTTCCAAGTTATAATCTCATTGACACTGTTTAAACAGCTTGTTTTCATTCCACCCCCAGTTAGCTACTTAACCTAAATCACTGGGTTTATAACCCCATAGACCCTGGTTCGAATCCCCGAACTTCTTAATTTTAACTTTTCAACATTTTTTATTTTTTATTTTTAGTAGTACTATTCTTGCTCTGATGATTACATTCCTACACCCCTTTTTTTGTAAACCGGTCCACGGGAATACCGGCACAGTATATCTTTGAGCCCACACTTCAACACAGCTCATAACGAACACATAGTCTTTCTACTATGTTGATCCACATGTCACCGATCACATGACACCCCTATTTTGAATGTATCTCAACCGGCAAACGTGAATCTTTTGCCGGCGACTTTCAGAGTTAAACATCGGACCCAGGCGCATTGCCGCTTAACATCAGGTTAGTTTTTAGTTTCCCCGCTAACCCATTTAGATTATGGCATCCACATAACCGTCAGACTTTAATGAGAGCTCGTTCACCTTCTTTTTTAGATTTTGATAAACTTTCCATCAGAGGCACGTAAGTGACACGGCGTCTCATTTTAGAGTTCAGTAATGCATGTACATATCATAAGTGTTTATCTTTCACGCATTCACAAATGCTTTTTTTGACATGTTAAACGATTGCTTTTTGTATCTTTCTTTGCACGATGATGTATGCTACTTTATGATTTTTTACACTTACCAAACACAGTGCTAACGTATGCTCATATCATTGTTTTCAGTGTCAATTCCCTGATGAAGGGCATATTAACAATGCCCGAAATGCATTGGACCCGCTTGTAAGACAGTGCTTGGATTCACAATGTTGAAAATAATCGTGAAATGATCAGAACAGTTTTTTGAAAAATAATGAACTTGATCATGAAATAAACATCAAAGCAAATTTGAATGAACATTGAATGAAAGTCTCTTTCTTGTTCCAAGAAAGGACAACCATTTTTGTGTGCCAATTAAGGGATGGGACTAGAGACCCTCTAGCCCTACTATTCAAATACTTTGTTCGACGTCGGAGGACCCTCGACGTCACCTTATTGAGCACCTATAAGCCTACAAACTAAAGCTTAACCTCTCTCATCATCAACAAGCTGTGCATCTATCTGCCATTCTGACCCTGCCTGCCACCACATGAATCATCTCTTCTCAACACACATGGCACATCATAGGTTCACAAGAATCAACAATCACTCAGCGTGCAATGCATGTCATTTACCTATTCTTCCGATGTGCTCACCATGATCAATTTATGGTAGATTGCAAAATGCAGATCCATTTGTCCACGAAGCTGAGAATGGCCAGTGTAAATCGAATTATAATGTCATATGTGGGGCGGTCCCTCGAGGGTTAGAAGGGATAGATAGTCATTGTTAGAAGCGGGACCCCCGGCCGGCCAAGGCTCACGCCAAAGTCAGTCAGGGATCACCATTTCTAAAGTCAGGGCAAGGGAGTTACACACCAAGATAACCCCTGCTCACCCTCTAGGTAACGTGACGCGAGCAGCAAGGCTAATCTCGGAGGCGATGTGTAAAGCGTTTGCGCGCGCACCCCAGCGACAACACCCTAGGCCCACCACAAAGGAAACTCCACACAAGGTTATATCAAAATTAGCCTTTGTATTATAATAATAAAAACACATTAGATAACACACACACACTTTACAATGTGCCAACAGGCACGGGCAAGATTTACAAGGGATTATGTACAGGACAGGGCCACCTGGTCCACTGTCAGGGGTATGCACTTTTTAGAAATAATAATTGTAGGTATAACACTTAGCACATAAAATGGTTACATGTAGCATACAACCAGTAACTACTGGTAAAGGGTAAATACCTCCTACGCCACCCTAAACACTGTAGGGAAATCACGCAGGGAACTAGGACCTTATCATCAGGACCTAAAGAAGGAAAACCTATCACCTAAGCAAGTCACATTTAGCAAAGGGAAGGAAACCTAAAATAATCACCTACGCAAGTCACATTTAGCAAAGGCAATAAAACATCAACATTCCTCTAAGCAGGTCACTTTTAGCAAAGGGGATAAAACATAAACAATTACCTACGCAGGTCACTTTTAGCAAAGGTAACAACAAACATTCCTCTAAGCAGGTCACTTTTAGCAAAGGGGATAAAACATAAACAATTACCTAAGCAGGTCACTTTTAGCAAAGGTAACAACAAACATTCCTCTAAGCAGGTCACTTTTAGCAAAGGGGAATAAAACATAAAGAATCACCTAAGCAGGTCACTTTTAGCAAAGGTAATAACAAAGACAATTGCACATGAAACATTAAAACACATTCAGAGGTGCAGGTAGAACTTTTGCGCAGAAATCACATAAGCAGTAACTCATAAATTGCGCAGGGTGCATATAGCACAACACTAGGATTGTCCCTCAGGCCAACTGGCCTCGCAAGGGGCTGAATGCCCTGAGTCTCAATGTCAGGGAAGCTGCGCAGGCAGCACAGCACACAAAAGCCTAAACGTAGCAACTGTCCACTAAGTGCTGGACAGTTGTAAATACAGCTGGGCAACGTTGGAGCCTCGTGGGCTCAAGAACACAGGTGGGGGAACACAGTGTGGGAGCCACGGAGCTCTGACAAACTGCCTGTGTCCCCCCAAGAGCACTGCTGGGCTCTAAAACAAATAAAAGGGGCGCCTCGAGCCTCTCGGGGCTCTAAAGAACAAGGAATGGCGCCCAAGAGCCTCTCTCAGGCTCTTAAAACAAATGGGGGCGCTGTGAGCCTCTCGGGGCTCAATAAACACCTGCGGGGCGTTGGAGCCTCGTGGGCTCTTAAAACAAATGCCCCCTCGAGCCTCGGGGCTCATAAATGTAGTTAGGGTGGGAGCCTATCGGGCTCTAAATAACCAAATTGCCCCCAGGAGCCTCGGGGCTCCTAATCACAGAGATGCGGGCGTCGTTGGAGTCCCTCACGGGGGACTCAGAATCAAATAATGCCCCCAGAGCCCTCACAGGGCTCTGAACACAACGGGGGCCTCGCTCAGGCCGGGCCCGCACACTGGAGGGGAAGGGCGGGCACCGGCAATGTGCCCCGACGCCCTCCTCCCTCCACTCGTTCTCCCAGCCCCCACTCACCGGGTCTCGGTCAGGTGGCGAGGTTCTGTCCTCCGCTGCGCTCTCCGGGGCTCTCCCTCACTCTTGGGAGCCCCGGGGAAGGAACAGACGCCGGCTTCTCTCTTCAGCGGTAGGAGCGCGGGGTGGGCTCCCGTCAGCTTCCTGTTGTCCTGCTCATCCCGCCCCAGGCCTGCCTGACTTCCGGTTTGGCCGGGCGGCGACGGGGACAATCTCGGGGTTGGCTCCCGATGGGAAGATAAAATCACGATCACTGCCGGCAAGGTCCCTGGCGGCACGGGCACTCGTCATGGGGTCACCAAAGGGCAAAACCACGGCAAAACGCGGCGTGGCAGCCGCGACAGGAGAATCAGGCGCTCTCAAGCGCTCCCGGCACACAGAGCGCTCCCAGCGCTCGGGGGAAAAATAAAGCGCTTCCAGGTGCTCTCAGCAAGAATACAGCGCTCTAAAGCGCTAGGGGCAAAAGTAAAGCGCTCTCAGCGCTAGCAGAGGAAGTAAAGCGCTCCCAGCGCTAAGGGCATCAAGAAAAGTCCAGCAAAGACCTTAGGCAGGCAGGGGGGCAAGTCTGGGCCCAGAGCCAGCTCACTGGGTCTCCAGGCAGGGAGACAATCCAAGTGGCGGTCCTCCTGGCCCCAGCAGCAGCAACAGCCCCCTCTGGCAAGGATCCAAAAGTAGAACAACTTCTGTGGGGACACAGCCCCTTCTTATACTGTGAATTCCTTTGTCTTCAGGGTGCAGGGTGGGGGGAAACCAGTTGCAGCTGGCTGGGGAGTACCCTTGATGGCCCAACCACCCCTTTCATTCACTGGGGAGGCTTGGGTCGTTAGACAAACCACAGGGGGGCGGAGCCAGCATTGTGTGGGGAAAACCCCAGCCCATCCAGGACCCAGGTGCACTCCTCCCACACATCACTCATGCTGATCTCACACTCACCACCAGGCAGACCCATCCAGACTTCCTGGAGCCTGGCATGCCAGCCAGCTCCAGCCAATCACCCTCCAGCATCCTCACTGCACACATACATCAATGTCCAGAAGTAGCACTTCCCTTCTAGACACATACAAGCCGCACATACCATTGCGCAGCATTCATTCTCACGAGTTCATACATACCAAACTCGAGCCTGCACTCCCCACACATCAGGAACTAACATGGACACACACATTCCCCATGCATTCCTATGGGAGTGCAGGCCAGCCATACTACACGCACGCACTTTACTCTGGGACACAGGGAAAAAGTGCGCCAAGACCCAAAAATCACTACACAGGGTCACAAATAAAAGCAAAAAGATTAGGGGTGAACCTGCCCTAAGGGCCAAGTCCAACACGACCCCCTTCCAGTCAAAACGCAGGGCAGACCAATCACCACCGTGATGGGCTTCCCTGCTTGGGGCGATAAAACATGGACGCGGGCCCACAACTGCAGGGACACCCTCCTGTTTTATGCCACGGTGAACCCCTAGGGTTCCTTCTAAAACTACTGTAGGGACTAACTCGGATACCCCACTGGTACTCTTCAGCTGCCCTCGGCCAGGACCAGGCCCTAGGCCACCCAGGTGCCACTGGATCCTGCCTACTCACAAAGTGGGGGGTAGTAACCCCTGGCACATAATAGCCATTCTCCACCCTTCCTGTCTGCAAGACAGGGCTAGACTGCCACTGGTTCTCCAGCCTAGGGTCTACAACCTCAGGTGGACCAGGAGTCTCAGGGAAGGCTCTCCTCCCCCTCCCTCTTCTTCTAGGGTTCCTCCTCCTCCTGCGAGGGGTACCCTCTAAACACAATTCTCCCAACCTAGGGTTTAACCCCTCAGGTTGCACCGGGTTCAGAGGTGGGCTCTCCCACCCTCTGCACCCCCTTCCAGAGTCCTGCTCCCTCCCAACCGGGGCGGTACCTCTGGAAAAAGAACTGGTCAGGACACTGATTACAGTAGTCCCACCCTTCAGGTCAGGCGGATCCTGAACCTGGCCTTCCAACCTCCGGTCTAAAACCTTTGGTGGAACCAATGCCTGGCACTCCAGGACTTCTGGGGACTCACATACTATCCCACAATCACTCCTTTCGCTGGACTCCTGTACCCTCCCCACTGGAGCGGTACTGCCAGACTCTAGAACCATAGAAGCTCCGCTTACAGATGCTCCAGGTCCTCTACACACTAGGAGATCTCCCTCAAGTGAACTAACAGGCAAGTCTAGGTTCCCATCCTGGTGTTCCCTAAAGAAACCATCCAGGCTCTGTGACAGGGCTTCGGGCATCTGGGGACTCTCGGTCACACACTCACTCCTGCTCCACTGAGACAGGCAGTCAGCCCCTACACCCTCCTCACTAACCTGGGACCTAGCTGGGCTACTCTCACCCTCCTCCACCACACTGGGCTGGAAGACACCTGACCCACTATTGTTGGAATCACTCACTAGTGACTCTAAAGAACCTCTCGCACTGTCCCAGCGATCTGCTTCCTTTGCAAGCTCCCAAGGATCAAAGGTCAACCCCAACAGGTGTTGCCGCAACTCCGGCCGACAATGACTGAGCACCTTTTCCTTGAGAATAAGACAAAACAGTTTGTCAAAATCATGTTCCGTGGGAACCTCTAACCACTCAATCAGTGCACACTGACAGTCCTCTGTAAACTCCTCCCAAGACTGGTGAGACAGTTTCCTACTGTCCCTGAACTGCAACCTATACTCCTCTTCTAGGGAAACAGGTACCATACTCGGGGAACTGGGAGTGGGACTGTCTACACTAACACTTAAATAGCTGCCACCACTGGATTCAACCCTCCCTGGGGAATCCAGAAAACCACAACTGCACTCAGGGGATAACCTATCCTCTAGGGCAGTGGTTCCCAAACTTTTGACTCCTGAGGACCCCCATTGAGTCACCACTGGAAGCCGGGGGACCCCCAAGCAATTTGCATGAGTTAAATTAAAAAAATTAACCCCTTGCACGCTCGTGACGGAACCATTCCATCTCGAGTCACGGTGGAGCTGTGCTGGGGACGGAATGGTTCCATCATGGCCCGACCACCGCGCCTGCACAGCGCTGATTTCGCGCCTGCGCGGCGCGTTCTATTGAGCGGGCAGGGCCGTGACGGAACCATTCCGTCACAAGCACAGCGCCACCGCGGCTCATGACGGAGTGGTTCCATCACGAGCATGGCAGCGCCGCGCGGCCCCCACTGCCCCCTAACGCCGTGGCGGAATTACCGCCGCGGCCAAGGGGTTAAAACAGTAATTCGAAAAAAATACACACATGTGCACACAAAACAAATACTCAAAGTACTAAGGATTTTGGGGCCAGATATACGACCATTTCATTTAGCGCCTCGCAATTGGCGACACATTGCGAGTGGCAAATTGCGAGTCGCTAAATGAAATGTACAACAGTTTGTTTAACACTGTTTGGGATTCCCAATGGGGTCGCAAATTGCGAGGTTCATTAATATTAATGAGCCTCTCGCAATTTGCGAGCCCATTGGGAATGCCAGCCCTCCCAGCGATGGTGGCCTGCTGGGCTCTGCAGGCCACCATGTCTCGGACTGCTTTGAAATAAAGCAGTTTAAAAAAAAAATGCAGCCTCCTTACCATGCATTTAAAAACAAAAAAGAAAATGAAATGTTTTAGTTTCATTTTCTAAGGGCAGGCAGATGTCCCTGGGACCAGTGCCTGACCTTAAAAAATTATTTTGCATGCATTTGGGAAGGGGTCCCCTGGGGACCCCTTCCCATTTGTGAATGCATTATCATCTACTTGAAGTAGGTGGTAATTGTGACTGTTTTGCGAACGCAAAACATTTGTACATGGTTTTGAGATTCGCTATTTGGAAAGGAATGCCCCTTCCAAATAGCAAGTTGCAAAACCTATTTAGGGAGTCGCAAACAAATTGCGACTCGCGAAATAGGCTATGTACATGGCCCAATAGGTTTTAGCGTTCGCGCATATAAAAACAGATCGTACATCTGGCTCGTAGTATTTTGTATTGAAATAATAGCCCCCCTGTCACATGTATTTCATTTGATTACAGCATCTCTCATACCATTGTAGGATGTCAGAGCACTTTACATCACACACATATAGAGACATTGAATCATTCATGTAAATCAGTGTGTATATAAAATGTTTAAAGAGTGCTTGGTCTGGAAAAGCACAAACTCAGGATTCAGAGCATAACACAGTGGCTAGCATTGACTTCAACATTAAAAATGTATTTCCACCCAAACATATCTTTTTAGCAGCATCAGGATAATGAATAACTGGGACAAAATATAAGTTACTAACTGGTACCATGCAGTTTGCAAGCAGCTCTTTGATGACAGTTTATAGGTCCCTCTGCTAGATTACGATTGTCACTTATGAAGTGCACAGTAATAAAGGAATCTCTGGGACAAAAGCAGTGACCACGAACCTAGGCATATAAAATGCTGCTTTTTAAGATGCATGTTACACGTTCTTTGCAGTAGGCACATTAACCCTCTGTGCTACATTAGTTAAATCAAAGCTGCCACTGAACAAAACTCTCTTCGCTCTCCAGCAGGTACATTAATCACTGGCATTCTCTTGACACTTTTATTGTTGCTGGAAACCTGCTAATTACGCAAGAAATGTTTCTGTGCTTTTAAAACTGTTGCCTACGGACCCCCTGGGAATGTGTCATGGACCCCTGGGGGTCCGCGGACCACAGTTTGGGAAACACTGCTCTAGGGCTACCTTCTCCCTGAACAAGGCTCTTTCAGCCTCTAGCGTGGCGCGCTCCAACCTGAGCTGTTCCATCGCTAGCTGATGCTCCCGCTCTTCCCTCCTATCCAACCACTCCTCTGGGGACAGGACAAGGGATGGGGCACTGGTACTGACACTGGACCCAGCAAGGGACTCCCTATCTATGGGGTCCTCACTATCTGCTGATATCCATCCACTGTCATCATCATACAACTCACATTCTTCAGGGCTCTCCACAGACTCACCATCCTCATGACGTGCGGCCCGGGCCCTATCTCTCTCACTGTGCTCAAGATCCCACTGACCCTTTTGCCATTGGATCAGGCTGTCCCTAAGCTGGGACTGAGTATCCGACTCACTCACCTCCATGCCTCCCTCTTCACAGAATCTGACCAGCTCTGACCTACTGTACCTAAAAAGACAACAGAGATCAAAAACAGGCTCCATTTTGGCGGACGTTCTCAAGAAGAGTTTGACACAGGGAACCTGGGGGTCTGAGCTTACACAGGAGTACACAATTACAAAATTCAGCAAGATTCCGAATCTCAGAGAACTTGCACTCCTCTGTCCAGTGTAACACACCACTCATTCACACACACCCTCCCCTCGGACCGGTAAGGCAGTTTCTACCACCCCTGACTTCTCAACCTGACCACAAGTGACACAGGTACCAAACTCTGGAAGCAGGGCGGGGAACAAATGTACTGGACAGAAATTACAAAATGACACCTTTCAGGAGAAGCAATACTGATCTTCCCTAAAAAACAATAATCCCCAAAATGTGGTTATCTAAAATTGCAGAGTTTTGAAGTGTGGCCTGTCGCCACTGTGGTACAGCGCAAACGCAAGTCCAATCCGCACCGCTAGCCACCAATGTTAGAAGCGGGACCCCCGGCCGGCCAAGGCTCACGCCAAAGTCAGTCAGGGATCACCATTTCTAAAGTCAGGGCAAGGGAGTTACACACCAAGATAACCTCTGCTCACCCTCTAGGTAACGTGACGCGAGCAGCAAGGCTAATCTCGGAGGCGATGTGTAAAGCGTTTACGCGCGCACCCCAGCGACAACACCCTAGGCCCACCACAAAGGAAACTCCACACAAGGTTATATCAAAAATAGCCTTTGTATTATAATAATAAAAACACATTAGATAACACACACACACTTTACAATGTGCCAACAGGCACGGGCAAGATTTACAAGGGATTATGTACAGGACAGGGCCACCTGGTCCACTGTCAGGGGTATGCACTTTTTAGAAATAATACTTGTAGGTATAACACTTAGCACATAAAATGGTTACATGTAGCATACAACCAGTAACTACTGGTAAAGGGTAAATACCTCCTACGCCACCCTAAACACTGTAGGGAAATCACGCAGGGAACTAGGACCTTATCATCAGGACCTAAAGAAGGAAAACCTATCACCTAAGCAAGTCACATTTAGCAAAGGGAAGGAAACCTAAAATAATCACCTAAGCAAGTCACATTTAGCAAAGGCAATAAAACATCAACATTCCTCTAAGCAGGTCACTTTTAGCAAAGGGGATAAAACATAAACAATTACCTAAGCAGGTCACTTTTAGCAAAGGTAACAACAAACATTCCTCTAAGCAGGTCACTTTTAGCAAAGGGGATAAAACATAAACAATTACCTAAGCAGGTCACTTTTAGCAAAGGTAACAACAAACATTCCTCTAAGCAGGTCACTTTTAGCAAAGGGGAATAAAACATAAAGAATCACATAAGCAGGTCACTTTTAGCAAAGGTAATAACATAGACAATTGCACATGAAACATTAAAACACATTCAGAGGTGCAGGTAGAACTTTTGCGCAGAAATCACATAAGCAGTAACTCATAAATTGCGCAGGGTGCATATAGCACAACACTAGGATTGTCCCTCAGGCCAACTGGCCTCGCAAGGGGCTGAATGCCCTGAGTCTCAATGTCAGGGAAGCTGCGCAGGCAGCACAGCACACAAAAGCCTAAACGTAGCAACTGTCCACTAAGTGCTGGACAGTTGTAAATACAGCTGGGCAACGTTGGAGCCTCGTGGGCTCAAGAACACAGGTGGGGGAACATAGTGTGGGAGCCACGGAGCTCTGGCAAACTGCCTGTGTCCCCCCAAGAGCACTGCTGGGCTCTAAAACAAATAAAAGGGGCGCCTCGAGCCTCTCGGGGCTCTAAAGAACAAGGAATGGCGCCCAAGAGCCTCTCTCAGGCTCTTAAAACAAATGGGGGTGCTGTGAGCCTCTCGGGGCTCAATAAACACCTCGTGGGCTCTTAAAACAAATGCCCCCTCGAGCCTCGGGGCTCGTAAATGTAGTTAGGGCGGGAGCCTCTCGGGCTCTAAATAACCAAATTGCCCCCAGGAGCCTCGGGGCTCCTAATCACAGAGATGCGGGCGTCGTTGGAGTCCCTCACGGGGGACTCAGAATCAAATAATGCCCCCGGAGCCCTCACAGGGCTCTGAACACAACGGGGGCCTCGCTCAGGCCGGGCCCGCACACTGGAGTGGAGGGGCGGGCACCGGCAATGTGCCCCGACGCCCTCCTCCCTCCACTCGTTCTCCCGGCCCCCACTCACCGGGTCTCGGTCAGGCGGTGAGGTTCTGTCCTCCGCTGCGCTCTCCGGGGCTCTCCCTCACTCTTGGGAGCCCCGGGGAAGGAACAGACGCCGGCTTCTCTCTTCAGCGGTAGGAGCGCGGGGTGGGCTCCCGTCAGCTTCCTGTTGTCCTGCTCGTCCCGCCCCAGGCCTGCCTGACTTCCGGTTCGGCCGGGCGGCGACGGGGACAATCTCAGGGTTGGCTCCCGATGGGAAGATAAAATCACCATCACTGCCGGCAAGGTCCCTGGCGGCACGGTCACCCGTCATGGGGTCACCAAAGGGCAAAACCGCGGCAAAACGCGGCGTGGCAGCCGCGACAGGAGAATCAGGCGCTCTCAAGCGCTCCCGGCACACAGAGCGCTCCCACCGCTCGGGGGAAAAATAAAGCGCTTCCAGGTGCTCTCAGCAAGAATACAGCGCTTTAAAGTGCTAGGGGCAAAAGTAAAGCGCTCTCAGCGCTAGCAGAGGAAGTAAAGCGCTCCCAGCGCTAAGGGCATCAAGAAAAGTCCAGCAAAGACCTAAGGCAGGCAGGGGGGCAAGGCTGGGCCCAGAGCCAGCTCACTGGGTCTCCAGGCAGGGAGACAATCCAAGTGGCGGTCCTCCTGGCCCCAGCAGCAGCAACAGCCCCCTCTGGCAAGGATCAATAAGGTAGAACAACTTCTGTGGGGTCACAGCCCCTTCTTATACTGTGAATTCCTTTGTCTTCAGGGTGCAGGGTGGGGGGAAACCAGTTGCAGCTGGCTGGGGAGTACCCTTGATGGCCCAACCACCCCTTTCATTCACTGGGGAGGCTTGGGTCGTTAGACAAACCACAGGGGGGCGGAGCCAGCATTGTGTGGGGAAAACCCCAGCCCATCCAGGACCCAGGTGCACTCCTCCCACACATCACTCATGCTGATCTCACACTCACCACCGGGCAGACCCATCCAGACTTCCTGGAGCCTGGCATGCCAGCCAGCTCCAGCCAATCACCCTCCAGCATCCTCACTGCACACATACATCAATGTCCAGAAGTAGCACTTCCCTTCTAGACACATACAAGCCGCACATACCATTGTGCAGCATTCATTCTCACGAGTTCATACATACCAAACTCGAGCCTGCACTCCCCACACATCAGGAACTAACATGGACACACACATTCCCCATGCATTCCTATGGGAGGGCAGGCCAGCCATACTACACGCACACACTTTACTCTGGGACACAGGGAAAAAGTGCGCCAAGACCCAAAAATCACTACACAGGGTCACAAATAAAAGCAAAAAGATTAGGGGTGAACCTGCCCTAAGGGCCAAGTCCAACAGTCATGGCTCAGGGTTGGAGGCAGGTACACATTTGTTTGTATTCTCCATACAATGCCCTTGAGGGAAATAGGTATGGGGGAGTCGGGACTTCTTTACTGCACACAGTTGCTACTCCAATCCAGTAATAAATTATGTCTAAGTGTAATATGGTGGGGATGGATTAGTCAACCAGACACAAACTAATAATAAATACATAATAATGGTCCCTAGTAGCTATTTATTGTTGGTATGGCTTCAAAGAAAGAAAGAAGATCAGCGAAAGACTAGAGACTGAGAGAGAAAGTTCTATGGTTGTTGTTGGCCCTGGCCTAGGAGTCAGAGAAGTAGAGTTCATCCTCAATCTCTGGTGAGTCGCCCAGAAGTAGGTCATATAACACACTACTTCCATGACCTGAGTCTCCCTTATCTTCCTTATGTGGTTTGGAATAATCTGGTGGTATGAAGTACGGATTCATTTTGATTATGGTTATTCTCTCCATGTTTTAGGGCAAAAGACAGGTCCTTCTCACTAGGACAATGGCATCAGCTGCACTGAAAACACACTCAGCGGAGACACTGACTACCGAGCAAGTCAGATAGTGTATTGCCAGGGTGATGAGCACTGCAATTGGCGCCTTTGCCCATACCAATACAACAATGTGGTTTGATCAAGGTAGATCTCTGCGGCATCATCCATATAGGCCTGGATCATTCGCTCAATGTTCATTGCTAGTGCTCTACTTGCTTGACCTCTTTTGCCTTAGAACTGGTCTTAAGCCCTGCGAGTAGAAACCACTTAGTTGCAGAGTTTGTGGCTGATGGTCCTGGTATCTTTGTTGACGGTGTTCTTGAGCCAACAGCATTGCCCTCAGGCTCTGAACTTGCAGACTACCCTGAAGGACCTGTGACCTGGGCCTCTAATTCCCTGCCTTTCTTTTTCTAGCTCACTGCCTTGCTCAACTATCTATATTTTGTATTTTTTAACATCTCCATCTGAAAAAGGAATGAAAGTGGGCAGTAATGGTCTGTATCGTGGATCAAGAATTACGTCACAGATGTAATGCTTAGAGAACACAATGTCTCTTTGTATGCTTGTAATAGCAGACAAGCAAAGGATTAAGCTCTCCATCAAGTCATACACATCTTTTTTCCTCCACACCTGTGTACATTGCAAACACCTCATTTAGCTGTTCCAGCAGCATGTGCAACAAAAGTTAGCTAGGCCCATGGTACTATCCTCTTTGCTGACTTCCCGTGTGAACACCTCAAAAGGAAACAGCCTCTCTGTTGGGCATTTGACTAGGCCCCATTGGTCCATCTCAATGATCATGCCTTTCAAAGTTGCATCCCTTCTTTGCATGACATGTTCATTCACAGGTCTAAACTGCTAAAACAGGCGTTCAAGCATGTAATTAGTCGAGTTCGAACGTGTTGGCACTACCTGTATAAGTGCTTTAATTGGCATTCTATTATCACGCTGAATGACACTCAGCTGTTTCTAGGCCTTACATGAATGGCTGAAATGAGTGGAGATTCTTCTGCAGGTGGACAGTAAGTTGCGTATTTGGTCTTTTTTTTAAGAAAGTCCTGTACAATGATGTTGATGCAGTGCGCCAAACACAGGACCCTGAAGTAACCACCATGGGCCATGTCCGTAACCACATTGCTGCCGTTGTCTGTGGTAACAAATCCAATCTTAAGCTCTCTTGGTTGCAGCCTTTCAAAAACCTTGTTATTATAATCTACTAAAATGTTTGCATCTGTATGGAATTTCTCCATGGCGAACCTGGCTACTCTTGCATGCTTCCGAGCAACATTAAAAATCTCAGCAGTGTAAACACCTTCAGATATTTTTTCTCTAGTCACCACAAAAGAGATCTATTGTGAAGTAATGCACATGTAAACAGTGACTTGGCAACTGGTCCAAATGTCTGTTGTTAGGTGGATACTGTGAAGAGCACTCTGCTGCAAAGCTTGTCCAAGCGCATCATGATATAGCACTGGAACAGCAACTCTGGTAAAATAGGACTGGCTTGGAACCTTCCAGGTGGATGCCACAAACAAAAATACCCTTTCCATTAAATAAAAAGGGAAGAGGTCCAGAGCAAACATTTTAGTCAGCTTTGCATTGCATAAATGTGTTGTTGGGTGGTTCTGTTCATACTGCTGACCCAGCCTAAATATGTCAGGAATAATTGCCTGAATACTTTTCATTCCTGATGGCACTGATGCAGATGCCTTCTCGAGAACAGGCGGTGGTAGGCTCAATGTACTTCTCAACGGGGCAGTCACTGTCCTTCGACCTATGTCTTGTGCCATTGAGATGTTTCTAATATGGGCAATACAAATGTCCTGCTGGAGACAGGGCTGCTTTTCGTAACAAAAATGTCTTCTTCTTCTTCACCTTCAAACGTGATTGGATCGGATTCAGATTCCCTACTCAGCTGACTTTCATCCCCTTCACCAATAATACTTGCAGTTTTTTGGCTGCTAAGGCGCTTCTCCCAACGGATCGTATGGTGCTTTCTCAAATGGGTTGTCTGGCCCCCGGTACCATAGCTTGTACCAAGCTTACCCTGACTAACACTTGCACCATATAGGGAGTATATGGCAATGTTCACCTCCTTCTGGCTAACCAAAAAGAATTCCCTAACTGGGGAGCTCAACTTTCTGACGCTGGTGCCACGGCTAATGTTGGTTGAACTGGTGGTATATGAGCATTTTGACATTTGACTCTCTGCTGGGATTCTGCAAATATGGCAGCTGGTGGTGATTGAATCTGTGGTGCCACTGCCACATTTTGCCTGGGAAGTTGGGATGGGATAACATCAGTCACCAGTGGGACTGGACTACATCTGCCTCCATAACAGTAAAGCTTTCTGGAACCTTCTTTTTCCCCAGCCTCGTCTTGTGGGGTGTGTAACTCACAAAGTGAGGCTAGATCCAAGTGGTGTCTTGATCATCGGAAGGGGCGCTTGAAGAAAAAGATGATGCACCACTAACCCTCCTTTTTCTAGCTGGAGATCTGGGAGACAATGGATGTTCTGACAGAGCAGATTGCTCTACTTCCTCAGCATTAAGCTCAATCTCTTGAACTGCTCCAATTTTGGGAGGAATTACTATTGGCAGTTGTGGCTGTTGTTGTTGTTGTCCACATCTCTTAGTTTCCTGCAATGATTAGGTACTTCTTTGCAAAAAGTCAATTTCAACATCAATGCTCATCGGCACTGACACAATTAGACTGCCTGCCACTGTGGCAGACATGGGCTTGGGCCTAGATTGCAGTGGGTCCACTGATTGGGGTACAGCTCCCAGCATTCTCCCCAGAGACCAGTGCAGCAGACAAAGTTCTTTTTTCATCAAAAAAGATCTGGGGCGACAACGAAATACCAGTGGTGGTGGTAAGCTCATTCTTCTGATCACTGACCACTTTCTTGATAGCATTTTTCTTTGGGTTCATCTTGAAGCTGTCAGTTAGTAGTGGGACATAGCTTCACAAGTTGAAGAGATGTCTGGGATGTGTGTGTCACTTACTCGTCATGCTTTTCACAGGCCTTCATTCTGGCAGTACTGTGGGTGATGTGTTCTCTTGTGCACCTAAAGAAAAAACAGAAACAAGAAGGACATCAGTGAAACGTGGCATTGTTTCTGTTCAATTAGTAGTACAAACGAGCCCAATATCATTTAGTGTGATCACTGGTTACTCCTGTTATAAATAGTTAACATTATAGTGTATCTATCCGTAAAATGGATACCCACACCAACATAAACTTTCATGGTGACTGACTGTACACTCGGGAAAAATAAGAGAGAGCAAAAACAACAACAGACAGATGATACTGTTTGCTTTTTGTGTGTCAAATGACGCCACTCATGTGTGATGTGGCACTCAGAGAGGTGCAGCTGACAAAATAACAATGAAAGGAATAATCCCTAGACAATGAATGCTGTTGTGCACCTATACAGAGGTTGATTGATGCCAGGCGTAGAGTAAAATGGTATGAACAAATAAAAAATTGAAAACAAAAAAATGAAATTTGAAAAAATAAAAAATATAATTTTTCAATTAACAAAATAATTTCAAATAAAAAATTAACAAGTGAAGTTATCCTCAAAGATATAATACTAACACAATTAATTGAAGAGAACTCCGTACTCGACCAGTCCCAATCTGGATTCTGAAGCAAGCAAAGACCAGAGACCACCCTACTCGCCGCCACAGATGATATCCTCACCCTCCTGGACCAAGGCTACTCAGCAGAACTCATCCTACTCGACCTATCATCGGCCTTCGACACAGACTCCCACTGCACACTAGTCGCCAGACTACACAATGCAGGCATACAAGGAACAGCCTCGACTGGATCCGATCATTCCTCACCGGAAAAAACCAAAGGATCAGACTCTCAACCTTCCTTTCTGACCCCACGAAAATCACCTGTGGAGTACCATAGGGTTCATCCCTGAGCCCGACCCTCTTCAACATCTACATGACCCCCCTCGCAGCCATCGACCCACAACACGGCCTCAACATCGTATCCTATGCCGACGTCACCCAGCTCATCCTCTCCCTCACCGAAGACCCCACCACTGCCAAACTCAACTTCCAGAAAGGAATGCAAGACGTCACAGTCTGGATGACAAACAGCTGCCTGAAGCTCAACTCCGAGAAGACAGAAGTCCACGTCCTCGGTACCACCCCTTCTGCATGGGACAGCACCTGGTGGCTGACTACACTCAGAAGCCCAGCTACCCCCTCAGATCATGCCAAGAACCTCAGCATCGTACTGGACTCATCACTCACCATGAACCGACAGGTCAACGCTGTCACCTCCAGCTGCTTCAACACCCTCTGCATCCTCCGCAAGACCTTCAAGTGGATCCCTCCTGAGTCAAGGAAGACAGTCACCCATGCACTCATCACCAGCAGACTGGACTATGGAAATGCACTCTACGCCGGCATCAACAAGTCCTTACTCCGCAAACTCCAAACAATACAGCACACGGCTGCCATACTCGTCCTAGGCATCCCCAGACACAAACACATCAGTCAACACCTACGAAGTCTCCACTGGCTTCCGTTGGAGAAATGAGTCACTTTCAAAATCCTCGCTCACACCTACAAATGCCTACACAACAATGGACCCAAATACCTCAATGACAAAATTAACTTCCACGTACCCAAAAGAAACCTCCGATCTTCCAATCTTGCACTGGCCCAAACCCCACGCATCCACAGAACCAGAGCAGGTGGAAGGTCCTGCTCTCACATCGCAGCCAAGACTTGGCACGAGCTGTCGGCAGACATCAGGCGACATCTGAACCCCTTCAGGGAGACCCACAAGACCTGGCTCTTCGGCTAAACAGATCTGCTGACGCATCACAGCAGTTTGTGCACCAGTGCAGGGGGAAGCACAGAGATACAACATAATATTGTAAATAATTTGCATCCTTGTGCTTTAAAAGTGACTCAGTGCAGCACAGTCAAATGGCTTGCTGCACGCACTGAGTCATTCTCCTTGTATATCTGTCCCTGACTGTATAAAAATTGGCCCCTGGCCACATGGTATGGTCAACAAAGGCAAATGGTGGCCTATGGCAAAAACATAAAAGAAGCGCTGGGGTTTGCCCTAATACCCCTCCACCATCTAGGCAAGAAAATATCACACTATACAAAACGTGATGTGGAGGATTGGATACATTCAAAGTAATCATAGGATACATCAAATTACTCCAATTTCATGGTACATAGTCCCATTTCTTTTACTTACATATCAATAAGCCACATACCAACGTTTATTCCTTGGTGGAACAATTATTAATTACCTTTTTAATTGCTCTCAAATAATTCAAAATCAAAAAACAATACATAAAAGTACATAAACCATCACATATAAACACATAAACAAGAATTGTTTCCTACCCCCCAATTTACAATAAAGTGTTTGCTTTCTAATTAACAGCCATCCACTGCAAGGTAATCCTCTGCACACTTGCGGTACCAACTACACCTCTAAAACCTTTTTAGTAGTGTGAACATCCCACTTTAACACAATGGTTTTGAGTTAGTGAATTCCTCCATTCTTCAACAGTCGGCGCGTTTCAGCCCTTTCATCCGGGCCTCATCAGGACAAGGTTATTAGGAAAACATTGTGTTACAGTTGGATGTTCACACTACTAAAAAGAAATTTAAGAATGGCCGAAGAAAGCAACTGTAAATTTCTGGTCCATTTATTTTACTGGAAGAATGAACCTTGAGTCCAGATTGCCTGATGCACAAAAAAGTTCATGCTTCATAGACAAATTAGTGCATTCAAGAACGCGTTTGAAACAGGGCGACAGAGCATGGTTGCAAAATGGTCACACTCATGTAAATCTCGTCTGGCTATAGCGGAAAATGACACTCCTCTCGGTCCTACTAACACTTGTGAATAACCCGGTACCTAACCGTTGGACAAATACTCACCTTTTTAATTTCAAGTCAAAGACCGATGGCGTTTAAGTACATCCGTCCTGGTACCTTGTTTCAATATATGTGCGCCATGCCGGTCGCCTACTTTTAAAGCACTTCTTCAGGCTTGATTGGTTTACCATCGGTACGTGCCTACATCATGTCCTGCATCACCCCTACGTCACCAGATGCCCGATATTTTCCAAACACCCTCTCCACGTCGTTTCTTTGTCTTGTTGGTTGTTTTTCATCAACAAGAACAGCTTTATTCTGCATTTTAAAATATATTTGTTTATGTTTATAGATTTTAAAACAACGGAGTAACTATACTACTGTCTTGAAAAAGAAGGTGTTATATGATTATTCCTTTGAAACGCGTCGACGCTCCCATTGTAGCCAAAAATTTGTTTGGATACAACATGACCGTAGATGCCTATGATTTGTAAAGAACTATGACTTTGGCGGTTTAATTCTCTTTTCGATTGTGGCAACTGATGACAAATGTTACTGTCTGTTTTTAAATCTCATGCAATATTTTTTGTATTTTACTATGATGAATTGGCTTAAAATATTGAATGTATTGTAATTGCTTTACTGCGATATTTTGATTACAATCTGTCTTTATGTAATGGTTTTTGATAAAACATAATATTTTTAATACATTTCAGCCATCAATCTACTGACTACAGGTTTTGTGCCAATACGTAACTGACTCAAAATTGGGGGTGGTCTATAATACGGGACCAGAATGAATGTGACGTGGACTATGAATGTGAATAAAGGAGGAGATATTTAATTTTTCCCAGAGGACATCTTCGTATAAAATTTCTTGTTTAAACCCCAGTCCTTTGGGTTACCAAAGGTTCCTCTCTCTCTTTATATGTTCTTATGTGAAAGCTCAGCAGCTGCCATTTTGCACGCAGGAGAGGACGTGGTCGGGTTGATGCACCAGGGGCCCGTTGTCACTGTACAGGGTGCTGGCCCAGGTACAGGAACTAGAGCGGACATCTATGGGTGTGAGTGAAAGCCCTGCAGCTGAGATCGGGTGAAGGTGAATATGGGCCTAGCCCGTGGCTAAACTCACCTATGTGTTCTGAGGCAGAGGCTGCAGGAACAGGTTGAGGTCAGCAGGCTGTGATATCAGGGGAACACTCACCCTGCAGGTCTGGTTCTGATATGGTGACCCTGGGGTCAAGGAATGAAAGCCATCTGCCCTTTCCTCCAATGCAATTGGGCAGTTTTGCACACCACTATGCTAAAGCCTGATATGCTGAACAAACCTCTACTTACCTGTGCAGGTGAGGGTGTGAATGTTGGATCCGCTTGTGCACCTTCATGATTGTACCGCATAAGAGAAAAGGAAGTGGTGCAGGAGCCTGTGAGGGGTACAGTAACTGGCCTAGAGGTGTAGAGAGTGATTGGAGGAACTGAGATGCAGAGGGATTGGAGGAACTGAAACCACAGTGACACAATACTTGATGTAGTGAATTACTCCGATATGCCCCCTCTTAATTGCAGCCTTCTTTTGACAGTGGAT
Source organism: Lissotriton helveticus (assembly GCF_964261635.1). Taxonomy (NCBI): domain Eukaryota; kingdom Metazoa; phylum Chordata; class Amphibia; order Caudata; family Salamandridae; genus Lissotriton; species Lissotriton helveticus. The sequence goes on from NC_136067.1 coordinate 1,745,210,120, forward strand.
CATTGGAGGGGCTGATTGTACCTCCACAGTGTGTCTTAGAGATTTGGAATGGGGTGTAATGTGAACACATCTGTCAGCATCAATGTCAGGCATTGCCTATGACCGTGACAAACACAGATATATGTACCTGTGAATATAGATACATGTATCGAAACTCAAGACCTGATGGAGTGGATCAGTGGCTGAGCAACTGGAGACTTGCCCCACCCAATTTCCCTACTTTCTAGCCCAAGAGAGGTGTGTTCACCTTCTTTGGATCCTGGGGTGTCTAAGAGCATGGACTAAGGTGGTTGGCCAGGCAGCACTTGGGGGAGGGATATCTAGCTGCCCCCAACTGCAGTACTCAGGGATCTATCAACTAGTAAAATTCTGGACCAGCATGATCGAAACCAAGCAAAAATTGCTTTATAAACCAGATGTACAGGCAAAGCATCCTGCTGGATGCCACTGCTGGGAATCTATCTATCTATGTCTATCAGTCGTTACCAGGTCAAGGAGACAAATCACATCCCCATTTACTACTGCTGGATTTGAAGAACAACCAGGAGAAAATTGACTATAAAATAGACAACTCAAAAGATTGACCTAACCTAATTGTTATTAGGTTATTAAGGAGCACAGGGTCTTTACCGTACATACCAGCACTAGCGTAAGTTAAGTTTGGGAGAGTGTTAGTGATGGTCCCCCCAGTTTCATTGCCAACAAACTCACTTCTAGTAAAAGCTTAGGCACTTAATGATGATCAGTTTAACGTCTACATATCATGGCCTATTCCCTCTAACTTACCTGTAGTCGACTAAGTTAATACATATTTTCCTTACTGCCAAGCAAATCTATTTTGCTGAGAACAAGTAATGTCAAATGTTGTAACGGAGGGTGAGGCCAGGGAGTGCAGTGGGACGAAAGAGTAGATGACTTTGCATTTTTTGGATGTTATAGCCTGTGATGAATGTACCAAATACAATATCATGTTCCTTAATCCTTTCCCTGTACTGTAGTGCATTGCTTTTCCCATGGGCAGACAGGAGGATGTCTGTCTGAATAATTTTCTTTTTTATAATAAGTTAGTTTTATCTCAGGTGGCATATATCATTCATAGTAGCTATTCATCTGCTTTATTGTAGTCAGGGTAAAATTGAGGCATTTAGCAGAGCATGGCTATGACAGGAAAAGAGATAATTGTCTAGTACAGCTGCCCTACCTGCAGACAGGAGCAAAGTAACACAACACATGTATGTATGTCTAGTGTGCAAGCTGAGCTGGCATGCCTACATTAATTTAGCTCAACAAGAGGGATACGAATCCCTGGCATACTCCAAAGTGCTTAATGCCTGAAACTCTAATCACATCAAAATCAAATGGCCCGAAGATACCAGCAAATATTGTGTACTGCTAGTGGTACTGTGCCACTGTATCATTTTATGTGTTTTGCCTAGATTATTGGTTACAATTTGTTTTTTTTCCTTCTTAATATAGCAAATCCTGAAAATCCACCACAAAAAACCAACAGGCAGGAAGTAATAGTCAGGACCCGGCAAAGGAAGCTGGAGACCATCAGAACGGAATACCAGTAGTTGGTGGCTAAGGAGGAGGTGTAGGAGGCTGCAGTCTCAAATGCTGTGTGCCCCAGTTCCAGTGCTGTAGTCATAAGGCAGCTGCCTGCCCCCATTCCACCACTGCTGCTTCCCCTACTAGAGCCTTTCAGCACCACATGCTCTAGAGGCTGGCATGTATGGAAGCCAGGATGGAAGAGTGTTTGGACTAATTGGAGAGGTAGCTCCTAGCAACCCGCCAGGCCTCTCTTGACCCTTTAAAAAACTTTTTAGGGTGGGTGGGACTTGTTGAGGAAAGGGAGAGAAAGTAGGATATGGGGATTTTGGGGGTTTTCTTATTTCTTTTTTATGGACAATTAAGTTTTTGGACTTTTACTTTGAACTAAGCTTACTTTGAACATTAGTTGGGGTTAGGGAGAGGGGTGGGCCAGTTGTTGTGGGGTAACTAGTTTATATTTGTTAGGGAAATACATTTTTATACTTGTACATATGATTTACATCTTTATTGGGGGGTTACCGGTTTACTTCGCACTGCTGCCTTTGCTGGCAGCCCACAGCCAGTTTTTTAAATCTGCTGATAGCATAGCAACGACAAAATAGTTATGTGGTACCTTCACTTGTCCTACTACTCTTTCCTCCTAGCCTCTGTTCTCTGCAACTATATTTACCCCTAAGGACTCGGAGGGGTGGGTCTGTGAATTTCCATTGTATATAGATTATTGCAGTTCACTAATGAATCCCCCAGAGTTCTTGTCTTACCTGATTACATGAAGCAATGGCTGGTAGTAGACAGTAGCAGCAGGAAAGCGCACTAGTCAAATAGTAAAAACACCAGATCCATAAACAAGGTCCCGCTCCCTCCTAACCAAACTCAAACTGTAGGATACAGACTAAACATTGCAGGGAACTAATTACATTGATTTAAAAACTGAATTAATACCATTATTATATGCAAGCTTAAAAAAAACTGAGACATTCATCAGAGACTAGAATGATAGTACACAAGAAGAAGAGTAACAATAAACAAATTATGATAAGCAATGCTAAATTAAAATACTCAGAATGGTGAGCTAGTAAAAGTTTCAAATGAAGTCGACTCGAGCTATGAAGCGGATAAGCGTAACCTTTAATGCAATACAGTGCCTTAAGAATGATACTGGCAACTATGTTCCTCTGAAAAAAATTGAAATATCGAATACTGTGCATGGGTGGCTAATCTAAATATAATATTGCCAATGTGGGCTATAATAGAGATGAAGAAGATCATCTCCCTGTACTGAGTTGGTGTTGCTTTTACCAAACCTGCCCCACCAAGTGTGTGATCAATTAATGGTGTAAATTAAATTTAGTCACACCTCAATAAATCACACAGCCCGGGGGAAGTTGTTAGAGGTTCATTGAATGAATGGAAAGGGGGATTTGAGGTAAAGGTTTTACAATAACAAACCCTACACAAGGATAACATTTATCTTGACAACCGCCCATCATAAATCTGTTATGGGAGGAAAAGGAAACAGAGGAATGATGATGAATAGTACAGTTAAACAGAACGAGACCCAAGTTACATTATATTCTGTTGTACTGAGATTTGAAAGATAGCAAATAAAATTAATATATCTGTAGGAGTTAAGCAACAAACATAAACAACACATACAGTACTAATAATTGAAGAGAAAAAATGTATTGCCAAATTGGGAGTTATACCTGCATTCCTCTTGGACTGTCCGTCAATCTTGGATGCCTGGCAGATTCGGTTTGGTAAGGTAAGTGTGAGTATGTTTTATTGTTCTTCCAGTATGGAGCAGGGCAAGAGGGCCTGTAGATTGAAAAACAAAAATGATATTGCTTATTCAAGAAGAAAAAAGTTAAACTACATAAGGGGTGCACGACAGAGGCAGCATGGCTAAATATCTCTTTCCACTTACCATCAACAGTAGCCCTCCATTCAACCACCACTTAGCTTCAAATTTGATCCAGAATGCAGTGAGCACATATACGCCCAGCAACATAGCATTTTCACAATCAAGCGAAAATCAATGCACCGGTGTCACCCACTACTCACCACCACTACACAGAGTTGTGTAGGTCTATTGTTTACATTTAGGCCACTTCAAAGTCATCACCAAATCCTGTTGGTTTCAGTGAATTTGAAAATGTCCATCTTCTTCTGATGGTAGTTCTCAAAGTAGTCAGGCCCATACACTGAGTCAATCAATCATCTTAGATCATCCATATTCTGACTCCGTGTTTAGTGCCCAACTCCTCACCAACTGTGTCCCGACTCCTGACTCAAAAGCTATAGGCCAGTCTGTAGTACAATTATATTGTTGCACACAAGAAGGGAAAGATTGAACAATTTTTCGTGTGGACTAGATTTGTGTTTGCGTTATCTAAGGAACTAGTTGGGCCTGATTCTTTGAGAAGTATAAAGCAGAAAACAATAAAAACAAAGCAGCGTGAACTGTGGAGTGGACCTAATGAATAAATCTAGCTATCTCTCCAAGGGAAAGAAAAAAAAATAACCTTCAGGGGAAAATTATTGATCAGCCATCTGTAGGCCAACATTATAACTCTTAGGTACAGATAAACAAACTCCCAGTGTCACCCTGCCTGCCACCACATGAATCATCTCTTCTCAACACACATGGCACATCATAGGTTCACAAGAATCAACAATCACTCAGCGTGCAATGCATGTCATTTACCTGTTCTTCCGGTGTGCTCACCATAATTAATTTATGGTACATTGCAAAATGCAGATCCATTTGTTCACGAAGCTGAGAATGGCCAGTTTAAATCGAATTATAATTACATATATGGGGCAGTCCCTCTAGGGTTGGAAGGCATAGATAGTCATGGCTCAGGTTTGGAGGCAGGTACATATTTGTTTGTATTCTCCATAAAATGCCCTTGAGGGAAATGGGAATGGGGGAGTCGGGACTTCTTCACTGCACACAGTTGCTACTCCAATCCACTAACAAAATATGTCTAAGTGTAATATGGTGGGGATGAATTAGTCAACCAGACACAAACTAATAAAAAAAAAATAATAATGGTCCCTAGTAGCTTTATCTTTTTTTTATGGCTTCAAAGAAAGAAAGAAGATCAGCGATAGACTAGAGACTGAGAGAGAAAGTTCTATGGTTGTTGTTGGTCCAGGCCCAGGAGTCAGAGAAGTAGAGCTCATCCTCAATATCTGGTGAGTCGCCAAGAAGTAGGTCATCTAACACACTACTTCCTTGACCCAAGTCTCCCTTATCTTCCTTATGTGGTTTGGAATAATCTGGTGGTATGAAGTACGGATTAATTTTGATTATGGTTATTCTCTCCATGTTTTAGGGCGAAAGACTGGTCCTTCTCACTAGGACAATGGCACCAGCAGCACTGAAAACACACTTAGCGGAGACACTGACTACCGGGCAAGTCAGATAGTGTATTGCCAGGGTGATGAGCACTGCAATTGGCGCCTTTGCCCATACCAATACAACAATGAGGTTTGATCAAGGTAGATCTCTGCTGCGTTATCCAGATAGGCCTGGACCATTCGCTTAATGTTCATCGCTAGTGCTCCACTTGCTTGACCTTCGCACTGGTCTTAAGCCCTGCCAGTAGAAACCACTTAGATGAAGAGTTTGTGGCTGATGCTCTTGGTAGCTTTGTTGACGGTGTTCTTGTTGTTCATTTTAGCTGCTGTGATCCAACCGCATTGCCCTCAGGCTCTGAACTTACAGACTACTCTGAAGGACCTGTGACCTGGGCCTCTAATTCCCTGCCTTTCTTTTTCTAGCTCACTGCCTTGCTCAACTATCTATGTTTTGAATTTTTTAACATCTCCATCTGAAAAAGGAATGAAAGTGGGCAGTAATGGTTTGTATCGTGGATCAAGAATTACGGCACAGATGTAACGTGTTGGCACTTCCTGTATAAGTGCTTTAATTGGCATTCTATTATCACGCTGAATGACACTCAGCTGTTTCTGGGCCTTAAATGAATGGCTAAAATGAGTGGAGATTCTTCTGCAGGTGGACAGTAAGTTGCATACTTGGTCTTTTTTTTTAGAAAGTCCTGTACAATGATGTTGATGCAGTGCGCCAAACACAGGACCCTGAAGTAACCACCATGGGCCATGGCCGTAACCACATTACTGCCATTGTCTGTGGTAACAAATCCAATCTTAAGCTCTCTTGGTTGCAGCCTTTCAAAAACCTTGTTATTATAATCTACTAAAATGTTTGCATCTGTATGGAATTTCTCCATGGCGAACCTGGCTACTCTTGCATGCTTCCGAGCAACATTAAAAATCTCAGCAGTGTAAACACCTTCAGATATTTTTTCTCTAGCCACCACAAAAGAGATCTATTGTTCAGTAATGCACATATAATCAGTGACTTGGCAACTCATCCACATGTCTGTTGTTAGGTGGATAATCTGAAGAGCACTCTGCTGCAAAGCTTGTCCAAGCGCATCATGATATAGCACTGAAACAGCATCTCTTGTAAAATAGGACTGGCTGGGAACCTTCCAGGTGGCTGCCACAAACAAAAATACCCTTTCCATTAAATAAATAGGGAAGAGGTTCAGAGCTAACATTTTAGTCAGCTTCACATTGCATAAATGTGCTGTTGGGTGGTTCTGTTCATACTGCCGACCCAGCCTAAACATGGCAGGAATAATTGCCTGAATATTTTTCATTCCTGATGCCACTGATGCAGATACCTTCTCGAGAATAGGCGGTGGTAGGCTCAATGTGCTTCTCAACAGGGCAGTCACTGTCCTTCGACCAATGTCTTGTGCCATTGAGATGTTTCTAATAATGGCAATATAAATGCCCTGCTGGAGACAGGGCTGCTTTTCGTAACAAAAATGTCTTCTTCTTCTTCACCTTCAAACGTGATTAGATCGGATTCAGATTCCCTGCTCATCCTCTTCAACAATAACACTTGCAGTTTTTTGGCTGCTAAGGCGCAACTCCCATGGTGCTTTCTCAAATGGGTTGTCTGGCCCCGGTACGATAGCTTGTACCAAGCTTACCCTGACTAACACTTGCACCACAAAGGAAGCATATGGCAATGTTCACCTCCTTCTGGCTAACCGAAAAGAATTCCCAAACTGGGGCGCTCAACTTTCTGACGCTGGTGCCACTGCTAATGTTGGTTGAACTGGCGGTAGTTGTGCATTTTGACTTTTGACTCTCTGCTGGGATTCTGCAAATATGGGAGCTGGTGGTGGTTGAATCTGTGGTGCCACTGCCACATTTTGCCTGGGAAGTTGGGATGGGATAACATCAGTCTCCAGTGGGACTGGGCTAAGATCCATAATGACTGGTTCATCGTCATCCCCCTCTTCTACATCTGCCTCCATTACTGTAAAGCTATCTGGAACCTTCTTTTTCCCCAGCCTCGTCTTGTGGGGTGTGTAACTCACAGTGTGAGGCTAGATTCAAGTGGTGTCTTGATCATCAGAAGGGGGGCTTGAAGAAAAAGATGATGCACCACTAACCTTCCTTTTTCTAGCTGGAGATCTGGGAGACAATGGATATTCGGACGGAGCAGATTGCTCTACGTCCTCAGCATTAAGCTCAATCTCTTGAACTGCTCCAACTTTGGGAGGAATTACTATTGGTAGTTGTGGCTGTTGTTGTTGTCCACATCTCTTAGTTTCCTGTAATGATTGGGTACTACTTTGCCAAAAGTCCATTTCAACATAAATGCTCATCGGCACTGACACAATTAGATTGCCTGCCTCTGTGGCAGACATGGGCTTGGGCCTAGATTGCGGTGGGTCCACTGATTTGGGGGTACATTTCCCAGCATTCTCCCCAGAGACCAGTGCAGTACACAAAGTTTTTTTTCATCAAAAAAGAACTGGGGCGACAACGAAATACCAGTGGTGGTGATAAGCTCATTCTTCTTATCACTGACTACTTTCTTGATAGCATTTTTCTTTGGGTTCGTATTGAAGCTGTCAGTTAGTAGTGGGACATAGCTTCACAAGTTGAAGAGATGTCTCGGATGTGTGTGTCACTTACTCGTCATGCTGTGCACAGGCCTTCATTCTGGCAGTACTGTGGGTGATGTGTTCTCTTGTGCACCTAAAGAAAAAAGAAACAAGAAGGACATCAGTGAAACGTGGCATTGTTGCTGTTCAATTAGTAGTACAAACAAGCACAATATCATTTAGTGTGATCACTGGTTACTCCCTATTATAAATAGTTAAAGATATACAGGCAGATGCATCAAAGAAAATACCGGGAGCAAACGGGCAGATTCTCAGAATCTGGCCGTTTGCTCCCGGTATTTTTGCATTTGGGATGCATCATCCCAAATGCAGAAATCGCAATTTAAGGAAAATGAGATTCCTTAAATGCAATGCATGAAACCCAAAAAAATAGCGAATTCGCTAATAGGGGGAGAAAATTACCATGAAGTTGAACTTCGTGGTAATTTGCTAAAACTTTGAAAAATGCACTTTTGTGCATTTTTCAAAGTTACATGTTGCGCACACACATGCCCTTAGGGCATGTGTGTGTGTAACATTTGTGCACAGGTCCCTTTCAGGGGTGCAAAAGGGTGTCCTTTGGACACCCTGGCACCCTTGAAATAGCGGAACATTAGCTATTCGGTAATAGCTAATCGCTAATAAGGAATGGCTTTCCCATTCATTCCTATGGGCCTTTAGGCCCATAGGAATGAATGGGAATGCCATTCCTTATTAGCGATTAGCTATTACCGAATCGCAAATAAGGAATCTGTAAGAATCGCTAATAACATTGCGATTCCTACATGCATCCCGTTTTGCGAGTCTTTAATAGCGATTCCTTAAAATTCGCTATTAAGGACTCGCAAAACATAACTTTGATGCATCTGCCAGTTCGTGTATCTATTCGTAAAATGGATAACCACACCAACATAAACTTTCATGGTGACTGACTATACACTCTAAAAATAAGAGAGAGCAAAAACAACAACAGACAGATGTTACTGTTGACTTTTTGTGTGTCACATGACGCCACTCATGTATGATGTGGCACTCAGAGTGGTGTAACTGACAAAATAACAATGAAAGGAATAATCCCCAGACAATGAATGCTGTTGTGCACCTATAGCAGACATGAAGTTGATTGATGCAAGGCGTAGAGGAAAATGGTATGAACAAATAAATAGATTGAAAACAAAAAAATAAAATTTGAAAAAATAAAAAATATAATTTTTCAAGTAATAAAAAAATGGAAATTAAAAAATTAAAAACAAGTGAACTTATCCTCAAACATATAATACTAAAACAATTAATTGAAGAGAACTCCGTACTCGACCAGCCCCAATCTGCATTCCGAAGCAACCAAAGCCCAGAGATGACCCTACTTGCCGCCACAGATGATATCCTCTCCCTCCTGGACCAAGGCTACTCAGCAGAACTCATCCTACTCGACCTATCATCGGCCTTCGACACACACTCCCACTGCACACTAGTCGCCAGACTACACAATGCAGGTATACAAGGAACAGCCATGGATCCGATCATTCCTCACCGGAAGAAACCAAAGGATCAGACTCTCACCCTTCCTTTCTGACCCCATGAAAATCACCTGTGGAGTACCATAGGGTTCATCCCTGAGCCCCACCCTCTTCAACATCTACATGACCCCCGTCGCAGCCATCGACCCACAGCACGGCCTCAACATCGTATCCTATGCCGATGTCACCCAGCTCATCCTCTCCCTCACCGAAGACCCCACCACTGCCAAATTCATCTTCCAGAAAGGAATGCAAGACGCCGTAGTCTGGATGACCAACAGCTGCCTGAAGCTCAACTCCGAGAAGACAGAAGTCCATGTCCTCAGTACCACCCCTTCTGCATGGGACAGCACCTGGTGGCTGACTGCCCTCGGAAGCCCACCTACCCCTTCAGATCATGCCAAGAACCTCAGCATCGTACTCGACTCATCACTCACCATGAACCGACAGGTCAACGCTGTCACCTCCAGCTGCTTCAAGACCCTCTGCATTCTCCGCAAGACCTTCTATTGTGTTGATCCTGAGTCAAGGAAGACATTCACCCACGCACTCATCACCAGCAGACTGGACTATGGAAATGCACTCTACGCCGGCATCAACAAGTCCTTACTCTGCAAACTCCAGACAATACAGCACACGGCTGCCAGACTCGCCCTTGGCATCCTCCGACACAAACACATCAGTCAACACCTATGAAGTGTCCATTGGCTTCCGTTGGAGAAATGAGTCACTTTCAAAATCCTCACTCACTCCTACAAATGCCTACACAACAATGGACCCAAATACCTCAATGACAAAATCAACTTCCACATACCCAAAAGAAACCTCCGATCTTCTAACCTTGCACTGGCCCAAACCCCACGCATCCACAGAGCCAGAACAGGTGGAAGGTCCTGCTCTCACATTGCATCCAAGACTTGGAACGAGCTGTCCGCAGACATCAGGCAAGATCTGAACCCCTTCAGGGAGACCCACAAGACCTGGCTCTTCGGCTAAACAGATCTGCTGACCCCCCCCTCAGTGCCTTGAGACCCTCACAGGTGAGTAACGCACATAAATTCCCTCATTGAATAATACATTATAAAACTGCTATCTCATTGCTCAACCATCCATACAGCCTATGGCAAAGGGCCACACTGGCTGGACGCACAAAATGGCTGCCAGCCAGTGCTGCATTGTCATCAACTACAACAACATTGAGCAGGAAGGCATTGGGAAGAAAGAGAACATATGCAGGCCTATAGGGAAAGCACACTGACTGGCTAGTGGTAACACAAAATGGCCACTAGTCACATGAACACAACAACAAGAGACAGGAGGGTAAGGCCTGGAAAACAAAGATCACATGCAGGCCCATAAACACTGAGGGACAGATTTACAGGCCACTTGTGCTACCGGTGCATCACTTTCTGTGACGCATAAGTGGCGCATTTTAGTGCCCCATATTTACAAGGACAGGAAAACCCACACTGTGTGACTTTTTCTATTCTTGTAAATATGGCCCCTATGCACTTAGCATTTTGCGTGAAAGAGGGATTCCGTGGGTGTTGCTGTGGGTGTTCCCACACAACACCCATGGAACCAGACACATTTCCAGATTTACGAGAAATCATGAATCTGGAAATGCGTCTGAATGCTATGCCTCCCCATTGGAGGATTAGAGGGGTGCAACAAGGAGAAATGTATTCCTTTCGCCTCCGTTTTTTCTCTTTCTATGCATGCTGCATTCTGCAGCAATCATAGAAAGTGAAAAATGCTGCTGGTGATTGTTTATGTACAGGAAGCGTTCCCTTCCTACAAGTAAACAATCAGTAAACCAATGACGTTTTGTAAGTTCTGTGTTTGTTAATGCAGCACACATAGAGTTTGAAAAACTCCCTTTCTGATTGTTTATGTGCAGGAAGGGAACCCTTACTGCACATAAACAATCTCCCCACAACACAAGCATCCTTGCCCCATGGTGCCAGGTTGCCTGTGCCGGCGCATCACAGCAGTTTGTGCACCAGTGCAAGGGGAAGCACAGAGATACAACATATTATTGTAAATATATTGCATCCTTGTGCTTTGAAAGTGACTCAGTGCAGCACAGTCAAATGGCTTGCTGCACGCACTGAGTCATTCTCCTTGTATATCTGCCCGTGACTCGATAAAAATTGGCCCCTGGCCACATGGTATGTGAAACAAAGGTAAATGGTGGCCTATGGAAAACACATAAAAGAAGTGGTGGGGTTTGCCCTAATACCCCTCTACCATCTAGGCAAGAAAATATCACACTATACAAAACGTGATGTGGAGGATTGGATACATTCAAAGTAATCATAGGATACATCAAATTACTTCAATTTCATGGTACATAGTCCCATTTCTCTTACTTACATATCAATAAGCCACATACCAACGTTTATTCCTTGGTGGAACAATTATTAATTACCTTTTTAATTGCTCTCAAATAATTCAAAATCAAAAAACAATACATAAAAGTACATAAACCATCACAGATAAACACATAAACAATAATTGTTTCCTACCCCCCAATTTACAATAAAGTGTTTGCTTTCTAATTAACAGCCATCCACTGCAAGGTAATCCTCTGCACACTTGCGGTACCAACTACACCTCTAAAACCTTTTTAGTAGTGTGAACATCCAACTTTAACACAATGTTTTTGAGTTAGTGAATTCCTCCATTCTTCAAAAGTCGGCGCGTTTCAGCCCTTTCATCCGGCCTCATCAGGACAAGGTTATAAGGAAAACATTGTGTTACAGTTGGATGTTCACACTACTAAAAAGAAATTTAAGAATGGCCAAAGAAAGCAACTGTACATTTCTGGTCCATTTCTTTTACTGGAAGAATGAACCTTGAGTCCAGATTGCCTGATGCACAAAAAAGTTCATGCTTCATAGACAAATTAGTACATTCAAGAACGCGTTTGAAACAGGGCGACAGAGCATGGTTGCAAAATGGTCACACTCATGTAAATCTTGTCTGGCTATAATGGAATATGACACACCTCTCGGTCCTACTAACACTTGTGAAGAACCCAGTACCTAACCGTTGGACAAATACTCAACTTTTTCATTTCAAGTCGAAGACCGGCAGCATTTAAGGACATCCGTCCTGGTACCTTGTTTCAATATCTGTACGCCATGCCGGTGGCCTATTTTTAAAGCACTTCTTCCGGCTTGATTTGTTTAACATCGGTACGTGCCTACATCATGTCCTGCATCATCCATATGTCACCAGATGCCCGATATTTTCCAAATACCCTCTCCACGTCGTTTCTTTGTCTGTCTTGTTGGTTGTTTTTCATCAACAAGAAAAGCTTTATTCGGCATTTTAATATATATTTATTTATGTTTATAGATTTTAAAACAACGGCAGTAACAATACTACTGTCTTGAAAAATAAGTTGTTATGTGATTATTCCTTTGAAACGTGTCCACGCTCCCATTGTAGCCAAAAATGTGTTTGGATACAACATGACCTTAGATGCCTATGATTTGTAAAGAACTAGGACTTTGGCGGTTTAATTCTCTTTTCGATTGTGGCAACTGATGACAAATGTTACTGTCTGTTTTTAAATTCTCGTGCAAATTTTTTTGTATTTTACTATGATGAATTGGTTTAAAATATTGAATGTATTGTAATTGCTTTACTGTGATTTCTTGATTACAAATTGTCTTTATGTAATGGTTTCTGATAAAGCATAATATTTTTAATAAATTTCAGCCATCAATCTGCTGACTACAGGTTTTGTGCCAATACGTAACAGACTCAAAATTCGGGGTGGTCTATAATACGGGACCAGAATGAATGTGACGTTGACTATGAATGTGAATAAAGGAGGGGATATTTAATTTTTCCCAGAGGACATCTTCGTATAAAATTTCTTGTTTGAACCCCAGTCCTTTGGGTTACCAAAGGTTCCTCTCTCTTTTTATATATTCTTATGTGAAAGCTCAGCAGCTGCCATTTTGCTCGCAGGAGAGGACATGGTAGTGTTTGATGCACCAGGGGCCCGTTGTCCCTGTACAGGGTGCTGGCCCAGGTACAGGAAATAGAGCGGACCTCTATGGGTGTGAGTGAAAGCCCTATAGACCGAGATTGGGTGAAGGTGAATATGGGCCTAGCCCGTGGCTAAACTCACCTATGTGTTGTGAGGCAGAGGCTGCAGGAACAGGTTGAGGTCAGCAGGCTGTGATATCAAGGGAACACTCACCATGCAGGTCTGTTTCTGCTATGGTGAGCCTGGGGTCAAGGAATGAAAGCCATCTGCCTGTTCCTCCAATGCAATTGGGCAGTTTTGCATGCCACTATGCTAAAGCCTGATATGCTGAACAAAAGAACCATATGGCTGCTGTATCTCTACTTACCTGTGCAGGTGAGGGTGTGAATGTTGGATCCGCTTGTGCACCTTCATGATTGTACCGCATACGAGAAAAGGAAGTGGTGCTGGAGCCTGTGAGGGGTACAGTAACTGGCCTACAGGTGTACAGAGTGATTGGAGGAACTGAGATGCAGAGGGATTGGAGGAACTGAAACCACAGTGACACAATAATTGATGTAGTGAATTACTTCGATATGCCCCCTCTTAATTGCAACCTTCTTTTGACAGTGGATCATTGGAGGGGCTGATTTTACCTCCTCAGTGTGTCTTAGAGATTTGGAATGGGGTGTAATGTGAACACATCTGTCAGCATCAATGTCAGGCATTGCCTATGACCATGACAAACACAGATATATGTACCTGTGAATATAAATACATGTATCCAAACTCAAGATCTGATGGAGTGGATCAGTGGCTGAGCAACTGGAGACTTGCCCCACCCAATTTCCCTACTTTCTAGCCCAAGAGAGGTGTGTTCAACCACTTTGGACCCCGTGGTGTCTAAGAGCATGGATTAAGGTGGTTGGCCAGGCAGCACTTGGGGGAGGGACATCTTGTTGCCCCCTACTGCAGTACTCAGGGATCTATCAACTGGTGAAATCCTGGACCAGCATGATCGAAACCAAGCAAAAATAGCTTTATAAACCAGATGTACAGGCAAAGCATCCTGCTGGATGTCACTGCTGGGAATCTATCTATGTCTATCAGTCGTTACCAGGTCTAGGAGACAAACCACATCTCCATTTACTACTGTTGATTTGAAGAACAACCAGGAGAAAATTGACTATAAAATAGACAATTCAAAAGACTGACCTAACCTAATTGTTATTAGGTTATGAAGGAGCCCAGGGTCTTTACCGTACATACCAGCACTAGCGCAATTTAAGTTTGGGAGAGTGTTAGTGATGGTCCCCCCAGTTTCTTTGCCAACAAACCGTAGGCGAATGTTAAAGCATCTGCTCGGCGTGTCATATAATTTTTCTGCTCATGGTGGGATAGCTTGTTATCTATATAATTTCCCAGATACTTATATATTAGTTTGGACAAGAAGGTCTCCATTTTCATTTTTTTGTATTCCCATAACTTGTTTTTATAAAGTTTTCTATGTTGTCGAAATACTTCCCATGTGATGCCTTCATGGTTTTTTGATTGCAGCTTCCTGTTTGTTCTTTTTAAGTCTCTTTTAAGTTCTACACTTCATTTGGTAATCATTTAAATGGATTGTGTCCTGTAACTTTAAATTGAGGGGCGGTCGTTATTGTTGTTAATTGACTTAAAAAGGAAGACTAAGAGGTCCATTAGGATGGCGGACGGACAAAGTCCATCCGCCATCCTGTCGGAGGCCGGTACCGTCCGCCACAAGGGTGGAGGAACCGCGCCACCAATTAGGATGCATCCGCCACAGTGACGGGTGCATCCCGTATTTTTTACATTGCACCGGCCGCCGCAATGCAAAAAATGCACGTTGTACATTTCAATGCACATCACCGCAGTGCCTGTCATCGTGTACATTGAAATGCTGGGGGTACCATAGGTACCACCCATGTGCACCCCCCACCCCCCTTCACCCTGGGGGCCTGCAACGGGTCCCCAAAGCAAAGACCGTATGCCTTTCGGTATTCTTCACCCGCCATCCTAATATGGCTGGCGGTGTCTGATAGACACCGCCACCATATCAGGCCTTTTCCACCGCGGACGCAAGCCGACCACGGCGGAAAAGCGGTTCACATTCTTCCCCTCCGCCATGGTCCCCCCCGCCATCGTAATATGGCGGGGGAAGAAAGGTGTTTGAAGGGCAGGGATGGCGGACGGATCGCCACCGCCTGCATGGCGGTGACGATCCGTCCACCATCCTAATGGACCCCTAAGTTTGGATCCTGTTCAAAGGTCCATTGCCGATTCAGCCAGGAGATCTTTTATTGTTGAGAACCATTCTGGTTTAGTTTCAATTGTACATTTAGGGCATTTTAGATTTATTGAGTTCATTTGACTCTCTGGTAACTTGGTAGATTAAAAATAATATGTTGAAATAAGTGACCGCTCAGGGTAGTGTAGTCTATGTAAAAGTGAGCAAGAGACGGCACTATAGGGAGCGTTATAATTGTGAAGTCAAGTATCGTTTGTGCCCTTGGCCGTAGTGTGTGTTTTTCGGTGGATTGTCTTCTTCAGTTCTTCCATTAATCACTTGCATGCCTTGCTATTCCAGTCAGTTGCTAATTGTTGACCAATTTCATCCTGGTTTTAAATTGCTGACGTACACACCAGAACGTGTTGTCTGCTGTCAAGATTTCATCTTTGTCTGGTGTGAAAATCAGGTTTGAATTAAAATCTCCTGTCACTATTATGTTCCAAGAAGGCTCGGCACAATGTAGATCTGAATTAATTTTGATCAAAAGTGCGTTTTTCTCCTTTTTAATTTGGGCCTTTGGTTGCGTATAATAATTGATCAATATTATTGTGCTTTTTTTATCTGAGCATTGGTCAGTAAATTTAATTAGTTGTATACTGGGATCCAGAGATTTCAACTGTTGCGTTATCATTTTTAGAGTTATAGATACATAAACTGTCAACCCACCTATTGCAGGACCGTATTGTTTTCATTTTTCTGCTGCTACTGTATAATGAGTGAATCCTACTACTGGAAGGTCTTCCATAGACCAAGTCTCTTGCAGAGCTATTATATCGCAAGTGACACTTCTGAAGAGGAAGGCCCTCCTCGATTAGTGGTTTTTCTCCAGCTATGTTCCATGATATCATGTGTATGGCGCCTCATTCAAGGTTACAGGCTTTTTCTTTCTTTTTTCAGTCACTCTTCCTATTGTTAAGAATGCTAGGTAGCCAGTTCCATTGGTTTGGATTGGTTTGGGTCGATTTTATCTTGCAAATCTTTAGCTGGTCAATCTGAGGTCTTGTCAATGCAGCTCCTTTCTTTAGCATTTGGTAACATAGAATAGACCTGTTTTGGTACCACTGTTTGGTTTAGATTTTGTTTGACCTGAAGTGTTTTCATTTCATTCAGAGGAAATGGATAGTGGGGTAAAATTGGTGTAGATATTTGTATACCCCAAGCTGCAAATCGATTGAAGCTATTTAATATTAAATGTGTTATCTCTATCGACTGCTAAGCGGTTAGTGTTTGTTCTTTAGAAGCTTTGTGTCCCCCCTGTAAGAAATGTAACTGCTAGATGGTCTGCCATGTGTATATGCTCTAGTATTTCGTCCATAAGTTTCAAGATGTAACTTCTGTTCAGAATGTCGTGACTGCTTTGTGTTCCTTATTCAGGCATCCATGTTGTCTGTTGTGTGACCTGATTGTGTCATGTTATCGCTCTTGTTGAATCCTTATCATTGCAGGTCTTAGGAAGGGGCTTTTTTCTGATTTGGAATATGAAGACTTAGTTGCAATTCTGGAGAACGGCAGTGCTCTGTTTCATTATAACGTGAGTTGTGAGTATGAAATACTTATGGATGGCATTGGTCTTTAACTTCACTTGACTGCTGTGGAGGTGAGGATATTACGTCTTAGCTGACAGAGTGTTCATTTACTTTCATAAATGTATTTGTGTAGTTAGTCGTTTTCCAACTTTCTGCTGCTTTCAGTGTCTAATTTTGGGCATTGGACAAAGTTTGTGGCTTCAGTTGAGTTAGTGGTGTTAAAGATAATAACTTTTTCCCTATATTGATTCTCCCTTTTACCTGATTCCTTCTTGACTTCTTGTGTCTGTAGTCTCATTGGGGTAGCTGTCCTATGGATTTTAGTCTCCTAGTGGTGGACCATGTCATCTAAAACTGTAGACACTAGGATGTTGTTTCCGATCTTCTATATTGACCAAAGGCTTGCCAAGAAGCTCCAGGTTAAAGATATTTTTATATGACGTGGGGTGGACTATTGAGTTGGAAGAGGTGCTGTCTTCTGGGTTCGTCCCCTCATGGGCTTGCATAGAAAATGGGACAGCTTTTTCCATGGTAGTAGGGCCCCTGGAATGTTTTTTGGGCACCCAAGTTTTATCTGTGTTCTCACCACCTGTCCCCATATTTAAAGTGGTAGTGCTAAGCAAGGGGTTAACTATTGTAGTTGCAGAGGGATGTTCTTCTAAAGAAGATCCTGCCCAGGGTTTAGAAAAGATAGGATATAACCTTGCTGAGGCTAGTGTTCTATCATTTTGTTTCTTGCTTCCCTTTCCTCTTTTTTTTCTTCTAGATTGTGTCGGCATTTTTGTTTGCCCTGTCATGCCATTTGCTCTGTGCTTGTAGAATCTACTGTTTCTGCTGAAAAGGATCAGAGTTTTGTTTTTAAGTTCCAGGATGGTGTTTACAGCTACCTGTGATTGAATCTGTGTTATCATTGCATCAGATTGTTTTGTGCCCATATTCTCACAGGGATGACCAGGCATTTGTTAAAGCTTAGGATCTGTTGTAATAGTGTTAGTAAAAAACTTAGCTTATCTAATATTCGTCCAGATATGCAGGCAGAGTCCTGTGGAGAATAATTCAAATGCACTCTTGTAAATAAGTTAGTTAGGTTGTCAAGTTTCATGTTTATTCCTGCGATATATGATGCAAAGATGTTCATTAGATCTATTTGTATGTCTAATTTATCTTACTGCATTAGCAGAGTGGCTGTTGATGTTTGCAATGCTTGCAGTAACGGGGTATTGAGTTCCGTTTGAACGTTAATATTGCTGTGCGTATTGGTTGTCCCATTATCTGATGTGCAACTAGGTCTATCGTTTTGTTTGGGATTAGGTAGTGAATTTGGTTCAAGATCTTTCAACTCTGAACTTTGGGTAGTCTTCAGTAATTGCCGAAGAAGGTGGTCCGGATTTCTACTTTTCTGACTTGCTTTATTGCCTTGTCTGGTGTTGTAGTTTGCATTGGATAGCTGATGTTCTGCTTATTCTTTTCCTTGAGACTCTATCCCTACCTCTTGCGTGTCTTCTGCAGGTTTACTAACCTTCAACTCGTCTGAACTTGTGTCGGGTAGGCATTAATTTAGCCATTAGAGCTCAACGTCTTAGCTATTTGGTTGAGAATTCTGTGAGGTGACTGCTTGGCCTTGCCCTGAGGTCTGAGAGACAGTGCTCATTAAGATGTTGTGGTCTTGGGTTTCTTGCTTTGTGTCTAAACTGTCGGGTGTACTTTTGCTGTCAGTTTTGCTAAGAGCAAATTGCAGCTCTTGATGTCCTATTTTGTTATTATTTTCATGTGCAGCATGTACTAACGCTGTTATCATGATGACTTTTTACAGTGAGATCCCAATGGCTAGGTTGCGACTGCCTTGACCTTCTGGTTGTTCATTCAAGGTGCACAGGCTTTGGTCCTCGGATGGATGCAGGTTTGCTATCCCTGAAGAAGTTGTAGGGGTTTAATCTTCCACCCTGATGCTTGTCTGATGTGGGACTCTTAAGGGGGCCAAAGGGGTCATCAGACCTGATGTTTCCCCTGGAGTAGCACAAATAGATGACCCAGGATCTTTCAGAAATTGGAATCTTGAGTTTTGAGTTAATTTTGTGTTTACAATTAACTTGTGGAACATGTAAGCTATTGGCAAAAAAATAATGGGCTCCTTAAGGTAAAACGCCATTTGCTTTTGCTATTTTCCAGTTTTTTTTGCTTTTTGGGAAATCCTTTATGGGCAGTGACTTTGTTTCCTGGCGTCTTCCTGGCCCTTCCTGATCGCATGATTAGTGGATTTGGTATATTGTCACAGTTGGAAATGGCCCTTTTTGCAGGGTTATCCCCAAACTTTTTGCTTTTTCCTCCGTTATTTTTCCTGACCTGTGTTTATTGGCAATAGGACTCTGGGCACTTTACCACTGCTAAAGTGCATATGCTCTCTGTATAAATTGTTATTGTGATTGGTTATCCATGATTGGCATATTTGTGTTACCAGGATGTCACTAGAAAAGTGCACTGGGTTTGCCAGGGCTGGTGACTCAAATGCTACTAGCGGGCCTGCAGCACTGATTGTGCCACCCACAGGAGTAGCCCTAAAATAGTGTCTCAGGCCTGCCACCACAGTGCCTGTGTGCATTTGCTAACTGTCATGCTGACCTGACCAGTGTCCACACTGGCCAGGCCTAACCCTTCCCTTTCTGTACACATTGGACAGCTCTATGGAAGGCCTTAGGTAACCCCCTGGGCAGGGTGCAGTGTATGTGAAAGGTATAGTATGTACTAGTGTGGGTGACATGCTCTGGTAGTGAATTACAGCCTTTTTCGTTTTTCACTATGAACGGCTATCTTGCCCATAGGTTATAATGGGAAATGCTGTGTATAATGTTTACCTGCATATCTTCCCATAGGAGCAAGATAGAAAATTAATGTCTGGTATCCCTGAACTCAGAATTTAATAACACATCTTTTAGGAAGGATGGTTTTTAAATCCTGTGTTTGAAAACAGCACTTTAATAAAGTGGCTGCTTTCTTGTTCTGACCTTTCTGTGTGCCTTGGCCTCTTTGTGAATTGACTGTCTGGTTTGTGAGTGACAGGGCTGGCGATTCCAGGAGACAGAATGAGCCCGCCCAGTGGTGAATAGAGAGATCTGCATCTAGATGGGAGGGAAGAGTTGCACCTGGGACCTGAATAGGACTGTGCTTGCCCCCCACAGTGCTGGCTCCACCCCCTGTGGTACGTCTGATGTCTCTGCCCTGAACTGTGAAAGGAGAGAAGGAATCATGTCAACAAAGTGCTCCAGGGCTGTGCTTTCCCTCCACAATGCTGGCTCCACCTCCTGTGGGGCATCCGATGTTTCTGCTCTGCACTGTGAAAGGAAAGAAGGAGTCATGTAAAAAGAGTGCTCCATAACTGGTTTGGACCGGGCTCAGAGCCCTCCTGCACAAAGGGAACACAGACCTTTTGGAGTATAAGTACAGGACCCCAGACCACTGAAATTTAGATCATCCAGGAATCAAGAAGGAACCTCTGCCAAGAAGAAAGCTAGAAGACTAAAGAGGAATGACTGTCCTGCTGTGTACTTGTGGGCTGACCTGCAGTTGCTTTGCTGCCAAGGAGAGGGGAAGGACTTTGCTTTGTGCTTTGTCCCTTGCTTGAAAAGATCTCCAAGGGCCCGAGTAGAGCTCGTTCCCTGAAGTCTCAGGAACAAAAGGACTTCATCCCCAGCTTCCCCCCTGAACTCTACTGAGATAGTTTTGTCCTTCCTAGAGTGCTTGGGCCAGTTGTGCTGCCTCTGGAAGTTGTACCTGTTGTTTGGGAAGCTGGACAAGAAGAAACAAAGTCTTTCTGCAACGTTTCACGCATTGCTCGCTTGCGGAGCGCATCCCCGTCAGTGCGAGGAAATTTCCGCCGCCACAAAGATCGAGATCTTCGCAGCACCTGTGGCCACTGCAAGAACTGATGCATCCTTCGCTTGCGGAACGCATCCCTAGGTGCAGGAAAAGTACCATCGCTGGAAGTATCGTCGCAGAGACTTTCGTCACTGGGTGAGATCGTTGCACCGCTTGCTTGTGGACCGCATCACGTCGCTGGGCGAGTCGTCGCAGAGCCATCGCATCGAAGGGCTGTGAGAGGAGAAGATCGATGCTGCGCTCTGCATCGCCGCTGCACCTGAGATCGTCGCCATCCCAAAGATCGTCGCATCATACCTGTGCGAGACGCTTCCTACAAAACCTGCGCACCGGAATCCATACAAGGTATCGCATCCCTCCCCATACAGACCGGTGTCAATGCAACACGCCTGCTGCGTCCAGCGGGGTTGTCGCATTGCCTTCCCAGGGTCTCAGGAGTGACACATCGCTTGTTTTTCAACGCTGCAGCTTTCACTTGGAACTTTTGTCGCATCTAAAGGTACTTTTGGCTAAAAAGTGAAGCAACTTAGAATTATTTTAACGCAACCTTAAGAACTCTTTTGAAAACATATTCTTGAACTGTGTATGTTGGATTTTTGTCGTTTTGGTCTTGTTTGGTCTTAGATTAAATACTTGTATTTTTCTAAATTGATGTGGAGTCCATTTGTGGTGTTTTCACTGTGTTACTGTGAGTGTTGGTACAAATACTTCACACATTGCCTTTGATAAGTCTGTCTGCTCGTGCCAAGCTACCAAGGGGGTGAGCAGGGGTTATCTAAAGAGTGTATCCCCCTTACCCTGACTAGAGGCCAGGGTCCCTATTTGTCTACCTGTGCCAACTAGAGACCCCTAATTCTAACAGTCACTTTTACAGAATCTTCCCTCCTCCATCTCACACGGCCGCTGGTACACCACAATTCTGTCACCTCCACAGTATAGTAAAAGTAGTCACGGCAAATGTAACTGGTTGTGTGACTAAAACCGAGTAATGGCTTAGTTGATAATTTTTCCCTTTATCAAGTGTCACTTTATCCTCAGCCAAACCAAGGCTCTTTGGAGGGTCTTGAATAGCACAGGACTGTGGTCCTTGCCAGGGTGCTAGGGTTTGGGAGTACTCAGGGAGAAGGGGGCAGGAAAACAAGCCGCCCACCGTGCAAGCTGAGCCGGACAAGCGATGAACGCTTCTGTGCATACGGGAGGAACTGCAGTTCTAGCCTGCTACCCACATTCCCTGCCTCACTTTCTTCTTGTCCTCCGATTTGCAAAGTCACCACCTAACGCACAGGCAGCGACCCCGTCCATAGGATCCACCCAGGGCTCGAGGCTTTGAGCTCGCTCAACAACGCAGTATTTTCCAGGTTCAGCTGGTGAGGCTAGTAAGGCGGTGGGTGGGTGTGGCAAGGACAGAGTCAAAGCCGCCCCGCTCAGCAGCGGGCCAGTTCAGCCCAACTTGGCTCAGTTCGGGGCCCGACTCAGCAGCTCAGTGCAGTCTGCCCTCAGATCCTGAGGCACCTGCCGGCTCCTGCCAGTTGCTGTAAGGGGCCCAAGTGAGGGAAGTGGAGGTGAGAGAAGCGGAGATCAAACACCGGCACAGGTAGGCCTAGCACCCCTTGTAGTGTAGTTCCTATATTCCCAATAGGCTTTGCGCATTGGAATAATATACACTATAGATTTGACATAAGACTGAGGTCAATATGTCTCCATTGAGTATACTAAACTTAATTGTGAGGGTCAGCTAGCTCAGAGGTCACTAGAAACTGTCTTGAATACACAAGAAGGGATTAGTTTATGACAACCGCATAAACATGAACAACTTTGTTTCCCAAGAATAAAACGTATCTTTTAGAGTCATGGAAACAATAGATAACTATTTTACTCAGTCAATCATGCATGCTTAGTTTCTACAGAGTTGCAGAGAAAATAGAGAGACGGGCGTGTCAATAAAAGGGGTTTATTGAACAGTCTTCTTTCACATGCAAGAGAGGTGAACTGTTACAATTGTTAGACAGAATGCAAAGTATAATGCATACAGCGTAAACAGTAATATAAAATAATACTGTAATAGCATTGTCTGGTGCTATGACATATAAACATACATACATAAATTACACAGGCTAAAATACTCAACTGGTGCTTCTAAAATACGTCTACCCCAATGTACCTAACCTAGGTCTAGTACGAGGGAAGAAGTAAGTGTGGTCTTTAGCATAGGTTTAGTTTTGCCAAGAATTGCCAAAGGTTTCTCTAGGTTCTATTCAGCTCCATACCTTAGAATGAGAGAGGTCGGTATCTCTTTCATGGACTCGATTTCCCAACACCCCGCAAGGGGAGTCAGAAACACTGGAGCTGGATTTATCTGCAGAGGAGGCCAGCTTCTGATCAGTGCGTCAGCTGGAGAGTTGACTTCCTTCGGCACTTGCTGTAGAGAGCTGTGTCATGCAAGTAGGTAGTCAAACTGAACCGAACCTCTGTGTGCTTTGCCATAGCAAGTGAAGGTATATTTATACCTTGAAGGTGTTTAGGAATGCCAGCTTTGACGTAAAGTCAGCTATATGAACGTCATGAATGAACCCCTGGGCAAATCACGTGTTTTTAACCAATGTTAGAACTGACTATTTCTGGTAGGCTAAGGCTGACGCCAAAGCCAGGCAGAAACCACCATTCTAGTCAGGGCAAGGGAGTCACACGCCAAGATAACCCCTGCTCACCCCCTTGGTAGCTTGGCACGAGCAGTAAGGCTAAACTCGGAGGCAATGTGTAAAGCATTTGCGCCAGCACACAACAGCAACAACATCCTAGGCACACCACAAAAGGAACTCCACACAAGGTTATATGAAAATAACTTTTGTATTGTCAAAACCACATCAGATAGAAATCACACATGTACATTGTGCCAACTGGCACGAGCAATATTCACAAGGGATTATGTACAGGACAGGGCCACATGGGCCACTGTCAGAATCAACACTTTTAGAAATAGAAATACTGTCAGAAATTAGAATAAAAGGATATAAAATCACTGTAGCACAAATTAGCAAGAATAGCACACAACCAGTAACTACTGGTAACAGGTAAGTACCACCTACGCAACCCTAACCACCTTAGGAGAATGTCACGCAGGGGACCAGAACCTCACTAGGACCACCTGTACTGGAAAAAACAACCACCTAAGAATAAAATACATTTAGGGGTATCAGCAAGAACACATTACACATGATGCATCACAACATTCAGAGGTGTAGTGAAAAAGGTAAACACATGATGTATAAAAACACATTCAGCGGTGTAATAATAAGGCACATGACGCATCATAAACACATTCAGAGGTGCAGGGAAGGAAAAACACATGATGCATAAAGCATTCAGAGGTGTAGGAACAAGGAAGACACATGATGCACAAAAACATTCAGAGGTGCCAGAACATAACTCAATGGTAAACAGTCATAATATCGATTCCAAAATATAGAATGGACATAATATCAAAGTAAAAATATAGAATGGACAAAATATCGAATGGACACAATATAGTGGTTAAAAATATCAAATTTAGGTAAGTAATATCGATTTTCAAAATATAGAAGTCAAAATATCGAAGTATACAATATAGGCATTAAATATATCGATTTTTTAATAATATCAATTTTTTTAAAGTGTTTTGTATGTTAGTATATGTGTGAAAAGTGTATATTAATTTTTGTAATGTATGTTTAATGTATTTTAAGTAATGAATTTTATGTTATTTAATTTTTGCGTAATTTAATTCTGTAGCGGGTTGTGGGTTTATAGGGGAATAGGGTGGGAAGTAATTTAATTATATTAAATGAAATATTAATTTTTAGCAATTAATTTTTAATTTACATTTTGCTTTCTAGTTCTGTAGCGGGTTGTGGGTTTATAGGGGAATAGGGTGGAAAGTAATTTAATTGTAATTAATTAAATATTTTTATTTATTTATTGGTATTCATTTTGAATTTATTGTTATTTTTTAATTGGTAATAATTTTTTATTAATTGCCAATTAATTTGTATTAATTGATTAATTGTTAATTATGTTAATTTTCTAAATTTATTTTCTGTAGCGGGTTGTGGGTTTATAGGGGAATAGGGTGGGAAGTAATTCAATTGTAATTAAGTAAATAATTTTTCTCATTTATTGGTATTGATTTTAAATTTATTGTTAATTAATTTTTAATTGGTAATTAATTTCTATTAATTGGCAATTAATTTGTATTAATTGCTAAATATTTTGTATTAATTAAATATTTGATAATTATGATAATTGTATTAATGTATTTTCTGTAGTGGGATGTGGGTTTATAGGGGAATAGGGTGGGAAGTAATGTAATTGTAATTAATTACATATTAAAAATACTTTTTGTGTATTGATAATTCATTTACTGTTAATTTTTAATTGGTATAAATTTGTATTATTAATTAGTTTTTGTTATTGAAAATTAATTAAATGTTAAATAATTATGAATAGGTTATTAATTTTTAATAACTAATATGTAGTTGTATTTCTAATGAATTATTACATATTATTAAATTGGTTATTAATTTCAATTAATGTTTTATTGGTATTGATATTTAATTTATTTGTAATAATATATTAAATCAATACTTTCCCTACTGTTAAACTCACTGGAGTGGGAATAGTAATGTTCACCCTCCCGCTATCCAACGCTTTCCCTACTGTTGCACTCTCTGGAGTGGGAATAGTATTTGTTACCCCTACGCTATCCAACGCTTTCCCTACTGTTGCACTCTCTGGAGTGGGAATAGTAATTTTTACCCCTACGCTATCCAATGCTTTCCCTACTGTTGTACTCTCTGGAGTGGAAAGAGTAATTTTTACCCTTCCAATATCCAACGCTTTCCCTACTGTTGCGCTCTCTGGAGTGGGAATAGTAATGTTTACCCCTACGCTATTCAACGCTTTCCCTACTGTTGCACGCTCTGGAGTTGGAATAGTAATTTTTACCCTCCCGCTATCCAACGCTTTCCCTACTGTTGCACTCTCTGGAGTGGGAATAGTAATTTTTACCCTTATGCTATCCAACGCTTTCCCTACTGTTACACTCACTAGAGTGGGAATAGTATTCTTTACCCCTACGCTATCCAACACTTTCCCTACTGTTGCACTCTCTGGAGTGGGAATAGTAATTTTTACCCCTACGCTATCCAACGCTTTCCCTACTGCTGCACTCTCTGGAGTGGGAATAGTATTTTTTACCCCTACGCTATCCAACGCTTTCCCTACTGTTGCACTCACTGGAGTGGGAATAGTATTTTTTACCCTCCCGCTATCCAACACTTTCCCGACTGTTGCACTCTCTGGAGTGGTAATAGTAATTTTTACCCTTACGCTATCCAACGCTTTCCCTACTGTTGCACTCACTGGAGTGGGAATAGTATTTTTTACCCCTATGCTATTCAACGCTTTCCCTACTGTTGCACTCTCTGGAGTGGGAATAGTCATTTTTACCCCTACGCTATCCAAAGCTTTCCCTACTGTTGCACTCTCTGGAGTGGGAATAGTATTTTTTGCCCCTACGCTATCCAATGCTTTCCCTACTGTTGCACTCACTGGAGTGGGAATAGTATTTTTTACCCCTACGCTATCCAACGCTTTCCCTACTGTTGCACTCACTGGAGTGGGAATAGTATTTTTTACCCCTATGCTATTCAACGCTTTCCCTACTGTTGCACTCTCTGGAGTGGGAATAGTCATTTTTACCCCTACGCTATCCAAAGCTTTCCCTACTGTTGCACTCTCTGGAGTGGGAATAGTATTTTTTGCCCCTACGCTATCCAACGCTTTCTCTACTGTTGCACTCACTGGAGTGGGAATAGTATTTTTTACCCCTACGCTATCCAACGCTTTCCCTACTGTTGCACTCACTGGAGTGGTAATATTAAATGTTACCCTCCTGCTATCCTACGGTAAAATATTGTACATTTTTTATTAATAACTTAAAATAATTATATCTTAATTTTAAGGTTATTTGAGTATTTTTAAGTGTGTTTTAGTTAATTATATTTATTATTTCATTATTTTAAATTACTTTTAAGACATTTAAAAAAATTCGATATTTTGACTGACTATATTTTTTACAGACTATATTTTGGATTCAATATTTTTGTACTTACCTGTTTGTAGATAGGAATTCGATATTTTGGCATTCTATATTTTGGTGACTATATTTTGGTAAGTCTATATTTTGTCATTCTATATTATGTCAGTGATCCAACTCAATAGCGCAAAAACACATGATGCCTGGGTGATTCTGGGCAAATCACTTAATCTCCCCGTGCATAAAAATGAAAGTGTGTGTCCTCATGTAAAAATGTAACTTGTGCTGTGTAAAGCGCTCTGATACCTGGTTCGGTTCGGGTCTAGTTCGCGCTATATAAAACTCTACAAAAAAAAAAAAACCCTAAGGAATAGATGTTCATGTATAAAAACTGAGTTCTTGGAGAAATCAATATTCAAGCAAGGGGAAGTCCCTAACGGCTTTAGAGCCTGGTTTTCCAAGACATCTTTGTGAAGTAGATGAACGGATGGAAGTAGCCATGCCTGTATTTGGGCTGCATGGGCTATGCCTAAGTAAGGACTCAATTTCTATGCCTATATAAGGGCAACGCGAACTGTACCTATATAAGGGCATGAATCGGGAAATTCAATCAGAATTTATAATCGCACACAACACCCTAGAAGGCCACTTTCATGAGCTTCCAACTGTATCTGAAGAGCTGAATAGTTTCTTGTTGAGGTGTGCTCCAGAGCTGAGACAAAAGCCTTGGATGCGGTGAGAAGTTCTGTGCCCCTGGCAAGTTGACCATCTGGGCAGTACCCAGAACGTAATTAACTTGAACAAGGCCTATCCTGTCACAGTCAGATATAGCTAACACCTTGGCCGCCACCTCCTTTATCTCTCTAGTCCAGCTGGATTGGAGCTGCCACAAAACCAGTTTTGAGTTAACATAGAGGAAATGTTTCTCGTTTCTCTGACCACATCCCTGGGGTGAACACACAAGCTCTGCACACAGGAAGAAATGTTCTGCTATGTTGAATTTAGGTAGAGAGGGGGACTGTGGAATTGTTTGCAGTAGAGCACAAAGGACCTGCTACAGAATGTGGATAGGGTTAAACTCAGGAACTTTACCATATTGGTTAGGGAGGGGCCAGATGTCACCCTGACCAACAGAATAGTGTCAACCAAAAATGTGTCACCCCTGGATACCCTCTTCAGAACAATAGTGGACCTTTGGAAGTCAAGCAAATGTATGCCTCTCCTTTAAGGAGACCTGAACGGCTAGACCTGTGCCTCCTTGCACCCAACACAAATAAGTAGACTCCATTAGTCAGTTGGCTGAAATCCTATTAAGCCATGGGGACATCACAAGCTGCCAGAAGAACTTTTCCTAAAAAGCCCAGCTAACAAATTCCAGCTAGATCTACTGAGAGTGAGCAGGAGCATACTTACCTTCAGAGCAACCGGCGTTCTGTCAGGTTTTAGTGCTTGTCTGAACTGCCCCTGCATGAAGGTGTACTGCACAGCATGTAAAACATGAGTGCCACCAGTTTCTCCTCTAAAACATACTACAGGTGTCACCTCCACATGGGGCAAGAGTTTTAACTCTCTTTTTCTCCAGCCTTGACTCGGGGCAGAGGTTAGGAACAGATTATAAATTAGCAAATACATTGAAATGTAAAACACAGGACTATGGGAACAAGCCAGAGAGTACAAAATAAGTTTAAACAAGGAAATATGATGGAAAAGACCAGAACTGGATTAGAATGGATGGGAGAACTAGTAGACTGGATTGTGAGGAGTGCTAAAACCTAGTCAAACAATGTCGCTCTCCCTGGTCACATAACATGTGATCTGCTTTAATGTTTTCATGCAAAGTGTTTCCTCACATCCATTGTCAGCACAAGCTGCTTCTACTGTATTTCTTGAATTTTTTTAGGAATGTGTATTGATTTTCTTAGGACTAAATTCATCAGATTATATTTACGAATATGCGAAACATTTTGAACATCTGAAGTGTGTATAAGTGTGCAATAAGAATGAATCCCTATTAGGCATGTTATTCACACAGTAATTCTTCTATTTTGCAGACGGGCTGGAACCTTTGCTATGGGAAGATTTGCATTATTTTCACAAGTAAAGGTGCACTTACGCCCAGTAAGGGAAGGATAAACCCATTGCCACCAGCGGACACAGAAAATTAGAGCCAACTCACGCCTAATAATTTACCATTGAAAAGCAATGTGAAAGGAGCTTACAGAAAAACAAGATTTGCATCAACTTAAAATCAAGCTATAAATGGATGCTAGAAATACCAATCACACAGCGCTACAATGGACATCTTAGCACACTGCAAAATGGCATGGTGCACATTTGCAGTTAAATTAAAAAAATCTTTGAAATGAGAACGTTTCATTGATAGTCACATAGCTTTCTCCCGGTAATTGGCAGTTATTAGAAGGAAAGCTGCAAGCAATGTAAAAACAAATAGAGTTTCATTGCAGGCTATTTTATATGGAAGGCAAAGAATAAAGGAAACGAATGATTGCAACGTACACAGCAGTAGCTTCCATTTATGTGTAGGCATAAAAAAATGTTAAAAAGGAGGTTTGAGCAGATGCATCCCATGCAGAAGCAGAGAGAAACGATTCCGTGCTTTAGTTTGACTGCTCTATTAACAATGAGATGTGTAGAAATGGATGTCAGCGCCATGCTCTGGGTTCACATCAGGAGACTTAAGTTAAAGAGTATTGCATTAGAGCCGACCTTCTTATAAAGTAGTCAGAATAAGATAAAAGGAATATCGCACTTGTTTGATGTGACCTTCAGCATATTTTACGTTTCTCATAAAACTTCATCTTACTGGTGATATTTGATTGAATAATTGTAATTTCTTATGTTGTAAGACCGTACAAACCACCTTTTCAACCGCTGATATAAACATGCTACACTCTAAAAGAACATGTAAGTGGTACTACAGATATTTATTGCATCAAATAGGGTCATCTGATATTTTTTAGACAAATGCCAGTTGTTACTTCACAGTGACTAAGGGCCATATTATCAAGAAAGGGCGATACATTATCGCCGTTTTTATCGACAGGAAACTGCCGCTAAAGCGGCGATAATGGGCTTGATAATATGCCCTTGTAAATTCCCATAGAAGCCCAGGTTCTGGTGTTAACCTGGGCTTCTATGGGAATTCACAAGGGCATATTATCAAGCCCATTATCGCCGCTTTAGCGGCAGTTTCCTGCCGATAAAAGCGGCGATAAAGTATCGACCTTTCTTGATAATTTGGCCCTTATTTCGGGAGTCAATACATCGCATGTCGTTATTTGTGAATATCTTTACATCGCATGCCTTCAAATCTGCAATTATTTACTGTGCAAAAAAGGGAACCACTTTTAGCTCCTTTTTATTTAATTTGTACTGAATAACATTTATTTATAATGTCTATATAACTTAATTTATATTTATATGCATGTAACCTACATACACAAACACGCACACACACATATGTAAATTCAATACACACATATGATATAAATAGACCAGCAAAGTAAAGACATGCAAAGTAAACACATTTAAAAAAGGATAGAAACAACCATTCTTACATACTAACATGCAGTGTAACGACCCTCGAGCTAACACCTGTGAAGTAAGAGTGACATTACGTTTGTTATACGAAGTGATCCCCCACTCAGAAAACACGAAAGACGCATTCTAGCTAAGGGAAAGCTATATCACAAAAACGATCGATTTAGGCCCAGTTCTCCTTACTGAGGTGAATAACATTGTCTAACATTCTGTTCATCAATTGTTCTTTTTGCATTTGTCACCCCGAGTGTGGCAGGTATGCACAGACGTGGAACCCATGCTCTCCATGCCACTGGAGTCAAACTGGCCTGGCTGATGAGGGGGTGAACCCCAAAACCGATCCCAGGATGCTTGTTTCCAGTCCAGGGAGGACATAGTTTGTCATTGGGCTAGACTGTTCCCATATGGATCAGGGTCAAGCCTGATTTGCATATGACTGGGGTGGCATGGTGAGCAAAATAACGATGGATTTAGGCCAAGATCTCTATACTGAAGTCAATGTTTGACTTTTTTCAACATTCTGTACATCAATAGTTCTTTTGTGCATATCCCAAATAAAGCACAGACTAGTCAGAACCCTAGAGATGGAAGTAATTCCAACATCTCCGATTGGAAAATCCTTAAATCAAGACAGACTTGATTACATGCTGATGTGTCAACAAAGACCCTACCGTGAACTACAAAGTTTCTTCACTACTTTGTGAGAATCAACCCTTCATTCCCTGAAGTGATAAGAAAGGCGAACCGTACAAAAGCTCACTATTCATTTGATCTCGATTCCATCAAACCTGGAAAATTCATTAGACAGGACTTGGCATTCATGAAATAAGGAAAAGTCATCACTAAAAAAAGGTACGAGGAGGGAGGAGCTACCCTAGCAATCAAGATGGCCGCGTAAGCTCCCGGCTCCGCCGACCTCCGCCAGCAGCTCGCATATCCTGACATCGATCCTGAACTCGCACCAGACTCCCGTGTTCATGAGGTGTTTCTGATTCTAAAGGTGCAATCCCGAGATTTTCATCTTATCGGATGATGAAGATACGCCGTGTTTCCATTCTCGGCCTAACTCGGCGTGGAAGCCGGGGCCTCGATTTCTAGCCCATGCAGGTTAGAGTTGAACAATAACGGCCGCAGGACCTGGGCTGCGTCCGGTCTCCCGAAGTGGGACATAATCTGCTTGTTTTGGATGGCGACACTGTGAACAGTTTACACCGAGGACACAGCAGCGTGACGCACCGGTTGCTGTGGTCGGGGTCTGACGCCCGGAGACTCTGCTAGCCTCCCGGGGTGGACAGGCTTGGGCCCTCGCTAGCGGCAACGGTGTCGATATTGCAAGACGGAGAGGGCCCACTGTTGTCATCGGCTTTGCGTGGGCCTGTTACCCCGGAGTAGTCGACCTCCGGGGTTTAAGTCCCGCTCTGTCGCTCCGCGTGAGGGGATGGAGCGGACGGAAGGCATGCAATCGCTGCAGGCCGTAATAGCCGCCATTGGGGCGCTCCACTCGCAGGTCACCGCCATATTCCAGAAACTGACTGTAACGGTGGACGATTTCTGTCTGAGACCGGACGACGATCCTCCGGTAGGTTTTCAGCAAGCTGTGGTACCCTCGGAGCAATGTACGCTTGAGATTGAGGACCCCGTGCGGAAGCCAGATTATGGCCCTCATTAGGATAGCGGTTTTTCCGCATCCTCCGGGCCGGCGGAAGAGTCAGCCGGCCCGGAGGATGCGGAAAAACCGCTGCGGAGCCTTCACAGACCCCCCGCCAGATTAGGATGGCTGGGGGTCAGGAAGACCGTCCGCAGCTTTTCCGCCGCGGTCGCTTTCCGACCAGGGCGGAAAAGCTCTAACATGTCTGGCGGTGTCTATCAGACACCGCCAGGCATATTAGGATGTCAGCATTTCTATGCCTTTCCACGGCGGCATTTCCGCCGTGAAAAGGCATACAGACTTTTGTTTGGGGGCCCGTTGCGGGCCCCCAGGGGTGAAGGGGGGGTGGGGGGTGCACATGGGGGGTACCTATGGTACCCCCCTGCATTTGCGTGCACGAAGCGGCAGGCACCTCGAGGTGCCTGCCGCTTTGTGCATGCAAATGCACTGCTTTCATTTTTACCTTGCGGCGGGTGCTGCTTGAAGCAGCACCCGCCGCAATGTTAAAAATACAGGATGTGACCACCAGGGTGGCGGTCACATCCTCATTGCACAGGAGGGACCGCCGCTGCCTCTGCAGACGGTCCCTCCTACTCTGGTGTGGCGGACGGACGCAGGTCCGTCCGCCATCCTAATCGACCCCTTAATGTGCTTTGTCGGTTCCCAAATAACAGCTAGCAAGCCTGTGACTATCGCCAGCTTCTCCCGTTCGATCCTGATGCCGCCCAATATAGACATAGACAGTCTAACGTGCCGTTACAAGTTCCTCAGTGACTATTGGAGAGATTTGCTATCCTGGGACACCTTTCCTCGCTTGATTTGTGGACATCGTGAACTTTTATCCTGTTTTCGATCCTACTGCACTGACTCGAACTTTTATGAACGCTCTGATTTTTCCATTGAGATGGTGGTTCGGGTGAAAAGGGCTCTCATGAAAAACCGGACTGGCCAGGGTTGAACTTGACTGCTTGGGTTTGATAAAATCCCTTGATTCGATGCCGGGATTGTAACCTATAATGTTGTGGGAGTTGGGTGGTTTTTGCTAAACTCCCCCGATTGGTCTGTATATTTTGCTACATACTGCCTTGACTATGTCTCGGGGTGGTCGCTTCTGGCGGGGGGTAAGGGAGACCGGGGGTGTGTTTGATTTCTCCTCCTCCGCTTCTTTTCCTTCTTTTAGGTAAGTTCTTGGGCGACAGGCACGCTGCTAGTGGGGTTAGGCCGTAGCCATTGCAGGGGTGCATGGTGGGGGGTTAGAGGGGGTTTATTATTTTGTCTTTGTTTTGTTCTATGGCCTTTTTCTTTCTTTCTTCCTTTTACGAGAGGTGGGTTGTTTATCCTTCACTGATTCCTTATTCATATGGGTGTCTACATTGGCTCTAATTATCCTGTATCTTGGGGGGATGGGTCTTGCGGATGGGAGTTGGACTAGATCGTCTACCACATTGTTTATCCTTCTTCATATGCGTAACTACGATGACGGTACATGTTCCTTTAAAGTTGTTTATCTACATGGCTGCATCCCCTCGCTTATTACTGTACTGTACTCTATAGTATGACACCTGATATCTGTAATGCCTCCTCTTGTTTTCCTTATAAAAAAAAAAAAAAGTACGAGGCGGCGGGCAGGGGCAGATGTACTTCTGTTGTGTCAGGTTGTCAGCATACAATCTGAGAAGTTGCAATGACAGCAAGTTTTGTCCTCATTGACTATTGTACCGGGTTAGAGCTAGCATCACTTCCGGGCAACAGCTCCAAATGAAATAAGTTGACTCTGATACTGTTTTTTAGTCTTGCGTCTGAGGTCGAAGAGACCATAATTGAGGCAAATTTATGAAATTCTAGTTGTTGATAAAGACCCTTCTTTCTTAGCGTTGATTTCTATGGAAAAGTCTGCAGAGAGAGGCATATAATTACAATCATTCATCACTGGCACCTGTTTCAATCTCATTAGCATTTTACACGATGAGCTTCATTTTACTAATTATTATTGCAATGTGTTATCTGTCTCACTTCATTCGATCTACGTACTGGTGGGAATTTTGGTAGGACAGGGTGCTGTGATCATATCTTCAATATTTTATAAATTCAATCTTCTTGTGCAGAACAGGAAACTTTCTAAAATATATAAATTGTAACTTCTATTTCGATAATTTACATCAACTTTTTTTGCTCTAGGTTAGATCCAATTATTCTGTATATTGCGTTTTCTGTACAGATCATATTTAAATTATATTAATTTACAATGCATTCTTGTAGACTATGATTTTAATTTTTCATTGTTCATGTTTACAGCCTTCTTGAGCACAATGCTATTTTCGTTACAGAAGGTAAAATCTGAATATTAATTTTGCAAACAGATAAGTGTAACATATATGCCTACAAATGTTATGGCCTATTCACAAAGATAAATACGCACATTCAAATTCCACCAGGCTCACCTCTACACTTTTTCGATTTTCACCAATTTCAAGTGTCAATTTCTACTGAGGTACAGAGGTACATATTCCCCCCCCCCACACACACACACACACAAATCGGAGGTTGCAGCCTACTACAATAGGATTTACAAGTGCAAAGTTACTTTTTTACACAGAGATCTCCACCACAGTAGTAGAGATCTCCCTATAGGAAAGTTTAAAGAAAACGATTACATGTTATTATTCTTTAAAACAATTGCAATATATATTCTCATGTATAATATAAGTGTAAATGAGTTTTCAATTTTTACTAATGATCAAGAACTAATAAAAAAAAAGCTACACAACATTACCTCGAAAAAATGTGCATTACATACACATTTATTTAAATATATTAATTTAGTTTATAAATAACTTTTTAAACAATAATTAAAAAAATCACCGTGTCTCACATTTTTTTTATATTTAATATGTAGTAAATTTTGTTACAAGATACGTATTATGTGTAATTTCCGCTTTTTGTTTTAAATTTGGCCTTTTTTCGTCATCCTGTCCCCTTTTGGGCTTCTTTTCCCCCTCTCCCTGTAGTCTGAGACTCTGCTGTAGGGCCTGTCTTTTTTCTGTACTCCCCGTGTTTTCTAGACTGTCCGTGTCCAGGTCTCCAGCTACTTAACTATGGGCCCCATTAGGATGGCGGGCGGACTTTGCCCGCCCGCCATCCTCACGGTACTAGGGACCGGCCGCCATGAGGGCGGGGGTCCAGTTGGCAGCATTAGGATGCGCCCGCCACAGTGGCGGGCGCATCCTGTATTCCCATCATTGTGGCGGGCGGTGCACTCTGCACCGCCCGCCACAATGCTGAAAATGCTTTGCAGCATTTGCATGACGAAAGCGGCAGGCACCGCGCGGTGCCTGCCGCTTTCATTATGCAAATGCAGGGGGGTACCATAGGTAACCCCCTGTGTGCACCCCCCTACTGTGCTTCACTCTGGGGGCCCGCAGGGGGCCCCCAGAGTGAAGTCCGCCTGCCTTTCCGTGGCGGCATTGCCGCCACGGAAAGGCATTGTCAGATGCCTATTCTAATATGGCTGGCGGTGTCTGATAGACACCGCCACCATGTTATCACTTATCCGCCCCGGCCGCCAGGCGACCGGGGCGGAAAACAGGCGGGCGGTGTTTCCCACCGCTGCGGTCCCCTCCGCCATCGTAATATGGCGGGGGGGAATGCAGGGAAGGATGTCGGGCGGATTGCCTCCGCCAGGGTGGCGGTGGCCACCGCCACCCTGGCGGAGGCAATCCGCCCGACATCCTAATGGGGCCCTATGTGTTTTTGGGATGTCCCCACCCCCTCCTCCCCGGTATGGGTTTCTTGCTGCCGCCTTTCTCCCACTTTTACTAGACCAGCGCTGTTCGCTACCCCCTCCGACTGCCGTGGCTGCCGTTACCTTTGCACACTATCACTCCTCAGAAACTCTAAAATAATATGGAGGGGGGGCGAGATTGGGTCCGAAATTAGATTACTGTAACAGTTGTCCAAAAATAGGAGATCCGCTGTTTCTCCACTCGTCTCTGCACTCGGCTCTATCCACCGGTCCCTCTGGAAGGACACCATTCGAGACTGCACCTCTGATCAGCGGACTCTTCCGTACTCGGCTCCCAGCTCCTGACTCTTAATTCACGGTATAAATTTACGGTGTGTAGCAGCAATCCTCAATCCTCACAGACGCTAGTCCGACTAGTCCGACTCTCGTAACTTTCTATATGTTTTTAGCCCGGTAGCTCGCTGGAAAACACCCATATCACACACTTGTCTTTAGCCAGCCGCCATGTTCTCCATTCCCTTACAAGATAAGTATTGAATTAAAGTAACTTATTTGTCGTTTTTATTCAGATTTTTTTTCAAGTTTTGTTTATTATTACCATTTTTAGATATTGAAAAAATAATCAATTATGCATATTGTGATGTATTCCTATAGGTTCTGTATCGATCCCCCTATTCCTGACCCTATTCTGGTTAACAAGTTAACTAGCAGCCATCCCATGATGCAGAAAACCCCCATGATGCAGGAACCGTTATCTGATTAAGCCACACTACGGCACAGGAACGTGTTATCTGATTAGGTCATAACGCTTGCCATCTAATTAGACAAGCGATAATTCCTCCAGCCCCTGATAAGGCATACGGAGTTCTCAAAACAAATCAAACCTATGACAACCTGGGAAAAACCCTGCGGCCATTGTTTTGATTTCACCGAGAACTTCAGCAAAAGAATGTGCTAACGACCAGGTCGTATGACATCCTTATTGACGTATCTATGTCCATCCTTACATCAATCTCGGCACCTTAAAGGTATAAATATTACCGATATTGCCCTATGCAAACACACGCGGTGGTGACGAGATCGGAGCAGCCAGACTTGCCGAAGCCCAGAGCAGAGCAGACCCCGCTGGCGCAGCCCCGCCTTCCTGACGCGCTGAGAACGAGACGCTGCTTTCTGCTGCCGAGAAATCCAGCTCCGGCGCTTCTGGGTAGCCCTCGCAGGCAGCCTGGAATATCGAGACGAGAGATACCATCCCTCATTCATCCTAGACTCCAGGTACAGAACTGAATAACCCCTTGCAGAGAATTCTTGAGTCAGTCACTTGGCAAAACAAACTTAACTTAA
The DNA here is from genome assembly GCF_964261635.1 of Lissotriton helveticus. Lineage (NCBI taxonomy): Eukaryota > Metazoa > Chordata > Amphibia > Caudata > Salamandridae > Lissotriton > Lissotriton helveticus. Next base: position 1,745,247,250 of record NC_136067.1, read on the forward strand.
ACTGCTACTTTCTATTCCCGCCCACGTATTAGGCTTAGGTCAGGTACATCTGGGGTAGGCGTAGTTAGAAACACCAGTTGAGTACGATTAGTCAAATGTATATGTGTATGTATCTATTTTATCCATTTTAACCCATCATATGGCTTAGAAACCATATCAATGTTTTTACAGTATTATTTTATACTTCTGCTTTTAATGTATGCACTTTACTTAACCATAAGTATTGCAATAATATCGATCCATTTCTCTTGTATGAGAAAAGAGACTGATCAATAAATACCATCTTTTATTGAACACGCCCGTCTCTTCCTTTTCTCTACAATCTGGTGAGACTAAGAATGCACGTACTGACTGAGTAAAATAAGTCGTCTTTTGTTTCACACGACTCTAGAGATACACTCTTGATTAGGGGAGAGCAAAGTTGTCATGTTCTATGGTTGTCAGAAACTAAATCCCTTCTTGTCTATCCAGGGAGGTTCAACTCCTCCTTGCCTATTCGAGAAAGTTTCTAGTGAACTCTGAGCTAGCTGGCAAACCCAAAACTTTAAGTCTAATATCGACAGTAGTAGACCTAGTTAACGTCTGGTCTAGGCCTATACTATTGAAGGTATTATTCCAATGCGCAGAGCCTATTGGGATAATAGGAACTACACTACATGGCGCCCAACGTGTTTGGATAGGCGATAAAACTAACGTAAGACATTTAGAGTAACTCAGTCGTGCTTTTTCACTCAGACCCCTTTTTCCCATAATACTCCAAAGACGTCTGGAGTGGGTGAAAGGTAATATCCGCCAGACCTCGCAGGAGGAAACTCCTATGTATGGTTCTTGGTTTAGTCAACGTTGAAGGATACACTGTTCCAAAATATTGTGCATCTAATCTTTGTTTCCATAAGAACCTGATCTGCAAAACAAACTAAATAACCTTCTGGACAGTACAATGTCAGACACTGAAGGAGAAAGAGAGGCAGTTAGAATAGTAACTGAACTCGCAGCAGCTGATAATGCACTGCAAGACGCTGACCCGGATATAATACTCATCGCGGTCAACATAAGAAAATCTATAACTTTAAAACTTATAGAAAATGGACTGACACCTAGCGGTGGCACAGTCATATTCGTAATTGAGGCACACGAATATCGGCAGACAGAGGTATTCTATTCATGGATACACTTTCCAGCAGCAAATGCTGTAACAAAGGTCTTCCACTATTACAAAACAGAGGAACCTCCTAATGAGTACACTCCTTTCGAGGAGGTGGAAGTACCACTTAAATTTCAAGAGCATCTGCTCTTATTTAATGGCGCCCTAAAACATAATAATCACATCACCAGGCTCGGTCCATTAGGTAGACCAGGAGCAACGTGGCCGGTCCTAGCCGGATACACACCACATCCAGACATCGATGGGATGTCTGCAGCAGAGCTTTTAACAGGGCTAAAACAATTAATAAAATTACATAGACAATTAGTCCAATATGTGATGCGGACTTCAACAATTCAACCAGCAATTAAAATTCCACAGCTGACCCCTCATCAGGGGAACACAAATAAAATTACACCACAGAACATACAATCCTGCCTAGGTAAAGTACCAGCTAAACGGGAACAAATACCATTCTGGTTAGCACAAAAAATCACCCAAATAGAGGCGGTGTTTCCAGACACCACCCCGTTAGAAAAACACAGGATTCTGACTATCTGTCTTCCAATGGGAATCGCACCACACGTGGAGGACTGTGACACTTGGGGTACAGTCTTTGCTTCCATCTACACAAAAACGCACGGTGTTCCATCCATTTCGGTAATACCAGATGTGCTAAAACAAATTCAAGACGAATACGGTCCAGAACCCGCTTTAACTCTTGGTATGAAACTGCTAAAAGACTTCAAGCAGGTGTCGGCTATATTATTAGCCAACATAAAGGGAGAAGCAGCAAACGTGGCGATCCGCCAGAGGTTAAAGGAGACAGATATAGCAGACCAACCAGCTGAAATTGCCAGAATTATAGAAAAATCCTATGAGGAACTAGGTAGAGATAGTTTAGGTGGAATACCAGTAAAACCACAACTGATTGAAAGTCCTGGAAAAATATTTTTTTAATAATAATTCAACATCACAAAAAAAGAGCTGGGATGGAAACAAACAATCCAATCCTAAAGAAAAGAAATTCCAGTCCAGAGGAAGGTCTCCTCGGCGGAGAGAAAAATCTCCGAACCAAAGACACAGGTCACCCCAAAGTGACCCCTCTGGGAAAAGATATAACCTTAGAAATAGGGATAATATAAAGAAGCCTGATAGATATCAAGACATTGATACACGTCCCTCTCAATCTTTTCAGACTTCCTCGCAGAAATCGGAAAGAAGAGGACGATCAGAACAAAGAGAAGAGCACGCCAAGTCCAAAGACAAGGAATCTGCTCATCTAAAAAAGAAACTACAATTTCCAAAAAAGAAGGTAGCCAGTATCAAGGTAGTTAACAATGCCGAGAATACTGAGGACACAACTGAAAAACGGAGAATGGGCTCAGACAATGCTAGACAGTGCAGCAGAAGTGAGCATAGCTCGCAAAGTCCTTATGAATCTTCTGGAGACAGTGGACACAAATGAATCACTTCAAGTGGAAACTGCAGACACCAGAGTTAGCAAACCTCACAAAATATATGAAATAACTTTACGTATAGAAGGGGATAAGACTAGAAAAATAAGGGGACTATTTTGGGATAATCTCTCCAAGGGCTATGACATCCTTCTAGCTGAAAAAGACTGGCCACCAGAGTTTGTCAGGGAGTGCCCTCATGGCGAAGAAATAATTATGCCTGCCTTCTCAAATCATATCCCAATTCATAAAAAATACACACTTGCCAGAAAGTGGGCAGTAGCTCAAGCTCCTGCTTTATATAGAAATCATGTAGGATGGGATGAGGACTCTCCTCCTCACAAAATCCAGTTAAAATCACAACCTACTGCACCCAATTAAGCAAGAAGCTAAAAAACAGGTAAAAGAAATCCTAGATCAACTAGAATACCAGGGGGTGATTGAAACTTGCACCTCACAAATGAACAACCCTTTGTTTCCGGTCTCCAAACCAGACAATTCATATCGTCTAGTTTTGGATTACCGACACCTTAACTCATGTTGCAAAACTTTTGCAGTACAAAACTCGCATAGTGCTGCACTAATGAATAACATAGTGCGCAAAAAATACAAAACAACATTAGACATCTCTAATGGACTCTTTTGTCAAAACATAGCACCAGAGAGCAGATATTTGTCTGCGTTCTCAATAAATGGCACTCAAAAACAATTCTGTCGGTTAGCCCAGGGGTACAAGAATAGCCCAGGGGTATTCTCAGCGAGAGTAACAGAATTACTACAAACATATGATGACGAGGCATTATCTTATGTCGACGACATATACCTAACAGATGATGACTTGGATACTCACTTGAAGAGAGTGAACACCATAATACTTGGGTTCGCAGCAGAGGGTTACAAATTCAACTTTAAAAAATCTAGAATTGCCCATCTAACAGTCCTGCTCTTAGGATACGAATTATCAAGTGAAGGCAAAAGCCTGGCTGACAATTTCCTAGAGAAATGTGCCGTACTCCAAGCACCTAGAACACTAAAAAACCTACAGTCAATTCTAGGCTTCCTAAATTTCGGAAGAACATACATTGCAAATTACGCAGAAAGGGTCAAACCCCTTTATGATCTAATAAAACCAGATTTTAAAAGAACCAATTGGACTCAAATACACACAGAAATTTTGAGATCCTTACAAACAGACATGTTAATTAAAACAAAATTAGAAACACGTGATTCGAGTCATCCCAGGAAGATGCGGATTCACATACCTGACCTCTAATGAGGGAGAAAAGGTACCAATTGCATTCAAATCACACTTGTACACAGAAGCTGAAAAGAAATTCAGCAATAAAGAAAACATTGTTCATGCAGTTCAAACCGCAATAGCTAGAGAAAAAGATCAAGCGGACGGTAGACATATCACAGTCAGAACAGCAGAATCAGCCTTTGAGGCATTAACAACACCGTGTAATTTACCAACAACAACATTGAATCCGGAATGGATACAATGGGTGAATTCAATTACAATGGACAAAGTATACTACTACTTTGATCCAGAACTAAAGGAATTGAAAAATCTAGAATTTAAAAGAACATTCCCTCTGCCTATCGACATTCTGCCCTTACGACAATACGCTTGTGTAATCTATACAGACGGACATGCTCAACCCTCCGTTTGGGGAGAACAAGCATACAACCCCACATGTGAGATTACAAAAGAAGTGTGGCGCGGAGGTAATCTAAGACCTCTATTAACAAAAACACACTCAGTAGAAACTAATTCAGAACAACAGACTGAAATAATAGCATTGAAAATGGCGCTAGATAATGCGGATCGCGAATTCCCGACACTTATAGTGTCCGATTCATATTACTGCATCAAATCATATAACAACGATTTGCAGACATGGATTCAAAACGGTTACAAAGATGACACAGGTGCAACAATAAAGCAAAAACTGCTTTGGGAACAAATAGTTCTTTTAAAAAAAAGAACTACCAAAGACTCACGTGACACACTCACTGAGTCATCAGCGTGATGGCGTTCACGTTGCAGGGAATTCATTGGCTGAAACAGCCACAGCGGTAGCAACTAAATCGGCTTCCGTAGCTCGAAAAAAGCGTACAGTGAAGTATATTGACGGTGAAACAGTGCTGGCGGTGAAAACGTCATCAAAAGGCGACTGCTCAGCGCTACCGATCAACTATCCACTCAATTATACATACATAATCGATGCAAACTCCGTCCCTTTTGCTCGAATCCCTGGAGTGGGGGATAGAGTGATTCCAAACATGGACAGGAGAACCTTGTTAATAGCAGACGCACATATGGGCGAGGGTCTCAGACACCTCAAACTAAAAGATTCTCTGGAAGAATTACAATCAAGGTACTGGTGGCCAGGCATGAGCCTGCATCATACCATGTTTGTAAAGAACTGCCCAAACTGTAACAGAAATCGCAGTGGTGAGAGAAACGGTGTAATACCGTGTCGTTTCACTCCAGAAAAGATCAACAGTAAAAAGCAAAGCGTCCGATTAACATATACAGGCTAGTTTCCACTTATAATGTAGATCACCAGCACTCGGCTGACGTCTGGACTGTTATACAAAGATTTGCGAGTCTAAATGGCATATACGCTAGAAGCATGCCACGTTTGACCATTGTTTTCACTCTAGCCCTCCAGCCTGAGGGGAAACATGGCCAAATGAGCATAGCACAGCGGGACTCTTCTCACTTCCTTCCTGAGGGATACGGGATGGTGAAAGAAAAAACTGTGACATAAAGCAATCTATAACGGCAAAGGTATTAGGTTCGGGAGCTGGGTGGGTCAAACATCTAATAAGTGTCCAACGTAGTCTAAATGACCTGCCAAGAAATTCTCTGAAGGGATTCAGTCCGTACGAATTATTGTTTGGAACTAGGATGTTAGTCTTAGACCTCGACAGTCAGACTTCAGTGGTGAAGGAAAAAAGCTTTGATATCAAAGATCGTTTGGCTATTTTGCAGGACTTAAACGAAACAAGAAAAGACCTGAGCAACATAAAGTTGAAACAGCAGCCAACAACCACTGAAGAACCACCACCTGTCCCAGCAAGACCTGTCTGGATTCCAAAAGTTGGGGATCTAGTCAGAGAAAAGATCGCGGTAAAGAAGGAATTTGGGCCTTCTTACAGAAAAGCAGTTCCTGTCTTGTCCATCAACGGGACAAGATCAGTTGTACTACCGCCGCTTGCTGGTAAAAAGGAGAACCGAGTTGTATCCATCGACCTGGTAAAACCACAATCATGTGGCCGATAACAAATAGTAGGCCAAGTGGACTCCCGATAAGTAGTAGAACACCAAGATTTGCTACAAACACAGAGGTTCAATCTAAGAGGCTAATCACATTCGAAACGCCTACAGAACTACAACAAGGACTATGCAACAATGCAATGGAACTTAGACCTCTGAGAACCCAAATAAAAACATTTAGCAGAGACACACCAATCTATAATGAAGTAACAAACGACTATGCAAGAAACAGTAATCCTGAAGCAATTGGAACAATTGACAGAACTGCATCCGGCTACTTCATAAACTTCGATGATTCCTCTGAAGGCTTCACTGAATCAAAAACACAGCCATAAACAAAAACATTTAAAGATAAAGTTAAAGTACTTTTGAAACAACTGAAAGAAACATATCTGATTACTCCATGGATTGAATTTTGGGTGGGTTTTGGTGCATTTATCCTCGTACTTTGGCTTATCATGGGGGAAAATATGCTAAAATGGACACAGCAAGTCAGAAAATCAACTTGATCCTCAAACCACACACATCTTCACACGTCGAGAAAAGAGAACTTTCTTCAGTCAACTTCACAACCAATCCTATATTGGGTGGGGTAGCATGGGACAACACTGACTACGAAATTTATGGTCCGGTTGAAATCCTGAAATATCCACACCAAATTAAGATCTCGTTGAGTGACTTTGTAAAACCAAGCTCATTTGCTGATGATTGGGACTTTGAAAGTATAAATAATATGATGTCTGACTTAGTGATGTCTGCTAAATTTACCAAACATGATTATTTGCAGGGTTCGACAAATTATGATAGTATGTACTGTTATAACCACTATGGTAACCATTTTCTACATAGATCTGCACAACCTAGAAATGTTTTAAATTATAATCAATGGGAACATTGTGCAACCCCTCCAAAAGGAAGCTCAAGAACCGTTTATGACAAATATTCATACTTTTCAGGTTTTAACACAAGTAATGCTGAAACATTTTATTTCAAATTGTCAAATAAGACAGGGACAAAGACCATGATAACAAACACAAAATTGATATATTCAGACTCATTCTTTGAACAAATGAATACTTTTGGTTTTGATTATTGGGACAAAAATGTTGAAGTAAAGAGTGTTTGGGGTACAAAAGAATGGCAAGTACAGGGTATAGAATCTTTGTTTAGAGCCTGCATGATCCCAGAACAAATTATATTTTTAAATGACACTGTTCAACAAACTACCTGTCTTGGCCTAGCCAAAATCAAAGACTTAAATAAACCGTCTATTCCAAAACCAACAATGAACAGCAATAGCTCTACAGATGAAGAGATAGACGTAAATTATGTATTAAACCAAAACAGAACACATCCTGATTGGAAAAAGTGGTTGATCTGGCCCACAGATACTAATAACTGTCAAGACAGATTCCTGAACAAAACACAGGGGTTCAAAATGACCAGGCCAGACCCTAGATATTCCCAAAGACAACACCCAGGGATAATAACCACCTACAGTGTGGGCAAATTATGCCTTCAGTGGCTACAAACTTCCACACTGGCAGAAATTAAGCAACACCTAACTTTACTTACTGATGGTGCTGACTTGCGTGATTTCATTATGGGACCGCGCAAACAGCGTCAGAAACTTTCATAGCAGCCTCTGTATATGCAACATACAACGAGGCCTGGAAGGTGACTCAAATTGAGACAGCAGAAAGTATACGGGAAATTGACCGTATTAATTTGGAAAAATCACTTTCTGTAGTGGACAATGGGTTAATGACTCTGTCCTCCAGAATTTTTTCTCTGGACAGCATTGTGTCTTCAGCAATCGACATATTATCGCAAGACTTACTGTTGTTACAACACGGTCAGTCCCAATTGCGTTCTATTGTACAGCTTGGCTGGACGTTACAAAATCTGCGTTCAGGCTATGTGCCTTGGCGTTTAATCAACACAACGTCACTATTCAATATCTTTAACCTCACTGATAAACAAATCAGTATGGCACAAAAGGGTGCTGATTATACAATCCTGAGCATTGAGAAACTCGAGAGATTACCAGTGACAATGTCAGAACGACCTGTCAGTGAATGGATAATACATGGGATAATTAATATTCCAATATCAACCTTCAGGTTTCAATACTGCCAAAAATATATACAGGCTGGCATGTACGAAAAATTGGGAAAAGGGTACATTAAAACAACATGGAACTTGCCCTATTCACATGCATGTGTCAGTAATAAAGGACAGAAAGTGTTTCTTAGTGGCAATAATTGTGCGATGTCACTGAGCGGTACACTTCTGTGTAATGGAATTAGTTTGCATGGAGCCTGTGAAGGGAACTCAAATAACCTTTCATGTCACCAGCTAGGCGCACCCGCAACAGAGATAAAACCATTCTTTCAAAGACTCTATAATGGGAGTTACGTTCTAATTGTGGACCGCAGATGTTGTAGTCTTATGCCCGGGACTCCTTATCTCGTAACTACGACTGCGAAGGTCAAGTGCTGTGGACGCCTATTGTTCCCCAGCTCCCTTCCAGACAGGGAGGCAAGGGCATGGCCCAACTTGAAAATTACTTCTATTCGAATAGATACTTTAAGCAGAATGAAAACAGTGCTTCTTCAGACGCCGACCAGGCTCACGTCATCAAAAGAAACGTATGATCTCCTAGTCGCAAGGACGACTGCAGAGATTCACTCATTGTTATCAACTAATTCCCCCATACATTTCGCAGAAATCCTGAATGAAATCTTAAATATTTCTGATACCAGTGGAGTCTCAAAAGTATTTAAGACAGTATTTTCGATGGCATTAACACCATTCAAAGCCATACTGGGTATTTTTCCAGATTTCGTCCATTCGATTTTTGGCGGACTTCCCCTCATTTTGGGACTAATTGCAGGAATACTATTCTTAGTCCTTATATTTCGTTATGGCAAACCATGTCACAGACAAAACACCTGCGACAAGGGAAGAAACAATCCTAGCCATTGGATACCGGGACCGGATATCAAAAATCCTGGGACTATCCCGGCTTAGAGATCTGAACATGACTTGGTTTCTTTCATTTCGACCAATGTGGCAACGATGTGTTTTACCTGTATTAAGGTGCTTGCTATGCGGAGAAGAATGCGTGTTAGACACCTGTCTGACGCTACAATCAGATGCGCCAATGGATGCAGAAACATTGTTGAGTTCAATAAAGGCTCATGCTTTGTGCTGCCCTCAACGGCTACCAATCCTGATGACGGCATTCGTGGAAGCTTCACCACTACGATTGAGGGGTAGTGAAGTTCAAGATGAAAGCAGCATTGATCAGGTACGACCTTCTGTCAGCAATACTAATCAAAACGTCAATGAAGACAATCATGCGCACGAATGCATGGTTACATCCTTTTCCGAGTTAGTGGAACTCTCCCAGGAAGCTGTTGACAGCTTTTTCGACAGTCTAAATGATATGATGTTCTCACCAGAGCAGAAATAGTGACTTTTGAGCAAGCTCGCACACGGCGTTCCCTGAATTTGGCCTTCAACTAGAATAATAAAATACCATGAACAATTTTCCCTCCAGTTCACGGACAGCAATTTTTTCAGCAGCCCCAAAATATTTTTACGAATTTTTCGGGACACTTATCTTCTGCTTAAAGTAAGAACTATTCTTAGAGAACTAAAATTTCTATATTTAGATACTTTATAGACATTAGCTGCCCGCTGGTATGTTCATAATTATTTTATTCTGTGATGGAATGGTCTCGAAACTTTTTTTCTGTATTAAGAGCCATTTCATGTGTAAATTCTCATATACAAATTAGTGATAATGTATAGATATGCGTGATTACTTTAGCATTATTCTACAGCTTGAGTGCATATATTACATGTGACTGTTTTTTCCGTATATTTGATAATTTCAAAATGCATTTATGTATTTTGGGGTGGTAATACTCTACAGTATGTTTTACTATGCATAGATTCGTAAATATGTCCATAGTTAGCGTGGAGTGGGTGTGATGTATTCCTATAGGTTCTGTATCGATCCCCCTATTCCTGACCCTATTCTGGTTAACAAGTTAACTAGCAGCCATCCCATGATGCAGAAAACCCCCATGATGCAGGAACCGTTATCTGATTAAGCCACACTACGGCACAGGAACGTGTTATCTGATTAGGTCATAACGCTTGCCATCTAATTAGACAAGCGATAATTCCTCCAGCCCCTGATAAGGCATACGGAGTTCTCAAAACAAATCAAACCTATGACAACCTGGGAAAAACCCTGCGGCCATTGTTTTGATTTCACCGAGAACTTCAGCAAAAGAATGTGCTAACGACCAGGTCGTATGACATCCTTATTGACGTATCTATGTCCATCCTTACGTCAATCTCGGCACCTTAAAGGTATAAATATTACCGATATTGCCCTATGCAAACACACGCGGTGGTGACGAGATCGGAGCAGCCAGACTTGCCGAAGCCCAGAGCAGAGCGGACCCCGCTGGCGCTGCCCCGCCTTCCTGACGCGCTGAGAACGAGACGCTGCTTTCTCCTGCCGAGAAATTCAGCTCCGGCGCTTCCGGGTAGCCCTCGCAGGCAGCCTGGAATATCGAGGCCAGAGACGAGAGATACCATCCCTCATTCATCCTAGACTCCAGGTACAGAACTGAATAACCCCTTGCAGAGAATTCTAGAGTCAGTCACTTGGCAAAACAAACTTAACTTAAACTGCTACTTTCTATTCCCGCCCACGTATTAGGCTTAGGTCAGGTACATCTGGGGTAGGCGTAGTTAGAAACACCAGTTGAGTACGATTAGTCAAATGTATATGTGTATGTATCTATTTTATCCATTTTAACCCATCATATGGCTTAGAAACCATATCAATGTTTTTACAGTATTATTTTATACTTCTGCTTTTAATGTATGCACTTTACTTAACCATAAGTATTGCAATAATATCGATCCATTTCTCTTGTATGAGAAAAGAGACTGATCAATAAATACCATCTTTTATTGAACACGCCCGTCTCTTCCTTTTCTCTACAATCTGGTGAGACTAAGAATGCACGTACTGACTGAGTAAAATAAGTCGTCTTTTGTTTTCACACGACTCTAGAGATACACTCTTGATTAGGGGAGAGCAAAGTTGTCATGTTCTATGGTTGTCAGAAACTAAATCCCTTCTTGTCTATCCAGGGAGGTTCAACTCCTCCTTGCCTATTCGAGAAAGTTTCTAGTGAACTCTGAGCAAGCTGGCAAACCCAAAACTTTAAGTCTAATATCGACAGTAGTAGACCTAGTTAACGTCTGGTCTAGGCCTATACTATTGAAGGTATTATTCCAATGCGCAGAGCCTATTGGGATAATAGGAACTACACTACAATATTTCTCTCTCTCTCTCTCACACACACACACAATTTAAATGTTTAAATAATGTAATGAATTTAGCATTCATACCTATATGGTGTTATTTTTGTTCCCTACCTCCATTGTTTTACGTGGTTGTTTGTTACAGTACTGGGAGTGGCTATGTGTGGTGCCTAATTTACTCCAAGACTTAGCTGGAGCACTTTTGACCCTGTATTGAAACCTTGTGAGCTGAATGAATCAGTAAACCTCAGAGCAAGACAAACGTGGGCTCCTTGCCTGCTTATGTTGTAACCTTCTTGTGCAAATCTCAGCACCTTGCCTCTCTTCTCCGTAGATGGAAAAAATTATGAATTTTTTTGCAACTACTGGTAAAGTTTATTCTGGTTAGTCCTGCAGCCCCTAGTTCTTAATACAGGTTTCTAGACACTTGGCATCAGTCCAGCCTGGTCTCCCACAAAATCCAGTACTTTGTAGTCAGATGAGCAATCTGGGAAAATCAGAAGTTCTGCTTTTTCTGTCCCTGCAGAAGGCAAATGGGAGGTCAGCCATTTAACTGTCAGCAGGAGCAAGGAATACTTAAGTGCTTGAGTCCTCTAGAGCATCATCTTATTCCAGCAGGAGTTTTCTTCCAGAAGGGTCTTCATCTTCAGGTGGAATGTTTCTACATCCAGAAAGGTTATGAAGACCTGGTAGTGGGGTGTAAGATGTATCCCCTACCCAAAACAAAGATGGGATCTGCCATCCATTCCTAAGATCCCAAGTCCGTTTGCAGCACTTTGTTTTGCCTTACTGAAAAGTAACCCAGGAACACATATTTTAATATGGCCGAATCCTTCGGCAGGACTACGGATCTAAGGTGCTTTCGATCACTAGACAGTCATGATCTGTAAACCTCCGACTATCCGGGGATAGATAAATCAAGAGCCAACCCAGAAAAAGCAATTCGGGGGATTTCCTGCCTCCCGATATTGGATACGGGGGTGAACACTATATACAAACAGGAGATACACATATATGCTGGCATCAATGTTAAATCCAGTTATGAATCCGTGGTAAACAAGCTACCTCTAATTGAGAAGGAAAAGCAAAGGAAGAATATATACTTCATCGGTTAATGGAAAGAAATGGAACTCTAATCCTAGAGCATCAAACAATAAGACCACATCAGGATTGTCGCCTACAGTGTAACTGCTAGGTCTTTTTTAGATATAACTCTGTCCAATGAAAGGAGTGACCCATATGAAAGGTTGTCCTGAAGAAGGTGGTCCCATATCTATTGGTCTCAACCACCGAAACACGTCAACACCTGTGTTAAAATAAGGAATCCAAAAAAGCCAAGGGAATCTAAGATACAAGGGATACTCCTGCGCAAAGGGTTCCATTTAAAGTATTTAGGGCTATTGGATCCAACTGATGTTTAATCAGACTATTACAACTGTTTTTCTAGTGGGGTGTTAAATTTTATGCTTTGTTTTATGATCATATTTTGTGTTTTTTATTAATGTGTTTTATATTTCTTTGTACTTTGTGACCAAGCACAGTGGAATGGATAAATTGTGTAAAATATTTTAATACATTGACTGCATATACTTTGAGAATTTTTCCGAAATTTTAATTTTGAGACAAAAAAGAACTTATATAAATAAAATAGTGCAATCATTATATTTTAGTCTGAGAGTATACTTGGGACTTTTGTTGGCTGTAGTGGGCCAGTGGATGCACTTTGTGATCAATAAACACAATGAATGACAGAATGGTGTGAAGATATACATAATCTGATTCCAGGGATTTCCCTATTGGCTTAAGATTCCCTCGACAGGCCTGCCATCAGCACCTTAGCCACACCCCTATTTAGATGAGCTCTCCTCCTACCTGATCGATCCCAAACTGATTCTCTCGGGTCCTGTTGGTGGACCCTGCCTGCCCAAGAGCGTGAGCAGTGCTTAATTTGTAATACAAAAAAAATAAGTGCTAGGGGGCCTCGTTCGGAGGTCACTGCAGATTCGGCCACACATTACTTCCCCCAGCCGTGCCAATGGCAGTACCAACACAATTACTAATCATCACACTCCAACAAGTGTGACAATTCAGTCTATTCCTGTCCTCCAAAGTTATAAGAATGGATTGGGCAGCCGTCAATAGTAATGTTTTATGTATATTGAGTTAATAAATAACTGTTGTTGTGCTCATCTTTAAATTAGACAGATAGCACCACCATATAGTAGACTGCTAGAAACCCCACCAATAGCAATTAAGTGCTGGTTCAGAGCACCAGAAACCATTGGCTCAAATTAGGTACTGTTACGAATGATTGAGATGCCCTCTCTGGCATTTGTAAGCCAAAAGAGGAAATGCTGAACCTATACTCTATTCTGACAACTGCTCCTGTTCCTTTTCAAATCGCTAATCTCTGCTAAGTTATCAGCAGGTAACACCCATAAACACTTTCTGAGCTCAGAGACAGAGTATCAATCTCTGAGCCAGAGTAGCTGATACTCACAGTTAAGGATGGCTATTCAATATCTCTACATGGTCAGAGACACAAACTCGGTTTTAGGCCAGTTTGCACAGAGTGCATTTTTATAAAGTGTTTTTCCATCTAAGTTATCAAAAATATGATCCCACCATCTCTGTATATTGTGAAAATTAAGTAAAAATATTTTTTTCTAACATTTTCCTAGGTAGAGAGAGGAAAGATAGATTGTAATCACCTATAGGCCTTTTCAGGGAAACGTCTATCAAAGCTTGTACAAGGAATAGCTTTGGGGTTTTATTTCACTTTGAAAGCTCACTAACCCCAATATGTAGGGCCTGATTCCCAAAGCTACACTTATACTTTTTTTTTTTTTTAACATCTATGGGGAGTCTGTGCCACGCCACCTTCACTGCGCCAAACATGTGCAATACCACCCAAGGACCACTGACCATATTATGAGATGGAAATGCACAACTTGTAATACATTCGGCAGTTCTTTGCTATTCCCATAGCAGTGCCTGGAAAACAGGCATCTCAATGGGAACAGCAAGAAAGTTCCTGGAACTTTGTGGGGGTAGAGAGAGGGGGGGCACATGTTGTATCCCCATGACGGGGAAATCAGGGCCCTGTAGGGCCCCCTTTGTCCCTGCACCTGTGCAACCCCATCTCAGCTGCACTCCTCAAAAGCCTTGTAATCTCAGACACACCTAACATCTTGTCAGCCCCAAACCATGCCAGCGGACAAACCTGGGCCCTGATTCCCCCTCATTAAATAGCATCACAATCAACGCATCCACACCAGTCAACTGGACCAATCATGTCACTGTCAACTTCTTTATTGACATTCCTCACCACAGAAGAACCATGGTGACAGGTCCAAACTTCCGACATATATCAGAGGTGGATTTGACTTACATTCTCCACAAGAACCAACCAGAGGACACAGGCCACCTATCCAGTAAATCAACAACTTTACCAACTGAATCCCTGCCTGCACCCATACCCTAGATTCTCGGAAAAGAGGCTAATTTTCAAGAACACAAGTAAGCTAGCTAGCACACGCAATAACTCAGAATGACCAAATGACACAGCAAACAACTAGAATGAAGGTGGAGGACGAGGCAGGAAGAAGTGGACAAGAAAGTGTTCAAATCTGCCCAAAGACACTTCCCACCAGCAAATCCAGGCAACCAAAAGGAAGGACCTAGCTGAATGCATGGACAACAGTTTTAACAGCAGCAAATACATTTTCACTGCTCCTCTGGACTCTCAACCCCACATGTCCCACACACACACAAAAGCAGATCAGGAGGTTGTGACTTCTCTTACATTGCTCCAAATGCAGGGAACAACACCAACACCAGATTAGAGCCTCTTTCTCTCGTTTTGAATGTAGCAAGGCGCTGAAGACCTAGCTCTTGAACTAGGTCCCATTGAGGCTAGCCTCACTCACGTGCTAAGTGCTAGGATATCCTCATGGCTGATAGTGCGCAATAAAAATACTGAAAAGATAACACACACATAACATGCATAACAATTGGGAGCTTATGCAAAGAGACTTCTAGAGGCTTAAGACAAGTGAAAGGTGACTGTTTCAAAGTGCATTTTGTTAACTATTTAGTACAAATATGACTTATCAATTAAGTAATACAGATTTTTAAAAGTCGAAGAATAAACATTTTAGCTTGTTCTCAAGTGGAGATAACTTCATTAACTTTAATAATGTACCCAGTGCAAGTGTCACGGATAGGGGGTGGGGTTTTTACCATACTCTATAAATACTGGTTGCATGTGCTGCTCTATTTAACATGTGAGGTTAAAACTTCCAGTTCTCCTTATGAAAATAAAGAATATAAGCGGAAACAAGGTTCTTTCTGCACCAGAGTTTTCATGAATTGGAATTTACTGCATGTTTTCATTGAGTAAAATTGGCTCCTTCTGGTCAGGTGCCAGGTTTTCGTTCCATTATGCAAAATGGTGCAAAAATTATATAGTATTATGGAACTCGGCAGACATTTAATTATGGAATCATGTAAGCCATATGATTCCTTCTGTTGCTTTTTCTATTCTAGTGTAGATGTTATTTTTGTAGATCATGACATTACACAACTGACTCGTGCAGATTTTATCACCTTTAGAGGGATGGAAGGAAGCCTGCGAGTGTGCTTACATTAAATTGTCCTCTCTGTGCTTCTGGTTTTGATGTAAGCGATTTATTACATATAAAAACAGGTCACAAGCACCTATGTGCTGTGGCATTGTGCCATAACAAACACACCATGACTCTGAATTAGCGTAAAAGGGCATTTATTAGGACACGTTTCAAAACCTATTCAACTGTAATCAACAAATAACATTTAACTTTGAATTGTGAGCCTCCCCATACATCCCTCAAGCACGCATACCTCATGCTAAACTTTCTATCCCCAATGCTGCCATACCATGTTTCATACTTCACTGTCCCACTCCATGGGCTCTTGCCATCTATCCAAACTCTCCTTCAATTTTCATACAAACACCCTTGCAACTCTTTCCTCGTTCAACAGCACACTGTATTCTGTCACCTGTACTCAATTCTCCCTCCCCCAACGGTATGGATAGGTCTGCATGTGACTCACACCCCTCAAAAGGCTGCCTAATGCGCAAACCAGTCCTAATTTTAACATGCTACGATGCACATACTCAATCACAACCCCATTTAGCCAAGCAGGGTGGGGACATTTTTCTCTCCCCACAGATGCTCCCTTTCCTCAGTGGTGCCCAGAGTCAGGAAGAGGCCGGACATGCCCATCCTGACTCTTATAGACTACAATAGCCCCCACCCCTTCCCCCCATTGCCTTATCCCTGTCTACTTTCTATTTGGGGGCATAAAGCACCCCAGGGGAAGACCAGTCTGTGACCCACTTCCCTCGGGGGCCATCATTGCCAGGGATGGACATGCCTCATTGTAAAAGTATGGGAGCGAGAGATGTTACCTATGTGTCTGTGTGTATTTATGAAACTATAATACATCAGACCTTTGGGAGAACCATTCGCATAATTAATAAGGACATTTCAGAGACGATTCCAGTAGTAAAACAAAGTACGGACCTAGCAACCATCTAAGTAGCAGCACTATCTTTGGTATTACTAATACTTCTTTTTTAGACAGTGATTGTTTTACGACCTGTATGTTAGGGACAGCGGCGAATTATGTTTTACATTGAAATGGCCTATATACACTTGCACAATCGCCCAAAGTAAAACAGAAGTCTGCCTTCTTTAAAAAGTCCAGTATGGAAGAACGCACAACTCTTTGCTTTCCGCCTAATACCTCAGTTTCGTTTCATTAAAGAAGGGAGGGGAAGTAATATCCTTCCGCAGAAAACAAAGTAGCAGAAATACAGCTTCAGGCAAAACTTGCTTTTCCAGCAAGCCGTGAACCCATGACAGGCTTCTGAGAGGCAAGGTGCGTGGATTTATTTGGTGATTTAGCACTTTCATAGTTATTCTTCGCAAATCATCTTTACTGCATTCAATCATCTAAAAAAAGAGATTCAGTATTTGTCCAGAAGCGGTATCTCTTTTCCTCTGTTTCTCGAGGTGGAATCTAGTTTCACTGCTCAAGTCGAAGAAATCAAATGACATAAAATCATACCACGGGGGAACGCTAAGAAATGCAGTTAGCATTTACATTTATTATACATGTTCTTATCGTAAAAAGTTGTAGTGGATTTTATTAGAACTGCGTGGGTAAAATATTTTGTGAATGTAACGTTAACATTAATAATGCATAACTGAGGAAAAAACTCTTATTAAAACACATTTTTCATGTAATTCAAATTAAAAGTTTGTCTTTATTTTAAGAGTACTTATAGTTAACCATCCATGGGGGAGGGCGGACCCGAACTTAACATGAGGTGCAGCTGTGCTCTCATGTCACCTGATCACGATAAACAAGTCTTTCTCAAAAGATTTTCCTCTGGCTCCCTCCCCTTTGGTAGCTTGACCCAAGCAAGAGGTCTGCATGTTAAATGTAGGCATTCAATCAATCAATCTGGATTTATAAAGTGCTGCTTATCATCCAATAGGGTATGCAGGTGCTTGCAGGTCTCAGAAGGCTCAATCAAACAGATAGGTCTTGAGGGCCCTTCGGAATTCTCAAAGTGAGGTGATGGTCTGGATCTGTGTGGGGCTGCTCTGTCAGAGGTGTCCTTGCTGGCACGCTATCCCCTATCCAGCTGTTTGCTGTCAAAACTTCGCTGATCTGAGTTCTTGGGTGTACCAGTTGGCCATTGTGGAGGATCTATTTTGCTTGTTTACTCCAGATGGGGGCAATGCTGCTGGCACAGTTAGTGATCCAGGCTTTGAAGTTATTGATTTCTTGTTTCAGGTTGGTGGCGGCAGCTGGGTTGGAGGTGTTGAGTGCACCTGTCCGGCTTGTCTCTTAAATATTGCTCCAGCTGTGGTGGGGGGCACTGGCCACCTTGAAGGTGAAGGTGTGGGGCCTGGAGATGCTGGCGTGGATGATAGAGTGATCGATCTAGGTGTGGATGTATATGTTTGCCTGGGTAGCCTGCTCAGCCCCTGGGCTTCTCAAATTACTGGCCACCACTGGGACTCACTAATGACACACCAGCATTGTGCACCTTCAACTGAAAAGTCCCAGTTTAACAATTGTGTGTCTCCGCAAACATTTTCAACATATTTACAGATTTAGTAAACACTATTAACGAGTCATCATTTTGTTATCTTGCTGGAAATTGAATATCCTCACAGTCAAAGAGTGCACCTGATAAAATGTTCTATGCAGGAACTAGTGAACACCCAGCTTGAAATTTCAGTTATTATGAAACCATGTTTGCTAATGGAATACATTTGATGTTACCACTGATAGTTATAGCAGATTTAGGCACGCCTCAAGCCAGAGTGACCATACGTAAATCCTATGCATGACATGTGTACTTTGATCATGAATTTAAAAAAAAAACCTCTTTGATGATTCTCTTAGGTTCCTTTGAGAAAACTCAAACAGTGGATAATGTCATGATTTACAAAGCAGTGAGATGTTGCTATAAAACCATGCCAAACGTAAAGAAAAAGATATAAACATATTGCAAGGTTGTGTCCGTTGTGTGAAGCATAGGTTTTAATATAGGTTTAACACTTTTATAACTCAATGTGGGTGTTGTACCGTTCAGCCTGCATGCAAATTTAAAAACAATTACAGAAAAGAAAATAGTTCTCGAACTTTACCCTTGCATTGATGAGGCATACATTTTCTATTCAAATCCCTGTCTAACAACGTTAGTAGATAAGGCTGTGTATCAAAACCCATGAGAATGACCGTGTACCTCTCATCATACACCCTCTTATGCAATTTAGTACCAAATTGTGGATAACACTACTTTGTGTAACATTAGGCTACTTTCTAATGCAGATCAGGATTTGCAGTAGTAACTGAATCCCAATACAGCAGTTAGAGACACTTTTGCATTACATTTCTGATGCATACCACACACAAAGTTTGAATAGATTATCTCCCTATAGTTCCCTCACTATAGTAGAAGGTAAATCTAGGATGGTTTGACTTTCATGGATACCAACATGTTTTCTTACCTAGAATATCACCATGTGAACACGAAAGTATGGTTAAAAAACACTGTTTTCGCCATATTTATGTGACAACAATCTTGGGCACCTCCAGCCAAAGTCTTACCATCTTGCTTTCCCAAGCTTTCCTCAATAAAAACACTGCCCCCCATGCTTGGGTGGAACTTACAGACATCATAGGAATTAACCAAAAACTGTCACTATGTGAGGACATATAGGCATTACATTAATTTCACATGGATAACACAGTTTGACTAATTCATATGTACAAAAAAGGAATTGAGAGGGTCCCCTTACAAGCCAAAGGAATAGGGTTCGGTGTTCTACAAAGATAATGTATGTTTTTTCCTTTGGCAGACCATTTGCACCTAGGCAATTACACCTTTCTCATTTATCACACATAACAATCACACTTACTGAACTTCAAACAAAAGAAAAAAACTATACTTTCAAAAGTGGCAAGCCACTACGCAGATGTAGACATGCGAGGTGGGTGTTTAGATAAAAAGAGAAAAATGAGGTAACAGTGGCACATCTCGAAATTAGACACTTTGAACAAAGGACTAAATACGAGAGAGGAATGGATGGCATTAATTTCTTGTTGCCCACCCCCGTTACAAATATTTGCTGGTAGCTAAATTAAAGACAACTGAGGTATATAGGTTTAGGGGATAGGATAAGGTATTGCTATTTCATGTTTCAGAATCCAACACTGCATGATTCATCACCTTAATTCAGTGTGGGCTCTCAGTGGCTGAGATGTTATGAGAACACAATTCTGATTATTATAGCCTGATAATACCCCCGAATAATATTTTATTTGACTTACATGTTGTCAGAAGGACTAAATATGAATTTTTAATCTTGTAGGGATGAAAAAGTATTGTTAATCCTTAATAATCATTAATTTAAAAAAAAGAATAATTTTTTGGTATATATGGACCCTTAACACTAGTGGAAGAATGACATTTTTGAAAAAAATAGAAACGCTCCACAAGAGGTGTCACTATATTAGCCACTCTAAGATGGTGGGACTGTTCCGATCGGACAGCCACACTGTCAACCATCCATTATTGGGTTGGGTAGGTAGTCAGGTGACTCTACCTAGGATTTAGGATTGGTGAGTTTCTGGATTTCCCTCCATTGTGAATGAGATCCTTCATTAGGAGACTAGGTGACAAATAAATATATATTCTTTCATTTTCCACCACTGTATGAGAAAAAGAAGTTATGACCAAACTGCGTTGTTTGCAGCAATGTTTCATTCTGGTAATATAAGCACCACTACAAGATGGAGGCTGGTTAAGGAAAGGGCGTGGCCGCGTACGTATGATTCACGGAGCAGGAAATAGGAAGGGTGCCCCTGATACAATAAATACCAGACCACTGGGGGGCAGTCGATCTACCACGCAGAAAAGCAGTATCGGGACGTGACCGGCACTTTTATTGACTAGAGAGGTAATCCGATGACGCAATATTGTTACATGACCTACTGATAGAGGTATCCTACAGGAATGGGTCCCAGGGGAATGTGGTACGAGCCGGTGTCCCCCTGGGAAAATTCGCGCAATGGAACGGTCCATGCGCGGGGATTGGGCAGGAGTAGGGAAAGGGAGGGTTTAGTGGGCGAGCAAGGCGGGAGGGGCTGTCGTCTGCATGAGGGAGAGGAGTGGCGCAGCTTTGTTTGGCAGCTGAGTGGTTTTCCTGTCAGCTGAGGAGTTTTTTCCTTTTGTCAAGCGACGTGACGTTTTTCGTCAGGCGGGGCTGTCAGGAGAGCTACCATGACGGAAGACGCTATAGTTTAAGAGGCTGTCAGAGCGTTACTGGCGGTCGGTCGGGGAGATTTATTGTGCCCTGGAGCCTCTTTGGAGTGTGCTGAGGAAGGGAAGCGTCCGAGGCGTGTGGCGGCGAGAGGGGTGAGTCAGGTGGTTGCTGCGTGTCTGCCGCAGTCCAGCCGCCCACCATTGACGACGCTGAATGCCCGGTGTCCTCTTCACAGCCTCAGAGAGCGCGCTCTTCAGGACGAAGCGCTCGAGGTAAAGGAGCTCAGCTGTGCTCTGCCTCTGCCCCTGGTGTTTTGAGGTGCCGCCCTGGGACAGTATTTCCGATTACAAGGAAGAGGGCTGGGAAGAGAGGTGGCAAGGCTGGTGATATTTTTATGTCTAGCACACAGCCTTTTCCTGCATACAAAGAGTCAGTGATCACTGAAGGTGCAGCAGGGGGAGCCTGTGTTGGTGGCACATCGTCAGGAGTTTCATCAATGCATAATGAGGCAACATTTTCGGGCGCTTTACACCCTATGGACTATTCTTACACCACGGTTAATGACAATATTGATATTGCGCCAGAGGTGTCGGAGGGGGCCATGTTAATGCTTTAGTGGACTACCCCACTGATAGTGAGGAAGAAGAGGTGGGGCAGTGGGCGCCTGCAGAGGAAAGTGTTACATTGCACAGGGTTTCAGCCTCCATTTCATGTCTGCTAGTGTCTTACAGAATTCAGGAGCGGATTTCTCAACGGCTAGCAGGCGGCGCATCGGACATCATAGGCGTGATGATCCTAATGAATTTTATCACAGAGCTTCGCAACTGCCTTCAGGTAGGAATGATTGGTGGTCTGCGTGGAAGCGGCCTGTGACGAGCGGCAATGTTGCCATTCAAAGGGGTGGTGTTGCGGGGATTGCAAATGTTCCTGTGGTTTCAAGAACTATTTCTCAGGTACTGCCAAAGTTAGGCTCAGGATCTCAAGACATTTTTTGGTCTGTTAGTAATGCAAGTTTGGTGCCGACTGTGGTGCATACAAATCAGAGTTTGGTTCAAGGTCCAGGTAGAACAAAATTGCCTTATATGGGTTTGGCCATGCCTTTGGGCACACATTTATCGGAGAAGACAAGACAAAAAATTTGGAACCACGACTTCGTGGATGTCTTTAGATTATTACATAGAGAGCTGCAGTCCAAAGAGGGCTAGAAAAAGGAAGAGTTGGAACTGGCACGCCGCCCGAAGGTACCCAAGAGCATAGAAAACTGGACGGCTGCCTTTCTCATATATGCGAGTGTGTATTGTGAAAGGCATCCGGAACGGGCAGTTTATACATTGACATCATTAGACGGGCACATTTGCAGGTAGGTGGGTACTCCTGGCTTAACTACGACGAGAAGTTTAGGGCCAGGTTAAGTCTTGACAATGACAAACCTTGGGGGGAAGTAAATCAAGAGCTTTGGCTACAATGGATGTCGGTTCACCAGACATCAGCGACCATCCATTCTGCAAGTGGCCTCCCCATCACTTATCGGCCCTTTCTGCAGCGTCCCGCTCCTCTGGGGGCGGGTGGGGTTGGCAGAGCACAGTTGCCGGCAACGGGAGCATGTTGGAATTTTAACCGCGGTTCCTGTATCCGGCAATACTGCAAATTCAAACACGAGTGCTGGCAGTGTGGGGGAGACCCCAATTTCACAGTGTTTTCCCAGCCAGCACTTTGGGGACCATGGGAGGGGTCAGAGGGGCAGAGGGGCCGGTGCATCTGTTGTCCCAAAAGGCGCCTACCCCAGTTAGGCTACAGGCTATGTTACCGTATTTGGATGAGTACATGGATGTGGAAGCCGCTTCTAAGCTGTTTTGGGGTTTTAAATTAGGTTTTCGCATTGGTTACCAAGGCCCTCGTGCTCAGTGCTGGGCGGACAATTTGAAATCAGCAAAAGAGTTATTTCAGGTGGTTCATGCGAAATTGAGTAAGGAAGTGCAGTTGGGCAGAATAGCAGGTCCTTTCCCTTGGTGTCCCCTTCCAAATTTGATGGTCTCTCCTTTGGGAGTGATTCCGAAGAAAGCAGAGGGTGAGTTCCGCCTGATTCATCACTTATCATGGCCCGAAGGTCAGTCAGTAAATTACTTCATTGCTCAAGAAGACGCGGCGGTCTCTTACGCTTCAGTGGATTACGCTTTGCGTTTGGTTTGTTTGGCGGGAGCTGGTGCGCTTCTGGCCAAATGTGATGTCCAGTCTGCTTTCTGCCTGCTGCCCATCCACCCGTTGGATTTTGAACTGCTGGGAATGTTTTGTGAGGACGCCTTTTATGTTGATCGGGTTTTGCCAATGGGATGTTCCATCTCTTGTTCTCGTTTTGAAACATTCAGTAAGTTTCTTCAATGGTGTTTGGTGAAGAAATCTGGGCATACGGCAGTGTGCCATTATTTGGATGACTTTTTGTTTATTGGCCAAGCTAAGTGTGACCAATGTGAAAAGGTTTTGGCGTGTTTTCAGGGGCTGGCTGAGGAATTTGGAGTGCCATTGGCTCCGGAAAAAACTGCAGGGCCAACTACCAAATTGACCTTCCTAGGCATTGAGATAGACACTGAGAGGATGATAGCTTGTCTGCCGGGTGAAAAGGAGGTTGAAATTAAGACCTTTTTAAGGGCAGTGCTAAGTCAACGGAAGCTTGAGCTCAGGCAGGTGCAGCGTCTGCTTGGGTATTTGAACTTTGCCTGTAGAGTGGTGAGACCAGGTAGGACGTTCTGCAGAAGGCTTGGTTTTTCCATGTCAAGAGCTTCGCTTCCTCACCACAGAATTCGTTTGACTAAAGCAGTGAAAGAAGATCTGGTTATATGGTTGCGTTTTTTGGAAGACTTCAATGGTGTCTCCATCAATTTTGTTGAGGATGATACTGTGTGGCAAATACAAATTTTTTCGAATGCCTCTGGGTCTCAAGGCTTTGGGCTCTTTTGGGAAGGACGGTGGTGTGCTGAGCGATGGCCGGCACATTGGTTACAACAAGGACGTAGCATCGCCTTCTTTGAGTTCTTTCCTCTACTGGTGGCCTTACAGGTGTGGGGTGAGGATTTCAGGAATCGCTGTGTACTTTTTCACATTGACAACATGTCTGTTGTGAACTTAGTTAACTGGCAGAGAGCTAGAGATGTGAGGGTTCTGCATTTATTGCGTTATTTTATGTTGCAAACTCTGAAATTGAACATTGTGTTTAAGGTGAAGCACATACCAGGCATAAATAACTCCATAGCAGATGCTTTGTCTCGCTGTAATTGGCAGACATTTCGGGAGCTGGGGCCAAAGGCGGACAGCTGCAAGACGGAGATTCCTTCGAACATCTGGGACCTGGGGGAGTGAGAATTGCTAAATTGGTGGAACACTCCATTGCGCAGTCAACGAGACGCAGTTACCGTCAGGCGTGGTCCGAATTTTTATCTTATGCTTCTTCTCAAGATCAGGGTGTGCAGCAGTTGGTAATGAACAGTTTATGTTACGTTGTGTGCTGTATCTGATGGACAAAGGGTTGTCACACACAACCATTTCAGGCAAACTTTCAGGAATTTCTTTTTATAGTCAGTTGTTGTTGGGGGTGGAGTTGCGGGTTGGGGTTTTGTTACATAGAATGCTGAAAGGTTTCAGCAGAAGCAAGGTTCATCCATACACGGTAAGGGAACCAATTACTTTTGATCTTTTACAAAGACTTTTAGTTTGGCTGTCCAAAGTTTGCTACAATGAGTGGGAATTAGTCAGGTTTCGGCTGTGCATGTTATGGCTGTTTTTTGGTGCTTTTTGGATTTCGGAATGGCTTGGATTAAAGGATCAGAAGGGTCTTTTAACGTCGGAAGTACAAGTGTTTAAGGGGTTGGTTTTACGGATTTG
Source organism: Lissotriton helveticus (assembly GCF_964261635.1). Lineage (NCBI taxonomy): Eukaryota > Metazoa > Chordata > Amphibia > Caudata > Salamandridae > Lissotriton > Lissotriton helveticus. Next base: position 1,745,272,204 of record NC_136067.1, read on the forward strand.
GTTACGACAGTCAAAAACAGATCAGATGGCACATGGAACGTGGATCCAGTTGGGTGGGAATGGGGTGGTTGGTTGTTGCCCTTTGAGCGAATGGGAATCCTTTGTTAAATCTCTTCAATTTCAAACGGGGGTTATTTTCTGTCACAATGACGGGTTTGAGATTACCTCTTTCCAATTCTTGGCTGTTTTGAAAGTGTTAGCATTGGCTGGGGAAAATCACTGCTATGTGGGACTCCCTCCTTTCGCATTGGAGCGGCCACGGAGGCGTCCAGATTGGGTTGAGGGAAGGAGGAGTTGCAAAATTTGGGTCATTGGAAATCTGATTATTGTTACAGATATGTTCGTCATTGAATGCAGTTACCATTTTGTATCTATTCTGTTTAATTCTGGTTTCTATTCTTAGGTCGAGTTTTTTCTTTTCCAAGGAGAAAAAGGACGTGGATCTTAGGACACTCCTTTGTGAAATGGTCGGCGGTCTTTGCGGAGCAACAAATCTGTGGAAGAGCCTTGGGGTTGCATAGTAAAGACCATGAAGTACTGTGGAAAGGGCTTAGGGGAATGAAGTGGAGAGATCGTTTTCCTTTATTGTCTAAATTGGCTACTGAGTGGGGATTTCCAGATCTTTTAATATTACATTTGGGGGAGAATGATCTCGTTGAGCTTTCAGGTCTTTCACTCATTCATCAGATGCAACTAGACTTAGCTGTGATTAAAGACAATTGGGTAGGTACGGCTGTTGTATGGACAGAATTTATATATCAACAGCAATGGAGGGGGGCTTGCACGCATTCAGCAGTGGAGAGAGCTCGCCGGAAGCTGAAAAGAGCCTTGAAAACATATTGCACTGCAATGGGAATTCATGTTTTAGTTCACAAACTTATTTCCGGCAAAGAGCTGCACTTGTTCAGACAGGATGGAGTGCATTTGTCTCAAATGGGACAGGCTTATTACCTCATGGAGTTGCAGGATTGGTTAGCTCGTTTCTGGGGCGTTGAGTTATGGTGTACTAACAAAGTCAATTAAAACATTTAACATTTTCCTATTTTGGGGTGGGGCAGGAAAACTCGCTGGTTTTCCTGGGTGGCGTTCTTTTGGGGGGATAGGATAGTCTAGAGTGGACTTATCCTTTCCCTCTGGGGGTGGGGGAGGGTAGGTGGAAAATGGTAAAAAGGAAACATTTGGAGAGAAAGATATTGGTTTGGAATTTTACAGTTTGGGGATTTTGCAAATGATGAATTGTTGGGGAATTAGTGTTTTTAAGTCAGTATTGGGAAATGTGTTGGGGTAATATTCAAAAGTTGTATCTATTTAATAATAAATGCAAAAGGTGCAGATTTCTGTTTTTGACTGTCCTAAAATGAAAGTGACCTTTTATGCTATCCATGATGTAAGTGTGGAGTGTCCTTATTGCGCGATTAGCCCACCGCCTTGGGATCGTGGCATGGGGCTGTAATGGATTCCAATAAGGAGTAAGAGTTAGCCCCTTTACGCCTGTTATATGTGAGAGCAGACTGACTTTTGTTTTAACTATAAGGCACTTAATATTGCTTTTTCCATATAAAGCACATGGAATTTAGTGACCTTTGATTAAGATAAACAGATAAAAATCTATGTATATCTGAGTGCAGGTTAGCGAGTATACTTTTCCAGAAGTACCTGGATCAGGAAATGGGGCCTTTAGGTGTTTTCAAACAAACCAATAGTCAAAACTTTACATGAGTTATTTGTGTTTTTCAGGCCTCAAGACTGTAGGTGGACCGAAAATCAAAACATTGTGCAATATCCAGGAAGACGTGGCAGTGACTAGGAAGCCCGTCTGTGAGATATGTTAGTGTTGTCCCTCATGACACAATTTGCTATTTTGAAAAAACAAGAATAGGGACGTTTTAGTAATATCTTCTCATAATTTGTTTTATATGGGTCTCTACAATTTTCTTGCTTTTAGATATATGTATCTCGAATGATTGGCCCATTCTTGGGAAAAGATATCGATTAGGACGATTGTATTATTCAACAGATACTCTTTTATCACAATACACGAGGACTACTAGCACAATCTGATGGGGTAAACCCAAAAGGTAAATCCTTGTGATAATTTGACAATAATAACAACCTTACACTGACCCCTGATATGGTGGATCTGAATATAGGTTATCTATATATAGAGAGTAAAAAACACACTGGTTCTTCTGGTAAGAGTGAAAATGGACAGGTGTGGTTGTGAGCGTGTGTATGGGACCAGTATGAATTTTAGGACAATGCCACTGCACATTATTGCGACCTTTATTCTTTTAGCATAATTTTTATGATTCAACGTTTACAGTATGCTATAATGTTTAAGCTTTTCTAATAACATTTCATTGTTTTGTATTTACACCTAGGAGAGGTCTTGTAAGAAGTTTTTGTAATTTATTTCTTTTCAATATATAGGTGAATGATATCGATGTTTTTATATAAAAAACACATAATGTGAGTTTAAGTGATGAACTTGATAAAGATGGTGTAGACCAGGACAATACTATCAATACCTGTTGACTCTCTTGGTCGCTAAACTGTGACGTGGGCTAACATAGCAGATAAAATACTTATTTCTCTTCGGGTTCCAGCCTTAACTTATTTGTGTCACTGATAGGTTTTGTGAATGATTGAGTATATTTTCTAACACATACTCTTTGCTACTCTTTATCTCCTTTCGTATCTTCTTCTCTCTCTAGGGGTTGGTGTTTTCATATTGTTATTGTACCGTATAGACCCTCATGCCATGTATTGGTGATTGACTCATCCCTGTATTTGTTTTTTTTTAACGCTGTGAACTGACAACTTTTAATTTTTTTTAAAATAAAATATATTTTATGATCGCATGTCGACATCTTTGTAGTGGTATACTACTTTTGAAAATATATTTTTTCTTTTCTTTGAAGTTCAGTAACTGTGAGTGTTATGTGTGATAAATAAGAAAGGTGTAATTGCCTAGGTACAATTGGTCTGCCAAAGGAAAAATCTTACATTCTCTTAATTCATGTGCAGCCAAATGGCCCAGCCATACAAGTGGGGACTATTTTACACCAGGAGTAGTATGGGAACACTTAATGGAAGGACTTTTGTTGATCTCTATTGATTCCAGAACTTTTATCTCAGAGAAACATAAGAAAATTCTGTGTAAGTAAGTAACTTTATTAACCGTTCAATTATTTAAAGTCTTTACAGTAAAAAGAGCTCGTAATTTGCACCCGTTCTCCCAACACCCCCCTCCCTCGAAACCTCCAATCCTTTGGTTACTTAGAACACACCAATCAAGCTATTCCCCTTTTTGTTGGTGAGTTCCTTCTTTGCCTGCAATCAAGGGGTGCATGTTATGTTGCACTAACATTTCCTTAAAAACAATTAAAAGTATGAGTTATTTACCGTGAACAGTAGATCATTTTATATAGCAAAACATTTCCATAAAACCCGTTAAAAGGTCAATGAGTTTGGGGTGCCTCTGGTTCAGCATGGGAAACCTGGGCAGGGGTTGCCGGGCAACTTTCTAGTATGTGGGCACTTGGCCCCAGGTTGGTAGTTTTCGGCCAGGCCATGAGGTGCTCATCCATGTAAGTCGGTGATAGTATGATAATTTCTCTTGCCATTTTGCTGTTGTGGTGGCACTGCTGTCTCTTATGGTGGCCCTATAGGCACAGCTATAATGTTCTGAGTTTTTCCACCACTAAGCCCAGCTGCTGCCCGATTTCTGTTATCGGAGTCCATCAATTTGGGTTCATGCACGGGCTGCGGGTAATGGCACTGGCAAATCTTTTGTTCAAGATAATTGCCTGCCCTAGATTCTGAGAACTGTGACTGGGCATCAAGTGCATTTCTGATTTAATGTGTACATTTTGCCACTCTAACGAATAGGCAAGTATTTGTTTCAGAGAAACACCAGTACGAAGCCTCCTTTCAGGACCTTGTGCCCTTGGCTCTGAAAATCGAGCGAAGCAGCCAATGGCATACGCTGGCCAGTTTGAGGCAACGGCATAGTAGATGAGACCAAGATTCCTTGTAGTAATTGCATAACCTGCAAGAGACAGCCCCATCCTTTCATGCCCATGTTAAGTTAAAATCCGAGATACTAAAGGCAATGAGCTACATAAACAGGATTTTCCTTCATGCTTGGACTAAAAGTGATTTCATGTAAGTATTGTTGGGCTTCCCGAAGATGTAATACGTGTCCAGTGCCTTTATGGAATGGAATTGTTTCAGGTTTCTTAGGTAGTTCAGATGAAATCTGGCAGTTTTGGCTATCGAGTTGATATGGCCACGCATGTTCAGGTTGCCATCAAAGGTAATTCCAAGGGATTTAGCAGAGTCCACAATGGTAGGAGAGCAGCTTAGCGCTGTGATAGCCTTGAACTATTCTTGAATGTCTGTATTGTCGTTAGGAGGTGAAATTAAGAGGAACTCAACCTTTTTAGCGTTGATTTTAAGCTGGTTAGATGTGAGCCAGTGAACAGTAAACTTCAGAGCCTCATTCAGGGAGCGAATGTCCTCTGGAGAAGAGATTTTGATGTAGAGCTGTGTGTCGTCGTCATACATGTGGTAGGGGATATTGGCGATGCGCAGCACCTCTGAGAGCGGTTCAAGGTAAAGATTGAAGAGGGTAGGGGACAGTGTTGATCCTTGAGGGACTCCAACAGTGATCGTAGAGGGAGCGAACAGGTTGCCGTTGATCAGGACTCTCTGTGAGTGACTCTGGAGGAAGGACCTAAACCAGGCAAGAACAGTGCCATGTAGGCCCATCCTAAGTTTGAGGCGATTAAGGAGAATTTCATGGTTAGCAGTATCGAAGTCCGAGGATAGGTACAGGAGTTTCTGGCCTGCCGACCAATTATTGGAAGGACGCAATAGTCGCATCCTAACCGATTCTGTCGGAGCAATAGGGTGTAAGTTGTAATGCTGAAAGATCTGGGTAAGTATTCAAAGGACGCAGTAGCCGCATCCAAACCAATTTTGTCACAGGATTTGGCTCTTGGTTGTTATGGTGACAGACGCACATTTCGGTTTGTGTTGTTGTGTGGAAACCGACTCGGTAACCACCCATCACCAATATATCAAAGTCAATCGTGGTACGATGATGAGTTTTTTTAACGTTGCGGTATGCGTGTTGTTTGCAAGCAATGTTGTGCATGGGACCGATTCGGAAAATGTGACAGACTTGAACCCATAGCTTTGTCCGCATGGAATTAAGACCTCCTATGACTTTTAGATATAAGACTGTCTGTTCTCTAGAGACTTCACTTGCCTGCACTACCTGAATCATTCCTGCACCTCCATATCTCTCTGCTGCTCTTACCACAACCTCTGGGAGCTACTATGGCACGTACAGTGGACAGGGCCCCAGCTTTCAGTGAGAAAGAGAACCAGGCCCTGTTGGACACCCTCCTGCCACTGGACATGTGCAATCACCATGGAATACTGGCATTAGGAATCTCATTGGCAAACCTGTATCTATGTTTAAAAGTATGCAGATAAGTGTCCTGGGCATGTACACTGCTGTAGAAGTGTGTGTACTTGGGTAAACCTCTTATCACTGTTCTCAAAAGACAGAGTCATCATTGAATCCGGGACACATGCACAGAATGCCATCTGCCTAGCCCTTAAACCTTCTTGTCAAACTGACCATGAACATTGCATACAGGGGTCTGACTCACAAACATGTTGCATGTGAACTAAGGGTCTGTCACCATGTCATCCTTACAGGTCAACCCTCATGATGGAGCTTTTGCGTGTCTGTCATTTCTACAAGAGGGGGCAAGACCTTCGTGGCTGGAACATTATGATTGCAGAAGTCCAGCTGGACCTGTCAGCTCTTGGCAAGAGGGACAGGTGTCAAAGACTGACCCTCACATGCTATGCATCCTGGAGGTGGTCCTCCCTGACATGGATGGGCAGTTGAAAGCCAGAGAGCAGCAAGGAGAAGCTTAGTATGTGCCTTGTCGCACACCTTTGTTAAACATGCATGTTACAGAACCTTAGCCTGCTGCCCCTTTTGCAGATGGTAAGTCAACCAAACCCACTGATCCTTTTTGTAAGATGCATATGCACAAGGATAAGTTGATGCCCAGTTATGCCCCTTTCATCAGGTAGATGTGAGTTAGTTATGTTCAGGGAAGTGACAGTAGGTCCATGCTAATGTGATTACCACAAATCACAACAATATGTGCATGGAGGTAACCTTCTGGAGTAATGCATATGCCCAAAATATGCCAGCATATTTATTGACCTATTCTTAGTGTGGTTTCAACAAATCTGTGAAGCATGTTGTAATTTAAGCAAACAATTGTAAAGACGCCATGCTATACATCCCTGTAGCAGGTGACATCAATATTGAGGCATTGGTGAGTTTTGCTTGCTCATTGTGGTAATGTTAGGTCCTAGCCGTGGTGCTCAGTGTTGTGAAATGTATCCCATGGGCCAATTACAGGTATGCTAACTCTGGTCATCTGTCACACTGGCCTGTCACATGATTGTGTGGAAGATTCTATTCTCTCCTTTAAAATGAGTGGGTCAATGTGGCTGACTCTGTAACAGTGACAACACATGCCATTCACTGACAAACAGGTGGTAACTGGTTGAAACATGGCTGAAAATGTGAGGTATGATGTTAGATACACTTTGACAACAGTTGACATGTGTAAATGGGTAAACAGTCAAAATATCGAGTAAAAAATATCGAATGGACATAATATCGAGTTTAAAATATAGAATGGACAAAATATCGAATGGACAGAATATAGACATCAGAAATATCGTTTTTAAGGTAAGTAATGTAATATCGAATGTTAAAAATATAGAAAGTTAAAATATCGAAGTATATAATATAGGTTACTAAAAGTATCGAATTTTTTATAATATCGAATTTTTTATAGTGTTTTTTATGTTATTATATGTGTGAAAAGTCTGTATTTATGTTATAATTTATCTTAATTGAGGAATTTTGTTTTTTTTATTTTTGCGTAATTTAATTCTGTAGCGGGTTGTGGGTTTATAGGGGAATAGGGTGGGAAGTAATTTAATTATAATTGATTAAATATGTACATTTATTTATTGGTATTCATATTTGATTGTTAATTAATTTATATTTGGTAATTAATTAAATTTTAATTGGCAATTACATTTAAATAATTGATTAATTGCTAATTATGTTAATTTTACTAATTTATTTTCTGTAGCGGGATGTGGGTTTATAGGGGAATTGGGTGGGAAGTAATTTATTTATAATTAATTAAATATGTAACATTATTTATTGGTATTTATTTAGAATTAATTGCTAATTAATTTTTTATGGGTATTTAATTACATTTTAATTGTCAATTAATTCTATTTAATTGATTAATTGCTAATTATGTTAATTTTAATAATTTATTTTCTGTAGCGGGCTGTGGGTTTATAGGGGAATAGGGTGGGAAGTAATTTATTTATAAATAATTCAATAATTCAATGTATTTAATTGTATTTAATTTGAATTAATTGTTAATTAATTTTTATTTGTTAATTTATTAATTGTTAATTTGTAATTAATTTGTAATAATTGGTAACTAATTGTAATAATTAATTTTAATTTGTAATTTAAATTGATTAATTATTATATTTTATTAAATTGGTAATTACTTTTAATTAATTTTTTATAGATATTAATTTATATTTTTTTAAATAATATATGAAGTATTTACTTTCCCTACTGTTGCACTCTTTGGAGTGGGAATAGTAGTTTTAACCACTTCGACGCTCATGACGAGCTGAGCTCGTCATGAGTTGCGCCGCTCGCACGCTGACGAGCTGAGCTCGTCATGTAACGCGGCTTTTCTCAAAACGCAGTGGGAAAACCGCTAGCGCGCATGCGGTTAACCCCTACGCTATCCAACGCTTTCCCTACTGTTGCACTCTTTGGAGTGGGAATAGTAATTTTAACCCCTACGTTATCCAACGCTTTCCTTACTGTTGCACTCTTGGGAGTGGGAATAGTAATTTTTACCCCTACGCTATCCAATGCTTTCCCTACTGTTGCACTCACTGGAGTGGGAATAGTAATTTTTACCCCTACGCTATCCAACGGTTTCCCTACTGTTGCACCCACTGGAGTGGGAATAGTAATTTTTACCTCTACGCTATCCAACGCTTTCCCTACTGTTGCACTCACTGGAGTGGGAATAGTAATTTTTACCCCTAAGCTATCCAACGCTTTCCCTACTGTTGCACCCACTGGAGTGGTAATAGTAATTTTTACCCCTACGCTATCCAACGCTTTCCCTACTGTTGCACTCTTTGGAGTGGGAATAGTAATTTTAACCCTTACGCTATCCAACGCTTTCCCTACTGTTGCACTCTTTGGAGTGGGAATAGTAATTTTTACCCCTACGCTATCCAACGGTTTCCCTACTGTTGCACCCACTGGAGTGGGAATAGTAATTTTTACCTCTACGCTATCCAACGCTTTCCCTACTGTTGCACCCACTGGAGTGGGAATAGTAATTTTTACCCCTAAGCTATCCAACGCTTTCCCTACTGTTGCACCCACTGGAGTGGTAATAGTAATTTTTACCCCTACGCTATCCAACGCTTTCCCTACTGTTGCACTCTTTGGAGTGGGAATAGTAATTTTTACCCCTACGCTATCCAATGCTTTCCCTACTGTTGCACTCTTTGGAGTGGGAATAGTAATTTTTACCCCTACGCTATCCAACGCTTTCCCTACTGTTGCACTCTTTGGAGTTGGAATAGTAATTTTTACCCCGACGCTATCCAACGCTTTCCCTACTGTTGCACCCACTGGAGTGGAAATAGTAATTTCTACCCCTACGCTATCCAACGCTTTCCCTACTGTTGCACTCACTGGAGTGTGAATATTAATTTTTACCCCTACGCTATCCGACGCTTTCCCTACTGTTGCACTCACTGGAGTGGGAATAGTAATTTTTACCCCTACGCTATCCAATGCTTTCCCTACTGTTGCACTCTTTGGAGTGGGAATAGTAATTTTTACCCCTACGCTATCCAACGTTTTCCCTACTGTTGCACTCATTGGAGTGGGAATAGTAATTTTAACACTCTTGCTATGCTATGGTAATAATATAGTATATTTTTTAATAATATTATGTTAATATATATATATGTTTTAACAAATAAAATTGCATTCTTTTTTTATAACTTAAATTAATTATTTAATAATTTTAAGGTTATTTAAGTATTTTTAAGTATATTTTAGTTATTTATTTTTAATATTTTTTTTAATTTTACACTAATTTTAATAAATTCGATATTTTTACAAAGTACATATTTGTAAACGATATTTTTGATTCGATATTTTTGTACTTACCTGTTTGTGGATAGGACTTCGATATTTTTGTAGTCGATATTTTGTAGTTGATATTTTAAATGCCTATATTTTTATAGTCGATATTATGTCAGTGATCCGTCTAAATGCTGTTCACTATACATACTTGAGGCTACGTAAACCATGTGTATGATGCATCACTGTCAGCCTGACAGGTGTAAAATATGCTTCATTTTGAAGTAAGTCACCAAAATGAGATGGGGAAGAAGAGCAATCTAAGCTGTAGGAGGTGTGCAATATGTCTAATGGAAGTGAGTGACATTCAGACTTGGGCCATACAAATGGGGACATCTGCAATCTAGACAGGATTAATACACAGTGTTGACTGTACTCATGAAGGATGGCGGTTCAGTAGTGATAATTTGTCCAGATAATGCACGCATTGTGAAGATGCAGTCATCAGACTTGGAAGTGTGTTAACCATTGTTTATATCTGCAAATGGTGAGCTGTTTACAATGTGTACTACATTCTGATTCATCTTCATGACACTGTGAATAGATGACACAAGACAGTGGGCTACGTGCCTCTCACCCTAGCTATGCCTACTAACTTGGTGAATCCTCAATAAGAGTCTGATGTGTGAACTGACAGTAGAGAACCTGAGTTACAGGACAAATGAGCACAATCACTGTTATCTTTGTCATGCAATGAGTACGCATTTTTAAGTTGGACAAGGATGTCATTTGACCTGTGATATTAGAGCCAATGGTTACCAAGTTGATGACTAGGGAATGCAGAATGGATCACATGTCTCAATTATATTCTGTGAATACTATTCCCATTGTGAGATCTGTATGACAGGTATGTCATGACACAAGAGTGACAGGTGCAAAAGACGATAGATACATCAACTGCTAGATAGTGGGGTATTTGACATTGCGGTTGTGGCATTTGATGTTGATACACACAATGTTGCAGATGACATGATGTGTGAGGGAGCAATGGTTAACGTGCAGACTGGCATGTGCCATGTATGTAAATGTATCAAAAGATGATAACACTAGTCAAAATGATGTAGTTATTTGAACTGTGATTTTACCTATGTGTCCAGTACATTCAAATGACCTTTATGATTCTTTTTCATTTTTGTTCACATCATAATCAGTGGCAGCAAAGGAGGCAGTGCCATGGATGATGGGAGAGCAGTTTGCCAGTCTGGGTCCAGTGAGCATCGGACATGGAGAATTCCACTGGTGAGGTGAATGAGTGGAGCCACACTGAGGGCAGGTCTGTAACAACATCTGCAGCCTCTGAAGACCACTCAATATCCAGAGATGACTCCCTGGTGGTAGAGGAGAAGGGGGTGATTTATCAACATCAGAATCTACTACCACCACTACCATCTCCACCCTCCCAACTGCTCCCAGGGTCAGTGTCCTTGCCAGTCCTATGACAGGGGACCTGAGTTCTTCAAGCCAGGCACCTCACCCCCTGCCCCTGTTGCCGTGCTTCCCTCAGACTGAATGCTATCAACATCCTGAGGCAGATCTGTGTGGGGGAGACATCAGTGCTGAATATCCTTCATGCACATATGGTGTAATTCCTGGAAGTCATTCATTCAGACATGTCTACCCTACACAGATCCAATCAGGCTCTGGCCTCCACACTGACTGCAGCAGTGTGCCGGCTCCAGCATTCCCTCCCCCTCCTACCTCTTCCCTATCACTGTCCCAACTACCCTCCCTTACCCAAGCACACGCAAATGCACACATGCACAAATCTCAACAGCCACACGCAGCACACAGACACACAGACACAAGGGCAAACCCACACACATGTACATTCAGGAGACAGACAACACCCTCACCACCACAGACACACCAGCAGACGCCACATATGCATCCGCAGACACTCCACATATCTGAGAACCCTCTCCCTTCCCAACCCCTACCCTTTCCTCTCCTGTTACCCCCTCTGCCCAGAAACTCTTCCTCTGTGACCTTGGCCTCTTCCTTCCCGACCCATCCAAAGCCCCTCTCAAGAAGAAGAAGCAGTACAAACCCCCTGGCCCTGCCATCTAAACCTGCTCCCCCCCCTCTAAAAAGCCAAGCCCAAAACCCCCACCCAAAAAACCTCCAGATCTTCCAAGTCCCAAACTCCTCCACCAACCTGTTCTTCCCCAGACCAGCCCAGTGCCTCCTGCATCAAAAAACCCTGTTCCAAGCAGTCCGAGCCCCTGCCTTTTACTGACCCTTCCATTAAGGGTTAAACCATCCCCAAAATGGTAAAACCAAGTCCATCCCATTTTCCATCAAGCCCTCACACTATAGCTGCTCCCCCTCAGGCTAAGACTACACCTGCAGCCCCACAATCTGATCCAACCACTGCAGGGACCCACAACCCCTCCTGATCCCATCAATCCCAAAACCCAACCCAGTCCTTCCTAGTGTTGTCCCTTTGGTGCCTGGCATGCCCACTAGATGCCCCTCACAGGGGAGGTGACCCTTAGCAGAAATTGTGCAGGCAAGACTTGATGGGCATGACTCCTCTGGCCCACGAGTCAGGAACTTTTGGACTGGTCATTGGCCGTTTGTATTTATTATCTTCAGTTCTCATGCTGGATAAAGCAAAAATAAATTTGTGTTTGTACATTTTTGTAGTCTTTTAATTGCTTTTTAAGTCAACTGTAAGTCCTTTTCAATCAGTAGTTTAAGTATACCATGATGTTTTAGTATGGCACAAACTGCATATGGTCCATGTGGTATGGGCACTTTGACAGTATGTATTTAAGATTTAGGTGTCTACATTTGATGGATGTCATTATCCACATCATTTGTGGCTATGAGTGTGACATGAAGTCACAAACCTTTCCTTTTTTTACATCACAATTGCACATGGGTCAGGCTTTCATAGGACAACATACAGCAAGTGTTACAAAGTTCAACAGTTTAGGAGAAGCATGCAGCATATATTTGTGATATACTGAAAGACACCTGTCTCATCGATACAACTGGTTACATATGGATTTTGATTACATGGTTGTGACTTTGGACACACTAATGAACACACCCATGAACACAGAGTAATGATACAATACATGTAGGTGACTTTATAGTGATGTCTCATGTCTGTTCTTCTTTCAATCTGTTATACTAGTGGCAATGACAACCTTGCCACAGGTGGCATGCCACTGTAGGCAAATACCCTTCATAGCTGTGTATTCATTTGAAATTATTTCTGAGCCCATGGTGAGTGTAAGGGGAGCAGTATTCTCCTAGTCTTCATTCCCTGTTTACTCCAAGGACTCCATTGTTATCATGGATTCATGTTAGGCAAGGTGTGTATTGTCTTAATAGTCAAATGCATTCTACTTTATATGTCATTCAGCCATCCTGCTTTTCTTTGGAGACTTCACATAAATGGGTTTTTTGTTCTGTCCATTCTTAGATTTCATTTTAAGCAATGAATTATGCTATTCCAGGTTACACAGAGGTGAACTAGGAGTGCTGTTATGTCTGTTTGATTGCCCAGTGCTATATGTGGTAAGTCAAGTGGACAGTGAGTGCACAGAAGTAAAGTCTAATGTGCAGATGCTACAGGAGTGAGTGTCACATCAATGCTCCTAGTTGCCACACAAGGGAGGATGTGTTTTTTGGAATGTGCAGCCTAGCTGCAGATATGCTATCCAAGGTTCATTTTGCATGTGCAGAGCTTGCTTAAACAAGGGTAAGGTGAGTGTGACTAATCTTTCAAAGTTGTAGATGGAGTGCAGATTCATATGTCATGGTGTCAGTACTAATTCAGTGATTGTCAGAGATTGTAAGGTATGAGTTAAGTTCATGGGCAGATCTTGTGTAGGAAACATGAGGTAACCACATTGTCACATTGTGAGTGGTGACACATACGAGAGTGTGAATCAGAGTATGTGAGCCTGTTAGACTGGTTACATTCTTTGCAAGGTATGATAGGAATAGGTAGATGTGATAGGGATGTGACCAGGTAGACAAGGTTGGATTCTGCAGGAGGTGAGAGCTGTGCTCTGTGTTATTTCAGTGAGAAATGACTGTTACAGGGCAGTTCAATTAGTGAACATAGGTGTCAATGTGTGTAAGTTAATTGTGGTATGGATGCTGGTAGTCATATGTGGATGTGACAGGGTCACAGTGAGACAAGGTTAAACTTGTCATTTGTGACAAAGTGGATAATTGTATGTAAAGGGTATACACAATTTGTGAAAATGAGGGTGCTGAACAGTTAGATATGAGATGTTGTACAGTTGATATATGCTGTGCTTGAATCTGCAGATACATTTGTTTTTGGAAGGAAAATCTGTAGAAGTTAAGCAGAGTATGGTGTGTGTATGTTTATATTATAAATGACTGAAGATATATTCATTGAGCAATGTAAGTTTCTTGTGGTGAGATGTGTTGATGTATTAAGTGAGCATGTCAGAGTGTGCTGTGATTCTGCACGTTGTGATATGAGTGCAGTCCTAGACATTACTGAGGGTGCAACTGGTGAGAAGAGTAGTCCATGTGACATATTACGTTTGACATCTGTTGGGGAGGTGATGAGTACAGTACATTGTGTACATGTCATGTATGTCAGAGGTGTTTTGTATATAGTGATGCAGAGTTGTTCTGTGAATGTAGGTGTAGATGTAAGAAGGGCAGCGCAAGTGTAAGATTGTATCAATCAGGTTGGAAGAGTTTGAGTACAATGCTTGAACATGTGGGGCAGACTTGCTTTGTCATCTATATGGACCAGAGTGTGATTATGACTTGCTTGTGTGTGTATGATAGTTTTGAGTGATGAGCATGTACTGAGGTGTATGTGAGAGGGATCATAGCTGCAGAAGTGGGGATATTGCAAGCCATGAGGTAATATAAAAATGTACATATGTGTACATTAGTTGTATGTGAGTGGACAAAATCAGTAGCCTGAGTAAAGATGAAGATGTGGAATGTGTTTGCTGCAGCTTGCTGTCTGCCACTGAACGTTCATGACTGAGTACACTGGCATATGCAAAACCTATTGTCCTCACAGGACAATTTGCCTCCACCTAGCCTAGCCTTATCTGAGTTCTGTGTGGGCAGCTGTGTGGAGTGATCCTTTGTAGGTAGTTTTAGTCACTGATTGTTCACTCTTGCCCTTGCTTACAGCCTTTTGATGGAGGTTGTGATTGCTTATATGGAAATGTCATGATTCTGAAATATTGGATGACAGTCCTTTGCATAGAGGGCTATAGCACCCTCAAGTAGGAAGTCAATGATGTGTGTTTTGTGCCACCTGGTGTCAGACTACTCCAGAAACGTATCCCCACACTTTTCACAGTGGACTACATACACATATTTATTGGTTGCATTCTAAATTTGAATGGTCCAGGTGGACACCAAGGGAGATGGACTCACTGTGAAGGTATATCTGGTTGTGCTACAGAAAACACATTGCACTGTATGCAAACACACATGTGACACTGGAACATTACACCCAGATCCAATTGTTGTTTGTATTGTCCATATTTGGGAATCTCCAATTTGGCGTGGCAAGGGTAGCCCTTGTGTGTGTCCATGGGTGGTCCCATTTTGCCCATTAAACACTGCCCTAGAGCGTGAGGGCAATATGTCATTGTGAAAGGTCTCCTTGACGTTTTCATAGATTTAGAGACAGTGTTTCAGTGCCAAATGTGGACATAGCAGAGTTCATTCTGCACGTATCCATCATCCTCACACAATGCACCCATATCCCCTGTCTTTAGGATGGCTATGTTGATTGTGTTTGGGAGTCACCGATTGAGCCACCCCCTGGCATCCTCACCAGTACTGGCAGCTTATTTTGCATAATGGTCTGTACACTTGACCCTCCAACACTGTTGGATTATCCGTCCTTAGACTCATGAGTACTCCTCCTTCTACTCTGCAGGACACAATCTGCACATTCAACATTTTTTGGGGCACACAGTACAGCCAAGGAGCTTGATGCAGAAATGCTGTGAGTGACATTTTGCAAAAATGACTGTGTAAGCATACAGATTGAGAGTTGTGAACTGCGCCCACAGTCCACACCTGGTGACTATTCCCCCATGTTGTTGAACCATGCTTCTTTCAAAACCAAGATGGATTTTGTCTACATATGATTCAAAAACAAATATGACACAACCACGTCTAGGTTGCTGTATTGGGAGGCATTGAAATCAGTGAAGAGTGGCTGGGTCTGTGGAGGAGTGTGTTGTCTGGCCAGTATGATTTGGTCTTAAATGTACACCAAGGCATCTCAATGTCATACTTATGCGAGTACATTGAAGTTCTTTTGCCCTGCAATGTTTCAGTGTGTGTTGTGTTGGACTCATGCATTCACTTTGTGATACATACATATGTGTGGGTATGGCAATTCCAATTCCACCGTCAAAAGTGTGTTTATACTTGTATTTGGCAGGCTAAGTGTACCTACCTTATGATGACATTCCCTCATTGGAAATGCAATACATGCTTGGGATCTATGGTTTGATTGAGATCAGAATGATGCACAGACACTCTGAAAGTAATTTGCAGACATTCTGTGATCATCTCTTTCATTCTAGCCTCTGTGTTTTTACCTGTCAAGGGATATTTTACAAAGGCACAATGCTGCTGATCAAGAGGGTGGTGTGTAGGTTAGACTGCTCAGATTATATTTGCCTCCCTGCAAGGCCCTGACATACAACGCAACCTCCCTGCCCTGGCCATGACCTGAAAGTGATAGTGGGTTGGGGAGATGACACTGCTTTTGTCAAGGCAGGCAAGCCAGTGGGCCAAGGTGAGTATGCTCCAAAGGCTGTCCCCCAACCTCAATTTACAGCACAGCTGGTGAGTAGACATCATACTTGCACCACTTTGCAGTGGCCTGGTGAGGACTGGTGAAGTAAGTCAGTCTCCTTGTGTGCTTTAAAGAGGTCACAAAACTGTGGCACAAAGGTGACCCTGGTGCACCGGCCCTTCCATCAATGTCCAATTTCACACATAGCCAATCCAAGCCTCTGCAGTACACTTTCTGTTCAAAGTCAACACCCATAGGGCTCTATGGACTTCAGCCTCCCCCTTCGTATGTGTCATCCTTGGCTGTGGCAGCTTCCACACACACACATACTGTCCTTGAGCTGCTGTGTGTGGGTGGTCTATAATGTTTGTACATCAGCATCACATGTTGTTTATGGACCATTTACTAGTTGATGAGGCTTTATTTGTCCCTAGAGCAGCAGCATCTCCACTCTGCCTATTCCTCAAGGTTGTCAGTTACTTTTGCTACAACAGTGTGGGAAGCATTTAATTCAAAATGACCTTTGTGTTTGTTTTTTTAGAGAATTCATGTAGCATGTGCTCCACCTGTAGGTATTGCAACAGTTTGCATAGGCACCAGTTACATTGTTCAGGTACCCATTGCTGGTGGTATTAACCCCCCAACCCAGGTTTGCCTCTATATTGCTGGGGGGATTAACACCACAACCCAGGTTTGCCTCTAAATTGCTGTGGGATTAACCCCCCAACTCAGGTTTGCCTCTATATTGCTGGGGGTATTAACCCCCAACCCAGTTTTTCCCCCACATTGCTGTAGGATTAACCCCCCAGCTCAGACTAGCCTCTACATTGCTGGGGATATTGACCCCCCCAACCCAGGTTTGCCTCTACATTGCTGTGGAATTAACCACCAATCCAGGCTTGTCTCTACATTGCTTGGGGTATTGACCTCCTCAACCCAGGTTTGCCTCTACATTGCTGTGAGATGAACCCCCAACCCAGGTTTGCCTCCACATTGCTGGGGATATTAGCCACCAACCAAGGTTTACCTCTAGATTGCTGTGGGAATTAACTTCTCCCAACCCAGGTTTGAACCTACATTGCTGGTGGTATTGGCCCTCCAGCCCCCTCTTTGGTTCAGAATTGATGGATGTATTAGCTCCCCCCGAAAATTCCCTCTACCTTGTTGGTAGTATTCCCCCTCCCAAATTTCCCTGTAGTAGGGCCTTCCTAAGAGCGAGACTACATTGTGTCAGGCACTTTGGTGCTCGTGGCTCAGGGGGTGATAGTTCTATACTGGGTCTCTTTTTTGTGTGATTTTAGCCAAAGGTTTTCATTTCCTAGTTTCACTGGTTGCAGGCCATCCTGGACAAATTACAAAGTGCGAACATTCTCAGAAAGACTGAAATTCCAAGAAAACTTTTGATGTCTTTACATTGCATATTGGGACTCTTTCTGTTGCAGGTGACAAGCCCACCCAGATAAGGGGCACACCAGTTTTATTAAAATAAGTGTTTATTTGTGTAGCTTTATAAAACAAAAACAAAAATAACGCAAGGCAGCACATTTTGCTGCCTTGTATTACTTTATGTCAGGTAGGTTCTTCATGGATGGTGCATGGGTGTTTCTGTGCATCTACCCATGGATTTTGATGCAAACCCATATCTACAAAGACTTGTAGACATGGGTTTCCGCCCAAATGGTGTGCCTGCCTGAGACTGGAGAAAGATATTTACAAAATTATGCTACATTTTGGTTATTTCCTTATGTCCCTCCAGGGGAACTAAACGTTTGAGTCCATGTTTAAAGAAACATCTTACACTTTCGTAGACAGAATGTTTTTTTCTATTTTTGCAAATAATAATTAATAAAACATTATGCTATATTTTGGTCATGTTCTAAGTTCCCCCAAAGGTCACTCTGGCTACCTTCAGAAACACTAACGTGGGAAAAAGAACATTTTTGGACCAAATATCTTTTGTGAAAAAAAACATCCAAAAAGGGCTTAACACTGTGAGGAAAACCTCAGCACTTAAAATGTTGGTGTTGTTTTTTA
Source organism: Lissotriton helveticus (assembly GCF_964261635.1). Taxonomy (NCBI): domain Eukaryota; kingdom Metazoa; phylum Chordata; class Amphibia; order Caudata; family Salamandridae; genus Lissotriton; species Lissotriton helveticus. Next base: position 1,745,290,341 of record NC_136067.1, read on the forward strand.
TTGTGGTGGTTGGTTAATACAATGAAGTGTATTGCTTCTCTAGGGCTAATGTCATTGTTCATCAGCTGGCGTCTATCTGCTTACTTGGTTAGCATTCTGGGATTTGTCTTTTTTATTTGAGAAATGCTAGAAAATATTGAAAAAATGTGTTAAAGAAAATATCTCCACGTTTTTCAATATATCTTCATGCTATGCTGAGAAAATGATGTGGGGTTTGCAACAATTCGTAGACCTGAACGTGCTGAAGAAAGCTGATATATTGTATGTGTGCACAAAGAGACCAAGGAAGTACATGTGCTTGAAAAATCTGGGGCCTGATCTTGACCTTGGCACCCTTTACTCTGTCCATCAGGGTGGCTTGCTCTGCTTGAAAAATAATAAGGTTTATCAAGACCTTAGAGGTCTTTAGTCTGTCCAGGAGGGTGGTGGAGGACATTACATCTGCCAATCTGATTGATAGAAACCCACCTATATTTAGAGATCACTGCCAGCCCAACAGCAATCTCTGTGGCTTCAGAACGAACTATTGTCACAGCGGTACCTTCAAAGGCACTGCAAATTGGTGGATTTCATCCCTCTTCCAGTTAGTCACTCACCTAACTTTTCTGTTTTTCAAACAAAAATTACTAAAGCTGAAGTTTGTTTATAAAAAAAGAAACTAATGACCCTACCACACCCTGAAATATTTCCCCAGTATTTCCTTTGCTTTTGAAGACCGACAAGTTTTTCCTGCTTGTGATAGACACAAAAACAAAATACATCAGACCCTCCACTCAAAATAGTGCTCGGGGTCTCATGTCCTTACTCTGATGGTGCCTACTCTATCGGCACATGAGAGCTTTCTGACAGCAGAACCAGCAGAGGCGCCACCATCAGAAAGATGACAGTTTGCCGACTCATAATAGTGTGGGTAGATGGAGGATTTGACAGACAATGTGATTTGACAGACAGGGTACTCCACAACCTTTCGTGGCAAAGTACACTGCCAGACTCTAATTCTGACCCTTAAACCTGATTTATGTTTAAAAAAAAGAAAGAAAAGTTTCAACTCAGAGACGGGCAAACACCCGAACAAATAAAGTGTTAAAGGGTTAATGTTATGCTTTAAAATGTCCATAAGGAATAACTCAGAAGAATAATTCATATTTATTCAGACAGTTTACATCTTGTTAAGTCTTTTTCTTCAAATAATATAAACTTTAGTACGAGAATACTTAAAAGAGCCCACATCAGGATCATAAATGTGCCTTGAACGAGTAGCTCGCTTGGGGGCTAATGTTTCGACAGGGAATAGTTACAATGCGCCATGACTGTCAGTCATTGTGCTAATAGAATGTATTGCATTGGAGTACAAAATCAAGTGGCTACAATAATAAGGTATGACCCAATAATTACTCTGCAGTAACAAAAAACAGTTGTTAGTGTGAACAGATAAGGATGAAGTGATCAGTGAATGGGACTGCTAGATTAATGTTTGCAACCAACTTATAAATACAAGGATTTCTAATGGAATTTAAATACACTTACTGGATGTTGAGCAGGAAAGTTTCAAAGGAACTTTCAAGGGAACTTGAAGGATATTTTCAAAAATAATTGAATGCGTTTGCAGGTGAAGAATGAAAAGAATGTCCTGAAAGTGTAAGATAAAAGTGTAAAGGGTATTTGAAGTCTGTTTTCAAAAATAATTGAAGGGCTTTGCCTATGAAGGTTGAGCCATGGGTTCTGCGCTTATGACTGGCAAACTGGAATTTTGATGACATTTCAGTAGGTCTTTGAAAGGAGAAACCTTAGAGAACAAAATTAGATTTGATAAATACCTCCAACAGGCGAAATGTAGGAAAACTGACCAAAGAAGGTTTTTTTAAAGAGGTTTAATAGAAACTAAGGGGCACATGCATCAAAGGAAATTGCATTCGCAAATGGTGTGAATCGCAAAATTCGGCCGTTTTTTGAATGCAATTTCCATTTTTGGGATGCATTAAAAAAAAAATTATTTTTCGCAATTTAAGAAATCGCAAAATTGCGATTTCTTAAATTGCGATTGCATTTAAGGAATCTCAAATTGAGATTCCTTAAATGCAATGCATCAAACTAAAAATTTGCGAATTCGCAAATAAGGGGAGCAAATTACCATGAAGTTGACTTTCATGGTAATTTGCGAAAACTTTGAAAAATGCACTAAAGTGCATTTTTCAAAGTTCCATTTTACACACACACATGCCCTTGGGGCATGTGAGTGTGCAAATGTACTTCTAAGCAGATTTCAGGGGTGCAACAGGGTGTCCTGTGGACACCCCTGCACCCTTGAAATTGCATTCTTAATATGCGAATTTCTAATGGTGAATTGCAAATTAAGAATGTCTTTCCATTCATTCCTATGGGCATCTAGGCCCATAGGAATGGATGGGGAGGTATTCCTTAATTGCGGTTCTCAATTAGAGAATCGCAATTAAGGAATTTTAAGAAATCACTCATTTTATAGCGATTTTTTTGATGCATTGCAGTTTGCAATTCCTTCATTGCGATTCCTTATTTTTCGTAATTAAGGAATCTCAAAATGCAATATTGATGCATGTGCCCCTTAGACCTTTTTTTAGTAACAGGATTGGTCAAGGTTTCGGTAAGTTAGTGATTGAATTGAGAAGCTATTGCAAATACAGAATATGTGGACTGTAATTTTATATAATATGGGATGATTGGCATATATTTAAAATAGCCCATTTAATGATGTTGATAACACATTATTGTAATATAAAATGTTTTAACTCCCTAAGTGCTGAAGCTTAACAAGTGCTGGACCATTTTCTTGATTTTTAGGGCGGTTCGTTCTTAAGCCTTTATACCTTTTTTCCACGAGCAAAATTTGCATCTTTTTTCCGCATATGTTGGGATTCTAAAAAAATAACCCTGCCACGGTTTGTGTATTTTCCTCGGAGGGAAATAAAAAAATAGCCAAAATGTAGCAACATTTTTGTTTTTTAAACTGCAAAATCTAGTCATCCAAAAAAAAATCTGACCACACAGCGTTCATGATAAAAATGGTACTGCATATGTGTGATTTGAGCCTATCGCCCACAAAAGGAAAAGATGAAAAAAGTCACATTATGAAGTGAACGTTCTATCAATGTGGTATTCACATGGCAGCTTGTGTGGTCAATTTGTTCTCTTAGGTAAGAAGCCCACCCACTCATGTGTGTACTGTAGAAAGGCTGGGTGGTCTGAATGTTGTGTGCTCCACGGATTCCCTAACTTTCCTTCTAAAAAATGAGAACATCGGTTATGTAGGCCAAAGTTTGATGTTTAAAGTGCAATTTGGATACGACAATGTGAATGGCTGTATGCAAGAACACCACCTCAGTCCCCCGTTCATGTCTATTTTCCAGAAGTACATGGAGTTGATGGAATTACCTGGGTGCTGGATGGTCCTGAGCCCAAATACTCCAGTCACACCCTATATGATGTCACCATTGACTGCATTTGGGTGCTGTGTCATATTTTTCCTCTCCCGTAGAGAAAGCATATGCATACTGATCAGTATAACTGTACTCAGGAGAATGATGACTGGTGTAACATTCCTCACTGACAGGCAACAGGAGACTTACAACACAGATATCAAGATTCCACTTGTAGTTGTCAATATTTCCACACCATTTTTGTGTGTTGTGTGCTGTTTAAGTCTAAAGGTTTTGATTAAAGATAGAGCCTCACCCACATATTGTGGCATGCTCGATCACCAGATCCAACCATCTAGTACTAGGGACATTTTTTCTGTGTTGTCTGGTATTTCAATAGCTCTTATGTGCCACATAGCATTGAGAGTTTACAGACAGACCTGTGTGTTAGATTAGAGATGTAGGTGTTTTGTGCGTAGGGCTGAAAGTAGTGATCTGTGTGTCACTCGTGTGTTGAATATCGGCCTTCTACCTACACGAGTTACCTATGAAAACAAGTCTAGGCAAAGGTTTGACTATCTTTGTATGTTTCTGCCTCACTCCTGACTAATTCTGTGCAGGTGCTCGGTGTACCTTTACTAATGTTACTCCAAGGTAACCTGCATAGGCACAGGCAGTCTTGTCTTTCTTGTAGCCTCTGATCACTTATTGCACTGAATTTAACTTCTTCCACTGCATGATAGTAAGTTGGGGGTAGTCTGAGGATGTCATGTTGACCCAGACCTCATGGCATGTGAGTAAATTTACAGTTGACACTGTGGTAAAAATTCTGAGACAGGCTCTTCTAAGCTCCTAAAAGTATTTGTCGAATGACTGAGAACTTTAGGTTTGGTTGACAGTATACTACATTAAAATGTGATGGATAAACCCATCTGCCGTTGTATGAAGTACATTGACTATCTTGGACTTGTAAAATGTTATGTTATGTTAAAATGTTTCAAAAGCACTGGAATACCCATGGGTGTCTTGGCGCTGGTTGGATGACAGTGAAGGTGAGAGTAATTGGACATCTAGAGGTTAAAAAGCCAGGTTTTTGTTAGCGTTCTAAGACTCAATAGTGTGGGGGAAGCTTTAATGTTCATAGGCAGGCTGTTCCGTAGAACCGGGGCTTCAGAGGTTAAACAACTTCCTCCCCATTTAAGTCTCTTAAAACTGGGGCATGACACAGCAAGGGAATTTTCAGAGCGAAGACCTCTGTTTGGTATGTACCATGATGGGGATTTTTTAAGGTAGCTGGGACCTAGATCATGCAAAGCATCATAGGTGAGGCATAATGCCTTGAATTAAATGCAGTTATTTACCATGAGCCAGTGGAGTTCCTCAATGGAGGTTGCAACTGGGTGGAATTTGGGCAGGTTGAAGATAAGCCTGGATGCCACATTCTGTACACCCGGGAATTTCTTCATAAGTTGTTTTTGGAGCTTAAGAAGAGACCATTACAGTAATCTAGTTTTGCTAGGATTAGTAGGAAACAACTGTTTTTCTGGTGGTTAAAGGAATAAAAGGAAGAATCTTTCTAATGATCTCACAGTGTTAAAACTGTCCGAGACAACTGAGCTAATATGTTTATTAAAATTCAGTTTGTCATCTATTGTTATACCTAAGTTTTTTTGCTTTTTGGACTGGGGTTGGGTGGGTTCTCAACTTTGCTTGCCAGCATGCCAGGCTCCTAAATTGAGGTTTGTTACCAGAGAGTATCACCTCGGTTTACCCTGAGTTCAATTTGAGACAATGTCTTCCCATCCGGTCACTAACCGCTCCCATACAGTTGTGAAACTGAAAGATGGATACTTCTGTATTGTTAGCGGCCTACAACATGATTTGGGTTTCAGCTGCATAAGATGTAGGGGAAAATCCAAACGATCTAATCAAGGAGGCCAATACTGAAACATAGACTTTGAAGAGCAGAGGGCTTAGGGAGTATCCCTGGGGAAACACGCACGGAAGTGAGAACGAGTTAGTTGAGAAATTCTCAAGCATGACTAATTGACTTCTGTTGGTTAGAAATGATTGAAGTAGAGCCAGGGCTTTGTCAGCAATGGCCATTTTTTTAAGAAGTTGACAAGATTGAAATGGTCAACCATATCGAAGGCCGCCGACAAGTCCAGGAGAATGAGTGCTGCAGAGCCTCCTTTGTCCAGGATAGTTCTAAATGAATCTGTGGTTTTTATTAATGCCGTCTCTGTACTATGTTCGGCCCTAAAGCAAACTGAGAGGTATCCAAAAGATGATTATCCTGAATGAACTGTGACAATTGTGTGTTGATCAATTTTTACACAAGTTTGGCTGGAAATGGCAGCCTAGAGATGGCGGTAGTTGGCTGGGTTATCAGGGTCTAGGTTTGTTTTCTTTAGGAGTGATAAAATGAAGGCCCTTTTCCAAAGATCAGGAAAGATACCGGTGCTAAACATCCCATTGAAGATGCTAGCTAGGAATGTGGCAATCTGAGACAAAATATGTTTTAATATGGAGGGGGGGCATGGGTCAAACGGTGATCCTGACTTAGTGGAATTGAATAAGTGAAGGAAATCTACAGGGGTGGTAGATGTAAATTGATTGAGGTTAGAGAGCGGATTTGTGCTGGCTGCAGCTTGGTTATTTGTGGGTCCAGTGCTAGTGCTGATGTCACAGGAGGCACAGAATTGATCGTAGATTGTTCTACTTTGTGGCAAAAATGTGAGGCAATTTCCTCACAAAAAGATTGGCTAATGTTATTATTTTTTGTCTCTGGGAGGTTAGTTAGTTTAGTTATGACCTGAAAGAGGTCTTTGGCTGAGTTTTTTGATGTTTCTATTTGCTGTGTAAAAAAGGATGACTTTTCTCTGATGATGGCTACTTTATAATTGGTCAAGGAGTTTTTATATATTAGTTTATAAGTGGGATTGTAGTTAGATATTCAAATCCGTTCAACTTTTCTACATTTATGTTTTTGGAGCCAAAGAGCTCCTGAAAATCAAAGTGCGGATTTTTTAAGTTTGTGTTTATTGCCACATTACTTTGTGATCGCTTTCGAGATAGCTGATTTAAGCCACTTGGTGTAGGCCGCTGTGACTTGATTTGGGTCCGGAAGCTGGGGAAGCGAGGCCTGAGATAGGTATTGTTCTAAGGTGTCAAAATTAGTTTTAGGCCACAGATAGAATGGTAGGTGGTTGGAATCTAAATTCCTGCTTTGAATAAGGAGGGGAATAGACAATTCAAATAGCACTGCTTTGTAGTCAGACCATGTAAGTGGAAGAATATCTTGGCAGAGAAAGAATGGTTATTTGAAAAACTCGCATCCAACGTGTGACCACCATTATGAGTAGACTGATGTATTAATTGTGGGAGGTTGAAGGAATTACTAATCTCCAGAATAGCTCCTGTGCCTTTATCCTTAGTACAATCAAGGAGGAAGTTAAAATCTCCAAGTACTGTGTAGTCGTTTTTGCATGCTCCCCCCTCAATTAGCATATGAATTGACTGAAGAAAGTCATGTTTAGTGCCTGGAGGGCGATAAATGAGCATGCCATAAAAGGAGTAATTGACTGCACTCCTACGGCATTGACGCCCGTTTACTTAGAGCAACCAGAAGGACCAAATGACCCAGACAACGAAACTCTCCATTACCATCAATACGCCCTGAAGAAGCCCCATGCCGGATGGCCGTGTAAGGTGTGAAACACATGTTGGCTGTCAGTTTTTCTCTTTCACTCTCTCTTACGGATGGAGTGACAACACAATCATAAACACGTTATAAAATGAAATATGGTTTGATTGGAATTTTTTCCTAGAAAAGAAGATAACATTTTCTTGCCCGTACAACCTTGTTGAACCATAAAATAAGTTATTGTTAGTTAGTTCGAGGTTTAAGGATAACATTTCACATTCTGAGTTAGGTAAGAGATCGATTTTAATTTTAAAGTGACTTTTGTAAATTATCCCCAGACTGCCATCTCTTTTCCACCTCTTTCTGCTCTTATCAAAGAGTAGCCTTGTGGAGCTGCTATCAGCAGATCAGGGATGGAGTGCTCATTAGCCCATGTTTAGGTAATAAAAAGAACATCAAGGGGTAGATTCACAATGAGCTCTGCCACATCCAAAGCATGTTTTATTAAGTACCGTGCGTTGATCAAGGCCAAGTTGTATTTATGAGACGAAAAATGCTGAGTATTATTATTATAAGCCTTTTTGATATTAAGTGAAGACTCAAGGTTAGTGGTATTAAAACCACACTTTTGGCAATGTAAACCGGGGAAATCCTGACTGAGATCTATTAGGGGGCAACATGAGTTGGTTTTATTGAAGGATAGAATAGCCCTACCTGACCACTTAATCCTATTTTCTTTAGTTTGTGAAAAAGGGCAGCATTTCCAGCACTCGGCACGATCTTGGTGCAGAAGGGCGCAGATGGGCTTGCCTTTGGCGCGCCAGCGGTGCCTTCGCTGTGCGTCCGGCCCAGCATGTGCTTTTGTAGCAGGCTGGCGCAATCTGACTTGTGACCCGCTGTTCCATCTGAAGTCAGGCAGGTCAGGCGTGGAAGAGGAGTATCCACTTCCCTCCCCTCAATCGGCAATGCCGTGGCGGACCAGGGAAGCGGAGACAGTAACTGCTTTGCTCTAAGCGGCGGGTGAGTGATTCTTAAAACTAGGGATGGGTGGAATTTGAGTAGACGCGCTACGCAAAGCTCCTCAAAACGGTAAAAAATCTCTGCAAGAACTTAAAAGTTCTGCGAACACACGGAATGGCTTGTTCCGCCCGTTTGCGATGTTTTTCTCCTGTTCACGAGTGCTGTTTGCTTGCTCGGGGAGAAATATCTCGTGAACACGCATTATGAAAGCGTGAACAGGAAAAACTTCCGCAAAGCCGCAGATCGCAGGAATTTTGGCAATTCCGCGTTCTTCACAGAACGCAAAATTACCCAAATTCCACAATTTCTGAGAGCGGAACGGAATTTACCGCCCAGGCCTACTTAAAACACAACATGAGTGAGCCACGAAATATTAAAAATTATAAAAGCCAGTAAAATCAGTTAAGTTAAAAGCCAGCAATCAATACAATAAAATGTACAGAAGATGCGCTTCCTCTGAAGAAACAAGGGTACCTCTCACCTCCTGCCAGGCTGTGCGTCCAGCCCAGCATGTGCTTTTGTAGCTGGCCGGCGCAATCTGACCTGTGACCCGTGGTTTTACCAGAAGTCTGGTAGATCAGACGAGGAAGAGGAGTATCCGCTTTCCTCCACTTATCTGCAATGCATGGCGGACCAGGGAAGCAGAGACAGTAACTGCTTTACTCTAAGAGGCGGGTGAGTGATTCTTAAAACACACCGTGAGTGAGCCACAAAATATTACAAAATGATAAAAGCCAGTCAAATCAGGTAAGTTAAAAGACAGCAATAGATAAAATAAAATGTACAAATGATGCGCTTCCTCTGAGGAAACATCCAGAGTATGGGTAAGGGTTCCTCTCACCTTCTGCCAGGACAAAATACCAAACAGAACATCTGCCATGTTTTGACTGGAAGTTGAAGGTGGCATGCAGGCTTCAAGTATGACAATGATACATCACAAACTTTATTAGGCCAATCACTGACCATAAAAGTACAATAATACAATTTCAATAACGACAACAGCTTTAACAAAAAGTTTGATATTCATCAACATTATAAAAAGGAAAATATGAAGAGAGTACAGTACGTACAAATCAAAATTAAAATAATTACATATGGTTAGTCACAATATCATCATGGCCCGCCGTGTCGCATGGATAGGACGCTCTAGGAAGACAAAGGAGGGTGATTGTATAGTCATAAACTTTAACAGCCCGATCCCAGTAGCTCGGATTCTTAGGGCGACAGAGCAAAGTATAACGCCAATGGGGCAGGGCATTCAATTATTGCCTCTTGGGTTCTTTTACAGACCAGGTTACCAGGGCTCATTTAGTTATTGGAATCCAATGAGTAGGATGCCCGCAAACAACAGAGGCCTTCTAAGGGGGACAGGGGGGTGGAATACAATACCCATGAAATCTAACAGAGCTTGGCCTGGAGGAGATCCAAGAAGGATCTCAGATGTTGAGGTCACAAACAGATTTAATGTTCTTTCGGGCCTCAACGACTGTGACTGACTGGGTAGTGACCGAGTTAGCTGTCACTTGCAGGAAGACCCTGCTCCCCTTCTTGCTTTCCCTCTATGCCGGGCTGACACCTTGAATGGAAATATTGATCTAGTTGCAGCTATCTGCAACATTACTGCTCCTACCATCCCCTCTGTATCCCCCTGTATCCCCCCAGGTCTCTCCAATAGTGATAGGGTTGGATTGGGAAATCTGGTCTCCTGGAATATAGCTGGCATGCGTCTCAAACAGGAAATGCAGGACTGGTTAAACTTTGTAAACATTTTTGACGTGTGCATTTTCCAGGAGACGTGGTTGTGCGAACCCTCTTTTACCCAGGGGTATTTGAACTACTCAGTCCCAGCAACCAAAGGTCCCAAGGGTCGACCTATGGGTGGCCTGACTATATGGGTTTGGCAAAGTTTGGCCCTAACAGTTAAGGTGATAGAGGTTGGAAGTAAAGACATCCAACTCATTAGAGTTGATACGGCCCTCGAGGACGGCTTTACATTTACAATGTCTATGCCAGGTCCAACAAGCGTGGGAGGTCAGAAGTTTTAGCGGCTTTGGGCTCCCTCCTTTAAACCCATTCCTTGGATAATAATATTATTATAGCCGGTGACCTGAATCACACCTTTGAACCTTTGGCTATTTACGATGATGTTGCTGGGAAGGAAGAGGATAGGCAATGGGGGGTCCCCAAGCTAGAATTGAATCCAGTTACTCGGTGGTCTGAAGATATCATCTGTTTAAATGCCATTTGTCTCGAAAGGAGTCTAAGGGCACTAAACAGGAGAACCAAGAATGACAATGGGGGGGGCATCCACCTTTGATAATGGGCGACATAGGAGCAGAATAGACTATGTTTTGTGTAGTCTGAAACTCTGGAAATTAATCTACGATATGGAAGTTAAATGGAGGATCGAAAGTGATCACAATCCGTTGTGCGTAGAGCACAAATGGTGGTCACTAGATAATGAGAGCCTGACTTCAGGGAGGGACGGTGTATCTTTGGCTGTCCCTACAAATTATTTGCACAGGTTAAAATGGCCATACGTTTTGTCCAACCAACAGTCTATGGATAATATTAATGCTGAGGTGGATAAAGCGATAGTGGCCATGGAACAGGTTAACACTACCACATTAGACCCGAATAAAGCAAGAGAAATTCACGACAATCTCTTCTCAGGAATCACTTCCTGAAACCGATAAAGAAGGCCACTAGGGTAATTTGTAGGCCAGCAAAGTGGTATAACACCCAGTGTAGGTACGCCCGCTTAGTTTTAGGCACCACAATTAAGAGAAGAGAACCGTTGGCTATTTGTATCGCTAGAAAGGAGTATAAGGAGAGTATATCCACAGCTAAGAAAATGTGGGAAGAGTTACACTGGAATGAGTTAAAGGAAACGAGTGGGAAAAAAGACTCCAGGCTCTTTTGGAACTTTGTTAAATGGGGCAGGTGTGGGGTACCCGACCCCCCGATAACAACGTATCGGAGGAGGACTGGGTTAACTATTTTAAGCCCCAGTATGCTGAAATGCAACCAGGTAGTGAGATGGCTGGGTTTAGGCCTGTTTTCTACAAAAATAGCCCTTTTAGCAATAACGAAGTAATGTTGGCCCTGAGCTTAGTGACAAGTGGTAGAGCCCCAGGCATGGATGGGGTCCCGGCGGATCTCTTTACCCACGACAAGGAACGCTGGTGTAAATACATCTTTCTCCTTGTTAACTTAGTGGCTCAGGGAGCACCTGTACCGTCTTCCTGGCAAGGTGCTATCATAATTCCTGTGTTTAAGACGGGAGACCGTTCTAAACCCGGGAATTATAGACCTATAAGCTTAAATGATACCATCCAAAAGGTGGTGGGGAGGATGGTTGCCAACAAGCTTTCGGAGTGGGTATAGGAGAACAACGCTCTGTCTTCATTCCAGGCTGGGTTCTGGAAGTCCACCAGTATGGTGGATCAGGTTTTCCGATTTACCTTACTGCAGTGGCGAACAGTGTTGCTGGGCGAGGGCAGCCTGTACGCGGCTTTTGTCGATTTGCTGGCTGCCTTCGACCTGGTGCCAAGGTCAAAGCTGTGGTCAGTACTGAGGAATCTGGGTCTGCCAGAAGAACTATTGTCAATGATAATGCGGTTGCACGGAGCGAATTTTGCTAAGATTCAGTGGGGGGGGGGGGGGGGAAGGGAGTGGTCACTGAAGATTTCCCGGTGGAGCGGGGAGTCCAGAAAGGATGTTCAATGGCCCCAACGCTCTTCTCCCTGTTCATTAACGGAGTTGTGGCTCGTATGCTATCTGTTAACGTGGATGCTCCTTCTCTGGCTGGTACTAAGATACCGATTTTAATGTTCGCAGACGATACCCTGATTTTATCAAGACTCTGAGTGGCCTACAGCGAGCATTATTTATTTTTGATAAATTCTGTGGGGAGCATGGCTTAGAAGTCAATGTGGTCAAAACTAGGCTCATTGTTTTTAACCCCCACCGAAGTTTTAGGTCTAAGTTGTTCATGAGAGCCAGCATATAGACATTGCAGTCCTAAGGCATAGAAAATTGGCTGGTGCTCTTGGTTCAGAGCATAGAAAATCTAGAACTAAACCGATTAAGCCAGCACTACAGGTATATGAGGCCAAAGCCCTTGGCTCTGCACTATATGGTGCCGAGTTATGGGGCTTTGAGAAACTTCAGTCCTTACAAACATCAGAAAAACAAGTTTTTAGGGCAATCATGGGCCTTCCTAAAAGTACTCCGTTGCTCCCACTCAGGTGCGACCTGGGTAGGGATGCTGTAGTAGACCTGGCGAGGCTTCGTCCCATTTTATATTGGAGGAGGCTCTGGACCACACCTGATCCCCATCATTATGCAGAGGGTTTTTTAGCTATTATTAATGTGGATGTGTTCCATAAAATAGGCTGGCTGAATGCTCTTAGAACCGTGTTGGGTGATCTCGGTCTCCAATCCTTATGGGATAACCCGGTAGGAGCCTCATTCCCAAGCAAAAAAGTCCTGAAAGTAATTTATTGGGAAAATGTAGCTACCTGAAATTGGAGTAACACCAACGCTGGTTCTATGGCTGGTGGCTTCCTAGAAGTTAAAATGTACCCCAGCTTAGAACCTTATTGGGACGCAATTACTACGCCAAGGGATAGGAAGCTCCTCTTTCAAATGAGAGCAGGTGCCCTCCCCCTGAGGTCCCTAACAGGCAGGTGGGGGGGGGGACATCTAATAGCAACTGTCCAGCCTGTGGAGCACACAAGGAATCAATTGGTCACTTTTTATTTGCATGCAGGTCTTATGTTGAACCAAGGCGTGTTTGGTTAATACCAATGTGCATAAACTTAGGTACTACTAGTAGTGCTGTAGCTTTAAGAATTATTTGTACTAGCACTGCATTGCCTCTAGTTTTAGCAACAGCCAAATATCTTGGATGGGCATGGACCATTAGACAGAGGGTTTTAGGCAGCTGATTGTCTTTTATTGCATCAGGGTTTGTCTGTACTTTACCTTTCTTGTATATTTTATTTGCTTTTTTATCCATGAATCAATGTTTTGTCTAATAGGCATAATATGTTCGAAATTAAACGGACATGTATAATTGAGGTGCTTTTTTTAAGGTTGTTTTTCTGTCTTTGTGATTGTATGTGCTTTTATGAGCAAAACTCGAATAAAGCATCTTTGACTTGACTTGTAATTGATTATTAATAGTTTACGCCTTGACATTAGATTATACGTATGAGTTTAATTAGAATAATGAACCTTTGAATATCAATTTTCTTATGTATGCTCTTTATTTTATTAACAGTAGTATGTTTTATTCTTCAGAAAAAAATGACGATTTATGGTTTCTCTATGAAGGCCTCAAAACCTGCTACAGTTATTTCCTTTTTCATCTTTTTCAAAAGAATGTAATTTTTCCTTCATTAGTTCTAAAATGTTGATTTTACTTGTTTAGTTGTGTACAGCAATTTCTTTAGAATGTCCTTCCTATGGCTAGAGTATTTCTTTCTAAGAATAAGTGTGTCGACTATGTTGCAAGCTGATGTGAAAGTAAGCATTAGTATTTGGAGAAGTCTCAATTTTTGTTCCTGCTTCCGTAGAGTAATGACTACCTCCATTTTAACAAAGAACTGAATTATAAATGTTCCGGTTTAACCAGTTTGGAGAAAAATCCCCTCATGAACTTAACCAATGGAATTGTGTGAAACTTTAAAAATGAAACATTAGGAGGTTGGAATTGTGAACATCTTGGGGTATAACTATTTCTGTGGAAAAATACCTTGGCAGTAGCTGTTTCTATGCGAAGGGAGCCTTTTGCTGCTGTATTCTCTATGCTACTCTGGCTGGCTATTATTCTTGCAAATCTTGGACATGACATGTTCTCCGTCCACATTTTCCCTTGAACTGAACTATCCTGATTACCTTGCACTTTATCGGCTGGTGATGTTTTCTCAAGCTATATCTTTTCGGCTGAAGGGTTAGCCATTTTGACTATCGCACATTGTGCATTAGTTCATTGATCCTAGGTTTGAATGAATCTTGAATTGCATACTGATATTACAATGCATTATTTTTTTTGTCTCCCTTTCTCCTTCCATTCTTGTTTTTGATATTATGATGTATTTTTGTCATGAACTGAATTTTCTTATTTTGATTTTCCCTGTAGAATTAAATTAACATAGCATTGGCATTTTAAACCTTTACACGGGTCGGACAACCAGGCGGTGGGCGTGGGCGTCCTGGCCGTCCGACGGCCGGGAGCAGTCCATTCTACGCGAACGCCAAATTTGACGCATCGCCGGGAAATTCTGCCCGCATTCAAAGGGTTAAAATGTTTTGTGTGTTGACCATTCATATTTTGAATATTTAAATCAAAGTAACTTGATAAGTATACAAAGTTGGTCATTATTTGTGAATTATTTGACATATTGCATACAGTGACTATTATGGTTGGTTAGGCTTTTTTCCTTCATCATAGGTATTCATGAAGGCAATGGCATCTGTCTCTCATTATCTGAGTCCCTATTAGCTGTCCAAACGATCTATAAGAGGACAAGATGTTATAGAGTTTCCATGGGCCCAAACTCTTTGATATAATACATTTTCTATTCATGATATATTGGAGTTATTGTGAATGAGTATACAAATTACACCACTTCTGCTGGATCCGTTTCTGGTGGCATTAACTGAGTGTTAGTTTAGACTAAATATACTAGATAACGAAGAGACAGGATTAAGAGACAGACGGTTATTGACTAGGTAACTTTATGTTATATGTTGTGGTCCGTCGTTGACCTTAATTGAAGTAACAGGTCCGTTGTTGGCCTAAGATCCAGAGTTCAGCCTAAGGGCAGTCCTAATGTGGCCTACATTAGGGCGTCGATTCCGATCAGGTAAAATCACCGTCCGTACGATTCGTATCCGGAGCCGTTTCTGCACGACTCGTACACACACCATACGACTCGGCGAGTACGATCGAGACCGGGTGATCAGGACACGATTCGTACGGGCCATGTCAGGTAAGGGCGATTCGTACGGAAAAGCGCACATTCACATACACACCGTACGGCGCGTACACCCCATGATCGTAGGGGTACAGCTCGTACCCCCCATGATCGTCATGGGGTGTACGAGCCGTACCCCTACAATCATGGGGTGTACGAGCTGTACCCCTACGATCATGGGGTATACAAGCCGTCCCCGGGGGGATGTTCCATACCTGTTTCGGGGCGAACTCTGCTCCTACGGGAGTTTTCAGCTCCCGTAGAAAAAGGGACGTACGGAGCGTACCCAACACGAATCGTACTTGCCGGGTCGGAAAAAGCAGCCGTGAACCGTACAGACGTCGCATACAGCGGGTTCCGAGGGCGAATCGTACAGGGATACGATTTGTACGGTCTCTGTACGATTCGTATGGAGGACGGCTCCTGGTACGAATCGTACTTCGTCATACGTACGGGACGTTTACAGGTACGATTCGAACGGGGAAAAAATGCTCCGTATGACGATTCTGAGCGCTTTATACCGGATCGGAATCGACCCCTAAGAGTGTTATCTGCTGCTGATACAGTGCTGAGCAATGGTCTTATTATTGGTACTTGCACAGGGAATCTTGAAGTGTGAATGGTGAAGATTTATTGAGGTACCTTCAGAAATCGCATCTGGAGAAAACCTTAGAGTTTTCACTCGACTGACGGTAAATTTTGATGGAAGTAAAAGAATTCTCAGAGTGTATGGTCCTAATTATTTTTCTTTTAGTGGGGCAGACAAGTTGTTTTATGTTGTTTTTGTTTTGATGAAGCCTTTGTAAAGACGCAGATGCTGATTTGTAAAGGGAGGGTCAGTTTCAGGAGTTGGACTGATGTCATAAAGTGCCACACTGGTATTGGTTAGTTACTGAGAAATTGTCAGAAAAATTGCCGTGCTGGTGTAGGTTGGTTGCAGTGAGTCGTGCTGGGATTGGACAGAGTGAATAACTTTGATTGGTAGCAGAGTAACATAATACGGAAAAGGTATTTTTGGAGATTTTACTTATGTAGCTTTCTGTTAGTGTAGAGAATCATGAAGTTATTAAAGTTGTTAAAAATGTTATTTAGTAAAGGTGAGCTAATACCCATTAGATAAGGAATCCCTCTAGCTCATGAACGGACCCCCACTTCATTCATGTCATTAGAAAGGGGTTATCATATGTGCACATGATTAGAAAATTGGATGAAATATAATGAGCAAGATGATAATTTAGCATTTCCAGAGAATGGGACTTTTAATCCTAGAATTTTAGAGATTTAATGAGACAAATTAATAATTTGAGACCTAATACTAGACCTATGCGGTTCGAAGCTCTTGAAGAATGGAAACATGAGTCATATAAAAGAGAAAGAGAAAGGTATCAGACTAGAAACAATAATAGTGTGAGTAGATATTCAGAAGCAAAGTGGGATGTTCAAAAGAAATTGTGGAGAAGAGGCATAGCAGAAGGAGCAAGAATGTTTCCAGTTCTGGTAGCTGAGACTAATGAGGGAGTAAAATGTAAATAGAAAATAAAGAGTGTTGTAGAACAGAAATTTAGGAATATTGAATTCATTGAGGAAATTGATGACATAGATGATGAATTTTTAAAGGAGTTATTGATGAATAAACCTCCACCTTATCAAGTGGAACTAAACAGAGTAGTTACACATTCTTTACCAAGTGCTCCACTAATTCAAGTAGATGTATCTCAAGAAAAATCACAAGTAAGATGGAATCAAAATCCAGTTAGAGAGGAGTTGCTGAGAATAGTAGCACCAATTAACCCAGATCAAATCGAACAATTGCGCTCCTGTGCTTCTGAAAGGCACCCTCGACCTTCCTGCCATCCGGCTATTCTGGCTCCTCATAGCTCTGCCAACCACTGTCATCCTCAATTTTATACCATGTGCCCAACGTGTTTCGAGGCCACTCTGCCTCTTCTTCATGGGGTCTTCAGAAAGGAAACAGGCATTACGCTCAACCCTTTTCAACCAAACTTTATTTAATTTGATTTGAAAGAAAACGCCCTCATTGGCCGTGACTTATCGTCTCTTCCATCAGCATTGATGGTAATTGTGGTCCAAGGGGGGCCCCTGTCCATGCGGAAGAGCACCATCTCTGGTTGTGGAGAAAGATGACGCAACGCGGAGAGGCCGTGGCAATGCCTGTGTCGTTGTGTTTGGCTCGATTCTCCACTTTAATGACAGTTCTGCTCCCTAGATTCCCCCCTACTCAAGAGATATAACATACGGATTATCATTAGAGGAAGCTGGCAACCTACTTAAGGGTTATTGTGACTCTCACCCCATGGACTACAATTACCATCAAGGCTGATGGAAGAGACGATTAGCCACGCCCACTGAGGGCATTTTCTTTCAAATCAAATTAAATAAAGTTTGGTTGAAAGGGGTTGAGCGTAATGCCTGTTTCCTTTCTGAAGACCCCATGAAGAAGAGGCGGAGTTGCCTCGAAACGAGTCGGGCACATGGCATATAATTGAGGATACTATGATGCCTTACAAGTGTAAGGAAAGAAACTTGAGCACTTCTATATGCAGAATCAATGGCTGCTGTGTTAATACAATTCAAATGTCCAAAACGTAGTCTGACTGATATATTCAATGTTTTAATCAGTCCATAGTTGGAGTCATATTACTTCATATGTTCCATGCAAGATCAAAGATGTAAACAAATCCAAAATGATTGCACAAATGCATTACTTGAGAGTACTACAATGGCATAACATTATCAAAGTCACCCCAATGCATTTCGAGCCTGGGCTCTTCTTCAGGGGGGAAGCGTCTGAGGAGGAAATGCAAATAACTATTTTTAGAACAAGAGTCCGAGATAAATGCAAGGTAAATAAATAAGTCATGCTGAAAAAGGTCACCTTAGTGAACCCGACGGTTGGAAAAAGTGAAAACCAGTGGAGCCACTGAGTTTTGGCTGAGAAAAAGACTGTACAAGGAGTGCTAACGTGTGAGGAATGGTGCCAATAGTCTCAATGAACACACAACTAGATTCAAATACATGCGGTAAAATAGTGCCCTGAGGGGTATGTGCAACGTGAATCGCGAAGAAACCAAAATAAACTGACTAGCTCGGATTGAAAAGAAACGTGTAGGTGAACGACCAGTGGAGCCGCTGTTGTTGACTGAAAAAGAAATAAAAAGATAGTGTTGACGAATCTAAAAGGGTGCTGGTAGCCTGAACGAACACATTGATGTGGGTCTGAATGTTGTGAACTGGTGACAGAATGAATACCGTGTCGGCTTTAATCACGCAAAAGTTAAATGCGCGTGTAAACAACAGATATATTGCGTGCTTGAAGAAATACATGCCAGCATAAAGATTATCATGGAATAAAGCATGCTATGCGGTGCTTGCCATACTTGAGTAAACCGAAAAACGCCAATATCCAAGACGTGTGGCGTTCGAACTCTCCAGGGAGAAATGTAGCCGGTGCGTGAGCATGCGCATTAAGTGCTACGTTAGTGAATGTGGAAAGATGACTGTAGGAGTGTGAAAAAACAGTGCAAAGGGCTGAAAAAGAATAAAAAGAAAAAATGGCTACTGTAGAGGTTTAGTGATGTTAAAACCCAAAATATTACGAAGAAAAAGGGTGTCACAAATAAAAATAGTAAGTGCTATGGGAGACAAATGAAATGTGAGAAAGACATACAGATACAAGAGAACAGTAATGGGGGTCGAGCTGGGTACAGGGAAATTAAACCTAGCCTTGCAGATACACAAATATGAACAGGAATCATGTCATGGTGCAATAAATCGTGTAGATGCTGAGGGGAGTAAGAGAGTGGAAAACGAAACATGAATGGGACAGATGAAGGTGTGCGGAAAGCAAGAAAAGGAGAGGGGAGAGAGAGTGGATGTAAAACCTATGGTACTTGAGAGAGAGAACATTCAGAAATATATTCAAAAGTCACAAGAGAAAAAAAAAGGAAGAGGGATGTATTACAGTCAGAGAGAGCGCAATAACGGATCAGAGGCATGGTATGGAAGAAACTAAGTGGGATAAAGCATTCAATCAAAGGAAACTACTGTATTCAAGTCTCTCATTGAGGCCCGTCGGATGAATGGAGCGAAGTCTGTGCATCCAGTAAAGTTCACGTTGCAGCAGAAACTTTTTGGGGTCCGTCCCGCGAGTTCCTCTCACCACCTCCAGGATCTGGAAGCAAATTTGACTGATGTTGTGACTGTTATTCACATAGTGCGCCGCAACACATGATTTTAAGTTCTTGGTTCTAATGTTGCTACGGTGTTCTGTCAGTCGTATTTTCATTTTGCGCTCGGTTTTCCCAACATAGGGTAAGCCATAGGGACATTTCAAAAGATATACGACATTTGTGGTGTCACAAGTTGCGCTTACTTTAAGATGAATGGGGGTGCCTTGGGTCGGATGCGTCACTACGGTGCTTGGAATAATACAGTTGCAATTTGCACAGTTATGGCATGGGATCGTTCCTTTATACGTTGTAGGTTCAATGGGACTTGGTTTTAACATCTGTTGCAGGGTACGCGAACGTTGGTATGCGAATATAGGTTGATTTTGAAAAATTTGCTTAAAGTTTGTGTCCAATTGCAAGAGTTGCCAGTGTTTTTTGATGGATTGTTTGATGAATTTGCTGTGTGTCGAATATTTGGAAACGAATACACTTCGAGTCTTTGAGGAATCACGTGAGATCTTTTGGTTAAGTAAAGTGGTGCGGTCCATTTCTTCAACTCTGTTTATTGCTGCCTTAATGATGTGGTTGGGATAACCTCTTTGTGTGAATTTGTTAATGATGATTTGACTGTCTGATTTGTAAGCTTCTTGGGTTGAGGCAATTCGCTTAGCTCGTAATAGTTGAGAGTATGGTAAGTGGCGCTTAAGACTCATTTGATGGAAACTTGAGAAATGTAAGTAATTATTACGATCAGTTGGTTTGCTGTAGATAGATGTTTCCAGCTTGGATTGCACAATCTTTATGTCAACATCTAAGAAGGAGATTCTTGATGCGTTATTGGTATGTGTGAATTGGATTCGCTCGTTGACTTCGTTGAGGTGGATGATGGGCGAAATTAATTGCTGTTCAGAACCTGACCATGTTAGGAATATATCATCGATATATCTGTAGTATATTTTAAGGAGCTGTTGCCATTCAGGGTTCATTAAAATATGTTCTTTCTCGTATTCGTGCATGAATAGATTAGCATATGCCGGAGCGGCACAATTGCCCATTGCTACTCCTGATAATTGAATGAAAAATGTGTCTGAGTATTTGAAGTAACTGTGAAGTAAAGTGAATTGCATCAGTTCCATAAGGAAAATGTGTAAGTCTGTAGGTTTCTTGGTCTCAAGAAGAGCAGATTCAATGGCTTGAAGGCCGAGGTTGTGCGGGATAGAAGTGCATAATGAATTAATATCGATGGTACAGAGGAGGATGGGTGAATGATCGTCAATATGTATATCTTTGATTTTCAACAGGAAATCAGTGGTGTCTCTAATGTAACTAGACATGCTGGTAACACTTGTTGCAGATGTCTGTCAAGGTAAGTACCTATTGGCTCATGTATTGAGTTCGGTGTGCTAACGATGGGTCTGAACGGAGGTCTGGACGGGTGCTTGTGAATTTTAGGGACCATATGCAGGTAAGGTATTTGAGGATGTTCTATAAGCAGGTATCTCTAGTCCCTTTCTGTAATAGTGCCCTGTTGGGTTGCTTTATTAATGAGAGAATGGAGTACAGTGGTGCATTCTGGAATAGGATCCAAATGAATTTCCATGTACTCATTGGTGTCTTGTAGATGTGTACTTACACTGTCTTTGTAAAACATCGTATCTAGGATAACAAGGGCACCGACCTTGTCCGCTTTGCAGATGGTGATGTCTTCATTCATGGCTAGCTGAGCTAGCCCTTGTCTGTCACTTTTGGTTATGTTCATTTTTGCATTGTGTGGAGTCTTGAATATGGTTTGTAAATCCTTCTGTACAAGAGCTTCAAACATGTCATGTGTTTTATGACTTGTCGGAGCGAGAAAAGAACTTTTAGGTCTCAAATCCATTAAAGTGCTATTATCTTCTCTTGCTTGAGGTTCACAGATGTTAGTGAAGAAGTGTTTCAGTCTCAAAACAACCATACATTTGTAAAAACAAACTTGGGTGTCAAGTTCATTAGCGGTGTAAGTGGGAACAAAAGAGATGCCTTTTTGAAGAACTTTAGTCTGTGCGGTGCTGATAGCAGTTTCTGAAATGTTGATGACTAGGTTCTGTGGCTCCGTGTTGATTTGGCGATAGACTGTGGTAGCTCTGTTGAACTTGGTCCTCCTGGATCGCCGGTTTGGGCGGTGCCTACTCCTAAAAAAGGAATCAATGGTGAGGTTGATGTGGTAGGTGTACCTTCAGCAGGAACATTCAGTTGATGAACTGACTGACGATGAGGTTGACGTTGGTCCGGTCTGTTCTGCTGGGTACGAGATGAACCATCTGAGAAAGAAGTGTCGCTGTCCGTGGATTTGTTGATGTGGGTGCATTGTTATAATTGAGGATGACAGTGGTTGCAGAGCTACGAGGGGCCAGAATAGCGAAATGGCTGGAGGGTCGAGGGTGCCTTTCGGAAGCACAGGAGCGCAATTGTTCGAATATATATATATATATTACCTACTGGCGGTCGCCAGTAGGTATATATAGTTAGGATTTGTTATCTATGGGTTTTTTGAAAATTCTATGTCTAATAACTTTGGCGTTTGTGGGCGGAATTGGCTGAAATTTTCAGGAAAATGGCACATTTTGTTTCTGAGCAGCCCCTGAAAATTGGGGGGGGGTTCGTCCAGGGGGGGTCGAGAAAAAAGGGGGGTTCCAAAACGTGTTTTTAACATTGAGTTTTCCATAGGGCGGTTGGCCTCACTTTTAGCCCGAACGGCTGATCGGATTTGCACGAAACTTGGCAAAATTGTAGAGACTGGTAGCCCGATGTGCCTTTTGTAGGTCTCAATATATGTGCTCCAGTGGATTTTGAGAAATTAACGTTTAAAAAAAGATATATATCTGTAACAGCGGACCGGGCAGCGCTCCAGTTCGCGTACTTTTCGCGCAACGGAGCTTTGTGAAGCGAAGCTGATTGGTTCTCCGGCGTCTGTAAACATTCCAAACAGTCCGTAGCGGCCGCCATCTTGTCTCTCGGTAGGATCGAGAGACAAGCGGAGGCCAAACCGAAGGGGCAAATGACCATAAGGGGGCATAGTAGATCCTCCCTGACCGTTTAGGTTTGATGTGGAGGTTTTAAAAGGGCCCCGCGGGGCAAAAAAAAAAAATAATAATAATAATCCAACAGCTGAATGGATTTGCACGAAACTTGGCAAAATTGTAGGGACTGGTAGCCCGATGTGCCTTTGCTAGATCTCAATATATGTGCTCCAGTGGATTTTGAGAAATTAACGTTCAAAAAAAGATATATATCTGTAACAGCGCACCGCTTCGCGTACTTTTCGCGTTACGGAGCTTTGCGAAGCGAAGCTGATTGGCTCTCCGGTGTCTGTAAACATTCCAAACAGTCCGTAGCGGCCGCCATCTTGTCTCTCGGTAGGATCGAGAGACAAGAGGAGGCCAAAGCGAAGGGGCAAATGACCATAAGGGGGCATAGTAGATCCTGGCTGACCCCCTAGGTTTGATGTGGAGGTTTTAAAAGGGCCCCGCGGGGCAAAAAAAAAAATAATAATAATAATCGAACGGCTGAATGGATTTGCACGAAACTTGGTAAAATATTAGGGACTGGTAGCCCGATGTGCCTTTGCTAGGTCTCAATATATGTGCTTCAGTGCATTTTGAGAAATTAACGTTCAAAAACAAGATATATATCTGTAACAGCGCTCCGCTTCGCGGAGATAAAATTATATCTGTATTACCTAGCTGTTGCTAACACCAGTTAGCGACGGCTAGTAGGAGATAGCAACCATCTTGGGCCCCACTTTGCATGTGAGTGATATTTATCACTAATGACATGCAAAGTGGGCATGCCAAGATGTTAGCGACTGGAAACAGTCGCTAACATCGCTATCTCCTATTATCAACTTTTGGAAATATTCGAGATAAGCGCGAATATCTCCAAAAAGTAACAGCTGCCCTGAGCAGTTCTTAGCCATGTTATCCAATGGGAGGTGGATAACATGGCTAAGAGCATTAGCTCGGTAATGCATGAATATCGCTGAGTTTTCAGCGATATTAATGCATTGCGGTCGTTTTTTATCGTATTTGCGATAAACCTTGATAATAGCAAGGTTTATCTGCGATAATTTCTGACGGTAAAAAAATCGTTGCTAAGCATCGTTAGGGATAAATATCGCTTAACTTTGGTAATATGCCCCAACGTCTGTTAACGTTCGATTCGAAGGAAATCAGGAAGTGTTGAAAAACATTGTCTGCGCCATCTTGTCTTTTTTCAAATGCCACACTTTTGTCGTGCACGGCAGCCATTTTAGATGCCTTGACCAGACCCACTCTGTGCACGCTGTCGATCCTTAGCATGGCTCCCCACCCTCGCAAGCATCTCCCCCAGGCAGTGGTCACCCCCGCTCTCTGTCTTATGCATGGGTAATAAACCTCCCCCCATCTGCGCTGCTCTTCCCTGAGAATCACACCCTGTGCCTGCCCGACACCTCCCTTTCGCCCTATTCACTACCGCACCCTCTGACACTCCTTTTCCTCTGTGTCCGATTGTCCAGGCTGGTCCTAGGGTATCAGCTAGCCCTGCAGATGTAGTTTATGGCCACAGCTGTAAAGAATCACCCCTCTTCAAAGGAGTTATAGTAGATCAAGGCCCACACTCGATGAGATCCGTCACAGCAGAAGCGTTGATATTATCTGAAAACCATCCTGTATTGTGATTGGGGAGGGGACCGAGCCTGAAGCGGAAGATTCCAGGGATGACTCTTTGTACATCAAAGTTTTTACAATTATGTGTCACATTAAAAATATATACGCAAACACAACAATGATGGACAGAATGTGGATCAATGTCACACATTCACCCCAGTCCAAAGATCTGGGCCCAAATCCATCGTTTTTCCACTCCACACCACCCTGGGTTAGACAATGGCGATATGCAAATCAGCGCTGACCCTGTGCCCCATGGGAACAGTCCAGTCCGAACTACAAAAGCCATGTCCTTCCCAGAACGGAAACAAGCATCCGAGGACCGGACCGGTTTCGAGGTAACACCTCTCATCAGCCTGGCTAGCTTGATTCCAGTGGTGTGGAGTGCCTGGGACTCACGTCTGAGCATCCCCAGTACACTTAGAGCGGTACCTGCAAACACAACAATGATGGACAGAATGTGGATCAATGTCACACATTCACCCCAGTCCAAAGATCTGGGCCCAAATCCATCGTTTTTCCACTCCACACCACCCTGGGTTAGACAATGGCGATATGCAAATCAGCGCTGACCCTGTGCCCCATGGGAACAGTCCAGTCCGAACTACAAAAGCCATGTCCTTCCCAGAACGGAAACAAGCATCCGAGGACCGGCCCGGTTTCGAGGTAACACCTCTCATCAGCCCGGCTAGCTTGATTCCAGTGGTGTGGAGTGCCTGGGACTCACGTCTGAGCATCCCCAGTACACTTAGAGCGGTACCTGCAAACACAACAATGATGGACAGAATGTGGATCAATGTCACACATTCACCCCAGTCCAAAGATCTGGGCCCAAATCCATCGTTTTTCCACTCCACACCACCCTGGGTTAGACAATGGCGATATGCAAATCAGCGCTGACCCTGTGCCCCATGGGAACAGTCCAGTCCGAACTACAAAAGCCATGTCCTTCCCAGAACGGAAACAAGCATCCGAGGACCGGCCCGGTTTCGAGGTAACACCTCTCATCAGCCCGGCTAGCTTGATTCCAGTGGTGTGGAGTGCCTGGGACTCACGTCTGAGCATCCCCAGTACACTTAGAGCGGTACCTGCAAACACAACAATGATGGACAGAATGTGGATCAATGTCACACATTCACCCCAGTCCAAAGATCTGGGCCCAAATCCATCGTTTTTCCACTCCACACCACCCTGGGTTACACAATGGCGATATGCAAATCAGCGCTGACCCTGTGCCCCATGGGAACAGTCCAGTCCGAACTACAAAAGCCATGTCCTTCCCAGAACGGAAACAAGCATCCGAGGACCGGCCCGGTTTCGAGGTAACACCTCTCATCAGCCCGGCCAGCTTGATTCCAGTGGTGTGGAGTGCCTGGGACTCACGTCTGAGCATCCCCAGTACACTTAGAGCGGTACCTGCAAACACAACAATGATGGACAGAATGTGGATCAATGTCACACATTCACCCCAGTCCAAAGATCTGGGCCCAAATCCATCGTTTTTCCACTCCACACCACCCTGGGTTAGACAATGGCGATATGCAAATCAGCGCTGACCCTGTGCCCCATGGGAACAGTCCAGTCCGAACTACAAAAGCCATGTCCTTCCCAGAACGGAAACAAGCATCCGAGGACCGGCCCGGTTTCGAGGTAACACCTCCCATCAGCCCGGCTAGCTTGATTCCAGTGGTGTGGAGTGCCTGGGACTCACGTCTGAGCATCCCCAGTACACTTAGAGCGGTACCTGCAAACACAACAATGATGGACAGAATGTGGATCAATGTCACACATTCACCCAGTCCAAAGATCTGGGCCCAAATCCATCGTTTTTCCACTCCACACCACCCTGGGTTAGACAATGGCGATATGCAAATCAGCGCTGACCCTGTGCCCCATGGGAACAGTCCAGTCCGAACTACAAAAGCCATGTCCTTCCCAGAACGGAAACAAGCATCCGAGGACCGGCCCGGTTTCGAGGTAACACCTCTCATCAGCCCGGCTAGCTTGATTCCAGTGGTGTGGAGTGCCTGGGACTCACGTCTGAGCATCCCCAGTACACTTAGAGCGGTACCTGCAAACACAACAATGATGGACAGAATGTGGATCAATGTCACACATTCACCCCAGTCCAAAGATCTGGGCCCAAATCCATCGTTTTTCCACTCCACACCACCCTGGGTTAGACAATGGCGATATGCAAATCAGCGCTGACCCTGTGCCCCATGGGAACAGTCCAGTCCGAACTACAAAAGCCATGTCCTTCCCAGAACGGAAACAAGCATCCGAGGACCGGCCCGGTTTCGAGGTAACACCTCTCATCAGCCCGGCTAGCTTGATTCCAGTGGTGTGGAGTGCCTGGGACTCACGTCTGAGCATCCCCAGTACACTTAGAGCGGTACCTGCAAACACAACAATGATGGACAGAATGTGGATCAATGTCACACATTCACCCCAGTCCAAAGATCTGGGCCCAAATCCATCGTTTTTCCACTCCACACCACCCTGGGTTAGACAATGGCGATATGCAAATCAGCGCTGACCCTGTGCCCCATGGGAACAGTCCAGTCCGAACTACAAAAGCCATGTCCTTCCCAGAACGGAAACAAGCATCCGAGGACCGGCCCGGTTTCGAGGTAACACCTCTCATCAGCCCGGCTAGCTTGATTCCAGTGGTGTGGAGTGCCTGGGACTCACGTCTGAGCATCCCCAGTACACTTAGAGCGGTACCTGCAAACACAACAATGATGGACAGAATGTGGATCAATGTCACACATTCACCCCAGTCCAAAGATCTGGGCCCAAATCCATCGTTTTTCCACTCCACACCACCCTGGGTTAGACAATGGCGATATGCAAATCAGCGCTGACCCTGTGCCCCATGGGAACAGTCCAGTCCGAACTACAAAAGCCATGTCCTTCCCAGAACGGAAACAAGCATCCGAGGACCGGCCCTCATGTGCACATTAAAAATATATAGCACTCCGACAAAGTAGTAAGATTATAAAACTTTAATAATTTATAAATATATACAAGAAAACAAAAATAGTAATAACATATAAAAATTTTTAGGGAAAAACAACGAAGTAGCGGTCGGCTGTGCGAATAGTCCCAACGCAGCACAACGTCCAGATTTCCGGCGTGGGGCGTCGCGGGGGGTGGGTCATCAGTAGCAAACTGTTGTGCGAATAGTTCCAAGGCAGCAGAACGCGCTGAAATCTAGATGACACGAAAGTGATGTCTAGTAAGTTGCCACCCAGCAAATAACGGCGTGGGGCGTCGCGGGGGGTGGGTCATCAGTAGCAAACTGTTGTGCGAATAGTTCCAAGGCAGCAGAACGATGGCACCAAGGTGATGTCCAGTAAGTTGCCGCACTGGTTTTGGTATCCTACAATGCTGCTCCGAATAACGGCGTGGGGCGCCCCGGGGGAGGCGGCGTGAACGGGCCTCTCCAGGTGGAGTGTCATCTGTTGTAGTGGGGCGCCCCTTTACCGTTTCAGTTGCCATTCCGTCCGTTTTTGGTCCACTGTGTCAAAAGCCGCAATTCAGCTGAGTTGCGCCCACTCTTGCGGTGCAGCGATAGGCGGCTGTCACAGGACTCTCAAAATGGCGGCAGGCTCTTTCCTTTTTGGGCCTGGTCCACTGAAATGGCCCTGGGACACCTTGGAAATCGGACGCTTGTCTGCTAGGTCTTGGATCCCATTCTCGAAAGCGTCCCCTCCGCCTTGAGAATTCATCAAAAGTTTTGGGGGCCCCGACTCCTGCAGGCTTCTGGTGGGGAGCGGCTGCCATGATTGCTCGCGGAATGACCACGACGGAGCTACGAGATGGTGGTGCTCTCATGCTGACGCCAGCTTCAGTCTGAAACATCCAGAAACAAGGTGGGGCTTTCATCGTTTGGGAAAAAAAAAAAGTTTTCATCCAATGAAAAGTGTTGTTTTTAGGTCATATGATCAAGCCTTCCATCATTAGGAAACCAAAAGTAAAATGAACCAATGAAAAGTTTTATAAACAAGTCACATGACCTGTTATGCGGCATAGGGTATAAAATGCGGAGAAAATACGTTGGCACGTGAGGCGGCGTCAGTAGCGGACCGATGTGCGAATAGGCCGAAGGCAACACAACGCGCCAAGATCCGGATGGCACCGAGGTGGTGTCCAGCAAGTTGCAGCACTGGTGTGGCCATCCTACAATGCTGAAAGTCGGCGTGGGGCGCCCCGTTGGCCTGTGAGTTTGCGTCAGTAGCGGACCGATGTGCGAATAGGCCGAAGGCAGCACAACGCGCCAAGATCCGGATGGCACCGAGGTGGTGTCTAGTAAGTTGCCGCACTGGTGTGGCCATCCTACAATGCTGAAAGTCGGCGTGGGGCGCCCCGTTGGCCTGTGAGATGGCGTCAGTAGCGGACCGATGTGTGAATGGGGCCGAAGGCAGCGCAACAATATTTTCGGAATAGAAGACACCACTAGGCGCTGAGATGCCAAGATCCGGATGGCACCGAGGTGGTGTGTAGCAAGTTGCCGCACTGGTGTGGCCATCCTACAATGCTGAAAGTCGGCGTGGGGCGCCCGGTTGGCCTGTGAGTTTGCGTCAGTAGCGGACCGATGTGCGAATAGGCCGAAGGCAGCACAACGCGCCAAGATCCGGATGGCACCGAGGTGGTGTCTAGTAAGTTGTCGCACTTCTGTGGCCATCCTACAATGTTGAAAGTCGGCGTGGGGCGCCCCGTTGGCCTGTGAGATGGCGTCAGTAGCGGACCGATGTGCGAATGGGGCCAAAGGCAGCGCAACAATATTTTCTGATTTGAAGACACCACAAGGCGCTGAGATGCCAAGATCCGGATGGCACCGAGGTGGTGTCTAGGAAGTTGTGGCACTGGTGTGGCCATCGTACAATGGTAAAAGTCGGCGTGGGGCGCCCTGTTGGCCTGTGAGATGGTGTCAGTAGCGGACTGATGTGCGAATGGGGCCAAAGGCAGCGCAACAATATTTTCTGACTGACACCACAAGGCGCTGAGATGCCAAGATCCAGATGGCACCGAGGTGATGTCTAAGTTGCGGACTGATGTGCGAATGGGGCCAAAGGCAGCGTAACAATATTTTCTGTATGGAAGATACCACTAGGCGTTGAGATGCCAAGATTCGGATGGCACCGAGGTGATGTCTAGCAAGTTGCTGTACTGGTGTGGTCATCCTACAATGCTGAAACTCGGCGTGGGTCGCCCCATTAGCCTGTGAGATGGCGTCAGTAGCGGACCGATGTGCGAATGGGGCCAAAGGCAGCGCAACAATATTTTCTGACTGACACCACAAGGCGCTGAGATGCCAAGATCCGGATGGCACCGAGGTGATGTCTAAGTTGCGGACTGATGTGCGAATGGGGCCAAAGGCAGCGTAACAATATTTTCTGTATGGAAGATACCACTAGGCGTTGAGATGCCAAGATTCGGATGGCACCGAGGTGATGTCTAGCAAGTTGCTGTACTGGTGTGGTCATCCTACAATGCTGAAACTCGGCGTGGGTCGCCCCATTAGCCTGTGAGATGGTGTCAGTAGCGGACCGATGTGCGAATAGGCCGAAGGCAGCACAACACGCCAAGATCCGGATGTCACCGTGGTGATTTCATAGTTGAGAGGCACTTCATCTGCAGTGGGGCGCCGAGATCCGGATGGCACCGAGGTGATGTCTAGCAAGTTGCTGTACTGGTGTGGTCATCCTACAATGCTGAAAGTCGGCGTGGGGCGCCCCATTAGCCTGTGAGATGGCGTCAGTAGCGGACTGATGTGCGAATGGGGCCAAAGGCAGCGCAACAATATTTTCTGAAGAGAAGACACCAAAAGGCGCTGACATTCCAAGATCCGGATGGCACCGAGGTGGTGTCTAGCAAGCTATGCAGTTGAGTTGTGTGCGCACTTGCGGCGAATAGGTCGAAGGCAGCATAACAATGTTTTCTGAATAGAAGACACCACAAGGCGTTGAGATTCGGTTACCACCGAGGTGATGTCTAGCAAGTTGCCGCACTGGTGTGGCCATCCTACAATACTGCTCCGAATAACGGCGTGGGGTGCCCGAAGGGGGGGGGGGGGGCGGCGTGAATGAGCCTTCCTAGGTGGAGGCTCGTCTGCTGTAGTGGGGCGCCCCTTTACTGTTTCAGTTGCCATTCAGCTGAGTTTCGGCTGCTCTTGATGCTACAGCGACAGGCGGCTGCAAGAGGACTCTCAAAATGGCGGCCTGTTCTTTGGATTTGGGCCTGGTCCACTAAAATGGCCCTGGGACACCTTAGAACTCGGACGCTCGATTTTTTTTTCCTTTCCTGTACATGCAAAAAAAGGTAAATGCCCGGTACGTTACACGCTTCATCTGCCACGATGAACTCTCCAGAGGAACCGAAAAAAAATATAGTTGTGGTAACTATACCATGCATCGTCATATGGAGAGGTGGCACCAATTAATTATAGTGCTGCATAAAAGAGAGATTTGGAGGAGAACCCCTGACCTGCTAGTACATTCATCAAAGAAGTGGCACTGAGAGCTTCAGAGGCAAGGGAAACGGTCCCAAATATTTAGAAGAACTTTGGAAAGATTAAAATGACATGTTTAGATTGTGGCAAATGAATTTCATGTGGACAGATGAGTGTTACTCTAATAAATACAGCATATGAACATCATCATAGTCGATGGTTGGTAGAGACATTTTGACTATATCCTGGACCTGCCCGTCCTCGCCCAAAATGGCGCCGGAATAAATGGGACTCGTAACTCCTTGTTGTGTACTGGTTGCAGAACCTTGAAATCACGAGATACGTATGCAGTTTTGAAGCACATGGCGGGCGGGGACGAGAATTGATTGAATATTTCGACATCCCTATTGATATTAAGTTCTGATGTGTTATTGATTACTGTACTGTTGAAAGTTCGAATTAACGTCACCCATGGTACTTGCCCGCAAATGTATATCTAGATAATTTTATTGTAACTGGCCCTGTCGTATTTTAATTATAAAATGTACGTCCACCGATTCCGTAACTGTTAGACACCTTAGTTCTTGCAACCTAATGGCCCGCCCGTTACGTTCCTCTACAGTGTAAATGTCTATTCATCATATACGATTACAGTTTGCTCCGTGGCAGGCCCACGTGGTTATAGGCTCGTATTTGTATAATGAAATTTTCACAATAAAGGTTTTTAAAAGAAAACATGGTAGTAGTATATACATTGGTAAAGTTTTTAATAATAGTTACTGTTTTAGAATCATTAAAAGGCAAGTGAAATAAAGCAGACCAATTACATGAAGGGTAAAAGGTATAATACGAAGGAACGCAGTAAAGATAAATGGTCAAGGGCTGTTGTGTTTTCTATTCCTGCAACATAAAGTGATCGATAAGAATCTCATATTCAGGCGTATCGGCGACTAAGACAGCAGGTCGACCCTCTTTTGCTCAACGGCTCCGTCATGGGACGAAGAAACGCTCTTTTTCTCCAAAAAAGAATATATTTTACTTGCAGGACAGTTGTAAAATTTCCGGGAAAGTACATTAGCCTGGAACATTATAACATATATTTAAGAAAAAATAATGTTCGGAAGTAATGAAAAGCGTAATTTTTAGGTCATATGACCAAGCCTTTCATCATTAGAATAAGAAAAGTAAAATGAACCAATGAAAAGTTTTATTAACAAGTCACATGACTTGTTATGCTTACGTTACGCGCTGCGCGCCCCGGATGACTTTCGGATGCGCTAACGCGGCGCGTCATATGACGCATTACGCGACAACGCAGGTCCAGAATATAGTCAAAATGTCTCCACCAACCAGCGGTCGGAACACAACCCCTTTCAGCAGGCTAAATAGTTCTGTTAAATGACAACAGAAGGGACAGGCAACAAGAACCATCAGTCAAAGAGGGGAGGGCTAGTTCTTCTCTACCGGGTTACATTGGGGCGCTACCGGAACTGATCGAATTGGTGGTCTACAGTGTTTCTGGATGTTTCAGACTG
The DNA here is from genome assembly GCF_964261635.1 of Lissotriton helveticus. Classification (NCBI taxonomy): domain Eukaryota; kingdom Metazoa; phylum Chordata; class Amphibia; order Caudata; family Salamandridae; genus Lissotriton; species Lissotriton helveticus. The sequence continues at coordinate 1,745,322,252 of NC_136067.1, forward strand.
AAGCTGGGGTTAGCATGAGAGCAGCACCATTTCGTAGCTCCGTCGTGGCCATTCCGCAACCAATCATGGCAGCCGCTCTTTATCGTTATTTTGGGCGGGGTGAGTGGCGGAGCCGAGCTGTTTTGCAGCCATCATTGTGTGGAGTTCAGTTCATCTCACTAGTTTTGTATTTGTCATGAGGGGTTGTTCCTAATGTTTCTATTTTAGCGAGGTCAAAAAGAGATCCCATTAGTGGCCTACTGATTTTGCTCGATTCCTTTTCTTTTTTTTTACACGATTTTTCGTTATCTGCAAAGACTAAACAGAGTATTGCGACTCTGTGTTTGTTTGTAAATAGAGAATGAACCAAAGAGAACTAATTCTAAAACAGTAAATACTTGGATAACAATCAATCAAATGGAGAGAGAAGCAGGCACGACGGATTACAACGGGGGCAAAGGCCTGCGTTAACTACCTTTCACTATCTGCAAAGAGAGAGTACTCCTAATAGAAATGAGGGGGGGGGGGCACCATTCAAAGCAGATCAGTGTGCATAAACACGAAAATGTTTTCACTTACCACGTACTTGACATTCGACAGCTTATGATATTTGCTATTAAAAAACCATTGAAATTCACTGAAAAAACCATAGGTTATAGACCATATATAGTTAGGAATTAGCATTTACAAAACCTTGAAAATTCACTGAAAAAACCATAGGTTATAGACCATATATAGTTAGGAATTAGCATTTAAAAAACCTTATTTTACTCACACAAAACCATTGAAATTCCATATATAGTTAGTTGCACTAACTATATATCGCGCACCCGCAATCCACTGCTGATCATGTCACATATTACATCATTCATGACATGGTCAGTGACATCACTGATGACATCACTGATGACATCTCAAATGACATCACTGATGACATCACTGATGACATCTCAAATGACATCACTGATGACATCACTGATGACATCTCATTTGACATTACTGATCACATCACTGATGACATCATTCATGTGATAATACGATGAACCTCTTCAGACTCTAATATAACCTTAGATACACTCAGTGTAAACAGACACTCATAGACTGTCACTCATCCATGGAGTTACTCAGACACTTAGTCAGTCATGCAAAGAATCAATCACACCTCCATTTCCTCAACTATACAGTTATACACACCTTACTCATTCAAACATATACTAACACATATTTACTCTCTTATACAATCCCGGATACAAGTTCACAATGATCCATACAGCCACTCACACATTCACTGGCTCTTATGCACAGTTATTTATATATGTCAACTCTCACATGTACTGTGTTTTACATATGTACTTACTTTGACATGTAGCACTGAGATATCCATTCACTCACCAATACACTCATGCACACAGTCAACCGCCCATACAGCTGTTTCCACGTGCACTTTTGAACCCATACATCTAGTGAATGAACTGCTCACACATCTATGCACAGAGTCATACACCTCCCAGCCACCCACACACACACTCAGTCTCCCATACAAATACTTGGGCAACCAATCAATAACCCATATAGTTACTCATATAGCTACTGATCAACACATGCAGCAGTTTACAGAACAACAGACATAATAATGCACAAATTAAGACAGTTTAGTTACTAACCCATGCACTCAGTGAGACACATTTAATCACTCACTCATACAGTCAGTCATGCACCTACTAAATCCTTCATCCAGACACTTATACATCCACTCATTCTTCAATATGTAAGACATATTTTAACTTTACAGAAACATACAGTCTCTGGATGTTGTCATCAGTGATGTCATCAGTGATGTCATTTGAGATGTCATCAGTGATGTCATCAGTGATGTCACTGACCATGTCATGAATGATGTAATATGTGACATGATCAGCAGTGGATTGCGGGTGCGCGATATATAGTTAGTGCAACTAACTATATATGGAATTTCAATGGTTTTGTGTGAGTAAAATAAGGTTTTTTAAATGCTAATTCCTAACTATATATGGTCTATAACCTATGGTTTTTTCAGTGAATTTTCAAGGTTTTGTAAATGCTAATTCCTAACTATATATGGTCTATAACCTATGGTTTTTTCAGTGAATATATATATATACATATATATATATATATATATATATATATATATATATATATATATATATATATATATATATATATATATATATATATATATGATGCTCCAGGTCTCCACCAATTCTAGTAGGAACCACGCACTCAAAGGATAGTTTCTCCAACTGATTTTTTATTACGCTTGTAACAGACGCGTTTCGGCGCTCTGCCTTCCTCAATGTTACAACATTGTGGTTAGGCGCTATATTTTATCGTTCGCGCCCACGTGACTCATTGATGGAAACAATCAAGGGACTATGATCTAAGCCTTTACATTGGTTCAATCTTTATATTTGAAGATTACATTGCCTATATGCAATCTGGTTTAAGAACGCAATTATTGTTATTTGCAAAGTTGCGTTTTGATCTGGGTTGCGGGTAATCCGCAACTTAGAGATGGTTTTAAAGTCTTTATCGTGCATAGTCCCATTTTTAATGTGACTATCAGCGCCATATTTGTAGTTCTAAGACCCAAACTGGCGGAAACATACAGCCGTGTATCGGCTTGACCAGATTACAATTGGCAAGGTGTACCTCCATGCGTTATAGAGCCATGGATTGGCCTATATCCCTTGACAGACATTGTTTCCAAAAATTACATTCCAAATTTTTCCATAGTTCATAAGGGGTACGCCCAAAATCAGATTGCTAATCATCCACTTATTTCTTAAATAGTGCAATACTGAGAAATTTACAAAAAAGTTTCAATGAGTTCCTAAATCCCTCTTCCTCTATAGGACACAATACCAAATTTTACAAAGGTATCTAAATTTAAAAAATGTACAACAACTAATTAATTAAACGTTTCATCCTACTTTCAAAACACTCTCTGCATTAGTTCATTCCCCCATGGGTAGGTTTCATCCAGTATGATTTTCAATGTTTACAGTATTTTCAATATTTACAATATTCGTATGTCCACAGACCCTTGGTTATAGATTCTGAGATTAAGTTGTTCTACTTATCTACACTTACTCATTCCCTAGAATCCAATTTGAGACGCTAATTCTTCTCCCGCATTAAGTCCCTTCGGGTGTTTTGTCATGAGATCTATTATATATTGGGACTCTAGTCTTCTCAATCTGTGTAGCCTGTCCCCTCCCCTAGGACTTTCCACTACATGGTCCAAACCAAAATACTGTAGTTGGTGTCTGTTACTGGAATGTTTCTCCTGAAAATGCCGAGCAACTGGATATGCTTGATCATTTTTATCGATTGCTCTTAAATGTTCTAAAATTCGCATTTTCAGAGGTTTGATAGTACTTCCAATATAGGATTGTCCGCACGGGCACTTGAGACAGTATACTGCATACGGGGTGCTACAGGTAAGATATTTGTTAATCCTTTTCATTATTCCTGTACCCGGTATCTCATACTTTTTTACTCTCCAGCTGTGCGCACACGCTTTGCATTTATAACATGGATGAAAACCCTTCAAGTCTGCAAGAGTATTAGATTTCTTTTCCACTTTTGTTAGGTGACTTTGTACCAGCATATCTTTCAGTGATCTGGATTTCTTAAAGGTCACCAATGGAAAAGGTGGAATATCATCTTTTATGACACTATCTGTTTTCAATATGTGCCAGTTTTTTCTGAGCATATATTTGAGGTAGTTGGCTTCAGCCGAATAGGGGGTTACCAGCCGGAACTTACCCCTTTCGGATTCATTGGCTTCAGGTGATGTTTCTTTTGCTCCTAACAGGTTTTGCCTGGGTATGGATTTTACTTTCTTTAAAGCACTTTCCAATGTATCCATGGCATACCCTCTATGTTTAAATCTGGAGACACATTCTGATGCTGCTATTTGGAAGTCTGAGTCCCTAGTGCTGTTCCGTTTCAGTCTCAGTAGTTCCCCATAGGGGATACTCAGTATTAACGTATCTGGATGATTGCTAGTTGCATACAATACAGAGTTCCCTGCCGTACTTTTCCGAAATAGAGACGTTTCTATGTTTTCATCCAAAATAAACACTTTCAGATCTAGATACTCCACACATTCATTGCTTATAGACCCTGTGAATCTTAGATTAACATCATTATCGTTGAGGAAATCAATGAAGGCCATGGCTGTTTGTTTTGATCCCTGCCAAATTATAAACAGGTCGTCTATATAACGACACCATTCCATCTCTTGGCCCATTTCTCCATCCTTTTCCAGCGACCTGGACACCTGCTCCTCCCACCAGCCCACGAATAAATTCGCGTAGCTGGGGGCGAAGCAGGTGCCCATCGCCGAGCCGGACGTTTGTCTGTAGTATATATCTCCAAACATAAAAATATTGTTCCTCAAACAAAATTCTACAAAAGTTACAAGCATCGTGTTATGCTCCAAGAACCTCAGTTGTCTTTTGTTCAGATAGTGTTTCACTGCTTTAATACCCTTGTCATGACTAATGGACGTGTATAAACTAGTTATGTCTAGAACTAGCATTCTATAACTTGGGTCCCATTTTATTTTGTCAATTTTTGACAAAAAGTCTTTTGTGTCCTTTATATACGAGTCCAGTTCCTGCACTAGAGGAGTAAGAAAATGGTCAACAAAAACAGAAAGATGTTCCGTTAAGCTGTTCTGGGATGAGATTATGGGTCTCCCGGGAGGATCAATGCAGTTCCTATGTATTTTTGGAATGTGGTAAAAGGTCGGAGTTATCGGGTTGTCACTTCTCAGAAATAAGTATTCTTCTTTGCCCAGCATATTTTTTTGATACCATCTATGGATTAGTTCATCATAGTGTTGTATGCTGGATAAGTATTGTTCTTTTGTACATATTTCATAATTTCTTATGTCCGAAAGTTGTTTGTTCGCCTCTTTGCAATAATTGTCTCTAGTCTGTAAGACGACATTGCCGCCTTTATCACAGGGCTTGATTACCACATTCTTATCCCGCATTAGATCAGTAATTGCTTGTCTTTCATCTTGATTAATATTGCTTCTGTTGTTGCCCTTTTTGTCCATTTTTGATTTTCTCTGTCTGTATTTTACTAAGTCATTTGTCATTGCCTCTGAGAACACATCAATGGCATCTAGTGTTAACTGGGGATTAAAGTGTGATCTCGGTTTGTATCCGCTTTCCTCTCTTTGTTGTTCGATTCCCAAAGCTTCCGCTCTACTTGGTGCTTCATCCGTGATGGGTGGAAGCTGACTTGTGTATTCCTCGAGGACTAATCCTTGCAAAATCTCTACAGCAGGTAGATCTCGTCCTCTTAATGCATCTGTTGCTGTGACTCTCCTGGGTGTCCCAATCGTATTTTTTAGATTTGGTCTCATTTTGAAATATTTGTGTAATTTTAATTTTCGGACAAAGTTAAACAGGTCTATACGCGTTTGGGTATACTCAAGGTGGCTTGTGGGGCAAAAGGTGAGTCCTAAACTTAAAACTTTTTTCTCCGTGTCGGTTAGGACTCTGGGTGTCAAATTTATAATTGTGATATCTTCTGTTGTTTTTTGGAATTGATTTATTTCTTCCGATTCACCCAATTGGATCTCTTGGGTCTCCCGCGTCCTCTTCCTCTTATTGCCCCCCCCTCCTCTTCTGGTTTGTCTTCTTCTCTTTCTGGGGGTTTGGTCTTGCCATCCCGTAACCATGCCTGTTTGATGACTTGGAACTCGTCCTGAAAAGGTGTCCTAGTGGTGCTTGTCGCTTGGCCTCTATCCCTTGTTGCAGTTTCATCTGCGGATTCGTTTTCCGTTGCGCTTGATTTTGAGGTTTCTACTGCAATTGTTTGTGCTTGTCCACTCCTTTTCTTTAACTCTTTTCTCGGGGCATCGAATTTCCGCGCAAACGTCAGAATCCTTCCTTGGGAATAGTCTCTCTCATCGCGGTCAAATTTTTCTTGTTTCCGCGTCTTTATCTTTTGTTCGTATTTGCCAAGTCTCACTTTCATCTGTGTCCTAATGTTCTCTATGACCTCTTTGTCTTCCTCCAGCTTCGCTAACTCTTCTTCCATGATCTTTATTTCTGCTAACGCTTTGTCCCGGTCACTCCATGCATTTTTGATTAGGAGTCCGAGGGTACCTTTGCAGTAATGTGAGGTAAGTTCCTCCCAGTCCGTCAAAAGCTGTGGATCAGGGTTCTCGTATGACGGGACTGTATAAACTCGCAATCCTCATGGTACCATTTGTTCATCGTAATAGTGTTGCAGACTGGTTGCTTCCCACCACTTCCTGACCTCTCTTTCGTATTGTCTCTCCAAAGATGTTACTAGGTCGGTCATTTTGCTAGGTGGGCTTGGCTTGGAGGTTGCTACCCCTTCTTTACGTTTTTTGAACATTCCTTTAACGGCTTCATGCCTGGATGCCTCGTTGAACATTGCGCCTTACATTGTTTCTGTATTGCGTATTTGCGTGTTTTTAATACGCCATTGGAGTCATTTCTACCCTTAACGTCTTGCCAAGTACCGCGTGGTCCGTTCTCATTCCTTCCTCCGAAGTCCTGGTCCAGTCCCTTCAGCGGCGGTGATTGATTCCGTGTAGTTTCTTTAGGTCTTAGCGTGGCAGTGCTCCCGTATTCAATCGTATTGATTGTTTCCATCAATGAGTCACGTGGGCGCCAACGATAAAATATCGCGCCTAACCACAATGTTTGTAACATTGAGGAAGGCAGAGCGCCGAAACGCGTCTGTTATAAGCGTAATAAAAAATCAGTTGGAGAAACTATCCTTTGAGTGCGTGGTTCCTACTAGAATTGGTGGAGACCTCGAGCGTCATATTTTTTGCGGATCCTGTTACCGCAACACGCACCCGTCTGAGAGTGCTCCCGAATACTGGCAGGAAAAACGAGCGCGGATATCTAAATATATATATATATATATATATATATATATATATATCTCGCAAGCAAATAACTCCATCCACTTCCACCAAAGCCTCGGCGGCGAAGAAGGAGAAGCGAACCACTTCTTTGTCAGGCAAGATGTTTTATTCAACCTTCAGCAGCAGTCAACAGATGACATATATATATATATTAACTACTGGCGGTCGCCAGTAGGTAGTTATAGTTAGGATTGATTTCCATAGGGAAATTGCAACATTCTATTTGGAATAACTTTGGCGCCGGTTGAGGAATCGGCCTGAATTTTTCAGCAACTTTGCCTCGCGGCGCTCCGCTCCTTCTGTGAAAGTTTGGGGGGGATTCGTCAAGTGGGGGCCGATAAAAGGGGGTCCCAAAACGTGTTTTCCCCGTGTTAATTTCCATAGGGCGGTCGGTCGCACTTTTAGCTCGACCTTGACCATGTCATGAGTGATGTAATATGTGACGTCATCAGCAGTGCATTGCACGCGCAAGTTATAGTGAGTCCAACTAACTATAACGTGGGAATTTCATTGGTTTTATGCCAGTAAAATTTCCAGCTAACTATAACTGGTGTGAAACCTATGGTTTTTTCAGTGAATTTAATAGGTTTTTTAAATGCTAATTCCTAACTATAAGTAGTGTGAAACCTATGGTTTTTTCAGTGAATATATATATATATGCAAGCTCCAAAATCCTTCGTGTAGAAAGGAATCCGCACTCACGGGAAATCTTTTTTAAAGGTTGTTTATTTAACCCACAAGCAACAGACGTGTTCGCGCTTCAGCAAAGTGCCTTCTTCTATGTCAATAGCCTTTTGAAATCGACATGTTTTTAAACAATTTCATTTCTAACACAATAGAGAAAGGACTATCGCGCTTGTCTTTATGCAGCGCCATTTTGAAGTGTACATACTTCTATACAATGTATAGCTACAAAAAATATTTGAGTACAATTACACTTACTTGGAACCAATACTGTCGCTATTTCTAACCATGTTATCAATTATTGTCAGATATATATCAAGTCACCATATTTATGTGCAGTTTTCAGATTTTTTGCCGTGTATCGGCTTTTGCGACAGTGGTTCTAAGACTCAACAACATCTCACCGTGGATCGGCTAATATCCCTTCCCTATTCTAATCTTGAATCATTAAGTGGGTAAAATTAAGATTTACGTTTGCGAATCAACTACTCATTTTCTCATCTAAGATAATATATACATGCTAATCAAAATATACAAAATTTCAACGTTTTTCATGAAGTGCCCATTCATAATTCCATAATTCAACATTTAACTTGATTACATTATGGCATGTTACAAAGCCAGCAGTTCAGGTAAGAGATTTACTTAAAAGACTAGACAATAATTGGAACTCTTGATCCCCTTTACATTTTACATTTCTATGTCCAACCAACTTTCTACAAATGTATACAGTTCTCATAATCCTATGTGAACAGTCAGTTCCTCCCCACTATTTAATCCTCCAGGAGTTTTTGTATGGAGGTCTATTATGTATCGTGATTCGAGCCTTCGTAATCTCTTTTGTCTGTCCCCTCCTCGAATATTCAGGGGAAAATGGTCTAAAGCAAAGCATTGCAGCTGATTTCTATCACTTCCATGATGTTCCGCGAAATGTCGCGCCACTGGGTAAGATTGATCTAACTTATCAATAGCCCTCATAACAATAGTCCACGGGTACCTTTCCGCCTCTGGATCGCCCTGTAACTCCGCCACAGGTGGGCGGGGGAGGAATATATACTCTCCCCCGCCCCCAACAGGCCGGATGTGACGCTCGGACCCTCCAAGCCTAAAAGAGCTGGGCTGCCCCCGTGTGCCATCTTGTGACACTATGGGGGCCGCCCTCTTATGTGTGTCCCCTGTGGGGACGTGTCGGACGGCCCGTCTTCTCAAGCAGGGAAACCTTTTCATGTTGGATTTAAAAAGCAGCGCTCCTCGTCACGAGAATGCCCCCCGCATATCCCGCAAGCCGTTGACCCAGCATTGGGGCTCCGCAGGGTTGGAGGTCCATCTATTGCGGGTGAGGAATAATATTTACTCGACACTGCTGCACTTTCTCCGTGCCAGCCCACTTGGGGAATACAGTTTTTACCACAGAACCGGGTGCGACCACTAAGGCAAAGAATCTCATTATGAGAATAAAACTTGCTCACCCAGAATGCACTAATCATTGAAGGTGGAGTCAATAAAATGCATGCAGCTGTGAGACTTTGTGCGTTTGCCAGTGATCAAGGGACATTACCCGAAACATGGTTGGCGTTTGACTCGGAGGAATTGTACGCTGTCTGTCATTTCCTGCTATAAAGAAAACGACATACCTCCCATCGTGCAGGCATTCTCAAACAGGGAAACCTTTTTAGGTTGGATTTAAAAAACGGCGCTCCTCGTCACGAGAATGCCCCCCGCATAACCCGCAGGCTGTGGACTTAGCATTGGGGCTCCACGGGGTTGGAGGTCCATCTATTGCCGATGAGGAATAATATTTGCTCGACACTGCTGTACTTTCTCTGTTCCAGCCCACTTGGGGAATACAGTTTTTACCACAGAACCGGCTGCTACCACTAAGGCAAAGAATCTCACTATGAGAATAAAACTCGCTCACTCAGAATACACTAATCATTGAAGGTGGTGTCAATAAAATGCATGCAGCTGTGAGACTTTGTGCATTTGCTGGTGATCAGGGGACATTACCCGAAACATGTTTGGCATTTGACTCAGAGGAATTGTACGCTGTCTGGCATTTCCTGCAATAAAGAAAATGAGATACCTCCCATTGTGCAGGCATTCTCAAGCAGGGAAACCTTTTCATATTGGATATATATATATATATATTTTACCATGTATTATTGTAAATTAATTCAGTATTATGCTACATAGAGATATTTCCGTATACTTACTTTTTTTGATGATATTTTGGCCCACATTATTTTTTCAATATTTTTGAAGGCTTTATATTTTTGTTCTCAATATTTTTGACTTGATAATAATGTGTCATAATATAATTATCTCTGACAATTGGCCATACAGTCCAAAAAGCATAATTTAGATTTTTTTAAATTCAATTTGTAACCACCTTCTGCTAATACAGTAATTAGATTCTCCACGTGTTGCAAATTAATATCCTTTGAAGTAATCACCTGTTATCTATGTATCATCAACATATAAAGCCATACTTACATGACAGTCTAACACTTAATGTTTCTTGCTTAAAATACTCTAGGGCTATTTTAATATCCCAGAGGAAGTTGTGGAAATCCAAGTTGAATTACTGCCAGGGAAAGGGAAGTTAAATAATATGATTCGTTCACAAGACTTTGTGTAATAATAAATTGCTGTATTTAGTATTATTTGATTTTTGTCTGTGTAGTGTGTTATATTAGTCCTATGCTATGTGCATGTGCACTGCATATTGTTTTGGGGTGTGAATTAAAATTATAATAATCTAATAAAATGTTTCAAGACCTATCTGATTTTACCAATTCTAAAGTATTATTGTGGTCCTGTACATCATACAGTTAGGCCTGACCTGTATATAACATGCATATGTCATTGAAAAACGCTCTGCCACTTATGAAAGCAGTTGTGAGAGAGGATCATAGAGCAGAGAGATCAGAGTCTGGAAAGTGACTTTTGAGTTGGTGGAGTTCCATTAGAAGATGACTGTTTTCCAGGGATTCTGAAGATTAAGATCTTGCAGCACAGCAAGGCAGATGTGATGTTCCTTCACAATTGGAAACTATGCTACTAAGAAACGTTGATAGCGTTGCCCAATCCAGAGTGCAAGCAGGTACCATGCAAAGCATCAGGAGAGTGCTCATTTGTCAGCCCCCTAGTACATTCCAGCCTTTAATCCTCCTTTGCCTGGAGATGATGGTGTACTGCATCCATTAACAACTTTCAACTTTTTGTGATTACATGTTCCTTGAGGAATTGTGCAGCAAGCAAAGGAGTACATAGGCACTCTTGCCTCTCTACCTAAGGGACTCATTTGGACTCCTACTTCACTTGGGGAGTTAGAAAAATGTGTTGGTCCTTACGCTGCTCAAGCTCATTGTCTTCTCTTATGGCTTGGGCAATACCCAGTTTCCCATTTGTCTTGAGTACAGATCTTTTTCTGATCTTGCAGGGTATGCTGCCTTTCAGTAACTCTGCAGCATTGCCATGGGCCATCCAGACCATGTTGGATTGTTCAAAATTCAGCATGTTGTGAAACATTATTCTGTCACGTTTAATGAGAGTTATACTCTAGAGCAGAGGATAGTGACTGATCCTTTACAAAGGGTCATTTGTGTCCATACAGCTCAAGCTTTACATGTTAAGTGTAAGTTCCACTGGTTATGAATACAGCTTTAAAGTCTTTACTGGGACAGACTCCAATATAAAACTTGTGAGAAGATTGAGTAGGAATTGACTTGTAGTACATTTCATAGTTGTTTAAAATGATTCTGCAGGAGAATGTTTGCAAACAGCCCCATTAAAGACACAGTAGTGTTTCTGGACACAACCCACTGGTAGCTGTGAAATTTGTAGATAGGAAATAATTGTGTGTACTGGAATTTATGATGAGACATTTATCCTGTCACAGTTTGCAGACAGTTGCACATATTAACAAGCTTACCTGTAGACTTAACTATAGCAAGTACACATTGCAGTTAACATAACTGACCAGCTACTTCAGTCATATGATGTAACCCTTAAAACGTGCGCATTGTACAAGAAGTTGGCTATCCACCTGATTCATTTGGCATCATACAATGCATATGCTGTCTATTGCCAGACAACCATGGGAGGACTGATGTCCTTCCTTGATTACTTTGAGTTGGCTGCTATTGTTAGTCTCACTGATGTAGAAGCATTGCCTATACTTCATCTGTTGCAGAGAATGCTGCAACATGTTGCAGAATTTATTTCTGTAACAAAGTAGAAAAAGAAACCATATCACAGACACAGAGTTTGTACTTGGCACGGAAAGAGGCAGGAAAGTTGTTACTGTTGTCGTGATTTCCTATCTCTGCAGACCTGTAGTCTACAACTAATTTCATTTTGTACCAGCAAAATTCTGAGAACTTGACTAAAGTAGTGAATTTAAGATTTAGTATGTAATGGTGAATGGCTGTGCATAGATGCACATGTACATTGATACATTTGTATCCAATAGGTGACTTGCTGATGCCACCCTTGCGATTGGTCTATGTTGGAAAATCTTTCTAATAGTTGACAAACCAAGAAGTACGATAATCCATACCCGATTTTCTACTTATATCATATTTGAACTATTGTGTTTTCATTGACTTCAATAAATGGATAAACATTGGAACTCTGTGACTTGCTATTGTCCTATATACCTTTTGGACAGTTCCTTAAAAATCCTGAGAAGGGTTCTTGCTGCAAAATTGGAAGTGTGGCTCCTGGATGGGAAACAACCTTTACAACGCAACCATTACATCGCACTACACTTACAACGCAGGTATTACAGTGCAACATCCTTTACAACGCATGACACTACAACGCAGGCATTATAATGCATACCATTATAACGCATACCATTGGAGATAGAATAGTAATTTTTAACCCCTACACTATCCAACACTTACCCTGCTGTTGCACCCCCTGGAGTTAGAATAGTAATTTTTACCCCTATACTATTCAATACTTACCTTAAATGCAATGTAATGGTATGCATTGTAATGGTATGCATTGTAAAGGTAGTATGCGATGTAATGGAATGCGTTGTAGTGGATGTTGTGATGTAGAAACTGTGTTGTAAGTGCATGTGTTGTAAATGTATGCGTTGTAACGTTATACATTCCTCCTGGACTTGTAGTCTTGGTCCAAATTTCTATATGGTTTCCGTCAAAGGGGTTGGCACTGTTGAGCAGTGTCTTAACCCGCCTTTGACCATAGGGAAATATGTAAAGGTGGGGAGAAGTTCCTTCCACCTTGCGTTCATGGACCTGTCCTCTGCCTTTGAAATGGTTATTAGGAGTAAGCCGTGGGAAGGCATGGCCAGTATGGGTATAAAGCAGGGTATAATCGAGTTCTTGCAAAGAATGCATTGAGATACCATCATAAGGATTAGATATGGTAAAGATGGGGAACTTTCACTAAACGTTCAGTCACATTTAGGAGTAAGACAAGGAGCTTTATAGCCACTCTTTTGATCCTTGTCTATATCAATGACTTAGACTCTCAACTGACCAGGATAGTGGAGGATTTGCCCAGAATCAAGATACAAGCTCTTCCTGTACTGCTGTATGCAGAATATGCAGTTTTCCTGCAATAACTGATCATGGTCTCCAGCTCTTTTTAGATAAATTTGATAATTTTATTGGGGGCCTAGATCTTATAACCATTTTACAAAAATCATTTATAGTGAGTATAAGGCCAAGAACTGCCAAAACCAGAACTCTCTTTTTTGGGAGGAATGAAATCCATAGAGTAAAGGCTTTTACATACTTGGGTCTTTCTTCTGATCAACGTTTAACTTGGCAGACCTTACATTACTCTAGGACTGAACAGACACAAAAAACTGTGGAGTTGGTATACTCATTTGTTAGAAGGTTGGGTGAAAAACTGAATAAAGAAATGATCGAGATCTACTGGAGCAAATGCATCTGTGTGGTGACCTATGGCGCAGGGAGTGTGGACACAAAGGACCAGGGCCAATAAAGCTGTTATAGAATACGTTTGTTCGTGGACTGTTGGCTGTCCTTCAGTCATGCCCTGTTTTCATGTGTCTCTCAGATCTGGGCCTGGTCCCAGTGGGAGGTAAGTTAAAGTTGTAACCCCTAGTATTATGGTTGAAGATCTGGGGAAATGAGGGATCAATTGGATGACTGTCTTTCGCTTGACAATGTGCATGAAATACCATGGTTTAGCTATATAAGGAAATAATTTATAGGGATGGGCCTGCAGAGATATACTGATTATCCAGGAAGTATTAACTCTGATCCTGCGGAAGTGGTGTAATTTGTATACTCACTCAAAATAATTCCAATATATCATGAATAGAAAAAGTATTATATCTATAAGTTTGGGCCCATTGAAACTCTATAACCACTTACAAACATCTGGTCCTCGATAGATCTTTTGGAGAGCCAATAGGACCCTGATAATAAGAGACAGATGCCATTTCCTTCATGAGGACCTATAATGAACGAAAAAAGCCTAACCAATCATAATAGTCACAGTATGCAATATGTCAAATAAATCACGAATAATGACAAACTCTGTATACTTATCAAGTCACTTTTATCTAAATATTCAAAATATGAAGGGTCGACACACAAAGTACATTTTGAAATGTCAATTCTATGTTAATTCAATTCTACAGGTAATATCATAATAAGAAAATACAGTTCATGACAAAATACATTATAAAATCAATAAAAAGATTGAAAGAGAGACAACAGAAATAATCCAATGAAATATCAGTATGCAATTCAAGATTCATAAAAATCTAGGATCAGGATCAGGATCTATGAACTGATGCACAGCGTGCAATAGTCAGAAATAGCTAACCCTTCAGCGGAAAAAGTATAGCTTGAGCAAACATCAGCAGCCGATGAAGTGCAAGGTAATCAGGATAGTTTTGTTCATGGTAAAATCTTAGACTGACAGCATGTCACGCCCAAAATCTGCAAGAATATTAGCCAGCCAGAGTAGCATAGAGAGTACAGCAGCAAAAGGCTCTCTTCTCATAGAAACAGCTACTGCCAAGTTCTTTTCCCACGGAAATAATTATACACCAAGATGTTCTCAATCCCAACCTACAAATGTTTCATTTTCACCATTCCACACAATTCCATTGGTTAAGTTCATGAGGAGATTTTTCTCCAAACATGTTCATCCAGAACTTTTCTAATTCAGTTCTTTCTTAAAATTGATGTCGGCTAATACCTGACAAAATATCGATTACAAAAATATCTACCTACAAAAATATCACAACAAAAATGTTGATTACAAAAATATCGGTACAAAAGGGGGTGGTGATGGACGGAGCATCTGAACCAATCAAACACTCACACCCAGTCAAAGATCTGGATTTGATCCATCACCGTTCTTTAGCCCACTCTGCCACCCCAGTTCAGACATGCCCTTACCGAAGTGGAATACTACATTTAGTGGTTAACCTGTCTTTTTATAGCATTCGAAGACTATTTTATGCCAATTTTAGTATTCAATAGTGTTCTTTTTGGGAAGGCTAGGTCATGAAGACTACTGATATGTGAGTGGTACTTCTTGAATACTAACAGAATACTAAGCACATACTTATTTGTAATCGCATAGTCTTCATTTACAATGCAGAACATTTAGTGAATACAAACAATTTGAATACTAGTGGACTTTAAACAGACTGCTAATAACATTCTATTCAAGCTGCAGGCTGAATGGTAGATCGGTGCCTTATGTATTACACAATTTTTATGCCTTATTTATTATACTATTGTGGTCTTTCTGTAGTGTAGGGTAGTGTTTTAGGGTTTAGGGTAGTGCTGGGGGATCGTGCAGTGTAGTAACTGAGTATAGGGATCGAACTGGGGGTTGGGGAGGCTTGTGCTGGGGTAGTGTTGTGGTGTTTAGGGTAGTGTTTCAAGTTTTAGGGTATGGTGCTCGGGGGTCGTACAGGGTAATGTTTGAGTGTGGGGATCGGACTGGAGGTTTGGAGAGGGTCGTGCTGGGGGTAGTGTTTTAGGGTATAGGGTAGTGTTGTGTTTGTGTAGTGTTTTAGGGTTTAGGGTAGTGCTGGGGGGTAGTGTTTGAGTGTAGCGACTGGACTGGGGGTCGGGGGTCATGTTGGGGGTAGTGTTTTAGGGTTCAGGGTAGTGCTGGGGGTCGTGCAGGGTAGTGTTTAAGTGTGGGGACCGGACTGGGGGTCGGGGGAGGGTCGTGCTGGGGGTAGTGTTGTGGTGTTTGTGTAGGGTAGTGTTTTAGGGTTTAGGGTAGTGCTGGGGGGTCGTGCAGGGTAGTGTTTGAGTGTAGGGACCGGACTGGGGGTACTTTTAGGGTTTAGGGTAGTGTTGTGTAGTGCAGGGTAGGTTTTTAGGGTTCAGGGTAGTGCTGGGGGGTCGTGCAGGGTAGTGTTTGAGTGTGGGGACCGGACTGGGGGTCGGGGGAGGTTCGTGCTGGGAGTAGTGTTGTGGTGTTTGTGTAGGGTAGTGTTTTAGGGTTTAGGGTAGTGCTGGGGGGTCGTGCAGGGTAGTGTTTGAGTGTAGGGACCGAACTGGGGGTCGTGCTGGGGGTAGTGTTTTAGGGTTTAGGGTAGTGTCCGGGTTGTGCAGGGTAGTGGTTCAATGTAGGAGACGGACAGGGGGTAGGTGTAAGGTCGTGCTGGGGGTAGTGTTTTAGGGTTTAGGGTAGTGTTGTGTAGTGCAGGGTAGTGTTTTAGGGTTTAGGGTAGTGCTGGGGGGTCGTGCAGGGTAGTGTTTGAGTGTAGGGACCGGACTGGGTGTCGTTATGGGGATAGTGTTTTATGGTTTAGGGTAGTGTTGTGGTGTTTGTGTAGCGTAGGGTAGTGGTTTAGGGTAGTGTCGGGGTTGTGCAGGTTAGTGGTTCAGTGTAGGGGATGGACAGGGGAAGGAGTAGGGTCTTCTTGTTTATTTTGAGAGGGAGAGTACCGGCACTTCTTAGAAACAAGCCGCTCTATTGTGAAGCGCTCTGGCACTTCTGGGTAAAGTTCATGCTATATAAAAATGCATGAATAAATAAATAAATCAAAAATGGTGTTTGTGTTTATATATTTTTTTTACTAAATCAGATGTGTTGAAATATATTCAGTGATTGATAAAACGTCTAATTAATGAACAGGCGTTGTGCAATAAAAGTCGCACGGTCATAGCTGCCAAGGTTTCAGATTGCTTATGTGTGACATTTTCATAATTTCAGTATATTTATGAGTGACATTTAACAACTATGAGTGACACTTTCTCGCGAGCAAAATCAAGCAATGAAGACGAGGCAAATATATAAATATCAGAAATTACACCCATTTGAGCAACAAGACATACTGAGAAAATCTGAAAAATGCTGCAGAGCACCAGAAATGGAAGGACACTAGGATGTGAGAAAGGCCCCAGCGTGGAGCCTGAGCCAGCCTCAAAGTTACCAGGAGTCTCCCTAGAGATATTTCTGCTCTTTGAGGATTAGGAATCACCATCCTCCATCAGTCTGCAGTGAGTGTGGCTGCAATAGACTGAGACGCTGCATGAATCCACCAATGAATTTTATTCAAATCATCTAGCAGTGACCAGATGTTACTGGTGCGAGTGTCAGGATAGCTCTGCTGCAAGTAGGAGAGCAGGAGTGAACACTAGTGGCAGAGCAGAGGCGAGCGCTGCTGTGAGCGAGATTAATGATGCCAATTAAAGTGTGAGGGCATATGAGAGTTAAAGTGCCAGTACAGGTGCTGGTACAAGTGACAGTAAAGGTGTGAGCAAGGTGATTGTGAGCTTACTGGTGGAAGTACCAGTTGCGTGAGTGAGGTGCAAATGAGAATACTTTGCAGCTTCTATTGCAGGTTCGAGAAAGGTTACTAGTTCATGTGGCAGTGAGGTGTGAATGAGGTTGGCGGCTTAAGTATACTAGTAGTTTTAGGAGTGCAGGTGCGAGTGACTTAAATG
The DNA here is from genome assembly GCF_964261635.1 of Lissotriton helveticus. Taxonomy (NCBI): domain Eukaryota; kingdom Metazoa; phylum Chordata; class Amphibia; order Caudata; family Salamandridae; genus Lissotriton; species Lissotriton helveticus. Next base: position 1,745,339,820 of record NC_136067.1, read on the forward strand.
CAGTTGCACTCACTAACAATTATAGGCATCCATTCTCTCATCTACTCGCTCACTCATTTGTCCATCCAGGCACTCTTGTTATCTTATTCACCCATTAAACTGCTCATGCTTAGTAGTCACTCCATGCATTCTACTATACATCCACTAATTTTTCCAAGTGGCACTTATTTATATTCACTCAATTATCCATGCACTCAGCCTCACCCTTTCATCCATTTATGCACCCACACACCAATACCTCATTTACTCTTGCATTCGACTATCCAGGAATGCCATGCTCCTATATACATACATCTATACAGATGCACAAATATTCACACATACCCCCAGAGACACTCACACGGACAAACTCACCAATGAATGAAAACAGTCATTGCTAGTGGTTGCATTATTTTAATTGTCATTTTGTAAATCAGCTTTATCCTCCTTCTCGAGGCTCAGTTAATTAAAAGAGTGCTGATCTCCACAACCACTGTAAGCAATGGGTCTTCTTTATTCAGCTTTTGTTATTTAGTCAGGTCTCTCAGGTCGCACCTTGTGTCGTGTTAAAGTCAAAAGTCATGAGAAATCACTTCCTGTGGTGTCAGAAAATATGCCATCTAGTTCCTATTCTTAGAAATTCCCAAAACTGGAGGGCCCTGGAAGAATGTATTTACATTAGTGATCAGCGTGCCATCTTCTATTCGCAAGTTTGAATGGGAATAAACTATCTTTAACGGTAGGGAGGTCTGCCCTAGAGCGGTGTGTGAAAGCTGCAGGTTAAAGTTTTGTATCCAAATACCATAGCTCAGAGGGTTGATGTGTTTGTTGCATACCTCCTTGTGTGACCTGCTGGCAACCAGTTCAAATTCTGTTAAAATAACTTGCTGCATTAAGTACAAGCTACATATATAGGCTGATAACCAACAACACGTTTGAAGCCTCATATTCATTACCATTATATTTTGGTCTTCTGATATTGATAAAATGCGTACCATTGGGTTGGGTTATCACTGCTACCTTTTAAAAAGCACAAAAAGAATGGGGTTTGTATTGTGCACTATATGAATGTCTACTATTAGGTAATTATCCACACAGACCTATACTAGTTATTTACATACAGAACAAACATAGGTCCTCGTGTATTACATACATATTGAGCACGCATAGACTTACACATCTGGTAAACTGAGCTTAAGAGGGTAAAACATATTCATATATTGATGTATCTCTCATTTCTTTCCCATCTTACACTGCTGAGTTTGAAAGGTGTGACATTGTTCCCTTGCCCTCGCTTTGACTTTTGACACGGCGCACCTCCAGGACACAACCCATTCAAATGAAATCCTGTCTGATCCTGCACTACGAAAGCGAATGACAAGACTGGCACCGAGTAAACAGTGTGAAATAAAAGCGGACGTTTCCGGGTCTTCACTACTTCCGGGCTCTGTAGTAGTTTATTTCTTGGAACGACGTGAGACACACACGCTCTGGGCGGTCACTTCCGCCGAGTGATAGCGAGAGCCGCCTGTGCCCATGGAGAGACATCTGGTGCGCATGCGCTGATAGCGACGGCGCTGAAATTCAAACTCGAACGTCCTGTGTCGAAGGAAAGATAGTGTGAGCCTGCGCTTCGTAGCGTTAGATTCCGAGAGAAGAAGACTCCGAATCTGCCGGTATGATGGACCCTTTTACAGAGGTGCATGACTTTTGTATTGCTTGTGCTGTGGAATAGGAACTGTGCTGGACCCCAGCGAAGCTCAGACAGTAAACAGGATGTAACGCGCTCTCTGAGTCGAGTAAGTGCTACAACATTAATAACACAGGCCGGGTGTAATGGTTCTTCTTATGTTTAGATTTTGTAGTATGTCTTCCGTGTTTTTTTCTGTTTTAGAGTATTATAATGCAACTTAATTCCAATGCGGCCTGCGCTGGAGTAAGATTGCTTACTTTTAAAGTTGTTGCTTGCGCTGTGCTCTCCTCAACGAAGTGCGAGATCCGAGCAACAACCATTGCCGCGCTTTACTTTGCTGCTGAGGAGAGACGCACTCCCGTGATTCCCGCTGTAATCTTGAATAAAGCTACTCAAAATCATGCAACTGCTTTCATTTCCTGCCTGATATACGCAACTTTCTTTACACTGGTCCGCCAGGCTCTCTGCTTTCCCCTGCTCATGCTGCACTACATGACGGCCCAGCCATCCTCATTGAGCACGGGCGGGGTCGGTGCATGGGGAGGGAGATTGCACTGTTAGCCGCCCAGGGAGTGATTTAGGTGATACACCTTCACGAGCCCCTCGCCACTCTCCACAAATGTGGCAGGGGCACTAGCTGTTGTGTCCTTCAGACTGGGTGGACCAACTTAGCTAATCGGCACTAGGCCCAGCACGTGGCCCTAGGAATAAAGGAGTCAGACACGTGATATAACTTGCTGGCTCTCCGTGCGCCCGTCTTAGAATAGCGTACGTGCGTGCGGAGCCTTTCTTTATTATAGGCGGTCACATGACTCCAACACTACATGCCCCTTGCGCCAGGGGCGGAACATGGGCCCAGAACATAACATTCCTCCTAAAACAAGAAAAACTCAAAACCAAATTCAAACAGCTGCAACCCTGCAGTCTCGATGGATAGTCTATTGTACTAATTTTTTTTCATAGACTTCGAATTCACTTTCCAAAACCACTAACGACAAGTGTGACACCTTACTGGACATTGTATTCAACACTGATACATATAACAGTCTTACGTGAGGTAATCGCGTAGGCGACAGGAAGGCGTCGGGTTTCGTCTCAGCCTTTGATCCACGCCCCTCTGGCTTGAATAGTCTGTCTCTGGGGCGGAGCTGGTCTCAGGCGCCTCCATGTCGGGCTCCTCCGGATCTGACACCCCCTCCTGGGCCTCCGCGCTGCCTTCCGTCTCCCTGATCACCGCCCTCGGAGTGTTACTCTGGGTGACCTCGAGACTAGGCGTCGGCTCCCTTCCTGGCAAGTCCTGTGCAGTTTCGGTTTCTGTTATCAGAGTTGGTGAATCCGATGCTCTCAAACCCCCATGAAAATGTTTAAAGTGCGACACATTCCGGGTTACAGTCTCTCTTCCTCGGACCACAGTGATGCGGGTTCCTTTCACACCAACCACTCGCCAGTGTCTTCTTTCATAGTTTAAACGGAATTTTCCACTGGTCACTCTGTTACGGAGAAGTACCACATCTCCTCTGCTGAATTGTGTCACCATGGCTCTTCTCCTTTGACTGATTTTAGCAAAAGCAGTCTGTCTTTTGCGGGCAATTGTTTCTTCATTCGCGGGTGCTGGGGCCCATTGGGGATGGTGAGGAATGGAATCAGGTATGATCCGTCCCATCAAAAGATGCGCCGGAGCCACCCCTGTGGTTGAGTGTGGGGTTTGTCGGTAGCTGCGGAGAAAAGTGAAAATGGCCATTTCCACGGACTGCCCTTTGTCATGAGCAATGCGAATCACTTTATTGAGAGTCCTCATGAAACGTTCCGCTTCCCCATTAGCTTGTGGCCATCGGGGAGTGATGCGTCGATGCCGAATGCCCATAGATGATAGATAGGTGGCCAATTCCTGTCCTTGAAATGGGGGTCCATTGTCTGTGCGGATTTCACGCATAGCCCCATGTGTGGCAATAATCTTCTCTACTTTCGGGATTACACACTCGGCACTGGTGCTGGCTATTATTTCTACTTCCGGATACTTGGAATGGTCATCAATCATGACCAGCGTGTACTTTCCATCCGGAAGACTGCCAAAGTCCATGCTGACCTTCTCCCATGGCTGTTGGGGACGAGGTTCCACGGTAATCGGGGCTTCACGAGGGGCCTCCCCAGTCACCTGACACGCCGCACATGTCTTTACTACCTGCTCCACCATGTCATCCATCAGGGGAAACCACACCTTTGTCCGTAGGCGTGCCTTGGTTTTGACAATCCCTTGGTGACCTACATGCGCTAACTGTATTACTTGATCAGTGAGGGCTGAAGGTATTACCAAGCGATGCCCCCGCAGCAGGCATCCGGCCTCATCCTCATTGAGCTCCTCCCGGACATGATACAGGCTTTCCATTATTTTCTGGGCTTCGGACGTGAGCACCTTCCACCCCTCCTTGGCCCGATTCCAGTTAGTCGTGTGAACAAGTTCTTTGGCCCTCTGAAGGCAGGCGTCCTGTGCTGTGGCACTCACAATGTCACTGAGAGAGATGGGACGAGGGCAAGATCGCGCCACCACCCACCTGACATAGGCCTCCGTTTCTTCAGCTTCTTCCATCTCCTCGGCCGTGGCTGGTCTGGGATGACGTGACAGATAGTCTGCCGGGTTCTTAGCCCCGGGCTGATACTCGATTGTGCAATTGTACTCTTGCAGTTGAAGCAGCCACTTCTCTATGCGAGGCGGGGGTTTAGATGAGGTTCCCGCAAACACAGACAGCAAGGGCTTGTGATCAGTCACCACAGTGAATGGTTTGCCATAGATGTAGAGGTGAAAGTGTCGGCACCCCCAATGAATGGCAATTGCTTCTTTCTCAATCTGCGAGTACCTTTGTTCCGTGTCCGTGAGAGATCTGCTCGCAAAAGCAACAGGCGTCCAGTCGATGTCGTCTCTCTTCCTTTGCATGAGAACCGCTCCCAGTCCAGCAGGCCCTGCATCCACAGCAATGAGCGTGAAGTTGCGTGGGTCAAAGAAGGCGAGAGTGGTGTTGTTAGACAGAGACTCTTTGATGTCTCGGAAAGCTTTTTCTTGCTCAGGTCCCCAGTGCCAGGGAGTGGAGTCTTTGGTGAGGTCCCGCAAGGGGAGCGTGAGATTAGCCAAGTCTCTGATGAACCGGCCACAATAGTTGACCATGCCCAAGAAGCTCCGGACTTCAGTGACGGTCTGCGGGGGTGGCGCATCTTTGATGTCTTTTACCTTATCCGGATCCGGGTTGACACCTTCAGCCGAGAAGACATATCCAAAAAACCCTATCCGGTCCCGCAGGAATTCACACTTTTCTCGGTGGAGCGTCAGTCCTGCGTCTTTGAGTCTTCGAAATACTTGGGCCAGCCTTTGATTGTGCTCCGGGATGGTGCGGGCATGTATCATTATGTCATCACTGACGTTGATCACTCCCGGTATACCAGCGATCAGCTCCTGGATGACATTTTGGAACACCTCCGCGGCGCTGGAAATTCCGAAACTGAGGCGAGTGTATCGCCGAAGGCCGATGTGGGTGGAGAAAGTAGTGATGTTGCGCGACTCCATGTCCAACACCAACTGGTGATACCCTGATCGCAAGTCCAGCTCGGAGAACCACCGGGCACCTGCCATCTCTCCGATGAGGTCGTCTATAGTGGGCGTGATATGGCGCTCCCGTCTTATGGCAGCATTCGGGAGGCGCATGTCCACGCAGATCCGGACCGCTCCGGGTTGCTTCGGTTTCCGGGTGACCACGATGGGCGAGACCCATGCCCTCAAAGAGATCCGGGTATTCCATGAGGAGATGTTGAACGGATTCCTCATGGACCCCAAAGGCAAATGTCACCACACCCAGGTCTTCAGCCGCTCTGCAACTCAGCAGCATACCTTGGCCTTCTTCTGACACGAAGATGTTGGTTTTGATTGTCTTGTTCCCATGGCGGATCATCGCTTTGAATTTCCCTCGAATCTCGAGAGGGGTGTCTTGCCCATATGCGAAGACAGTGATGGGGGTGGGACGCAGCGCCGGAGGCGTGGTCATGGTCCTGTAGAGGGAAACACTCATGAGGTTTATGGACGCGCCCGTATCCACCACTGCTATTAGATCTTGGTCCGCTACCTGTATGGCGCATTGAGGCAGTGGCCTGGTACGGCGGGCAGCGGTACCGATCATGTGTACCTTGTGTACCGACCGTTCCTCCTCCTCCTCGTCATCCATATCACTGTGACTCTGTTCCCCCTCCATTATGGCTTGTACAGCGGGACGTGGTTTACGGAATTTCTTCGACCGGCACACCTTCTCAAAATGATTCTGCCTGCCACATCCCGAACACCGCTTGCCCCGTGCTGGGCATTCTGCCATCTGGTGTCGCGGACCTCCACAATAACCACATGACTGTCCCGACGCTCCGCCCTGAGTGGGCGGTCTCTTGGGCCACTTAGTGGGCGTGTGCGTCTGTATTTTGTTAACTGGTTCCACTTTAACCAATGCCTGCAAAGCAGCTTCCATGTGCGCAGCCCTAGCTTTGGAGAGTTCTTTCGTGCGGCCAAGAGTTAGGATGTCCATTAGCGGCTTGCCAGACTCCTCTAGAATCCGTTCCCTCAGTTTGGCCGATGCACATCCCTGTATAATTTGTCCCCGAATTTCCTCGGTGGTATCTTGAAACCCACACGTGAGCGCCAACCTTTTGAGCCTGGTGTGATATGTGTCCAGCGACTCCTCGGGCAACTGGCGCGCTTGTCTGAACACAAATCGTTCATAATCTTGATTGGCCATGGGCTCAAAATGGGCATTGAGGGCATTGATCAGCGTGTGATGAGTTCTGGGGGTCGCCTCCGGGAGGGTCCGAGCAATGGAATGGATGTCCTTGCCGCCAAGATGTAACACCATGGCCCGTTTCTGTTCCATGTGCGTCTTCGTAGCTTCGAAGAATACTAGGAGTCTGTCCACCCACTCCTTCCATTTGGGAGCGAGCGCTGATGGCGCACCCTCCACCACAAAAGGTTCAATGGGCGGAATCGTCGCCATCCTCCCAGTCGCGCCGGATCAGGCACTTCGCACGACCACCTGATGCGTGGGCTGAAACGGGGCACCGCCCGGAGCACCGTGCAGATGTGAGCTGCGCGGCAGTAGGGTCGGAGTCACCTACTTGATGTCCATGCACCAGGCCGCTCCTCCCGGCGGTCTGCGCGGGGGTGGGGTATGCCGCACGGCACGAGCACCACGAGCCGAGGAACAGGCTCGCGGCCGCCACACGGGGCAGGAAGCACGTACCCTCACCCAGCGAGGATTCAGCAGCCACCCTCGTCGCCAATTGTTGTGTCCTTCAGACTGGGTGGACCAACTTAGCTAATCGGCACTAGGCCCAGCACGTGGCCCTAGGAATAAAGGAGTCAGACACGTGATATAACTTGCTGGCTCTCCGTGCGCCCGTCTTAGAATAGCGTACGTGCGTGCGGAGCCTTTCTTTATTATAGGCGGTCACATGACTCCAACACTACACGCCCCTTGCGCCAGGGGCGGAACATGGGCCCAGAACATAACACTAGCCTCTGCACGCTGCACACAGCTCTTAGCTGTGCTTTCCCCGGGCTGGCTCCAGCGTTGAGCTAAGTCAGTTGGTCCTTGTGGATATGCCTCCCCTCTGTGGTTCTTGTCTTGCAGAATGTTTGACTCCATATATCTTTACAAGGGAGGTACCAGTTTATTTAGGTGACGGTGTTGTGCAAACTAGTTACTTCATGTAACATCAAAGCAGAACCATCAAGTATACAACTTGCTGACTCTTCTCACTTGTAATTACAATCACGGTGACAGTTTCATTAGGGAGAGCTATAAGGCCTTACTGGGAACCGGAGAACGAGGGCATTGTTTACAAAACTCTTTTACTAAGCATGTGCTTTCTGAACAAGCAAGTAAAAAAAAAAGATTTCTCAAAGTAGCAGCACTTTCTGTTAAATTAATAGCAGTGTCTTGCCACGCATATGTGATGCGCTATAACACACCATAACATTTATATTTGTAATGCAAATGTCCCCCCCTTGGCCTTTAATGATAAATGTTTAGTGATACTCATCTCAATGGTACGTATGCCACCCAACCCAGAACAAAGAAATACTGAGCGAACCTGCCAATATTTAAACCTGTGACCAGGAGGTGAATCACAGAATAGTGGATGAATTAGTGCACTGAGCCACCAGGCCCGGAGCAGGGGTTGCACTTTGCCTGGACCTGGCATTGGGGATAGCTAGTTTTTGTGATGCATACATTTAAACGCTCATCTCTTTTCAGTGTCAGACAGTGAGCCTCTGGAGACTGTTAATCTAAGTCCAGAATAAAAGGTGTTTTAAGACTACCTAGCTGTGTCCTAAATGAGCCCCTTTCACTCTGTTTTCCAATGCTGCATGCTTAGTGCACATGTCGTCAGCAGCAGTTTAGCGAGTCACTCAGCTGATTATAAATAACTTAACATCTTCCAGACCGCTTTATCTATTTTATGCAATTTTGGCTAGTGTCTGATACATGAAAGTCGTTTAACAATTATTTCTTCTGCTTTGCAGCAGGTAACTTGGAGTTTCTCGTGGCTCAAATTTGTGTAATTTCTGATATTTGTGATTCCCTAATCTTCATTTTGCTTGCGAGAAAGTGTCACTCATAGTCATTGAAATGTCACTCATATTTACACTGAAATTAGGAAAATGTCACACATAGCAATCTAAAACCTTGGCAGCTATGTAATGCGCTTGCACACTGGGGCAGCCATCCCCAAAGCTGAGCCTGCCAGCACCTTGTTTGCTGCTGTTCCTTCTAGCCCGGTCCAACAGCGGGCGAGGACTGGTGGGGAGGGACTTGTGCCTTCATCGCCAGCTGCAGACACTCTGTTCTTTACCGCTTCATTTCTGTGTCTGAGCTATCTTCATTATTTAGGTGATACACCTTCACGAGCCCCTCGCCACTCTCCACAAATGTGGCATTACTCACTCTGCTGCATTACTCTCACTGCTGCACGCCTCTCACTGCTGCACGCCTCTCACTGCTGCACGCCTCTCACTGCTGCACGCCTCACTGCTGCACGCCTCTCACTGCTGCATGCCTCTCACTGCTGCACGCCTCTCACTGCTGCACGCCTCTTACTGCTGCACGCCTCTCACTGCTGCACGCCACACACTGCTGCACGCCTCACACTGCTGCTTTACTCACACTGCTGCATGCTGCACATTGCTGCTTTACTCGCACTGCTGCACGCCTCGCACTGCTGCACGCCTCGCACTGCTGCACTACTCGCACTGCTGCATTACTCGCACTGCTGCACGCCACACACTGCTGCACGCCTCATAACACCACCACATCACTCAGTGACTGACTGTTTTTATAGAGTTTAAGTGTTAAATGTAAATACCATGGTGTATATGGTGAATCGCTGGGTGTATGGGTGCCTGTCTGGATGATTCAGTGAGTGTGTGATTGACTGTATAAGTCTGTCAGTTGGTGTCTAAGTGGTTGTATGGGTGTGTGAGTGGGTACATGAATGGCTGTATGGGCGATTGATTAGTTGTCTGGGTGAGGGTGTGTGCGACTGCCTGTATTGATGAATGAGTGGGTGAGTCAGTAGCTGTATGGGTTAGTGAATGCATGTGTGAGGGGCTGTATGGGTAAGTGTGTGTATGGTTGTGAGGGTATGGATGTGCCAGTGATATATGGGTGAGTACCTGGGTATGTAAAGGGCAGTATAGGTGAGCAGTGGGGTATGTAAGTGGCTGTATGGGTGAGTGTGTGCTTGTGTCAGCAACTGTATGTGAGTGAGTCCCTGTTAGTATCTGTATGCATATGAATTGGGGGGGTGTAATTGTATGGGTGAGTAAGTGGGTGTGTGATTGACTGTATGGGTGAGTGAGTAAGTGTCAGTAGCTCTACAGCTGACTAACCCAGTGTGTGGGGGATAATATTGGTGTGTGAGTGAATATATTAGTGACTGTATGAATGAGTGTGTGTATGCGTGGCTGTATGGGTGAGTGGATGTGTGTGCAGATATATGAATTTGTGAGTGGGTGTGTAAGTAGTGGTATCGTTCTGTAAATGGGTTTGTGAATTATCATGTGGGAGTGGGTGTATAAAAGGATCTATGGGGATGTGAGTGGATGTGTTAGTGATTTTGTGGATCGTCAACAGTGATGTCACTGACCATGTCATGGGTGATGTAATACATGAGGTCATAGGTGGTGCATTGCGGGGGCGTACGTTATAGTTAGCTCAGCTAACTATAACAGCTGAATTTCACTGGTTTTGTTCAAGTGAAACTTGAGCCTAGCTAAAACGTCCCTGTGACCTTTGGTTTTTTCATTGAACTACTAACATTTTTTCAATCTCCGTTTCCTAGCTATAATGCCCCTGTAACCTTTATTTTTTTCATTGAATGTCTATAGTTTTTAAAGCAGTAATGGCGTTTGCAGAGTGGTGGAGAAAGGTGGATGGGCCTCCAACCAGCTCTCAGGAATCCCGCTGTGTAGGACTTACAGGAGGTAAAAGGAGGGCTTCTTAGCCTCCAAAGGTCCCTCGGGAGTAAAGTGGACTTCATCCCCAACCAGTAGTGTGCCAGGAGCCTCGTTTGCGGAGTGGTGGAGAAAGGGGACATGGCCTCCGAAGACCTCGTAGCAATCTCGCTATGTGGGACTTACTGGAGGTAAGGTTATTATTTTTTTATTTATAAAGTTTTATATAGCGCAGTGTCCCCTTGATCATCCGCTCCACCCTGATCATCTGCCCCCTGGGTAGCAGGTGATGTTGCAGCAGGGGTTGCTGCAACAGGAGTTGTGAGTGCCTGAGAACTGGCCAGGAATGCCTGCTTAAGGCGACTGAACCCATCAGTGTCGACGCCCGAGTCTCTGGGTCGCTTAGAAGTTGGTGGCTGAGCATCTGTCATGGCATTCCCTGGTGTAGGGTTTGGCACAAATAGCGCAGCTTTAGCCAATAGCTCACAAGCCTTATCAATCTTACGTGTCAGGCAATCCACTAACGGCGCCAATGCCTCCGCGACTATGGAATTATCCACTGCTTCATAAAAAGAAACATCCCATGGTAGGGCGTTAAGGGGATCCTCCTACCACTGGTCATCCTGGTAAGTCTCCTGATAGGAATCCATGACACCAGGCAGAAAAACCCTTCAAAAGGTAAGTGGGTAATTTGGAGGTCAGATGTGGGGTGCTGGGCGTCAGCCTACACTTTGGGCAAGCAGAGCCTGCGTTTAAATAGGGCTACAGCCCAGGACTCAACAGCCCAGATGCAGGAAAAATATTAATGAGCAGTCTGCCTAACAGAAGTGGGCACTTGGAATTCTAAAATTCCAACATAACAGACTCCCAAAGAGCATATAACAAAAATGCCTATTACTGACCCCCCTGGTGTGCAATAACAAACTGCCTAATGGCAGACTACAGACCCGAGGAAAACGGCGTTGGAAAGGGCGTCCACAAAGACAAAATTCCTGCCTAATGGCAGAGTACAGACGCAAGCAGGTGTGAAAATCAACACAGGAGGAGTTAGAACAGGTAAGCTTTTATCTGGCGACTAATTCAATTTTGCACAATTGTCCCTTCTGGGTAGTCTGAAAACAAACACATGTTCCAGGTACACATCATAAAATGTTTGCTGAATGTATGACTAATGAGTTTGTAACAGGCAGATTATGATCATTCACTCCGAAAACATGTAACAAATAAAATTTAGTCTGACAGGCCCATAAGGCATCATTAAGAGAAGCCCTGTGCAAGCAATCAAATCAATCGCATTACTATAAATTAATCCAAGTGAATGTGACTAGTGTTCAATTAACATTCACTTTAAATTATACGAGTCTTGCTTGAGTCTTCACAATCATTGCTGTTAGTATTCAGATATTGCTCACAAAGAATACCACTAGTCTTCAAATAGTGGTCCGTTAGTATTCAGATATTGCTCACAAAAAATACCACTAGTCTTCAAATAGTGGTCCGCTAGTATTCATATATTGTTCACAAAGAATACCACTAGTCTTCAAATAGTGGTCCGTTAGTATTCAGATATTGCTCACAAAGAATACCACTAGTCTTCAAATAGTGGTCACAATCAATGAGACTAGCCTTCATTTTGGTCTCGAAATAGCACAAGAGCTGCAGATAAACACTTACAGAATACTACTAAGCTTCAAATACTATTCTTCTAGAATACTACTAGTCTTCTTTTAGCAATCAATTGAAGTGTTCATCGTGTATTTGAAGGGTAGTTGAGTAGAACTAGTATTCCCTCATTAGCATATTTCGGCTTGTGGGCATACTACTTAGTCTTCATGCATACTAAATGAATACTACGTTTTAATGGTAAATGAATACCACTGTAAACACTGAAATCACACTAAATGAAGAGCTTCCATTTTGGTGAGGGTGGCTATATGCAAATTAGTCTGACCCTGTGCCTCATGAGAACAGTCCAGCCCGAACTGCCAAGCCATGCCTTCCCTGGACCGGAAACAAGCTTCCAAGGACCGGTTTCTGGGATTACAAAAATATCGACATGCTATCTCTAACAAGGTAAGTACAAAAATATCGGAACAAAACTATAGATGTCAAAAATATCGTTATTGAAAAATATTTTTTTTTTAATTAAAAAAATATGTAATATAAATAAAATAATACTTATAAATGTAATACACATAGTTAAAAATATGTTATAATATTTACAAATAATACATAATACATAATGTAATTAAAAATTAATTAATAATTTACCTATAATACATAGTATACCTTCCTTATTAATAACTTTCAAAATAATGGTAATAACTTATACATAAATAACAATGTTATAAATTGCAAATAAATCAATAAATAAAAATTAATAAAAATGTAAAACAAATTAAAAGAAGTAAGTAAATGTTGGATAGCGTAGGGGTAAAATTACCATTCCCACTCCAGAGAGTGCAACAGTAGGGAAAGTGTTGGATAGCGTAGGGGTAAAAATTACTATTCCCACTCCAGTGAGTGCAACAGTAGGGAAAGCGTTGGATAGCGTATGGGTAAAAATTACTATTCCAACTCCAGAGAGTGCAACAGTAGGGAAAGTCTTGGATAGCGTAGGAGTAAAAATGACTATTCTGACTCCAAAGAGTGCAACAGTAGGGAAAGTGTTGGGTCGCGTAGGGGTAAAAATTACTATTCCCACTCCAGAGAGTGCAACAGTAGGGAAAGTGTTGGATAGTGTAGGAGTAAAAATTACTATACCCACTCCAGAGAGTGCAACAGTAGGGAAAGTGTTGGATAGTGTAGGGTAAAAATTACTATTCCAGCTCCAGAGAGTGCAACAGTAGGGAAAGTGTTGGATAGCGTAGGGGTAAAAATTACTATTCCCACTCCAGAGAGAGCAAAAGTAGGGAAAGTGTTGGATAGCGTAGGGGTAAAATTACTATTCCCACTCCAGAGAGAGCAACAGTAGGGAAAGTGTTGGATAGCGTAGGGGTAAAAATTACTATTCCCACACCAGTGAGTGCAACAGTAGGGAAAGCGTTGGATAGCGTATGGGCGAAAATTACTATTTCAACTCCAGAGAGTGCAACAGTAGGGAAAGTGTTGGAAAGCGTAGGGTTAAAAATCACTATTCCCACTCCAGAGAGTGCAATAGTAGGGAAAGTGTTGGATAGCGTAGGGGTAAAAATGACTATTCCCACTCTAGAGAGTGCAATAGTAGGGAAAGTGTAGGAGTAAAAATTACTATTCCCACTCCAGAGAGTGCAACAGTAGGGAAAGTGTTGGATAGTGTAGGGTAAAAATTACTATTCCAGCTCCAGTGAGTGCAACAGCAGGGAAAGCGTTGGATAGCGTATGGGTGAAAATTACTATTTCAACTCCAGAGAGTGCAACAGTAGGGAAAGTGTTGGAAAGCGTAGGGTTAAAAATCACTATTCCCACTCCAGAGAGTGCAATAGTAGGGAAAGTGTTGGATAGCGTAGGGGTAAAAATGACTATTCCCACTCTAGAGAACCACCAAGAAAAATGCATACAAGGACCGGCTGGACAACAACGCCCACAACTGCAAGGAACTCTTCAACATCGTGAAAGAGCTCTCCAACCCCAACGCCGGAAACAACGACATCACCCCATCGCAAGACCTCTGCAACTCCCTCGCCTCCTACTTCCACAACAAGATCGCGGACATACACAACAGCTTCAGCAGCCAACCGACGCACGCCACAACCGCAGCAACGCCACCCACCACCACCCTCCGCGCCTGGACTCCGATCAGCACCGAAGATACCATCCGCACGATGAACTCGATCCACTCGGGTTCTCCGACCGACCCCTGCCCTCACCACGTCTTCAACAAGGCCGACGCTGTCATCGCACCCCACCTGCGGGACATTATCAACACCTCCTTCGACACCGCCACCTTCCCTGAGAGCTGGAAGCACGCCGAACTCAGCGCTCTACTCAAGAAACCTACAGCGGACCCCACCGAACTCAAGAATTACCGTCCCATCTCACTCCTCCCGTTCCCAGCCAAAGTCATCGAAAAGACCGTCAACAAACAGCTGGCCGCCTTCCTCGAGACGAATGGATCCCTCGACCCCTCACAGTCTGGCTTCCGAGCCAACCACAGTACCGAGACCGCCCTCATCGCTGCCACCGACGACATCCGAACCCTGATGGACAACGGAGAAACAGCGGCCCTCATCCTCCTGGACCTCTCCGCGGCCTTCGACACGGTCTGCCACCGCACCCTAGTGCAGCGCCTTGGCGACATTGGAATCCAGGAGAAGGCACTGGAATGGATCACCTCCTTCCTCAACGGAAGAACACAGAGAGTCCGCCTACCACCGTACAAGTCAGAGGCCACCGAAGTCATCTGCGGTGTCCCTCAAGGATCCTCGCTGAGTCCCACCCTCTTCAACGTCTACATGAGCCCCCTCGCGGCCATCGCACGCCAACACAACCTCAACATAATCTCCTACGCCGACGACACCCAACTGATCCTCTCCCTGACCAACGACCCCGCCGCCGCCAGAGCCAACCTGCACGAAGGGATGAGAGACGTAGCCGAGTGGATGACGACCAGCCGCCTGAAACTGAACTCAGACAAGACGGAGGTCCTCATCCTGGGCTCCTCGCCCTCCGCCTGGGACGACTCCTGGTGGCCCCCCGCCCTGGGCACCGCACCCAAACCAACGGACCACGCACGCAACCTGGGCTTCATCCTGGACTCCTCCCTCTCCATGACCAGACAAGTCAACGCCGTCTCCTCGTCGTGCTTCAACATCCTGCGCATGCTACGGAAGATCTTCTGGTGGATCCCCACCGAGACCAGGAAGACTGTCACCCAGGCCCTCGTCACCAGCCGACTGGACTACGGCAACGCCCTCTACGCCGGAACCACCGCCAAGCTCCAGA
This sequence comes from Lissotriton helveticus, assembly GCF_964261635.1. Classification (NCBI taxonomy): domain Eukaryota; kingdom Metazoa; phylum Chordata; class Amphibia; order Caudata; family Salamandridae; genus Lissotriton; species Lissotriton helveticus. The sequence continues at coordinate 1,745,354,894 of NC_136067.1, forward strand.
AGAGACTCCAGCGGATCCAGAACGCCTCGGCCAGACTCATCCTCGACATCCCACGAAACAGCCACATCTCCGGACACCTGAGAGACCTGCACTGGCTCCCCGTCAACAAAAGAATCACCTTCCGCCTCCTCACCCACGCACACAAAGCCCTACACGACCAAGGCCCGAGCTACCTCAACAACCGAATCAACTTCTACGCTCCCAAGCGCCACCTCAGATCAACCAGCCACGCCCTCGCCGCCGTCCCCCGCATCCGAAGAGCGACAACAGGAGGAAGGTCCTTCTCCTACCTGGCCGCCAAGACCTAGAACTCCCTCCCGCTCGACCTGCGCCTGACCCAAGACCACCTCTCCTTCAGGAAGAAGCTCAAGACCTGGCTGTTCGAGCAGTAAAGGCACCCCCCCTCCTAGCGCCTTGAGACCCTACGGGTGAGTAGTGCGCTCTATAAATGTATTGATTGAGAGAGTGCAATAGTAGGGAAAGTGTAGGAGTAAAAATTACTATTCCCACTCCAGAGAGTGCAACAGTAGGGAAAGTGTTGGATAGTGTAGGGTAAAAATTACTATTCCAGCTCCAGTGAGTGCAACAGTAGGGAAAGCGTTGGATAGCGTATGGGTGAAAATTACTATTTCAACTCCAGAGAGTGCAACAGTAGGGAAAGTGTTGGAAAGCGTAGGGTTAAAAATCACTATTCCCACTCCAGAGAGTGCAACAGTAGAGAAAGTGTTGGATAGCGTAGGGGTAAAAATTACTATTTCCACTCCAGAGAGTGCAACAGTAGGGAAAGTGTTGGATAGCGTAGGGGTAATAATTACTATTCCAACTCCAGAGAGTGCAAAAGTAGGGACAGTATTGGATAGCGTAGAAGTTAAAAATAACATACTTATAAATAAATCAATATTTTAAAAAATGAATTATTAAATAAATATAAACTATTTACAAATACCAATACATAATTATGAAAAACATGATTAGCGAAAAATAATTAAGTAAAAATAAATTAATAATAAATACCAATTAATAATTAATTAACAATAATATAATTAACAAAACACATTATTACCTAATTACATTTAAATTTCTTCCCACCCTATTCCCCTATAAACCCATAACCCGCTAAACAACATAATTATGAATTAATCAATTAATTAAAATTATTTACCAATTAAGAAAAATGAATTACCAATTAATACAAATTAATTTATAATTCCTAAACATTGATAATTAATTTAGTATAAATAAATTACTTCCCACCCTATTCCCCTATAAACCCACAACCCGCTACAGTACTAACATACAAAATGTACTTCAATTAAACACATAATAAATACATAATAATATACATAAAAATCGATATTAGTAACATCGAAATTACTAAAATTGATATTACTAACATCGATATTAGTAACATCGATATTACTAAAATCGATATTAAATATATCAATATAACTTACCTTCTATATAATGTCCCTTCGATATTTAAACATCGATATTATTGTATCTCGATGTTTAAAAATCGATATTTTGTCTGCCTACCGGTGTCGGCATTACTCCACAGAAGCAGGAATGTAAATTGAGACTTCTCTATATCCTCATGCTCGCTTCCACATCAGCTTGCAACATAGTTTGACACAATTATTAATATAAAGAAATACTCTCAAAGTTGGAAGGAAATTTGAGTGACGTGCTATACACAACTAAACAAGTAAAATCAGCAGTTTAGAAATAATGAAGGACAAAACACTTTATGGTTAGGCCTGCGTTAGAAAAAAAGGAAATAACTTTAGCAGGTTTTGAGGACTTCATAAAGAAACCATGAATCGTCCCTTCTTCTGAAGAATACAACATACTACTGTTGGGAAAATTGAGAGAATACATAAGAAAATTGATATTCAAATGCTCATTATTCTAATTAGACTCATAAGTATAATTTAATTTCAAAACGCCAACTATTAATAATCAATTACTTCTTTATGAAGAAGAAAATATAATTGTGAAACAAATATTTTACTCTAAGCATTTTCATTATTATTATTTTCAAAATAATACATATAAGTTTTGCACATTTATCAAGTTTCTCTCTCATGTCATATTAGTTCTAAAAACATCTAAGACTGTATGCTTTCTGCAAGTTAAACATTGCAGCTTCTGATTTCTAAACATGTTGTGACTTTCTTGCACATTTCTACGTTGTACTTTTAAATTATATTAATAATTTTCACACTGTTTATTATGTTTATTAATAACACACTAATGAGCAGTCTTGATCAAGCAAGATTATTTGTCAATATCCCCCATCTGATGGTGACTCAGCCATCACACAATCTACATAATCTGATTACGATCTGATAATTTTCAGAATGCACTTGCTCTCATTTGGCTTAGTCTAACACCCTCTATATCTCTCAATACTTCATAGTAAGCACCCTTTTTGTCTTCTAACTCTAGTTCATCTATTTTCCTTATTCTTGCTCTTCGTTTTATGTTTTTTGTTTTACACTTAGAGCACTTATATATCAGTATTACTATTATTATGCAAGCAACAATCACAATTATTGGTGTTAGTATTCATCCTAACAAGCTGTTACTTAGTTTCAAAAACCATTTACCTACTGAAGAACACCTCTTACCAAGTTTCTCCCATGTACTGTCAACAATTAATTCTATGAAATCATTATGCAAATGTGTAAGGTTACTGATATATCCATCCACGTCTCTGCTATAGTCAGGAATATAAGTGCAACATTGTTGAATTTTCAGCGTACTACAGATTCTGCCCTCTTTTGCAAGACCTCTGCAACTCCCTCGCCTCCTACTTCCACAGCAAGATCGCTGACATACACAACAGCTTCAGCCCACAAACAACGCTCCCCACGACCGCACCAACGCCCCCCACCACCACCCTCAGCGCCTGGACCCAGATCAACACAGAAGACACCATCTGCACGATGAACTCTATCCACTCCGGATCTCCGACCGACCCCTGCCCCACTACGTCTTCAACAAGGCCGACGCTGTCATCGCACCCCACCTGCGGGACATCATCAACACCTCCTTCGACACAGCCACCTTCCCCGAGAGCTGGAAGCACGCCGAACTCAGCGCTCTACTAAAGAAACCAACAGCGAACCCCACCGAACTCAAGAATTACCGCCCCATCTCGCTCCTCCCGTTCCCAGCCAAAGTCATCGAGAAGACCGTCAACAAGCAGCTGGCCGCCTTCCTCGAGACAAATGGATCCCTCGACCCCTCACAGTCTGGCTTCCGAGCCAACCACAGCACCGAGACCGCCCTCATCGCTGCCACAGATGACATCCGAGCCCTGCTGGACAACGGTGAAACAGCGGCCCTCATCCTCCTAGACCTCTCCGCGGCGTTCGACACTGTTTGCCACCGCACCCTAGTGCAGCGCCTCAGCAACATCGGAATCCAGGAGAAGGCACTGGAGTGGATCATCTCCTTCCTCGCTGGAAGGACACAGAGAGTCCGCCTACCACCGTTCAGATCGGCAGCCACGGAAGTCATCTGCGGCGTTCCTCAGGGCTCCTCGCTCAGCCCCACCCTCTTCAACGTCTACATGAGCCCCCTGGCGGCCATCGCACGCCAGCACAACCTCAACATCATCTCCTACGCCGACGACACCCAGCTGATCCTCTCCCTGACCAACGACCCCGCCGCCGCCAGAACCAACCTCCACGAAGGGATGAAAGACGTAGCCGAGTGGATGACGACCAGCCGCCTGAAACTGAACTCAGACAAGACGGAAGTCCTCATCCTGGGATCCTCACCCGCCGCCTGGGACGACTCCTGGTGGCCCCCCGCCCTGGGCACCGCACCCAAACCGACAGACCACGCACGCAACCTGGGCTTCATCCTGGACTCCTCCCTCTCCATGACCAGACAAGTCAACGCCGTCTCCGCGTCCTGTTTCAACATCCTGCGCATGCTACGAAAGATCTTCCGGTTGATCCCCACCGAGACCAGGAAGACGGTCACCCAGGCCCTCGTCACCAGCCGACTAGACTACGGCAACGCCCTCTACGCCGGAACCACCGCCAAGCTCCAGAAGAGACTCCAGCGGATCCAGAACGCCTCAGCCAGACTCATCCTCGACATCCCCCGTCGCAGCCACATCTCCGGACACCTGAGAGACCTGCACTGGCTCCCCGTCAACAAGAGAATCACCTTCCGTCTCCTCACCCACGCACACAAAGCCCTACACGACCAAGGCCTGAGCTACCTCAACAACCGCCTCAACTTCTACGCTCCCAAACGCCACCTCCGATCGACCAACCACGCCCTCGCCGCCGTCCCCCGCATCCGAAGAGCGACAACAGGAGGAAGGTCCTTCTCCTACCTGGCCGCCAAGATCTGGAACACCCTCCCTACCGACCTCCGCCTGACCCAAGATCACCTCTCCTTCAGGAAGAAGCTCAAGACCTGGCTGTTCGAGCAGTAGCGTCACCCCACCCCCCCCCCAAGCGCCTTGAGACCCTCTGGGTGAGTAGTGCGCTCTATAAATGCCTTGATTGATTGATTGATTGATTTTGCCAATAATACATCAAGGGCAAGCCTATTTTGCAAAAGCATTGACCTCACAGCAACCATTTCAGGGTGAATCATTGAAAACCCACCAGCAGTATCCGTTGATAAACGATCAACGACTGTAGATCATTTTCTAATCTTATGTGAATTCAATATCACCCCACCAAAGGTATTAACGCACCGAAAATATCACCTACTATTTCTGCAGAACTTATTCTTCTTTTATTCAGTGTTAGTTTCTTTTCATTGGTTCCATGATTTCCACTCACACAATAGATCGTAGGTAATACTATGCCCTCCTAACAACATCCATACCATTGTTGTGGCAATCTATAATAAGCATTTTTAGCACACACATAATAAACTGCAAGATAAACTCGATATGTACCACCTCTTAATCCCCAACCTCCCATAATTAGGAAGGTATGTTCACATTCACTAGAACAAATGGAATGTTTGTTACATTCAGTCTTTTGTCTTAATAAGCAAAACTTCTCTTTGTGATGCCAATCTAGAGGTATTGCAGCAAATGTCTCACCTTTTTTTATAATCACCACCCCTATGAGCCAATGGAAGTATATCAGTCTTTTGTTCTTCAGATTTTCTTTTGAACTTTTGTCGCCTAGCTTTAAAAGTATTTATAAATTCTATTTCTGCACTGCGTAAGCTTCAAGTCAGATTATTTAGATGTGTGTATACAGTATCTATAGACTTAGTGGTATGAAATAAATCTCCCATGTATTCTGCATTCTGTGCACTATTCACTTAATTCATATTCTTCTTAATAGGAACTTCTGAAAAAACTAAGTCATAATTTGAATAGAAATATTGAAACTACTTTTTGCCATTGAACAAAATTGTTAGTACACTACATGAAATTCCATATGTTAAAGGAAGGTGGTGAAAGGTCACCCCTTCTAACACAGATGATACTTCATGACAGTTCATACTGGAACCACAAGATATATAAACTAACTCTTACTTCCATCTTTCCCCGAAACACCCGGAACCCTGCTGAAACCGGATGTCATACAACATTACTTCATAAATATATTTTTCCTGTTCCTTTGCCGAACTTGTTATGTTACACAAACCCATTCAAATGAATCCTTGTCCATTAAATGTTCGTGTTTGTTCCACTATGCTTATTTCACACGCTATAACCATTGACTGAAATGACTCTTTGATATTTTATAATATATATTTTTCTCTTCCCGTGTGATACCTCTACGCTTATCTTTGCCCCAATATGACCTTCCTTGATTCTAACTTTTGCTTGCTAAAAATGTCGCAATATGCCTATGTACGCTTGTTCTTTTAGACTCACCTAACGGTTTTATACATCATGTCGCATACCATCATTCATTCCTGATGACATGGTTTACATGATCGCGAAATGTTATGATCACGTTGCTTTGTGCCATTTTCAAATGACGGTTACAACACATCATTATGTGCCACTTAACCTTGCGCGTAATTAATCCATGCCTCTTTCTCGCATCGTATACTTATGTGACTTCCACTATACCGAATTTGTTTTTCTCCTACCCGCCTTACCCATCGATCTCACAACAATATGCGTCTTATGTTTTATGTATATCTCACCAAAATATACTGTGTAAATGTGTGCTTTCTTACATGATCGAATTATGTATACATGATGGAATTTACATATATATACATATATATTTATTTATACTGTCTTCAACTCCCCTTTTACCTACCTCCATTTGCCCTCTCCATAACATTAAGCGCTCTACTTCTCAATCTCTCTCACTCCTGACAACTCCATATCTGAGCTTTAACTCATATCTCCTCTACACAATCTTCATCCACCATACATCCAACCTTCCCAATACTAACAAACCTTTGACATCTTTGCGCCCTCCTTCCCCCCCTTAACTTTTCTTCACTTTTTCTTTACTCTTTGTTTCCTCTCCGTTTTCCTAAACCCCGACCCATTTGCCCACCCCACTTCACCCTTTGTATGCTCACAACACTAACCAACTACTACCTTGTCCATGCATGAAACATTGTTTGTACAGCTCTGAGGAAGCCCCAGACCGGATGGCCATATAAGGGGGCAAAAAAAAGTGTAGGCTGTTTCTCCTTTCACCTACTCTTATAGAGTACGAATAAACTCCACCTTATGAAAACATCATGCGTAATTGGAATTTTCTCCAAAAATTCAGAAGAACCTAATCTTGCCCGGACAAACATGCTAAATATAAGGTTTTAAGACTTTAGTTACATTATAAATCATTTGTTGATGGTACCATACTCATTTTAGGAATTGTGGTGTGTTGTAAGGTGATTTTACCATGTGAAAAAGCTTTCTGCTGGGATATCATGAATCATGTTTGAGAGAAAACTATTTTCTCATGCTTTTCCCACAGAGGTTTGGAAGGTGAACTATAGGCTAAACTGAGAGGATATTTTCTGTAAATTCACATTATCTTTCTTAGTCATGTGAGAATGAAGTCTGACATTGTAAGTAAAACATGTACATCCAACAAGGGCAGAGCCTGTCAGTTGATTCCATTGTCTTCTACTGCAGCTTCCAAGAGTGTTCTAAAGAACAACTGGAGCACTAACAGTCCTACTTATGACAAACGTATTGCACACCTGAAGCCATCTTGATTGGAATAAAGTAGCAACACTTAAAACATTTAATTTGCAAAGGAACAAAATGAGGGGGTTCATTTTGCCATATAAATTATGATTAGTGCTGCAGAAAGAAAAACTAGGGCACATTCTGAATTTATTGGGAAATGTGTGACACATCTGAATGCCTTCTTGGTAGAATCAAAGTAAAAAAATGAAAGTATTTCCTACTGAGGAGACTGAAGTAAATGAGGAAATTAGGAAACTTCTTAACAACTAAGGGGCCGATTAGGATGGAGGATTTTCCGCCTCCTCCGGGCCGGCGGAAGCCACCCCCGGCCCGGAGGAGGCGGAAAATCCTCTGCGGAGTCACCAAAGACCCACCGCCGCATTACGATGGCTGGTGGGTCTTGGTTTCTGTCCGCTGCTTTTCCGCCGCGGTCGGATTACAACCGCGGCGGAAAAGCTCTCATTTGGCTGGCAGTGTCTATCAGACACCGCCAGCCAAATTAGGATGCATTTGTAAACATGCTTTTCCGAGGCGGTTTTTCCGCCGTGGAAAAGCATGTGTACTTTTGAATTTGGGGGCCCGTTGCAGGCCCCCAGGGTGTAGGCGGGTGGGGGGTGCACATGGGGGGTACCTATGGTACCCCCCAGTATTTACATGCACAAAGCGGCAGGCACCGCGCGGTGCCTGCCGCTTTGTGCATGTAAATGTTAAACATGCACTTTGAACATTGCGGCGGGTGCTGCTTGAAGCAGCACCCGCCGCAATGTTAAATATCCAGGATGTGACCGCCAGGGTGGCCGTCACATCCTAATTTGCACGGAGGGACCGCCGCAGCCCATGCGGACGGTCCCTCCACCTCTGGGATGGCGGACGGACGCAAGTCCGTCCGCCATCCTAATCGGCCCCTTAGTTTCCCAAGATGGCCACCAGAGACAAAAGAGCCCAAATGTAGCACAAATATCATCCAGATATAGCCCACGTATAGCCCAATGACAGAATGTCTCAAAGTGTTCTTAAGAACAAATAGAGTGCTTACTGGCTTACTTATGACAAATGTATGGCACACCTGAAGATATCTTGATTGGAATAAAGTAGGAACACTTAAAACATTTAATTTGCAAAGGAACAAAATGAGAGTGTTCATTTTGCCATAGAAATTATGATTAGTGCTGCAGAAAGAAAAACGAGGGCACATTTTAACTTCTCAAATCCTCTTCTACTTCATTAAAGAATTCTGACATGCAGACTGAAACGTGCACTTTAAATACCAGCAGCAGACTTCCCTGGTGAGCAGTAGCTTTAGTACAGTGATCTAATGAGCAACTAGAGTGCTAACATTCAGAATTTATTGGCAAATGTGTGACACATCTGAATGCCTTCTTGGTAGAATCAAAGTAAAAAAATGAAAGTATTTCCTACTGAGGAGACTGAAGTAAATGAGGAAATTTAAATCATTTGTTGATGGTACCATACTCATTTTAGGAATTGTGGTGTGTTGTAAGGTGATTTTACCATGTGAAAAAGCCTTCTGCTGGGATATCATGAATCATGTTTGAGAGAAAACTATTTTCTCATGCTTTTCCCACAGAGGTTTGGAAGGTGATCTATAAGCTAAACTGAGAGGATATTTTTTGTAAATTCACATTATCTTTCTTAGTCATGTGAGAATGAAGTCTGACATTGTAAGTAAAACATGTACATCCAACAAGGGCAGAGACTGTCAGTTGATTCCATTGTCGTCTACTGCAGCTTCCAAGAGTGTTCTAAAGAACAACTGGAGCACTAACAGTCCTACTTATGACTAACGTATTGCACACCTGAAGCCATCTTGATTGGAATAAAGTAGTAACACTTAAAACATTTAATTTTCAAAGGAACAAAATGAGGGGGTTCATTTTGTCATATAAATTATGATTAGTGCTGCAGAAAGAAAAACTAGGGCACATTCTGAATTTATTGGGAAATGTGTGACACATCTGAATGCCTTCTTGGTAGAATCAAAGTAAAAAACTGAAAGTATTTCCTACTGAGGAGACTGAAGTAAATGAGGAAATTAGGACATTTCATAAATACTAAGTTTCCCAAGATGGCCACCAGAGACAAAAGAGCCCAAATGTAGCACAAATATCACCCAGATATAGCCCACGTATAGCCCAATGACAGATAGTCCCAGAGTGTTCTTAAGAACAAATAGAGCGCTTACTGTCTTACCTATGAAAAATGTATGGCACACCTGAAGATATCTTGATTGGAATAAAGTAGGAGCACTTAAAACATTTAATTAGCAAAGGAACAAAATGAGAGGGTTCATTTTGCCATAGAAATTATGATTAGTGCTGCAGAAAGAAAAACTAGGGCACATTTTGACTTCTCAAATCCTCTTCTACTTCATTAAAGAATTCTGACATGCAGACTGAAACGTGCACTTTGAATACCAGCAGCAGACTGCCCTGGTGAGCAGTAGCTTTAGAACAGTGATCTAATGAGCAACTAGAGTGCTAACATTCAGAATTTATTGGCAAATGTGTGACACATCTGAATGCCTTCTTGGTAGAATCAAAGTAAAAAACTGAAAGTATTTCCTACTGAGGAGACTGAAGTAAATGAGGAAATTTGGAAACTTCAAAACAAATAAGTTTCCCAAGAAGGCCACCAGAGACAAAAGAGCCCAAATGTAGCACAAACATCATCCAGATATAGCCCACGTATAGCTCAATGACAGAAGTATGCAAAAAAAAATTGTGTTTTTGCAGTTTTTTTTATAGTGCAGACTTCTCAGGTATTGGAGTGCTTTACATGAGCATTGATTACATCACACAAGAACCAATTCCTTTTTGTTTTAGACATGGGAAAATTAAGTGATTTGACAAGAATCACAGAATGTCGAGCTGAAGCAGAAACTCTAACCTGGTTCCCCAGTTGCAAAGTCTGCAGCTCTGGAAGTAACACCACACCCCCTAAGTGCAACATTTAATCTTGTGGTCAACTGGAGAACAAAACATAAAGATAACAAATAATTTAAAAGTGCTTTGTCGCTATTTGAAAACTCAGAACATATGTCCTCATTTTAGTTTTTTTGAGCACTAACCATAGTTTTGATGCAAATAAGACCCTCTCATATATGTAATTTATAAAGGAAATGCTCTAGGTATTACAGTTTTGATTACATCAAGATGACGTCAGGTGTTCCACACGTTTATAATAAATATAGAATGTTAGCAATCTAGTTGCTCATTAAGATACTGTTGAGAGGCAGAGGCCAGGGGAACGGATTCTGAAAATTGAAGGCAGGTAGGAGGGTGCAGAGGCAACAATTTGACCACACTGGGCAGGACGGAAGGGCAGTGGCAGCACAACAGACTATGGAGAGCAGTAGAAAGGGGGGCAGGGGAAACAAACCAGCAATACATGACTGACAAGAGAGGCTGTGGTAATATAAAATACCATTGTGGGCAGAAGAAAGAGGCAGTGATAGTACAAACATACATGCCAACAGACCTGATTCAGCCAGGAAACGTCCAATGTTTTTAAGCCCAAATGGGCTTTATTTGATCTGTCTCCTGTCTACAATCACCTCTTTCTCAATGTAAGTCAAAGGGGAAAATCAATACCCCAGTTTTTTTTCAAAATCTCCCTCTTACCAAGTTCAAAATGTTAGCAAGTATGGTACATTGGATCATGGAAGGCAGGAGGAATTGCGGTAGGCACATGGACTCGTATAACAGAGGACAGGAGGGACATGGAGAGGTGCACCAAACTGACTCTACAGGGCAGGCATCAGGGTTTGCAGCTGCACAATAGACCACACAGGGCATGCGGGACGGGAGTGCAGAACAACAATCAATAGAAAGCAATAGGGAGGGGACAGGACCATGCAAATGGACAACAGAGAACAGAGGGGAAAGAGGCAATGGTAGCTAGCTGACCATAATGGACATACAGGAGAGAAAGCTGCAGCATAACGGACCATAAAGGGCAGGAGGGACGGATCAGGGGCATTACAATGGAACAGACAAGCCAGGAGGGAGTTAATAGGGGTCTGCACATGGAAACAGAGGGCTGGGGTCAAGGGCTCAGGACAGGGGCAGCAAGATGACCATGGAGGTCAGGCAGGATGGGCACTAGAAGCAAGACACACCATGGAGAGCAACAGTGAGACTATAATGGCATACACACAGACCATGGAGGCAAGGTGGGAGGGGGTCAGGGGCAGCTAGCTTACCACACAAGGAAGGTGGGAGGGGCCATGGCAGCACAGAAGACCATGCATGGCAATCAGGAGGGTTAGTGGCAGCACAATGGCTATGATGGGTAAGAAGGAGGGGGCATGCACAAAGGACCATGGAGGATAGAAGGAAGGGTCAGGACCTGGGCACAGACAAGATAGTTCAGGGGAAGGGACCTCAGAACAGACCACATGGGGCATGCAGGAGGAGCAATAGCAGCACAACAAACTAGGATGGCAGAAGGGTGTGGCAGTAAAATGGACCATGAGGGACATGAGGAAGGGGATAGGAGCATGGAATGTGGACAGGCAGGGTGGAGGTGGCAGGGACAAGTTACAGTCACTTGATAATGCTAGACAGGTGGGAGGGGAGTGGGAGCTCAACAGAACACTCAGAGTAGATAGGAGTGGAAGGTCTATGGAACATGGTGGGCAAAAAGGATGGAGCAGGGGCATGCATACAGACATCGGAGGGCAGGGGGAAGGAGAATAGGGGCAGCAAGCTAAGCACAGAGGCTAAGCAGGAGGTCAATGATGTGGCATAAAATTGGGCAATGGAGGGCAGGAGGAGTGGACTGGTACATCATGCTAAATGGAGGGCAATGGCATCACATCAGACAATGCATGGCAGGAGGGAGGAGGCTAGTCCATGGATTCAGACAACAGAGGATAGGAAGGTGGTGGATGGGGCAACGGCCACACAGGGCTGTAATAAGGGAGCAGGGACATGGACTTGGACAATGGATGGCTAGGAGGAGGGAAGGCAGGAGCAGCAAGCTTGGGTGGGGGCAGCACAATGCCAGGCCCTGCTTCCAACCCCCTACCATCCATTGTGATATGCATCTTACTTAACGTTTAAAAAAAAACTAGAAATTTCCTGGAAACATCAAAGATTACAGGGACGGTATAGTTAGACTCAGATTTCACTTATACACAACCAGTGAAATTCAGCAGTTATAGTTACCTGAGCTAACTATAATTTACGCCCCCGCAATGTACTGCTAATGACCTCAGACATTACATCAGTCATGACATGGTCAGTTACATCACTCATGACATCACTCATGACATCTCAAATGAGCTGTGAATGGAATGGAACTATAATTGCTAGAACTTTATTTAGGGATAGTGTGTATATTAACACCCCTTATTTTTCTTTTCTTTTGTGTAAGAACCATTATAATACGCAACATGCCCAGATTAATATGGCTGAGAGTCTTTGACTTTAAAGTAATGTGAAGTCCATTGTTTATGTTGATATTTGCAATCCTAAGTATGTTTATTATGAATAAGTCACGTTGACGAACATACAGGAATGGTGGTCACAGGGCAAGATATGCTGAAATGACAATGTGTGCATATTAACAGTTGTTTTCTTTTCTTTATTGTATCAATTCCTGAATTTTCACATCATGACCAGGCCAATATGGCCGCCAGCTTTTTGGATTAAAGTAATATGTAGTCCTGTGTTAATGTTGGCAACTTTAGTCATTTGTACATTTAAATAAGGATGCTACAATGATGTCTTGTATCATTATCCAGGTTCGAACAAGCCGAAACGCGTGGATCACGTCCTTTGCAGATTAAATACTTCCAAACTACAACCTGAGTGCTGATTCCTTCCCTGTAAGAGTGAGAGGAGATTAAATATATATTATATATCAAATTCACTGGAAAAAACACAAGTTTTAGGGACATTATTGTTAGAAATGAGCATTTAAAAAACCTCAGAAATTCACTGAAAAAAACACAGGTTTTATGGACGTCATAGTTAGTTGGACATTTTACTTTTACAAAACAAGAGAAATTTGTCCATTATAGTTAGTTGTGCTAACTATTACTCGCGCCCCCTCAATGCACTGCTGATGACGTCACTTATTACATCACTCATGACATGGTCAGTGACATCACTCATGACATCTCAAATGACATCACTGATGACATCATCCACGTGATCATCTGATGCACCTCCTCACACCCTAAAATACAGACTACCATTCTCGAAACCATAGACACACCAATACTAGTAGAACTACAATATTCTGTGCACTATGCATGTAGACCTCTAACCAGCTACATACTATTGATATGCTCTTGTAAATACCCAGTTAGAACCTATGCAGTGTAGGAATCCTTTTGTCTGTCCCATGCACTTCTCCATTCACCCATCCAGCACCATCTACGTATCCTATCACTCCACCAATACCTAAGTACTTATAAATTCAGCATGCACTTTCTTTGCAACACTGAAATTACTCCTATTATTAGTCGTATACTTAAGGAATGGCATAGTCACTAACACAAGTGCAGGTACAATATTTTGTACACTATGCATGCACACCTCTAACCAGCTACAAACTATTGATACGCTCTTCTAAATACCCAGTTAGTACCTATGCAGTGTAGGAATCCTCCAGTCTATCCCATGCATTTCTCCAATCACCCATCCAGCACTATCTACTTATCCTATTACTCCACCAATACCTAAGCACTTATCAATTCACTATACACTCTGTTTGTAATACTGTAATTATTCAAGTTACTGATCATGAACTTATGGAATGGCCTAGCGACTAACACAAGTACAGCTATAATATTTTGTGCACTTTCCAAGCAGACCTCTAACTAGCTACATACTATTGATACACCCTTCTAAATACCCAGTTAGTACTCATGCAGTGTAGGAATAGTCCAGTCTGTCCCATGCACTTCTTTAATCACTTATCTACCACTATCTACTTATCGTATCACTCCACCATTACGTCAACAATTATAAATTAAGTGTTCACTCTGTTTGCAGCACTGTCATCATTCCAGTTACTAGTGGTATTCTTATAAACGGACCTAGGCACCAACACAAGTACACATAAAATATTCTGTGCATAGTCCCTACAAATCTCTAAGCAGATACATACTATTGGTCCACTCCATTAAATACTGAAGTAGTACCCATGCAGCGTAGGATACCTCCTGTCAGTCTCATGCAATTCTTCAATCACCCATCCAGCACTATGTTCTTCTGTATCAGTCTGCGAAATACCTAAGCACTTATGGGGCAGATTTACAAGCACCCTGCTCCACCAGTACATCACTTTTTGTAACGTAGTGAGGGTGCCAGGCACTCCTTCATATTTACAAGGAGAGGAAAAGCCACCCTGCAGGGTTTTTCCTCTCCTTGTAAATACGACCCTTTCATACACAGAACTTTGTGTTGAAGGGGCGTTCCCTAGGTGTTGCTTTGGGTGTTCCCACGCAACTCCCATTGAACAAGACACATCTCCAGATTGATGAGAAATCATAAATTGTAGATGTGTGCGAATGCTGCGCCATCCTAGAGTTGGTGTTGCAAGGCGCAACGAGGAGAATTGTTTGAATTTCTCCTAATTTTTTCTTCTTTCAATGCATGCTGCATTCCACATCATACATTGAAAGAGGAAAATGACTTTACTGATTGTTTTTGTCCCTTCCTGCACAAAAACAATCTCCGCACAACACAGACATCCTTGCACCATGGTGCAAGTGTGCCTGTGTCACCGCATGGCTGCAGTTTGTGCAGCAGTGCAGAGGGAAGCACAGAGTTGCAACATATTCATGTACATAAGTCACATCCCTGTGCTTCGGTTGTGCCACAGTGCAGTGCAGCTAAAGAGCTTGCAGTGTCACACTGCAGTACTTCCTCCTATAAATTCACCATACACAACTAATGCATTCCTTCAGTCAATCATGTTGTTTACATATATTCAACCAAACTTTCACACATTACCTTGCAATTATTGTTCTGTCTTTTATTTTCTTCCTTTTTTTTTCTCTTTTTTTTATTTTTTTAACAATTTTGTATTTGTTTTCAAAAAATGAACAAAAAAAGAACGAATAAAACAGGAAACATTTGGAATTACTTATCATTCCAAAAACAACACAAAAAAAATTAACAATGATGGTTGCATTGCGCAGCACAAACTGCATCCACTGACTGCTCACCGAAGCATTTAAGTTTCTTACACTTCACGCAGTGTTGCTTGAGAAAGGCAAATTCTGGCCTAATGTCCATTGCAGTTGTTCCTGAGGACGCTCCAGACATTCTTGCCACAGCAGGTGAGGGGTTCAAAGCAGCTCGCCTCAATTACTCCTGCTATGTATGCTTGTACATAGAAGAAGTGCCACAAGGGTATTTATTTTCGCTGCCTCTTGACAGGACTCGGTCACACTTACTTTCTTCTCTCCAGGCGGAAAAGTGAAGAATTTCAACATGACAGATTCCGGCCTCTGTGGATGTGGAGTCACCTGCAAGAATTCTTCAGAAGATACTTCCTTTTTTGAAAAGCACCAAAAAAACAAGCCAAAAGGGTTTTTGTAGGAAAAGAGATGTCTCTCTAAAGATGTTCCAATAAGAATGATTAAAATGGGTGGGGTCCTTCAATAGTTACAGTGTGAAAAGTTATGAACCAATGAAACAATGAACCAATGAAATCTTTTTTTTTTAGGTCACATGGGATCCGCACACTCTGCGATCACGAAGCACGCACCCGACGCGACTTCGTGAAAATATAGCATCCCCATACCGTCCTGGGCGCCCAGGGGTGAAGTTCTTGCTTTACCTTGCTTTACGTGGGCCGGCCCAGCCTGCCCCTTTTTGTTCCGAGGCATGGTGTAATCATAGGACAGTTTAAGACATCATATCATATCAGCCTCATTTCTTTCCCCCATTCCATTAAAGGTGCCCAAACCATACTATTTACATTGAGTGCCATGACAGATTCAAATCGTGCTATTCTGAGTGCAGCTTGAAGCCAACTTTCGTACAAGGGAGGACTAGTATCCTTCCATACCTTACATATCTCCCAACGTGCAATAATAATACAATTAAAAAATAAAGCCACCTGTGCCACCCTAAGTAAGCAAATAAGGTCAGCGTCTAATCAGAATATCACTCTAACTGTATTTAAGGGAAGTCTAATCTTGAAAATACTCTCCATTGCCTTCTCCACACTTGACCAGTAGGGACCCAAGATTGGACAGTCATAAAAGATATGGATGTCATCTGCCTCGATTAAACCACATCTTGTGCACCCCGGGGGCGGGCTAACAAATTTCGCAATTTTTTTGGGCGTATAATATAGCCTATTGATTACATAAAAATGGTTCTTCTTAAGTGAGGCAGATCTAACATATTTATACAAATATTGGAGAGATGTATCATACAGGGTGACTGAGGCGGCCTCCAAAGATGACAAGCTCCAAACCAGATAGAGTGGCGGGGCATGGGTTTCCTCTGCCTCTAGGGTTTTTTTGTACCAGAATCCCACTTCCTTCTTTTTGTACCCAGGAGTTTGAAGGGCGAGCTCAATATCCCAATTGCCGCCAATGTTATCCTTCTCAGCAGAATACCATGAGCAAAGTTGAATATATTTAAATTTGGAAAGGGAGTCCCCAATCTTAGATCTCATCACCTCCCACGGGAGAACCCCCTCTGATGTCATCAGATCCGACCAGATTGTTATTCCAGCTCTCCTGATGGGAAGGGACAGACCGTCCCTTAGACAGACTGGCAGTCCCGGCAACTCCCAAATTGGGGCAAAATCAGAGTAGTATTTTATGCCCCATTTTGCTTTTGCTCTCCTCCATACTGAAAAGGTGAGTTTTAAAACCTTAAGGCACACCTTTTTGTAGTATCTGGGTGAGCTGAATTTATACAGGAAACCGGGCCCACCCCCCTCTAGAGCCACCATTATATTCAGAATCTGTCCCCAATTAGAATTATCGGGACTAGTAAGGAGGCTTCGAATATTTTTTAACTGAAACGCAAAGGCATACCAAAGGACATCTGGGAGCGGAGACCCCCCTTCAACAATTTCCTTTTGAGTTTTTTCCATGATATTCTGGACGTTTTGTTTGCCCATATGAAACTACCTATTTTCCCCAAGATTTTATCGGAGAAGATCAGGGGTATCATATTAAATAGGTACGTCAATTTAGGCAAAATAACCATCTTGACCAGGTTAACACGGCCATAGATTGTAAGAGGGAGGTTCTGCCACCGCAGAAAAAGATGATCTATGTCCTTATCTACCCTTTTTATGTTTATCTTCACTAAATTGTTTAGGTCTGACGTTATTATTATGCCTAAGTATCTGAACTAGGTATTTTGTGCAGAACCCCAATTATCTACTCCCCAGCTCATTGTTTCAGTCTTCGAGGCATTAATTAAATACCCAGAATACTGACCAAAGTCACTCATAATCTCCTCTACTCTGGGAAACACCTTGGCTGGATTGCTAGTGTAGACCAGCAAATCATCTGCATATAACGCCAGCTGGCAACTATATTCCTTAACTGTAAAAGGTGTAATCAGTTCATCTATCCTCAATGCCTGCGCCAGAGGCTCTATATATATGTCGAACAGGAGGGGCGAGAGAGGGCACCCCTGCCTAGTTCCCCTCCCTATACTGAAGCAAGTAGTCAGAAACCCATTCACTAGGATGGCAGCTGTGGCCCCCTCATAGCACCCCCTCAGCGCCTGGATAAAGATTGTACCAAACCCCATGGTACTCAGAAGATCCCAGAGGAAGCCCCAATTAACAGGGTCAAAGGCCTAGGCGGCATGATATGCTGCCACCGCCAAGGGCTCCGACCGTGCCAGTGCCAGATCTATGCTTCCTATTAATTGCAGGGTCAACTCTTGAATAAATCTACCAGGTATAAAACCCCTTTGATCTGGGTTGATGAGTAGAGGGGCGAGCTTGGCCAATCTCCCTGCCAAAACACTAGTAAATATCTTGTAGTCTGCGTTTAGCAGGGAGATAGGCCTGAAGGAGTCTGCTTTAAGAGGATCTTTCCTAGGTTTCAATATAAGCACAATTGTGGACTCCTTCCAAGATGGCGGGCCCTTCCCTCTGAGCTGTAGACGTAGTTAAATAATTCACAAAGTCTTGGTGTCATAATGTCTTGGAACACCTTGTACACTTCACCAAGGAGGGCATCCGGCCCTGCGGCTTTGTTGTTTTTTATTTTTTATATATGAAGTCTTATTTCTTCCTCCGTGAAAGGGCTATTGAGCATACTCCGACCTTCCTCCGTCAGAGTAAAGCCTTATTCTCCAGCCAGTGCAGAGTATTCTCAGAGCTGGGAGAGGATTCCTCCTCATATAGTTTAGAAAAAAGGGAGAGTAAGCGCTTTTCCATCTCTTCCTGACGGCAGGAAATGGTACCCTGATCATCAATAATCAGTTTATTTATATTGTTCCTGACTCGATCTGCTCTGATCTTACTAGCCAATACTGCCCCGGCTCTTTCGCCATACTCATAATTCTCCATAGAGTGAACGGCCCACTGTGCCTTAATTTTCAGATCTAACATACCTCGGTACTCTGAGCGGAGGCGATCTATTTCCAGTGAGATCTGTACTAAGTTGTCTGCCTGGGTGTTCACTCTTGAGGCCTCTAATAATGAAATATTATCTTCCAATTTTTTTAACTTCCCCACCTCCTTCCTGTTACATGAGCTAGTCAGACTGTGGAATTGGCCTCTAGTGTGGGCCTTATATGCATCCCAGACATATTCAAGTGGGGCTGAACCAATGTTGTCGGAAAGAAAATTAGTAATGGAAGTGCCCACCGCGGAAACTATGCCTTGAATATTTAGAACAGCCCTTTTTAAAGTCCACCGGGGGATTGTTGTGCCCCTGACCCTGCCCACCATGAGAGCGAACACAACAGGGGCGTGATCAGAGAAGATGCTTGGGAGAATCTCTATATCGACCAGGGCCTCCAAACCTAATCTATCTAGAAGAATGTAATCTAATCTAGAAGCATGCCCATGCTTTTTACTAAAATATGTGAATCCCCTTCTTTATTAATATCTTAGATAATCTCTTGCCTTAATATGTATATTAAGGACACATACATATAATTTTAGAACATAAATTTTTTTGCGGGAGTTGCACACCCTGTGCGCCTCCTCCGTTATAGTTAGTTATAGTTAGTTGTGCTAACTATAACTCGCGCACCCGCAATGCACTGCTGATGATGTCACATATTACATCATTCATGACATGGTCAATGACATCACTGATGACATCACTGATTACATCTAAAATGACATCACTGATCACTGGAGAAAACACATTTTGGGACCCCCCTTGTAATATGTGACGTCATCAGCAGTGCATTGTGGGTGCGCGAGTTATAGTTAGCTGAACTAACTATAACAGGGGAATTTCAATGGCTTTGTGTGAGAGAAATGTCCAGCTAACTATACCGCCCCTGAAACCTATGTTTTCTTCAGTGAATATAGATATATATATATATATATATATATATATATATATATATATATATATCGATAGAGATATATCGATAGAGAGAGAGAGAGAGAGAGAGAGATAGAGAGATAGGTAGATAGATAGATAGATAGATAGATAGATAGATAGATAGATTGATAGATAGAGAGTATCGGGAGTATTCCATATGAGAACAATTGCATATAAAATGTCACTGTTCTACCGTAGTGGAATACGATAAGGCGAGAGACATGGCACCAACTAGATTTGGAGAAAGAGAATACACAATGGGGTTCCTACAAGAGGTTGTCAAAACAGAGAAGGTACATAGACAGCATCTATCACTATAAATAGATAGAAATGAGAAAAAGAAGAAGAGGAAGAACACAAAGAAAGGATGATAACTGATTTTTCATTTAACTCATGTGAAATTTACCAGAAATTCAAAGGAAACTGTAGCATTCTAAAAGGTGATAGTGATAGTACCATTGGGAAGCACCGTTCGCCATCTCTATTAATCTACTACAGAAGGGGCCTCTCGCTTTAGGACTATTTGGTATGAATCACTTTTCATTCGGGGGAAATGGGAAGGATCCTGTAACAGGATTCTTCCCTTGAATGAGATACATACTAAGCGTGCAAAAACAGCAACAAGGTACGTGACTTCAAGATTCCGGATAGGAAGAATAGGAGGAAGATTACCAAGTTACTCAATTGTAATTCATATTTTACTGTACACTGCCTCGTATCCATGTGAGAAACAATACGTGGGTAGCAACATTAATAAAAGAGTGCTCAAACACATGTGGGCAATCACAAATAAATATCATACATATCCGATGACCTGGCACTTTGAACAGGAGCACAATAGCAATTGGAATCTTCGAAAATATTTCTGGATAGACCGTAAGGAAGAGACTTGAGGAGCCAGAGTCAGAAAATGAAGAACCCTGGAATCCAAATATGTAGTTGAGCTACAGACCAATGTCCCCAGACGGGGCATTGGTATTTAAGTATTTACGCACTCAGGTATTTAAGTGAGAGGGAATCTAAGATTGCCAGCCAAAAACAAAGATAAGTGCCACTCACAATGGATAGTTCATCTAGGGCGTTATTGTATACAAAGTAAATACTGTATATGATTAAGGATAGAAATCTGTCATAACACGGATGAGGGGCATGCATGCAACATGGATACTCACATGGTATACCATCCAGATCAGGGTAATAATGATAGACAAAGCCTTAACAGCCTTCATTCTTAAGCCCATATAGGGCACAATTTTGAGCTTACAATAACATGTGACTGATCCTGCTGTCAATATAAAATCCCTGTAAGGCACACACAAGATTGGCAATTGCAAATAGAACATACCATTGATATTCAGAATCAGGAGTCCCACATAAGGCATCATAGTGTAATTGTAAGGACAAAATAGTGATTAGAACATATATTCGTTCCAGATTAATTTCACTCTCTGTTTTAACAAATAACAATTGTTATGCTGTGATATGACCATTATATAGCAGTGAGATTTGCATGACTGTATATATGTTATACAATGAATTGCCTTGAATTGACCATTTAAAGATGACCACCATGTAAACATAATGTGAGATATCCATTTAGTTAACTGTTGAATGTTTAGCTACAACTGTAACCAATTGCCTGCTTTTTTATTTAAATTTTAATGCAAATCGTAGTGCCACTTACATTGAGAAAAACTACTGTGCTGAAACCCTTCTGTCCAGTGTGGTTGTTGTGGTGGCAATAAATTATCATTAAAAACAAGCTCTGAAGAGTGCGCTTCTATTTGTGTGGCCAATATTGGGCCTAGAATTTGGCAATATATTGAAACTCTTTAATTGTGTAACATGGATTAATGTTTTCATAGGAATTTTGCAATGTTTTCCAACAGAAGTCTCACTAGTTGTTCAAGTAAATGAAATCAAAATGTAATCAACTCATAATTTATATTATTATACATTTTTTCATGTTTGTTTTTGCGTCATGTGTGGCGCTGGAGTTTCTTTAAATAGACTCAACCGAATTAAATGGTCATGTGACCAAGACCCAGTGTATGGTTGAAAAGCGTTTTTTTTCTGTTGGATTAAAAGTATACCTTCTACTACAAACCAGAGTGGCTCATGATTTTCTACTGGAGGGGTGGAACTTCTGCACACACACACACACACATATATATATATATATGCATGTGAACAAGGGCTTTCTAGCCCGAAACGCGTCATTGCTGTTTTTTACCACCTGAACCTGTTCAAGTAAAGAATTCTCACCTGATTTTGTGGTCTGTCTCCTGCTTCGCCGGTCCGAGGGGATTGGAGGTGGCTGTTGGGAGTTTTCGTGCATATATTTGGATCTTTTTCCTGGCCGGAGGAATTCCAGAGCGCGAACAAGTGACGGTGTGATTGATATATATATATATACATATATATATATACATATAGTTACCGCACAGCCTTCAGTGACAGAGAAGTTAAAATCACCAAAAACCTCCACTGCAAGACGGAATTTGCCATTTATGTTCTCGAGTGCACGTGTCCCTTAAGATACGTGGGTAGCACCAGGCTACCAGCAAACATGAGGGCCATCACCAACCATGACCTCACTTACCCTGTGGCCAGGCATTTCCACGAGGTCCACAACAACAACTTACAGGACCTCCAATACTATGTCATTGGCACAGTCCCCAAAACTAAACAAGGTGGAGATAGGGAACACAAAATGCGCAAATTAGAAACCCGCTATATTCTTAACTTTAACAACAAAAATCCGGGAGGTCTCAATAACACTGAAGACCTGCACACTTGTCTGTAATATATATTACCACTCAGCCTTCCCGCTTAGCAGGATTCCACACCACCGCTTGAGCCTCACCCCTTGCGTCCTTTTCATCCAGTGTCCTCCACTTGGCAATCATTAGTTCATGTCAATACATGATCCTGTTGCCACACCAACATCCTTATCACTATGGCGAGCTTCCATATTTCCCTTGTGAAACATCCTTGGAATCCCTACAGCCGCCAACCACTTCTCCTTACCAAATATTGTTTTTTAAATCTTTACTTTTTATCATCTTCAGCACTTCCGCACATTTGTTCCCAACCAGGCAGGCACTCCAACTCCAGTACATCACGACACCCTATTAAAACAGGGGCCCCCGCAATTTCTTCATGTTTGGCCAAAGTTGGAAACCATAATACCTCTTGCCATGTTGCATTCAGGCATTTATGATGACATTTTTTAATACAATCAGTATTGATTTGTTTATTATAAATGTACATATATTAAATGATTTTAACATAGATATCATATATTTCTGTACATAACCATATACATATATATATTTTCTGATAGTCAAATATGTATATATATTTATGGTCATTGGTTTTTTGTTTTTTGGTCCTCTTAGAATACATGTATCTATACAGCAAATCTGAATGTTTTCCTTCACTCTGTGGCCGCTCTTGTAAACCTATTGAAAAACGCATTTGTTTTAGCTTGGATAAATAGTGTACTTTACCTGTAACTTGGGAACGATAAAGATTTCGTTTATGTCTATCACCTACCTCACAGTCACGTGCTATAGGTGCAGCTTCTTAAGTGGTCCGTTGATATGTTAGCGCTGTCATGTGATCAAGCCACTCTGGTGGCGAAACGCGTTATGGCCGACAACGAATAAACGCAGAAGTTTTTGCACACAGTCTGGGTCCGTGTCTGCTTGTTTTCTGCTGGCTGGAGTTCCATGTGGGAAGCGGTTTTCCTGAGCAGTCATTCGGATATATACATATATATATATATATTACCTACTGGCGGTCGCCAGTAGGTATATATAGTTAGGATTTTTTCTCTATGGGATTTTTTAAAATTCTATGTCTAATAACTTTGGCGTTTGTGGACGGAATTGGCTGAAATTTTCAGGAAAATGGAACATTTTGTTTCTGAGCAGCCCCTGAAAATTTGGGGGGGTTTCGTCAAGGGGGGGCCGAGAAAAAAGGGGGGTCCCAAAACGCGTTTTTCCCATGTTAATTTCCATAGGGCGGTTGGCCTCACTTTTAGCCCGAACGGCTGAATAGATTTGCACGAAACTTGGCAAAATTGTAGGGACTGGTAGCCCGATGTGCCTTTGCTAGGTCTCAATATATGTGCTCCAGTGGATTTTGAGAAATTAACGTTCAAAAAAAGATATATATCTGTAACAGCGCTCCGGGCAGCGATCCGGTTCGTGTACTTTTCGTGTTACGGAGCATTGCGATGCGAAGCTGATTGGCTCTCCGGTGTCTGTAAACATTCCAAACAGTCCGTAGCGGCCGCCATCTTGTCTCTCGGTAGGATCGAGAGACAAGAGGAGGCCAAAGCGAAGGGGCAAATGACCATAAGGGGGCATAGTAGATCCTCCCTGACCCCCTAGGTTTGATGTGGAGGCTTTAAAAGGGCCCCGCGGGGCAAAAAAAAAAACAAAAAAAAAAAAAACGTTTTTTTTCGTGGGGTGCGCCCGGTACGCGTAACGGAAAGCGGACTGGGGAGCGTACTACAAGGAAACAAGAATGATTGACTTTTAACTTATTGTATGTTTATAGACTTTTTTTTTTTTTTTTTTTTTTTTTTGCTGAGTGACGTCTCGGCCTATCTCCACGGGATGCAGTCCCTACCATCTCGGCGTTTAAGCCCAGGGGGACCGGTAGTGTGGGAGAGATAACGTCTGTTAACGTTCGATTAGAAGGAAATCAGGAAGTGTTGATAAACATTGTCTGCGCCATCTTGCCTTTTTTCAAATGCCACACTTTTGTCGTGCACGGCAGCCATTTTAGATGCCTTGACCAGACCCACTCTCTGCACGCTGTCGATCCTTAGCATGGCTCCCCACCCTCACAAGCATCTCCCCCAGGCACTGGTCACCCCCGCTCTCTGTCTTATGCATGGGCAATAAACCTCCCCCCATCTGCGCTGCTCTTCCTTGAGAATCACACCCTGTGCCCGCCCGACACCTCCCTTTCGCCCTATTCACTACCGCCCCTCTGACACTCCTCTTCCTCTGTGTCCGATTGTCCAGGCCGGTCCCAGGCTATCACATAGCCATGCAGATGTAGTTTATGGCCCCAGCTGTAAAGAATCACCCCTCTTCAAAGGAGTTACAGTAGATCAAGGCCCCCACCCGATGAGATCCGTCACACCACACGCGTTCCTACTATCTGAAAACCATCCTGTATTGTGATTGGGGAGGGGACCGAGCCTGAAGCGGAAGATTCCAGGGATGCCTCTTTGTACATCAAAGTTTTTACAATTATGTGTCACATTAAAAATATATAGCACTCCAACAAAGTAGTAGGATTATAAAACTTTAATAACTTATAAATATATACAACGCAACAAAAACAGTAAATACATGTAAAAAATTTTTAGAAAAAAGAAGCAACAATGGTCAGTAGCTGAGTTTTGTGCGAATAGTCCCAAGGCAGCACAACGTGCTGAGTTCTGGACGGCACCCAGGTGATGTTACCTGGGTGCCGCACTGGTTTTTGGTATCCTACAATGCAGCTCCGAAAAACGGCGTGGGGCGTCCCGGGGGGAGACCTCGTCAGTAGCGGTCTGTTGTGTGAATAGTCCCAAGGCAGCAGAACGCGCTGAGATGTGGATGGCACCCAGGTGATGTCCAGTAAGTTGCCGCACTGGTTTTGGTATCCTACAATGCTGCTCCGAATAACGGCGTGGGGCGCCCCGGGGGTTGGGGAGGCGGCATGAACGGGCCTCCCCAGGTGGAGGCTCGTCTGCTGTAGTGGGGTGCCCCTTTACCGTTTCGGTTGCCATTCCGTGGTGCGTCCCGGGGGGTGCGGGGGGAGGCCTCGTCAGTAGCAGTCTGTTGTGCGAATAGTCCCAAGGCAGCAGAACGGGCTGAGATGTGGATGGCACCCAGGTGATGTCCAGTAAGTTGCCGCACTGGTTTTGGTATCCTACAATGCTGCTCCGAATAACGGCGTGGGGCGCCCCGGGGGGGGGGGTGAGGCGGCGTGAACGGGCCTCCCCAGGTGGAGACTCGTCTGCTGTAGTGGGGCGCCCCTTTACCGTTTCAGTTGCCATTCCGTCCGCTTTTGGTACACTGTGCCAAAATCCGCCATTCAGCTGAGTTGCGCCCACTCTTGCGGTGCAACGATAGGCGGCTGCCACAGGACTCTCAAAATGGCGGCAGGCTCTTTCCTTTTTGGGCCTGGTCCACTGAAATGGCCCTGGGACACCTTGGAACTCGGACGCTTGTCTGCTAGGTCTTGGACCCCATTCTCGAAAGCGTCCCCTCAGCCTTGAAGATTCTACAAAAGTCATGGGGGCCACCGACTCCTGCAGGCTTCCGGTGGGGAGCGGCTGCCATGATTGCTCGCGGAATGACCACGACGGAGCTACGAGATGGTGGTGCTTTCATGCTGACGCCAGCTTCAGTCTGAAACATCCAGAAACAAGGTGGGGCTTTCATCGTTTGGGAAAAAAAAATGTTTTAATCCAATGAAAAGTGTATTTTTAGGTCATATGATCAAGCCTTCCATCATTAGGAAACCAAAAGTAAAATGAACCAATGAAAAGTTTTATAAACAAGTCACATGACCTGTTATGCGGCATAGGGCTATAAAAAGCGTAGAAAATCCGTTGGCACGTGAGGCGGCGTCAGTAGTGGACCGATGTGCGAATAGGCCGAAGGCAGCACAACGCGCCAAGATCCGGATGGCACCGAGGTGGTGTCCAGCAAGTTGCCGCACTGGTGTGGCTATCCTACAATGCTGCCCCGAAAGTCGGCGTGGGGCGCCCCGTTGGCCTGTGAGTTCGCGTCAGTCAGTGGGGGCTGTTTGAGGATCTGACTGCATTGGAAAGCAATGTGATGCTGTGCGTCGCCCCCAAGATGAGGCGGCGTCAGTAGCGGACCGATGTGCGAATAGGCCGAAGGCAGCACAACGCGCCAAGATCCGGATGGCACCGAGGTGGTGTCCAGCAAGTTGCCGCACTGGTGTGGCCATCCTACAATGCTGCGCCGAAAGTCGGCGTGGGGCGCCCCGTTGGCCTGTGAGTTCGCGTCAGTCAGTGGGGGCTGTTTGAGGATCTGACTGCATTGGAAAGCAATGTGATGCTGTGCGTCGCCCCCAAGATGAGGCGGCGTCAGTAGCGGACCGATGTGCGAATAGGCCGAAGGCAGCACAACGCGCCAAGATCCGGATGGCACCGAGGTGGTGTCCAGCAAGTTGCCGCACTGGTGTGGCCATCCTACAATGCTGCGCCGAAAGTCGGCGTGGGGCGCCCCGTTGGCCTGTGAGTTCGCGTCAGTCAGTGGGGGCTGTTTGAGGATCTGACTGCATTGGAAAGCAATGTGATGCTGTGCGTCGCCCCCAAGATGGAGGTTCCTCGGCTGCAGTGGGGCGCCCCTTGGTGTTTCACTTGCTATGCAGCTGAGTTGCGTGCGCACTTGCGGCGAATAGGCCGAAGGCAGCACAACGATCTGGATGGCACCGAGGTGGTGTCCAGCAAGTTGCCGCACTGGTGTGGCCATCCTACAATGCTGCGCCGAAAGTCGGCGTGGGGCGCCCCGTTGGCCTGTGAGGTGGCGTCAGTAGCGGACCGATGTGTGAATAGGCCGGAACCAGCACAAGGCGTCAAGATCCGGATGGCACCGAGGTGGTGTCATAGTTGAGAGTTCTGAGAAGCGGGGGGGAGGTGGCGCAAACAAGTCTCTCCCTCCATGTGGAGGCACTTCATCTGCAGTGGGGCGCCGAGATCAGGATGGCACCGAGCTGGTGTCTAGCAAGTTGCCGCACTGGTGTGTGTTGAAAAGATGAAAGATCCTCAGCAAGTCTATGTTACTTCAATGGAGCGCCGTCTAGCTGAGTTTAGCCTGCTCTTGCTGCTACAGCGACAGGCGGCTGCAACAGGACTCTCAAAATGGCGGCCTGTTCTTTGGATTTGGGCCTGGTCCACTAAAATGGCCCTGGGACACCTTAGAACTCGGACGCTCGAATTTTTTTTCCTTTCCTCTACATGTAAAAAAGGTAAATGCCCGGTACGTTACCTGCCTCATCTGCCACGATGTACTCTCCAGAGGAACCGAAAAAAAATATAGTTATGGTAATTGTGGCAAATAAATTTCATGTGGACAGATGAGTGTTACTCTAATAAATACAGCATATGAACATCATCATAGTCGATGGTTGGTGGAGACATTTTGACTATATCCTGGACCTGCCCGTCCTCGCCCAAAATGGCGCCGGAATAAATGGGACTCGTAACTCCTTGTTGTGTACTGGTTGCACAACCTTGATATCACGAGATACGTATGCAGTTTTGAAGCACATGGCGGGCGGGGACGAGAATTGATTGAATATTTCGACATCCCTATTGATATTAAGTTCTGATGTGTTATTGATTACTGTACTATTGAAAGTTCGAATTAACGTCACCCATGGTACTTGCCCGCAAATGTATATCTAGATAATTTTATTGTAACTGGCCCTGTCGTTTTTTAATTAAAAAATGTACGTCCACCGATTCCGCAACTGTTAGACACCTTAGTTCTTGCAACCTAATGGCCCGCCCGTTACGTTCCTCTACAGTGTAAATGTCTCCTCATCATATACGATTACAGTTTGCTCCGTGGCCGGCCCACGTGGTTATAGGCCCGTATTTGTATACTGACATTTTCACAATAAAGGTTTTTAAAAGAAAACATGGTAGTAGTATTTACATTGGTAAAGTTTTTAATAATAGTCACTGTTTTCAAATCAGTAAAAGGCAAGTGAAATAAAGCAGTCCAATTACATGAAGGGTAAAAGGTATAATACGCAGGTACGCAGTAAAGATAAATGGTCAAGGGCTGTTGTGTTTTCTACTCCTGCAACATAAAGTGATCGATAAGAATCTGATATTCAGGCGTATCGGCGACTAAGACAGCAGGCCGAGCCTCTTTTGCTCAACGGCTCCGTCATGGGTCGAAGAAACGCCCTTTTTGTCGAAAAAGGAATATATTTTACTTGCAGGACAGTTGTAAATTTTCCGGGAAAGTACATTAGCCTGGAACATTATAACATGTATGTTTAAGAAAAAATAATGTTCGAAAGTAATAAAAAGTGTAATTTTTAGGTCATATGACCAAGCCTTTCATTATTAGAATAAGAAAAGTAAAATGAACCAATGAAAAGTTTTATTAACAAGTCACATGACCTGTTATGCTTACGTTACGCGCTGCGCCCCGGATCGCTTCCGGGAAGCTGCGCTTCGCGTATCGGAGCACTTCCGGATGCGCTAACGCGGAGCGTCATATGACGCATTACGCGACAACGCAGGTCCAGAATATAGTCAAAATGTCTCCACCAACCAGCAGTCGGAACACAACCCCTTTCAGCAGGCTAAATAGTTCTGTTAAATGACAACAGAAGGGACAGGCAACAAGAACCATCAGTCAAAGAGGGGAGGGCAAGTTCTTCTCTACCGGGTCACGTTGGGGCGCTACCGGAACTGATCGAATTGGTAGTCTACAGTGTTTCTGGATGTTTCAGACTGAAGCTGGCGTCAGCATGAGAGCACCACCATCTCGTAGCTCCGTCGTGGCCATTCCACGAGCAATCATGGCA
The DNA here is from genome assembly GCF_964261635.1 of Lissotriton helveticus. Taxonomy (NCBI): domain Eukaryota; kingdom Metazoa; phylum Chordata; class Amphibia; order Caudata; family Salamandridae; genus Lissotriton; species Lissotriton helveticus. The sequence continues at coordinate 1,745,384,173 of NC_136067.1, forward strand.
GCCGGTCCCCACCAGAAGCCTGCGGGAGTCGGGGGCCCCCAAGACTTTTGTAGAATCTTCAAGGCTGAGGGGACGCTTTCGAGAATGGAGCCCAAGCCCTAGCAGACAAGCGTCCGAGTTCCAAGGTGTCGCAGGGCCATTTTAGTGGACCACGCCCAAATCTGAAGAGCCGGCCGCCATTTTGAGAGTCCTGTGGCAGCCGCCTATCGCTGCACCGCAAGAGCGGGAGCAACTCAACTACATGGTGAGCGAAACGCTGTAGTCGCAAGAGCGGGCGGTAAACAGCTGAATAGCGGAAGAGGCACAGTGTAGCAAAAGCGGGCGGAATGCCAACTGAAACGGTAAAGGGGCGCCCCACTACAGCGTGTCTTCAGGTCAAACGGATTGTGGGACAAGGTCCAGAATGGAAGAGTCACCAAAAGGCAAAAAGTTCCGCTTAACCCCGGGAGCCGGCCACCTATGTCGGGGGCGATCTCAGGCCACACCAGGGCAACACGACTTGGGGAGGGGGCCGGAGCCAAGCGCCCCCTCTGAGTCCGCGCCATCTCACCGTCCCTCGGGGGCCTCCGTCAAGCGTTTCAGGGAGGCACCGCATCACATTGTTTTCAAATGCAGTCATGTCCTCAAACAGCCCCCACTTACATTGAGAATAGTGAAGCTGTAGCAGGTGCAAATAAGCTTCAGACAGTCTAACAAGCACTCCTCAAAACTTTGAACTATCAGAGTGCATGAGTTTCATGCTCGATCGATTGAGCTAGCCGGATCGGGCAACAAAAAGTATAAAATAGTTATGTAAATAGTTATTTAATAAAATGTTTTACCCTGTTACTTTGCTGGTGTGTTGTATATATTTGTAATATTTGCATAGAGTTTATCGTTATTTTGGGCGGGGTGGGTGGCGGAGCCGAGCTGTCTTGCAGCCATCATGGTGTGGAGTTCAGTTCATTTCACTAGTTTCGTATTTCTCATGAGGGGTTGTTCCTAATGTTTCTATTTTAGCGAGGTCAAAAAGAGATCCCATTAGTGGCCTACTGATTTTGCTCGATCCCTTTTGTTTTTTACACGTTTTTTCACTATCTGCAAAGACTAAACAGAGTATTGCGACTCTGTGCTTGTTTGTAAATAGAGAATGAACCAAAGAGAACCAATTCTAAAACAGTAAATGCTTGGATAACAATCAATCAAATGGAGAGAGAAGCAGGCACGACGAATTACAACGGGGGCAAAGGCCTGCGTTAACTACCCTTCACTATCTGCAAAGAGAGAGTACTCCTATTATTAGGAGAGTACTCCTAATAGAAAAGAGGGGGGGCAGCATTCAAAGCAGATCAGTGTGCATAAACACGAAAATGTTTTTACTTACCACGTACTTGACATTCGACAGCTTATGATATTTGCTATTAAAAAACCATTGAAATTCACTGAAAAAACCATAGGTTAGAGACCATATATAGTTAGGAATTAGCATTTAAAAAACCTTGAAAATTCACTGAAAAAACCATATAGTGGCTGTATGGATCATTGTGAACTTGTATCAGGGATTGTATAAGAGAGTAAATATGTGTTAGTATATGTTTGAATAAGTAAGGTGTGTATAACTGTATAGTTGAGGAAATGGAGGTGAGATTGTTTCTTTGCATGACTGACTAGGTGTGTGAGTAACTCCATGGATGAGTGACAGTGTGTGAGTGTATCTAAGGTTATATTAGAGTCTGAAGAGGTTTATCGTATTAGCACAAGAATGATGTCAAATGAGATGTCATCAGTGATGTCATCAGTGATGTCATCAGTGATGTCATCAGTGATGTCACTGACCATGTCATGAATGATGTAATATGTGACATCATCAGCAGTGGATTGCGGGTGCGCGATATATAGTTAGTGCAACTAACTATATATGGAATTTCAATGGTTTTGTGTGAGTAAAATAAGGTTTTTTAAATGCTAATTCCTAACTATATATGGTGTATAACCTATGGTTTTTTCAGTGAATTTTCAAGGTTTTTTAAATGCTAATTCCTAACTATATATGGTCTCTAACCTATGGTTTTTTCAGTGAATATATATATATATATATATATCCAAAACATTTCTCCAAGAAGAAATCAGAGGCCAGAGGGGGTATCAGAGTTCACAACGTGCTTTATTCAAATGTCCACAGCGGCGCCGAATGCATTTCGGCCATGTCGGCCTTCCTCAGCGCCCAGCGCTGTTACGAGTCCTGCACCAATGTGCTCCTTACTGCTCCAGTGATTGCTCGCACATTAGGCCCCTCCCCTTTATGCAGTCGGCACACCTGAAGATGTTCGTGGAGGTGAGCGAACTTCAAATCCCAACATGCACTGTGGCGGCAGGCTGGGTAGGTGGCGTAGGGAAGTGGGTTTTGACAATAGGTCGGTGCGGGCATGCAGAAGGGTGGTGTGGGGACCTCTGAACAGGCGAAGTCCACAGCTGCTACCCCGAGTCCCCTCGTGCCACAGCAACCAGTTGCCACAAGACTGTGAATAAACAGGGGCTACCAAGTAGAGGCATCCCGCCCCGTTGAGCTAAAATAGCTCGGTCCGCTCATCCCGGCTCGTGGTTCCTGGTGGTCAACGGATAATTCGATACCTCGATGTCACAAAGCTGCGAGCAGCCGATTGCCAATGTTAATCCGTGACGCTTAGTGCTGCAGGGCCATCTGTATACGCCTCTGGCCAGCGTAGTAAATAATCCAAAACATTTCTCCAACAAGAAATCAGAGGCCAGAGGGGGTATCAGAGTTCACAACGTGCTTTATTCAAATGTCCACAGCGGCGGCGAATGCATTTCGGCCATGTCGGCCTTCCTCAGCGCCCAGCGCTGTTACGAGTCCTGCACCAATGTGCTCCTTACTGCTCCAGTGATTGCTCGCACATTAGGCCCCTCCCCTTTATACAGTCGGCACACCTGAAGATGTTCGTGGAGGTGAGCGAACTTCAAATCCCAACATGCACTGTGGCGGCAGGCTGGGTATGTGGCGTAGGGAAGTGGGTTTTGACAATAGGTCGGTGCGGGCATGCAGAAGGGTGGTGTGGGGAACCTCTGAACAGGCGAAGTCCACAGCTGCTACCCTGAGTCCCCTCGTGCCACAGCAACCAGTTGCCACAAGACTGTGAATAAACAGGGGCTACCAAGTAGAGGCATCCTGCCCCGTTGAGCTAAAATAGCTCGGTCCGCTCATCCCGGGTCGTGGTTCCTGGTGGTCAACGGATAATTCGATACCTCGATGTCACAAAGCTGCGAGCAGCCGATTGCCAATGTTAATCCGTGACGCTTAGTGCTGCAGGGCCATCTGTATACGCCTCTGGCCAGCGTAGTAAATAATCCAAAACATTTCTCCAAGAAGAAATCAGAGGCCAGAGGGGGTATCAGAGTTCACAACGTGCTTTATTCAAATGTCCACAGCGGCGGCGAATGCATTTCGGCCATGTCGGCCTTCCTCAGCGCCCAGCGCTGTTACGAGTCCTGCACCAATGTGCTCCTTACTGCTCCAGTGATTGCTCGCACATTAGGCCCCTCCCCTTTATGCAGTCGGCACACCTGAAGATGTTCGTGGAGGTGAGCGAACTTCAAATCCCAACAACATATATATATTTGTTTTGTAGATTTAACGACCTGGCGTTCCCGGGATCGGGGACAAACACCCACAGAACACACGACAACCGGATAAATGCAAAGTATTTAATGGTGAGGTATTACTCAAAGGAAAGTAACTATCAAAACATAGGTTATAGATAAACTCCAGTCTTCATACGATACCCAAGCACAGCTGCTGGAGGTTCAAACCGTCCTCCGCATGTACACCGGTCCCGATGTACTCCAACGGAGGGCACTGTGCTAAATAGCGGCCGACAATGCCGTTCGACAGCTGTGAAGGGTGGTATAAGTTCTGTGACAGGGCACGGGTCTTGAGGAACGTGGGAGTCACTCAGCCGGATTTTCTACCACTGGTTCTAGAGGGTACCGGGAGCAGCCGCTCTACCTGGTACTAGAAACTGGTCCCTCCACAATGCCCGCTGTACTGCGACGCGGTAACCACCACCTGGTGTGCGTCTTCAGTACCCTGGCACTGGTAATCACAGCCAACAAGGTGGAAGAGTGGGGTCGAGAGCAGCCGCTCGATCGGACCTCCTACCTCTTCCGATGTCCTCACGGAGACGCCGCAAACACCTCCCGGTGTGCGTCTCTACGCGGAATCCAGAACAGTCCAAAGTACGGGGGCTGGGAGCTTCGGCTCGCACCAGCCTCCGCTGCTCCGGCGTGGGGGAAACAAACCAACAAACAAGAGTACCAGGGCTGGGAGCGTCCGCTCCCACCAGCCTCTACCGGGACCCTGGTCAGAGCCGCGCTGACTCGTCAGAGTCAGAATGCGCTCCACAGCTAAGAAGCCGGCTACTAGGAAGGGAGCAGAGACACGGGGCAGAGAGCGTGGCTCCGTTCTTACCTCCGTACTCCGGGTGATCCTCAATAGCCGCAAGTGGAACAAGGAGCGCTCAGCAGCTGGTCACGTCGGGGAGCGAATCCGAATATCCGACGCAGCGTCCATGCCGTTTTTCGCCTAAGTAGGCGGTCCTTCCTCGTTATGCAACGCAGGAGTCCACGGTTGCATAATCGCGTCATGCTAGGCCTTCTGGGAACTGTAGTCTGCGCTGCTTGCGGCGCGCTGCAAACGGCGATTTGCCCGAGGAGGGAAGGAATCCATGACAGTAGATTTGCGACGGGTTCGTGAATCCACCAAAAATTAAAAAAGAGTATGTATGTTAATGAAAAATAAGATTCACTGTTGGGTTATTGGGTGGCTCTAAAAAGAGCCCTTGTTTTCACTATGACTTTGTTGGAGATACATGTAAGTGCGAATGCACGGCTTAAGAATGTTGAGAAACACTCTGTTCCCTTCATCTGTGAAGTGAGCTCCATCACTTCTGTAGTTGTCATCCATATCAAAATGTACATTGTTGGTATAGATGGAGCCAATCCCATGGTCTCTGAGGTAAGAAGAAACAGCTTTATTGACACTCTGCCTAGCTATCTGAGTCTGTGGACAGAAATGATTTGACCACTTCCGTTTCTATCTTTGGCATATATTGGAGTATACAAAGGCAGTTTAAAGCAAAAGCAACATCAATTTTCAAAGGCATCCTTCATTAGGGTTTCCAGACCTACCCCAGTCAAATGTGCCTATGTCATTGCCACCACAGTGCACATGAGGTTAGGGGGTTGGAGATGCAAAAAGGATTTAGTCAAAGGCATCAATTGATGCCACTTTAATTCTCTCTTTGCAACCCATTAAATTTTCACATTTTGCCAATCTAGGGCTTTATCAATACCTCTGTGTCCAGAATACTTTTTGCACCAGAAAACATAGCTGTGCCCTACATTCCACACTGTAAGCATCTTGAAGGGATGTCTGGAAGGAATGAAAGATGTCTTTGGCTGAGGCAGTCAGCTGGTAGAATGAGAGGTATCTAAAATGGTGGTGAAGATGCTGGTTTTGAAAAAACTGGTAAGTGATTGGCTATTCATTAACAGTGTGCACTCAAAAATAGGATGTATGTTACTTTCCTGAAGAAGCATGCTTCTTATTGGTTATTATGAAATGTCTGAAAGGTAGAGTATCCTGCATAAGGTAATATTTAGCAAAACTCAACCACACCTGCTATTTGCATTTGCAAGCTACTGTGCTAAACTTGAAAATATGGTGAACTTGTGACCTGCCAGTACAGTTGAATGTTTCAGAAACTGTTACTATGAAAACTGGGATTAAGCAGAACAGGGAAGGGTCGAAACCTAACTGTGAATTTAAAATGTGAAATGGTAACTTATATATAAGTGATATGTTACTAAACTAAATTTATCTAAGTCAATAGTATATGTAGAAGTAGTGTGTTGTTAAAAAAACACTAGTATTATTAGAAAAAGATTTTTGAACTCCCGTAAGGGTTTGCTGTTCCATCGCAAAACTACACTGCGGCACCCTGGTGGAGTTGCGACTCCAGAAAATTACAGAACCAGTTTGGGCACTTTTAGAAGACAGTTAAAAAAGGTTAATAAGTCTAACCAATAGAAGTATGTTTCACAATTCTTCAATACTATTTCAAAGGTTAGCCACAAACTTGTAAGGTGTGTTATGTATTATGTAGTAGTGACTTACTGTTTGTAATAATATTTTTCTATTTGAAAAGCATTATTTTCAAAGTTTTGAAATCATTTGAGAAGTGTGATGTTTGATGTTTGAAATATTTTACAAAATGTACAAATGTGCATTGTAATTTGTTTTATTGTACCGAAATGATGACTGAAATAGTTTGTGCATACTTATATGTGTACATTGGTAGATAGATTAGTGACTATGGTAGTTTGTATGAGTCTTTGGAAAGGTACATTTGAAGTATGCTGCATAATATTAGGTGTCTCTGTCAAGTTTTAAGGTCTATAGCGTCTTGTGACCGAGGTGTTATGCATCTGAAGATGTTAGACGTATAAAACACAGGCATGCATCTATTTGTATGTATCTTTTATATATGATAACACTAGCAAAAGGTAAAGATGCATGCATGCATGGTTTTAGGAAGATGGTGAGACTTACAACAGAGACATGCCAAGGGTTATTGCTTTATATTTGACTAGCCCCAACACCCTGAGCAGTAGTAGAATGGGGAAGCTGTAGTACAAAGGTGAGGTTTAAGACATGTTGGTAGAGGGATTAGTGATTAGTCTGGTTTGTATGAGTCTCTGGAAAGATACACTTGAAATACGCGGCAAATTTTACGTTTCTGTAGTCAGTTAAGTTTTAAGGTCTGCATGGTCTTGTAACTGAGGTATGTCCGTACTTCCACATGTATTGTAATACGTGCTTTGCATTTGAATATGCTAAATGTATGTTTCTTTTGTATATAATGCCACTAGAAAAAGGTGCAGACACATGAATGCAAAGGTTGTTGCTCTATATTTGGCCAGGCTCAACACTCTGAGTAGTAGTAGTAAAATGGTGAAGCTGCAGAACAAAAGTGAGTTTTAAGACATGTTGGCAGAAGGATTAATGATTAGGCTACTTTGTATGATTCTGTGGAAAGGTACACTTATATGCCACATAATTGTAGGTGTCTGCTTGAAACGGGAAGTGCAGTCTATGACATTTATGGTCTACATGGCCTTCTGACTGAGGTATGTCTCTACTTGCTCATGTATACTCATACGTGTTATACATCTGAAGATGCTAGTCGTATAAGTCACAGATATACGTCTATTTTTATGTTTCGTTTATATATGATGCCACTAGGAAAAGGTGCAGACACATGCATGTCTGATTTCAGGAATATGGTGAGGCTTATAACAAACACATACGAAGGGTAGCTCCTTTATACTTGGCTAGGCCCAACACCATAAGTAGTTGCAGAATGTTGAAGCTGCAGCTCAAAGGTGAGGTTTAAGACATGTTGGTAGAGGGATTACTCATTAGGCTACTTTGTATGAGTCTGTGGAAAGGTACACTAGAAGTATGGCACATAATTTTACACATCTGTTTGGAATGTGAAGTGCATACTGTCAAGCATTAAGGTCTTGATGTTCTTGTGACTGAAGTATGTCTCTACGTGCAAATGTATTCTCATATGGGTTATGCATCAGAAGATGCTAGACATATAAAACACAGGTATACGTCTATTTGTATGTTTCTTTTACATATGATGCCACTTGGAAAAAGTGCAGACACATACATGCATGCTATCAGAAATATGGGTATTCATGCAGCACAGATATGAGAAGGGTTGATGCTTTATGTTTGGCTAGTCCCATCACCGTGAGAAATCGTAGAATGGTGAAGAGGCAGCTCAAAAGTGAGGATTTAGATATGTTGGTAGAGGGATTACTGAGTAGGCTACTTTGTATGAGTCTGTGGTAAGGTACACTTGAAGTACGGTGCATAAATCCAGGTGTCTGTTTGAAATGTGAAGCGCAGTCTGTCAAGTTTTAAGGTCTTCCTGGTCTTGTGACTGAGGTATGTCTCTACTTGCACATCTATTCTCATACGTGTTATGCATCTGAAGATGCTAGACGTATAAAACACATGTATACGTCTATTTGTATGTTTCTTTAATATATGATACCACTAGCAAAATATATAGACACATGCATACATACTTTCAGGAATATGGTGAGACTTACAACAGACACATGCGAAGGGTTGCTGCTTTATATTTGGCTAGGTCCAACACCATACGTAGTTGCAGAATGGTGATGATGCTGCTCAAAGTGAGGTTTAAGACATGTTGGTAGAGGGATTACTGATTAGGCTACTTTGTAGGAGTCTGCGGAAAGGCACACTTGAAATACGTTGCATAATTTTACATGTCTGCTTGAAATGGGAAGTGTAGTCTGTGAAGTGTTAAGGTCTGCATGGTCTTGTAACGGAGGTATGTCTGTACTTCCACATGTATTCTCATACGTGTTATGCACCTGAAGATGCTATATGTATAAAAAACAGGTATACGTCTACTTGTATGTTTCTTTTGTATATATGCCACTAGAAAAAGGTGCTGACACATGAATGCATGCTATCGGAATATGGTGAGACTTACAACACAGATTTACAAAGGGTTGTTGCTTTATATTTGGCCACGCCCAATACATCTGAGTAGTAGCAGTAGTAGAATGGTGAAGCTGCAGAACAAAAGTGAGTTTTAAGACATGTTGGTAGAAGGATTAGTGATTAGGCTACTTTTTATGAGTCTGCGGAAAGGCACACTTTAAATATGCTGCATAATTTTAGGTGTCTGTTTAAATGTGAAGTGCAGTCTGTGATGTTTTAAGATCTGCATCGTCTTCTGACTGAGGTATGTCTCTACTTGCACATGTACTCTCATACGTGTTTTGCATCTGAAGATGCTAGACGTATAAAACACAAGTATACGTGTATGTTTCTTTTATATATGATGCCACTAGGAAAAGGGGCAGACAAGTGCATGCATGCTATCAGGAATATGGTGAGACTTACAACACAGATATGCAAAGGGTTGTTGCTTTATATTTGCCCAGGCCCATCACTCTGAGTAGTAGTAGTAGAATGATGAAGCTGCAGAACAAAAGTGAGTTTTAAGACATATTGGTAGAGGGATTACTGATTAGGCTACATTGTATAAGTCTGTGGAAAGGTGCACTTGAAGTACGCCGAATAAATCTAGGTGTCTGTTTGAAATGTGAAGTGCAGACTGTCAAGTTTTAAGGTCTGCATGGACTTGTGACTGAGGTATGTCTCTACTTGCACACGTAATCTCATACGTGTTATGCATCTGAAGATAAAACACATGTATAAGTCTATTTGTGTGTTTCTTTTATATATGATACTACTAGAAAAAGATATAGACACATGCATACATACTTTCAGGAATATGATGAGACTTACAATAGACACATGCAAAGGGTTGCTGCTTTATATATGACTAGGCCCAAAACCCTGAGTCGTAGTAGAATGGGGAAGCTGCAGCAGTGAGGTTTAAGACATGTTGGTAGAGGGATTAGTGATTAGGCTACTTTGTATGAGTCTGTGGAAAGGTAGATCTGAAATTTACTGCATACTTTTACGTGTCTGCTTGAAATGGGAAGTGCAGTCTATGAAGTTTTAAGGTCTGCATGGTCTTATGACCGAGGTAAGTCTACACTTGCACTTGTATTCTCATATGTGTTGTGCAGCTGAAAAGGCTAGATGTGTGTAACACAGGTATTAAACTACTTGCATGTTTCTATTACATGTGATGCCAGCAGCCAAAGGTAGAGCTCCATGTATGCATATTTTTAGGTACATGGTGAGACTTACAATAGTAATGTTGCAAAGATTACTGTTTTGCATTTCTGGTGTTCTCTTGCTTTTTTCTGCACTTCTCTTGACTGTTTTTGCACTGTTGATTCTTTCTACATTTATGTTGCATATTTCTGCTCCCGTCTTATCTCTGTTGTTTGTTATGTTTTCGTCTCTTGTTTTTTTCGGTACCTTTTATTATTTGTGAAAAGAGAATAGCAATATAATTATAATTAATTGTTTATTAGTTATTATGAATATTGAGATGTAATTAATTTAAAATACTTAATTGATGTAAGAAACCATTGAAACTATTCTTTCTTTTTTACAAAATTATTTTGTTTGGATTACAAGTTGAATATGGCAAGAAAACACGAAAAGAGAAGACAAGAAAGAACACACAGGTTTATGAAGGAGAAAAGCAAAACAAAAGACTGGTTAATAGAAGTAACTTTTGTAAAAACCTTTACTTGTGGATGGAAGCACACTAGTACTGAGCCTTTCTTTAAAATCTATTTTCAACAGAACACATTCGTTCATGCAGTTGATACCAGTGATCGATGCTATGAGATGAAAGATAATTGTCCCATTCCAAAAGAAAAAATGGTTGTCAGGAGTGTGAAAGAAGTGATAGCTCAAGAAGTTCATGAGAAGCGTACACAAGCTCCTGTATATACGTGGGATTGTAGCAGTATTTGTAGTATTAGACAGGAATCTATCGACATATTGCAATTTGTTATGCGAATATGCAAAAACGAGTCTTAAACAGAAGATTAAGATGTTACAAGGACTAGATCCATGTAAATTAAGAAAATATACTAACTTGCAGGATCATTCTCTGGCTTGTCCTTCAGGAAAAGTGTGTTAAAGTACTTTTCATCATTTAAGAATTTTAGAAGTACACCGCGAAGAAATGCGTAAGTTAGTAAGGAGACTCTACTATGTAAATAGTCCTGCATCCACAGTTCACTATTAGATGTATAAAATGTTTGTGATGATATACAGTTTAGTTTATTTTGGTTCACAAGAGGAGTGTAGAGAAAGTGAGAGCTTGATTAGTGTAGGTGTTAAAGAAAAGGTGAAAGCGATTAGTATTGATCACTTTGCAGAAGAAATTACAAAGTTTATGACAGTTTCATCTGAAAAACCAAACAATGTCTGTATTTTTTGCTGACATACTCACTATAGAAGTCAAACTAGGAATGCTGATTTATATTTACAAAGTGAAAAGGAAAACATTGACAGGTGGAAGCAATTTGATGCTTATTTGTTTGTAGAAAGTCAGTTTGAGTTGGTTACTGATCAACTTATTTGTAAATATTGTTACAACAAATCGGAAGAGAACAAAATGGAAAGTAGAGCAGTTCATAACTACTTAGGTGCCGATTTCAATCTCGCTGGGAGAAGGCTACGTCGGACTCGGATCCAGAGGGCTTTCTGTCCGACTATTGCTTCGGGGCTCCGAGCGCCCGAGTACGATGTGAACAAGCGCTGACAGACACAGGTCGCTCAGCGCCCTATTGAAGTTAATGGGAGCCTGTTGTAAGACGCGTACATAGGCTCTCATTGATGAAAAATGTATGTTGCGCACAAGGGCGACCCCTGTAGTGGGGACGAATCTCTACTACCCGTACCGTACATGCATGTGTAGGGGTGACCCTTGGCTCCCCCCTGTGATCGACTCGTATGACTACAGGTGTTGGGGGGTCCAGCGCTGACCCCCAAAGTCCGCTTTACATGTCGGAGGCTCTGACTCAATCCGGCTGTCTGACTCATGCATCATTACTGGCTCGGTCGCAAATTGCCTCCATTGCACGGCACGGTTTGCTTACGGAGCAGGTTGGACCCGGAAATGATCTGGTCAGCGATTTTGCGTTCCTCGCATCGTACTTGCTCCGTCGTACAGCTGTACAGGTCAGTCGGAAAACACGCGTCTGGCTCGTACTTTTTCCGACCGGATCGCATTCGGAGTCCTTCCGAGCGAGATCAGAATCACCCCTTAGAGTTGGTAGATATTCCTCAGGAACTGGCAGATTTCAATGCATATGATTCCATTCTTATTCAATCTGTGCACCCATTTCAGGCTATCGTACGTATGGAGCCTAAAACAGGTAAGCTGCTGACCAACAGATTTACAAAGAAGTCTGAAAGGAAGAGTTCTATACTTACCTTTGGATTTTAAGAAAAATATTGAACCTGTTGGTGTAGACAGGGAGGAAAATGAGCCAGTAGTAATTCTACCAAATGCTGTACCAAACAAGAGTCAAAAACTATGGTGAGAGTTCATAGATGTTAATAAACCTCAAAAGGAAACATTATATCTGGTACAAAATATTATTTATATGAGAATGTATATGTTGACAAACAGGTTAGCTTGTTTGAAGATGAAACAGAAATTTCAAGTGGCTAAATAGAAAAATTGGACATTATACTATACATCCTCTACATTCGAAAGAAATTATTGGAAATTGTTTAGAATTATTTCAAATGAAGGAATCAAAGAGAACACCCATGAGTGTATGGGAAAAAAGTTTAAAACCTCATTGTTTTCCACAGCTATTCCCATTGAAGAAAGTGGATGATTTGATGAGTGAGCTGTGTGGATTCAAGCTTCAGAATACCGCTCAACAAGATTGTACTCCGAAGATCCAAGATTTCGACAGTGCATTCCATATAGATTTCATCTTCTGTTTGAAAGAGATTTGTCTAAACTTTCATAGTCAGTGAACCACATATTAAAAACAGGAGTTCATGTTCCAAATGTTTCTGCAAAGGAATTCATGGACAAAGTTCAACAAAGAGATGAAAATTTAGAATCTCAGTTAATTAATTTGATGGCATGTCAATGTGGTACCTATGAGCATTAGTATCATCATCATGGAGAACGTAAATACATGTTACTTAGCTGTGCTGAATATGTGTGGGACGAATTATTGGAATTTCAATGGGAAGCAAATTCAAATGTTAAAAATGGAAGACAGCTGGAAAACTGTATTCCTTGGCTCCTGAAAATATGTGTAGATATTTTAATTATTGGTTTCAAGCTATGATTTAATTTATTTGCATAGAAATAAGATTGTTTGGGGAGAAAGGAGTACCATGCCAGAGGTGTTCCTCATATACACATGCAACTATGCATAAAGAATACACCAACATTTGGAACTAATACTGATGAAACTGTTTTGTCTGTCATTGAACAGTATGTTACAAGTTTTTTGATTTCAAAGTCATCGATGTGGGAAATAAAGCAGACATAAATCCAAGTGTAAAGGACATTTTTATACAAATTGTCATTTTGGATTCCCACATCCTATAATTGCTAAAGTAAGAGTAAATAGTTTTTTATTAGCAGTAAGGCATACAACTTAAAAAGAAAAGAAGCTTCAAAGCACATTATTGACTACAATCCAGGTATTTTGAAAATGTGGTATGGAAACATGAATAACCAGTATGTTACAGACAATTCAATTGCTGCAGCTCACTATGTTACATCATATATAAACAAATCTGAAAAAACAGAGATGAAAGAAATGTGGGAAGAAATTTCACAAGAGAAGAGGCTTAGCAAGAAATTGTACAGCTTCAGCTTGACAATGCTTTTCCATTGGAAATCTTATTAACCACAGACAACTCAGTAGCGAAAGTCCAGATACAAAGCAATATTTCTATTGAGCACTTCTGCAACAGTTCAAGCTTTGGCGTAGTGAAACCGAATTACTTGGAGATTTTGACGGCTAGGAAGATTCTTTTAATGCAAGTAAAGCTAGTATTCAGTGCACAATTTTCTCTATATATCTACAAATGTAAAAAGATGAGATTGAACAAGAAAGTACTATTGCAACTTAAATAGCTGGAGAAAGTTTTCAAGACATTCAAAGTTCTGGTCCACTGAGTCAATCAATTATCGAAAATGAAGCAGTGCTAGCCATGAATGAGGAAGGATATTATTCATTTGGAATAGTTAGAAGAACAACTTAATATCGAATGGAAAGATAACAATAGATACAACATGGTTTGCTGCACGAAAAATAAAAGAACTCCAAAGTTCATCATTTAAACCTATTCTAATGTACATCAGTGGTCACGCTGGAACAGGGAAAAGTTTCTTGATTAAAGTTTTGACCAGTTTTCTACACAAAACAACAGAATCACATTTATCTTGTGTTGTAACAGCTACAACTGGATTAGCATCACACAACATTAAAGGGATTAATTTACATTGATTACTTATGCTACCAGTTGAATATGATAATACAATGGAACTTCAGACGCTATCTGGAGAAGCTTGTTATGAAGTCTCAAAAGTACTGAACAAAATTAAACTAGTAATCATCGATGAGATGAGCATGGTCTCAAACTTAATGCTTGCCTTTGTACATTTCAGAATGCAAGTGATTTTAAAAACAGATTACAATGTTCTATTTGGAGGAAAACATTTAATTGTTTTCGGAGAACTACTACAACTTGCTTTTAAAACACGTGTCCATGAGGACTCTAGACAATCTTTGGGAAGGATTGGAAATGTGAACATTTGGTTACATTTTGAATCTAAAGAACTTGTTAAGAATATGCGACGAGCAAGTAATCAACGATTATGTAAATATTCTTCAAGACTTAAGAATTGGTGTTTTGACAAAATATGGTAAAGCAGCTTTAGAATGTCGGCTACTAAGGAACTTGTTTACAACTGGAAACACAGCAGCTACAGTAATGTACAACATGCTTGGAGAAAAGCAGTCTATAGTTTGCCTAATGCATACACTACAAGAGTGTTCTATATTTAATCAACTACTTCCCAAACTGGAAAAAGAACAAATAGTGGAAATTGAAGCTATTGATAAAATTGAACACCAGACAGTGACTATTCCTCTCACAGAGAAACTACAGGCTAAATTGGATTATTTTTAAAAGTCTGTATCTAAAACTGCAGGCATAGAAGGGACTTTACATGTATGTATAAACTGTCGGGTAATTTTATGGCGTAATTTGAATGTAGAAGAAGGTTTATTAAATGGAGCAATGGAAAAAGTTGTTGATTTTGTAAAATTTCAGAATTGAGATTGAATATAATGTAAGTTTTTTGCTTGTAAAAGATTTGTATGTTTGCAGACAACAGTTTACCTGGTCTTTAGCCTATGCCGTAACTATTCATAAATCTCAAGGTTTAAGTATAAACACAGCTTTTTTTAATATTGGAAGTACGGTGTTCAAAAGTGGGGATGGCATACATTGCATTGTCTCGAGTAAGAACATTGTCTGGTTTGTATTTGATAGATTTTGATGACAACAAGGTTAGTGCTAAAGCAAATTGTGTAAGAGAGTACAATCGTTTAAGAAGACTTTATACTCCTGAAGTAGGTGAATATTGCATATATGAGAAACTAATTGTGTATCCAAATTGGAAATATGTGAAAGATGCAATTGAGGTTCAAAAAAAGAAAACAAATCAAGAGAAACCTGAAGGCGTACAGAAAAAGAAAATGTAAACTGTTGATGACATTGTAGGATACCAGTTGAAAAATAGTTCAGGTATCAAGTGTTATGCTAAAGTGATTCTGAACGTTGTGTTTTATCTACAAGATCTTCATCATAAAATCATGGGAAATCGTGAAAAAAGATTCTGTTCTTTACTACATCATGTATTTAAACAGTTGATAACTGACAGAGAAAAATCCATACTGCTTCTGGCATTCAGCATCTTTTGGATGTATGTACTGGTTCATTGGCATTTACCCCCAACATACAACAAGATGCACAAGACTTTCTAGTGCTTATGCTTGGAGTATTAGAACATGAAGGAATACAGATTAAAAACGTATTTGGACTAAGTTACAGATGGGATCATAAATGTGAAGAGCGTTCATTTACTTCTACCACTAAAATGCAAACATATGCTTGACGATACCAAACTGCAAAACAGTAACTTTTAACAATTTTATAAAAACAACCAATCAGGAAATGAGATGTTCACATTGTAGATCAGAGATGTTGTCTACATTTCGGGGAGGAACATGGCGGTGGCAGGCTGACGCCGGTCGCAGGGGCTCGGGAGGCGGCACACCGTATGCGGAGACAAGCGGCATGGGAGAGTGAAAATGGACTTCTAAAACATTCTGGTGAGAGGATAATGTTTCGTTTCTTCTTTTTTTCGGCAAAAGGGGTTAACCAGCTCCTCTCTTTCATCTCCTTTCTTTCAGTTCTCCGAGGTTCAAGTGGTTCCGGTAACGCTCTACAGCGCTAGGATCTCGGGGCAGCGGATGGGCTGCGACGAAAGGTGGAGGCAGGGCAAACTCTCCAGGAAGCAGGCTTCACTCCAGCGCGGCGGTCTGAAGAGCGTCGGAAGAAACTCTGGGGCCTAGCTCGGGCTGCTCTCGTATTCATTCAGTTTCGAGGGCTTGCCTGTAGGGATTATTTTCATCTGCACCCCAACTTTCAGCAATTTACCCCGGTAAGGAGTTTCCAAGCAGGGGAGGAGCTGCAGTGGGATTGCATGGATCTGGATAGTGCCGAGGTCCATTTAGTTAACCCCTTGAGTGGGGGGGGGGCTGTACAGTGCCAGGGGTGTGTAGAAAATCCTAGCTTACAGGCGACTCCTTTTTTAAATTGCAACAGTAGTAAAAATCCCATTGGAGGTCAGAGAGAGTTGTCAATTTCGCCCCTGAAAATTAGAAATAGATACCAACTAAGGTCCCAACAAGAGTTAATGTCAAAGGGTGTGCTAGACTCTGTGGAGAGAAAGGGTCCAACACCACTAACCCCCCATAGGGGAAGAAAAAATCAGGAGGCATTAAAAAGGTAAAGGGCCCTAAGGTGGTTCAACAACCCCAAAAGAATGCTCCATCACTTAAGATTTATTTAAATAATGGAGCAGGTTGTAGGTTCCCGGGCGACAATAGACACGGCCATACTGGCCCAGGAGCCTAGTGGCCACCCCTTGGCACTTGAAAATCACTATGCTCCCTTAGAGAGCATGCCGGATTCAGGGAATGTGGAGAGCTTAAATGAAGACCCCCCTGTCGATCCACTTGTAGGTCCATTAGTAGTCAGCCACACTAATCACCTCCCCTTTCCATAAGCTCCACAAGTCCCCCAGGCTTCATTAGTGATTTTGAACCCTCTGCCCTTACAAGTTGAAACGGACCATAATGTTCAATGCCAACCACAAGCTCTAGTCCAGGCCCAGTTGCAGGTACAATTCCGGGAGAACTCGCAGAGGTCAGTTTATCTTGACATGGATGGAGACAGGCTGTGTTCTTTATTGCAGTCATTAAGAGGGATCTTATGACTAAGTTTGAAATCTCTGAGAGTAACCAAAAAAGTATTCATGATAGGTTTGATCTCCTAGAGTCTAGACTGGATGACATTTGTGCGCGGACAGGATCACTTGAGCTTAATGTTACCACACTATCAGAATCTTTTCACGGGAACTCTAAAGATATTGATGTCTTAAAGACCCAGAATCGGTCCCTTATGATGGACATGGAAAGACTAGAGATGCAAGCCCGCAGGAATAATCTCAAAATTTTGAAGATTCCTGAAAGGGAAGAGATGGAGGATATCAAATGATTTGTATGCAAGTTAGTAAGGGATGGAGTCTTAAAAGATCGGCCTGATATCAATCTGGAGGCGGAGATACAAAGGGTGCACAGGGATCC
This sequence comes from Lissotriton helveticus, assembly GCF_964261635.1. Taxonomy (NCBI): domain Eukaryota; kingdom Metazoa; phylum Chordata; class Amphibia; order Caudata; family Salamandridae; genus Lissotriton; species Lissotriton helveticus. Next base: position 1,745,401,642 of record NC_136067.1, read on the forward strand.
CTTTAGGTTACACCCAGACAGGAAAGCACCTAGGAAAATACTTGTTAATTTCCAGACTTATAGTGTCAAGGAATTAATTTTAGGTAGGTGCTTATCTCGATCTACTCTCCATTATCGGGCCAATGCATATCAAATTCGATCGGATATCTGGGGAAGAACGGCGCAGAGGCAGTGGGAACTGGGCTCCAGAATGCCTGAATTAAGATCACTCGGGCACAAGTCCAAATGAAGTTCCCTGCTTTATTGAAAATAATGTGGAGGAACATAATGTATAATTGCAGTCAACCAGAAGAGGTTGATGACCTCCTACCACAGATGAGATGGTAATAAAGAAAAGTCGATAAATCTTACTTTGGTTTACAAGGAAAAAAGGGTGAAGGAGTAAACTAAAATATGGAAAGAATGTTGTATACGTTTTTTTGTGTGTTTTTCTTTAAGAAATGTAAAAAAAGGGGGAAATTATGAAAACAAGGAGGGAAAGATAAAGATTTTCATGAAGTGATGTATGGATTTAAAATAAGGGGAAAAAAAAGGAAAAAAATATTTATATAAACTAATAAATATTAAACACAGTAGGAAAGGTAGGAAAAGTTACCGAATCATGTCGCTTTTCTCATTTTGGGTATCAATTTAGCCGTTGTGTCGCCTCTGCGGGGGCTCCTAAAAGGCGGCCCCATGCCAGGTATGAAGGGAGGGTTCCTCATGGGAGGGATTGGGAAGGGTCACGGGGGGTAAAATGGAAAAATTGTCATCATACGAAGCAAAATTGCCTTTTTTTTCTAATGCTCTAGATGTATGGCGGCCACGGGTTAGGTCATGAGTAGGTCAATCGCTATAAAATTCCTCTCCTGGAATGTAAATGGCCTAGAGGGAGGAAGGAAACAATCCAGGGTTTGCGAATATTTAAAAAATACTGATGCCCACGTTTATTTACTGTAGGAAACCCACTTAGAGGCTAAAGCATGCGAACAAGTCTTTGGTAGAGTGGGTTGGGTTCAGGATGAACATTGTTCAAGGCAGATGGGGTGCACAAGAGGCGTAGCAATTGTTGTCAGGGCAAATAAGGGGATTAAAGTCCAGAAATGGGACACAGATCAGTCTGGTAGATGGCTCGTGGAAACCCTCCCTATATACAGCTCATTTTTTGCTTGTGCTGTCTATTATGGTCCAAATGAGGATAATTCTGGTACTCTTTTGAAACTTGGTGCTAGCTTATTACAGACCTCGACTCCCGTCATACTCCGAGGAGATTTTAATTTAGTCCTTGATAAACAGTTAGACCGGACCTCCAGGGTGAAATACTGTGTTCCAACCAAAACAGTATTGACACTTAGGAATATTATGAAAGATTTTAACCTGCTGGACTTGTGGAGAGCTAAATATGGCGCTATACGAGAGGATTTTTTCTATATCAAAAAGTACAAGCAATATTCCAGAATAGATTATTTTTTGGCTGATCAGGTATTGCTCGCGGATATAGTGTCGTCTGCCATATTCCGGTGGGTATTTCTGATCATTCTGTAGTTGAACGAGTGTTTAATCTGGGGTCTAGGACTACAGAGAATAGATGGACACTGGACAGAACACTCTTGCTGGATGAAAGAGTGAAGGTAGAGGTGAAAGAGAAAATAATTGCATTTTTCAATTTCAATGTAGGTTCCTCTACTGAACAAATAGTTTGGGAGTCCTTCAAGGCTCACTTACGGGGGTCACTGAGTTCACTGATGATTCGCAGGAGGAAAATCATTAAGAAAAAAGAAATGGATGATCTTAAAGCTATAAAGGAGAAAGAACTAGAATTACAGCTGGCTGCCTTGACAGCTAGGGAGAGTATCCCAAAGTTAGAGAGAGAGATGCTAGAAGTACAAGTAGCGTTTAAAGCCAGGTGCGATAAGATCATTAAGGAAAGGTTGGAGGTCAGCAGATTAAAGAACTTTGAGTATGGTGAAAAATGTGGCACCCTCTTGGCATGGAAGTCGAGGACTGAGAGGGTCAGAAACAATATTAAGCTGTTAATCCAAAGAGAGTCTGGCCTACCGATATCAGAGGATGAGCTGATCAGGGAAGAGGCTATGGAGTTCATGCAGGGTTTATATCAAGAAGAGAGTAGCCTTGGATTAAAGGAGGTTAGTGCCTGGTTAAACCAGAGAGATCTACCCTAGTTGTCTGAATCAAACAAAATGTATTTAGCTACTGAAATTACGAAGGGGGAAATAAGAGAACAACTTAAGAAAATGAGTCGAGGCAAGGCTGCCGGCCCAGTTGGTCCGCCGGTTGAGATATATTCTGACATTCCAGAGACAGTTGTTCCAGTGCTTAGGACACTTTTTAATAGAATCTTCATACAAGGGGATATCATCCCTCTTTCTTGGTCAGAAGCCACCATAACGTTGATAGCTAAGCAAAATAAGGACCCACAAAAAATTAAGTCTTATAGACCAATTTCATTGTAAAACTCAGATCAAAAGATCTTGTCAGGGATACTGGCTACTAGATTAGCCAGAATGATAAAAACGATCATACACCCAGATCAGAGAGGGTTTATACCTGGGAGGCAGCTCAATGAGCTCACGTTCCAGGTACTAGGGGCAATAGATTTTGCAGAGGAGAGGGGTTTGCCACTCGCCATCATAGCAATCGACGCAGCCAAAGCGTTTGATCAGGTTAACTGGGTGTATCGCTGGGCTACCATGATGAGGTTTGGGTTTCCATCGGTTTCTATTGAAGGAGTTAAATCCCTATATCGGAATCCTCGTGCAAAAGTTCTAGTTAATGGTGGCCTATCAGAATGGTTCAACATCTTCAGAGGCACTAGGCAAGGATGTCCCCTGTCCCCCTTATTGTTTAATGTTTACATTGAGCCTTTTGTTTGTACACTTAGAACCAACAGTATTATTTCACCTTTTAAAATTGCAGATCTAGAGCTTAAAACTACCCTGTATGCGGATGACCTCCTCTTGTACACTTCAAATCATGTCGAGGCAATTCCTCGGCTATATGAACTGGCCGAGATATTTGGAAGGATATCCGGTTACAAAATCAATAAGGAGAAAACTGATATAATGGGTTGGAACAACCTAACTCCTATACAGGTGGTTAGACAAAAGATTCGGTATTTGGGAATACATTTAGCTCAAAAATTGATTGACATCCCTAAAACCAGCTGGCAGATAGTAGCGAAGGAAGTGGGTAAGGTTTTGTTAAGATGGGGAAGTTTGCCACTGAATATATATGGGAGAGTTAATCTCGTGAAAATGACTATTCTCCCCAAAATAACCTTCCTTTTTAACACTATCCCTTTAACCATAAGGATATCGCCAGCCTTCAGGGGAAGATCGGATCATTCATATGGGCTGCAAAATCACCCAGGATTGCCTGGAAGAAATTGAGGAGAGGGAGGTTTGGCCCTACCCGATTTATTTTTATATTGCCATGCCTTGCCATGCCTTCTACTTTAAGAATTTTAGAATACTGGCCAATAAATTAGATTCTTCTTCACAGGGTCGCCTTTTTCAGACAATGTTGCATGATCAGCCACAGGGTCTGGAATTCTTTCTTTTCAAATTCGGGGACCAAAGATTTTATAAAAAAGTCCGCCTTAAGATTCTGCAGGCCGCACTTAAGAATTGGGGTTACATCCGGAGAGTCTTGGGGATACCCTATTACAAAGTACAGGCTCCAATTTGGGATTCCCCCGGTACCCCGGAATGTCTTTTAGATCAACTGTCACAGCCACTTAAAGCGGCTGGTTTTAAGTGATGGGGTGACTTTTGTGTTAATTTGCGCCTTATGAATTGGGAGTCCCTTACGAATTTAACTAACAGGTCCTTAACCAGATTTAAGTTTTACTAGCTCACCGCATAGTGGTTAAGACAATCAGTGGGGACTGGAGCGGATACTCCGATCCTAGATTCCATCTGTAGGTGTGGAGTTTGGAAACGGGAGGTCTCCTTCTGGTACAGGACACTTGGAGTAAAGGATAGCTTGGACTTTGAACTGGTGAACCTCTGGGGTAATATCTTAACCGGAAGTCCTGAGGAGGTGCAGAGAGTATGGTCGGATTCATTCTCTATGTCCCAGAGACTAATTAAACCAGCAAACATGAGGTTAAATCATTTGTTTACAGCTTACAGGTTATACTG